>NC_138165.1:28722923-31122923 GCF_964165515.1 Mesoplodon bidens
GATGCTCAACATCTTTACTCATTAGAGAAATGCAAATCAAAACTACAATGAGGTATCATCTCACACCAGTCAGAATGGCCATCATCAAAAAATCTAGAAACAATAAATGCTGGAGAGGGTGTGGAGAAAAGGGAACCCTCTTGCACTGCTGGTGGGAATGTGAATTGGTACAGCCACTATGGAGAACAGTATGGAGGTTCCTTAAAAAACTAAAAATAGAACTACCGTATGACCCAGCAATCCCACTACTGGGCATATACCCTGAGAAAACCATAATTCAAAAAGAGTCATGTACCAAAATGTTCATAGCAGCTCTATTTACAATAGCCCGGAGGTGGAAACAACCTAAGTGTCCATCGACCGATGAATGGATAAAGAAGATGTGGCACATATATACAATGGAATATTACTCAGCCATAAAAAGAAATAAAATTGAGTTATTTGTAGTGAGGTAGATGGAGCTGGAGTCTGTCATACAGAGTGAAGTAAGTCAGAAAGAGAAAGACAAATACTGTATGCTGACACATATATATGGAATTTAAGAAAAAAAAATGTCATGAAGAACATAGGGGTAAGACAGGAATAAAGACACAGACCTACTAGAGAATGGACTTGAGGATATGGGGAGGGGGAAGGGTAAGCTGTGACAAAGTGAGAGAGTGTCATGGACATATAAACACTACCAAACGTAAGGTAGATAGCTAGTGGGAAGCAGCCGCATAGCATGGGGAGATCAGCTCGGTGCTTTGTGACCACCTAGAAGGGTGGGATAGGGAGGGTGGGAGGGAGGGAGACGCAAAAGGGAGGGGATATGGGAACATATGTATATGTATAACTGATTAAATTTGTTATAAAGCAAAATAATAATAATAATAATAAAAATAAAAAAAAGAAAGGCAACTGATACTGCCAATTGATTACATCACAGCCCATGGGTTTTAAGAGACCCAGGAGAGTTGAAAGTTTAAAAAAAAAAAAACTTTATACTTATCTATACTAGTCATATTTTGCTGGGACATACACTATTTTATTTTAAAAGATAATTTTTTTTTAACAAATAAGAGATCTCTAGAGAGGAGATTATTCTGGCCCAGATGCATGCTGAAATCATGTAAAAGCAAAAACCACGTGAGGCTGTAGAAGCCCATCTTGAGAAGAACAGGAAAGCAGAGAAGTAAAAAACCAAAGGACCATGACTTGACAGAGGACTGGTGAGCGGGTTCCCTGTGGATCCTGTATCCAGGCCCTCTGAGGCCTGCTGAGCTTTGTTGTCTGTCCTTGAATATCCATGCAATTTCCTATTGCATTCTTCTAAGAAGACCCCCTTCTCAAGAGCCAATTTGAGTCCCTCACAGGCTAGCTTTAGTTCCTAACAACCCCAAAGAAGCCTGGCCTGTACCACTGCTGAATACCCTGTGTTATTCCATAGCGGAGGTGCAGCCTTACCTTGCTGAAAATAAAGCAATCTGAAGCTCACACCCCATGAACTCCTGCGGTCAGTCATGCCTAGCAAGTATGATTTAAATAGAAACTTGTCCAGCAACATTTTATACTTGTAAGAATATTCACGGTGAAGATACCCATTTCTGAGTACGTTACTCAGAATATTTTGTCTATATGTTATAGTATGTTCTATACAAATCACAAATCATAGAACAATGCTTTCAAAGCTAGAGAAGAGCTTTTAAAAAGAAATCAGAAGAGCGAACAGTGAAAGTTCAGAGGAAATTAGTACAAATATTAAATATAATAAACATGCAGAGACACACAAAATAAGAAAACACGTAGTACATAAGCATGAACAAATTAGAGAATAATTCCAAACTAACATATAAGCAAGTACATGATATAACGGCCAAGGCTGGTAAGAAAGAGACTAGGCCCATTTGTAGGAACTGACTTCTTCACAAACAACCTATCTGCACATGGTTAGATAGAACCCACTCAAGGACGGCACAGATGTCATCTCTTCTGGGAGGCCTTTCCTACTTTTCCCAGTAGAGATGCCCTTTCTTAATGGTCTCACTGTATTAAGTACTCTTTTTTAGGAGTTACCACATTGCCTGACATTTATTGTTCACATGTTGGTCTTCTCCACCAGTGACTCCTAGAGGAGGCCATGCCTTAATAATTTTCTCTGCCTCATCGGCAAATACCCAATGTATATTAAGTGCTCAGTAAATGTTTATTTAGCATAGGATTAAAAATCAGAATTTTAAAAAACAATAAGGTTTTCTCAATTTTAAAAACAGTTCTAGTTTCATAAAACACTAAAGAAAATACAGACAAAAGAATAAAAATATTAATACTCATAAAATTCCACCATCCAAACATAACCACTCTTAACTGTAAATATCATTGCAGAAACAAACACACACACACACTCATACACTCACATAAAGATGAATGGCTTTGTTTGTTTGTTTGTTTCACAAGGCTGACGATCTGGTTTTCTAGCCCAATCTCCTTACCGAATTGCTATTTCAAAGGCTTCTATCAGTCATGAAATTCAAAACAGTTAATCCTCATCCTCACCCTCCAGGGCATCAGCCATTGCTCACTGCCTTTACCTTTCTAAAACACTCCCTCAGGCTTCCCTGGTGGCGCAGTGGTTGAGAGTCCGCCTGCCGATACAGGGGACACGGGTTCGTGCCCCGGTCCGGGAAGATCCCACATGCCACGGAGCGGCTAAACCCGTGAGCCATGGCCGCTGAGCCTGCGCGTCCAGAGCCTGTGCTCCACAACCGGAGAGGCCGCAACAGTGAGAGGCCCGCCTACCGCAAAAAAAAAATTTTTTTTAATAAAACACTCCCCTCCCTTTGTTTCCTTTACATCTTACTTTCCTGGTTCCAATTCTGCCTCTCCAATCTCCCATTAATGTGGACATTTAAACTGAAGTGCTGCCTTCAGTCCTCCACTTGTCTCCCAAATGGCTCATCTACACTGGAGGTTTTAACCATCATGCTTTGGCACGTGGCACCATCTTTCCAGCCCTATTTCGTTCGATTCCTCTGGCCCCAGTCCAGGATTACTAGCTACCGGCCACACATCTCCACTTACATGCACCCCCTCATCCTCAGACATAGCACGTATAAAACTAAAACAACCACCTGCGGTTCCTCAAAGCCACTGCTCAACTCCCAACGTCCATCGGGGCCCCATCGCCTTCCTGGGAGCCCGAGCCACTGCCTCGCTCTCGCATCAGTCAGCCACTAAGCCGCGTCCGTCCCTTGTTCATTCCTGTGCCTCCAGTTTCACCCCTGCTGCTGCTACCTCTATGCACCTCACCAGGGATGTCTCCCTTCCTCTAGTCTCCTTCTATTACAACGCCTAATGGACCTCACAACCAGACACAACATCCAAAGCCATCAATTCACTCAGGTCACAATCTTGCTTCAACAAATAACCTGTGATGGCTCCCTATTGCTAAATTAAATAAAGACCAAATTCTCCAAATATTTAAGCAACCTAAATGCAGCTTCCATTCCTGTGTCAAAACTCCTTTCATTTCCTTGTGTCAAGCTTATAATGAATTTCAACCTAACCCCTTGCCATTTCCTGAACCATCCTTGGATGTCCACACCTCTGTCATTTTGTCCAGGTGATTTCTACCCCCAGGAGTGCTTATTCCACCATATCCATTAATCAAGAATCCTGCCAGCCCTTCAAGAGCCAGCTCATTTTCCCTAACCTCTCCACAAACAGGCAGCACCTCCTCCTCTGAAACTCTATTCTGTCATATATGAGGAGCTGCCCTGTGGTGTTGCTCTGTGGATAAACCTCAACACCCAAACAGGCCCTGGGCATCTTATAGACAGGGACTGTCTAATTCATATGAGTCCCCTCTGCACTTGCATCAGCTGTCACTCAACAAATATTTATGAAACCAAAGAAGAGGATGAGTGCAGTTAAACAGAAAGGGCTGAATCTTGGAGTCCCAAAGCAAAAACGTAAGCTGACCCCTGAAGAAAGTATATGCCTTGAATTAGTGGGGATTGTGGAAAAGACATTCAAGAAAAAAAAAATTAATGGAGGCAGGCTGGGCATTTTCAACAAGGAAGCCCTTCACTGTGCAGGGCTGTCCTGCAAATATCAGGATCCTGCGCCCTGGCTCACTCTGTGCCAGCCCCCCTTCCACTGTGACAACCACAGACAGCCCCCGGCCCTGCTTCCAGGTGAGAAGGATTAATTGAAGGCGCTGCAGAGTGAGCTATGGGCACTGGAGAGGGAACTGCTGGACCCTGACAAGATTTGACTGGAGCAAAAGAATTACTTCCATTGAGGAGGTGAGAAGAAGAACACCCAGCACCATCTATCTTTCAACGCCTCATGCTGCTGTGGACGAAATAAAGCAACTGACAGCCACTCCTTTTCTTCTTTTTTCAAACACTTTCACTCACACACACACTGAGAAGCAGTGAAAAATAAGGTGAAGACCGTGGTCTCCAGCCCTGGGTTCAAATCTCAGCTTTTACATTTACTAGCTTTGTTGGCAAGGGGAGAATTGCTTAACCTTCTGTGCCTCTCCTTCCTCATCCATTAAACAGAAATAATGAGTACGCAACTTTCAGAGTTGTGTGGTAGTCCCAGGCAACAGAAAGCACAAAACACACTGTTTATTATCACATCTTGGAAAAATCCACTTGCAAGAAAAGAGCGGAATATCACCACTACATACCCTTTTAGTAACCAGTAAAACCTCTTCTATCATAGAGAACACTTTCTGAGTAAATACTAGATGATGGACACAATGCCAGGTGCCATAACTCCATGAGACAGTAACTATTACTATTTCCACTTTACAGATAGGAAAACTGAGGCATTGAAAGGTTAAGTAAGTTAAGCTGGGAGCCAGAGTTTAAATCTTTTTGTTTACCCCACTCTGACTCATTGATTCAACTAATATTTGATGAGCATCTACTAAGTGTTGGGCACTGTTCTAGGTGCTGAGGATACAGCAATTATCAAAAAAGGCTAAAACCATGCCTTCGTGAAGCTTACATTCTAGTAGGGGGAGAGAGAGAATCAACAAAATAAATAAATATAATAAATAGATGATGCGTAGTGATCAACTGCTAGGAGACAATTAAGTAGGGAAGGTGGATAGAAAGAGTGGTGGTAAGTAGGGGAACTGCAATTCTAAAATGCACGGCCAGAGAAGCATCATTGAGCAGGACACATTTGAGAAACGAGAGGAAAGAGGTGAAAGAGTAAAACTCTTAGCCAGGCGGTGGGGGTGGGAGCCATTCCAGATAGAGGGTATAGGAAGTGCAAAAGCCCCGAGGCAGGAGTTTGCCTGGCTTACCCCGGGAATAGCAATAAGCCAGTGTAGCTTCAGTGGAATAAGCAAGGCAGAGAAGTAGGAGTTGGGGTCAGAGAGATATGGGGTGGGGAAAGAAGATCATGTAGGCCTTCATCAGCCTTGTAAGGTAAGGACCTGGCTTTTACTTAGACAGATAGAAAGCTGTTGGTGGGATTTGAGCAGGCGGGACATGATCTGACTTATGTTCTAACAAGTTACTCTGGTGGCTGCATGACGGGTGGACTGAAGATGTCACTTGGAGGTCCCTTAAGAACAGCCAAAGTTATTGGCAAGAACAAAGAAGCAACAATGTCTTCCTCAATTCTAGCAGGTGTGATCACAATGGACTTTTTTTTTTTTCCAGAGCCAAGTGCTTGGGAAGCCTCTTTCCACTCTATCTAAGATGTTTGTTGAATACATAGGTCATAGGGAACCTTCATCAACTATACTGTACTGGGACCCTTTCTAAAACAAACTGTCAGGATGCACCCACAGTAGCTGGCTGGAAATTGCTACATTCTCACTCATTACTCCTCAGTGCTTCCCTCACTTTGGGAGGTGAAGCTGAGTACAGAACTGGTTGTCCAGTCTTAGTACAAGGTAGGCCTGCTATGATCGGAACATTTAGAACACGGTCAAGTGGTAGGACAAAGTCCAAAGAGAGCTAGGCTTAAGCTTAGCCAGATATTCCACAAATGCATATTGACACCTACTCTGAGCAAGTCAATGAGAGACTCTAAAATAAATCAAATTCAGCCCTGACCTAAGGGGGCATACTGTTCAGTATGTGAAAGGATACGACTTGAACACAAGTCACTAGACAGCAGTAAGTATACACTACACATGATACACAATATAGTATATTTACTTGAATAGAGTTATATAGTTACTTATAGTTACTGGAATACTTGAATACAAGTAACTACACTGCAAAATAGAAAGTGACAAATGTCCCATAAGGCGGAAAACAGTCTATCCAGCCCAGAGGATCCAGGGGTGGCATTTGACTTGGCCTTAAAGAGGAAGCTGGAGCTAGAGACACAGAGATGGGCAGAAGGCATGCCGGGCAGAGGGAGCAGAGGGAGAGACTAGAAAATGGAGGACTCAGGACGGGAACAAAGGTTGGGAGAGTTTCAGGAGACCCACAACATATTTATAATGAAGATTCTGGGTCCACTCCCGGCATTTCTGGTTGATGGGTGGAGAAACCTGTATTTTTAGCAAGAACCCTCAAGTAATTCTAAAGCAGTTATTTCTCACTCAACTCCACCTCCACCTCCACTTTGAGAAACACCAGTAGACATGAGTTAAAACTACCCCATGGGGCTTCCCTGGTGGCGCGGTGGTTGAGAGTCCGCCTGCCGATGCAGGGGACACGGGTTCGTGCCCTGGTCCGGAAAGATCCCACATGCTGCGGAGCAGCTGGGCCCGTGAGCCATGGCCGCTGAGCCCGCGCGTCCGGAGCCTGTGCTCCACAACGGGAAAGGCCACAACAGTGAGAGGCCCGCGTACCGCGAAGAAAAAAAAAAAAACCACCCCATGTACTTTTCCTTATTATTCTCTCTCATATAATCCTGTTTATTTCCTCTACAGCACTATTATAGATACTATTTATATATCCGTTTACTTACTATTGTTTCACTCCACAGGATATGAGCTCTATTAAGTCACCAACATACAGCAGATACTAAACACTGGCAGAATGTTGAATGGTAGAGCTGGATCTAAATCCTGGAGGCCTTGAAAACCCCACTAGGTGTGTAAACCTTATTCTAAAGGCAAGTCACTTAACCTCTCTGTGCCTCAGTTCCTTCTTCTGTAGAATATGGATAATAAGAATACCTTCTCCATGGGCTTGTTCTATGGATTAAGATAAACATGCAAATACATGTAAACTTCCTAGGTCTATTCCTGGTTCACAGCAAGCTCTCAATAAATTATTATTATTAGCCAGCGGGAAGCTATGGACGTTTCCAAACCTAATAGTAACCTAATGGTCCATTTAGGAAGATTCACCTGGTAGGAGCGTGTAAAGATGGATGAAAGGAGGTGAGTCTAATTAGGAAGATGAACCAGAAGGCTACTGTGGATTTGGGTTAGAATTATGAGGGCTTGTACTAAGGCAGAAGTCTCAGGAAGAGAGAGAGGGCTATCTGGGAGAAGATTAATAGTAGCAGAATCAACAAATTTGGGGTAAAACATAGGCTGTAGAATGAAAAGAAACAGCAGAATTAAAAAACAGCTGAAGTTTTGAGCCTGGAGAGCTAAGAGACAGTCGACCAAAATGGAGAGCCCTGGAGAAGGTGCGGTTCTGGGGAGAGACTCCGAGTCCTTTTGGGGACCTGCCGAGTTGAAGGATAAGCGACAAGAAGGTGGAACTGGAGCTAAGGAAAGAGGCTGCGCTGGAGAACTGACTGCAGAACAATCTGTAGAGAGGCATGTTTACCTGTGACCCTGCTGTGGTTCCCAAGGCAGAGGTGGGTGTGGGGGAGAGAGGGCAAGGGCAGAATCTCACACAGTCTGCCCACTGAGTGCGGGTTCAGGGCACGGAAGGGGAGCCACAGGAGGGGCCGACGGGGAGGTAGAGAGAGAACAGAGAGCAGAGTTTTGAGAAGTGAGGTTAATACTGGGGCTAAATGCCCCTGAGCAGATAAGAAGGGTTAAGGAAAGGTCTAGAATTTTGTCTTCAAAAAGGAGGCTCCAGGTGAGAGTATGGCCAGGACTTGAACCGCCCCATCTGGGAGCTAAAAGCAATTGTTCCTAAATGGCCTCCAGGTGGCATGGTCAGCCCTGTCCACAGAACTGCATCTTGGGGGGCAGCTGGGCCCAGCACACAGTCACTCTGCCTGGAGAATGGCTCTGAACTGCAGGGACCCTGTGCTCACAGGGTGGCACGGAACATTTTTTTTTTTAAAGGATTACAGAAAAATCAGACAAAAGTCATAGTTTCATGGGCTTGTGATAAAGCCATTGTCACTCAGGCCTCTAACATTTGCAAAATAGCTCCTGTAGATGAAAAAGTCTCAATCAGCTGCCTAAAAATACATTTCCAGGTAAAGATGGATGAAAGGAGGTGACTCTAACTTGTGGAAGTGACCATACTTTACAAAAATTATGAGTGAAAAAAAAAGCATTAATTAACAGAACATGTTCTGTAAAATCCTTGCTTTTACTTAGAGAAATAAAGCCATTTTTCTATGGTGAAATCTTTTGCTCCGAGGCAAAAAGTCACTGCTATGGACTAAATGTTTGTGTCCCCGCCCCCCCAATTCAAATGCTGAAGCCCTAATCCCCAATGTGATGGTATTTGGAGGTGGGGCCTTTGAGAGGTGATTAGGTCATGGAGCCTTCAGGAATAGGCTTAGTACCCTTATAAGAAGAGACAAAGAGAGATGATCGCTCTCTCCCTGCCACGTGAAGACACAGCAAGAAGGTGTCAGTCTGCAAACCAAGAAGTGGGCTCTCAACAGAACCCAACAATGCTGGTACCCTGATTTTGGACTTCCCAGACTCCAGAAACTGTGAGAAATAAATTTCTGTTTTTAAGCCACCTAGTCTGTGGTGTTCTGTTATAGCGACCTGAACAGACCAAGGTAGTCGCCAAGCTATATCAGAGACCAAAACAGAAAACTATCTGATTTCATCATCAAGGGCTATATGTGGATGGGAAGGAAATCTTACAAATTTACAAGATTTCTTATTCTAACAAGGTCTAAATTACTTCACAAATATAACTAATTAATAAGCACTTTTTATGAACAATCGATAAGTCTGGTCAGCTCTACTTTAAAAATACATTCCTGAGTCCAGATACCTGTCACCACCACCACCAAGGCCACCACAAGCCCCCGAGGAGCCTTTCGGGCATCTTAGAAAAAGGACCCCTCACCACCTCTGCCAGGCCCCTCCATCACGGCAACACATGCAGCCCTGCCACCTCCTCCAGGGGTCCAAGCCACCCAGGTCCCCACCTGGACCACAGTCACGGCCTCCTTTCCCGTCTCCGGCTTCTGTTCTTGCTCCCCGTCCCCAATAGTCTGTTCCTCACTTAGCTACAAGCAAAATCTGTTTGTTTGGTGTTTTGTTTTGTTTTGTTTTTTTGCGGTACGCGGGCCTCTCACCGTTGTGGCCTCTCCCGTTGCGGAGCACAGGCTCCGGACGCGCAGGCTCAGCGGCCATGGCTCACGGGCCCAGCCGCTCCGCGGCACGTGGGATCCTCCCGGACCGGGGCATGAACCCACGCCCCCTGCATCGGCAGGCGGACTCTCAACCACTGCGCCACCAGGGAAGCCCCAAAATCTGTTTTTAAAGTTACACCAAATGCCACTGCGTTTAGAACAGGATCCCACCTCCCACCACGGCCCACAAGGCCCTTCATCGCCTAGGGCGTTTTCCCTCTTTGACCTCGAACTCTCATCACTGGCGCGGCGTCACCACCATCTCGCTGTCCCGCTGTCCCCTCGGCAAGCGGAGCTCACCCCGCCAGAGGCGGTAGCTGATGCGAAGCATCCCCTACTCCACTCCCGCGAGGCAACGCGGCAACCTCCTTCCCATCACTCACGGCTATGCTCACACGTCTCGTCCTCAAAGGAAGATTCTGGAACCACCCGGTTTATTGCGGATCCCAAGGGGTGAGAGGGAGTGTGCCGGATGGGCTGGGGTCCAGGGAAGAGTCACGCTCAGAGGGACGGAGGTCGGGGTTGGAATGGGTGCGAGGAGGAAGATCGCCGCTGCCTTTTGTGGGGACCCCTGAGCAGCCCCGGGGGGACCTCGTACAGAGCCCCGAGCAGCAGAAAAGAAAGTGAAAAATTGGTTCGTTTGCTTTCCAACCGTTGAGTCTTACCTGAGACCTCGGGTTGGGGAGAAGGTGACCCTGTTGGGCGACGACTCGGGGAATGGCCCAAGGGATCCCCGGCGATGAGCGAAGCAAGGAGGCAGGAAGAAGCTAGGTCCTAACCGGAAGTTCTCCCCTCTCCCGCGCAAGGCGGGGCTGCGGCTGCGCAGGGGCTGCTGAGCGGCGGAGCCAGGTGAATTCTAGAGCAGGAGGAACAGGGCCTTTCTTCTCTTGGGTGGTGGAAAGTGCACTCAGCCAGATACCAGGAGACCTGGTCTGGAGAGGCAAGCTCGTATTTTTGGAATCCTGCGAAATGCCTTAAGTCTCTTCACCTCTTTGTGCCTCAGTTTCCTCTTTTGAAAAATGAGATGGTTGAACTAATCACTGTTTTCCGAAGTCTGCCCCAGGCACCGCTCACTGAACTTGCTCAAACTCAGAGCTGCTGACACCTGATCTCCAAGGGAGAGACCAGGAATGGATGTTTGACAGAGCTCCCTGGGCGAGTCCAGTGATCTCTAGGTTTTTCTCTAAGTTCCCTTCCCTAGCGTTCTATGAATTTTAAACCTTAAACCTATACAAATACTCAGAGAAAAAAAGAATCATGGCATAATTGAATTAATCTACTATCGTTCAAATCACAAAGCAGTCACGATGTTGCAGGCACTAAGGAACAATACACACCCACAGCCATGACAAATGATTAACTAAATGCTCAGATTTTTCACTTCCTCACCAATGTATGGGGAAATTTATCTTAGCTTTAGATGCTTTAAACCTGAGTGAAATACATTAAAAGCAGCTGCAAGTTACTGATGACTAATGCCCTTCAATTTGGCCTCAAGCTGAGAAATCCTGTGCAGAAATAAAGTGGTTTATAATCCCACAGGTCTATTCTATTATAAACTGCAGGTGGCAAATCAAGTGGCTATGAACTATGCTGCGTGTGTGTGTGTGTGTGTGTGTGTGTGAAAAATCAATACTCAAGGAGGGTATTTCTGCGTTCCTTTAATGGGAATTTAACAGCCCAGAAAAAAGGCAGATGCTAGTCTTGAGGACCCAGGAATCTGGGTGGTGCCTGACAAGGGTCTAAAGCCAGAGTAACTGTCACCACCACCACCACCACCCCCGCCCACCAGCCAGGGCAGCTGTGCCTGCCCTTTGCAGAAAAGCAATTGAAAGCAAGCACAGAAGAAAGCTGGAAGGAAAATAACTGCAACTCACATTGATGACCTATTTTCTGAATCCGGCTTATCTGAGATTGGATTGTCATTCTTCCAAAAAGCAGCCGAACACTTCAGGCCCAGGAAATGGCGTCTTTGAGGAAAGCATGGACCAGAATGTGCAACACATCATCACCAGAGGACTTTCTTCCAACCCAGGTTCCAAGTGGTGTAGCTTCACAGGGCTATTGTGGGAGCGGCTGATAAATCTGTCAAATCCTTGGGGGTGCTTCACTATTAGCCAAGATTAACGTGATGCTAATTGGTAGTGAACCTGATCTATTTAGTGTCTCCTAACAGCATAAGCAGCAGAATCAAAACCATCCTCCCAGGCTCCAAGTGCACATCCTGTAATATTTTCAGTGTTGTCTTCCTGCAACATCAGGCTGCAATGCCCCTTCATTCCAGACATTGCACAATCAAGCTAATCATCTTTTTCTGAGTCAAGGGCTCAGTCAAGGCCTGCAGGCACGTTCACTTTTCTGAGCTGCAGTTGTACCTGGGGGAAATGCCATGAGTTTCTGAATTCCTGAGGAAAGAAAAGTGACTGTTGAACAGCATTCAGCAGCTTGCTCTGGGCTAAGAGGAGAGAGGGGGAACTGGGAACAGGAAGGCAGGGCCTGCCTACCTGCCTGCAGCGAGCTTATTTCTGGCCAGCCCAGGTGACACGCAGGCCCTTGTGAAATAGCTGAAGACTGCAAAGCGGCAGGCAGCAAGAGCAAATAACCTTGGATTACCTAGATCCATAAATTGTGAGGAAGAGTCTCTTCAACCCAGGACGAAGAGCCCAGGGGGAATGCTTCCCGGAGCAGATAAATTTAGGTACAGTTTTGAAGGAAAAAGTGAACAGGATTCATGTAGATGAGGCAGGAAGGAAATACAGGGCCAAGAAACAGCTCTCAGAGGACGCAGACGTAAGAGTGTAGTCTAGAGAATTCTCATGTTATAGCTTGTGGAATCATAACAGAGCTGGACTGAACTGATTGATCATCCCATCTATTCACTGAATGACTAAATGGATGGATGGATGAATGAATGAACAGGATACAAAAAAGAACAGATTCCAGTAGAAGGGTCACAGACATAATCGAGAGATGAGTCAGTGTACAGAAATCAGTAGATGGCAGTTTTCCGGCAGCCTAGAGGGCTAAAATGTGAATCCAGAGGTGATAGGGAGCCACACCTGGTTCTTAAGTAGTGGGGTGAAATGGGAAATTTTCTTTGAGAGAGATTCCTGGCAGTTTTCACAGGAAAGAGCAGATCAGGAAGGCCAGCAACATACAGTTTCAAAGGTCACTGACAGCCTGCCCAGGCACCAGCAAAGGAGGACCAGCTAAAACATCTTTACCAGGGATTTTCCCTGAGCCCTTCCAGACGACAGCACCCCAGTAACTTATCCTGCCTTCCTTCCCGTCCTCCCCACCCCCTACCGCAGCCCTGACAGTACTTGTTAGCTCAAAATGGACCGTCTGAAGGAAGGGACATGCTCCTGCAAATGTGAGAACCTGATCGCCTCCAGTTGAGTGTTTTCATCTGAGAAACGAGTTACAGCTCATTCCCCGTGTGAGTGCAGTAGCGACAACCTGACAGCCATTTGCATAATTTCTCTTCTGTTAACAGGCTTCCAAATAACAATAGGCAAACTAGATAGAATCTATTAATTTTTTTTTTTTTTTTTTTTTTTGCGGTATGCGGGCCTCTCACTGCTGTGGCCTCTCCCGTTGCGGAGCACAGGCTCCGGACGCGCAGGCTCAGCGGCCATGGCTCACGGGCCCAGCCGCTCCGCGGCATATGGGATCCTCCCGGACCGGGGCACGAACCCGTATCCCCTGCATCGGCAGGCGGACTCTCAACCACTGCGCCACCAGGGAGGCCCAGAATCTATTAGTTTTAAATGTGCTTGAGCTGCTAGCTTTCATGGAGCTAGCTATAAAAACACCATAAACATTTTAAATCCACAAATTATGTAGTGTATCATTTGTTCTCTCCGAGGAGACATTTGGGGAGATTTGTGTTACTATAATTATCAACAGATTTGATTCTGGGATTTTGATGGCCACTTGTTTTTGGAGGTACCGATAAGGCTGGAAGGTAGCTTGCTTAGAAAGTTAATCTAAGGGTGGGAGAAAAAAATGGTATCAAAAATAATATAACGGGGGGACTTCCCGGTGGTCCAGTGGTTAAGTGCTTCCAACGCAGGGGGCACGGGTTTGATCCCTTCTGGGAACTAAGATCCCACATGCTGTGTGGCACGGCCATATATATAGATAATGGTATCAAGATAACAACAATGATGTAATAATATGGTATCAGGAATAAGATACACACACATCATGTCAGCAATGACTCAAGAACCCAGAAGCAAAAGAATGTCATAGATGACTTTTGCAGGTGCTGACATCACTACATGGTCTGCAACGCTGCAACAGGGACTGTGCCTGCCTAGGCCACCATTATATATCCCAGGCTTAACATAGTGCCTGGTATGTGGCTATAATGTCGAAAGATGTGACCAACTGGCTTAATGAATAAGTGAATGAAGAATGAATGTGATTTCTTTACATAATAAAGGCAATTAGGATATGTAAGAAATTTATGCATAAGATTTATTTTTCAAAATAGATGGAAACAGCAAAAAATTTCAACATATTCATTCATAAGCCTATGCGCCCGCATGTTTGCACAACTGCACACACACATCTCAAGTAAAAACACCTTCAGAAGGTAAGGACATCAAAAAGAAGGACTTTAGTTTTTAATTTTTTTATACAGCAGAAACGTTTCAAAACTAGCAAAGCATTTTATAACATTTTGAAATGAATTACCGCCGGTTAACATTTTAGTCTCTCCCATGCATTTATGGAGTGCCAGGCACTGCATTTGGTGGCTGAAGAATTGCCAAGGAAGGAAAAAAAGAGCTAATTTTGGGGTTTCGTCCCCTGGATAATTTTTCCAAAGAATATGCTATTATGTTTTACTCCAAACAGTTGCATTTTTGGCAGGACCAAAATAATCCATTTTCTGCTCTATTTTAATATCCACATTTTCATTTCATGGGTTTTGCCCCTCAATTCCAAATGACATTCTAAGTCAAATGAGAATTTAACCAAAGTCATCAGCTGGTACTTTTTTAAAAAGATAGATCTTAATGATAAAAGGAGATAGGCTCTCTGGATATTAAGTCTGTCCTGAATGGAGCAGCCATTGAAACACAGGGCAAACAATGTGTTCAATTTGAGATTTTTTTAATTTGGGGGTCTGGAGTTCACGTGTTTTTTACCACACACACACACACACACACACACACACACCAGGTACACAGAGCTCACTTGTGTGTGTAAGGACATGAGAGAAAGAATGGCTGAAGAAAGAGGCAGACTGAGGACTGTGGTTTTGATGTGGGTCATGTTCCCAGGGGGCTGTTCCTACACTTTTATCCTCCTGTCTATGTAAAGGACCATCTTCCTTCATCCTGAATGCTATGGAATTTACTATGATGTTGCCATTCTACTGCCCCAATCATATTTTGGATAACACCATGTCGAAATCCTTTGGTATTAGTATTTTTTGTTTGTTTGTTTTGTTTTTTAAATTAACCCTTCTAACACGCCCTCTAATCAAAGCATGGTTGGATCCAGTCTATCAGCACTCAGTGTGCTGTGGTGTGACGGGTCCTGGTGATGTAAAGCAGACCCCTTGTGCTCAGGAGTGTCACAGAAAAGGTGCTGTGGGAACCCAAGACAGACAGAGCTAATTCAGCCCAGGCAGTGCTTCTCCAACTTGGTTGCACATTGGAATCACCTGGGGAGATTTAAAAATACTAATTCCTGGATCCCACCCCTAGAGATTCTGATTTAATTGGTCTAGAGTGTGGTTTTGAGCATCAGCAGTTTTCAAACATCCCAGATGAGTCTAATGTGCTGTGTCGTTGAGAATCGTCGCTGCTGGGCAGTGGTCTCAAATTTTAGGGGGCATCAGAATCCCCTCGAGGGCTTGTAAAACATGGATTGCTGGGTCCCAAACCCAGAGTTTCAGACATCAGTTGCGAGGAAGAGCCCCAGAATGTGCACTTCTAACAAGGCCCCAGGTGAAGTGGCTGCTGCTGACGAGGGACCACACTATTCTGGGAGATCAGGTCAGGAGGGGAGCTAAAGCGATGGGGAAGATGGGAGCATTCCAGGCAGAACAAAGACCCAGAGAAGGGAGTGCCCAGGGCAACCACACATTCCAGGAACTGAAAGATTTGTTCCATGGCCAGCGTTTAAGAAGCAAGGAGAGGGTCACGCAGGTCAAGGCTGAGAGGTAGGTGGGCACGCACCCTGTTCCTGCCATCCCTGGTTTTGCCTAAGGAGCAAATGACTCCACGAGGCAAAAGAGTTTGTGCCCTTCATAGGGACTGGCCCCAGCAGTTGTACAATCAATAGCCCCCTTAAGTCTTAGCTTATTAAAAATCCAGGCTAGCTTGTCATTAAAAAGGATGAATACCCTATGCAGGTATAACATTCTATAGCTTTCAGGACACTTTTGCAAATGTTATCTCACTCAGTTCTTACAGAAGTTCTGCAAGGCAAGAAGGGCTGGCACTCCTGTCCTCGCTTTGCTGGTAAGGGAAAAGGAATCAAATGGTGGGGCCACGTCTCAAACCCAAGCATTCAGCCTCCTGGTCTGGTGATCTTCTACAGTTCATTACCCTTCGACTTTAAATCCTACCCACAAATGGAAAAGTCCAGTCCCCCTAGGAAAGTTGTCCTCAAAGTGCTAAGAGAAAAAAAAGGGAAGTAAATCAGCTCTCCACAGAGATTAAGTAACACATACGCCAGCTTATAGAATTTGTACATGTGTCACCATAGAATGTTCCAGAGGGCCTTTGACTCCAGAAATTCAGTCCGATATAAAGTTGATTTGAAAGAGAGCTAAGATGTTTGTCATCACATTCTAGATGACTTTCTTAGGCACTGGTCCTGAAATTTGAGTAGCTGCCATAAGGGGGCTGTGATGTTTAAGTACTGTCTACTGTAAGCCAAAAAGCTGGGCTTTCCTAAGCTATGGATAGCTGAGAGACTGCATGAATATAATGAGCAATTCAGGGGCTTACTGTTTTATTGCTTTTTTGTGTGTCCAAATTAATACTCTTTTGAAAAGATTGACTCCTACTTTATCTTTTGCATCCTTTTTAAATTTAAGAATGTGTTATTTCCTTTTCTCTGGTTATAAAGTAGTACATGTTTGTAGGCAAGATATTGGAAAATACAGGAAAGGACATAAATGAAAATAAAATCAGCCATAATCTTGCCCCCAGCATTATCAATGTTTTAGTATCCTTCCTTCAGACATTTTTTAAATGCACATGTGTGTTTACGAAAGTTGACTATCTACTATTTGACATTTGATTTTTTTAAAAAAATATGACACTAGTAGGGTTCTACATCATTTAACTATAATTGTGATTCTTAAAAGGGAATATGCCCACTATGAGAATATCAGAATCACCTGAGAAGGTTCTTTTCAAATCACAATTTTTTCCCTAGCTACATCCCAACCAATCCCACCGTCAAATTAAGACTTGCTGAAGGATAAATGCTGTTCAGATGAGGGAGAACATCACGTGCCTCTCATATGAGAACCGCCAGTCTACATATGTTACTGACCACTTCTCTTTCCATTATGTGGCTCCACCTAAACGTATATAACCAGTCTCCTATGAACATTTTGTTGTTTCCAATTTTCCCACATTTAAGAACTATTACAAGATCTTCAAATTCTTGAATGAATCCTTGTATACATACCTGTGATTTTAGGCTAAAGTCCTGGATGTAGAACTGCTGGATCAAAGGAGTTGAATATTTCTAAGGTTTATGCAGAGCTTTGGGGGGAAAGACATGGCACAGACTAGAGAATGATAAAAATAAATAGAAACATTTAAATATATTAGGAATTATTTCTCACACTGAATGAGTTGTTTTCAGTCACTGGTTCTTCTAAGTAAAAGGCAACTGTAGACTTTCCTGGTTCTTACTTAGGTGTCAGAACCCTCTAGATTTCATGCATGCACACAGCTCCAGGGAAGCTCTCAAATCTACCTCCACTGTGACTTCAGAGATGCTTTGGCCTCTGAAGTCTTGACTACCTGCTTATGCCGTCTCAGGAAGACCCATTAATTAGCCTTCTTAATTCTCCTAAGTACCTCTGACAGTGTCTAGCTGCCTATCCAGGCTCCTCACTGGGAAACCTTCAGCTCCCTTCTTTCAAAGTCACAGTGGAAAAGCTAACTATGATGATATGCACGTCTGCACACGCACAGCCCAACACCTGTTATTTTTTTTCAGTCAGGAAAGGTTGCCTTGGCAACCATCTACATCACTGCCTCAGCGCCTCCTGCTCAGTAAGTCCCTGCTATTAGCAAAGAACAAGACTCTTTCTCTGGAGATTTTACTGCTTTTTTTTCCCCCAGAGTATTTCTCCACGTGGGCAGGAACTGTGGCTGTCTTGTTTACCATCAACCGCTGATCTCCCAGTGCCTGGCAATAGTTCTCAAAATATGTCTGCTAAATGAATAGATCTGATTTAGCAACATCCCTTTTATACGTAAGACATGAAATTTATAAGCACTTTGAATATTTAAAAACAAACTTGACAAAACAGTTTGCAAATAGCCACATGGTGGTTTCCTCACAAGAGTCGTTAAGAATGAAAATATCATAGTTCCTCTAATTTGATCTGAATCATATCAGCAACATATACCCATTAGAAGTAACTTGTAAGAACTGAATACATAGTAGATGTGCTATTTCCCCAACCAGATTACAAAGTGGGAACTGTTCTTACCATGACTGCTGAGTATGAATGGGGAAGTTGTACACTGCCCAAAGTCAGCCAGCCAAGGAGATGATTGGGAGACAAAATCTAGCTCGGGCTCTGCTCGCCAACACATGTGCCCTGGCATGGGGCTTCATCTACCCAGAGAACAGGGAAACTTTTTCTAATGATCACAAAGGCACCGTCACTTACCAAGTTGTACAGCATTTTGTAATTCACACAAAAGCACAAGATGGGTTCTCTGTTTCTTACATTTATTCATATTCCTCAACCACATGTAGCAAAGTCCTTAAATATTGCAGGTGCTCCATCAATATATCAAGTAGACTGAGTATGGTGTTAATTGATAATTCATAATTTTATTAAAACTATTCTGAAGGGAGAAAAATCCCAGCAGAACGGTGGTTCACTCATTTGGGATCAAATACCATTTTAGCAGTTGAAGAGAATTCAGAAAACATGTCCTTCTCATTTAATAGGAAAAAAGAGGCTCAGAGAGTTGTCCAGATTACTGGACTCTTAGAATAGCACTCTTAGGAAAAGTCAGATATAAATTAAAATTTCCACTAATCTAGGCCCTAAAAAGCTCCTCCAGCAGGACCAACCCTCAGTTCCCAGCTAACCAAGTCTCATGATAAGTGAGCAGCCTTGGAATTCGATGGGGGGCTTTGAATTCCAACTGGATTGTTATATTGCACGAATTATTTCTCATAACATCAAGATATTCTCCTAACTTTCAAAATGAACTCTGATAGAAAAGAAATAAATCAAACTTTTATAAGATCTAATAGATGTCAGAGTGTTCATTCCTTGACAGGAGTTCCAATTCTTTTTTTGAAAAAAAGATTAATCATCAAAGCAATTTAGTATAAAATTGAAGTTCCTCATTTATATTATATTAAATTTATATTACTTGCCACTTGTATCAACTCTAAAGGGGTCATTTTCTATATTGAATTATTTATATTCTCTTGTAATCAGATATCTGATAAACTTTTAAACATTTATACATCCACCTAATTTAAAGATAAGTGAACTAATACTGAAAATGAAATTCTGCCTGTCAGAACTCAGGGCACTACAGAATTTCTGCATGTCTGTCTATCTATCTACTTACTTGCATCCCTACACATACACCTGCATAGCATGTACCTGATCATTGTTAAATGAATGATGAATAAACGTAATAAATACGGTGACTTAAGATGGCAAGTCACATAATGTTCACAATAGTAGAGAAGGTAAAATATTACCACATTATTTCAGCACTCCATGAATTTTTATGCAGCCTACCTTGTTTGTTATTGCCATTTCTATAGAAAACTCTTAACTGTGTTGGATTTCTCCTATAGTACTAAGACTCTTATAATACAAGCATATTTTAATTTGGTATCAGCCATAAGAATTCCTAATCAAGATATGAGCTTTCAAAAGAGAATTAAATTTACTCCTTTAAAGTGTCAAAAGAAGATAATGTATGTATTGCTTAACTGTTCTGTCTTTCTGTATTAGTTTCCTATCGCTGCTGTAAATTAACACAAACCTAGTAGCTTAAAATAACATAACCTTACAGTTCTGGAGGTCGGAAGTCTAAATATAGGTATTATTGGGCTAAATTTGACGTGATGGCAGGGCTATGTTCCTTCTGAAGGTTCTATGGTAGCAGAGGATCTGTTTCTTTGTCTTTTCCAGCTTCTAGAGGCCACCTGCATCCCTTGGTCTCTTCTCCATCTACAAAGCCAGCAGCATAGCATCTTCAAAGCCAGCAGTATAGCATCTTCAAATCTCTCTCAGACTATGACCCCTGACTGGCCTGCCCCCTCTTTCTCTTATAAGGATTTTTGTATTTACATCAGGCCCACAGATAATCCAGGTAATATTCCTATCTCAAGATCCCTAATTTAATCAGTCTGCAAAGTCTCTTTGGCCATGTAAGGTAACATAGTCACAGGTTCTGGGGATTAGGACATGCACATCGGGACGGGGGCATGGCATGGTGCATTATTCTGGCTACCACCTCTTCTAGAACTGTGGCTGGCATTTAGCAGCGAGCAGTGTCCTGGGGAGGCAGCCTAGAAGTAATGAATGAAACACATTTTGAGAGTGAAGGAGACGAGTGTTTGAATCCTGGCTTTGGCCACTTACTAGCTATAGGGCCTTGGCCAATATAGTCAAACCCTCTGAGCCTCAGTTTTTTTCACTTGTAAAATGGGACCACAGTACCTACTTCATTTTGTTGTTATAAGGATTAAAGAGAAAACAAACATAAAGCATCTAGCTCCTAATCCACAGTGGCTGTTGAATAAATGTGAGTCAATTCCTCTCACCTATACATTGAAAGGCACAGCGGCATTAAAACCAGTTACATGCTGATTTGTATTATACTGACATGAGGTTAATTACTATTAAATTCAATGTAGAGAGGATTTCTCTGGCCCAGAAAGTTAAGGATGAACAGTCGATTGTGGGCTTTCTCTGTTAGCCAACACTGTTAAATACCAGCAGGGCTGCTTGAAAACCTGCTCTACTCAGTAGCTTAAATGTCAACCTGATTTAAGACAACGGAAAGAATTTCTCTTTATCTCCAATTCTCAGTTACCTCCTAGGAAAGATGCTTATAGCCAGGAGTCACCAAATCATGTTTTAAATCTGTAGAAAATGATACATTATGGAGGAGTTCATATTAGAGGGCATTTAAAAATGCCAAGTTTCTAAATAATTTTTATTATACTTTTAAAATTTAGAAGTTATATATGCAAAATATATGTTGAGTTGACAAAACTGACCAAAGAAAAAAATGCAATAACTATTCGAATGTCATCAATTGGGATGTCATGGATAAAGCCTTAGTTTTGGAGTTAGATGACTGTGATTATCAGGAGACCCATGTCCAAGTCCTGCCTATACCACTCCCTGCTGTGTGACCTCAACTGGTTCACATTACCTCTCTGGGCCTTATTTATAAACTCACAGGATTACTACAGGGATTAACTAAGATTTTAAATGTGAAACCACTACATGAGTATAGGATACTGTTATTCTTTATTCATCCAATAAACACTTATTTTATCTTTATACTGTGGTAGATACTAAAATGAAAAGAGAATGAAAAATGAGCAAGACTCTGTTGACTACCCTCCAGGCTCTCTCAAGCTAAGGGGGAAAGGGACAGAAACATATTTTTATAAAATTTCTCCTTTAATGTTGTTATTTTTTAGCTGAAGTACAATTTACTTAAGAGTGAAATGCTCAGATCTTACATGCACTATTCAGTCTAATTTTGTCAAGTACACATCAAGAGACAAAACCTTTCCACCACCCCAGAATGTTCCCTTGTACCCATTTCCAGTCAATCCACACTCCTTTCTTAAGCAACAACTGGTCAGCTTTCTATCATCATAGGTTAGTTTTGCCAGTTCCAAAATTTCATAAAAGTGGAATCATACAGTATTTACTTTTTTGTGTTAGGCTTCTTTCATTCAGCATATTTTTTATATTGACCCATGTTTTCACACTTATCGGTAGTTCTTTTGTGGTTCGTTGGTTGGTTGATTGGTTGGTTGGTTGGTGTGCTTTGCTGAGTAGTATTCCTTTTCTGGATAAATCACATTCCCCATAGTGCAAGATGGAGTTGCTGATGTTTGTTTTTGTTTGATATCTACCTTGTCTGTCTCGTTCCCTTTGTAATCTCATTGCTTAATATAGTGTCTGGCACATGAGAGGCACTCAGTAAAATTCTGGTAAATAAATGAAGGAATGAATGGTGAGCTGGGCAAAAAGAGGAGCTGGAACTAAACAGCGCCCAAACTGTTTTACCATCTTTGATCCTGCCATCAAGTAGCAACTACCCCTTCAACTCTCAAATCACTTTTCCCAACTATCTGAGCAAGAGTAGAGATATGAGAATCACCACTGTGGCTCTTTTCAAGTCACATAAGCCTACCCCACTGTCCCCTGCCACCCCCAGGTGACAAGCCGGGTGGTTCTCAACCCTGGCTGCACACTGAGCTTTTAAAAACACAAGACCTGGATTTACCCTCAGCAATTCTTATTTAATTGAGCCACGGTGGGGCCCAGGCACCTGTCCACGATGGCTGATGCGATCAGCAACAACAACAGTATCTTGATTATACAGAAATGATCTTATTCAAGTTGTTCATTAAGACTTGCTCCATGTTTACTATTATTTACTATGCAGTTAGCAGGCCAGATGCTTAGAGCCAGGAGCTACCATTATATAGGAACAGATTAGAGAAAAATGAGCAGCATCATGCATTTTATACTCTTAGCATAACCCAAAAGAGAGCACGTAATTGGTGGCACATTAAAAATCCTGTACACTGGGTGTACTCTGATGCTTTCGTAAAAATGTTCCTATAAAAGGGTTTCGTCTACAAGGAATTCATGGAAAAGACTCTGACAAGTACAGGTTTCTGGTAACTGACTATACTGCTGAACTGAATGAATAAGCATTTTCAGAACTCTAAGGGAAAACTGATGAATTCATAAGAGTGCTAACAAAAGATCAAGATGAAAAAAAAATTAATTACATGGGACTGAGTGAACTGATGAGGATGATTATAATTTTTGTGACTTTCTGTTTGAATAAAAAAAAAATCCCACAAGGACTCAGAGGCAAAAAAATATACAAATCAATTTTCATTGCAAAGTAAAGGAGCTGTTACAGTGGAGGATTACTGGACTGAATGTCAATATTATGACACAGTGTGAGTGTGTTTCGTGTTTGGTAATTGCAATCATTGTTGCTTTTGTTGTGGCCATCCACTTACAATGCTTGGTGTCAGTTTATTTATCTCTTGTAAAAATAAAATACAGGGGCTTCCCTGGTGGCACAGTGGTTGAGAGTCCACCTGCCGATGCAGGGGACACAGGTTTGTGCCCCGGTCCGGGAAGATCCCACATGCCGCAGAACGGCTGGGCCCGTGAGCCACGGCCACTGAGCCTGCGCGTCTGGAGCCTGTGCTCCGCAACGGGAGAGGCCACAACAGTGAGAGGCCCGCGTACCGCAAATAAATAAATAAATAAATAAATAAAATAAAATACAGTGTGTGTGGGGAAAAAAAAATCCTATACAATGAAATCTGCTGCTCCCACCCCAGATGCCAGGGTGGGGGATGATGGTGGTGCAGACCCAGTACGACTGATGTGCTTTTGTAAACAGTGCAGAATTGAGGGCTCGCTGAACCTTTTCCAGGTCAAAATCATCGTGGGGTAGAAGAACAGCACTGGCCTGGCAGTGGTCTACCCCTGGCTACCTGTTGGATCATCCTGAATTCAAATATGGCACTAAGCCCTTTCAGGGAAAGGGGTGGTGACTAGGTTGATTTCTTTCATTGGGTTTATTTTGAAGGACAAATAAAATCTCAAAGTTTGCATAGCATTCCAGGCAGAGGGAATTTAGGTAGCAAAAGAAGGAAGCATAAAATGGCATGACACGCTTGGGGAACCACAAGTACTTCAGCATAGCCAGAGCATAAATATCAAGGAGAAGCAGAGGCAGGATGTGGGGACTTAGGCACATCCGTTTCTGACGTGCTCTTGTGTGCCACGCTGGGAAGCTTCAGTTGCATTCAACATAGGCAACTGGAGAGTCATCGAAGAGTTACCATAAGAACACAGTAACAGGGCTTCCCTGGTGGCGCAGTGGTTGAGAGTCTGCCTGCCGATGCAGGGGACACGGGTTCGTGCCCCGGTCCGGGAAGATCCCACATGCCGTGGAGCGGCTGGGCCCGTGAGCCATGGCCGCTGAGCCTGTGCGTCCGGAGCCTGTGCTCCGCAACGGGAGAGGCTGCAACAGTGAGAGGCCCGTGTACGGCAAAAAAAAAAAAAAAAAAAAGAGCACAGTAACACAGTCATAGTGTGGTTCAGAAAAATCACTCTGGTATCAGAGAGAAACGGTGAAGGATAGGGAGCAATCCCAACCCAGTGGCAGGAATTCTAATTAAAAGACTCCTGCAATCACTTCGCCTCTCTGCTCTCAGTGTCCTCATGTGTAAAATGGGCAGTGTATTAAGATGCCAATTATAAATGACAGAAACATAACCTCAACTAGCTTTTTTCAAACTAGCTTTTTTTAAAACGTAAAAATGTTTCTTGGCTCACATTCCAGAAACATCTACGGATTGATGGATTTCAGGCATCACTCAAAGGATTTAATCAGAGTTCTCTCCATCTTTCTAACAGGATCTCTCTACATGGAAAACCAGATGGCCACCAGCCACCCATGGTGTATAACTTATAGCCCCTCCAGTAGACTAACAGTTCCAAAGAAAGGTCCTAGGGAAGATTCTGATTGGTCTTGCTTGGGTCATGCATCCTTTATTATCCAATAAACCAGTAAACATAAGTAAGTGTTTCCCTAGGTTCTGTGAGCTGTTCTAGCAAGTGATCTAATCCAAGGAGGAAGTCATGGAATCTCTGATTCATGGCCAAGTCAGACAGAAATTGTGGGTAACCTGGGGATCTACTACTTGTGAATGGCATCTGAAGTGAGGCTGGGGGGCAGTCCTGTGGGGCTGGGCCCTTTAACTCTGGGGTCTGCACTAACTCTAGGCAGTTAGTGTCAGAATTGCTTGGTGTGGAAAACTGACACATCTGGCATCAGAAGTATTGTGAGTGTGGTAATAGTACAAGAGTAAAGGAGAAACGGAGTTTTTCCAAGTCACTACCCCAAGTGAGGGATCTCCAATCAGCTGCACAGGGGGGAGGGACCTGTCCTAGGACAAGCCCAGTGCAGTACCCCAGACAGTCCTCTATGGCCTGCTTTCTCTTCTTTCTACCGATCCTATTTACAAGACTGGGCGGAGTTTCTCTTTCACTTCTGAGAACTTGATCGAACACAGCCTCGTTCTGCATCTAAAATCCCATATCTGCACACTATCCTCTCAGAGACATACTCCCCTCCTGCCCCCTTAACTGAGATGGACCTGGAATTGGACTGGAATTTTCCATTGCCTTTTGGCCTGGGTGTTCTAACCTGTTGGCCACTGGCCTTTATCTGGGAAGGGGCCACTACTTCTGCCCCAGGGTTTTCCTTCCCCGCTTAAGCTCACACTCATATTCCCTGCATGTCTTGTAGGCTATGTTAATCACTTCCTGGAAAATATTCTTGGTAGAAAGATTAGTGGGAGACCAGAGTTTCAAAGAAAGGAGAGTGATCAGTAGTCTTAAAGGCCACCAGAAGACTGAGGACCAGGAAAAGCCATTTGACTTAGCTAGTGGGGGCTAAAGGTAGCTTTCAAAGATGCTAAACAACTGAGGCAAAAGACACATTGCAGAGCTTCCCTGGTGGCGCAGTGGTTGAGAGTCCGCCTGCCGATGCAGGTGACACAGGTTCGTGCCCTGGTCCGGGAGGATCCCACATGCCACGGAGTGGCTGGGCCCGTGAGCCATGGCCGCTGAGCCTGCGCGTCTGGAGCCTGTGCTCCACAACAGGAGAGGCCACAACAGTGAGAGGTCCACGTAAAGACACATTGCAGGAGTGAAGAACAGAGGAGCTGTAAACCACTTTTTCCCCAAAACTCGTCAATGACAGGAAGGGAAAAATAGGATGAAGAGAAAGGGGGAGCCATATGGTCAACTGAAACTTTTTCTCAAGGTAGAAAAATACCTAGAGTTATTTTCCAGCAGAGAATAAAGAAATAGAATATGAAACCAAAGTTTAAGGTGCAATAAAATTTCCCTCTTGTTGATGAAATATTTCTATTTGTCACCAAGAATTAATTTCACTTTCCAAAAGCTTTATTGAGCCAGTAAAGTGTATATAAATATAGGTACTCTTTCACATGGATTTTTGGATTTTGAAAAGCTAATACCTGCAAATCCTTCTAAAATTATAAGCCTTGTAGGACTCTCTGACCCCTTTTGATTACATTCAATTGGCATGAAAAGCAGTAATTGAAGTATTAAGAATCAATTAACAGTAATCTGGCTGATTGTCATTACACCTTTAATTAGCAGTATTGGTTTCAGTATCACAGTGCAATGGTTAGTGGCTGTAAATAAATTGATTGCCCAGCCACCAGCTGACATTTTGAAAGCCTTGATACATCATCACTTTTTTCTGCTACTAATTAAGATTTATATCTTCCACTGTATTAATATTGCAAACGCCTTTGTGATGAAGGCAGCATTTTTCCACTGCCTTTGTGTCCATGGGTCTCATGGTTACAGTGTAGACACTCTGGGACCACAGACTTGTAAACTCCACCCCAGGACTCAGTGTAAACTGGATCCTCTGCTGATTCATCCAACAGATATTTATAAGAGGACGACCACGTGCAAATCACTGTGCTAAATGCTAGGGCAAGGGAGGAGGAGAGAAGCGAATACCAAGATAAATAAGGCACTCACCCTGAATTTAAGAAGTCCATTACTTCCAGAGGATACACACAGTGTAGGTACTCACTGTAATACAGTAGGAAGCAAATTACAATAGGCTAGAAATAAAGTGAATAGGGGCACAGAAAATGGAGCTATTAGTTCTGATTTCCAACAAGTGACTTTTAAAAATGCCTATTGTCACAAAGATTCAAGGGCTCACCCCTAAGTCATAGAAAAGGGAAAGGGATTTTTATTGGTTAATTACATGGCCAGTCTGGACATTCGTGAAGAAGCAGCTCATCCATCTCCAGCCATAATTCCCCCTCCGCGGGGAGCAGAGACCAGCATAGCCTGAGTGTGGCTCTGACTTGGCTTTCCACTCATTGGCCACAGTGTCAGTGCCACTACCTTGCAGGGCATAACTTCTCACTTCCTCCCAAAGCAGCTCTATGCCAACTGTTGCTGATTCAATTATACTTCTACTGCTATAATTAAATCATTATGTATAAGAATCACTTTGAAAGCATTTTTAAAAGCCCCTTTTCAGGCCCCACTTTAAGAGATTTTATTTAAACTGATAGCCTAGGTTATTTTGATGCTAGAAGTCTCCAAACCAAATTTTGAGAAATATGGCCTAACCCAGCTTTCTTGCTTTACAACTGAGAAAACTGAAGCCAGAGAGGTAACTGCCCTAGGACCCAGGTAGTGTATAATAACAGCAAAGACTTATATAGCACTCAATACAAGCAGGTGTGGTGCCAGATGTTTTACACATGCACTAGTAGTTCCTTTAATCCTCACAACTCTCTAAGGTAAATATAGGTATCATTTCTTTTTACAGATGAAGAAACTGAGGCACAGAGAGGTGAACTAAATTGCCCGAGGCCATTCAGTGAGAAAATATCAAATCTAGCCTTAGAACCCAGACTACCTGCCTTCAGAGCCCACCATAGTCACTATCCCACCAGGCAAATGTGGATCAGAACCCAGGTCGTCTGACTCCCAGGCCAGGGTCCCACACCACATTACCTTGAAGGCTGTGATTCTCAAGTAAGGACTTGTATGTTCTTCTGTTGGCCACTGAGAACTCCAGTGGTTTTTCCTTCTGATTTTGGAGACTTGCCCACATCACTTTTCTTCCTCTGCAACATTCTACACTTCTTTTTGCTTAGAGTATCTTGAGAATCAGAGGAGATCAACTTCAGAGCTACAAGTAAGCTTCGCTTTAACTGATACATTCTTTGGGCAATTAAACTGATGCATCCATTAGCAGTTCTGGTAGGGCCAGGAGGAAAAAGATATTGCATATCCATCGCTGAGTGTGTGCTGAATATGAGAAACCCCAAATTATACTTCCAACTTTGCCTCAACATTGAAATTTTCATTTTTTTTTTCTGCCTGAACTGAGAGTCCAAACTTCTCGTGGAAGAGTTTGGAAAAGAAGTTCCAGGTCATTAAGAAGAAAGTATAGGAAGTTGGTTGACAGAAATAAGTTCCAAAGCTCAAGGTCCTGACTACAGATTCAAGTGCACCCATCTGCATGAGAGAATAACCTTCATGAGACATTTCTCTTTATGACTCTGCTGTTTGGAATCTCTGGCAGGCTGTAACATCAATTAAGCAAAGCTTTTTATTTCTGAGTCCCTTCATTAAAAAAACAACACAAATTCTCCCTGGTCTCCTTAGTAAGCCCTTTCTTGCTGCTTTGTTGCTTGGTGCGATAGCTAAAGGTTCCCATTCCAGCTGTGCCTGCAGCTCTGACTCAACTGCCGACTACTTTCTGACGTTCAGAAATCTCATCTCCAGGTCCCTGTTGTTTTCCTGTGTGAGGCTGATGGCCGGCTCTGGTTCCCAGGAGGCGCCTGGCTCAGCCAAAATGCCAGCTTCCTACCACATGGCCTTGTTCTCAGAACCTCTATCCTTGATCAGCAAACTGCTTCTCCACCAACCTTCTTCACCATGCTGGTCCTGCACCATGTGGTCACCATGGTAAGTCAGCCAGTGTGTGGTCCTGATGTCAGGGCCATACAGTACAAGACGCAGAGCTCACTTTTGTTGGACTTATGCTTTCACCAGCTGTCGCCCTCTGGATTGTCAGAACTAACAAGTGCAATTGTGGGAATGGTGTTGCCTGGGATTTTACTGCTGGACCAGCCTACAGCAAGGAAAGTGGTTGTTATGCAATGTGGACTGGGATCTAAGTAGTCTTCATTGGTTTTGCCACATTCAAGGCTTTTGTAGATGCCCTTTATCAGGTGGAGGAAGAAGTTCCCCTCTATTCCTAGTTTGTTGCAGGTTTTTAATCATGAATCAATGTTGAATTTTATTTTCAAATACTTTTTCTGCATCAGTTGATGTGATCACATACTTTTTCTTCTTTAGACTCTTAATAGGGTGAATTATGTTGATTGATTTTCGAACATTGAATGCCTTACGTTCCCAGGACAAACCCCACTTGGTTGTGATGTATTATTCTTTGTTTATGTGTTGGATTTGATGTGCTAATATTTTGTTGGGGATTTTTGTGTTGGTCATTGGTGTTCCATCAGGATTTTGGTCTGGAATATACTTTTTTGGTACTGCCTTAATCTAGTTTTGGTGTCAGTGCTGGCCTCATAAAATGAGTTGCGAAGTGTTTCTTCCTCTTCTATTTTCTGAAAGAGATAATGTTGGACTGATTTCTTCTTTAAATATTTGGTAGACTTAGCTAGTGAAACCATCTGGTTTTTGGAAGGCTTTTGATTATGAATTCAATTACTTTTGATAGTTATAAGACTATTCAAGTTATCCATTTCATCTTGGGTTAGTTTTGGTAGTTTTTGGTTTTTTGAAAAACTGGTCCATTTCATCTAAGCTGACATATTTATGTGCATAACAACTGAGGCATCATTTCTGCAGCCACAAGGAAATGAATTCTGCCAAACAACCTGAGGAAGCTCTTTCCTAGTTGAGACTCTGATGAGGCCACAGACCCAGCTGCAGCCTGTTGAGACCCCGAAGTAGATAATCCAGCTAAGTCATGCCCAGACTTCTGACCTATGGTAACTGTGAGATAATAGATCTGTGCTGTCTTAAGCAAGTTTGCAGTAATCTGTTATGCAACAGAGAAAGCTAATACAATCTTCATCTGTATGACTATATTTGAAGTGAGCTCTTACAGAGAGAATACAGGTGTGTCTAGATCATTTACATTTAATATACTTATTGATAAGTTTGTACTTAGGTCTACAATTTTATTGTTTTCTGTTTTTTATTTCTCTGTTGTTCTTGTCTGTGTGTGTTTCTTTTTAAATTCATTTTGACAATCTCTGCCCTTAATTAGTATTAGCTGGAGTTAGTTGACTCTTCTCTGCCTTCTTTTGGGTTATTTGAACATTTTTTATTATTCCATTTAAATTTATTAATGTATTTTCTAACTGTATATTTTTGTATAATTTTTTCAGTGGCTGCTCGAGTGATTACAACTAAACCAACATTCCACTTGAAATGATAAAACACAAGTTGACTATGAAACAAAACACTAAGTATGAATTAGTATTACCAAATGGAAAATGATGTAGTGGAATGGAATGAAATAAAAAGAGCCTGTGGCCCATTGTTCCAACTCAATCCAGAATGCCAGAGTGTCAAGATGCTCAAAAATAAATTTTCTTTTACACTACCAAGTTGAAAAATATTGAAACCTTTCCTAGATCATTTATCTCATGTATTTATGTTCTTTGGCCAGATTTTATATAATCAAGAAATTGGGTTTTTTAATGTTTCTTTTCCCTTCCTCTATAGACCCCCATACCCGGGCTAGAGGTGGGGTTTGTGGGGCCTCTGGAACTGTTTTAAAAAGTGATCACAGTTCAGAAGTTGGATCCCAGCAAAGTATCTTTCATCATGGGTCAGTCCTTACTGTGTCTAGCAGACCAGACACATCTACCACTGGAAGTCAATGCTATGAGAAAAGTTCAGGCTAAGACGATAGTTCAGACTCTCAGTCTGGTGGGTATAGTGGAGTAAGCCTGAACAAGCCCTGCAGCTCCACAAAGCCCCAAAGCAGATACTGGCCCATTCCCCATCATTTTGAGTTGCACCAGTATACCTCTCTATTCATTCTCTGTCCTTCACCTGAGTGAAGTAGGGTGGTAGCCATGAGTCCTGGCCAATTCTCCCCTCCCTACGATAATTGTGTCCAGTACCATGCCAAGGATCTCTCAGTCCCTGGGCCCTTAGCATTGTCCTCAATGGTGAAGATGTTAGGATTTCTTGAGGCTCCAGCATAGAACAGGTCCACACAGTCACCAGAACAGCAGAAGTCAGTGAGAGGTAACTGAGCAGAGAAGTGCCATGTGTGCAGCCAGAGAGAGAACTGTCCAGAGGCCTCGCCTTGGCCAGACACAGGCAGCACCTGGAGAGCACAATTTGGATTACTGCAAAGTCCTGTGATGGAGGTGACCTTAATTAAGTCCAGTTAGATATACTTGAAAGGTGGGAGGGGGAAGGCAGAGCTACACTTTCTCACTATTCTATGAACCTCTGATAACCCTGAGCCCTAAATGCTCAGGGAGGTTCTGTTCCAGTTGCTCTTATCTTGTTTCTTCCTCATTCCTTCCCTTTGACTTTAATTCTCTTCCCCCTAGGTCTATGAACATCAAAGAGGACATGTATAGAGTTGTCGTATATCATTTACAGAATCCAAGGGACACAAATAATTACTTAGTACTGAAAAGATTAAACACAAACGGGGAAGCATGATCCTTTATAGATAGTTTTGTCTGTGTGTAAATGGGCAGGCATACACATGGTTGGCATCTTCTTTCCTCCCTCCCTTCCTTCCTTCTTTCCTTCCTTTCTTTCTTCCTCCTTCCTTCTCTCTTCCTTTCCTCCCTCCCCCTCCCTCCTTTCTTTTCTTTCCCCCTTCCCACCTTCCTTCATTTCCTCCTTCCTTCAATAAACATTAATCAAATATTCATTCCATACCTGGTTCTGTGTTAGGCACTGGGACACTTTTTTTTTTTTTTTTTGCTTTATAACAAATTTAATCAGTTATACATATACATATGTTACTGGGACACTTTTGATCTAAGAATCATTCTGTAAGAGTTAAAAAACACTACTGGCCATTCTTCCTTTGCATACTTATGTGATTGTAGCTGGGTACATGGTTAGACTGATTTTCCAGTCTCTATTACAGTTATGTGTGGCCATGTGTCCACATTATCCCCCATGGATAATGAGAAGCAATGTGTGACACTTATGACCAAAGCTTTTAAGAAGTAGATGTGTGACAACTAGGGCACCTACCAGGCACCGGTGGGGGACCACAGACACCTAAGGGGATGGGAGGAACCCCCAGCGACCAGCTTGCAGGAGTGTGGTTCCCAGGCCAGAGGTCGGGCCTGAGCTCCTGTGGTGGGAGCTCTGAGTGCAAACCACTGGACTAATAGAGAACCTCAGACTGCAGGGAATATTAATCAGAGTGAGGCCTCCTGGGGGTCCTCATCTCAGCAGCAAGACCCGGCTCTATCCAACTGCCTGAAAACTCCAGTGCTGGATGCCTCAGGCCAAACAACAAGCAAGACAGGAATACAGCACCATCCATCAAAAAAAAAAAAAAATGATATGACAAAAACATGTTACAGATGAAGGAGCAAGGTAAAAACCTACAAGACCAAATAAAAGAAGATGAAATAGGCAAACTACCTGAAAAAGAATTCAGAGTAATGATAGTAAAGATGATCCAAAATCTCACAAACAGAATGCAGAAAATACAAGAAATATTTAACAAGGATCTAGAAGAACTAAGAGCAAACAAACAGTGATGAACAACACAATAACTGAAATTAAAAATACTTTAGGAGGAATCAATAGCAGAATAACTGAGGCAGAAGAACGAATAAGTGAGCTGGAAGATAAAATGGTGGAAATAACTGCGGGGGAGCAGAATAAAGAAAAAAGAATGAAAAGAATTGAGGACAGTCTCAGAGACCTCTGGGAGAACACTAAACGCACCAACATTCAAATTACAGGGGTCCCAGAAAAAGAAGAGAAAAACACAGGGTCTGAGAAAATATTTGAAGAGATTATAGTCAAAAACTTCCCTAACATGGGAAAGGAAATAGTCAATCAAGTCCAGGAAGTGCAGAGAATCACCATACAGGATAAACCCAAAGAGAAACATGCCAAGACACATATTAATCAAACTATAAAAATTAAGTACAAAGAAAAAATATTAACAGCAGCAAGGGAAAAGCAACAAATAACACACAAGGGAATCCCCATAAGGTTAACAGCTGATCTTTCAGCAGAAACTCTGCAAGCCAGAAGGGAGTGGCAGGACATATTTAAAGTGATGGAAGGGAAAAACCTACAACCAAGATTACTCTACCCAGCAAGGATCTCATTCAGATTTGATGGAGAAATTAAAACCTTTACAGACAAACAAAAGCTAAGAGAATTCAGCACCACCAAACCAACTTTACAACAAATGCTAAAGGAACTTCTCTAGGCAGGAAACACAAGAGAAGGAAAAGACCTACAAAAACAAACCCAAAACAATTAAGAAAATAGTAATAGGAACATACATATTGATAATTATCTTAAATGTAAATGGATTAAATGCTCCAACAAAAAGACATAGGCTGGCTGAATCAATACAAAAATAAGACCCATATATATGCTGTCTAAAAGAATCTCTCTTCAGACCCAGGGACACATACAGACTGAAAGAGAGGGGATGGAAAAAGATATTTCACACAAATGGAAATCAAAAGAAAGCTGGAGTAGCAATTCTCATATCAGACAAAATAGACTTCAAAATAAAGACTATTACAAGAGACAAAGAAGGACACTACATAATGATCAAGGGATCAATCCAAGAAGAAGATATAACAATTGTAAATATTTATGCACCCAACATAGGAGCACCTCAATACATAAGGCAAATACTAACAGCCATAAAAGGGGAAATAGACAGTAACACAATCATAGTAGGGGACTTTAACACCCCACTTTCACCATAGACAGATCATCCAAAATGAAAATAAATAAGGAAACACAAGCTTTAAATGATACATTAAACAAGATGGACTTAATTGATATTTATAGGACATTCCATCCAAAAACAACAGAAAACACTTTGTTCTCAAGTGCTCATGGAACATTCTTCAGGATAGATCATATCTCGGGTCACATATCAAGCCTTGGCAAATTTAAGAATATTGAAATCATATCAACTGTCTTTTCTGACCACAACACTATGAGACTAGATATGAATTACAGGGAAAAAACTGTAAAAAATACAAACACATGGAGGCTAAACAACACGTTACTAAACAACCAAGAGATCACTGAAGAAATCAAAGAGGAAATCAAAAAATACCTAGAATCATATGACAATGAAAACATGATGACCCAAAACCTGTGGGATGCAGCAAAAGCAGTTCCAAGAGGGAAGTTTATAGCAGTACAATCCTACCTCAAGAAACAAGACACATCTCAAATAAACAACCTAACCTTACACCTAAAGCAATTAGAGAAAGAAGAACAAAAAAACCCAAATTTAGCAGAAGGAAAGAAATCATAAAGATCAGATCAGAAATCAATGAAAAAGAAATAAAGGAAACAATAGCAAAGATCAATAAAACTAAAAGCTGGTTCTCTGAGAAGATAAACAAAATTGATAAACCATTAACCAGACTCATCAAGAAAAAAAGGGAGAAGACTCAAATCAATAGAATTAGAAATGAAAAAGGAGAAGTAACAACTGACACTGCAGAAATACAAAGGATCATGAGAGATTACTACAAGCAACTATATGCTAATAAAATGGACAACCTCGAAGAAATGGACACATTCTTAGAAAAGCACAACCTTCCAAGAATGAACCAGGAAGAAATAGAAAATATGAACAGACCAATCACAAGCACTGAAACTGAAACTGTGATTAAAAATCTTCCAACAAACAAAAGTCCAGGACCAGATGGCTTCACAGGCGAATTCTATCAAACATTTAGAGAAGAGCTGACACCTATCCTTCTCAAACTCCTCCAAAATATAGCAGAGGGAGGAAAAATCCTAAACTCATTCTATGAGGCCACCATCACCCTGATACCAAAAGCAGACAAAGATGTCACAAAAAAAGAAAACTACAGGCCAATATCACTGATGAACATAGATGCAAAAATCCTCAACAAAATACTAGCAAACAGAATCCAACAGCACATTAAAAGGATCATACACCATGATCAAATGGGGTTTATCCCAGGAATGCAAGGATTCTTCAATATATACAAATCAATCAATGTGATACACCATATTAACAAATTGAAGGATGAAAACCATATGATAATCTCAATAGATGCAGGAAAATCTTTCAACAAAATTCCACACCCATTTATGATAAAAAGTCTCCAGAAAGTGGGCATAGAGGGAACCTACCTCAACATAATAAAGGCTATATGTGACAAACCCACAGCAAACATCATTCTCAATGGTGGAAAACTGAAACAATTTCCACTAAGATCAGGAACACGACAAGGTTGCCCACTCTCACCACTATTATTCAACATAGTTTTGGAAGTTTTAGCCACAGCAATTAGAGAAGAAAAAGAAATAAAAGTAACCCAAATCAGAAGAGAAGAAGTAAAACTGTCACCATTTGCAGATGACATGATACTATACATAGAAAATCCTAATGATGCTACCAGAAAACTACTAGAGCTAATCAATGAATTTGGTAGAGTAGCAGGATACAAAATTAATGTATAGAAATCTCTTGCATTCCTATACACTAATAATGAAAAATCTGAAAGAGAAATTAAGGAAACACTCCCATTTACTATTGCAACAAAAAGAATAAAAGACCTAGGAATAAACCTACCTAAGGAGACAAAAAACCTGAATGCAGAAAACTATAAGGCACTGATGAAAGAAATTAAAGATGATACAAATAGATGGAGAGATATAACATGTTCTTGGATTGGAAGAATCAACATTGTGAAAGTGACTATACTACCCAAAGCAATCTACAGATTCAATGCAATCCCTATCAAACTACCAATGGCATTTTTCACAGAACTAGAATAAAAAAATTTCGCAGTTTGTATGGGAACACAAAAGACCCAGAATAGCCAAAGCAATCTTGAGAAAGAAAAATGGAGCTGGAGGAATCAGGCTCCTGGACTTCAGACTATATTACAAATCTACAGTTATCAAGACAGTATGGTGCTGGCACAAAAACAGAAATATAGATCAATGGAACAGGATAGAAAGCCCAGAGATAAACCCACACACATACGATCACCTTATTTTTCATAAAGGAGGCAAGAGTATACAATGGAGAAAAGACAGCCTCTTCGATAAGTGGTGCTGGGAAAACTGGACAGCTACATGTAAAAGAATGAATTTAGAACACTTCCTAACACCATACACAAAAATAAACTCAAAATGGATTAAAGACCTAAATGTAAGGCCAGACACTATAAAAGTCTTAGAGGAAAACATAGGCAGAATACTCTATGACACAAGTCACAGCAAGATTCTTTTTGACCTACCTCCTAGAGAAATGGAAATAAAAACAAAAATAAACAAATGGGACCTAATGAGACTTAAAAGCTTTTGCACAGCAAAGGAAACCACAAACAAGACGAAAAGACAACCCTCAGAATGGGAGAAAATATTTGCAAATGAAACAACAAAGGATTAATCTCCAAAATATACAAGCAGTTCATGCAGCTCAATATCAAAAAAAACAAACAATCCAGTTAAAAAATGGGTGGAAGACCTAAATAGACATTTCTCTAAGGAAGATATACAGATGGCCAAGAGGCATGTGAAAAGATGCTCAACATCACTAATCATTAGAGAAATGCAAATCAAAACTACAGTGAGATATCACCGCACACCAGTCAGAATGGCCATTATCAAAAAATCTAGAAACAGTAAATGCTGGCGAGGGTGTGGTGAAAAGGGAACCCTCCTGCACTGTTGGTGGGAATGTAAATTGGTGCAGCCACTATGTAGAACAGTAAGGAGGTTCCTTACAAAACTAAAAGTAGAATTACCATATGATCTGGCAATCCCACTCCTGGCATATATCTGGAGAAAACTGTAATTCAAAAAGATACATGCACCCCAATGTTCATAGCAGACATCAAAAACAACCTAAATGTCCATCAGCAGATGAATGGATAAAGAAGATGTGGTATATATATGTATGTGTATGTGTGTATATACACACATACACAATGGAATACTACTCAGCTGTAAAAAAGAATGAAATATTGCTGTTTTCAGCAACATGGATGGACCTAGAGATTATCATACTAGGTTAAGTAAATCAGAAAGAGAACGACAAATACCATATGATATCATTTATATGTGGAATCTAAAAAATGATACAAATGAACTTACAGAACAGAAAGAGACTCACAAACATAGAAAGAAAACTTATGGTTACCAAAGGGGAAAGTCGGGGGGGAGGAATAAATTAGGAGTTTGGGAGTAACAGGTACACACTGCTGTATATAAAATAGATAACAAAAGAGACTTACTGTGTAGCACAGGGAACTAGGGAACTATATTCAATATCTTGTAATAACTATAATGGAAAAGAATCTGAAAAAATATATATATATGTAACTGAATCACTTTGCTGTACACCTGAAACTACTACAACACTGTAAATTAACTATACTTCAGTAAAATAATTAATTAATTTATTTATAAAAGAAGTAGATGTGTTTCCTCCATGCTCTTTCCTCTTCTACACATTGGGTACAGGCCAAAATGAGAGGGTGGCAAGGCCCCAAGAGGGAAAGGAAGTACACTGACGCTCCTGAATCCCCATGTAAAAGAGAGCCACTCATCGACCAGTGGTACATGTGTACTTTCTATTATGTTTGTGCCATTACATGGCTTTTGGGGTCTTTTTCTTAGCAGTTAGGCTACCCTAACACAGAAATTGGTATCTCAAAGTAGGGAGCTGCTGTTTGAAAAATGTGCTTATGAGAATTGGCTTTGTTGTTTGGTACCAGATAGCAAAGAAACAGATATAGCAGGTTGGAAAGCTAGAAATTCCTCTTATCCCATAGGCAAAATATTTGATAAAACTGTCCTCTGTGTTAACTTATAAGGTTAATCCAATACCTATAAGGTCTGTAGCTCTAGGGCAGGAGTTAGCAAACTAACACTCATGGGCCAAATTCAGCCTGCTGTCTGGTTGTGTAAATAATGTTTTATTGGAACACAGTCATGCCCATTCCTTCACATATTGTCTATAGTTGCTTTTGCACTATAAAGGAAATGTTGAGTAGTTGCAAATTCTAAAATATGTACGACTTGGCCGTTTAGGAAGAATCTGTCAACCCCTGATATCCTGGCATTGATAGTGACAGTGATGGGACTTGGGTGATGATGGAGCTAAAGGATAGAAAGTGCCTGGGTCCCTGAATCACTATGTGAGGAGAGTCACCCCCATCCCACACTCTGCAACCGGGACATATACTGTTAAATGAATGAGCAATGAACTTCTGTATTTGAATCATTATGTGCTTTGGAAATATATTTGTTTCAGCAGTTTAGATTACCCTATCTGAGGCAGATTGATGGCAAAAATGGCTCCAAATCCTCACTCCTCCCTGGATCTCTTTTCTGTATAACTTTGCAGTGCCTGCCCAACATGGGTGGGGTTTTCTGTCCCACCCCTTAACTCTGGGTTCAGTCGTGGAATTTACTGTGGTCATTGGATGTTAGCAAATACAGCACAAGCAAATGCTTGAAAAAGCACTTGCACATTTTCACTTTCTCTCGCTTGTTCCTCTGACTCTGTCATGAGAAGAAGCTCAGACTAGCCTGATAGAGGGTGAGACACAGAACGGAGCTAGGTTGGCACACTTGTCTCAGCCAAGGTCAGCAGAGCCACCCACCCAACTTATTAACTCATAAGCAAAAATAAGTGTTTATTGCTATAGGCCACCGAGATTTTTGTGGTTATTTGTTACACATCATTGTGGTAATGAAACTGAGCAGGGCCCTGTGGGGTCCTCCCGGGTACAAAAGCCCCTCCGTGTCCCCCATTTCTTGTTTGTAGAAAAAAAGCTTTAGTCTCCTAGGCTTTCCCCAAATTCCAAAGAGCAGACTCGAGCAGTTACTAATTAGAGAAGTAATGGAATGCAGAAACAAAGGAAATCAGTCAAGCAAGAAAAGTAATGATAGGTTAAACAATAGTTCAGAGATAAAACTAAGTCACAGGACTCCTCAAAGGATATACATAACATCGGACATGTATCTTTGAGTTGTTCTGCAGAAACTAGACCCCCCACCCTGGTGGAGGATGGTGCCTATGTGATGACCACAAGCATATAGGCCCCAGACTGGTTGGAACCAGAAGGTTGGTGATTAAGATTCCCAAAAACATCACCTTGTTACCTTACCACTAACCAATCAGAAGAATGTTCATGAGCTGATCACACACCCTGTGACCCTCACCCCTAATGCTGCCTTTAAAAACCCTTGCCCAAAAGCCATTGGGGAGTTTGGGTCTTTTGAGCACTAGCTGTCTGTTCTCCTTGCTTGGTGCCCTGCAAATAAACACTGACTTTCCTTCACCACAGCCCAGTGTAAGTAGACTGGTGCGTCAGTTGAGCAGATCCTAGCTCAGTTCGGTAACAGTAATAAATAACTGGATATCTACTAATACATACATATGTGTGGTGTTCAGTCTTGTTTATAAGCTGAGGTCCTTATCCTATGTAAAACCTCCCCCAAATCTTATGAGACAGTTACCATGTTCTACTTTCCATATGAGAAAAAATATTCAAGAAGGTGAAGTGACTTGTCAGAGTTGCCCCAATGCCAGAGCTGGGGCTTTAGCTCTGATCTTTCCACTCCAGGGCCAGTGGTTTTTGTCACAAGGTCAAAGCAGCCTATCTAACATCCTCAAGTATTATGCATCTAGTGTACTTAGGAGCCAGGCAGGCCGCACAAACAGCACAAGGGACCATTCTCATTGGCAGAGAGCTGTCAGGGAGGGGTGGAGATTGAGGGAATTGAAAACCTCATGGTCCATCTAACAAGGCTGCCACAGTTCAACTCAGGCCAGTTGTTGCCACACGGAAGTGGGGCCCAGGTCGCCACATGGCTTGGTTTTTCAAGAGAAGCCAGAAGTCTAAAATATTATGTAAATCCTTCTATGGATAAACGTTAGCTCTATTTTTTAAAGTACAACGCAGGCCAAATAAAATACGTGTGCAGCGCTTGGCCCAAGAGCTGCCAGCATGTGGCTGTGGCCTTATGTTTACACAGCATTTCGCAGGTTAACAAGTAGTTTTACATCCATTGTGTCATGTCTCCTTTACAAAGCCTTTATAACGACAAGAAAAATAGATATTATATGAACACTTTTAGAGGTGTGGAAACTGAGGCTTGCAGAAAGTAAATAATTTGCCCAAGTTCACATAAACAATTAGTAAGAGTCAAGACTAGCATCCACAGGCCTTCAGGTTTCTGTACCATTTTATTCCTCTTTCACATAAGATGCCCGGGATGATTGAAAGCTCTCCTGTGTCTGAGGCGCAAGGGACAGGCACGGAGAGGCTCCGTTATTTCAGGAAGGCATGGTCTTGTCAAGTCTCCAACGCTCTGTGCTGTGGGCAGATCTTTGTTTAAATTAGGGAACTGATTATAGTCACTCTCCCCAAAGTGTTTACTTTCTCTGATTATTTTCTTCTTTTTCTCTGTAAGTGAACCATATCTACTTATTTAATTTATAAAACTCTGCCTGTGCATCAAATAGCCTTAGACTATAAAAACAAAGAAAAGTCATAATTAAGGTATTATAGAGTTTTAAATGCTAGCAGAAATAATGATAAAAGACATAGGCATCAAATCTATAAATTCAGCATAAAATTACATTAAGAAATAATTTCCTCCCAGTATCCAATCAAGGTAGCTCAGCAGACTGCAAAGGTAATATCCTATGCACCAAAGCATCTAATAAATAAATGGCCCTCCTCAAAACAACCATGTAGGGGCTTCCCTGGTGGCGCAGTGGTTGAGACTCCGCCTGCCGATGCAGGGGACACGGGTTCGCGCCCCAGTCCGGGAAGATCCCATATGCCGCGGAGCGGCTGGGCCCGTGAGCCATGGCTGCTGAGCCTGCGCGTCCGGAGCCTGTGCTCCGCAATGGGAGAGGCCACAACGGTGAGAGGCCCGCGTACCGCAAAAAAAAAAAAAAAAAAAAACAACCATGTAATTTCTGCACAGGAAGCAGTACTGTTTTTACTGATTTACTCTTTAACTGGTATGTTCGGGTTTTTAAAAAAGAAATTTATTAATTTACTTATTTTTGGCTGCACTGGGTCTTCATTGCTGCGCACAGGCTTTCTCTAGCTGAGGTGAGCGGGGGCTCATTCTTTGTTGCAGTGCACGGGCTTCTCATTGCTGTGGCTTCTCTTTGTTGCCAAGCACGGGCTCCAGGCACATGGGCTTCAGTAGTTGTGGCACATGGGCTCAGTAGTTGTGGAGCACAGGCTTAGCTGCTCTGCGGCATGTGGGATCTTCCTGGACCAGGGTTGGAACCCGTGTCCCCTGCATTGGCAGGTGGATTCGTAACCACTGCGCCACTAGGGAAGTCCCTCCTCTTTACCCAGTTTAGCGATGTTTATATTTGAGAGACAGGGAGAAGTGTAGGAGACAGGGAAGATTAGATGTCTTTTCACAGTTCACAGCTGGCCAGGAGTGGCCACAAAGGCTTTAGAAGGTCAGGGCATTCCTGGAGTCATCTGGGTTTCTATTCTGAGGGCTCTGGTTTTTCAAATGGGCCTGGAAGTTTGAAGTGAAAGATAACGTAGGTACACGGAGACAGCTGCAGGGATGCACAAGGACAGCCACCCACACGGGGTGGGTATCCGTCTTCAGGAGGAAGACCATTCGCAGACAGTTCTATTTCCACAAGTGCTAATGAGACCTTTGACACAACAGCTTATAAACTTACAGCAGTCCACAGATCGCCCAGAAAAGCAAACACAGTTTAGTCGAGCAGGAAATGTGTTAGAAATCCCCTTGTTGAAATTTCAGTCTTTTTTCTTATTTTTTTGACATTGAAAAATATATTTGCTTTGGCCTAGCTCTGGAAAAAAAAAAAAAAACCAACCCAAGGTCTTTTTATAGGAGCAAAATAAATAAAGATTCCTCTCTCATCATGCCAAGCAAATAAAGTGACTACTCGATAAGCAGAAATTATACCTCAAGTCCTTAAATAATCATCCCCAATACAAGCTCTGTTAGCTACCACTGATTGCTTCTTTTTTCTAAGCAACTCACTCAGCAGAAAATATTTCCAAAACATCAGAGTGATAGAATTGAGTCCTGAGGAGACATGACAACTAGAGAAGCGAGCTGAGGAGGAAGACTAGGGGTGTGGGTTCTCCATCACGAGAGTCCCAGAGCGCTCTGCTTTAGAGTTGAAGCTTTTGAAAAGATTCTTTTAGCAGAGCTTTAACCTCTCCCATCAAAGCTATAGCCGGGGTGAATCTCCCCTTTGAAGTAGGCAGCGTTTCCCAACTCGCTAAACGTTTGTAGTCTTCAGCCCAGATGCTTGTAGGTGGTTGCTTCCAGGGAGTTTGGGAGCTGCCTACAAGGGCACTTTGCTGAGCCAGGCAGTGCCTCGAGTCTCGGCTGGCTGAACACCCAGATAACGTGCAATGGGGAGACTGTAAGGTCAGCTTCCTCCCTCCACCAGCAGATTTGGCACCAGATAAATCCATTAATATTTCCCCTTGAAAGAATCAGGACTTGTCAAATGCAGAGAGGATGGAGCTTCCCTCGCATCCCACAATTGCTGTTACAGATATCTTTAGCGAGTGACCAAATACCAGTATTTAGGATTCCCACAATGGACTTTCTTGGTTAAAATATATATGCCAGATTTATTTTTCCATACAGACAACCCCTTCTGGGCTCTTGTCTATAATATTCTCTCTAATGAAAGATTACCGGGGTTTAAAATGAGAGTTTTATTAGAGCCTGCCTAAGTTATATCCAATCAGAGCATTTTAGTTCAAATCCATTGTCCTTTTTACTTAATGTCAAATAGACTGAATCTTAGATAAGCAGCGTTTGAACACCAAACAGTTGCCTCCTCCAAAATCACCTTCTTTTCACAATAGATTCATCTCTAATTATCCACTCCACAAACACCTGTCAAAGGTCACTCTGGGAAAACTGCTGTGCCAGGCCTGGGGACGTGAGAGTGAGCAAAACACTGTTCCCACGCCCAACAGATATTACATTCAAGTTGGAGAGATCCTGTGCAAACTGCTTTTTCAGATTCCAAAGAAAGTTGCCTTCTCCCTTCATCTTACGTGAGACAAGAGTATCCTACTTCTCTCTCTTATTAAAAACTTCTGATTATGAAAGGTAAATGTACTCACTAAAAAGTTGAAAAATATTAAGAGGTAGGAAAGAGAAAAGTAAAATCATACATAATCCTCTCATTCAGGGATAACTGTTAAAAATCAGGGAGGCAGGGCCTCCCTGGTGGCGCAGTGGTTGAGAGTCCGCCTGCCGATGCAGGGGACGCGGGTTCGTGCCCCGGTCTGGGAGGATCCCACATGCCGCGGAGCGGCTGGGCCCGTGAGCCATGGCCGCTGGGCCTGCGCGTCCAGAGCCTGTGCTCCGCAACGGGAGAGGCCACAGCAGTGAGAGGCCCACATACCGCAAAAAGAAAAAAAAAAAAAAAAAAAAAAATCAGGGAGGCAATGTTCATGTATATAAATAACGCCATTTGCAGCAACATGGATGGACCTAGAGATTATCATACTAAGTGAGGTAAGTCAGACAGAGAAAGACAAATATATGATATCACTTATATGTGGAATCTAAAAATATGACCCAAAGAACTTATCTACAAAACAGAAGGAGACTCACCACATAGAGAACAGACTTGTGGTTGCCAAGGCAGGAGGGTGGAGAGGGATGGATTGGGAGTTTGGGATTAGCAGATGCAAACTACTATATATAGAATGGATAGACAACAAGGTCCTACTGTATAGCACAGGGAACTGTGTTCAGTATCCTGTGATAAACCATAATGGAAAAGAATATAAAAAAGAATGTAAATATATAACTGAGCCACTTTGCTGTACAGCAGAAATTAAACACAACATTGTAAATCAACTATACGTCAAAAAAATTTTTTAAATAAAAAACATCAGGGAGGCATATATTTCCAGGCCTTTTTTAGTGTGTGTGCATGTGAGTGTGTTTCTGCAATTATATACACTATTTTGTTAGGTTTATTGGTAAAAGAAAAGGTACAAGAGAGAACAAAGAAGAGAGGGAGAGAAACAGAGACAGATTTTTAAACTTTTATTTTATATTGGAGTATAGTTGATTTACAATGTGGTGTTAGTTTCAGGCACACAGCAAAGTGATTCAGTTATACATATACATATATCTATTCTTTTTCAGATTCTTTTCCCACGTATGTTATTACAGAGTATCGAGTAGAGTTCCCTGTGCTATACGGTACGTCATTGTTGATTATCTATTTTACGTATAGTAGTATATATATGTTAATTCCAACCTCCTAATTTATCCCCTCCCCTTTTTCCCCTTTGGTAACCATAAGTTTGTTTTCCAAGTCGAAACAGAGACAGATTGATGCAAAGAGAGACAAACAGAGAAAGGGGGAGAGACAGAAAGAAAGAGATAGCAAGCTGGCAGTTTCCCTTAAATCAATGTAGGTCTCCTTCCTCGCCAGGAAGATTAACCAGTCTCAGGGTCCTGGGCCAGCTAATTAATGAGCCAAAAGCTTTTATCCTGCTTCTCTTTCCAAGCACACTGTATCTATAAACTAACCCAATCCTGCATGTAAGCTCAAGTACAACCCTCCTGCCACTGAAAATTTGCCCTGGGCATATTAATAGTAAAAAGTGATAAATTAGGAGTATAGGATTAACAGATACAAGCTACTATACGTAAAATAGATAAGCAACAAGGACTTACTGTATAGCACAGGGAAGTATATTCAATATCTTGTAATAACCTATAAAGGAAAATAATCCGAAAAAATACAAATACATGTAACTGTATCACTTTGCTGTACACCTGAAACAACACAATACTGTATATCAACTATATTTCAGTTAAGAAAAGTAAAAAGCATCACTGTTTCCTGACTACTGGTTTAAAAAAATTTTTTTTAATATTTAAAGAATATGGCTTTAGCAGTATATTGAATATTGGGAAAATATTAATAATTTCTATCATGTATTTTTGATACCACTTTATTTTGCTTTCTTTATGCTTATATGTTGGTATCTGATTAAACTGTCACACTATCTCCTGTTTTGACATTAAAAGGGTTTATTTGGCAAAAAGGCAAAGAAAATGCCTATTCACAACCCAGCTGAAGATTCTGGCCAAACCCAAGGTCATTACTGAAGAAAAGCAAACTAAATGTATTCAAAAGCACTAGAGCAAATGCTTTTTGGTTAAAGATACACCCAAGCCATATGTCAAAACCAAGACATAGAAGTACACGGTCTTGTCCAGGCAAAACTGCCCTATGATAACTGAATTTGTTTCTCTTTATGTGGGGGATTGATGTCACATGGAGATGAATGACTATGTTTTCATTCTGGTTAGAAAAGGGGAGCAAAGTCTTTGATGATCCCCATCAAGGGGTCCCCTGCCCTCCAGGATGTCCTACCAGAAAACATTCTTCGTGTTTCCAGTAGAGGGCTTAACAACACCAAGTAATTACTCCCAAAGCACAAGAAACCACCAACGGGGGTCTCGGGAGCATGTGGGACCAGTGGAGCTGAGATGACAAAAGCACTTGGAAGCAGCCTAAGTGTCCATCAACAGATGAATGGATAAAGAAGATGTGGCACATATATACAATGGAATATTACTCAGCCATAAAAAGAAATGAAATTGAGCTATTTGTAGTGAGGTGGATGGACTTAGAGTCTGTCATATAGAGTGAAGTAAGTCAGAAAGAGAAAAACAAATACCGTATGCTAACACATATATATGGAATCTAAGAAAAAAAAAAGTCATGAAGAACCTAGGGATAAGATGGGAATAAAGACACAGACCTACTAGAGAATGGACTTGAGGATATGGGGAGGGGGAAGGGTAAGCTGTGACAAAGAGAGAGTGGCATGGACATATATACTCTACCAAACATAAAATAGATAGCTAGTGGGAAGCAGCTGCATAGCACAGGGAGATCAGTTCGGTGCTTTGTGACCACCTAGAGGGGTGGGATAGGGAGGGTGGGAGGGAGGGAGATGCAAGAGGGAGGAGATATGGGGATATATGTATATGCATAGCTGATTCACTTTGTTATAAAGCAGAAACTAACACACCATTGTAAAGCAATTATACTCTAATAAAGATGTTAAAAACAAACAAACAAACAAACAAAGCACTTGGGAACAGCGATGCCTGGCAAACTGCCCTGACCGTTGCAGGCGACGCTGCAGTTGAGCTCCTAGCTCTCCCAAAGCCCATCGCCTCCGCAGAAAATGTGCTCACCCAGCCCATTTTTGCCTCATCATTGGGAAGGGAGAGCGGTCCAACTATTAGTTTTTCAGTTAAGCATTACCCAAGGTGAACGCACTGAGCCTTTGACGCACCTGTGGTTGCACGCCATGCTCTGTGACACATAAAAATCTTAATATAACTCTCAAAAGGCCAACAGTGTCCGTCAATGGGCTGTGTACACCTTAAAACATTACACTGGGAATGCGGACAATTTTCTTTAACTGCTTCCTGATGACCGGCTCTTGGATCCTCCTTATCTCTGCCGTCTGAAGACAGCCTGCCAGGGAAGGCACTCCCGACCTGGCTTCTGGGCCAATGAGCAGCATAAATCAGCCTGAGAGCAGTGATTGTAGGGAGGGGAGGAAAGCGACATCCCTCTCTGGTCCCTCTCAACCACCCTCAGCCCCGTAATCTTATCTTCATCTCCAGATAACACGGGCCTTCCATCAGCTCCTGGAGGCGGGCCCTGGGAGGCTGGGAAGAAGAGAGGGTGCTCAGCCTCTGGTGGGTAGAAAGGGGGTTAAGACCCCTTCCTTCCACCACCTACTTGTGCTCAGAACCCTGAAGCTTTCCCTGAACATCAGCGGCTGATGGTAGGCTAAAATTTTTGAACTATAGGCATAAAACCTGATAGATTATTTCTGCTAAGTCCTAAGAAAGAGCAAGAAGGTCTGAGCAATTCAGCAGCCACCTGCCCCCAAGTTCCCGCTCAGCAGGGACTAGTTTGTATCTGCAACACGGCCTCCTTTTGGATGGGCTACTGTGGGCTGCTCTCAGCCTGGGAAGGTCTCCCACAGCCAAGGGCAAAGGGAGGCCAGACAGCTTGACTCCTCAGAGGGAGAGCAGGGGAGGCATGTGGAGAGAAAACAGCAAACAGTTGTACCAAAAGACCTCATCAAAAGGCAAATTTTTATATTGACTCCGCACAGTTGCACTAAAATTCACAGCTATTGCTGAATATTTGTCTGACAAGAACACGTTAAAGAAAAATATATGCTGGGAGGGCACGGTGCACAGCCAGTGGCTTTTAATCATATTTTAAACCAAGTTTACTTAAACTTCACAAATTTTAACTCTTGTACTGCTGCTGACAAGCATGATCACGTGATTTGCAGATGTAGCTATCGTATTTTTTAAAAGGGAAATTCTTTGGGATGAAAACAAATCACACATGCTGGAAAGATCAAGCCCAGCTTCTTCACATGGGCCAGGCCTACAGACCAGTTCTCTGGGGTGAAGGATGTGGCTTTGGGAACTCTTTCTCTTACCCTTTTGTTTTGTTTCCTTTGGTGCTTTCGCTGCTCACCTCCGATGCTGCTGCAACAAACAAGCGAAAAAGCAGAATCGTGACAGCCACCCAACAGCTGCGGCCCTCAGCGTGGGCCAGCCCCAGGTGGCTGCCTGTGACACCGGGGTGCAGGCAGTCTTTTCCACTCCCTCAGCTCCTGGTCAGAGGAGGAAGGGCCTTACCTGTCATCGTTCGACCTGACCAAAGGCAAGCCTAACCCCGAGGATGTCCTGCTCCCAAGCTAAATGATGAGAAGAGATGAGTAATGAATAATTGACTGGAACTTGAAGCGGATGGTAAGTGTGAGGCCAGGGTGAATAAAAGAAAGAAACGCTAAACAAAAGGCCATGTTTCATTCATCAGGAGGCTCAGAGAGGGGATGTTATGTTCAACTGCTGGGAACCAGAGCCTCTGTTTCCACACACTAGTTTTGCACTGAAAGAAACCACACTTGGGTTCCAAAAAATTCCCAGGGGATGCTTGCTAGGGAAATGCCCTCTGGCGCCTGATCACCCAGGTTCCTGCACCTGGCTTGACAAGCAAGTTGATTCGGAGGAGTCCATCCACAAGTTCCTCCCTGTCATATTAGTTCCATTCCTAGGAAACTTCATTTTCAAAACAGTTTACTATTACAGGCACGATGACTCAACTAACGCCATTTGCTGATTCTTCTACCCATGTGTCCTTCATTCAGCACATATGTATGAAGCCCTTCCCTGTGCCAAGCTCTGTTCTAAGACCTGGAGTGTCACAGAACAGGCTTACATCTGTGGCTCGAAACACCTGTGTGTGTTGGTGAGCTGCAGGAAATTATCTCCAGCCCAGACTTCTCCCCGGAACTCGGAATTCACAGAACCAAGACCACACTCAGCATCCCTCCTGGATGTCTCATGCCGTCTAACAGGCATCTAATTGGAATTTGTCCAGATCCAGACTCTAAACCCACTCCTCCCACAGCCTTGTCTATCTCCACTGAGGCACCTCCATTCTTTCTGTTACTCGAATTTTTCTTGGAGTCATCCATGCTTTCGGCATCAGTCTGTTTGGGAATTAGAAACCACAGCACTCTGTGTGTTTTTTTGTTTTTGTTTGGCCATGCCACATGCCATGGCGGAATCTTAGTTCCCCGACCAGGGATGGAACCCTTGCCCCCTGCAGTGGAAGCTCGGAGTCTTAACCGCTGGACTGGCAGGGAAGTCCCATCAGTTATTTTTAACAGAGTTTAATATAAATCATTAAGCAGGTACTGGAGAACTGAAAAGGCACAAGAGCGGCATGAAGTAGCACAGAGGGGGCCTCTCTTAAGCCTATTTGGAGATCATACAATAGAATTTAATAATGAAGACACTGTTATTTACTTCTTTGTTTTGCAGAGAGCTGGATGAAAACCTGGCTTCCCTGCGTGCTGGGTAGACTTTCTCCATGAATGGTTGGACAGTTTTGCGTTTCCAGCACAGCTCAGCTCTGTCAGGCACCTTGGCATCCACTTGGTCCTAGAACGGCTGTGCACAGCCGGGGGCCAGATAGGAGTTTAAATGAGTCCTCTGGGGCTCTGCTTTGTTACGAGGTTGCTGGATTTTGTGATCTTTTTAGAAGTCTTGGCAGCGGCTAGCTCATTCTAGAAGCTATCCTTCCTCGGACATTGCAGGATGCTTCCCCCACTCTGGGAACTCTGCTAAGACAAGGGCCTGGGCTACTGATCCCGGAGAGTGTGGGAGGCCAGGGGCTCAGTTTTACAAAACCAGGCCAAACTTCACTAGCGTGGCTCAGTGACTAACTCTCCTGATCTCCCAGCCCCTCCAGTCCATTTTTCCCTTTCCCGGAGCCAAGCCTGGCTTCTGGAGGCAGTTTCCTCCTCTTCACAGATCCTCTAATTAACACTCCATCTTTCCTCTTTTTCTCTGCTCCAGTTGCATCCTCAGCTTCCTCATCACAGCATTAAAAACCACAGGTCTGGGCTTCCCTGGTGGCGCGGTGGTTGGGAGTCCGCCTGCCGATGCAGGGGAAACGGGTTCATGCCCCGGTCCGGGAGGATCCCGCATGCCGCGGAGCGGCTGGGCCCGTGAGCCATGGCCGCTGGGCCTGCGCGTCCGGAGCCTGTGCTCCGCAGCGGGAGAGGCCGCAACAGTGAGAGGCCCGCCTACCGCAAAAAAAAAAAACAACAAAAAAACCCCACAGGTCTGATCCCACTCCTGATACGGCGTACCCGAGAGGGCTTTGAGCCAAGAGAAGACGGGCTCGTGGTCACAAGAAGCAGAGGAGACTCCCTGGGATGAAAAGAGGCCACGTCTGTGGCTCGCAGTGTTTGGCTGGGAAAAGTGCCCTCACAATAGTTGCTGCTGGGATATTAATTAAAGTGACTCCCCACACACTGCTTATTAGTGGCAAGGGAAAAAAGACCAAAAGAGCAGCCAGAATGAAGAAATTGTACAACACCTTGACCAGGTCCAAATTAACATCATCTATGCGGGGCGGATCACATTGTGTGGCTCCAGATACCCTGGACAGGACTCACATCACCTGAGACTGTATAACCTCAGTCTAACCAGGACAAAACGCCAGACAAGCACACAATGAGGAGTATGCTATCGAAACCAAATGGTGTGCGCTGCTCACTTTGGCAGTAAATACACTAAAATTGGAACAGTATGAAGAAGATCAACATTGCCCCTGCACAAAGATGGTACACAGATACGTGAAGATTTAAAAAAAAAAAAAAGGTGCATGTGAGGGGAAGGGGGGATCAATGTCATAAAAGTCAGATTAAAGGAGGTTAAAAGACATGACAACAAAATCCAAGACCTCACCCCACACTGGATCCTGTGCTGGAAGGCAGAATGCTAGAAAGGACACTGATAAGTCATCTAATAAAATCGATATATGGAAGGGAGATTAGATAAACGTACTTTGTCAGGTATTAAATTATGTTATGGAGTATTGCCATTCTTAGGAAATACACACTGAAACATTTAGGGGTAAAGGGCCATGAAGCAGGTAACTTACTCTCAAATTGTTCAGAAAAACATTATATTATACTTATTATAATATATAGAGAGATGTATATTATATATATGTTATATATAATTTTTTCTTAACCATTATATGTATGTGTGTGTGTGTGTGTGTTTTCATATATATATATATATATGGAGAGTGGAGAAACATGCAAATAATAAAGCAAGTAGAGAAAAATGATGACAATATAGGGGCTCTTGTACTATTTTTATTTTTGCAAGTTTTTTCTACGTATGAAATTATTCCAAATAAAAAGCTCAAAAATGTAGCTGCTGTTCTTCTGATTCTCACATATTCTTCGAGTGTGAACCTTCTGAACCAGGACAAAAAGGACATGAGGCAACATCTCTGTGAAGCCACTCAGGCTTATAGACGCTCATGAGCTGGGAAGTATTTTGAATTTACCTATAATTCTGAAGCAAGTGTTCTACGATGGCAACCACTTTGGAGGACAGTGGGCCGCCACGAGGGAAAGGCATCAAAATGGACTCAGGAAGGCACAACGTCATGCCAAGTCCAGTTCAGAAAATAAACAATGCCCTGCTGTCGTGATCAACAAAAACAGAGACTGATTTTAAATTCCATTTTGGGGGCAAAAAAGTAGAGATGAGCATAGCACAGAGATTGAGTGTGGCCTGGGTGTCCAGTGGACCACCGACTGACTCCTGAGGCAAGTTACTGTGCCCTGCTTTGCCATCCCAGCCTCAGTTTCCTTCTCTGGAGAGGCATAGTCCTCAAAGGGTTGTTATGTGGTATACACGAGGCAGTGCAGGTGAAATGCTAGGCATGTATGAAGTTCAGGCGCAGTCAGAACGCAGCAACCACTAGGTCGCATTATTATAAAGACAGGGTCCCATCCCCCAACTCTGTGAAGCTGCCAGATGCAGTCTAAGAGTTACAAAGGCTCCACTGGGTCAGAGCTCAGGGCCATCTGGGGGCTGTGGTCCTGGAAACATGGATTCTGCAGGGCAGGAAGGGGTCCTCAGTGGGAGAAAGCCTAATCTAGAGAGCCCCCTAAGCCACGTGGTGTTTGCTCTGAGGGCCTTCCCGGGATTAAAGCCATGGTCTGCTCAGGCCTCTGTCCACTGTCTGATGAGGACACGATACAGGTGTGCTTTATTCAATCAAAGGGCTGTGCATATTGGACGATTTTACCATCAAAGCCTAATCTCTGCTCGAAGAAGTTACTGATTCCTCCACTTAGGTCAAATTTCTTTGGCCTCCAAAAAATACTTTAAAACGTGAAAAATGCCTTTAGAGAATGAACTCCCCTCTAAGAAATCTGGAAGGCATGAAGAAACCAGGGGCATGGGGGGGTGGGGTTGTGCCAGGGTGGAGAGGGCAATACCCCTCTTCTTGCAGCCTGCTCACCACCCAGTCTGGCTCTGTCACCCACCTTTCTGGAGGCGCCTGACGGCCTCTCTGTTACGATTTCAGAGACACTTACTGAGCCACATGTAGATTCTGATTTGGGCCCTAAATGCTTCCTGCCTGGCCATTGTTTGCCTGTTGGGAGCTGGTTCCCTACGTTGCTAAAATTCTCTTCCCATTGCCTTCTGCCTAAATTCTACTCTCAGCACGTGGGACTTAGGATGGCCCATTGTCAACACAGTGCACCAAGGACAGGAGGATTTTTCAGCCAATTCTTTAACTTGGTAAAGAAAAGTCCACTCACACAGTACCTCCGACTTTTTCATGCCCCAGCCATCTACGGACGCCACACTGGGTGCCAGGTCCTGGGCTCAACACTAAGGTGTGGAGATGAATGAGCCATCATCCCTGCCCATCGGGAGCTTGGCATCCAGCCAGTCAGGTGAACACAGACGGCTCAGGCAGGGTAGCACTGCGGCTCCAATACCACTGTTCATCAACGCAACTTCTGTGCCAGAATTCCTGAGCAGCTTATTGAAGACACGGCATCCAGGCCCCAAACCTACCAAATCAGTCTCTAGAGGTAAGGCCTTGAAATCAGCATTTTTAACAATGGAGTCTTAGACACTCCAATTCTGAAGGGCCAACAAAAGGCACAGGCCCCTTGGGGATCTATCTCTACAGGGTTCCTAGGAGCCCCCAGGACTGGAGGAGGATCAATAAAATAGCACAACCCATGAGAACTCTTTAAGAAAAGGGAAGCCTGGAATTTTGGGAACACAAAAGAGGGTGAAGGGGATTCACCCCACCCCAACACAGTACAGCTGGGAGACCTCTGGGTGCAGCGTGGAAGAAAATGACAGAGGCCAGTACACTGGAATGGAGGAGCGGGAGAAGTCAAGTGGGCAACGGCGCCACCTCCTGGTGTCAAGAGAGGGGGAAGCAGCCAAGGTCAGTGCTCTCTGTCCCGCACGACAGTGCTGCAAGCTGGGGCCCTCCTGAACGGGTCAGAAAGAAACTGCAGGACTTGAGGACACGGGGAGGGGGAAGGGGAAGCTGGGACGAAGTGAGAGAGTGGCATGGACATATATACACTACCAAACGTAAAATAGATAGCTAGTGGGAAGCAGCCGCATAGCATAGGGACATCAGCTCGGTGCTTTGTGACCACCTAGAGGGGTGGGATAGGGAGGGTGGGAAGGAGACGCAAGACGGGGGAGATATGGGGATGTATGTACATGTATAGCTGGTTCACTTTGTTATACAGCAGAAATGAACACACCATTGTAAAGCAATTATACCCCAATAAAGATGTTAAATAAAAGAAAGAAAGAAAGAAAGAAACTGCAGGAGGTGGGGTGAACTGTCTGCACCTAAGCTACCAATGTCTCTGTGAGTTGTCTACTCCTAGAGGAGCCTTTCTGGGCATTTCTGAAGTGTCAGGCACCAGAGCTGCTGTGGGATTCATGACCCAGAGTTCCACTACAGCCTCCTCCCCCAAGGACTCTGTTACAGGGCCACACGCTGTGTGCTTCCAGATCTGTATCCCAAAAGCGCCATGGTGAGACAAGTCCAAATGCTCAGGTGAGCACACGTTACACCCAAGCCGAGCCATCTACACTGGCTTCAACATCGGCCTCATTGTACACACTTGGTTAATGGATTCTGTCCCTGGGAGATCACATAGTTACAACTAGATCATCCTGGCTCTTGATAGCCAGCCAGCCAGCCTCCAACGCCGCCAATTCAATGCTGCTTTTTTCCTGACCTTTACATTGGCTTCTGGAAACCACACTCACTTCAGTCCATTGAATCCCAGCTCTGCCATGAACTCATTGTGTGACTTCGGGAAAGTTATTTACCTTCTTTGAGCTTCAGCTGTTTCTTCTATTAAACTTGGATAATAGCATGTATATCACAGTGTTGCTTAATAAATTTCAGCTCCTTTCCACTTCTCTATAGTTGAGTGTCATCAGTAATAGACCCATGATTTGCCATTTGAAAAGACACATTTATAATCAGCCATTTTGTTCATATTCTCATATATTGATCTCAGTTTCAACATTTAGTTAATAGAAGAAACTGACACAGTATTGTGAAGAAATTATACTCCAATAAAGTTCTATTTTTTAAAAAAAAGAAAGAAAATACTTTAGATACAGCAGGAAATCTTCCAAAGATATTTTTCAATGTGTGGTAGGTTTTAAAGTGTCTCTAGGCCTTCCAGAATGGATGGTAGACAATTAGCCTGCCTCTTGCCTGAGAAATCAGACTAATTACTAGTGAGGCTTGGCTAATGGGGTCCTCCGGGAACTCCCTTCCTAAATGAGAAATCTTTAACTTTTCACAAAAACTCAATCTCATTTGTGCTGCTGATTCCTAATATTTCTAAATAAATGCTTGGCCTCTGGGCTTTCGTATTCAAATAACCCAAATCAAACCAGGCTACTGTGCCAGGAGAAAAATTTATTTTGTGTGAATCTGCTGGAAGAAATGTTTAGAATCAGTTTGGAATCACCATAGGCAAAGACTAGCTATAGCCCATTCTGAGGCAAGTTTTGTGGACCTGGGCTAAGAAGTGAGTTTACCCCATTTGGGCTGAAGTGGCTTGTTGAGATGCTCAAACAGTAAACACTGGCATGTTTCAGAGTCCCCAGTGTGCAAGAGGCTGGCTAGTCCCCTGACCCCAAGTCAACTGCCACACATAGGCAGGTTCAGGGTTCTGTGTCTAAGGCAGAGGAGACAAAGTCCAGGAAAGCCAGTTACCTGCCCTGCATCAACCTAGAAAGGAGGCAAAAGAGCCTCAGAAGGTAGAGGAGTTTGAGGCATGGGGTACCTTAATAATGACAGGGCCATCCACCAGTGGGAGGTCATTTGAAGACAGCCAAACTTGAAGCAGAGATACATGTAAATGCTGAGAGGAGGAGAGGGAGAAGCAAGTCAGAGTTCAGCAGAAGTCTGGAGAGGATTCCAAAAGTGACCCGGAGCTGAGATGTGACCTACATTGCTGGCTGGAGGGACCTGCTCCAGGAGAATCTCCAGTGACGTTGGCGGGGATACTGGAATGGTCTACTTACGAGTCCTCCCTTTGTAGTTCTCCCTCATCAAGGACTCTCACAACAACAACTCTTGAAATACAGGGTCAGAGTGGAACTTGGGATTCCTTTTATAATATTAAAATACATTAAATTACTTAGATGACCCTACGCTCTTCCTCTGTTATTTTATTTTATTTTTCCTCTGTTATATTTTTACCAGCTCCTTTGGTTCTTTCCAGAAACTTTAAGAAGGGATGGTTGTCCACCCATAGCTGCTTGGGATATTCTTCATCCCCAATCTATCTTGACTATGGAATGGAAAACATCCTTCTTTTTGGCTTAATAAAGTACCATCCCATTTTTTTTCAAAGAAAAAAATTAGTAGAAGATTTCAAGAAGATAAAACAAAGAGGGACAGAAATAGTCTCAGGACATAGGTTTTCATTGTAATGCAAGTGTTTGGCAAGTGTCCAGTAAACCCCAGTTTCTTTCCCTCTCCTCCACTCCTTCACTTGGCCTAGAACAACCTGACCAAAATCATCTTTAAATCCTTCGGCATCTCCATTCTCCAGTTTCATTCTTAGCTTTATGTACCTCCCCTCCAGGAAATAAGCTTAGGCAGAGGCCTCAGTCACCAATGTAAGACTATACAGGTCATTAAAGGTCTGTCCCTAGGGAGAGCAAGAAAGACTCTCATTTGTCAGTGACCATGGCTCTCAACCCGTAGTATACATATGGACCACTTGGGGAACTTGTTAAAATGCATAGTCCGGAATGGTTCTTTCAGATTCAGTCTGGGTGGGTCTCAGGAATCTGCATTTTTAAAATTCTAGTAGTTAAATCATTCTGAGTAATTCTGATTCAGGTATAAAGAAGACATGTCTGAAATCTTGTTTTAGGGCTACATCAACATGACAGTGAACTTAGAGAACTGGTACCAACTCCTAAGAGAAGTAAAGGATCATTTCCCTCCACTTCTCTAGACCAAAAAGAAGTGATTCCCAGGATCTGGACCCTCAAGTCTACCTGGTTCAATCCTCCCTCTCCAAGATGGCACTCTGTGACCTCCGTTACCCACAACAGCTGCTGCCTCCTTTTAAAGATCACCAAAGAGCGAGATTCCACAGCCTCCCAGGCAAAGTCATTCCAGTGTTTAATTGCCCTTCAGTTCAGTTCTTCACATTTAATCAATCGTCTCATGGCAAGACTTAACAACTCATGCTCTATTCTCTGTGGAGATGGAAAAACAACAAGCTAGTTTACAATTTCTAACCCTTCATTGTATCAGAGTGTTGAAGCCAAAAGGGATTGCAGATATTATCTGACCTGACCCTTTTATGCTACCTATGAGAATGCTTGTCCAAAGACATGTATATATTCAGTGGGTTTTAGTTTCCATTGCCTACAAAACATCAAAAGGAAGCTGTCCAGGAAGTAAAGGTAGATTTACTAGCTCTCAATACTCTGTATTTTCTATTCTATTGTGTTGCCTTAATTTGGGGATGGGAGCATTCTCTTAGCCTTCTCTGTTTCAGAATACACATATAAACTCCTTCATTATTCCTCCAAAAAATATATATTCCATTCTTGTAATCATTTTAACTGTTTGTCTTCAGATTTTCCTTTGCTCCAAATAGGGTTGCCTGATATAGCAAATAAAAACTGAGGATACCTAGTTAAATTTGAACTTCAGATAAACAACTAATAATTTTTAGTAAATATTCACCATGCAATATTTGAGACATGCCTACACTTAAAAAAAAAATGTTGTTTATCTAAAATTCAGTTTTTGGGCTTCCCTGGTGGTGCAGTGGTTGAGAGTCCGCCTGCCGATGCAGGGGACACGGGTTCGTGCCCCGGTCCGGGAAGATCCCACATGCTGCGGAGCGGCTGGGCCCGTGAGCCATGGTCTCTGAGCCTGCACGTCCGGAGCCTGTGCTCCGCAACGGGAGAGGCCACAACAGTGAGAGGCCCGCATACTGCAAAAAAAAAATAATAATAAATAAATAAATAAATAAATAAAATTCAGTTTTTACAGGGAATCTGTATTTGATCTGGCAACTCTCATTCAAACATTCTAGAAGTATATCAATTAAAACTAGACACAGAACTCTTCCTATCTTTAGCAATTCGTCATGTCACTAAGGTCACTCCCACCTCGTTGTCTTTACATTTGAAGCTCCCTCTGCTCGAGTGTTCTGCCCCCAGATATCTGTGTGGTTTCATCCCCCACTTCAGATCACTGTTCACATTTCTACTTATCAAAGAGGTATACTCCCTCGCCATCTTATAGAAACCTCAGCATCACTTTTCATCCTTCTTATTCTGATTGACTTTTATCACCTGCCATGTTTATCTGTTTATATCGTTTTTATCTTCTCCCTTAGAGTATGAACTCCGTGACAGCAGGCATTTGGCTTTATTCATTGCTATATCCCTAACATGTAGAACAGTGCCTCACATACAATAGGTCTATATATTAGTTATTTAATGCTGCATTAAAAAGTACCCCAAAGTTTAGTGGCTTAAACAATAATCATTTATAATCTCTTACTGTTTCTGAGGTCAGGAATTCAGGAGTTGCTTGGCTAAGTGGTTCTGGCCAAGAGCCTCATGAAGTTGTGATCATGTTGGCTAGAGCTACAGACATCTGAAGACTTGATTGGGGCTGGAGGATCCACTGCCAAGGTGGCTCACTCATGTGACTGGAAGATGACGCCGGCTCTTGGCAGGAGGGTTCCATCCCTTTCCATGCCAGCTTCTTCACAGGGCTACTATGGTGCCTGTGTGAGCCTGTCTTCAGTCATACACTGTCGTTACCTTCATATTCTACTGATCACACAGGCCACCTCTGATTCGATGTAGGAATAAACCTATATTACTTTTCTACTGCTGCATAACAAATTACCACAAAAGGAGCAGCTTAAAAGCACACAAATCTGTTACTTCTAAGTCAGAAGCCTATGCAGGACTCTTTAGGCTTTTTGCTTAGGATCTCACAAAGCTGAAAACAGAAACATACACTCACAAAGAGAAAACAAATTCTAAAATTATAGACCTAAATCTAAACATAATAATTAAATGTAAGTGGTCTAAATATGCAGTTAAAAGATAGATATTATCAGAATGAATTTTTTAAAATGTCCTAACTATATGCTGTACCCAAGAAACTAACTTCACATATGATGATATAGGTAAATTTAAAGTAAAAGGATGAAACAAGATATACCATGCACACATTTTCAAAAAAGAAAAAAACAAACAAAAACTGAGTGGTTATGTTAATTGTAGACAAAGCAGACTTCAGAACAAAGAAAACGACCAGGCACAAAGAAGGACATTCTATAATGATACAATGATCACTTCACCAAGAAGGCATAACAATTCTAAGTGTGTATGCACCAAACAACAGAGCTTTAAACATAAAGCAAAAACGCAAGAACAGAAAAGAGGAATATCCACAATTATAGTTGGAGACTTGACATTCCTCAGTTATTGACTGAAGTAGTACACAGAAAATTTGCAAGATTATAGAATTGCTGGTTTGAACAATTACCATTGGTGATTGAACAGCACCATCAGCCACTGGCATCTAATTGATGTTCATAGAATTCTCAACCCAACAACAGCAGAATATGTATTTTTTTTCAAGTACACATACACCATTCACCAAGATAGACCATATACTGGGTCATAAAAGAAAACTTAACAAACTTAAAAGAATTGAAATCGTACAATATATGTTCCTTGACAATAATGTCATTAAACTATAAGTCAACAACAGAAAGAAAAACTAGCAAAATCTCCAAAGAGTAAACGCTTACATTCAAAAAAAATCTCAAGCCAATAATCTAAGCTTCCATCTTAATAAACTAGAAAAAGAGGGGAAAAATAAGCCCAAAGGAAACAGAGGAAGGAAATACTAAAATATAGAAATCAATAAAATTGAAAGCAGGAAAACAATAGGGAAAAACCACAAAATCAAAAGCTAGTTCTTTGAAAATAATAATAAGATTGATGGACATCTTCGAAGACTGAAAAGAAAACAAAAATAAAAAACACAAATTCCCAATATCAGGAATGAAAGGATATCATTATAGATTCAATATGCATTAGTAGGATAATGAGTAAATACTATGAACATCTCAATTTTTTTAAATTAGATAAAATGAACCAATTTCTTAAAAAATCAAACTACCAAAACTCACCCTAAATGAAATAAATAACCTACATAATCTTAAAACTATTAAATCCATGGTTAAAACGTTCTGAAAAAGAAATTCCCATGCCCAGACTGTTTCACTGGTAAATTCCACCTAACACTTAAAGAAGAAATAGCACACATTCTACACAATGTTCTTCCAGAAAGCAGAAAAGGATGGAATAATTCCCAACTTATTTTATGACACTAGCACTACACTGATACAACGGTACAAGCAAAGTATAGACTAATATACCTCATAAACATAGATGCAAAAATCTTCGGGCCTCCCTGGTGGCGCAGTGGTTGAGAGTCCGCCTGCTGATGCAGGGGACAGGGGTTCGTGCCCCGGCCCGGGAGGATCCCACGTGCCGCAGAGCGGCTGGGTCTGTGAGCCATGGCCGCTGGGCCTGCGCATCCGGAGCCTGTGCTCCGCAATGGGAGAGGCCACAACAGTGAGAGGCCCACATACAGAAAAAAAAAAAAAAAAAAAAAAAATGTTCAGTGAAAATATTAGCTAACCAAATTCAGCAATATAAAAAAATAATAGTATACCACCACCAAGTGGAGTTTATCCTAGAAATGCAAGGCTGGTTTCAATAATCAAAAATCAATCAATGTAATCCACTCTATCAACAGTCTAAAGGTAGCACCAATTGATGCAGAAAAGGAATGTGACCAAATTTTACATCTATTCATGATTAAAACTTTCAGCAGACTAGAAAGAGAAAGGAACTTCTGTTAAAGCAGTGATCCCCAAGCTTTTTGGCACCAGGGACCAGTTTCGTGGAAGACAATTTTTCCACGGATGGGGTGGGGGAGGGGCAGTGGTTCAGGTGGTAATGCGAGCAATGGGGAGTGATGGGGAGCGGCAGATGAAGCTTTGCTCGCTCACCCACTGCTCACCTCCTGTTGTGCGGCCTGGTTCCTAACAGGCCACCAACCAGTAGTCGTCTGTGGCCCAGGGACTGGGGACCCCTGTATTAAAGGACATTTACAGGACTTCCCTGGTAGCTCAGTTGTTGAGAATCCACCTGCCAATGCAGGGGACACGGGTTTGAGCCCTGGTCCGGGAAGATCCCACATACCTCAGAGCAACAAAGCCCATGAGCCACAACTACTGAGACCGCGTGCCACAACTACTAAAGCCCACATGCCTAGAGCCAGTGCTCCACAACAAGAGAAGCCACCGCGATGAGAAGCCCACGCACTGTAATGAAGAGTAGCCCCTGCTCACTGCAACTAGAGAAAGCCCATGCACGGCAAAGAAGACCTAACGCAGCCAAAAATAAAATTAAAATTAAAAAATAAAAATAAAGGAGATCTACAAAAAACCTCTGCCTAACATCATACCTAGTGGTGAAAGGCTGAATACTCTCCCCTTAGATCAGGAACAAGGGAAAGATGTCTGCTCTTACCACTCCTATTCAGTATCATACTTGACATCCTAGCTACTGCAATGAGGCTATAAAAAGTAATAAAAGGCTTACAAGTTAGAAAGGAAAAAACTGTCCCCATTCACAGACAGTATGATTGTCCTCAAGGAAGAATCTGAGAAAGTTACAAAAAGCTCCTAGAGCTAATAAGTGAGTTTGATAAGGTCACAAGATACAAGACCAACACACAAAAATAATTCAACTTCTATATATTAGCAATGAACAATTAGAAACTCAATTTTTAAAAAAATACTACTTACAAAATGATATCTTTATCAAGTACAAATATAATATTCAGCCTTAGATTGTTTTTCAAACTCTTACTTTACGAAAGCCTTTAAAAGTTCTAAAGTTCAAAAATAGACAAAAGTAAGCCATGGTGTTAGAAGACATTAGGTCTTTGGGGAGGAGAAAGGATGTAGCATTTGGGGCAGGGCACAGGGGGATTTCTGGTTTCTCTGGTAGTATTCCATTTCTTGACTTGGGTGATGATATGTTTACTTTGTGACAATTCATTAAAGTAAACAACTATGAATTGTGTACTTTTCTGAATATGCATTCAACATCAACTTTTTAATAGTAATGATAAACATAAAAAGAAAATATAGAGGACTATCATTTGTTGAAACATTTGTAAAACTGCATTTTGAAGTTATAATTTGCATTTGGCATTAGCCAGAATGATCTGAGAAGTATGTTGATTTAATTTAACCTTACCTAATTTACAAAGATCATTAGATCTCCATAAAATCCTTTTGTTTCATAAAATTTTCCTCACCCTCACCCATATTTCCCTCACCATTATTACCTATCAAAGACAGCAACTGTTGGTACAATGGTAACGTTAATCGTCCTCACAAAACTTGAGGATGCTTTCATTTGGGGGGGTTGGGGTCTTCGGGTCAGAGAGCTGGGATAATAATCTTCCACCTACACAATGTCCATCTTTTGTCTTGTTTGTTTCCAGCATCCCCAATTCTATTTCCCACTCTGTCCTCCCCCTGCCCCCAAACATAAGGACCTAGAGAATGTTTCCTTGAGATTATCTTTGGATGTTAATATATTCTTTAAAATTACAAAGGGTACAAAGTTACAGTTATACAGGATGAAGAACGTCTGGAGATCTAATGTACAGCATGATGATTATAGATAATAAACTGTATTGTATACTTGAACTTTGCTAAGAGAGTAGATCTTAAATGTTCTTACCACACACACAAAAACCGATAACTATATGAGGTGATGAATATGTTAATTAGCTTGATTGTGGTAATCATTTCACAATGTATACCTGCATCAAAACATTACGTTGTACACCATAAATATATATATACATAATTTTCGATATATGTCAATTATACCTCAATAAAGCTGGAAAATTATGTCTTTATGTGTATAAATTTTTAATTTACATAAGTGGTTTGTGCTATAAATATTCTTTTTTCATTTTTCACCCAACACCACGGTTTTGAACAATCATCTCTCCAGCTATGTATGCTTATAGTTCATTATTTCTGACTGCTACAGAGCTTACTCAATGTGTATCTACTACTTCTGTGATGAATAATAAAAAAGCACTGTAAACCTCCTACCCATGTCCTATGCAAAAAGATTCTCTGTAATAAATATCCGGGGTTGGGATAGCTAGGTCATAAATTATGTATATTCATCTTTGCTAGGTACTGCCAGAATACCACACTCTAGTAGAATATCTCATTATGCTTTCAGTTTGTATTTCCCCGTTAGTGAGGCTGAGTATTTCCTTCATAGACATATTAGTCATTTAGGTTACTGGTTTTGTGAATTGCCTATTCATATCTTTTGCCCATTTTTCTACTAGGCTTCTAAGTACTTTTTACTGATTTAAATAAGTCTTCCCCAAAGCACAAGGTAAACAGTTGATAATTTTGACATCAAAATTAAGCATTTCTCTTCCATGAATAACACTATGGGCAAAACTCAAAGTAAACAGACAGTTAACCAAATGGAGGAAGATACTGCAGCATCTAAAACATCAAGGGAGTCTCCATTCTAACTTATTCAATCCTCCCAATGAGCCCAGAAGTCAGTGCCCTTAAAACTCCCACGTTATAGGTGAGAAACTGAGACCAGAGACACTATATAACTTACCCATGATCAGAGAGCTAATTAGAAGATTCTTCGATTCAAAGGTCTATGCTCTGGGACTCCTGGTTTCCGTTTCCACAAGCAAGGAGCTTGAGTAGCCACTTGGTCTTAAGAAGTAAAAAGCTGACAGGCTGAAAAGTCAACTCTCTTGGATCCATAAGAGAGGGTAGGACACAAGGCAAACTGCAGCCTCCAAGCCTGGAGAGACAGGCAAATACTGGGAGTTTTAGCTGCTGGAGCAGACTCACAAGCAGAAACAGCTGCGGGAGCCAGTGCTGGAGTAGGAACACCTGAACTACAACAGACGGCTTGCTGGAGGCTCAGTGCGGACCACGACTCTGAGAGTTAAAACTCCATAAGGACCTGGTCATGGGGGGCCCACAATACTGTGAGATTTACCTCCAGGGGCTTGACCAGTTTCCCACAGTAAATATCAGAGAAAAATCCCTCATCCGTCTGTCAGGGGGAGGGGAAAAGCACCACGCACTCTGTCCTCTTTAACGAGGCCTGAACTCGGCAGGGAAAGTAGTTATCAGAGCCTGACCTGCTGGGGTATTTTCAGAGTCTAAGTGACCAGGGCAAGGGAATTACGCAACTCCAGCCAGCTCTAAGCCATCCTGTACCACTTCGGGGGGAGAAAAAAAAACTGAGAAACAACCAAATACATCACGTCTGGCTATCAAGAAAAAATTACAAGATGTACCAAAAGGTAAAAAAACACAACTTAAAGAGACAGCAAGCATTTGAACCAGACATGGCAGGGATGTTGGAATGATCAGACCAGGAATTTAAAACAACTGTGATTAATATGCTAAGGCCTTTAATGGATAAAGTTATCAGACCAGGAATTTAAAACAACTGTGATTAATATGCTAAGGCCTCTAATGGATAAAGTAAATAGCATGTAAGTACAGAGGGAGAGTGTAGGTAGAGAGATGGAAATCCTAAGAAAGCACCAAAAAGAAATGCTAGAGATAAAAAAAAAACACTGGAACAGCGATGAAGTAGGCCTTTGATAGGCATATGAGTAGACTGGACACAGTTGAGGAAAGAATCTCTGAGCTAGAGGATATAGCAAGAGAATCCTCAAAAACCAAAAAGCAAAGAGAGCAAAGACTGAGAAGAAGAAAAAAGAAGAACAAACTATCCAAGGACTGTGGGACAACTACAAAAGGTGAAACATACACATAGTGGGAGTACAAGAAGGAGAAGGAGAGAAAGGAAGAGAAGAAATATCTGAAACAATAATGACTGAGAATTTCCCCAATTTAGTATCAGACACCAAACCACAAATCCAATCATCTTAAGAGCACCAAGCAGGATAAATGTCAAGAACAAACAAATAAAACAAACAAAATAAACTACACCTAGGCATATCATCTTCAGAAACTACAGAAAATTAAAGATAAAGGGAAAATCCTGAAAGAAGCCAGAAGGAAGAAACCTTTACCTATACAGAGGAGCAAAGATAAGAATTACCTCTGACTCCTCCTCCGAAACCATTCAAGCAAGAAGAGAATGGAGTGGAAGACCTAAAGTGTTGAAAGAAAAAACCCATCAGCCTAGAATTCTGTACCTTGTCAAATCATCCTTCAAAAAGGAAAAAATAAGGGCTTTCTCAGACAAATAAAAATTGAAGAAATTTGTTGTCCAGTTGACCTGCCTTGCAAGAAATATTAAAAGAAGTTCTTTAGAGAGAAGGAAAATAATATAGATCAGAAACTTAGATCTGCATAAAGAAAGGAGGAACATCAAAGAAAGAATAAATGAAGTAAAATTAAAAATTTTATTTTTCTTATTCTTAATTGATCTAACAGATAACAGTGTTCAAAATAATAATAGCAACAATTTATATTAGATTTTATACACACACATGCTTTTGTACACTTATATATAAGTGAAATGAATGACAGCAATGGTACAAGGGACTGGAGGAAGGAATTAGTATTATTTTGTTATCATAAGGTACTCATACCACCCATAAAGTGGTATAGTGTTATATGAAAACAGACTTGGGTTCACTGTAAATGTATATTGCAAACTCTAGGGCAACCATTTTTAAAAGTATTTTAAAAAAGAAGTATAACTGATACACTAAAAAAGAAAGAAAATGGAATCATATAAAATGCTCAATTAAAAGCACAAAAGGCAGGAAGAGTGGCAGACAAAAACAGGAACAAAGAACAAGGTCAACAAATAGAAAACAGTAACAAATATGGTAGATATTAATTCAATTATATCAGTAATCACTTTGAATGTCAATGGTCTAAATGCACCAACTGAAAGACAGAGATTGTCAGAGTGGGTCAAAAAACACAACCCACCTCTATGTTGTCTACAAGACACTCACCTTAAATATAAAGACCCATGCAGATTAAACATAAATGGATGAGGAATATGCCATGCTAACGCTAATGAAAAGAAAGCAAGAGTAGCTATACTAATTTCAGACAGAGGAGATTTCAAAGTAAGGAAAGTGATCAGGGATAAAGAAGGGCATGATATGGTGGTAAAGGGGTTAATTCTTTAAGAAGACGTAACAATTCTTAATGTGTATGTGCCTAACAACAGATCATCAAACAGGCAAAAACTAATAGAACTGCAAGGAGAAATGGATGAATCCACTATCATAGTTGGAAACTTCAACACCCCTCTCTCAGAAATGGACAGATCCAGCAGACAGAAAATCAGTAAGGACACAGTTGAACTCAACAACACCATTAATCAACTGGCTACAGCTGACATCTACAGACTACTTCATCCAACAACAGCAGAAGACACGATTTCCTCAAGCTCTTATGGAACATTTACCAAGATAGACCACATTCTGGGCCATAAAACGCACTTAAACAAATTTAAAAGAACAGAAATCCTACGAAGTTTCTCTCAGACCACAAGGAATTAAACTAGAAAGCAATAACAGAAAGGTAACTGGAAAATCCCAAAATATGTGCAGATTAAATAATACCTTTCTAAATAACACCTGGGTCAAAGAAGTCTCAAGAGAAATTTTAAAATATTTTGAACTAAAGAAAATGAAAACACAACTTATCAAAATTTGTGTGATGCAGCAAAAGCAGTGTTCAGAGAGAAATTTATAGCATTGACTGAATTTATTAGAAAAGAAGAAAGATCTAAAATTAGTATTCTAAGTTTCCACCCTAGGAAACTAGAAAAAGAAGAGCAAATTAAGCCCAAAGTAAGCAGAAGAAAAGTCCATGCTTCTAACAGTTACCTTCTATTTCCTCCTAGTAGACTGAGAACATTAGCCCTCTACTTGCCTATCTTGTATCTCTTGTTCCCCTTCTCCTCCTTCAAGGTCCATACTCCTCAAGAATATCAGTGTCTCCAATCCTAGGAAGTTTTTATAGATTTTTTTTTTTACTATACTACATTTATAGTTGTTTGTTTTTACTATACTACTAGCCATTTGTGGTTCATACTATAAATGCATTGCTAATTACTGTTTATAGGTAAATTAATGTTTCATCAACCACAGCATAACCCCCTTGAGTATATGTACATTTTACTTCTTTGTATTCCCAGGAACAACCAACAAAGGGTCTTGAATTTAAGGCCCTCAATAAGTACCTGTTGCTTTAAAATAAATAAATACATAAAACACCTCTATATTCCTCTATCCTACTTCTTGTCATCACTTTCCAGAGAATAAAAGACAGAAATGTTTGATATTTCTTTTAGGCACACTGTCTGGTTTTCATTTGGCCCTTGTCATAAGTATTGGTGAGCTTTTTTTTTTTTTTTTTTTTTTGCGGTACGCGGGCCTCTCACTGTTGTGGCCTCTTCCGCTGCGGAGCACAGGCTCCGGACGTACAGGCCCAGCGGCCATGGCTCACGGGCCCAGCCGCTCCACGGCATGTGGGATCCTCCCGGACCGGGGCACGAACCCGTGTCCCCTGCATCGGCAGGCGGACTCTCAACCACTGCGCCACCAGGGAAGCCCTCTTATTTTTTTTTTTAAGTGGCTAATTTAGTAAACAGTTACAGCTGAAATATCTGAAAGATTTAATTCTGCCTTTGGCCTGACCATTCATTACTTGAGTCATCTTAGGACAGTTACTTCTGTCACTGTTTTTAGTTTTCTTACCAGTAAAGGGTGGAAGATTGTCTGCGTCAGGGTCTTTAGGACAGAATAACACAAGAACATAGAGCCTACATAAACATGGTGGATGGGTGAGTTCAAAAAAAAGAGCATTGGGTCATTGTTAAACCCCTTAACTGATGAAACTCTGTCCTATAAATCTATATATGTGGACATATGTAGGTCTATCTTTTTATCATATATCTTTCTTTTTCAAAATAGTAAAATAGGTGGGGGACAGAGTATTACTGGAATTGGAAGCTAGCCAGTTAGATCCGGAGGCAAACAGAACTGAATCCAAGAAATTAAGAAAAAAAAACAAGAAAAAAAACACTTCAAGGTTGATGCTTAAACACAATATAAGGGGTATTGAGAAAGGCCTCAAATTTGTTGTCAGTCAATAGGTCTAGAACAAAGGTATCAAAGAGAGATGGACTGAACAGAATCACCTGCCTTAAAAAATACAGATTTACAGGAAGTTGCAAAGATAGTACAGAGATGACCCTATATCCTGCACCCAGTTTCCCCCAATGCTTACATCTTACATAACAATAGCATGATATCAATACTGGGAAACTAACATTGGTAAAATAGGTGTGGGTGTCACTTTATCACATGTGTGGATTTGTATAACCGCTACTACAATCAAATACAGAACTATTCCATCACCATGAAGAGCTCCCTCTTGCTACTCTTTACAGTCTGAGTTTGCTTTTAAGGAAGATAACAGTAAATAGAGAGTGAATTAAAAGCCGTGTCTGGGAGCACATCCAGGGAAGTGGGTGTGGAGAAAGTATGTGGAAGAAGACCTAACTGTCGCTAAGCCAGAATCTCCAGTGCGTCATGGAACCTTGGTTGCGGACCTCCCACCTTTGCTGGTCGCTCCCGTGAGAGGCAAAACTCTTAAGTGGGAAGAGATCTGAATTTCCTGCTACATTGTCCCCAGATCTCCTGCACAATCTTCCTCATCTCCTGCCCTGCATCTCCCCCACCCTGGCCTAGTCACTCACTCTCTGGCCTCCTATTCACTAAGAGACAAGTTGCACTCAATCCTCAAGTCCCTTAGTTGGGGATATTGACTTGCCTAGTCTAACAAATACCACCACCTACCGTACAGTAACCAGACCCCACAATTACCTGCAAATGGAAGTATTCCTAAGACTCTGCCCTCTTTCACTGTGTCTTATCCTCATGGCCTCACAGAAGTCACCCCAGGTTTGCATCTCAAGCTCCAGACAACTTCCTGTGAGAAAGCTCCAAGTGTAGGTCATTGGAACCCCAGAACTATCCCAACTCAACCCTACACTCTAACAAAAAGCTTCCCCCACCGTGCTCTCTGTTGTTGTGACTAGAATCATTACCCACTCGGTAATTTAATAACTTTAAAAAATAAGTAATTTAATTTTAATAAATAAGAGTTTAGAAGGCTCAGTAACTCAGCTCCCGTGTCCCTCACCTCCAGTATCCAGTAGATTGGGCTTTTGAGCACCTTTTTGCAGTTCCTTAGTTTTCTCTCCATTTCCCTCAGATCCTGACTATTTCTCACACGGACTAAAATAATGATTCAGCCCCTGCTTCACAGTGCCACAGCACTCTTCCCTTCAAATCTAAGAACGGAGCACATCACTCCCCTACAACACCTGGGGTAGCTCATCGCTTTTAATGGGAACTCTTTTTGGCATTTAAAGGCCTCCATTCCCCAGATACAGTGTGTGCTCTACAGCTAACCTGCCTTTGCTTCTGCCACACTTTATCAGCCCGGAAGGCCCCGATCCCTTTTACCTGTTTAATAAAATCCTATGCATCCTTCAAGGCCACTTTCAAAGCCATCTTCTTGGTTGAGCCTTCTTTGATCTCCCAGATGGAACGAATCCTTCTTGGCATTCCCATGGCACTTCATTCTAACAATTATTTAAGTCTGCCTAGAAATATGGTTCATGCACTTTTTTTTTTTTTTTTTGCCGTACGCGGGCCTCTCACTGTTGTGACCTCTCCCACTGCGGAGCACAGGCTCCGGACGCGCAGGCTCAGAGGCCATGGCTCACGGGCCCAGCCGCTCCGCGGCATGTGGGATCTTCCCGGACCGGGGCATGAACCCGTGTCCCCTGCATCGGCAGGCGGACTCTCAACCACTGCGCCACCAGGGAAGCCAACTGCACATTTTTAAGTGTGGCCACCTTAATCATTTTTGATATTGCAAAATACTGAAGACAATAAGTTTGACTTAAACTAGGGTTTGCGTTCCAACTCCTTTACTGTGTGACGTTGCACCAATTAGCCTCTCAGCCTAATTTCTTTATCAGTAAAATGGGGAAATAATGTCTGTCCAATAGGGTTGCTATAAGAATTAAACAGTATAATGTGGACAAAATGCCAAGCACAATGTCTTCTTACTCACAGTCAGCTCATTTCTCTGCTCTGTATACCTGACATCTAAGGCAAGGCTTTACGAACAGCAGGCTGTTAAAATGTTTCTTGATTAAAACTGATAATACTGATGGGAGAAAAGTGTATCAAGAGTCCAAGGGATTACAGCTAGAGCCACAAACTGGCCACAAACTGAGATGAGGTCAGGAAGAAAATATTTTCAAAGAGAGAAAAAAAAAGGGGGGGGAAGGATGAGCTTTAGGAAGTAACCTGATAAACAAGGATTCCTGTCGGGGGAGGAGGGCTGTGTGTGTGTGTGTGTGTGTGTGTGTGTGTGTGTGTCTCCTAGTGAACACCAGTAGTAATAACACAATCAACCTCACCTTAGACGCATTTGTTCAAATTGTGCTATTTTCAAATGTTCTCCCATCCTTCTGTCTTGTCAAAAATGCTGACCAGTGGGGACACTCCCACTCTTTATTCATCCATTTCAGATTATTTGCAACAGAGCAAGTGCTTTCACAAATGCTTTTCTCAATCACTGGTATAATTAGTTCACAGGCTTCGCTTTCCTCCCTCCAGCAACTCAGGGTCCTGATCTAGCGCTCGCTCTACTGCGCCATCTAGTGGAGTTGGTATGAAGAATTACGGGATAGCTGAGATACGGGAAGTGTACTCCATTGTTAGAATAAAATGCTTTGTGTTGTAAAAATTTCCCCAACATACCAGACTAAATATCAGTGAGCTTACAAAACAGGGTTGGGAAATGCTTAAAAACATGTGTGATAGGAGACAGACCTGCTAGCTACCATGAAGTCTTGTTTATTTCCCTCTATAAAATAAAATCAGTATCCCAAGCACCAAAAGGGAGAAAAAACATAGAAGAACCAAGAGTTTAATTTCCCTCACACATCTGAAAGAACCTTACTGCTTATATCATCTTATAGAGAAGTAAAATTATGTGTGATGAATTTTTTTAACAGCAGAGTTACTGTATGGTAATATCATAGATGAGAACCATATCATAGATGAGAATGGTAAAATAAACCATTTTTATTTTACAGGTAATTAATAGTGGAAAATTAGGGAGAAAGTAATTTCTTTGAAGCAGCTATTCCTTTAAATAAGAACATTTAGGAGAAATTGCTTGCCTATAACATCCATTCTAGGCAAGCAATCAATATGTGTAGACCTGGGTCTCCAAGATGATAGAATCATCTCTACATAGTCATTCACCAGGGATATCCCCTTTGGAAAAACTAAAACCAAAGTGAAGGGGATTGATCTGAAGAAAAGTAAAGGTCACTGAAAAAAAATGACCCGAATGTCACATAAGAAAAGGGAAGCTTGGGGATAAAGTTATATAATTTTGATTCCTTTAGAGTATCCATATGATACTCAGAAGCCTCAGATGACTGCTGCCCTGGCTGACACCTTGATTGCAGCCTCGTAAGAGACTCTGAGCCAGAGCCACCCAGCTAAGCTACTCCTGGATTTCTGATCCACGGAACTGTGACCTAACGAACACTGTCGTACTGCTTTAATCTTCGGGTAATTTGTTACATAGCAATAGATAACTAAGACAGTCGGAATCACTTAATCTGTCATTACTAGAATCTAGAAGTGTCTATATTCATTTAATCATGTATTAGCTATTGTCTCCCCTGCACAGATGAGAAACCAAAGCGTGGCAGGAATTGAATTAGCTATCTAAAAGCCACTCACAGTCTGTTTTTCCCCTTATATTTCTCTAGCACTGGGGCTCAAAAGCCATAACACTTACCTTCCCAGATTTCTTTGCATTTAGTAGTGGCCATCTGACAGTACTGACTAATGGTATGTAAAAGTGTGCTGGGAAAGGACTTCCCTTGCTAAACAAAGGACAAAACCTTAGGAAGAAGCTTTTGTCCTAATTTCCTGCCTGGAAAACAAGGTTAGCAGTCATCTTGCTTTCATCCTCATAGTAGCCATGAGGTTGAACGATACACTCTAACAATGCAGAAAAGAAAAACAGGAAACCTAGATCCATAACGATTTCCTTGTGCAGATGCCCCTTTCTGGTCTGCCTACCTTCAAATTTCCTTTTACTTGAAACTAATAAACCCCTTCCTTCTTCAAGCCATTGCTTAGCCAGGTTTCTGTTGTTTGAAAAAGGGCATAATCCTAACTATACTGAGATAAAGAGAGGTAATTCAAACCCAGGTCTGTTGACTTTATGCCCTAGACTCAGATGGTACCATACCATCTGAATAAGAACAAAAACCAATTGGAAGTAGATTTTGATGCATACATGACCAGGTGTCCTGCAGACATGGATAAGTCCTGGACACTCTAGGGAGAGTTAGAAAATTGTGTTCTAGGCCTTTACTTCATTGTCAACTTTCTACTTTCTCACCTCCAGAAGCTATACCTTGGCTTCTACTGCTACCATTTCATCGAAACTATGCTCATCAAGGATATCACTTAGTCCAAAATACAATGAATTCTTTTGTAGCTTATATGTCACTTAACCTCTCCACAGCACTTAATGTTTACTGGTTTCTCTCTCTTAAAATACCCTTCCTTCTAGGATTTCACTTTTTTTTTTTTTCTTTTCTTCCTATCGGCCTCTCTTCTCCTTTTCAATCTGGTCCTAATCATCATGTAGAAGATAATCTATTCTTTACCAGTATACTAAAACCCCCACCGTATTGATTTTTTATAAGCCTTTTTACCTCTCTGTAAAAACATATATACATAAGTGTATGATGTACATTTTAATTCTTTTTTATGGTTTCTACTATGTATGACCAATGCAGCCATTGCCTTAAAATGTACCACGTAAATATAACCAGATCATATCAGAAAAAAGCCCTGTTGATCTCAGGGGCGCTATAAAGTCATAGAACCTTTCTAATTGCTTCCATTTAGATGTTATGGCTTCTAACCCTAGTGGGCTCTCAGTATGACTTCTGTGGTACTTCTCTTTATTTCTAGCCTACTCTCTCCTACCATATGTCTAAACATTTAACTCAAGCTCCCAGATATACTAGGCCTGCTCCACTATCAACTCTTATCTGCTTCTCTGCACTAACAAGAGGTAATCAGATATGAATCCTCTTTGCTCTAGACTTTTTTCCTTTCTCTTGTCCCTTTTTCTTCCCCTCAAGCTTTTATTTGTGCTCTTGACTCTACTTCTCTAGCCTGCTCTTGGGCTCGGCTGCATCAATTTTGGTATTGCTGCATTTTACATTGATTTAACTCGCACAAAGGCAGCTCTACATAAGGTCCCATTATGCCTTTTCATTGTGTTGCATCAGTTGAAGTTAGCTTCACTCCACTGCTAGTTGATTACTGTACACTAGGATGGTAGGTAATAGGTCTTCCACAGTTAATGTGCCTCATTATCAAGGGAGCTTGAAGTGCCATGAATAGAGAAGTGATCACGTTGCCATTCAGCTCATCCCTGATGAACTAATAAGCAATGCTTGATATCATCCAGCCAGATCATAACGTTAAAGGAAAGAGCTACGTGCTGTGAATGGGACTGAGACAGTCACAAGCCTTCTGCTCTCCCACTAACCATCAAGTGTCAGGCATAACCACCAGTGAATGCACCTTGTCTTTGTGTTTTCATTCTAGTGGTTAAAACCATGTTGTTTTGTTTTGTTTGTTGTTGTTGTTCAACATGACCTCAAACGCAAGCCAACAACAGGAACCTGAGAGTTAGCAGGTACAATCCTGGAGATGTTACAGAAACCCTTGGGCCACACCTCCTCTAATACTGCTGTTACCTCCAAGCCTTCGGTGCTTTCAGTCAGCATCTTTTCTAAGTCACAGAAATCAATATCAAATTACATAAAACAGAAAAAAAGGTTTGTGAACACAAATGGATTCCTAGTTGGTAACTGGCTGGTGAGCTACAGGATGGAGGGGGAGGGGCAAGGACTGTCAATTCAGACAAGAGACAGATCAATCAAAATAAACATTATCATAAAGCCTTCAGATTTCTGAAGTTTAGCTGGGGATTCTCAGAAAGCAGAAAGGACCACAGCAGTGTTCTTCACATCTGCACATCCATTTCCTTCTCTAAAAACCCATTTCCTCTCCCTTCACCCATTTCCTGATTCTAAAAACACATAGAAAGAACACTTAGCAAAGGCTTTGCATTAGTTATGAGACAAAGACAGAAGAAACAGGAACTAGCTCTGTAAATAAGTGGTTAAAGGAAAAGCAAACCCTTTATAGTAACTTCACCTTACAGCAACTATGATGTTACACTTTGATCTTTTCATCTATGCTCACTTACATATATTATTGTCAATATCTTTGAAAAAAAAAGAAAAACATGTAAGAATTAAACATTTTAAGGATCTTTCACAAACCAAATGACAGTAGGTTTTTATTAACATATCTTACAATGTTGATTATTCCTAGTTTTGTAATTTCTGCTTGCTTATAAAGATTGATTTAGCTTCTACAGTAATGTACTGTATTTAAATGATCATTCATACAAGATATCACACCAGTACATTTTTTTGAATAATATACACACATCACTCTAACTTGGACCTGTTATTTTTAAAAGTGGGTTTATAAATGGGACTTATAAAAGTTATGGGGAAAAAATTAAAGTTCTAGTTTAGCAGCATGCATGTATGTAATTCAAGTACAATTTTCAACCAAGTGCTTTTTAAAATTTTACTGGTGACTAATTCACCAGTATCAAAATAAACACTATCAAATACCCAAATTGTAATGTTAAGGCTAATATTTTCACTTCACATCCGTATGCACAACCATAAAACATTCCATTTTAAATATGTAGTAACCAAAGTCTGAGTACATTATACCATGTATATATAGCATCAGAGTTTCAAACTGTAGAATTATTCAAGTTCATGACTCCTGTAACAGTATTTACTAGAGATGTAAATTAGCATTTTGTTCTTCAACCACACTTGAAGAACAAAAGTATCTGGTCTGGTATCCATAATGACGGATGCAAAAAAATAAGACAGGCTGAACTTATGATACAGTATTTAAAAAAGTAGCAATGTGTTGGAAAGAACAGCTGTTTAATTAAACAGAATCATTCTAGTCTTTCAGAAAGTTAACTTAATATTTTGGAAATGTATACAAAAATAGCAAGCTACTTCCATATTGTATTTTTATTGTAGAGCTAAAGGTAATTTTTTGACTTTTTGAACACATTTGAATATTTACTGTTCTGTTTTAATGCAAGGCCATCATTTAATGTCCACTTTTATATCCTGTAATATCATGTCATTCAATAATTTTTAGAACACAGATCTGACTTTATTTTTATAGTTTATCATTAGATGTTTTTTAGTTTATTTTTACATGTAAAAATGTAATTTTATATAACAAGCCATGGAAGTCCAAAGTACCAGGAATTGCTTGATAGCACTATATATTAAATAATCATCAAATTATTGAATCATTTGGAAGAAAAATTTTGGTAGCAATATATCACATGCTTTTCTGTCATCTTCCCTCTGTAAGTACAGAGTGGGTTTTAGCTCAATTATTTTCATTCTTACTAACTTAAAAACCCTACAAACAAAAATTGCTTTTCACAGCAGCTTCTAACAAGAATGCAGATGTACAGCTCATTCATGAGGATCATCACCACTGAGCCCTTCTTCCCTTTTAGGAAACCGAGCAGAAATAGCAGTGATAACACTGCACAGATACAATATAGATGAAGCTCTTGAGCTGATAAGGAAAGTTCCAGAACTATGCTTCATTTGTGGGGAAGTCAAGGCATTTTTCCAATCCAATCATTTAAACAAAAACTTGGTTGGTAATAAAAGGTGGGCATGCAGAGAATCAAAATCTGCCATGTATATGCTCTTAAAACTTCTGATTTCATAATAAAATCTGTTTGTTACTACCTCAAGTAATTCATCCAAATGAAATGGCAAATTTTGATTTTTAGGGACTCCCCCAACCATACATGTCCCCCAGAATGTACTGTATTATATTAACAGCAGCTATCTACTTATTTTACAACTATTTCAATTATTTACCTGGGGAGAATATTTATGAAATTCCTGAGAATGAATTAAGTTTTCAGCAAAGCCTTAAACTTTTAACAGATTCCTCACAATAAGAAAAAAATGTAAAGTTCTACTATTAGACCAAATTTTACTATACAGTATTTCACATAAATCATGTTTTACATTTTTTTCTAATTACATATAGCAAAAATCTCAAATCAACACAAGAATGGCAGAGGGAAAGGATGCATTACGTTTAGCAGATGCAAATTAAAACACACAGATATAAAGAAGCAGTAAAACTTTAAATAAATCACACCCACTCTAAATATCAATGAATAGCAGATATGCATTGTTGGGAGAATCATTTTTAAATGATTTTGTCAACAAGTTGTGCTTCTTATTAATTGTGGACTTAAACAAAAAAAGGACCACTAAAGAATGATTTAACTTCTTACTTGTTATGCTCTCCATATACTTAAAAAAAATTATTATACCATTAATGTGATTACCAAGCACCTAATTTTGGAAAGGCTTTATAATGTATGTTTTCTTTCTTTCCCTCAGCAAAAGCGTTAATTCCCCAAATTAAGTTAAAGCTTATTGTTGATAAATTCTTAATGAAAATGATATAATGCAATGCTAAGGTGGTGAGTCACAGCCCATTGTAATGTGGACCCCATCTTTTATTGATGTGATCAAAAGTATGAGAAATCCACTGTTGTTCAAGAACTTTGTATCTTTCTTTACAAATGTAGAGAGGCTTGCCTCGCCTAGAATAAAAAGGAAAAAAAAAAGTATTAAAAGTAATATAATACAATGAAGATTTCACACACATTTTTAAAAATAGATTCTTTATGGCAAAAATCTCACATAGTAATTTGGTTTATTTCATATTTCTTTAACATGATGATGGGGAAAATATCCCCCAAAATAGAAATAGTTCTAAATTAATGATTGCCAGAAATAAAAAATAATTATTATTATAATTACAAAGTCAGGAATGGTACATTATTCTTACTAGCCAAACTTCAATAAAACATGTGGCTATATCCATGCACATCTAACCTAAGATCTCGGTCTTCCTCTCCATGAGCATCCAAATACACAGAACCCCAGAGACAGAAGCGGTGCCCTCGAATGATGATAATCACTGATGCATTGATCAAAAGGAAAATCCCTGTTCCAGCACCACAGTTCTGAGAATGCTAAAAAATTAAAAATATATGAATGAACTTCATAATCAAATGGACTTTATAAGAAAATCAAGAATGCCTTGTCTTCTAAATAATACAGAAATATTTAAATGTTTTAAAATCAGATTTCACCTAAGTTAAACTTATTAACTCATTCTTAATACTTTATTAACAATACCTTAGGAGGAATTTGGATAAGGATTACCTAGGAAATCAATTAAGAGCTAACCTAAACCTAATTCAGAGGCTAGTGTCTACAACAGCATATGTGACTGCTGTTTCACAGCACAACATCTAGACATACATACCATTAAAGGGCAGCGGGATTAGGGAGAGGAACTGAAGCTGCACTTAGGAAAAGTTTTACTCACTTAAATAAAACCCCAGGTGTTTTTTTGTTGTCATCATTGTTTTTGTTTTTACCCTTCTACTGGATTTAAAACAACAACAACAAAAACAAGATCCTTATATTTATCGTGTATTTAATTCAAAGAGTAGTTAAATTTGAAGAGCTGGCTTGACCATATATACCACATTTCCATGTGATATGAGATTTGAGTTTTCATAAATTTTATACTATTTACTCTTGCTTACCAATACACATTCACAGTAACTTTGTTGCTTGCAGCAAAGTCCTTTCAGGCATACAAAAGTACCACAAACAAGGCAAACGGCAGGATCTTTAGGAACCTTGGTGCAGACACTACAGGTTTTTCTGTGGTAGTACTGGAAAATGGTGTTATAATTTTCAGGCAACTGTAGTAGGTGTGGCAATTTCCATCTTGACTCTTGGATAAGCAAGGCCTAAAACATTATTCAAAAATATTCATTAGTCCTATGTATTTAAGTCACTGACACAAAATATTTATTTTTTAAAAGGCCTTTTTTTTTTTAAAGAAAAGAAAATCTGTCTCCAAGAATGTGGCTTATTTTCTTTATTAACACTCTTCCTATTTCCATTTTACAAATGACTAAAATAGTACTTCAACAACTACTATTCTCTATTTTTATGTAATTTTCAATTAAAACATGATGTAAGTTTTTAGACTAAGCACCTAAAACATTTAAATTTGTTATTACTTTAAAAGAAAAATATTAAATATAACTAAGCATGCATGGAAAATATACATAGATGTACTTGTTTTTAAATATTCTTAACACATAATTTTAAACAGTTATACACATTTTTCAAAACCAAGTTTTTGACCTTTCTTAGATAAACAAACAATTCATTGGCTTTTTCTTTAGGGAAGATCATGGTTATAATTCATATTTCTATTTCAATACTTTATAATCTTTCCTTCCTAGAAGATGAAAAATCTTACACCTCAAGCTGTTAAGATCTTTTGTATCCATAAGTGCTGGGGCTACAACTCTTTTCATAAATTTTCTCAGTAAGTGTGAAAAAAAAAAACCCAAATTAGTTAAATTTCCCTACAGGGTATTTTGTTCATTTTTTGCAGTTATATAAAAATACTGGAAATAGCATTAATTTTTTTTCGAGATGCTACTTCATTAACACTTAAATCAGATAAAATGTAGTATGAATCTATTACCTTCAGAAACTGTATGGAGGCTGGCAATTCACATGGTGATCATCTCACATTACTTATAGCCATAATACATCTAAATCAGTCCAATAACTAAGTATCCAGCTTGGTGTTTATCAGTATGTTCATGGATAAAGCAGCCAAGGAAGCAAGGATAAGGACAATATATGGGCTTACAACATGCTGTTTGCCAGTACTCAGTGCCCAACCCCGGACTCCAAAGACTGCATATTCTGTAACGGGTTCATTATATATGGAACCCTTCCATCAGTGGAAGGAACAGCAATTTGTCCTCGTTGAACTTGATACTTATCCAGATTAGGTTGTAAATTACCCAGTAGCACACACCACATGGTCTCTAATCAAATAATTTTCTTCCTAAATAAAGATGTAACGCAATAGGTGGATGTCTATGGAATTAACTGATCTTAACATATAGTCAATCATCTGAAAAAAATCACTGGTCTTTTAAATGATGAACTACTTTGCTGATGAATTTTTAGATGGTACCAACTAGAAGGAAACACCTATTGAATGAGGTATATGCTCCTACAGAATGAGGTATACGAGCTAAAAAAGCAACCAGTACATAAGGATGATTGTTCTCTGACAGATGGAGTGCACAGGTTTGGGAACCAGAGGGTGGCATCTCTCATAATTAGACCTAAAAATTTGGTCTTTAATTTCTGTTTCCCTGCTATTCTGGATTCTTCTGTGGTTTCAGTACTATCGTAAGGAAGCTGTGTGCTATCTGCCAACAAGGGACATAATAATAGTACCATTGAATTAAAAACTAAATGTCATCTGACCATTCTAGGTTCCCTAATACCACTCGGAAAAGAAAGGGAATGGCTTACAGTATTGTCTGGAGGGAGTGACCTCATCAAATGAAATAGGAATACCTCCTGTAGCAGTATGTTTGAAACTTAGAGATACACCCCACCCCCACCCCTAGCGCGTTCAGGCTTGAAAGGTAAACATTTCACACAAAACTATTACAGTCTTATATAAGCATGACAGGACAAATCACTGAGCTCAGACCTCTCAGAATAAAGTTTAGATCACATCTTTGTTCAAATAAATCCAACCAGTTGAGGTGCTGGTCAAAGAAGGTGAAAGAAGAAAGTCATATATTTGACTGTATATTAGGTACAGTTTTATGACTAATTTAAAATTTTCTTGCTTGTTGTGGCATGTATTTTTGTAATATTTTTCATTCTCTTTTCCTTTCTCCTACTACTGAATTCAGGGTGAGTAGGTGCTAATTAAAAATTTCCAGGCCATTGGGGTGTAAGAACAATAAATCACAGAAGGAATGGACATCTCCCAGAGCCTCTGGATTCAGGGAAGCTTGATGATACAACTATAGGATGTGACTTCAGGTTAGGTATTTGGGAAATGGTGGCTGCATCTGTGGTTGTAAAGGGAACGGTTACATCATTTTAAACAGGGGAAGAAATGAAACTCTGTGAATGAGAAGAAGGATGTCTACGTGCTGGGGAGGTAAGATGTGAAGGTAGCGGGCCACCAGTGTTCGTTTTTTCCAATTTGTCTAGCAACCTCATCTGCCTTCCTACATTGACAGCGTTATGACTTATTTTGGAAAATAACCTCTTTTCCTGCTCCATACAGATCTGATGGGGTTGCCCCATCACAAGATCCTGCCCCATCACAGGGGTATACATATGATGCAAATTAGGCCAGTCACATTCTCTCTCCCAGGAATCTGAATTTGGAGCATATATATATATAGGGAAGGAAAGTGGTTGAGATGCAGTCATCTAGCAGTAGCGCTTCAGAGAAAACAGGCCAGAGGTTTGCAACCAAACTGTCTGCAATCAAACAATCTTAGCTGTTACAAGAAAGGAGAAGCAGTAATTCAGACTATCTTTCAAGGGAAGCTGTTGCACTATTCAACTCCAATCACTGTTTATATTTATCTAAGTCTCTCTATTCAAATTTAAAGTTGCTGGTTAAAAAGAAATCTGGTTGACAGATGGACAGAGTTGAGGGTAGAGATAGAACAGAGTGAAGGGACAAGTGTAGGGATGTAGGTCAGATAGGGGTGCATTCAAATAACATAAAAATTCTGCATAAGTATAAATAAATAAATAAATGTCTACTGTTCTGACTCTAAAACAAATAGTTATCACTCAATTTTACAAAAAGATGAAATATATTTAAATGGTAAATTCTTACTTTCTATCAATATTCACAACAATAATCATTCACCTAAAAAGGTAGGCTTATTCTTACACTATCAAGTGATTTCGTTTTTATCTATTGCTTATCCCATGGCACATATGAAGACAAAATAATTTTAAGTATGCTCATCACTTTTTCTCCTGTCCTGGTTCTACAATAATACCCAACTCTTACTCCAAGACATTTCTCATAGGTTTTCAGCGTCAAAATATAACTTCAGATTATAGCTATCATTATGAATAAAGCAATTACTAGATAGGAAAATATTTTTATACACAGTACACAAGGTTCAACTAACTTCTTCAATTTTCCTTTCCTTTTAAAAAAAGTATAAAATGAGATAATATCTCTTTAAGGATTTCAATAGAAAATGAAAATGAACAAAAGCAGAGACATTTATTATTTATGCTTACCTTGCCTTTGTTATTCACTTCAATGTTTTAAGAATTAAGTCTAGTGACAACCTCCATCTGAAATACTAATTTTTCTATTGTTCCTTTGACATTAAATTAAAATTCTCGTTTTTCCTGAAATCGGTTCCCCTTTCATCAGTTCTATTTCTCCCAATGACATTAATCCACCATTTAATTGTTTCACAAATATTTATTAGGTGACTAGTCTATATCAGGCACTTTCCAGGAACTAGGGATTCAAGAATAAACAAGAAACAATTTTTGCCTTGTGGAATCCCCATTCACACACATTAAATAAACAAAAGTGATAAACATGGCAACTATTAGAAACAGTGGCAAAAGTACTATCATACATAATAGAGGGAGATGGACTCTCAGATAACGCTTTATAGAAGAGGTAACATTTATCTTAGCAAAGCCTTCATGGATGATTAACAGGAAAACAGTAGGAAGATTGCTTTAAATAAAAGTAACAGCAATAAGCAATAGCACAGATGTTTAAAAAATGCATAGCATACTTAAGAAATATTCTTTCGTGGTTTAACCAAGGTGGTGGCTGGGAAGTGGTATGAAATGAAGTTAGAAAGGCAAGCAAGATGGTGAATGCCATGTAAAGATTCCTGTCTTTCTCCATAGCCAATGGGACATCCATCGTCAGCGGTTTTTAAGCAGGAGCAGGTTCCTATCACAACTATGTATACTAGTTACTACTCTTCTGATGACTTGAGTTCAAGATTTTAAAGTCATGTACACTTGGTCACCAAGGACTATATATTTTTCTCAAATGTGTCTATTGCATTGGTTACATTCTGTCTAATTTCTGCTAGCTATCAAAACAATAATCCAGATTTTCTTCACCACTAAATAATCTCTGGTTTCCCTTTCTCCATAACGTCAATTCTACTTACTAAACAAGCCACTAAAATTACCTCCCTAAAACGCTACTTTCATCACATTATTCCATTTCTCAAAAACTGTAATTCTAGATAGAAGAAACTCTGAGCACCAAACCATGGCACTAAGAGTCACCCACCACTGCCTGCACCCCACCTTTCCAATTCCCTCATCTCCAACCCAACACCTTCACCCATTGAGCTGGCAGCATAGAGTCAGCAAATTTTAAAGTAAAAGACATGACCTTTTAGATGTGAAAGTCCAAATCTTTAATTTTTATGTGACAGTCCTCTTTCCAATAAGCTTACAAGTTCCTTGTCTATCTTAAAATTCCTTTGTACTTTCCAAGTCTAGTGCTATGACTATTTAAGGTATTCAATAAAAACCTGATGACCTAAAACAAACTAAAAGTAACATACTATACCTTAGTTTTGTTCACTGAAACACTTCTGCTTTTATACTCATAAATAAATATAAGTAAACCATTTTTTCAAAATAATTAGTTTAATAAATACTGCCAAGACTAGATTACCTGAAATTTAAAATTCTTCATTATTCTCTTACCTATTAGCATGTCACCACTATGGCAAGTGAGTAGTACTGTTTTTACATACCTTTCCTTGTTCGGCATGTCTTTCAGTAAATGAATTTATCTCAAAACACCACTGAGATATAATATCAAATGCTGGAACTGGCCAATCCAGACAGGAGGCACTGATGAATGGATGTTCTGTTTGGTAAAATGTTGGCAGAAGTCCCAGGCAGCTGGAAAGAACTGAAAATTCTTCTTCTTCCTTTTAGATATGAAATAGAAAATTCTCAAGACATTTCATCATGAACATTTCCCATTATAGATATTTTAAGTGTCACTCTCATCAATTACTTCTGGATAGTAAGAAAACCTTCTTAACTGAGTCAACTAAATAAAGTGAGGGGAGTAAGAGGAGCAGAGAGAAAAAGTTCCAAGCTCTTATATCCAATATTCCCAGAATGTTTCTCTTTGAAATTTAACTTCCAAGTGCCATAGCATCTGCTTCATTTATACATTTATTTTAAAAATAGTGTTTTCACATATCTGATGAATATAGCCTATAGCACCTAGCTACTCTATGAAAGCAAATGTTAATTTGGGGCAAAGGGAAAGTGACTTTTGGTTAAAAAGACATAGACTGTCAGTGTGGATAAAGAAGAACAATAGCGAAAACATGGAATCCACAACAGCCAGTGCTAAATCATTTGCCTAGACCCTGAATGAGTGCGAAACAAAGTCAGTTTTAAAAAGAGGGTGGAGTTTTTAAAAACTTGAGAGCCCTAAGTGCCAGGTAATCTGAAGCTCTACTCAGTAATAACAGAACCAGTGGAATCAATGATCCAAGGACTCATATCTTGAAAGTTGATTTTTAAAGGAGTTTGTTAGTCTTGTAAACACCAAAATATACCCCCCACTCCTCTTTATTTAACTGAAAATCCATTTAGGAGGCAAATTAGTCTAATTTCCCCTGTCCACTGGATGAATTAATTCCTAACATCCTTCAAATTCCAGCTCCTCAGGGAAGCCTTTCTTGACCCCACTTAATGACACCTTAGACTGACTACCTAGTTCCATTGAGATAAAATTAGTACGTCCATACTGTGTAAACACTTCAGTTCTTACATTTATATTTTCTACTTTAAAAATAAATTAGCCTGTCCTCTAAGACTGTGGGAGTCGTCCCTGGGAGTAGGGGCTCTGTCCTCCCAGTGCTTGGCACATAGCAGACATTCAACAAACATCTGTTTGCAAAACAACTAATTGTGTGGATTAAGTACAAAATTCTGAAATACGCTATAAAGAAGAAATAAAGGGGAACTCCCTGATGGTCCAGAGGTTAGGTCTCTGGCGCTTTCACCAGGTTCAATCCCTGATCAGGGTACTAAGACCCCACAGTCCATGCAGCACAGCCAAAAAAAAGAAATAAAGAAATAAAGATGAAAAAGCAAAATGATATGCAGGCTGAAAAAGATGTTAATTTTTTAAATCACTAGAAATGAGGCCACAAATCCCCCATTTGCATAGATACATTAATAAGGCATGTTAAAAACTAACTTTACTGAGGTATAATTTACATACCATAAAATTCACCCAATTTAAGTGAAGTCTCATGAATTTTGGAAAATGTATAATCATGCAACCACTGCTACAATAAAATTTTAGAACAATTCCATCCCCTGAAAAAGTTCCTTGGTGCTCTTCTGCAATCAATTCCAGCCCCTACTCCTGGCCCCAAACAACCACTTATCTGCTTTCTGCCATTATAATCTGCCACTTATCTGCTTTCTGCCAACTATAATCTGCCATTATAGTTTGGGGATCTTTAAAAATTCCATATAAATGGAATCATACAGTATGTAGTCTTTTGTACCTGGCCTCTTTCACTTAGCGCAGTATTTTTAGATTCATTCATGTTATCGCGTGTATCAGCAGTCCATTCCTTTTTATTGCTGAGTAGTATCCCACTGGATGAATACACCACATTTTGTTCATGCATTTGCTTGTTGATGGAATTCTGGGTTGTTGCCAGTTCTTAACTACTACAAATTAGTCTGCTATGAACATTCATATAAAAGTCTTTATGTGGACATAAGTTTTCATTTATTTTGGTAGACACCTATTTATTTTGGGGTTGTACTGTAAGTATGCTTAACTTTTTAAAGAAGCTGTCAAACTTCTTCCAAATTTGACTATACCATTTTGCATTCCCACCAGCAAATGACTGAAGAGTGTCAGGTGCTCCAGATCCTCACCAACACTTGTAACATTAATTTGTACTCTAATCAATAATGATGTTGAGCACCTTTTCATGTATTGTTGGTCATTCATATACATTCTGATGAGAAGTGTGCCCTATTCAAATTTTTTGCTCACTTTGTGTTTTTTGCTTTTTTATTATTGAGTTCCTGATATATTCTGGATACAATAATTTCTCAATATATTTTTTGAGATATAATTTGTATACCATAAAATTCATCCTTTTAAAATGTACAATTTAGTGAGTTTTAGTATATTCACAAAATTGTGCAACCATCACCCACTATCTAATTCCAGAATATTTCCATCACCCTATTTTCTTTTTTTTCTTTTTAGTTTTTTTTTTTTTTTTTGCGGTATGTGGGCCTCTCATTGTTGTGGTCTCTCCCGTTGCGAAGCACAGGCTCCGGACGCGCAGGCTCAGCAGCCATGGCTCACGGGCCCAGCCGCTCCGCGGCATGTGGGATCTTCCCGGACTGGGGCACGAACCCGTGTCCCCTGCATCGGCAGGCGGACTCTCAACCACTGCGCCACCAGGGAAGCCCATCATCACCCTATTTTCTTAATTTCATTTTCAGACTTTGCATTACTAATGCACAGAAACACAACTGACTCTTTTTGTACATTTATCATGTATCCCACAACCTTGCTAAACTCGTTTATTAGCTCTAATAGCTTTTTAGAGATTCCTTACAATTTTCCACAAACAAGATCATCTAATTTGCAAACAGAGATTGTTTTCCCTCTTCCTTTCCAATCTGGATGTCTTTTCTTTTTCTTGCCTAACTGCTCTTTCTAGAACCTCCATTATAGTGCTTAAAAGACAGGAAGAGGGCAGACATCCTTGTCTTATTTCTTACCTTTGTGGGCAAGCTTTCTATCTTTCACTTTTAAATATGATATTAGTTATGGGTTTCTCATAGGTGCCCTTTATCAGCCTTTCCCTTCTATTCCTTTTATTAGTGTTTTTTTTTTTAACCATGAAAGGGTGTTAGATTTTGTCAAATGGCTACTGAGATGATCACATGCTTTTAAAAAATGTATTCTATTAATATGGTGAATTAAGTGTATTGATTTTTTATTGTTGTTGAGCCAATGTGCATTCCTAGGATAAACCCATTTGGTCATAGTGTATTATCCTTTTTACTGGTAGTATTTTATTAAGGCTTTTGCTTCTATGTTCATGAGAGATATGGGTTTGTAGTTTTCTTTTCTCATGATGCCTGGATTGGGTATTGGTCTAAAACTGGCCTCATAAAATGAGTATGGAGTGTCCCTTCTTCCTCTGTTTGCTAAGAGTTTATATAATATTGATACAATTTCTTCCTTAAATTTTTCATAGAATTCATCATGATGTTATCTTTGTTGTTATAAAGTTGTTGATCTCATTTTTTGGCCGGATAATAATTGTTGAAGTTTAATAACTAAATCAATTTCCTTACTCAATATAGATCTATTCAAAATTTTCTATTTCTTCTTGAGTCAGTTTTAGTAATTTGTATCTTTCAAAGAATTTGTTCATTTTATCGATGTTATCAAATTTGTTTGCAAATGTTATTCATAATATTCTCTTATGGTTCTGTAGGAACGTTTCCTCCTTCATTCCTGATATTGGTAATTTGTATCTTCTCTCTCTCTCTCTTTTTTTTTTTTTTCCATATCAATCTAGTGAGGAGTCTGGTTCCTGGTTAAAAACCTATGTGTGCTTCCCTGGTGGCACAGTGGTTGAGAGTCCGCCTGCCAATGCAGGGGACACGGGTTCGTGCCCTGGTCCGGGAAGATCCCACATGCCGCGGAGCGGCTGGGCCCGTGAGCCATGGCTGCTGAGCCTGTGCGTCTGGAGCCTGTGCTCCGCAATGGAAGAGGCCACAAGAGTGAGAGACCCGCGTACCGCAAAAAAAAAAAAAACAAAACTATGTGTGTTTTTTCAGGCCTAACCACAGATAATTACAAAGGTTTTACTTTGCAGGCCTCATGGTGAAAAATGTCCTCCCTCCACCAGACTTGGCACACAGTCAATGCACTGCAGTCTCTGAAGGGATTTGCAGTCATGGTCTCAGGCCCCCTGGCCAGTCATGCTCTTTCACACATTTACATTCCAAGGCCTGGCGCCTTTATTCCTAGGCCTCTCTATCTGAGGCCTTGGGCAGGGGTCACTTTGACACTTCTGCCAAGGCCACCTTATGAAGGGAAAAAGCTGAAACCTTCAAGAAAGTTTTCCCCACTCTGACTCAGTACCCAGGACTTTTCCACTCCTATCCCTACCCCTTCACCCCCCTCTCCACCTCAGAGTTCATAACACTGCAAGAACCTTCTGTTTGCGGCTCCCTTAACAGATTCGCACATCTGTGCTGATCCACCTGATCCTTAACTGGTACACCATTTCATTCTATGAAGGTAATGGAACGGGGAATCAGCGTTTTCTCTGATTTTAGCCTCTTGATTATACTATCACAGTAAGTGATTAAAGGTTTAACTCTTTCATTTGCGGCTTCCTGCTTTAATCAGCCACTCCAGTACCTAGCAGCTCAGTTCTCTCTCTCCCAGCTCAGCTGAGCTCCGGACATTTAGGTGTATCCATTTTATTGATCTCTGCAAAGAACCAGATTTTGAACTAATTGATTTTCTCTACTGTTTCTCCATTACTATGCATTGACTTCTGCTCTGATTTTTGTAATTTCCTTTCTTTTACTTGTTTTGGGTTTAACTTACTCTTATTCTAGTTTTATAAAGTAACAATTTAGATAAATGATTTTAGACCTTTCCTCTGTTTAAATATAAGCATTTGAAGCTATATCTCTCCAAGAACTATTTTAGAGGCATTTCACAATTCTGCTATGCTGTGTTTTCATTTTCACTCAGTTTATGTGTTTTCTGATTTCCATGTGATTTCTGCTTTGATACATAAGTTATTTAGAAGTGTGCTGCTTAATTCTCACACATTTGGGGATTTATATATTTCTTTCTTTTACTCACTTCTAATTTGATTGTGTGGTAAGAAAATACGTTTTGTGATTTCAATTCTTTTAAATTTATTGCTACTTGCTTTATGGTTTGGCATATGGTACACTCTGGTGAATGGGCCATGTGCACTTGTAAAAAATATGCATTCTGATATTGTTTGGTGGAGTATTCTATAGATGTCAATTATATCAAGCTGACTGATAGTATGGTTCAGGTCTCATTTATCCCTGTTGATTTTCTATCTACTTGTTATTGATTACTAAGAAAAAACACTGAAGTTTCCAGCTATAATTGTGGATTATCTATTTCTTCTTTCAATTCTGTCAATTTCTGCTTTATGTAATTTGGGGTTTTGTTGTTTTGTGCATATATATTTACAGCTGTTATATCTTCCTGCTCTATTGAGAGAGGGCATTTATGTTCTAATGTAAGGCACAAAAACAACTTGAGACAATGGGAACTACTAATGGTAGGAAAATAGCAATACTTTTTCATCTTCTTTATGACAGGAAATCCAACAATGGATAAAAATGAACAAAGATCTACATAAATGTATTTTTCCCCCTGGGATTCACAGACTACTTCAGGATTACTTGGCCTCTCATGAAGCAGATGTTGAATCCAAAAATGGGTCACTAAAATGAAAGAAACCTGAGGAAAAATTTATAAAAGAAGAAAAAAATTAAAGAAAAGTTTCTCATTCCTCCCTATCATTTGACTTGGACAAAATAGATGAGAGTGGCAGATTATTCTACACAAAGAAAAACTCATGAGATACTTTTTTAAAGATCAGATACTAAATGATTTTCCCAGTCATTTTCATTTCCTAATTATTTTCAAAAGAAGCATGTAACAAGTAGGTCACAGTAAAGAAAACCAAATAGCTCTGCATAAGGAAAATGCTCAACCTTAGGAAAAATGTAAATTGAAACAACCTTAAAAAAAAAAAATCTACATTGAGATATTTTACCTAGACCAAAGATCTAGAGGCAAAGATTAAATAATATGATAACACACTAAGTAGACACAAGTACAGGGAAACTTTCACACATCACTGGTGTTAACATAATTGGTACAACTTCAATGAAAGGCACTCTGGCAATAATCATCAAAACCACAAAAGTATGCAAATGATGAAACAGCAAATCACTTCTAAGGATTTTTGTGTGTGTGTGCATAAACTTTTTTTTTTTTTGGAGTATAATTGCTTTACAAAGTTGTGGTAGTTTCTGCTGTACAACGATGTGAATCAGCTATATGTATACATACATCCCCTCCCTCTTGGACTTCCCTCCCATCGCCCCCCCATCCCACCCATCTAGGTCATCACAGAGCACCAAGCCGAGCTCCCTGTGCTATACAGCAGCTTCCCAATGTGGTACATATATACAATGGAATATTACTCAGCTACTTCTAAGAATTTATCCTACAAATAAAATAAAAAACATGCAAAATAACTTGTGCATACTATTATTCACTGTGGTATCATTTGTAAATAGCAAAGGACTAGAAATAACCCAAATGTTTATTAATAGGGGACTAATTAAATACATCCTGGTACATCATATATGAAATATTCTGAAACTGTAAGACAAAATGAGGAAGGTCTTCATGTATTGAATATGAAATGATCTCCAAGATACACTCTTAAGGGAAAAAAAATGCAAGCTGAAGAACAATGTATAAAAAGAGGACTAAAAGAAAAAAAATACACCCTCCCCACACACACATATTTCTTGTATATGCATAAAATGTCTCTGGAATAATACAGAGGAAACTGATAGCAACTGGGCAGCAATCAAGTGGCTAGTGAAAGGGGTAAAACAGAGATTTTTTTCCATAGAATATCTTCTTGTACCTTTTGAACTTTAAAAAATGTGAATACATTACCTGTTCAAAAAATAAATACTTTTTTTTCCTATAAATTACTGCAGTGGTATATTTACACTATTTAAAATCTAGAAGTATAAAACGATACTGTTTTTAAAAAAGTCTCTCCACCATTCTTTTTTCCCTTCTATCCAAATCTCAAACTCACTAACCCAACTCCTCGGTAAGAACTGATCATAATTCTTAACATATTTTTCCAGAGTATCATACATACACACACACAAGCAAATATGAGTACTATTATTTTCCCTCTATTTTCATTTAATATAAGCACACCTTGCCTTGGGATACTTAATATATTTTTGAGATTTTTCCATATTAGCACATAGAAAACTTTCTATTCTTTTTTCTTCTGCAGAGTATGCCATTGTATGAATAAATCACAATTTATTTAACCAGTTTCTCACTGATGGACACTTGAGATGTTTTCAATTTTGTCTGCTATTCTTGTATGTCTATTCGACTATCAATAAATCAATCACTATATTATTATACTTTAAGCAATGTCTATAGAGTATTCATATTGAGATCAAAGAGAGTATAATATGCAATAAGATAGTGGCTTTTACAGACTTAAAACTAGAAGAAAATAACATGTACTCCTCAAAAACTGATTTGTGTACTAAGCAGCAGCATAGCTCAGATGTTAATTGTACAGATTTGGCATCTGGACTAAATGTGTTTGAATTCTGGCAGCTTTACTTACTAGCTGTGAATCTTGAGCAAGTTATTCATCTTTCTGTGCCTGTTTTCTTGTCTGTAAAGTGAAGATTGTAACAGCTACCTCATAGTTTTGTGAAGCTTAAATGAATTTAAATGCAAAGCACTTAAAACAATGCTTAGCATGTAGTCAGTGTACAATAAATGCTAGCTATCATTATTATTCAAAGAGAAACTACTTTTGACAGATAGAAGAAAGACGAAAGAATTAAAGGAGACATTAGAGCAGTGTTTTTTCAACTTTGGAGGGTGGGTGGATAATCCACCTATAATAATCTGATAACTATTTTCTTCCAAGAAAAATACACATACACAAACAGTTTACAAACAATGCTATGGAATTCAAAAACTACCTCCAGTCCTTCTGTTAATAATTCCAGAATTAGAGTATAAATAAGAGAAGATGCAATTAAGTTGGAAGAAAGATAAAGAGAACCACATGAGGTACTATAATCAGCCCTAATATGGTACTAGAAATAGTGTTAGACTAAGATGTTTAACTAAAATAGATTTGTGTGGAGAGCAGGCTTCTGTGTCAGACATGTACCAGGTACCATTCTTGATGATGTCCCATGGATAACAAAATGTTTGTTTAAAAAGTGTATTATTGGGCTTCCCTGGTGGCACAGTGGTTGAGAATCTGCCTGCTAATTCAGGGGACACAGGTTTGAGCCCTGGTCTGGGAGGATCCCACATGCCGCAGAGCAACTAGGCCCGTGAGCCACAACTACTGAGCCTGTGCATCTGGAGCCTGTGCTCCGCAACAAGAGAGGCCGCGATAGTGAGAGGCCCGTGCACTGTGATGAAGAGTGGCCCCCGCTCGCCGCAACTAGAGAAAGCCCTCGCACAGAAACGAAGACCCAACACAGCCAAAATTAATAATTAATTAATTTAGACATTTAATAAACTCCTACCCCCAACATCAAAAAAAAAAAAAGAAAGTGTATTATTAAACTCAAGAGCGTCCTGGCTATTAGAAATAATCACTGAATTCATTAGCAAGGTGGCTAAATATAGAAGATTAACGTTCAAAAATTCCAACTGGATTTCTCCATTTTAGCAACATATTGAAAATGTAATTTTAAATGATTCTATTTACAATAAAACAAACAGACATACACAGGAAACTTTAAAGGCATTCTCTTTGGTGTAGGGCACAAAAAAGGATACTGCCTATTACTTTCACTGCTCAAAATAGTACTGGACATGCATTAAGACAACAGTAGAGAAATAAAGATTTGAAAGGAAGGGATGATACTGTCATTATTTTCAGACGATATGATACACAGAATACCTAAAAGAATCAACAGGCAAACTACTAGAATTAATAGAGAGTTCAGCAAGTGCCCAGTCACAAGAACATACAAAAATCAATAGTATTATTTTATACCAGCAAGGAGTAATCAGAGAATGTTACAGAAAACAAGATATCATTTAAATAGAAACTAAAACCATAAAGCCTCTAGATTAGCTTTATAAAAAATACCAGACCTTAAGATGACAATTTTAAAATTCTATGAAAATATTAAAAGAAGACCTGAATAAATGGACGTAAAAACTATGTTCAATGCCTTAAAACGATAATTCAAAGAGATTCTCATCTAACAGCTTGTAGGAGTTTGGAAAGATATTTATGAATTGATATAACATTTATATATAAGAATAAAGGTGCATATATAGCTAACCAGAAAAAAATTTTAGAAAAAAGCATTTGCAAAAAGTTATTAGAAGGAAAAAAAAAGTGAAACTGACCCTGCCAGATATAATGCCTATAATAAAACCATTGCTAAGAGTGTGCTACTAGTATAGGAACAAATAGGTCAGTAGTACACAACAAAGAACCCAGAAATATAGAAACATGTTAGCATAAGAAATTAGTATGAAAAAGTTAGGCTATTTTATAAATAGATTATTTTGTAAATAGTCTTAGGAAAACTGCCTCATCAAATGGAGAAAAAATTAGATCTTTACTTCATACCTTACTACAAAATAAAGTTCAGATTAAATGAAAAATATAAATGTAAAGACAAAACTATAAAATAAGAGAAGAAAATATAAAATAAATTTATAATCTCAGACTGGAGAAGGATTTTAAAAATAAGATTCCAAAAGCATAAGTCATAAATAAAAAAGTGATAGGTCTGACGACATTAAAATTAAATATTTCTGTTCCACAAAGGGCAATACAAAGTCTGTTAAAAGATATCTGCAAAACTGACAAAGCAATAGCAAGATAGTGACAGAAAACCCATTTTTTTTAAATACTCAAAGAATAGGAATAGGAAATATATGGAGGAAAATTTAAATGTCTAAAAAGTACATGGACTGATGATCAACTGCATTTATATTAGAGAAATGCAAAGTAAATTAACCATAAGCATATACTTTACCCCCATCTGACTGGCAAATATTAGAACATGGGATAATAAAAAGTGCTAGCAAGTACAGGGCAGAAAACAAGAACCCTCACACAATGCAAATGGGAATGTGAACCTTGAGCAGCCATGTTAGAAGGCAAGGAGGCAGAATGTATCCCATACATACATAGGCAATCCCATAGCTAGTTAGGTATAGAATCCAGAGAAAGTTTAAAAGTATACAAAACATTAGGTTCATTGCAGCAGTTTATTTTTTTTCACGGTAGCAAAGATTTGAAGGCAGCCTAGATGTTCACCAATGAGGAGTAAGTAAAATGTGGAATACACATATACTGGAATACCACTATGAAGAAATAAGAAAGAATTATCTCGAGCTACATGATTAGGTCTAAATGATATAATATTTAGCACGAAAAAAGTAAGAAAGATACAAGATTTATAGCACAATACCAGTTATACAAATTAAACAAACACAAAATAACACTATATGCAGTTTATATTGACATACACATTACTTCTGAGAAGTAAGGGATAAGATATCATGTGGGGAACAAAGGGAGAATAATATTAGAGGCACTATACTTAGTACGCCAAAGCTGAGGAGTGTGATCAACTGAATTCCGTGCATATGCACCTCCGTCTTTCCTCTCAAAATTGAAAAGATAATTTCAGTTAAAGAAGTGAACAAGGGGAACAATATAAATACTATCAGATGAATGCGGTAAATTCTACCTCTAACTGACTTACTAGCTTAGATGTGTCTTCATCCTTCAGTTTCCTCACTGTAAAGTGAAAACCTAGTTTATAAGCTAGTTAAGAAACAGCCAGCCATTATAAACTGCTTTGTAAATATCTTTGAACAAATACATGTTTAGTCCTTTCTCCCCCAAATGAAACAAAGGGCTATGAATGAATGATTCCTGAGTTAACTTCAAGAAATAAAAGAAGAAAACATTAAGGGAAAACTGCTGAGTGAGTAGATTTGCAATTAGAATCAAAGGGAGCAAAAGAATAAATTTTAATAAAACATTTTTTGGATAAAAGTATGAGATATGAATGGGTGAAACAAAATACTCCAAATGAAAGAAAGTGACATAAAGAAAAAAATGTCAAATCCACAAAAGTTAAAAGTAGGCATAATTTTATACCCATCTATATCATACTACCATGATTAATAGAAACAAAAAAGCCAAAGTGAATAAAGTAGGAGAGCAAGCAAATATCTAACTGTATATTTATATTTCTATATTATATATTCATGTATTTCTATAATTACATACATTTTTATATATTACATATATACTTAAAAGCAAAAAAAGACTACACAGATGACAGAACTCTAAACAGAAAGAGCAAACTTCTATCTAAAGTTGTAATCTTACTTTTCTCACTTCAGGTGAATATATCCACTTAACTCAAATAGTCCAACCAAGCCCTCAAATTGAATATATGCAAAATACTTTCATCTCGGCCCACACAAAACTGCTCCATATTCCTCCTCCATCAACTGTACCATAATCTCCCAGGCTCAAAAACCAAGTACAGTATGCTTCTTTCTTCTCCCTTGATTCCTACATGTTCAACTAGCTGTCAAATCCTTACTATTTCATCTCCGAAATCTTTAATTGCTTCCTATCCTCTTCTATTTCTAATATTTCCTTTCCCAACTGGCTTTTCTGTTCCTAGTCCCTCCAATCCTCACAGCTCACAAAATGCCTTATATTAGAATGAGGTTTCATGCTGAAATAAAATTTGAATCATGTCACATTTTTGTCCAAAAATCTTTCAGTGGTCCGAATTCCTTTCATGTGAAATTCAAGATCCACCACAATTTCCCCTTAACCTGTCTTTCTGACACTATGTCACACCATTCCTTTTCATGCCTCCTAATAGATAAATTTCTTCCTTGGTCTAAGTATATTCCCAGTGCTCTACTATAGGCATCACTGTACACCCAAGCCCCGGACTAATTTTCAATGCTCAGTACAAGAGCTTCTGCTTCCAGGTACTTCTCAGTTTATGGGAGAAAAATAACCTCCAATAAAAACAAATGACAAAATAAACCAAGAATACAAGAACACAAAGGTAACAAGAACACAAAGAACCACAGCCTTTGGCTTTTAAATGTGAAGAAAGCAAAGCTGATGAAGGAAGTAGTAGATTTTGTTTGGTTAACCTTCTCTATGCTTGAGGATGTTCACATGCCAGAAGGAAACATGCTTTTAAGTTCAAATTTTAAAATAAATAACTATGAAAGAAAATATCTAATGGATGAATATTTTTAATTTGTTCAATATCTTAGAATTCTAAATAGAATGTTTTGGGGACAAATGTGCAGAGTTTATCTTGAATCACTTGATAAAAACCAAGGAATCCAAACTATTTCATGCAATGGTCAATTTTTTAAGAGAGAAGGAACAATCAACAGCTTAATTCCGATACACCGCATGCAGGCTTCAAAGACCATAAATATAAATGACTTAATTCTCACATCAAATTCCCTGGAAATGAATGGCAGATAATGTCAGGGACATAATCCTATAAACACAGTTTGGTTTACTTACCTTCTGGTTTCCTACTCTGTCACTTTCTTACCTACTCACGCTGACCCACAGTTTTACAAAATAGATTAAACCAGTGATAATTCATTCATCCAAGTTTTAATTGGCTACAAATTGAATATTTTGCAATTCTAAAATTACATAAATGCCATCAGATATTCAAACAACCAGCTTGCTGGCTAACATAACATGACACCCTTTAAAAAGGATATTAAAAGCCAATGATGATTAGTGATAAATATATTAATATGAATACTATCTTCTGTTCAAGTACTGGGCATTTATTACCACAGATCTAATCCAAAACTCCTCTAATGTCAAATATTAGTAATATTACCATAAAATGGGTAGATGCTAACAAAGACAAAAGTAACAATATTAGTAAATATTCTAAATATTTATTCCTTTGAGTTAGACTAACATATACTTGTATGACAGTTCTGGATATATAATAGATATAAGTATTATATGTCAGTATATTTTTTAAAATTAGATAATTGTTTAAAAAAAAAAAAGGCTCCCTACTCTCTACCACAAATTATACCTGGCAGCTAGGTAAATCTTCCCCAAAAAGGTGGTGCTGAAGAAGGCTGGTGATTCTGAGGAAAGGTAAGCAGAAGTCCTGTAAGTATTTTTCCGTGGATTCAGGAGACCAAGCAATAGGGCTAATCTAAAGTTAAAAAAGAAAATCAGAACAATTCGTTCTATAATAGAGACATAACAAACAGTAATATTCATAATGGCAAGAAAATCTAAATTTTTAAATAACCACTACATCTGGTCATAGAGAACATACCGTTGCACACTCTTGCATTCCTTCTTCATGGTATAACTTTCCTTTAGACAGTTCCCTTATCACAAAGCTCAATAACACTTCATAAGACTTTTCTGCATCACATGTATTCTGGAAAAAATTAAAAATTAATTCCATTAGTCACTGAAAACTACAAAACCATTTACATTGGAAAGAATACCTTTTAATGAGTAGAGTATAATCATGATTACATTACTTTTCAAGCATGTAAACTTCACTTTCTCAAAATCTGTGTACAACAGTACACCTCTGGATTCACAATGAATTTGGATAGGTGATGAAAGCTATTCCAATACTTCTTTAAAAAACAGCATATAAGTTACATAATATATGTGTAAATGAGCATATCTGTATCATATCTTTTGTCCCAGTAATTCTCACTCCTGGAAATTCTTCCTAAGGAAATAATCTAAAGAGAAAAGAACTTTATGCCCATGACATTCACTGAAGCATTATAATAGTGAAAAATTAGAAATGACCAACAGAAGTGAAGCAGTTATTGGACTTCTCTGGTTAAGAATCCACCTGCCGGGGCTTCCCTAGTGGCACAGTGGTTGAGAGTCCGCCTGCCGATGCAGAGGACACGGGTTCATGCCCCGGTCCGGGAAGATCCCACATGCCGAGGAGTGGCTAGGCCCCTGAGACATGGCCGCTGAGCCTGCGTGTCCGGAGCCTGTGGCCACAACAGTGAGAGGCCCGCGTACCGGAAGAAAAAAACAAAAAAGAATCCACCTGCCAATGCAGGGGGCATGGGTTCAAGCCCTGGTCTGGGAAGATCCCACATGCCGTGGAGCAACTAAGCCCGTGCACCACAACTACTGAGCCTGCGCTCTAGAGCCCACAAGCCACAACTACCGAAGCCCACGAGCCTAGAGGCCATGCTCCGCAACAAGAGAAGCCACTGCGATGAGAAGCCCACTCACCGCAACAAAGAGTAGCCCCCGCTCACCGCAACTACAGATAGCCCACGCACAGCAATGAAGACCCAACGCAGCCAAAAATAAATAAATAAATAAATAAATAAATAAATAGATTTTTTTTAAAAAAAAGGTGAAGCAGTTACCTAAATTATGCAATATCAGAATACTTTATAGGCAGTAAATATGACAAATTTGAGCTACAGAAAAAAATGTTTACAGAGTGGTGTGCAAAAAACTAATAGAAGTATACATATACTCGTTACAGTGATAAAATCGCACATGCATGAAATATAACATGGACCCCAAATTTTTTTCTTTTACAGTTTTACTCAAATTCCTTGAATAGAATTTGTTAAAACAACTTAATGTAAAAATAAATAGGACCATATGTTTATTACAGAATTACAGATAACATTAAATAACAATCTAAAAATTAATTAAGCTTAATGACTATACTTTTTATAAGGAAAAAAATGTCTATTTATAAATTTAAATTTACTTCAATAAGGTTTTAATTAATTAATTATTTATTTATTGTTTTGCGGTTCGCGGGCCTCTCACTGTTGTGGCCTCTCCCGTCGCGGAGCACAGGCTCCAGACGCGCAGGCTCAGCGGCCATGGCTCACAGGCCGAGCCGCTCCGCGGAATGTGGGATCTTCCCGGACCGGGGCACGAACCCGCGTCCCCTGCATCGGCAGGCGGACTCTCAACCACTGCACCACCAGGGAAGCCCCCTAACTATATTTTTTAAATAATAAAATGTAAGAACTGAGTAAACACTATGGGATATAAGTTTATCCTGAATTTTTAAGGCACTAATAGTCAGGACCACAGAATTTGTTGTTTGATGATACTGTCTTTCTTTCTCACATGTTATTGTGCTCTCTTCAACTAGACTGTAAATTCCAAAATGTCAGGAACTATGCTTTATATCTTCTATGTCTCCCTTTGCATAACAAAACCCTGAGCAATAATACCTGGTGGTTAACTGATGGAATTTATTTCGGTAATGGAGTTTTTGACCTTGGAACTTGCCTGGATGTCTCTCTTTTAATAATCAATTCTTTGCATTATCTTTAAATTACTCCTCTGCTTTCTGCCATATCATGCAGCCATGTAGTGTTATCATAACCTGATAAACTATAAAAAGTCCCTGACTCAGCAACTGCTATCCTTATATCATGTGACCCACCCCACCCCTGCCTAATTAATCAACAGGATGATAACTTGCCAAATATGATGACTTTCAGGTTACATATAATTTACAAGAATCAATATCCCACTGAATATCAAAACAGCAACATGGTATATTTTTAGAATTGATTTAATCAGGCAATTCAAAAGAAAATATTACCACAATTTTGCTGCTTATTAATCAATGTGACATATTTAAAGTTGTGAAAATATACATGACAGCCTAAAAGCCTAATTCAATATACTCTTTTGAGTAAAAGATTTATAGAGCATAACAACAGAGAAGTATTTCAAGTATAATACTTTCCAAATTATGGGGAAAATATCCTCCAATAAGAAACAAATGATACTCAGATCACCCAAAGCAAGTTACTGAGCAATAATTATTTTTTAAATTATTATTATCAGTTACATTTTAAGTATTTTTTTTTACTTAAAGGAGGTACTATATCAGATCAGAGAGTCAAATATAATGTAGTAGTCATTATTTTGTATTGAGAACTCTTCCCACTAGAAGAGTATTAGATAAGAAAATAATTTTATTTCATACATACGAAGTCTTAGGAAACCATATTTTATATAAGCAATATTTAGGTAAAGCAAAGAGTAGGTTCCTTGGTAAAGCTAAGAAGATAAGCTTTGGGCTTCCCTGGTAGCGCAGTGGTTGAGGGTCCGCCTGCCGATGCAGGGGACACGGGTTTGTGCCCTGGTCCCGGGAGATCCCACATGCCGCGGAGCGGCTGGGCCCGTGAGCCATGGCCGCTGAGCCTGCGCGTCTGGAGCCTGTGCTCCGCGACGGGAGAGGCCACAACAGTGAGAGGCCCACGTACTGCAAAAAAAAAAAAAAAGAAGTAAAGCTTTTCTTTTTTTTTTAAATAAATAAAGCTTAAGAAGAGGATTTCTGTGACTGTGGATGCAAGACCCAGGATCATGATCAGAAGAATCCTGTGGGAGAAGTGGCAGAAGTATGTGAGTTAAATAAAGAAAAGAATTAAGAGTTGAGAGATGCAACAGATGCTATGTTGGGTAGATGCTTTGTCTAAACTATAGTGCTTCTAGGGACTTCTCTGGTGGCGCAGTGGTTAATAATCCACCTGCCAATGCAGGGGACATGGGTTCGAGCCCTGGTCCGGGAAGATCCCACATGCTGCGGAGCAGCTAAGCCCATGTGCCACAACTACTGAGCCTGCGCTCTAGAGCCAGCAAGCCACAACTACTGAGCCCGTGTGCCACAACTACTGAAGCCTGCCCACCTAGAGCCCGTGCTCCGCAGCAAGAGAAGCCACCGCAATGAGAAGCCCGTGCACTGCAATGAACAGTAGTCCCCCCTCACCGCAACTAGAGAAAGCCCGCGTGCAGCAACGAAGACCCAACACAGCCAAAAATAAATAAATAAATTTATTTTAAAAAAGAAAAAATTATAGTGCTTCTTAAACTTTTTGGGGTGACAGGCCCTTTGAGTATATGCTGGATGCTATGGTCCTACTCCCCAAAACAAAACAAAGGGAAAGGACCCCAGATCAAGAAATCCTGGTATAAAAACTCTTAACAGAAATTCCACTAACAGAAAGATCACAATTTATACTAACTATAATGATGATTTTTCCAAACTACTAAACCTCATTATCAAATTAACTGTAAATTCCCTTTGAAAAATACACAGTACCTATGTATTTTATTTTACCAGATTAGATCTGTTTTCATTGGAATTACCATACCTGAGGATAAGGAATTATAAGGATGAAATGAATGAGACTCAATGAAGAAAGAAAACAAGGAAGGGAGTGAGAGGAGGGAAGAACTAAAGGAAGAAGGAAATTTTTTAAAGGAGGAATGAATGATACAGAATAATTACAGAAATCACAGTGATATTTCATTATTCATAAATATTATTTTTGCTATTATTTACAATCCTATATACCTAAATGTTTAGATTTATGGTAGAAAAAGCTAATAATGTGGCAAACCAACCTGCAGAATATCATATTTTTTTGTTTTCATTCACTGAAGCAATTTATATGGCTATAAATTTCTAATTTATGTTCTATTAAGAATCTGCCTTATATTAAATGTTTTATTAAGTATTTTAAAAAATAGCTAACAATGATCAAATTGAGAAAGAAAATTGACAGAAGTTACCTAAATTACTTCATGTTCCTTCCATCATAGATTTACAATTGTCTAATTTTCTGTCAGTAGGTCTCATTTTAGTGAACAGTCAGATGAATAGATTTAGACCCAAACTAAATCAGAAAATGTTTTAAATGTGTACTTTTTCATGGTTAGACAACTTACTAAAGAAACATTTAAACAATGACACAGCATAGAAACCTGTTATACCTGATTTGAATACAAACAATCCCAATATCAGATTAGAGTGCACTCAGAGAGACTAAAAGAATATTTAGAAAAAAGAAAGATAATTGCAGAAGGCAAAATTATCCAAAATACAACTAGAAACAAGGAGGAAAAAAATCACTGAAGGAAAAGACAGAAATTCATTTTGTTATTTCGAATAACAGAATTTTAGAAATAGAGGGGCCCTTATAAATCATATGTTCTTAATTTCTCATTTACCTATGACAAGGCTGAGGTTCAGGGAGTTTTTATGTCTTGAACAAAAAAGTAATATCTTTATTTAGTGGCAGGAACTTGGCCTAGTACTCAGGTTCAATGGCCAACAACCAGCATCCCTAAATTAAGATGTAACAAACTTCATAATGATACTACATTAAATTTCTGTACACATAATCATGATTTGGGACTAAACTAGTGATAAAAGTGAAGGTTATATTGAATACATTTCATGTATCAATATCTATAATTGGTTTTCTCTCCTTTAATACAAGTAGATATGATTTTAACAGAAACTTTTCAATGAGGTTTAAAACTTCTTTAAGAGCCTATAAACCAAAGAAAAGGTTCAATTTACACTATACTTATTATTTTTTCCTACCAACTTCCCCAAATAAACAGGGAAGTAATCTTATTTCACCTTTCTCTACACCAAACTATTCACTTAGTTCTTTGGTTCCATAGTATCCCATTTGTTTTCAAGCCACTGAAAATACTTACATTTAACTAAACTTGCACAATTTTTCTAAACTGTTCATATAATTTTAACTGAAAGAGAATGCCTTTAAATTTACTAAGAACTTATATATCTATATATTTTTAAACATGGGAAAAAAGTAGTTTTTAAAGAGGTATAACTAAGAAAAGGCCAGGATTTTTACATCTATAAGTGGTGAGTCAAAAGCGATCTTTGGATTGTGATTGGGGATGAGGCAAGGAGAAGAAAAGATGACAGATAAGTAAAACAGGTGAGTCTACATACACTGTATTACTTGCTAACTGTGTTGATACAATTTTTATAACTTCTCTAAGTTTAAGGCTTGCAGCAAAAACAAAACTGTCCAGATACAAAGGGGAAAAGGTCAACGTTTAGAGATAGATACAGAAGACCTCATTGTGCAAGGAAAACATTTTTAACTTTTATAGCCTGAAGGTGCTCCATTTCCAATTAAAATACTGTTAATAACTCATTTTGTGGACCTCCCTGGTGGTGCAGTGGCTACGAATCCGCCTGCCAATGCAGGGGACACAGGTTCGAGCCCTGGTCCAGGAAAATCCTACATGCCTCGGAGCAACTAAGCCCGTGCGCCACAACTACTGAGCCCGCACTCTAGAGCCCGAGAGCCACACTGCCGAGCCCACGAGCCACAACTACTGAAGCCTGCGCACCTAGAGCCTGTGCTCCACAACAAGAGAAGCCACTACAGTGAGAAGCCCACACACTGCAACAAAGAGTAGCCCCCGCTCGCCGCAACGAAGACCCAACACAGCCAAAAATAAATAAATCTATTTTAAAATTAAAAATAACTCGTCTTGCCTTTCAAACGTCTAATCTCATTCATTCATATCACCAACTTAAATAAATTCACCTAACTACTAAATAACAAATTCAGACAAGACACTAACCTTTTTGAGAGCTCCCGTGTGTTTCCAGGCTGACCTATCTTCCTCACTGCATTTAACTGAAAGTGCCACAAGACCTTGCGTGTACAATAGGGTAAAAAGCACCTTCACAATGCAGGTGAAATGGTCTACAAGAGAAAGAGAAGATCATTATTTCTTTGGAATCTAGACATTTTGTACTCAAGATAATTTCACAAACACATGACTTTCCTTGCACGTGTAACTGGTTTTTGTTCAACACTTAAGTAATAAAATAACAATGTGATATTATATTTTCTACCCAACAGATCTGAAATTATGAAATCAAATTCCCTTTACTCATCGACACAATATGCCAATAAGAGGCTTTTAGCAGAATGAGAAGTGTGCTCTGTTTCAACCTCAGAATAACTGTGTACCCTTGGCAAATCCCCTTACTGGGCATCATGTGCTTAATAACAATGTCTGGGAGTCTGAGTGTTTAAAACCAACACTTTATCTGCTTCTAATTTGATATGTATCTTATAAAAAATAATATAATACAATATAGAACTTCTAAAGTAAAAAAAAAATCCCAATATTTTAGGTACTCTAATTGAATTTTAAAACTCAATGAAAATTATAACAGTGCAAAAACAGTAGTAACCATATGTAAAATGCCTTGCACATATTAGGTACTTAACAAGTGGTAGCTTAGTCATCATAATTAACGTTTATATACAGCTAATAACTTAGAAAATTTCTTCAAATGTCTCCTTTCAATCCTCGTTAACAGTCTCAGTTGGACAATTGAGCTTCAAAAGATGTGCCTGTGACAACAAATAAGCACCCATGTCTGAACTTGAATCCATACAGATCATTCAGTTATCCCTTCTATTATATTATGCTACTCCCTAGTAAATAGTTACCACCACTTAATCAGTTGCTAAATTCAGAAACTTGTAGACATCGTTGATACTTTCCTGTCTCTTTCTCCCTACATTAGAACAATCACCAAATCCTATCAATTCTTTTAAAATATCATTCAAGTCAGTTCCAACACCCTGGACCATGCTTCCATCATTTCTTGCCTAGACCTATAAATTCCAGCCTAAATAGTTGTGTTGGGGGTTCCCAAGACCACTTCCAGATTTGATTATTCACTAGGAAGACTCACAAGACTCAGCATATAGTCCTATGATTTAGTACAGCAAAAAACCCCCCAAAAAACAAAGTAAAATAGCAAAAGGCTATTTTGCTATTTTAATAGCAAATAAATAGCTATTAATTTGCAAATAAATAGCAAATAAAAAATAGCAAAAGAGGACTTTCAAGAGTCCTCTCCCTGCAGTCACACAGGATGTGCTTAATTCCCCCAGCAATGTGTTGTGACAGTACATATGAAAAATACACCAGGGAAGCTCACTAAGAAGCTCTGCCCAAGATTTTTACTGGGAGCAGGTCACATAGGTACCCACTGCCTAGCACATACCAAAGTTCTAGATTCCCAGGAAGAAAGCAGGTATGTTCAACATAAACCACATTGTTGGTACAGTTTAGGCACAGAGAGCCATTCTTATCAGTGGGATGGTGGAAACTCTCCCAAAATCAAAGTTCCCAGATACCAGTCAAGGGCCAACCTTGGAAGCAGGCCTTTCAAAGGATAGCACTCAGGCCTTCTTTATTAACTCTTTTCTGCACAGTGGTTTATCAGCATTACCTGCCCCCTGCAATCTTTTTTGTCTGTTTATTACAGCAAGACTGATCTTTTTAGGGCTTCCCTGGTGGCGCAGTGGTTGAGAGTCCGCCTGCCGATGCAGGGGACACGGGTTCGTGCCCCGGTCCGGGAAGATCCCACATGCCGTGGAGCGGCTGGGCCCGTGAGCCATGGCCGCTGAGCCTGCGTGTCCGGGGGCTGTGCTCCGAAACGGGAGAGACCATAGCAGTGAGAGGCCCGCATACCGCAAAAAAAAAAAAAAAAAAAAGAAAAGACTGATCTTTTTAAAAGAGGTATTTGGCATCCTTCTACTGGGTCTCTGTTCAAGTGGAATTACTCCCTCCTTGTAACCTGGCTAACTCTTAAATTAGTCAGATAACACCTTAAAAAATCATGCCCTAAGGAAAATCTTGCCTAATTTTAAATTTGTGTGTTTCTGTGTGTGTGTAGTGTGCCTGTACACACATGCATACACACACACATGCTTTCTCTTACCAATGTTTATGGGTTGGGGTGGGAACTTGATATAAGCTGAGCCAGTCAGAGTACCTATCTGGGATTTCTCTAACTGGAGGCAAAGGGAAGGTGTAAAGATGTGAGTCTGGAAATATCAGAGGTCATGCTCCTAGTCTATGGCAGAGACTGTTTAAGGCAAGGCTGAATGAAGCAGATCCACAGAGAGAGGGATAGACCCAAGATGGCAAGAACCCTGCCAGCATCTGAAGCCATGGTTCTGGTCATCCCTAAGACTACCAATTCCTACAGTTTGGTTATGTGAGTCCATCAGTGCTCTTTCTTTGTGCTTATAAGCTAGTTCTAAATGGATTTCTAAATTTCTTAACACCTAATGCATGCCAGGTTATAGACAATAAGGACTTGGAGTCTGGATAGTGAGAGAGACAGATGGCTATATGTATGTACAGGGTGTGATCGGAGCAAACAGGAGGAGGAACTAATATAGACTAAGGGCAGGGAATAGAAAAAAATTCAAGCCTCCTGCCCCAACGAGGAGAGTTAGTCTTGAATGATGAAGAGAACTAAGCCATAATAAGGAAGGCAAAGATGGAATGAGGCAAGGAAAGGGGGATTCCAGACAGAAGAAGCTGTTTGTACAAGGGTCACAAAAAGAGCCCAAGACTTACAAGAATTGTAAATTGTCCAATGTATCTAGACTATAAGTAGTGATCTATGAGAGATGAAGCTAGAAAAGTAATCTTTATGCTGAAGACCAAAGGTTGCAAACTGAGGGTTACCTGTCTGAATGCAGCCTGGAGAGATGTTTGGTTTGTCTTTATCCTGTTTTGTCTTTAGTTACTGACATTTAAAAATCGGATATTTCTTGTAAAAGTCCAGATTTCCACTTACTCTTGAAAAACAGGAAGATCTGACAATACTGGGTCCACATTCTTACATGACGACAGTTATCTGGAGCTGAATAGTAAGTGTCCTCTTTGGCCAAGCATGCATTCTCTAACTTGTCACAGTCCCCAACTCCCATTTATATCAAACCAAAGACATTATTGTTAAGAATGAATGTAGGCTATGAAACCAAATTGTCTAGATTTAAATTGACTCTTCTGATCTTAGGCAAGTTAGTTAAACACTCTGCTTCTATTTTTTCATCTGTTAAATGAGGATAATATCACCTGCTTTAAAGGGATTAAGTTAAATGCTTAAAATAGTGATTGGCAATGGCAATCAGTAAATATCTGTTGTTATTAATATTACTATTTACGTTACTTATTTGATATCTATAACCATTTGATTTATAGAATCTAGACTGGGCAATGAGAAGTAATTTTAAGCAGGATAGGGATAATATTAGATTTGAAGTTTAAAATATTCACTGGTGCTTCTTAGGAGAAAGGGACTAAAACAAGACTAGAGGCAAGAACACCTATGAGCAGATGCAAAAGTACTCTAGCATATGTCAGATTAGATGGTCTGATGGAAAGAATGGGTCGAATTAGAGAAGTATTTAGATGACAGAAATTACAGCATTTGGTAGAGCTTTGGAGGTAGAAAATAATGGTAGACTCTCATTCTACAAAGAGTAACTAGTAGTAGTACTGACTAAAATGGAAAACAGAGGAAGAGAGCAAGTTTGGATGGGAAGAAAATGAATTAATGTTATATATGTTGAGTTTGAGGCACGTGTAGAAATCTGCAGCTCACCAGGGAGCTGCAGAGTGGAGCTAGAATATTTGGGAATCATCAAAGAATAGGTACAGATGATGCTATAGGAAAGAAGGTAAAATTGAGAAGGGGTCAGGAACCAAGGAACAACTCAAAGAATGGGAAGAGGAAGAGGTGAATGAAAAGGAGCCTTGAAAATGAGCAGAAAAAGAGATACGAGGAAAACCAAGAAAGGACGGTATCATCAAAATTAAAAAAAAGTATTTCATGACGATTAAATGTTTTAATAGAATGATAAAAATTAGAGCATTTGTCTACTAAGCACAGAACAAAATGATTTTAACCAGTAAGTCATTTACATGGCCTAGAAATACCACTCACATTTAGTTTCTTCTCATTATAAACTATATAAATTAATTTTTAATTAAAAAGAAATGATGCATTAAAAAAATGACAATGGGGCCTCCCTGGTGGCGCAGTGGTTGAGAGTCCACCTGCCGATGCAGGGGATGCGGGTTCGTGCCCCGGTCCGGGAGGATCCCATATGCCGCGGAGCGGCTGGGCCCGTGGGCCGTGGCCGCTGAGCCTGCGCATCCGGAGCCTGTGCTCCGCAAGGGGAGAGGCCACAACAGTGAGAGGCCCACATACCGCAAAAAAAAAAAAATAAAAAAAAAATAAAAAAATGACAATGACTTTTTAAGCATAATTTTAGCTTTCTGTTGTAGCAAACTACTAATTTTTTTTGTTACTTTTCCTTGATTATCATCATTTTAAAAATATTTAAACTGGAAGTTTAAAGTCACAGATTAAGCTTAAGTTCTCACATTCACTCATTCATTTAAGAAATATTTATTTACTGAATACTTGCCATGTGTGAAATCAATGCATTTTAGGGACTTAGGAAAAAAACAAGGAATCACTCATTTGAGGTGTATACTAAGTCAACAGGTTGCTGTCTTCCAAGGTTACAACAGAGAGCAAAAGCCCTTCACATAAAATCATCAAAATTTAAAAAGGAGAAAAAGGAATTGGATATCTACTCTCAATCTGTTTTTTAAAAAAACCAAAAATCCACTATCAACCTACCTGAGGGTAAACAAAGGAAGATCAATATTTATTTTAAATGCCTTAAAAGCAAACAGACTTTAAACAATGGTACAGATTTTAAGTTTTATAGTGCTACTGCGTGATAGGAAAAAGGAAGGGTGTAGGGAGACAAGGCACTTTCAAGGGCTCAATAATAAAGGCTTGCCCCTACTGATCACATATGATAAAGAGTCTGGTAAGGTAGAAATGTTGGCCTGAGGCTCTTTAAAATGTGAATTTCTCCTTAGAATCACAAATGAAAATTATTTCTTTACTTCATATTCTAAATTGCTGTGAGGACTGAACTAGGTTGATGCCACATCTATCTCACCACACTATTTCAGAAGATGAAGTCATCATTTTGTTGTTAGCATGCAATTCATCATTGTTAAAAATTTTCAACATTATAACTCATGAAATTAAACAACTTTTTAAATAGATATCACATGTAAATCTTTATCCGTATTTCTGATTTTTTTCATCAAAATAAAGATCTTAAAACAGGAATATAGTTCAAAGGATAGTGATGTTAAGCTGAGACAATAGCTTGACTCTGGAATGATACAAACAAAATCTAAGTAAACCGAATTTTCTTCAGTGGGCAAGGCATGAAAACACAAGAAATTTTCAAAAATCAGACAATTAAATATTTAGTGAGTACGCACTCTATGCAACAGTATTTGTGCTGTGTTTTGCAAGAGTAATCCAGGGAATCTATAATCTCCTGCAGAGATACAGTTATTCGACATCCATTTATTTACTGGCTTGCCTACAAGTACCAGGTTTGGTGCAGGTGATAAACAAGAAGACAAAGAGGATGAGATGTCTGCAAAAGTTTCTTTTCCATAAACTGTTTTAGAGTTAAGGTGACATAAAATGCTCCAAGTTTCTTTTAGGACAAGATAGAGTACATATAAAATAATAAAACCCAAATGTGAAAAATCATACAAGTAAATAGGACATAATCTGAAGGCAGTATCAGACACTTTATTCTTTTCCTAAAATTACCATGAAAAATTAACAAAACAAAAAAGGTAGCTTACTGAATGGAAGAAGATATTTGCAAACAATGTATCCAATAAGAGGTTAATATCCAAAATATACAAAGAACTCACAGAACTCATACAACTGTGGAGCAATAAAAGTGTTTCTAATATAATATTAATTCTGTTAATATCATACTAGATGATATTAACACTCATTAAAAATAATGGGTCATCACATTTTGAATAACTCTATGATACTACTATATCAAAATATGTATAGGGCTTCCCTGGTGGCACAGTGGTTGAGAGTCCGCCTGCCGATGCAGGGGACACGGGTTCGTGCCCCGGTCCGGGAAGATCCCACATGCCGCGGAGCGGCTGGGCCCGTGAGCCATGGCCGCTGAGCCTGCGCGTCCGGAGCCTGTGCTCCGCAAGGGGAGAGGCCACAACAGTGAGGGGCCCGCGTACCGCAAAAAAAAAAAAAAAAAAAAAAAAAAAATGTATATATGCATGTAGATAAGGTAGAGGCATTAAGGCTGACAGTTTGCTCTATTTTTCACATTTTGTATCATTTTAATTTTTTAAAAACAAAGAGTGATTTCTCCATGTCTTTACCTTATTATTGACTAAAAATCTAAAAATAGACCCACAAGGGAAAAAAACTATTTCACTGTCATCTTCTTTAGATATATATGATTACAATGCTATTTACCTCAGAACATTTCCATCAGACTGAATGCTATACTTATGCCTCTAATTTTTAGAATATTCATTATATATACAATATAATCTAAGAATCTAAATTATAAAGACATACCTTTGCGTAAGGGTTGTGGCATCATTAAGATCTGGATAAGCAAAAGGGATGTAACATCATGATAAAGAATTGGAACCTCATGCTGTTGTTCCTCATTTCCCAGCCTAAAAGAAAAATGCATAATCACTTTAGACAGTATTGTATCTTCCTTCTAATTCATTTTATATTTCACATATATGTCTATGGAACAGAAATCAACTTTCATAAGCAACTGAGGAATCTCAGAAGAAAAAGTTAGAGCCATATTTTTGGCCTAAAAATAAAACCTTTTAGGTTCACATATTTCCTTGACTCTGCCTAATATGAAAAAATTACATAGAAAATTTATTAGGTCTTAGGATATATTAACTTGATGATGATTAACTTTCTGATCTCTTAGATTACAGAAATCAAACAAAGCATTAAACGGAGCTTAAGAGAATTAGTTTCACTACAAATGGGGTGGCACTTAGGATACTTGCTATGACGAACTTCATACTAAAGAAGAAATATTCATGCTATAAAAAAACAATTCACAAACAAGTTACATTGAAAAGGCATGGTCAATATCTCGTTAAAAGTTGTTTCAACTTTATGACTAATATAAAATTCAAATAAAATATTTAACAGTTTCAAAGTTTCAAAAAAAAAATAACCAAAGCAGAACTTAAAATATATTATAAAAGATAAAATAGTAAATCTAAGGAATGTATAGTACTATAAAACACATAGAATATATTATAAAGCAGCTCTTTTCACTCTAAAAGAATTTTTAAAACTCCTTTAGAAGTTTCAATTTTTGGTCATAGGTTTAATTTTTAATAACAGAAAAAAGTTAATCTTAAGCCTCCAGAATTGGTTAAATTCTGAAGCTACACTTCAGACTAGACTTGGGATAAACAAGAATTGCTCAAATCTTTTATTAGGCTTCATCACTCAACAAATATATAGTGATTACTTAACTGTATGCCAGGCACTGGACACATATGTGAGTAAACCAATCTCTGCTGCTGTGAAGCTTAAATAACTGCCAGAGGACGACAGCTCTTTGAATGTCTCTATTCTCTACAAATCTCTCTTTAATATACTTGTCTTTCTCTCCAAAGGTAACCTTCCATTAATGCCATGAATCCTAGTATTTCTTGTCTCGTAAGTCTCTCTGGCATCTCTTCTTTACATGACCAAAGTTCTTAAAAAGAAAAAAATCGAGGGGACACCATTTCCTCACCTATTATTCAAATTCCCACAGAAATGGTTTTCCATTGATTACACAAGTGGTAGCTTTTGTACGTTTGTAAATTAAATTGGGAGTAAATAAATAAATTAGGTATATCATTTAAAGAATTTTTAATGATGTGGGAATTTGGTTGGTGTTATTTTTAAAAAGCAGATTCTAAAACTGATACAATATGATTCAAACAGCTTTTTTTTCCATTTTTATGTATTTATGTATTTATTTATTACTGGAGTGTAACTGCTTTACAATGCTGTGTTAGTTTCTGCTGTACAGTGAAGTGAATCAGCTCCATGTACACCCATATCCCCTCCCTCCTGGACCTCCCTCCCACCTCTCCCCCACATCCCACCCATCTGGGTTGTCACAGAGCACCAAGCCGAGCTTCCTGTGCTTTATAGCATGTTCCACTAGCTATCTATTTTACACATGGCATTTCTGCGTGTGTATGTGTATATATATATACACACACACAGAGAAAAAAAGAGACTGCAAAGAAATGTCTCTCATTTTTATGAGACATTATGTTTCATTTTTATGGTTCATGAGTTCATTAAATTGTAATAAACTATATATAGCAGGTAGGTTATGAGATTTTAGATTGTTTCATTTTCTTTCTCAACATTTCTGTACATTCTAAACATTGTACAATAACTACAATTTTATAATCAGGAAAAATTTACAAAAACAATAACCTGGAGCTTGTTGGCTACTAAGATAATAACAATCATCTGAGCACACAGGAATGGATCTTTCCTGGCACACAGTAAGCACATATTCTGAATGAATGAATGAATGAATGGATACACCCCACTAGAGAGAAGACAACCACAGTTTTGGTTTTCCTTTTCAAATTTATTTATTTATTTATTTATTTTTGGCTGTGTGTTGGATCTTCATTGCTGCACGCGGGCTTTCTCTAGTTGCGGCGAGCAGAGGCTACTTTGAAGTGTGCAGGCTTCTCACTGCGTTGGCTTCTCTTGTTGCAGAGTTCGGGCTCTAGGCACATGGGCTTTAGTAGTTGTGGCTCACGGGCTCTAGTGTGCAGGCTCAGTAGTTGTGGCGCATGGGCTTAGTTGCTCCACGGCATGTGGGATTGTCCTGGACCAGGGCTCAAACCAGTGTCCCCTGCCTTCTTAACCACTGTGTCACCAGGGAAGTCCCAACCACAGTTTTTTAATGTAGGGTTTAATATCATCATTGTGATAAGTATCTGTTAAATGCTTAATATTTTAAAATACATAATTATCTCTATCTCAAAGTTTTTAGGTAATCTTTAAAATCCAGATTATAAAAACTGTACACTACTATTAATTCCATGGATAATAAGGGGAAATGGGTGGGTTAGATTTAATAGACCTAATTTTCCCATTTTTTTAAACCAAAGTGATTATCAACACAGTGAAACTTAAAGAAAATAAGGAAATAATTTTCATGAGGATTATAGACAAAAGTGTATATGAGAAACCTATATCATTAGACATAGAATTTTATGTTGTAAAATGATTAAGTGAGAATACAGAAAAAGATACTTCCATTTTTAAAACTCTTATACAGAAATGAAACACAGATGACATAATCAACTGTAATATTACAAGTTAGTGAACTAATGAACCATAAAAATGAGAGCAAATAAGAAGGGGAAAAAAATCAACCAGATTTTCCAGAAATTCCTCAGATCTCTCCAAATCTTTCTGATTCCGGAGCCTAAGTTTTTAGCTATTACTCTATGCTTCCTTAGGTTCTGGAATCAGAAAGATTTGGATTCAGATCAGCTCTATTCCTTCAGAGCTGTGTGCCCCTAAAGAACATATTAATTAACTTTTCTAAGCCTCATGTTCCTCATATGTAAAAATTGAGACAACAATGGTACCTAGTTTATACAGTTATGGTGATGATTCAATGAGATTATATATGCAAAGCAGAAAAATGTGTAGCATGATGTTAACATTGGATAACTGTTCGCAGCATTTAGTACTATCCTACTAATCTTAGGGCTATAAAAGAACACAACCCAGCAATCAGTAATATGGAAAGCAGAGTACCTCTGCCTGGTCTTTAAAACTTTTAATTCACCAATGCTACACTTAAGAAACCTCTTGTTTGCTGAGTATCTTTAGACTCAGAGAGTTAGGCATTATAATACTTCATCTGCACACCATCCCTGTCCTTGAGTATGCAAGTCTAGCTAGGAAAGAAAATTACTAGCTACTATCAAGAAAAGTGATTTATTTTCCTTAGCCAGAACATACAAAGTACTCACAGCTTACTAATTTTGTCTACAAACACAAACACACACACATACAATTTTTTTTTCTGAGAAGCAGCAGTATTTATCCATAGTCTCAAAGTATACCCCCACCAGATAATTAGTAATTACAAAGGATGAAATAATAACTTTATGGTGGAAAAACTTGGCAGATACCACATTAGCCAAATGATCAGAGTTATTAACATTAATAACAAGACAAATCAATAGCATGTGCCTCCTGATGTGACACACGAAAAAGAACACAATATTACTTCTGCGATATTTCTGCCAAAAGTTTATCACCTGAATCTAACCACAAGGAAATATTGGACAAAAATAAACTGAGGGGTTCTACAAAATAATTGGCCTGAGCTCTTTAAAAAAAAGTCAACGTCATGGAATACAAAGAAAAAGTCAGGAACGATTTCACACTGAAGGAAATTAAAGAGACGTGAAACTAAACACAAACACAATCTTGAATTTTCTTTGCACTGCATTTGCATTTCCCAGGATATTACTGAAATAACTGGCAAAATCCGAATAGGTTCTGCATGAGGTAGGAGTCAATATTAATTACTTCTCATATAAATATCCAACTAACCCAGCTCCATTCACTATAAAGACTGTGCTTCCCCAACTGCTCCACAGTTCTATCTATGCTATAAATTCAATATCCACATATGTATGGATCTGGTTTGTTTTATTTTAACAAGCAAATACAAATTTATTTCTCATCTCCCCTTGATTACACAAGTGATATCATAAAGTATAGATTTAGTGCTCCTGAATTGTTTTTCTTTTAATATTGTATCTGAATGGTGATCTTTCCATATCAGTAAGCAAAGCACTTTCTCAACTTTTCTTCCATCTCTCTCTTTCTCTCTCTCTCCTCTCTCTTCAAGTACATGTCTTAATTTACTTATGTAGGGAATGCAAAGCAGTAGGATATTTGATCACTATGTGGCAAAAAATAAGATTGAATCTCTTCCTTATACCACACATTATGAAAAATTCCAAATAGATTAGAGATCTAACTGTAAAAACTGAAGCCACAGAAATAGAAGAATCATATATCTGATAAAAGGTTAATATCCAAACTACATAAAGAACTCATACAACTCAATAGCAAAAAACAATCCAATTAAAAAATGGGCAGAGAATCTGAGTAGATACTTTGCTAAAGACATACAGATGATGACCAAGTGCATGAAAAGGGGCTCAACATCACTAATCACCAGGGAAATGCAAATCAAAACAACAATGAGATACCACCTCACACCTGTCAGAATGGCTATCATCAAAATGAAAACAAACAAGTGCTGGTGAGGATGGGGAGAAAAGGAAAGAAACCCTGGTGCACTGTTGGTGGGACTGTAAATTGGTGAAGGCACTATGAAAAACAATATGAAAGTTCCTCAAAAAATTAAAAAAACAGAACTACTGTATGATCTATCAATTCTACTTCTGGGTGTTTATCTGAAGGAAAGGAAAACACTAACCAGAAAGACATATGCATCCCCATGTTCACTGCAGCATTATTTACAATAGCCAAGGCATGGAAACAACTTAAATGTCCATTATTCAGTGAATGGATAAAGAAATTGTGGCATATATATACCATGGAATATTATTCAGCCATAAAAAAGGAAATCCTTCCATTGGTGACAACATGGATGGACCCTGAGGGCATTATGTTAAGTGAAGTAAGTCAGACAGAGAAAAACAATCTCACTTATATGTGGAATCTTAGAAACAAACAAAGAAACTCCTCATAGATACAAAGAACAGACTGGTGATTGCATAGACAGGGGTGGGGGATGGGGATGGGTGAAGATGGTCAAAAGGTACAAACTTCCAGTTATGTAATGTACATATAGGGATGTGATGAGCAGCATGGTGACTACAATTAGTAACACTGTATTGTATATTTGAAAGTTGCTAAGAGAGTAAATCTTAAAAGTTCTCATCACAAGAAAAAATGAATGAATCAATCCTTTTATAACCAGGTAGTGGGAAAAGACCTGAGTCAAAATGGATCAAGTTCCAGAATTAAGTAAAAAAAAAAGATTAATAAATATGACTACCTTAAAAATAAAATTTTGCATGACAAAAAAAATCATACACACACAAAAAAGACATTAGACAATCTGGTGAAATATATTTGCAACTTATCACACAAAGGACTAATATCCACAATCCATAAACATATTTTTTAAGTGAAGAAGAAGAAGACCAACAACTAGATTTAGGGAGTTCACAAAAAGAAATGCAAATGGACAGAAATGAAAGACATATATCTCTGAATTTTCTTTATTATATAGTTTTTACTTTGGAAAAAATATGTTTTACATAATTAAAATTAAAAAATCAAGGGAAAAAAGGCAATCTTTTCAGAGTTAATAACATTCCATAGTTTGTTTCATTATTATTAAACAAAAATAGAATTATAACAATGATTTTGAAATTTCTGCTTTTTTAATATATCTTTTTTTTGCCTTTAAAAATTTTTTAAATTTTATATTGGAGTATAGTTGATTTACAATGTTGTGTTAGTTTCAGGTATACAGCAAAGTGATTCAGTTATACATATACATATATCTATTCTTTTTCAGATTCTTTTCCCATATAGGTTATTACAGAATAGTGAGTAGAGTTCCCTGTGCTATACAGTAGGTCCTTGTTGATTATCTATTTTATATACAGTAGTGTGTATATGTTAATCCCAAACGTCTAATTTAACCCCCCCCTTTTAAATGTATCTTATCAATCTTTCCAGCATATACAAACCTACGTTCTATTCTACAGCTGGGCACTATTGCTTTAAATATTGAGGGGGGAAAAAAGAAAACAAATGAGCCTGACTATAAATCAAGCTGATAGCATAACCACACAAGAAAAAGTTACTTCAAATGACTTAGAAATTAGTATTTTGCCTGTACATCCCTAGTGGTATATATTCTAAGGACAAAAAGAAATTATAATTAGTACTAATATTGGTATTTAAAAAAAATAATTGTAGTTATACTGTAGGTTATGCAAATAGTAATGCTGTTATTAATATCACTAGTAACCAAGATTTCCAGAATAAGAGAAAAAAGATGTAAATAACAAAAAAGTTAAGAAACAAAATATAACCTTACAATCTTATGTGTGAATTGCAAACACCAGTAAGAACTCAAGATCTTTCTCCTTAAAAAAATATTTCCTAATCCTGCCCACTGGAATGGCCTATAAGCAATAATAGCACAGTAGCTATGGATACCCCTTAGCACCCAGACTGTGATGTCTAAATACCACTTCCCATTAAAAGGAATTACATGGAGAAATGGCTGATTCCAGGTACAGAGTGGAAAATGTACAAAATAAACCCAGGTCAACTTACTGTGTCAGAAAGCAAGGGCATTATCAAAGACTACTTTGATCATGTTGAAGTACAATAGCTAACCTAAAGGGATTCTCACTAACCTAAAAGGAAGCAATCTGCATTGAAAAGAATGTCTGAAATGGGGCTTCCCTGGTGGCGCAGTGGTTAAGAATCTACCTGCCAATGCAGGGGACACGGGTTCGAGCCCTGGTCCAGGAAGATCCCACACTTAGTTGAGATGGAGCAACTAAGCCTGTGCGCCACAACTACTGAGCCTGCACTCTAGAGCCCATGAGCCACAACTACCGAGCCCACACGCCACAGCTACTGAAGCCTGCATGCCCTAGAGCCCATGCTTTGCAACAAGAGGAGCCACCGCAATGAGAAGCCCACGCACTGCAATGAAGAGTAGCCCCCGCTCATCACAACTAGAGAAAGCCTGCGCACAGCAACGAAGACCCAACGCAGCCAAAAATAAAGAAAGAAAAAGAAAAAAAAATTTTTAAAAGAATGTCTGAAATGGAGTGAAATACATAAAGTATATAAAAATCCATGAGATCATAATAACCACAACTTATCAGTCACCACTGGAAGTTGTTAGGGTATCAACTCATTTCTTTGAAGATTTATAAATAGGGAAGAATTAAGCATTCATCTTGCCAAACTATGTTTCAGGATAACCAAACAGCTGATACTGGGAAAGTTTTTCTTTATAAAAACAACCTAGCTAATAAATCATAAGAAAAATTTTTTGTGGTTTTTTAAAATCACTATTTCTCAATACCTAATGAAATACTGGATTTAAGCAAGAATAATCACAGGTTTCAAAAATTATTAGGGGGAAAAAAAATCATTAGGTGAAAGGCTATGGGGAACTTTACAATGACGGGATCAGTCTACGGTTACCCGAACCCACTGATCAATTCTGACATAAAAAGAAAGACTACCAGCCATTATGTGCCTCTATCTGAATGTTTTGTCTGCATAAAAACCAATGAAATTCTTTAAAAGACTTTCTCACTTAGTAGGAATTTCTAGGCAATTTTTACAGAAAGTATAATGGTAAACTGTTTTCAATTTTTATTATATATTTCTGAGTTTCATAAGAAAAATTCACATATTTATAAAGAACTTCAATCCTATTTTTATACTTAACTATTTTTCAAAAACAGTTTTAATTGATTTTAACCTTTCAATAATACTTACTGTGAATTCATCTCTTCTAGTAACTGTGTGAGCTTTCTCCAAGGATTATACTCAGAATCAATGCTGTAAAGCCGCATGTGCAAGGCTAATACATGGAACAACTGATCTAAAAAAATAGAAGAAAAGGTAATTAGAAGGTTCACAAAATTTGTCCAGAACAATATTCAGGCAAGATTTCTAGCTAATTTATAAGGAAATGTTTCCTATCCTTATAATTATAATTCACCAAGTTTAAGTACCAACTACTTCATGCTCTCTTTTAAGGTAAACTCTGAAATATATATCCAAATAAATTGTACTAGAATTTGGACTGTCCTTACGCTCAATCTTAATACACGAATGGTTTGTTTTCTTCATCTCCTGTCAGAGACCTACTTTTCCTTGGCTTTATGCTTCAGGCTTGGTAACTTGTACTTCTCACTATTGTGATCTCCTAACCAAAATTCACTATTATCTTCAATACCCTACTCTGAGTAATACGGACAATAACTTCCATATAAACCACTGTTAGGTGAATATCTTTCTTTACCTAATATTTTCTCCTAAATATTCATTAGATTTAATTGTGACTTCATCATCTTTTGATTCAACATGAAGAAAAAATAATGGAAATAATATTATTTAAGAGGATTATTCTGGCTATTTTCATTTCTTCTACCTAAACCATGACAATAATCTACCAGTCTTAGCTTTCAACAAAATTCTGCTATAACATTTAGAAAGAAAATTTTGTTTAAAAATTTTAAATTATTTGGGGAAAAAATCCTAAATTTTGCTTTCATATCACATATCCATTTTCTGGTATAAATGACAAGGATCGGACTAAATTATTCTGCCACTAATACTCAAAATATTTGAATTAAAATGAATCAAAATTCACTTTCTAGAAAGTTAGATAATACTTTTTTGACATGTGATTAAAACTAATTCTTAAAACCAGAAAGAAAAAAGCCAAATGACACAAACATATTGTTGTCACTCTCTAAATTAAAAGATTCAAAACTAAACAACATTTTGTTTCTCTGAGCAACTGACTTAGAAATTAACTATACTTTAGAATAACTTGAGATCCATCACTATGAGGAGGAGGAGGAGGAGTAATATTAGTGGTGGAAGTAGTTTGGGGAAGTTATTTGTAAGACATGAGAGCTATAAGATGAACAAAATAAATGTTCCACTCTGTGGGGCAGGGTAGAGGAAATGGGACTAACACTGTACATACAACTGTTTCAATCTGGTGTCTCTATAACAAACAGAAGAATCTAAATACCTTATCCTGCTTCACCTTCTGTCTATAAGTCAAAGTATAGTTAAGTATAGCTAAAATTTCTTCATCCTATTAATGGTTAACACTAGCTGAGTATTTATTAGTGCCAAGCACTACTTAATAATCACTTTATATGGATTATCTCAATTTATTTTCACAAAAATTCTACCAGGTAGGTAATACTGTTAGCCCCAGTTTTGAGATAAGTTTCCCAAATTTTCAGTTTTTCTAGTAATCTGGTTCCATTGATAACACTAAGAACAAGAGACATTTTTAGCAGAGAAATAACATGATGAAAAATATATTGGTCATTTTTATTTTATTTCAATTCAATTATACATAAGAGACTTTTTTATGAAGTATATAATTTATAACTTTTAAAAAGTGTCTAAAACCTAAAAGTGTTTAAAAAAAAATAAATCCCTCTAGCAGAAAATATTAAGATTAACTCAAGTTGCAAGTTGAGGAGTTTTGCATTCTTCTTATATAGGTTTTAAGTGAATCAAAGGGCTCTCTTTAATATCTCCTTTCAAGATGAAAGTCAATTAACTTGAAGTTTTGATTTAATCAAAAGCATAGACATTGCAATTTTACTAACCTGTTTTGCACTGAAACCATGGCCAGCATAAAAGTAATGTTATCATCTGCCTACTTTCCTAGCCTTTACCATAATTAAAGAAATACAAATGCTGAAGAAAACTTTTTTTTTATCTTCTTATATTCCCTCATTCTACACATGAGGAAATAGGCCCAGAGAAAGGAAGTACCTTGCCAGGTCACCCTAATATTTACTGGAGAAGCTAAGAACAGAATTCAAGATTTCCTACTTGTTAGTTATTACTACCACTCCAGTTCTCCTTGGGGTTTTTATGATTAAAAGAAAAGTATAAAATTCCTTTTGTAACACACACACCCCTTTCCATTCCTATGAAAAACTGAGATTGTAACCCTGCAGCATCTTCTAAAGCTATTAATACAATAAATAACAAGAGTCTTTGGTATTGGTTTTAACTAGAACTGAAGGATGATAACATATCTAATGACGTACATCTACCTTTCAAAAACAATGCTGGAAACTGCAGATAACTTCAACAGGAAACAGAATAGGCCAAATAACAATCAATACTTTTCACTATGTTTATATAATTCACTGTGTTTTTAAAATTTAGTCTGAGACCTATCAGTAAGAATGAACTCTAATATTTATTTAGCAACAAAAATATCTTTGAGAGAATTCCCTGGCGGTCCAGTAGTTAGGACACTGCGCTCTCACTGCCAAGGGCCCGGGTTTGATGCCTGGTCGGGGAACCAAGATCCTGCATGACACGTGGGATGGCCAAAAAAATTAAAAATGATAATAATAAAATAAATACCATTCTCTAATAAAGGAATCAGGGCTTTAAAGAAAATCTTCTATACTAAACACATATTGACAGTAGCAGATAGAGGATGAAGAGAATCTTTGATCACATCAAAAAGTTAAAGACTTAAAAATAATAGAAAAATGTATTAAACACCAACTATGTTCATGACATTTTAAAAGTTGAAAAGCAATTATACCAAGAAAGCATATTATTAAAATTTTGAATAATAACAGCAAAAGGAATAGATAACTTTTTTTGGAATGACACATTTTAAAGTTCTGAAGTTTAGACCTTCATTTATAAAAGGGTTTAGAAATGAGAAACATCATTAACTTATAGATGTGCTGTGATTTCAATAAACAGGCACCACTGCCTAGTAGGACCCAGGAAGTCCTGGATTTGAATCCAAGCTCTGTACTAGCCATGTGTCCTTGGGCAAATTACCTTAGTTTTATTATCTGCAAAACAGGGATAATATCAACTTTCTGGGCTGTTTTAAGTGATAGTAGTTATGGTAATAGCATACATCTGTAGTATGTAGACAGTGTGTTTATATACATGTACATACATGTATGGTTTCTAAGGATAAATTCCAAGTGATAAATTTAATATTTATAAATGAGAAAATACAGCTAAATTAGAGATTATGACTACATTAGGTCTCCACATAAAACTACCACTCCATACATAATATTAACATATATTTTTAACCTCTTCTCTCTCCTCCCCTGAACTTTTGGTACCACTCTTCCTTGGTTCTCCCCCAGCTTCTTCTCAATTACTTGTAAGTGTTCTTCTTCCTCTACTGAACTCTAAAAGGTGTCATTCTCCATAAGAAAGGAAAAGGGATCCCTTTCAACCCCTTTCCCTCTCATTCTGCACGCGCTACTTCACATAAGCTCAACTTCCACTTTTACCTGTAAGTTTACAATTCACAAATTTCTCTAGCACTTCATATGTTTGACAGGCACCACAAAGATCAATATATCCAAAACTAAATTGATTATATAGCCCAGCCTAGCTCCAATATTCATTTCCTCTTATAATTCCATCTGAATGACATCACTGCCCATGCAACATCCAAGGAAAAAACTGGGAGTCATCTCCCACATTCTTGCCCTCCATAGCCAGTGGATTACCAATCCTATTGGTTCTGCCTTCTATGACCCCTCTTCTCCTCTACTCCACCCCTACATCATTTCTCAGTTAGGTTACTCAACAATGTCCTCATTCAGTTTTATGTCTTTTGCTTCACCCCCTTCCAATTCCTGTAAACAATAAATCTATTCATATTATCTCATAAATGGTTGGTGAACCACTGAAAGAACAGGCATAGAAAGCGCTTCATGAGATAACCCCTATCTTCTTTTTCTGGTTTATTACTTAACCTCCTTTCCTCCCTTTACTTTAGCAACTATTCCCTAATGTGTCATATGGTCTCACTTTGTCTTTGCAAGATGTTCTCTCAGCCTAGAACAGCATCTTCTTGTTCTCCAAGCAAACCTGATTCATCTTTCAAGAGCCAGTTCAAGTGCTCCTCTGTAAATTTTTCTCTAATACCACACCTGAGACAGATGTGATCATCCCTTGCTTTAGGCATTCTCTACACTTGAGTTACCTTTATTTTAGCACTTCTCATACAGCCCTGTAATTATTTTTCACATTTTCCTCTCCTATGAGACGGTGAAATCTCTCTGAAAAAGACAACTGTTTCTTTTCCTCTTTGTAATTCCCAGGCTAGCACAGTGCTTGACATTTAATAGGATTTTTTTAAGCATACTGAATATTGTATGAATATGTCAACAATCCTATTTTTTAAAATCATATAATATAAGCCTAAAATTCATGATGGATTTATACTCTTCCTTTTCTGCTGTAATGACATACTGGCTTAGTAACCAAGAAAGAGGCCACTTAACTAGCCCTAATTTCACTGCCCCAAAGAAAGTGACCTCTCAACTCTAACTACTAAAGTAGTGCTTGACTTACTTGCTCCCACTATCTTCTTCCCCATGTTGGTTGCCGTGACAACTCACCTGGGACAATGAGCTCTATTTTCTGCAATGCCTAATCAAATTCTTTACAGCCGGGACAAGTCTAAGGTATTATAATGTACTTAATCACAAGAGAAACATATCATTACTAAAACAGAAAACACCATTGAAAGACTGATTTGTCGTTGAAAAAAACCAAAGATTTAAATATAAGAACTCTCAGCTGGAACAAAAAGGTAAGATTTAGCAATCTCTTCTATCTGTATCAATATTAAAGTAAGACTATTATACCAAAAAAATCTATAAAATAAAAACATAACTCCAATTTTATTGTGAAATTAAGAGTTTTACACATATGGCTATGAATACCATATACACACATGAAATACCGTTATGCCAATTTTTATGACTTGGGGAGTATCCACTTAAGGAGATGGAACACAAAGTTGTTACATATGCTTTTGTTATATGTTATATGTTTTTCATAACATATTTTTCAAAAATGCTTTCTAAACAGATGTTTACTGAGCTCAGTACCAGGTTGGAAATTCTGTGCCTCCATCAGTCATTTCTAAACATGTAAGAGTTCTAAACAGGCAGATTATTTCTTAGTATAACACTCATACTGGTCATTAAGACAGAAATACATATTAAAGGAAAGACTTATCCTAAAGACTTTTATAAACTGGTTCTGTCTAAAATTGTACCACTGTTAAAATTTACCTAAGGTAAACTTAACTGGGTCTGCATTTCCAGATCATTCAAACTCTTAGTTCTATCAGTGCAGTTATCACTGATTGAATACTTGGCAATGAAAAAAATTTCAACCTGCCAAATGACTCTCTAAATTACCATGAAAACAAATTTCAATTTCTCTATAACTTATTAATAATCAAAGTAAGGAAATGGTTCTGACCCATTTATCCTAGGGTGAATATAATTGGTGTGGATATACACTCTCACAGCAGAGTCAGCTTCCCCGGTTCCTCTACACAGTGCTGAGAAATTACCTGTGGAAAGATGGAGAGAACTCCCAAGTGAGAACCTGAAAACTTTTTTCAGCTCCTGCTGAAAAAAGGAGCTGCCCTGCCCTAAGCCAAGCAAGTTCTCAGGACCCCTACACCCTGACAGTGGAAATTATTATCTGTGGAACTTACTTCCTGGAATAACCACACCATTAACACAGGAAGGCCTAGCTACCTGGGCCACAAAGCACAGGACCTGCAGAAAAACTTTAAAGAATAGTTGAAGCCACTCTTCTTAGCTCAAAATCTTAAACCACACCTCTAACCCAGGCCACCCCAAATTAACAATGTATTTTGTTCCCAATAAATAAGTTATATCAGTCTTTGGGAATAAATCCCATTCTGTCCTTCTAACCCCATCTTTTAACAGGTCAAACTTCAGGTTTGTTAAGTGCTTTAAAAAAAAAAAAAAAAAAGACTAGGCTGAAAATTAACTTTTATCTTGCTTCTGGTCTCCTTACCCACCCCCAATTTGATGATGATAGTATTGAAGTAGTAGAAACAGTAATGTTGAGATTTACAGTCTATGAAGACTTGAACATACATTGTAAAACTGAGTTCTTACAACAATCCTCTGGTTGGATACTATGAAAAACAGAATCCATGAGATTAAATAAGCTTGCCATTAAACTATCTGCCCACTCATGAAGAGTGGAGTCTGAAGGCAATTTCTACATTTTTATATTAATTTATGTACTTTGACCACTATAATAATTTGGTGGCCAAATTTTCTTCTTGTTATGGAGTAACAAAAAGACTAGAACAAAAGTTGTGATCCAACCTATTTGTAGAATTCATAGTTTTTTTAAATCTGAAAAGGACCTTACTAAGCCATGGATATCAGAATTTTACCACTGTTAAGAATAAGATTAGACTACTTAATAGCAATTTTGTGATATTAAACAATATCTTTATGAAGCCTTACTGCAGGGTGAAATTAACATCAAAATAATTTTCTCTAACTCTGAATTCTCCAAAAATTCATTCTTTGAGCAACTAAAAAGACTTTGAGCTGCATGCTGCATGCACACATCTAAGCTGGATTGCTTTCTATGAATAACAAACACAGGGGGCAGTTTTCCACTGTGTGCATCATTTCTTAAAAAGATCATATATTATGTCAAAATTAAGTTAAAGCACCTTAAATGAAAATGTCAAAGCAAGGGTTTGCCTCAATCTTTCTCGACTAAAGTCCAATTTTTATCTCTATAAAATCATGAAATCCATTTGTGATATGAACTTTGGCTCCTTAGTTAAACTACAGTAATAAGCAGAAAGCTCAAAGATATAGAAAGATGTTGATCTAACTAAAGATAATTTAAAAAAATTATCCTCCAATATTAATAATTTATCAGTGACACCTCTTCCTCCCACCCCCACCCCAGCCACCGGTTTCAACAATTTCTGCTTGAGAAATACACTAAGAATATCATGGCAAAAAGTGTTGAAAGCCTGTGAACTTCACTGGAATCTACGGCATTCCATGTCTATTTTCAAATCACTTGAATGAAGAAATTGAGTAACTTTAATAAAATATTCTTAATAAAAAGTTATGCCTTCAATTTTTGCATCTGCTTTGTCCTACATCTGTTGCTAACCAAGTTGGTGGTACTTATCAGTACATATACCAATTTGTAACAAAAACTCCAAATTCACTCATCTTTCAAAACCTTGTTCAAATGCCACGTCCGCCAAAAGCTTCACTGATTTTACAAGCTAGATATGATCCCAAACCTCCAAATGTTCTAGAACTCTATCCATACCCCACTTTAGAACTTAACACTTTCTATCTTACAATAAGTTATCTAGAATCAGTCTTATCTGCTGAATACAAGGTCCTTAATGTCTGACCTTGCAGTGAATAAAGAGGAGGTCCACAGCTCGGACCTAGGAGTAAGGAGCAGAGCTGCCTGTGGAAGCTCATGAGACGGCTCACACCAGGGGCAAGGGGGAACCAGCCAGCAAACTGGTGAAAAAGAAAGGAGAGCCAACTGGTATCCAAGGAAGAAGGAATGAGCACTTGAGAAAATGTCTGAAGGAGTGGCGCAAAACAAAAATAGAATTCACAGTGAAAGGCTGGCCAAAGAAAATAGGCAAGATAACAGGAAGGATAGCATGGGAGATCCTGGAAATATTCCAAGGCAACAGTGTGCAGTAGGATATCTGTGACTAAGCCCAGGGGTGAAAGTTTTTAAAGGTTCTGCATCTTTTGGGACACTTAAGGGCAAGAGATATGTCTTACATAACTAAATTTAATGTCAGAGAACTGGGTTCAATTGCAAGTTTTGACATTTTCCAACTATATGACTTGGCAATGCAATCACTCTGAACTCCAGCTTCCTTTTCTATGAAAAAGAGATAACACCTATTTAACATGGTCATTCTAAAGACTAAATAATTTATGTGAAAGTACTTTATAAACTTTAAAACTACAAACGTAAGGTATTATTAAAATACCATAGTATGCTGCTATGTGAATTAATTTTGCTTTTTTTTTTTTTGCCGTACGCGGTTCTCTCACTGTTGTGGCCTCTCCCGTTGTGGAGCACACAGGCTCTGGACGCACAGGCTCAGCGGCCATGGCTCACGGGCCCAGCCGTTCCACGGCATGTGGGATCTTCCCGGACCGGGGCATGAACCCGTGTCCCCTGCATCGGCAGGCGGACTCTCAACCACTGCGCCACCAGGGAAGCCCGATTTTGCTCATTTTTTACTGTGGAAGATTTCCCAGACATATATTTATGAATGAACTTTTACTCTGATTGGATACTGGTCATTTTATCTCAATACTTCAAAAATGTGTTTGAATATGGAAGTGCTGAATGGCATTATTCCACGACAATTTGATTTCTCAGTATAAATTTGGCCAGTAATATTTTCTGCTTTTATTGTTGTAAATAGGTCAATCTTGTGCCCTGCCCCGCCCCCACTGTGTGTGTGTGTGTGTGTGTGTGTGTGTGTGTGCATCCATAATTATCTATCGGGCATTACACAAGCCATTCAAGACAAAATTTATTAAATTTTTTCTCGACTAAACTAAACTTCAATTTCATCAGGAATTTGTGATGGAACATTACTCCAAAAGTGTAACTTGCATTATCATTTGCTTAATTAGTGGAGCATTTTCTCATTCTCTTTCACCAAAATATTATGAAAAAGAGAAAAGACATTTTAAAAATGATATATTTAAGAGGCTGTAGAAAGTAATGAATGGGAAAAGGAAAATACTGACTTATGAATAGGGTCTAGAGAAAAAGAAATTTTTGTTTACTAATACCATTAGAGTTCTACTGGAAGATGAAAAAAATGAGATATTTGATCTAAGATCCTATGAAACACCTTCAATATGCTCTTGCATTAAACTTAAATTAGGTTTGAGTTAGGCTTCAGTAAATAAATACATTAACTTTATACACTTGCAAAATAGTGGGATTTTATAGAACATATAACATTCTGCATACATGATTTATAGAGCTTTTATAAATAATTAGGATAAATAATGCATAAGTAACTGAACAATACATCATATGAAAACTAAAATCAAAAACATCATGTACAACCTAAATATATAAAATTTTTTATTTGTCAATCATACCTCAATGAAGCTGGAGGGAAAAAGAACTAACATAACTGATAAGGAAAAAAAGAAAACTAAAAACAGTATTAACTTATATTTAGGATAAGCTTCATCACAACCTCTTCTATACTGGCGCATTGAAATCTCTTATTCACTAAAGGGGAAAATAAAAAGAAACAAAAGTCTGGAAGTAACTATCAATTTAACAATTTAAATTAAAATTGAGGGTGATAATTGAAGTGGCTGCTGCTAGACTTTTACTACTATTTTTAGCATTCTGGTTAAGTTCATCATTTATAAGCCTCTGTATAAATTTAAGTACCTCAGAGGGGGGAAAAAGTAGCTTTCTAGCATAAAACTAAAATTCCTTTACTAAACACTTTCTAACATAACAGTTTCTGGAATATTATCAGCTAATGCCAAACAACAAATTAACAAGAAAGAATAATTTATGGAAGTGAAATTATAGTTTCTGCCAATTCAAACAGACTAGAAGCTAAAACTCCTATTTATCAACAACTTCTATAAAACATACTATATCACTGGGTACAAGTAGGGTTTAAGTACATACATCAAGGGGTCAGTAAATACGGAATACTCAGTAAAAAAATAAATTCCAAAACCTTAAATTTCCAAGAACAAAGTGATAACACAAAATAAAATATCAAAATCTAGTACAACTAGTAAGAATTTTAAAAGTAACTTGGTTAAATTTCACATAAGTTCGTATCTTTTTTTTTTTTTGCGGTACGTGGGCCTCTCACCGCTGTGGCCTCTCCCGCTGCGGAGCACAGGCTCCGGACGCGCAGGCCCAGCGGCCACGGCCCAAGGGCCCAGCCGCTCCGCGGCATGCGGGATCCCCCCAGACCGGGGCACGAACCCACGTCCCCCGCATTGGCTTGCGGACCCCCAACCACTGCGCCACCAGGGAAGCCCAAGTTCATATCTTTATGTTAGAAATTTCAAGGTGTTTTTGATCAGTCTTTTGCTCTGAAGTCATTCCAAAATTACATATATATCTTCTTAAAATAATAACACATATTTTTGAAAAACTAATATATATTGATAATTTTAAATAATTACTAATATTTTTAGCATTTAAGAAAATATATTCATTTTTCAAAATACATTATGTTTTAAACAATTTTTATTTCCCATATCAATCACATTAGGAAATATTTTAACTCCATTGATTTGGGACCAATAATTAACTGTACATGACATTAAATAATATTACCCCTAGTATTCACATTAATTCTCTAAACAATGACTACACAGTGATAGCATCAAAACCATGCTCATGAAAAATCTACTTTAAGTTCCAAATGATACTTCTCAGAAATATACCCTTACAAAAAGTACTGAAGAATCATGCTCAGTTTACAATATGAAGCATATTCGTAAATAAAAGTAAACATATACAATTTTTATACATTTTAATACATTTGTGCACATCAAAATACAGTACGAATGCCTTCACTGATTAACAGCAGCTATTTATATAGAAATCTGTAGGTGACACGAATTGTCTTTATAAAAATTTTCTTAAGTCCAGACAACATAAAAATTCTTTAAAAGAATTTAAGTTTGAGGAAAATTTTTTATCGTTGAGAATAATACACTGTTTTAATTTTGAACCAACATAATTCTGATTAATTACTATGACATTTATTTACTGACTAATCATAGTATAGAAAGAGCTAAATGTTCATGATTCTTCTAAGATTAACCATTTAAAGCATATAATCACTAATAAAATTGATTATACAAAACATAAAAAGAATTTGAAAATACATCAAAAGACCACTTTGCCTATATATGCTTTCAAAATGAAATAATCAGAAATTTTTTAAAATTTAGCACTGCTTAAGACTTACTTAAACAAGACCTTTTACCAGCTGTGCTTGCACCACCTGAACATAAATTCCCTCCTCGATGAATTAATTCAAGTTCCAAATTGGTTCTGTAAGCAAAGCATTAAAAAATATCTTAGTCAATAGACTGAAGTAATACTTTTTGTTTTATTGATATGTCTGAATAAAACTAAAGTTCTTCAACTTTATTATTTGAAAAATTATAGTTTATGCAATATCAATAATAATCATATTTTATCTGATTTTAGAAAGTTAAAAGGGGAACAGTTTATCTACCCTTACTTATATGTTCATATTTATACCTGCAAAACTGCACACATCACAGTGTAATTGTTGCAAAATCCCAGATGTTGGCAAATACTAAAAACTAGGCCTTAAGGAAAAAAACTGCAACACATTTCAAAAACCCACATATGAATCTGATGAAAGAATCTGTACTCTGGCAGCCACTGATTAGGTGGTTACTGGCATATAACACACAAGGGCATACCAATTTTTCTATCAGAGAAATGGTTATCACTCACTGGAGCTTAGATGGCATCTAGAAACCAATATTAAGAAACAAAATCACTAACATCAAAGTGGCTATAAACAACACATATAATTAAACAGCAGTCTCCTTTATAGACTTCTAAAATTACAGTTTTAATAAAATACATTGTATAACTATTAACACTGCTAAACAACAATATTGTTCATATAGATTTGAAATTATATTTAGCGATTATTAGTTTACAGAATAGCAATAATTAGTAAACTGACATTTCAAAGATCAAATTGATGCCGAATCTAAAGATTTACTCAAAAGCAGTAACAGCAAAATAGCCAATAAATTTTGACAAAATAATAAATGAAAATTCTGAGTGACTGTATTTTTATTTCAACAGTATTAATAAACTTAAACACACCTTTATTTGCCACAACTAAAACTGAATAAACTAGTTTATATCCAAGATATGTATATATGGCACTAATAGTGAGATATCCCCCATCTTAAAAATAAATAAATAAAAGGCAACATTTCAAGTTTACTCTTTGCAAGTGAATTCAGGAAAGAACAGAACCCTATTTTATTTAAAACAAAACATTTTGAGCTGGTTTTGCTTGTATTTTGAACACAGAATGTTTTGAAATGTTATTTTCATATATTTACTTATAAATGCAAACTGTTAAAAATATTAATATTTCTAAATCTGTGTATTTGCCACCCATTTCTAAAGGAATGCTTTAATCCTCTCTACTCAGGAGGGAGAAAAGGCAATTTAACATTGATAATGTTCCTGCTCAGAGCTCCATCTGGTTGCTGCTGATAAGGGCATCTGTGTGACAAGGGAATTTTCCACCCTTCAGGTGATTTGCATTGCTCACTGAACTTCTAAAAACCTACCAGCAAGGAAGCAGGGACAAGGATTTCATATTAGTGGACAGAAAGCGAGCGGAGACCAGCATGTGTTCCTTCATCAAGGGAATATAAATGAGATCAATACATTTTGTTTTCACAAATCTTCTGTTGCCTAATCTGTAGAAAAAAATTAATGGCTATATTCTCTTATAAAAACTAAGATTTCCTAGATAGTACTTTTAAAAGAGCTAACCAGAAACGCGATTAATTCTTACAAATGAACGTCAGAACCAGAATGTCAACTTTTATTTCAGCATAATTTGCAAAAATTCATTAAAATATAAATACAATAACAAGTCTATTTATTTAATCATCAAATAAGATACTTTAAAGGATGATAAACATGTTACCAGAAATTTGATTTTAACGAATACTTGAAGGAAAACTACCAAATGTAATTATTTACTTCAGATTATGGTTGGAAGATCTCCTGTACAACATTCCTTCTGAGTTAAAAAAACAAAACTACCTATCCAAAGGGTTCGTATAATATCTAGGATTTAAAAAATCAATATGTCAGAAGCCCTAGCCATCAGCTTCTCCTTATTTAATTTATAACAAAATTGGCCCTTTAAGTCTTGCTAGAGAAAAGAACACACAAATGTGTCACATGCCCCATGTCTGCTTTTCCCTCCCTCACTGTTGAAAATCGTAACGCAATATTCTGTTTCTGCCCTCCTGAATGGATGATATAAAAATTAAGATGTATTGGGAGCAGAAGTTTTCCAAGCCCTTTTGTTCTTGGAGAAAAGTAGACTCAACTTTTTATATTTTCTAACACAAACACATTCAAATTAGTTTGGACGGGGAATAAAAAAGAAGAGAAAATCTCTACATTTGAAAGAAAGATTGCTTAAAGCCTATCATGGTGGCCACCTAGATACACCCATATAAAAACTCCTCCAACTATGCTCCAGTTTCTTTTTGCTTGACCAAGTATGCCTTCTACGCCTCGTTTAGCACTAACTTATATTTTTAGAGCTATAATTTGAAAAACAAACGTGTGTATAAACACACACACAGAGACTCCAACACATACTCGTATAGTGTGGGTTCAAGGCCTGAGCCTACCCCTACTAGATGACCAATTAATTCAATTTCTCAGAGAAGAAAAGATCTTCATCCATACCATGGCCTGGCCTATATTATCGAACACTCGGCTCAAGCTCTAACTCCTCCAAGAGTTAGGGAGAACTAACTCCCTTTTCTTGCAACAGGAAAGAAGCGCTTCTACACACTTTATATTTCAATTTGCTCATCTTCCCTTTTGAAGTTCTACAGCACTTTCTCAATATGATATATCTATTTAAAATATACGTATTTTTAAAATATTTATATTTTAAAATATTTTATACATTTAAAAAATTATATTGTTTTATACAGATTGATGTATATTAGTTTTGTCTCTCCAACTAAACTGTAAATTCCTAGAGACCAGGGACCATTTCAGATGCAGCTTCTATATCCCTGATGGTACCTAGCAAAGTGTTCAAACAATTCCCAGGACCTGAACACCTCTTTGTTTTGATATGTAGCCAGTGATAAGATTCTCTAATCCCTGCAGTTTATTATCATTATCTTGTTGACCCTTCCTTTAGTTTTAAAAATGATTCATTATTTGGTGTTTTAGCAAGCATTCTTCTTATTTCAAACATAATTAGTTTATAAAGTTTAAACTTATAATGCAACTAATGTATAAAGCAAGCTGCATTCACTCTACTCAACAGTTTACCCACTTATGACTTAAAGATGTCTCTCCATCTACATCTCAGTTACTCACATTTCACCTTCTTTCCATTTCCATGTTTCTCACATATACAGGCTAAGTGCTACTTACTAATAACTCTAGGCTATATATAACTTGGGTCCAAAATCTTTGGAGAAATCAATTACTCAAATTAGTGTGATTCATTGTTTCAATAATGAAATAATGAATTGGCATTGAAGTGAAAAAAGCTTTCTTCTCCAAAATTAATTTTCCATAATCCATTTGAATGACTGATATTTGCAATAGAATGTTTTTTGGAAATACATTAAAACTTGAATATAGTAATTTTGATTAATTTTAATGCAACAAAAAGAGATCATTCCAACAATTTCTTCTTTGCTGCCCTCAGAAAATCCTCCAAGGCTTCACCTTGCAAATAAAATTAAAAACAAAGAGATACATATTGTCCTACCAAAAAATAAAAAATAGCTCAAAAACAATTATTAAAGGACACAGCTTTACACGCTAGTTACCCACTAGAAATATTTTGTTTCTAAACATCAAAAAATTTAAGCTCCCCAAAGAGCAAACAAAATTACTTATTCAGCTGGGAGAAATTCAGTACTGGGAAACCAGGGTTGTAGCCCATTCAAATTACTAATGTCAAATACAAATACATTTGCACGTTCTAAGGAACTATACATTTAAGAATCACAACATTTAATTCAGAAGTTAAATAAATGAAATTAATTTTATTTCTAAATATTTTACTTACTTAACCATTTTAAATACTGCTAAATATTTCAATGACTACCTTTTAGGCATAAAAATGATCATAATCTGTAATCATAAGTATTTAATGAAACAAGGTTATATGCCAGGCAGAAGATAACTGTAAAGACCTGGTTTCCTACCTTGAAAAAGTTACATCTTATTCAAATAGAATACACATGCTTTTTCCCTTTAACTCATGTTTTTGTTAATTTTTGAGTCAATTTGTTTTTTGTGTTTCTTTTTAATGATTAAGTAAAACTTAGAGAAGGCATGCAATTTCACTGTGAGAACACTGCAATGGCCTGGGTAATTTTAACCAAGGATAAGGTTTTTAAAGGTTATATACTTTCACTTTTGGAATCATTATATTGTTGCTTTAGAGTTTACCACTAAGGATCAGAGAAAGATGGGAGGATGGGAGAGCATATTTTCTCCACTTCTCTATATACACCCTTAGTAAATAACATTTGACACCTGTCCCTGCTTCTATATAAAAGAGAAAAGCAAAAATATGTTGATTCAAAAAGTCTCCCATTATCACAGCAAGCTTTCTATAAATATTTCAATTAAAAATTATATATATATATTCTAAAATTATTTATATATTTAAACAAAGAAATAGGAATCCAAAACTTCTACCAAACTAAATTAAAATCAAATTATTTGATTTATCATACTACAGCAAAATTCCATGTACAGATCATTCCCATTCAACCAGGATTTTCTTATAAGGTCAATCCTAATAAAATCAAAGGCATAAATGCACAAGTGGCATAAATATGAGTGTGTATATATACATGCATTGAGTTGATCTACATCCATGTCACTTTTCTACATTATTACCATAATATTGTACAGAACTTTATGAAACCTTGAAACCTGGCAAAATTAAATTATATTCAATTTAGTTTTCACATAAAGTATATTTTATTGCAAGTATGTAATTGGTAACTCTTCAGAGACAAAATGTCAAATTAACTGTTATATCTTCCCCCAAAGCATTCTAGATAAATAACAATAGCCTAGGAATACACAGACTAGATAGTTACTTCCCAATCCATTAGATCCTTTTACATCAATCCATGTCCAGCACTTGCATTCTTAGACCAAAAACTAATGTTTCCTTATCCTGAGGTCTAACTTGCTTGCTGCAATTTTCTTAAGTCTGGTTCCATTTTTCCTGGGTTCAAAAGAGTACATAGTTCATTCACTCTTTTGTTACCCTCTGTTCCAGGAATGGGACAGAGAGAATGGTCATGATGAACTTCATGTATATATGACTTATAAAAGCTGAACTAAGGAGAGGAAAAAGGAGAACAGTAATTGAAAGAATACTATACCTCAGCTCAAGAAATCTGAGTTCTAGTCCTACTCTACCACTAATATGTTGCATGACTTCAAGTCACGTTATTTCTCTAAATCTTACCTATTACAATACTACTTGAACAAAATACAAAGTATGCTTCTAGAGATATCCAGGGGTCTACAATATCAGATCTGGCAGAATGTGTTTACAATTGTGCCTGCTTCTCTCCTATTTTTTTTTTTTTTTACAGTTCTCCATTTTCATTCAATTAAGTTTTCTAAAATTCCTATTTGGAATTATTTCTTAGGTATTGAACACCTACTCAGTAGATTAGACTATTTCTACCTAATGTGAAAGATGAGAAGCATTTACCTCTGTTTTCTTGAGACTGGTAGCTACTCACAGAAGTTTAGAACATGCCTGATCTCGTTTCGTCTCCTTTATCTGATTTTCTAAACCACCTATAGTCTTCTAGGACTTTACGAGATCTTGCATGAGCTTAAAACAAACAAAGTAAGTTCTTCTTACTGTTCTTATTTTTTTTATAAATTAGAAGTATTTAACATATTACAATGTTTTAGTTCTTAGTATTATCACTTTTTTGACAGGGTTAAACAGTGATTTCTTAACAACACCCTTCATATATAATACTCACATGCTTTGAGGTAGACATCTGTCCCAAATGTTAATAATATACTTTTCCTCATATATCCTATAATGCTTATTAATACCTAAACCAATATTCCATTAAAATAAAAACTCCTCAGAAAAATGAAGGAAAACTCTACTTTTACAGACCTTCTAGGAGGTTCTAAAACTAGCCATAATTTCAACCAACATTAAAAATATGCAACCTTTTTTCAAATAAATATGAATGAGAAATAAAATAAACTATTAACATTAAGTAAATATAAAAGTATATACTATGTATACCTACCTAGCAACAGAATACATAAAGAGAAAATCATTATCTGGTGAGCCTGGAGTCTTGCTATAGTCTCTATATTTCTTCTGAGTGGTATTTTTGATATCTTTCATTACAGATTCCATTTCTTTACTTAAGTTGGTTTCTGACTGTAAAAAACACAAACATACATATAAAGTTTATGTATATTCATTTTCCCTAATAAGAGTCTAACACTACATTGTTTATCATATGAGCACACTAGGAAGTTAAGGTTTAAAAGTCAAAACAGATGTACATTAGCTATGCACTATAAATATATTGACTGCACAAAGATAAAACAGATCAAGAGGCATTTTCTCTTATTTTAGGGACCTTTTATTCTAATTTTATATTGTGATCCAACAATGAATTAACCACACAAACTATATTCTAAACAAATTAGTATATGTCATTAAAATATCTTAGAATAGCTTCCATGCTTATAAAAAAATCTTTCATTTAAGTTCATTTTTTCAAGATTAATATTGATGTCCCTTACTTTAAGCATATTTTAATCACATAAAAATCTGGATTTAGAAAAGAAAAAAAACACATAGACTCAAAAATTAGTCTTCAATTCAGAAAAGGAGATGAATCTTTCTGATTAGCTTTAAACTATGAATTTCTGTTGAAAAAGTCAGATATTCATAGTTTTCATAAATTTACTGCATATACTGGGCATTGTTGTCACCCCTCTCAGGGACCATAAGATAAATCTATAATGAAGGTGAAATATTTAAGAATTTAAATCAAATAAATCCTACTGGATGGGATAAAAGATGGGTTCACTTAGACCAAATCTCACAGTAAAATAGACTGACTTATGGTTCGATCATATATACAATATTTTATCTCTCTAATACACACACACATACACACAAATGTATGTGTAAATCTATAATTACACACACAGAAAGTTTGCATGTGTGTGTATAAATACGTCATCTTAATTTTAATATACCTAATGGCATATTTTTAAATGATTAGATTGTGCTTTACATTGCAAGATACATCTATATAATGCTGGACTTTGTTTTTAAGTATTTCAACATAACCATATCTAAGCTTATAGGATATTTCATGATCTGAAAGATGTATATTAAAACTATAACAATTTAGACTAAGGAAAAGCATAGCCTTTAGTGATAATTTGTTGTTACTCTCATTTTTGTTTTTAATAACCACCAACAGAAGAGTAAAACCTCTAAAAGCAATTTCTACTAAATATATAAGGTCCAGAGTAATTTAGAAATAGAACAAAAATTAAAGCTGAAAAGCAGAGCTGAGTTAACCAGGATATTCCTGCCTTACACTGATGCTTACTGGGAAAGCTCCCGGACGTCCCTGCAGCTCCTCCACTTCCTTTATGAGATCTTGTATGCTTTTGTTACTAGGACGTTGCCAAAGGTTGTTTTCGACATTGCTTCCAGGATAACAAGGAAGAACACTGTTAGCAAACTGCCTACAGAGAGGACATGTGAATTCTCCTTTGTCCACTGAGAAGCCCTGAAGAACCTGGTCATTCTAAAAGATGAAACGAACATACAGCTATATGATACACACGTTTACAGAAAACAAAATTAACACCACTACATTTTATAGTAAATAAATGAACCATACAAAGAAGGACCTCTAATACATGTCATAAAAGCATAAAATCATTTAACTGTTGAAGATTATCAAATCACTTCTTACATCATGGCAATCATGCAACTCTTGCCATCACCAATGAACTGCTTAAGTATCCTACTCTTCTCTCAGTATGAAACATTCAAATAATGATGCAATCAATCTGAAACATTCAAATAATGATGCAATCAATCTGAAATGTGGATTTAAGATACAGAATAACTCAAAAAGCAGGCCACATTAAAGTGAATCACCTTCCTCTTACCCCATGCCCCTGTTTTCTTCACCTGTAAGTGACTACTGGAAAGATTCTCCCAGTGCTCATGTTATTTGATGTAGGATAGACAGCTTTTGAGAGTATTTAAGCCTAAAAAAATGTAATGTGTCTTCCAAGGTGTCTAATGGCCAAACACAACTGATTGGACTTGATGCAGTGGGTTTGTTTAGGTTTAATGGATAGGGGCAAGATTTAGTTAGAATACTCAGAACATAAGGGTGATAAGGAGGGGAATTAATTTAACATCCTCTCCTTCAGATGTTCCTGATAGGAGAAGGAAGAAATATGAGAATTTTTGAAACAGAGACACATAAAGCACATATGCTTAGGAGGAAACTCTTGCTCATGAGAGATTGCAATTCATGCTAACTAACCAGGATTTAAGGCAGGAATCCAGGCTGCTATATTTGTTCCTTTCTTTTGCCTGACACCACCCACATCTATTTTGCTCTTTCAGGCTACTGCTATTGTGTAGTCCTAACCAGTATCTTACTCTTTTTTCCAGCGGTCTCTCTTATTCTGCCACTAACCTAATGCTTTATCTCAAAATATGTTTTTAATGTACTAATATATGTATGAATGCTACAATATGACCATTATTACTAATAAGGCAAAAATAATGAGAAAAAAGGATACAAAGAAGAAAAAATGAATTTATTTGCCCATGGTTACAAAGGTAGTTAATGACAATGTCAGAATGAACTTAGGTTTCCCAACTCTTTAATTTAATGTTCATTTCACTGTATCTTGGATTTCAAGTACTTTGGCCCAAAGAACTGAATTCTATTTTTTTCTTTACTCTGTGACACTTATTTTTTCAATGCCGTAAAAATCTAACACCATGTCTTCTTAAATCCAATTCTATAAACAAATGCTAAGCTCCTATCATGTGTCAAATGCTGCACCATGTGACAGCAAAAAGAGTTAAGAGACATCTTCATTTAAGGTACTGACAATTTAAAAGCAAATAGAAACAAATTATAACAACAGTGTGATAAATGCAACAGAGAAGGCTTCCCAAAAGAAGACTTGTGAAGTAAGTTTTAAAGATATACAAAGGAGTGTACTAAAAGGTTGGGGCAAGGGTCCTGGTCGTTGAAGGACATTCTATGATAAGCTTCCCTGTAGCCATAATTTTAAAGAATGCTAGGTCCTCATCCTAGCCTTGATTGAAACTAGGTTCTTTCCTGAAGCATCACCAGAAGCCCTCTCAACTAGGCACTGCTCATTTTCCCACATCTCTCAAACCTCAGTATCCTTCTCATCTCCAGTGCTGGCTCAAGATCATTACTCTTGCATTCCCAGTGTGGCTCAGGCCATTTAGTGAGATCACCCCTTTTCCTTCCTTTTTACTGTCATCCATTGCCTTTAATATCTGAAGACTTTGGTACCTAGATCAGTTTTCCTCATCACTTCAAGTCCTGCCATCCTCATACACAATTTCAATGTATGTAGACAACCAATCTTATACCTTAGTCCCTTAGCTCCTTGACCTCATTAACTCCAATGGCTTTGACCTCCACTCTACCCTAGCACCTGTTACCATGACCACACCCTTATCTTGTAATGACCAAAAATTGTCCATATCTGTAAATATTAAATTCAAACATCTTATATTCTGTCAACTCCTACCTCTTTTAGTCCCTCCCTTTTTCCTCAGTTTATACGGTCTTTCCTATCCTACCATACACCATGATGTATCATTTAAAAAACTCTCAAGTCAACACTTCTCGTTCTCCCTCCATATGTCCTTCTATGATACACACCTAAACAAAATCTTCATACAAAATTAATCCAGTGTATGACTTCCAATTCTGCATTCAAACTGAGTGCTGTTAGAGAAAACTGAAGTAGCTTCTTGCTACAAACTGCTTCCCACCTCAACTTAGCCCTGAATACTTCCTGGCAATCTTTCTCCAACATCCTATGAAGCATTCTTTCACCCAATTCCAAAGTGGTTTTTCTAAACCGTCTCCTCACTTGTCAAGTCCCTTTACCTACCCCAGCTTTGCCCCCTCTACTCTAGGAACATAAAGCTATACCTCCTACTTCAGAAAGAAAAGGGTCATGGCAGTGAGACAGGAGGAAAGGGGGAGGGCACAACCTTTAAAAGAATGACATAGCTGTTGAGGATACGACAAACTGGTTAGAACCAACTAGGTCCAAGATTGTGTAAGATTCGACTTCCAGTAGACCTTGAGCCTCATTATATGCTCACTGTAATACATTAGCATATGCTAAATGACACACTCACCAGTGCACCAGACAATTCCAAGGCTAACCATAAAAGGCCAAAAAGTGGGCGATGGCCCAATTCCTGGAAATCCCCACCCCTTCCCCAAAGTATTTGGAATAATCCTCCCACTTGCTAGCCTATGAAATTCCCAGTCCATAAAAACTAACCACCACTATACCCCAGCAGGGTGCTCTCACCCTCTGAGAAGGACTGCATTCTGCCTATGGAATGTGTACTTCCCTGAATAAATCCCTTTCACTTTATTATGGCTCGCTCTTGAATTCTTTCCTGAACAAAGCCAAGGACACTCACTTGGCGGTCTGCCCCAGGGACATGCCCAAGACCTGGGACATTGACCATGCTCTCGTGCTTGCCCCATTCGCCTGAAACAGCAGCTCCTTCAGCTTCCTGCCTTCTCCCACCCCAAATATCTGATTAATAAATCCCATCAGTCCTTCCACCCACTTTCTTCCTTCTACTCCCTTTGCTAATATCTCCTAATAGTCTCCTAACCATATCATTGCCAGTATGATCTACCTAATGTGAGATACTTATTCCCAATCAAAATCTTTCAGTGATCACCAACACCTCTTACCTTAATTCTTTCCTCCCTCTTATGCTCCACATGCAATCTCTCACCAAGTCTAGAAAATCCTTCTCTAAATATATTTCAAGCAACCTAAGTGTCCATCAACAGATGAATGAAGAAGATGTGGCACATATATACAATGGAATATTACTCAGCCATAAAAAGAAACAAAACTGAGTTATTTGTAGTGAGGTGGATGGACCTAGAGACTGTCATACAGAGTGAAGTAAGTCAGAAAGAGAAAAACAAATACCGTACGCTAACACATATATATGGAATCTAAAAAAAAAAAGTTATGAAGAACATAGGAGCAGGATGGGAATAAAGATGCAGACCTACTAGAGAATGGACTTGAGGACATGGGGAGGGGGAAGGGTAAGCTGGGACAAAGTGACAGAGTGACATGGACATATATACACTACCAAATGTAAAATAGATAGCTAGTGGGAAGCAGCCGCATAGCACAGGGAGATCAGCTCGGTGCTTTGTGACCACCTGGAGGGGTGAGATAGGGAGGGTGGGAGGGAGGGAGACCCAAGAGGGAAGGGATATGGGGATATATGTATATGTATAGCTGATTCACTTTGTTATACAGCAGAAACTAACACACCACTGTAAAGCAATTATACTCCAATAAAGATGTTAAAAAAAAATTTCAAATCTCTAACCTCTTCTCCATCTTCACTGCCATGACTAAGCCCAAGCCACCATCATCTCTTACCTCCTAAATAATATATGGTATCACCATATTCTTTCTTATTCTCCTGCAATCTCACACCATAAAATCTACACAACCACCACAATAACCTTTCTGAATGTCATCTCTCTGCTTAAGAGTCTTAAATGGCTTTAATGGCTCTCTGTAAGGAATCTGTCTAAAGTACAAATTCCTTACATGGACCACAAGACCCTTTACAATATAACCCCTAATTACTTCTCCAGTCTTCTCTCTTATCACTCAAGCACCTTACTTCATCAAATTCTGGAACCTGCAGATGTCCCAATAAGACCCTGTGCATACCTCATAACTCTTAGCACCTATACTTCAACTATTTGTTTATTTCTGTCTCACGCAATGCATAGTAAATTCCTCGAGGGAAGAATCTGTCTTATTCATTGGGATGTATCCCCAATGTCTATCACACTGCCTGGAACACTGTAGGCACTGAATAAATATTTGTTGAATGATTGATTGAATACAGAAGTATGAAAAATGCATAATGTGCTTAAGGAACTATTAATTAGTTTATTAATGCTGAACTGATGGAAGACAAAGCTAAAGTAACATGCAAGCCCAGATCATGGAATGCCTTGAATGCCATTCAAGGAAGAGTGAACTTTATCCCAACAGGAAGAAATCAGTAAAGAATTTTTAAGCCAACAACATGTCACCAGATTTACATTTTAGAAAGATCAATGTAATGAATAAATTAGACTTGGAGTAAGGAAACTGATAAGAAAGCAATTGCAATAGTCAAGATGAAAGATGAAGGCATACCTAAAAAAGCAGAAGTGGGAATAATGTAGGCAGAATGTAGTCAAGTGAGATTTAGGAAATGGAATCAATAGAATTTGTTGTGTGACTTAATGTGAGAGGTAAGGAGTAGGAAGGGAAAAAGAGAACTCTTCTGCTTCAGAGTCAGGAATCTGGGAATAGGGCAGGCCATGCTTTTAAGAAGCTGAGCTGAGAGAAAAAGGAAGACTGCAGCTACATGGGAATGCAAGACCAAGGGAAGGAATTTTGAATGCCAGAGGCTTGAGCATCTTTATGAACTGAAATGAAGAGACAGAATGGGCAGAAAAACTGAAGACACAGAAGAAAAAGAGGTTACTTACTGATAGACCAAGGCCCATGAGGTGATGGGGAGAAAGGAAAACTAGAGCATAAACAGAAAACTATTCTTGAACAGAAAAAGGAATACTACCCTCAAAAGTAAAAAAGAGGGGACTTCCCTGGTGGCGCAGTTGTTAAGAATCCGCATGCCAATGCAGGGGACACAGGTTTGAGCCCTGGTCCAGGAAGATCCCACATGCCGCACAGCAACTAAGCTCATGCACCACGACTACTAAGCCTGTGCTCTAGAGCCCATGAGCCACAACTACTGAGCCCACGTGCCACAACTACTGAAGCCTGTGCACTCTAAAGACCGTGCTCCGCAACAAGAGAAGCCACTGCAACAAGAAGCCGCGCACTGCAATGAAGAGTAGCCCCTGCTCGCCACAACTAGAGACAGCCTGCACACAGCAACAAAGACCAAACACAGCCAAAAAATAAATAAATTAATTAACTTTTTTGAAAAGTGAAAAAGAAAGGATTGGCTGGGATGCAGTCACTTATCAGGGAACAGAAAAGCAAGGGATTTAGGCAAAGAGTCTGGGATAGAGGAGGCAAAGGTCTGGAATAGCTGCTAAGGAGACTAGGAGAGGAAACTGATCAAAGACAGGTAAATGAATTGATAAGTAATATCTACAGTCCATGACCACAATCTAAGCCACTATTCTAAGAAACCACAGACTTGTGGAGGTACCAACTCACCTAGTTTTATGATTTTTCTAACAGTGCTAGCTGACTGGGTGTAAAATCAAAGGAGGTGGATTAAATGACTGGTATTAAGAGCAGAATGGGCACAGTACAAGAAAGTGAGGCAAGGAAAGAGCTAGCGTACTAGGAAAATGCAAGGGGCTAAAGGACTAGAGATCTTGAGGTCAGAAGTAAAACACACTAATAAGAGTAAAACACACTAATAAGAGTAAAACTAAGAGACTTTGAAGAATAATCACATAATGATATGGTAAGATATTAAAGCTTACTACTTTTGAGCTGGAGTAGCAAAGTCTAAAATTATAGCCGTGGAAGTTAGTTGCTAATGTGAAGTAAAAAAATGAAATTCCGGGCTTCCCTGGTGGCACAGTGGTTGAGAATCTGCCTGCTAATGCAGGGGACACGGGTTCGAGCCCTGGTCTGGGAAGATCCCACATGCCGCGGAGCAACTAGGCCCGTGAGCCACAACTACTGAGCCTGCGCATCTGGAGCCTGTGCTCCGCAACAAGAGAGGCCGCCATAGTGAAAGGCCCACGCACCGCGATGAAGAGTGGCCCCCGCTTGCCACAACTAGAGAAAGCCCTCGCACAGAAACGAAGACCCAACACAGCCAAAAGTAAATAAATAAACAAATGTGGGGTTTAAAAAAAAAAAATGAAATCCCTGAAGTTGAAGAGGTCAAGGAACTGTGAGGCTGAACAGTCCAAATGGCAATCATAATCACCCAAGATGAATTAGGATGTATATACTGTAAAAATACTTAATACCTGGAAAGACACATACACCTTAAAAATGTTTCAATTGACTTACCCGTAATGATTCCATATAAGATTTATGACAATCTATATGTAATGTGTGGCCACAGGTTTGTACATAAACGCCTCCTTCCCAGCCAATTGATACTGCCAAGAGACAAGAACTCTTAAAAAAGAAAGAAAAGGACAAAATACAATTAATTTTAAAGAAGTAGAAACATATCTGAACAAATCCACATAAACCTCTCCAAGATTTCATATTGTTATACTAATGTGAGCTTTGTATTTTTGTGATGTAAAGAAACACCTGACTTGACAGCCCTGAGGCAATACCTTTAAACTTGGAACAGAGTTTTAGCTTCCAAATAACTATACTCATAATGAAAGAGAATAATTATTAATTAGCCTTTCTCTACCCCGTAAGATATAAGAAACTATACTGCTGAGTATTTTACCTGTTCGACATGGTACTTGATCTCTCTGTGATATCTAACCTGAACAACTGCCTTCTTAAAGCACCTACTTCCCTCTAGCTTCCACAATGCTACTCTCTTTTGGTTTTTCTCCAAGCTCTTTAACCATTTGGTTTAGGCCTCCTTTTAAGACTTTTCTTTCTTTGTCTGCCCCTTCAAATGTTTAAATTCCTCAAGGTTCTATTCTTAGTGCTATTCTCTTATTAAAACTATTCTCCCTGAGTGACTTAATCAGTAAATTCAACTACCTTCCATGCCTGGGTCTCTTGCCTGAGTGCCAGATAAAAATGTTCAGCTGCCAACCAGAAATCTCCAATTTGAGGTCCCTGAGATAACATAAAACCAATGTGTCAAAAACTTTCATTTTCTCTATGAATCTTTCTCTTCCTCTTGGTTTAAAAACTCCACATCTGTTTTAGTCACCGAATCAGAAAGCTAAAAGTTATTGTACATCACCCGCTTTCCTTCACACCACAGAATTGGTTCCCAAACCATATGAAATCCATCTCCTAAATAATTCATGATTTTGGCCTGTCCTCGCAAGCCTGTGTCATTTGCTGTGGGGACAGGGTTCTTAAATAAAGTTTCTTTGTCTCCAGGATGCATCCTGCACACATCTTTCTAAAGTACAAATGTGGTTATGAGAATAACCCCAAAAAGTGACTCAACATTTACAAGGGTTTAATATAATAAACAATGAAAAAGGGACCCAGATTATATAAGCAAACTACATACCCTTTTAAAATTTGTTTTAAAAGTTAATTGCTTTCATCTCTTTCTCCTTCAAATTCTTCTCTGCTAATTCCTTCCCTTCGACCTATAAACAGGCTTATTAGATTTTTCCTCCTAAAGTAATTTTCTTTGAATTTCATTTGGCCTCTGTCAAACAGCATTTCAGCCTGAACTTGAGTTCACCCTCTAGAGTCTGCAGCAAATAGGTGGCCAAGCCAGGGCAGTATTAGGCACGAGGTCTAACATGACAGCATATGATGGAAGATCTGAGAGCCGTCAAAACTGAGTAAACAATTAAATTTTATTTCTATGTTGGAAAAAAGATTTATACATTATAATATAAGACGACCAAATCATCCTTGAACAATAGTAAACGGAGTTCTAATATTAAATCAAGACTCTTCATGAGCATCGGAAAGTCAAAAATATGACACAGTGTAAAATGCCTTCCCAGACAATTCAAAGATGTGCAACAGCACAAATCAAACACTCACAGCAGGTGAAGTAGCTTCTACTGTTATACATCAGAAAAACAACAAGAGACCTGCTCATCTCTGTTTTATGTTTTGGAGCCATTTGAAGTAGAAGCAGATTTGGGTATTAGATCATTTTAGAATGGTTGGTAGGCAGCTAATAAACAAGCTGCTCTCTTTGGCAATGTATTCCAAAAATGTAAGTAATCTTTCTTTTTAATGAAAGCAGTTAGCTTTTAAAACTGAAAATAGTAGTCATTTGTCTATGCAATTGTTAGATGTCTTATTTTAATCTGCTAGAGTCAAAAAGAGCAGGAAATCATTTACTAATATGAGACCTATATTTTAGGAAGACCTATATTCAACAATGTGCTCACCACTGTGCTGTGTTTAAACGCTGAATCTTCACAACCTCAATATTTATTAAAACTTCATACAGTAAGTGGTCTTATCCCTTTTTATAAAAAGGGAGTGAAAAGCTGACCAAGATCACTCAGTTAAAAGTGGTAGAGCCCAAGTTCAACCCTAGGTCTATCTGACTCCAAAGCTCAGGTTCCCTCCCTACTGTGTCATATCTCTCATATGTAACACTTCCAATTTCACTAGTAAACATACCATGTTACATGACTGAAATTCTATACATCAACTCTATAAAATGCATGTATTTGGTAAGAAGAGAGCAGAATTTATGCAGCTTAATTCTATAATCAGTATCAGCGTCCACTGAGAACTCTTCTGCTCTATATGGTCTGTCTGGCTACAAAACTGAAATACAGTAAGCATCCGCAATACACAAGCATGTGCTAGTCCCTGAGGGGACTATAACCAATAGAAGAAATGGCCCTAGACCTCCAGAGGTATACAGTATACAGTCCAGGGAGCACACCATTTATAAATAAAATAACCATTATGAAAGTACACAAAAAGTATTAATGTAGAAATAAAATCTCACAATCACTCACAAAAGCAAAACAGAGATTCAGTCCAGGTCAGATAACAGTTCACAGCTTTTTTACAAAAAAGACTTTTTTTCTAGAAATGAATAGCTATTCTGACTGTAAGAAAGAGATACCCTACTTTTTCTCTCCTTTATTAGATTTCCCCTTCAAAATTATTATGCTCTTAGGTCTGGGTTATATTTTGACTGAATAAGTTGAATAAAAAATATAAAACTCTGGAGAGAAATAACCATCAATTTTGCAGACAAAAATATCATTTAATAAAAAAGGGTACTTACATCCTTAAAATAACGCTGTAATAATGAGAGCCTCACATCATGAACTGCTGCACATGTATCCCAAGGGTAAATCTGCTCCTCTTCAGTGACAGGCAACTTTTTTGGCTCAATGTTGTCACGGCACTGCCCCAAAACTACATTAACAACAGGGATAAGAGCTCATTAAAAAACCAACATGTAGACTTTATAAAACCAAGAAAAGCAGAATTATTTACCATAAGCTTCACTCAGTTTTTCACCATTACAATATTTTTAAAGACCTAAAAAAATAGTGATATTTTAGTTTTTTGGGGTTTTTTTTGCGGTACGTGGGCCTCTCACTGTTGTGGCCTCTCCCATTGCGGAGCACAGGCTCTGGACGCGCAGGCTCAGCGGCCATGGCTCACGGGCCTGGCCACTCCGCAGCACGTGGGATCTTTCTGGACTGGGGCACGAACCCGTGTCCCCTGCATCAGCAGGCGGACTCTCAACCACTGTGCCACCAGGGAAGCCCCTCTAGTTTTCTTCTACAGAATAAATAAAGCTTTACATATGGCAATACTTATTTTCTAAAATAATACCAAAATATGAGTATGTACTCTAGATGGTTTCCAAAATCTATCCAGAGAAAAAGCCTAGAAGTTATGACTCACCAGTACAAATAAACTTCATTTCTAAATATACTATTTTTCACCAAAAGGAAATAGATATCACTGGAGGAAAAGCTAAGTCCAGGGTTGAGGAGAAGTGCAAGGTGAGCCTGGAATTGTGTGTAATAAAGAGTAAGGAGGTATTCAAACACTGACGGGGCAGGTCATGAGGACCTAAAGGAGTTCTGACTAGCCAAATTTGAGAAAACTTGAGAATCAAAAAGAATGATGACAGTAAGAGATAACACATTCATTGATTCGGGCAGGGAACATCAAAAAAAAGGGTATGATGTTAGACTCTCAATGTATCATCCTATAGAATACCAACCAAGTGATTAAACTTGGTTAGCATCACCAATAATGGAACAAACTGTCACTATGAGCCTCCTAATGTGATGCAATGGGAAGGAACATCATCATAATAGTGCCCTTGCCAAAAATGTTTAACTTGAATCTAATAATAGGGAAACAATCATAAATCTAGAAAATGACACAGTCTACAGAACTGACCCGAACTCTTCAAAATTTTTAAAAAGGCCCGGAGAAACTGTTCTGGAGTAGAGACTAACAAGAAATGACAACTAAATGCAACACATGATCTTTGCTTGGCTCTTGGATCAAGAAAAAAATATAACTGCTATAAAAAATATTATTGGGACAATTGGGAGAATTTGAACATAGAATATTTGATTTTATCAATATTAAATTTCTTGGGTATGATAATGGTACAAGGTTATATAAAAGAATATCTTTGTTCTTAGGTGATACATCCTAAAGTATTTAGGGATAAAATGTCATGATGTCTGCCATTTTCTTCTGAAAAGTGTGTGTGTGTGTGTGTGTGTGTTTAGAGATAAGTATGGGAAAGAAAACATAAATATGACAACATGTTAACAATCAGTGAGTATAGGTGAAGGGTATTCAACTTTCCTGTAGATATAAAACTTTTCAAAATGAAAAGTTGGGAAAAGAGGTATTTTTATAATTGTAAAACATCATAACGCAAAAAAAGGAAGTGGGGATATAAGCATACAGTGCCACACATTACTCTAAGATTCAATAAGCATGGGAAGAGCCATTCTTAGAGAAGGGAATATCAGGCACAGCACCGTGGGCCCCAAGTTTTGGGGAGATTTATGGCAGCAGCAACAGAAAGAATAGACAAAAGCAGGTAGATGCTAGCAACGAAAATATAATTAGCCACGATGTGTAATCCTCTTAAAACACTGCTGAATTTGGTTTGCTAGGATTTTGTTAAGGACTTTTACATCTATATTCATAAGGGATACCAGTCTATCATTTTCTTTTCTTGTGATGTCCTTATCTAGCTTTGGTATCAAGGTAATGCTGGCCTCAGAGAATGAGTTAAGAAGTGTTCCCTGCCTCTCTTTTTTTTTTTAATATAGAGTAGTTAGTTGGGGTTTTTAAAAATTTATTTATTTTATTCATTTATTTTTGGCTGCGTTGGGTCTTTGTTGCTGCGCGTGGACTTTCTCTAGTTGCAGTGAGCAGGAGCTACTCTTCGTTGCAGTGAACGGGCTTCTCATTGTGGTGGCTTCTCTTGTTGCACAGCATGGGCTCTAGGTGCACAAGCTTCAGTAGTTGTGGGATGCGGGCTCGGTAGTTGTGACTCTCGGGCTCTAGAGCGCAGGCTCAGTAGTTGTGGTGCACGGGCTTAGTTGCTCTGCAGCATGCAGGATTTTCCCGGACCAGGGATTGAACCCATGTCCCCTGCATAGGTAGGCAGTTTCTTAACCACTGAGCCACTAGGGAAGTCCGTCCTCTGCCTCTTTTTAAATTTTTTTTGAACAAATTTAAGGAGGAATGGCATTAATTCTTTAAATGTTTGGAAGACTCACCACTGAAGCTACCAGGTCCCGGGCTCTTATTTGTTGAGAAGTTTCTGATTACTGATTCAATCTCTTTACTGGTTTAATGTCTGTTCAAATTTCCTATTCTTCTTGAGTCAGTTTTGGTGGTTTGTGTATTTCTAGGAACTTATCCATTTCATCTAGGACATCAAATTTGTTGACATAAAATTATTCATATGTCTTTTTTATGTCTGTAAAGTCTATAGTAATGTCTCAACTTTCATTTCTGATTTTAGTTAATTGTGTGTTCTCTCTTTTTTTCTCGGTCAGTCTAGCTAAAAAAATTATCAATTTTGATGAAATTTTCAAGATTTTGGCTTTGCTGATTCTTTCTATTGCTTTTCTATTCTCTATTTCATTTATCTAGGCGTGGTATTGGCACAAAAACAGACATATGCATCAATGGAACAGAATAGAGAGCCCAGAAATAAGCCCACACACCTAAGGTCAATTAATCTTCAACAAAGGAGGCAAAAATATACAATGGGAAAAGGACAGTCTCTTCAACAAGCGGTGTTGGGAAAGTTGGACAGCCGCATGTAAATCAATGAAGTTAGAACACACCCTCTCACCATACACAAAAATAAACTCAAAATGGCTTAAAGACTTAAACATAAGACATGACACCATAAAACTCCTAGAAGAGATCATAGGCAAAACATTCTGACATAAATTGTACCAATGTTTTCTTAGGTCAGTCTTCCAAGGCAACAGAAATAAAACAAAAATAAACAAATGGGACCTAATCAAACTTACAAGCTTTTGCACAGCAAAGGAAACCATAAACAAAATCAAAAGACAACCTACAGAATGGGAGAAAATATTTGCAAACGATGCAACCAACAAGGGCTTAATTTCCAAAATATACAAACATCTCATACAACTCAACAAAAAAAAACACAAACTACTCAATCAAAAAATGGGCAGAAGACCTAAAGAGACATTTCTCCAAAGAAGACATACAGATGGCCAATAGGCACATGAAAAGATGCTCAACATTGCTAATTATTAGAGAAATGCAAATCAAAACTACAATAAAGTACCACCTCAAACCAGTCAGAATGGCCATCATTAAAAAGTCTACAAATAACAAATGCTGGAGAGGGTGTGGAGAAAAGGGAACCCTCCTACACTGTTGGTGGGAATGTAAATTGGTGCAACCTCTAAGGAAAACAGTATGGAGGTCCTCAAAAAACTAAAAATAGAATTACCGTATAATCCAGCAATTCCACTCCTAGGCATATTTCCAGACAAAACTATAATTCAAAAAGATATATGCAACCCTATGTTCATAGCGGCACTCTACACAATAGCCAAGACATGGATATAAACTAAATGTCCGTCGACAGATGAATGGATAAAGAAGATGTGCTACATATGTACAATGGAATACTACTCAGCCATAAAAAGAACAAAATAATGTCATTTGCAGCAACATGGATGCAACTAGAGATTATCAAACTAAGTGAAGTCAGCCAGAAAGAGAAAGGCAAATACCATATGACATCACTTATCTGTGGAATCTAAAATATGACACAAACGAATCTATCTATGAAAGAGAAACAGAATCACAGAAATAGAGAACAGATTGGTGGTTGCCGAGGGGGAGAGGGATGGGAGAGGGATGGAGTGGGAGGTTGGGGTTAGCAGATGTAAGCTTTTATATACAGAATGGATAAATGACAAGGTCCTACTGTATAGCACACAGAACTATGTTCAATATCCTATGATAAACTATAATGGAGAAGAATATTTTTTTAAAAAGAATGTATATATATATGTATAAATGAATCATTTTGCTGTACAGCAGAAATTAACACAACATTGTAAATCAACTATACTGCAATTAAAAAATATTGATTAAAAAAATGTTCAATGAACCAATTTCTTCAAATGGTAAAATGCATTTGGGGGCAGGGAGACAGGCACAGGAAAGATGAAAAGGGAACTTATTAATTAGAAGACTACAATAAATAAGAAACAATTGGGGAATTTTGAACACTGACTAGATATTTGATGATACTGAGGAACTAAGTTACTTAGAAGTGACTATGGTTATGTTTTTTTTAAAAGAAAAATCCTTTCTATTTAACAGAAACAGTGAAATATTTATAGATGAAATAAAGTGATATCTGGAATATGCTTCAAAATAATTCTAGGGGGAGGGAATAAATAAATTAAAATTAGCCACAAGTTGATTACTGTTAGAGACTGATGGGGACACGGAGGTTCATTTTACTAGTCTCTTTACATCAGCACATGGTTAAAAGTTTCCATATTCAAATGTAAAAAGATAAAAGAAAAAGGGAAGATACAAATCAAAATAAATAAAGAATTCAAAAGTAAGGAAAAAGTAAAGAGGGGTACAATGTGAGAGCACGTCAGTGGGTGGGTGAGACTCAGAAGGAAAGGAAAGAAACAGCCAGAGATTTCCCTGGCTTTAATTCCCAGTTAAAATCACCCTTGAGGTTGAATGCTTTTAATGGTAGTTTCTTATTCTTTTTCTCCTATCTTAAAATGATAAAAGAGCTGTGGTATAGTGGAATTATCTAATATCAATAAATTTGGATAGTGTACAAAATTGTTAAAAGGGGATTAAATGAAGTAACAAGTCAAAGCAACTTTAAAAATATAAAATAATGAACAAGTAACAGTCTAAAACAATAACATAAGCTTCATTAGGGCAGGGATATTGTTTTGTTTTGTTGATTACAACAGTGGTGCTCCATAAATATATGTGAAATGAATGAATGAATGAATGAATGAATAAAACATTAAGTTGATGATTATACAGTAATTGGTGAAGAAGTGACAGAAAGTCAAGTGGCAATAATCTAATAAACTGATTGCCTTACAATAGTAGAAAAGATACGTAGCTGCCAAATGAGTCAGCACTCCCACACGTCTCCTGTTTAGTAGCATTTCTGGTCTTGACAGCTCTACTCCAACGTCTTATTCAGTGAGGGCTTCCCAGATCAATTTCATGTTTAAACAAGGAGAGTAGTAAGAGGAGAAACTAATCTACCAGGCACTGTATTAGATCCTTTTGCCTATGTTACATTACTTAACCAACACAACAATCCTCTGAAGTCAGTAGTATCTCTATATTTAAAAGAAAGCAACAAACTTGGCCAGATGATGTCAAGCAATACCTGTATTTGAATTCAGAGGAATGTCTTATATCTAACTCTTTCCACTTTATTAATTCAGAGAGTAAGCACCCTAGAAAAAAAATGCTCTGGAGAAATATGTAAGTCTTTTATTTCTCTTTGCTCCACACATACTCCTGTGGAAAAAGGATTACATCCATTAGGACTGGAGTGCCATAGTTATCACTACCCCAAAATACTGCAATATGGCAGAGGATAGAGAGCATTCAGACAAATCCTTCAAAATTTTTTTTAATTGTTCTAACTATAGATTGGCAAACGTATCAATCTGCAGGCTGTTTCAAGAACGAATGCTTCTAAGCTCAAGAAATAAGGGCAAAGCTACCTGAATATGCCTTATATAATTAAAATATTTAAATTGACAATATTTATGAGCTTAAAATGCTTCTAGATTTTAGATCAATTAAATTTCCAAGAAAGCTGAACTCAGTTTTTGGCCACCTAGCATTGGTTATATTGCATCACACTTTAAAGAAAAAGATTGTGTAACATATTCTCTTAAAGGCTTCTTCCAACACTCATGTCCAGGAAAGTGAGATAAAACCAGATTAAGAATCTCTTCTAAACAAATCTAAATAGATCCTTGCTATAGATCTATAATTATTATCTAAACAAAAATATAGCTTTTAGTTAACAGAGAGATTTATTAATCTACTGTAAATACTTCATCTCTAAAATGGTCCCACTAAAAAATTACTTTGATTTTACCTGAGGATGCTTGTAACAGTACAACCAATCCTGTAGGTCTGTCTTCAGAGGAGGGGCCACTCTGTCCACAAATAACACAATCATACACTGCCTCAGAAACTTGTGGTTCTGCTGTGGTGATCTCCATAGGAATATCACTCTCTGGAGAATCTGAGGGGAAAAAGTTGCAGCTCTTAATTCCTGAAAAGAAAAATCTCTCTTCGATGAAATTATGGAAAAAAAAAAACAAGCTAAAATAATTTTGAACTTCAATATCAACAAATGTATATAGTAATAAAACTATGGGAAAATTATCTTGCTAAAATACTCAGGAAAAGACAAAAAATGCAAAGAATTGATATAATGAAAGACTTTAAATAATAGATGGTTAAATACACTTCTGATGTTGTATCATTCACACATAAAATTAAATCTTAAAACACAGACGCAAAGATATTTGTATCCAAAAAATTTTTTTTCACACTATAATTTAAGGAAATAAGGGGGAGATCATTTGTTTTAATTTTCTTTCAGGCACCTCACAGGGGAAATTTATAATAACATGGCAGCTCTTGGAAAGAAATGGCAATATTTATTAGGAGATAAAAGAGGAACAAACTATTTCTCCTTCCTTTTAATTGTAGTGATTATATCTTAGTGATAATAATTATCAATATATATTTATTTATGTAGGGAAAACATTTATATATGACCATATATATTAATAAAGGGGAACTATTATAGAAAATAATAGTAATCTTTTGGTGATAGGTCATTAACAGCAAGAAATAAAATATTGAGTCAATAATCATTTCCAGATAAAAATTCTTAAATTCATGAAGATCAGTGACATCCACAGTGGCAAAGAAAGGAGCAGGAGTAGAGGGGACTAGGAAGATCAGGGGGCAGAAATGACTTATGACATGTTTAAAAGATGGAAGCATATCTAAACAAATATGTTAAAAAATGACAGAAATCGAAAAAGAAAGATGTCAAGTTAGGATATGTTTTAGTAAGAATTCATGCAGATAAACATATATCTGATATTTATTAAGACTGAGAGGAAAAGGGGAAGAAACCTAAAACAGAACTTTGGATAATGCTCAAAATTAATGGAAATTAAAAAAGAAGCCAATGAAAAAATCAAGAGAAAAAACAATCAACAATATTTGAACAGAATCAAAACCAGAAAGCGCAACGTCTATGAAAACAAGATTAATGGGTCAAAATGAAAAGAAGATTTCAAACGAAGTACCAGGGGCCATTAAGATTTGACATGTGATTACTTTGTTTTTTAGGGGAAAAATTTTAGTACAGAAAAGAGGGGATGTGTCTGACTGATCTCAAGTTTCAGAGGGGATGTATCTGATTGCTCTCAAGTTCAAATACAGAAATACCTGACTAAAGTGACATGAAATAATTCAGTCTCACGTTAAGGGCCAAAGAACTAGAATTTCATTAACTCTATCTCACACACAAAGATATTTTTCCTTCTTTTATATCTTGGTACAATTAACTTGAAAACTTCAAGGAAATCCTAATACCAAAATGCGTTATCAAAGAGACTGCTAAGTTACCTTTTCTAAAAGTAAGGCTTTACAATCTTCTACATGCACAGTATTTTTAATTCTAACTTTAATAATTACAGACACTAATGTCTCTTTTTTCCTTCAAGAAACTAAAAAGATTATAGTTTACTTCTTAAAAGAGGAAAATTACTGCTTTATAGAATGCATTAATCTTACAATGAATTAAAATATATTACTGGTAATTTATGATTGATTCTATCATTCCAGTACCCAATTTCAAATTTTTAGTTAAGATTTTAAAAGGACCTATGACCAGGGCTTCCCTGGTGGCACACTGGTTGAGAATCTGCCTGCCGATGCAGGGAACACGGGTTCGAGCCCTAGTCTGGGAAGATCCCACATGCCGCGGAGCAACTAGGCCCGTGAGCCACAACTACTGAGCCTGTGCGTCTGGAGCCTGTGCTCCGCAACAAGAGAGGCTGCGATAGTGAGAGGCCCGCGCACCGCGATGAAGAGTGGCCCCTGCTTGCCACGACTAGAGAACGCCCTCGCACAGAAACGAAGACCCAACACAGCCAAAAGTAAATAAGTAAATAAATAAATAAAGGACCTATGACCAAATGTAATTACTGTTTCTCACCTATAGATAAAGACATGAAAAAATATCAATTAAGAGCACACTATTCTGAAGAAGTCAGGCTCAAAAGAATGCATATTAGATACAAATGGCTACATAAAGAACAAAAACAGGCAAAACTAATGTATAGGATTAGGAGTAAGGATACTGGCTACTCTTGGAAGAGACAGTGACAGAGAAAAAGAAGAGGGATTGTGGGATGCTGGTAATGTTCTGTTTCTCAATCTGGAGGCTGGTTACACAGTGATATTCAGTTTTTAAAAACTCAAAGAGCTCTATACTCGTGACACATGCACACATATATGTGTAATAGCTCTATACTCATGATAAATGAGCATTTCTGTGTATGTGCTATATTTCAATAAAAAGGTTTTATTAAGCCCAATTAAATGAACAGCATAACTGGGTATATTCCGTAATAAGTATTAAAATAAAGATACTTAATTCTGCCAACTACATGTACACATCAACATCTGCACATATTTTCCACACAAAATAAAATCTAAAAGGATGTGTCCTACAAATTGACACAATGAAGAGATTACAATGATTTTCTCTAGGTAAACTAAATGGAGGCAGATGCAAAACTGAGAGAGTAACAGTCAAAGATGATAAATGTAAGTGCTACCATAGGCCATTCTAATAATGAAAACATTCTTGCTACTAATAACCCTTTCAACTCTTAAATTCTACTTTGACTTCCAATACAATTAAAATTTTAAATGTGTTTCGGTGTAAAATTGACACTTTCCCTTTTAAAACAAAAGTGCCTGTTTTAAATTACCATGATTAATATTATTACAATAAAGGCAAAAAATAATAATAAAGCAATAGTTACCTCATCTGTTTGGTTTAACATGAACAGACAAGAATCTATCTGAATTAAGTAGGTGATTCTTCTGAATGTTATTTCAATTCGCCAAGTTCTACTTACAATCACTCTGTTAGAATGACTGCAAAATGGCCCCAGTTCTCCACTCCTCCCTGTATCTAAGATCTTTGCAAGGTAACTCTGCAACTTCTCCCAAGAGGTAGAATTTATTCCCCAATCTTTGTATATGGGCTGCCTTGATTTGCTTTAGACAAAGAGAATTGTGGCAGAAATAACATGCCTTTCCAAGACTAGGCCTAAAGTGGTCTTGTATATTCTCTCTCAATAGCTCTCCCTCAAAATCTCTCCCCCAACATCTCTCTCCCTCTCCCTCTCGACCATACCACTTACGTGAGAGTAAGTCTGGGGTAGCCTGCTGGAGAAGGAGAGAGCCCACCTGGAACACAGCCAAGCTGTCCCACCAGCTCAGGCCAGTCCCATCTAACCAACCATCAGATCGTTCTTGGCACATGTTTTGTTTCTGTGTTTATGAAGTTTTGTGAATGAATAGAGAAAAGGATGGGAAAATGATGTAGGGATGATATATTTAGTGCCCTCAGAATCATGGGAAATATATTTTTGTTTGAAAGCATTATGCCTCCCTGAGGAATAGTCAACTGCCATACACAAGTACCACAGGGCAAAGTGTGGTCTGCAGCCCAGTGGTAGGCACAGAGAATTTTCTTTATTGCATAAACTGATGCTTGGTTTTAAGAACACACAATATACTTTAATTTTTAACTACAACTGAGTATTTGCTAGTAACCTTCCAGCTGAGTTACTATTTATAAACTAAACACACTACTAGAGTTCACTGTTTTCTTCTAAGAAACCTGTGACAACTGCCACTATTGCAAAACTCCTGCTGTGCAATATCATTAATTCTGGTAAAGATGTACAGTGCTGTCCTGAACTGATCGTCATTTTTATTACTAACATTCTTGCTTTCCTCTTATTTGTTTTACTTGGTACAGAGAGGAACTTCTCATTCCCTTTTTAAAAATAATACCATTTGAAAATAATTTTAGGTTTGCAGAAAAGTTTTGAAGCTACTACAGAGTTCTCATATGCCTCACACCCAGTTTCCCCTTAAATCTTATATTAGCATGATACGACTGTCACAGTGAACTAATATTGATATATTATTGAGCAATTTTTATTGATATAATATTGATAGATTGAAGTCCATATTTTCTTCAGATTTTGTTAGTTTCTACCTAGTGTCATTCTTCTTTTCCAGGATCCCATCCGGGATACCGTATTACATTTAGTTGTCATGTCTCCTTAGGCTACTCTTAGCTGGGACGGTTTCTCAGACTTCCCTTGTTTTTGATGACCTTGACAGTTTTGAGGAATACTGGTCAGGTGTTTTGTATAACATTCCTCAATTGTAATTTGTCTGATGTTTTTCTCAAGATTAGTCTGAGGTTATGGTTTTGAGGGAGGAGGACCACTGAGGTAAAGTACCATTCTCATCAACATCCTATCAAGGGTACATAATATCAGCATGATTTATTACTGTTGATATTGACCTTGATCATCTGATTTAGGCAGTATTTGCCAACTTTCTCTCCTGTAAAGTTACTTTTTCCCCTTTTCCACACTGTACTTTTGAGAAGGAAGTCGCTAAGCACAGCCCACACTTAAATAGTACAGAGTTAGGGACTTTCCTGGTGGTCCAGTGGGTAAGACTCCGTGCTCCCAATGCAGGGGGCCTAGGTTCGATCCCTGGTCAGGGAACTAGATCCCGCATGCATGCAGCAACTAAGGGTCCAATGCCACAACTAAGAAGTCCGCATGCCACAACTAAGAGCTGGCATGCTGCAGTGAAGGTCTCGTGTGCCACAACTAAGACCCAGAGCAGCCTAAATAAATAAATAAATATTTTTTTAAAAAGAGTAGGGAGTTATGTTCCACCTCCTTGAGGGTGAAAATCTACATAAATTATTTGGAATTCTTCAGCATGGGAAATTTGTCTCTTCTCCCTCATTCGTTTATTTATTCAATCCTTTACTTACGTTAGTATGAACTCATAGGTATTCGTTTTATACTTAGGGTTATAATCCAATACTACTTTATTTTCTTGTTCAAATTGGTCCAACTTGGCCTTTGGAAGTACTTCCAGTCGGCTTCTGAGTCCCTCTGACATACTGCCCCACCTCCCGAGTGTGTGTGTGTGTGTGTGTGTGTGTACATACTGCCCCACCTCCCGAGTGTGTGTGTGTGTGTGTGTGTGTGTGTGTGTGTTTAGTACTTCCTAACTTCCTAGAGCTATGAGATGCTCCAGGCTCATCTTGCATATTCCCTGCCCCAGTTCTAGAAGTAACCATTTCTCCAAGGAGATCTGCTTCCTTTTTATTTTAATTTTTCATACATTTTTGGAGAACTATATTAGAAACCAAGATCTGGGGCACTGGGTGTGCTTGTTTCTACTGGAGTATCTTTACTTCTAGGCCCTCTCCACTGACACAGGAAGGAAAACTATGTCTGCATACTAACTTGTGTATATGCATATACCCATAAATATTTATACATATGTAATTTCACCTGTATCTGTATTAACCTAAATGTGAGTTCATACTGATGTCTCCAACTCTAATCCATTAAAACATGGACATTCCAGCTTCTTCCCTTGCTTAGCTGTAACCTCCCACTCCAACAGTGAGAAATCAGGTTCCAATCATCTGCCATCTATTTACAGGCATACCTCAGAGATATTGTGGGTTCGGGTCCAGACCATGACAATATAGCAAGTATGGCAATAAAATGAGTCACATGAATTTTTTGGTTTCCCAGTGCATATAAAAGTTATGTTTACACTATATTGTAGTCTATGAAGTGTGCAATAGCGTTATGTCTAAAAAAACAACGTACACACCTTAATTAAAAAATACTTTATTGGTAAAAAATGCTAACCATCATATGAGCCTTCAGCAAGTCTAATCTTTTTGCTGGCGGAGGGCCTTGTCTCAAGGCTGACAACTGCTGACTGACCAGGGTGGTGGCTGCTACAGCCTGGGGTGGCTGTGGCAGTTTCTTAAAATAAGACACCAGTGAAGTCTGTCATATTGACTGACTCGTCCTTTCATGAATGATTTCTCTGTAGCACGCAATACTGTTTGATAGTATTTTACCCAGAGTAGAACTTCTTTCATAATTGGAGTCAATCCTCTCAAACCCTGCCACTGCTTTATCAACTAAGTGTATGTAATATTCTAAATCCTTTGTTGCCATTTCAACAATCTTCACAGCATCTTCACCAGGAGTAGATTCCACATCAAGAAGGCACCTTCTTTGCTCATTCATAAAAAGTAACTCCTCATCTGTTAAAGTTTTATCGTGAGATTGCAGCAATTCGGTCACATCCTCAGACTCCACTTCTAATTCTAGTTCTCTTGCTATTTCCACCACATTGTAGTTACTTCCTCCACTGTAGTCTTGAACCCCTCAAAGTCATCCATGAGGGTTGGAATGAACCTATTCCAAACTCCTATGTATGCTGATATTTGACCTCTTCCCATGAATCATGAATGTTCTAAATGGCATCTGAATCCTTTACAGAAGTTTTCAACTTACCTTGCCCAGCTCCATCAGAGGAATCACTATCTATGGCACCTATAGCCTTGTGAAATGTATTTCTTGGGACTTCCCTGGTAGCACAGCAGTTAAGACTCTGTGACCCCAATGCAGGGGGCCTGGGTTCGACCCTGATCAGGGAACTAGATCCCACATGTGTGCCACAATTAAGGAGCATACATGCCGCGACTAAAGAAGCTGGCGAGCCGCAACTAAGGAGCCTGCCTGCTGCAACTAAGACCCGGCACAACCAAATAAATAAACAAAAGAAGACACTGCTTTAAAAAGAAAAAAGGAAACGTATTTCTTAAATAATAAGACTTGAAAGTTGAAATTACTCCTTGACCCATGGGCTGCAGAATGGATACTGCAGGCTTGAAAAGCAACATAATCTCATTCATCTTCATCAGAGCTCTTGGGTGACCAGGTGCATTGCCAGTGAGCAGTAATATTTTGAAAGGAACCTTTTTTTTCTGAGCAGTAGGTCTCAACAATGGACTTAAAATAGTCAGTAAGCCATGTTGTCTACAGATGTGCTGTCATTCAGACTTTGTTGTTCCATCTATAGATTAGATTTAGAATGACTCTTAAGGGCCTTAGGATTTTTGGAATGGTAAATGATCATCGGCTTCAACTTAAAGTCACCAGCTGTATTAGCCTCTAACAAAAGAGTCAGCTTGTCCTTTGAAGCTATGAAGCTAGGCACTGACTTCTCTCTAGCTATGAAAATCCTGGATGGCATCTTCTTCCAATATGAGGCTATTTCACCTACATCGAAACTCTGTCGTTTAGTGTAGCCACCTTCATTAATCATTTTAGCCAGATCCTCTGATTAATTTGTTGCAGTTTCTACATCAGCACTTGCTGCTTCGCCCTGCACTTTTGTGTTACAGAGATGGCTTCTTTTCTTAAACCTCATGAACAACCTCTGCTAGCTTCAAACTTTTCTTCTGCAGCTTCCTCACCTCTCTCAGCTTTCACAGAATTAAAAAGACTTAAGGCCTTGCTCTGGCTCAGGCTTTGGCTTAAGGGAATGTTGTGGCTGGTATGATCTTATATCCAGACCACTGAAACTTTCTCCATATCAGCAATAAGGCAGTTTTGCTTTCTTATCATTCGTGTGTTCACTGCAGTAGCACTTTTAATTTCCTTCAAGAACTTTTCCTTTGCATTCACAACCTGGCTAACTGTTTGGCACAAGAGGCTTATCTCGGCTTTCGACATGCCTTCCTCACTAAGCTTAATCACTTCTAGCTTTTGATTATAAATGAGAGACGTGCAGTTCATCCTTTCACTTGAACACTTAAGAGTCCACTGTAGGATTATTAATCGGTCTAATTTCAATACTGTTGTGCCTCAGGGAATAGGGAGGCTCAAGGAAAGGAAGAGAGACAGGGGAATAGCTAGTCAGTGGAGCAGTCAGAACACACAAAACATTTACTGATTCAGATCACCATCTTATATGGGTGAATTCGTGGCACCCCAAAACAATTACAATAGTAACATCAAAGATCACTGATCACAGATCACCATAACAAATATTATAATAGTGAAAAAGTTTAAATATTGTGAGAATTACCAAAGTGTGACACAGAGACACAGAGTAAGCAAATGCTGTTGGAAAAATGGCACCAATAGACTTGCTCAACGCAGGGTTGCCACAAACTTTCAATCTGTAAAAAACACAGTATCTACAAAGTGCAATAAAGCAAAGCACAATAAAATGAGGTATGCCTGTACGTAAGTGCTCAACTTCAGTATACAGGTACAGTGGTTTCAGAACAGTTAACCCACTCGCCATGGCAGAAACTTTATCAACTACAGTACAACGCTTATGTGCAGTTCCTTTTGCCTTCAGTCTTAAGCAATTCCACTCATTTCCAAGTTAAGCACCCTTTCTCCCATCCCCTTCAATGAAGTTGTTTCATACATTTGTAATATACAGTTAGATTCTCTTGATACATTCTGTATTCCATCCTGAGACCTCCAACCTCCTAAATGACTTTTTTTTTTTTTTTTTTTGCAGTACGCGGGCCTCTCACTGCTGTGGCCTCTCCCGTTGCGGAGCACAGTCTCCGGACGCGCAGGCTCAGCAGCCATGGCTCACGGGCCCAGCCGCTCTGCGGCATGTGGGATCTTCCCGGACCAGGGCACGAACCCGTGTCCCCTGCATCGGCAGGCGAACTCTCAACCACTGCGCCACCAGGGAAGCCCCTAAATGACTTTTTAATTTGCATACTTAGGATTCACTCTGTTACAAAGTTCTATGGGTGTTGACAAAAGCATAGTGTTATGTACCTAACTTTACAGTATCATACAGAATAATTTCACTGCTCTAAAAAATCCCCTATGCTTCACCTATTTAGACCATTACCACTCCCAAACCCTGGCAACCACTGATTTGTTTACTGGCTCTATAGTCTTGCCTTTTCCAAAATGTCATGTAACTGGAAACATACAGTATGTAGCCTTTTCAGACGGGCTTCTTTCAGTAAGCATACACATTTACGATTCACCTACATCTTTGCACAGCTTGATACAGCATTCCCTTTTATTGCTGAACAGTATTCTATAGTATGGATGTACCAGAGTTTGTTTATCCCTTCATCTATTGAAGGACATCTTCACTATTTCCAGTTTTGAGCAATTATGAATAAAGCTGCTATAAACATTCATACGCAGATTTCTGTGTAGACATAAGTTTTTATACCAGTTGTGTAAATACCTCAGAACATGATGGTTGGATCATATGGTAAAACTAAGTTTAGCTTTATAGGAAAATGTTTAATTCCTAAACGAAAAAATTTCAGGAGAAAGAACTTTTTGTATCTTTAATTGACAATACGTGGAAAAAAACCTGAGTTAATGTCAGATTTACATCACTGTAACTGTTTCTTTAAAATTATTAGTTAATAGTATTAAAACTATATAAACACTTATCTCCATCTAGTGGCTACCAAAGAGTAGAAATATAAAGTGAAATACCAATTTCAGAAGCTTATGTTGACTGTTTACCACAGCACTGTTAGTTATAGCAAAATAAAAAACAAACTGAAAACAAAGTGAATATCCAATAATAGAGAGGTGGCTGAGTAAAGTACTTCATTATGGGCTATTATGAGCTTTCCCTCCCTCCCCTCAAATAAAGAAACGGAAGGAAAAGAAACAAATTAGAGCAGTGGTTCTCAACTCTGGCTGCACATAAGAATCAGCTGGGAACTTTCAAAAGGTTCCTATGCCTGAGCCCCACTCCCAGAGACTCTTCTTTAACTAGTCTATAGTGGATCCCAGGCACAGATATTATTTTAAGGGGGATACAATGACTCTAATGTGCAAAGTTGAGTACTACTGAATCAGAACGACTAGAGAATACCTGGAGGTATTACTGAGGTAGAGAGCAGCAAAAAGTGATCCCATTTGGTAAAGCAAACAATGATCAAAATCAAGGAAGAAAGAAAGGGGGAGGGGGAGAAGGAGGGGAAACCTGATATGAACATATCATTGTAGTATGTTTGTATATGATTATATAAATACAGAGAAAAGCACAAGAATACACAAGCCAAGCTGTAATCGTGGGTCATGGAAGAAGAAAAAAATAATATGGATTAAAAATATTTATATTAATCCCATGTATATAACATTGCATACATATGCAAGCACATGTGTGCATAATGATATCTGGGATAAAAAGAGATCTACAGACACTAATTTGCAGGGATATTCATGATACATTGTTAAGTTTTTTAAAAAGGAAGCTGTACCCCAATGTTCATAGCAACATTTATAATAGCCAAGATACAGAAGCAACCTAAGTGTCCACTGACAGACGAAATGGATAAAGAAGATGTGACAGACACACACACACACACACACGCAGAATATTCAGCCATAAAAAATGAAATCTTGACATATGCAACAATATGGATGGATCTAGAAGGTACTGTGTTAAAGTGAAGTAAGACAGAGAAAGACAAATAACTGTATGACCTCATAAGTGGAATGTAAAAAAACAAAACAAAATGAAAACAGAATCATAGATACAGAGAACAAATAAATGGGTGGTTGCCAGAGGGAAGGGGAGTGGGGAGTGGGAGGTAAAATAGCTGAAGGGGATTAAGAGGCACAAACCTTCAGTTATAAAATAAATAAGGCAGTGGGATGTTATATATAGCATAAGGAATCTGGTCAATAATACTGTAGTAACGTTGTATGGGGGCAGATGGTTACTAGACTTAAAATGATCATTTCATAATTTATGCAAATATCAAATTACTATGTAGTACCCTGAAACTAACATAACATTGTACACTAACTATATTTCAATCTTTTTAAAAAAGGAAGCATGGGACTTCCCTGGCAGTCCAGTGGTTAAGGCTCCGTGCTTCCAATGCAGGGGGCACGGGTTCGATCTCTGGTCGGAGAACTAAGATCCCACATGCCGTGCTGGGCAGGCCAAAAGAAAGAAAAAAAAAAAAAAAAAGGAAGCAAACTGTACAGTATTATATACAGTAAAATTTTATTTCAGGAAAAACAAATAGAAACAAAATGTATTCATGTGAAACAAGAAAGCCTGTTTATAATGGTTTATGCTGGAGGGGTGAGATTTAAACGGGAAGGTAGGAAGAGATGATAAGCTTTGCTTTCATACAGTTTTGTACGATATATTAAGCATATATTTTTTTAATGTCTTGGATTGGTATCAGTAGGTCTTATTTATGGAACAAATAACCAAAACATAACTTACATTTATGGGCTGTATTTTTTTTTGAAATATACCACATCACAGATGACTGACTTGAATGACAGATGCAGCACCATCCCTCAAAAATGAACAAATTTACAATCAGAGCAACCAACATAAAAAGTATTCTATCCATGAGATCTGCTTTCTAATTTAAGTGAAAAGAAATTCAATTAGTTTCTATTTAGTTGAGAGAATAAGAATTTCACAAGTTAACACAGCAAAATTTACAATAATTTATAAAATAATAACATAGATGCAACAGCCATAAATACATAGGACTAATGCACTATATGCATTCCAATGTCACAAGTAGATCGGTCCTACCTAAAACAGAGCAAGTCTACAGCTGTGCCTGATTCCAAGGAAATGTAAGAATATAAAAGAGGCTAATTTATGATAGAATCAAACCCTAAAGCAGCAAAAAGATGTGTCAGGGAATAAGAAGTAGTTAAAGATATAAACAGCATCCTTTTTCATAATAAGAGAAATGCTAATTAAAATTAGACCAGATAACACTTCTTTTCACCTACCAGATCAGCAAAAATACAAAAGTTTGACAACATATTCTAATGACAAGTACGTAGAGAAATTGATACTCTGACACATTGTTGATGGGAATGCAAAATGGTACAACCCCTTAAGGGTAATTTGGCAATATCTAGCAAAATTACACGTGTTTACCCTTGGATCCAGCAATCCCACATCTAGAAATCTATCTTACAGATATATTATCAAAATACAAAAAGATACATGCACAAAGATATTCACTGCAGTACAACTTGTATAACAAAAGACTGGAAATTACCCAAATGTCCAATAATAGAAGACCATTTGAATAAACTATGGGGGTGTGATATTGTGGGGAATCTACTATACAGGTAGAAAAAAGAATAAAGAACATCTCTATACACTGCATGATGGGTTCTCCAGGATATAATGTTAAGTGAAAAAAGCAAGGTAGAAGAATTATACATAGTATGTTATCATTTACCTAAGAAGGGGACACTGGGGATGTAATTATTTTTATGTCTCAATATATATATATATTCCCAACCCCCTTTCTTATGTAAATTATGAAAAAAATAAAAGGATAAACCTCAAATTAAACTGTATTATTAAATAGCAAAATAAACAGCTCCCTCCACAACTAGCAACAATAAGAGGTCAACCAAATCCTGATCTATGCCAGCTCCTGCTTGGACTCCCCACTTTCCAAATGAAATCTTAAAGGATAGATACTGTGCACAGCTACTATTTCTATCTACCTAGTATCTACTGTCCCATCTGCTAACAGCAGGACTCAATTTTTGCTTAGAGAATCATACCATCACCACCCACTTTTGATTCATATGACTGGAGTGGGGCTGACCTTATAACTAGGCTAGACTAATAGAGACACACCAAGGATTTTTGTTTCAGCTACTGGAAAAGAAGTATTCTTTTCATTCTGGCTTTAAAATAAATAAGTAAAACTTTCCAAACACATTGAATATCCCTTCTATCTTGTACCTTGTGCCTCAATCAATCAATCACCAGTCTATTAATTCTTATTTTGCAACTATCCTCGTAACTGTCCCTTTCTATCTCCAGGCTACCAACTTGGGGGAGTAGGGGAGGGGAGGGACTTAACTCTGCTCAATTTGCTTCAAATATGAAGAAATAGTAAAGAGCAGGCAAAGCTTGTTGATTAACAGCCCAGACTCCACCATTTACTACTGTATAAACTCAGACAAATTTCTTAACCTAAATTTAGGCATCTTTATCTGGAATACTACCATCTATCTCATGGGTCTATCAGGACAAATAAGTCAATATACAGAATGTGTTTAGCATAGTTCTGGTTACACAGTTAACATACAAAATTATATATATCATCATCATCATCATCCCCTCAAATCCATACTCTTAGACCCAGACCCAAAATACAGACAAGGTTTTGTATATACAATGTTTATAATAATTAAAAAAATTGTAAAACTAAAGTCCAATTATGATGGGATGATTAAGTAAATTATAGAATAAAAGTAATAATAGTAATAGCCAATGCTTATAAACACTTATTATGTGCCAAGCACTCTGTTTTAAGTGTTTTAAATGTACTAATACATTCAATCTTCACAACAACCCTATGAGGTAGGCAGTATAATAATCCCTTTTTAACTATGTGGAAACCAATGTAGAGAGAAGTTCAGTAAATTACTCCAGGCAATGGAGTGGCTGCAATATGAACTTGGCAGTAAGGCTCCAGAGTCCATGATGATAACCACTACCTGCTACCTCTCTAATGAAGTAAAGCCTTTAAAAATCATAGTTACCAGGAGTTTTAATAATAATATAGGGATATGTTTATGCTAAAATGTTGAGCAAGAAGACGTAAAACCAAATTGTACTATGCAGTATCATCTGTAATGTACATGTCTTTTCGATGGTGGGATTAGGGATAAAATTCATCCTTCTTTATGTTTTTCTGTACCACATAACTTCTACAATTAAATGTAGTATGTTTAAGTTAAAATAATTTCCGAAATAAATTTACTCTATATTAAGCATCTAAACTCTCACTTGAAACAATTATGTTGGATTTCAGTCATATCTATCTGATAAGCCTTAATGAATCAAGGTCTAACATCCTGACTTCTATACCTAGATGGCTAGTAAAAACAAATAATGGGGTATAGTAATCAGGAGACAAAGACAGAAGGAATTGCAGAGGGAGTCTTTTCATATAGAAGATTTGATAACTACAAAAAGGGATTATCAACATATAAGAGTACTAATCACAGAGTAGAAATCTGTTGCATTCAAAGAGAAAAACGTTTGTCCTTAAATTTTTACCTAACGATGTACAATATTTGATCAGAGGACTTGTAAAATACTGTATGTTATAAATTCGAAATACTCTACATGTTGTTACTAGACTAGAAATCTTGGGAGAACATCCCTCATACACAAAGATAAAGGCAAAATAAGAAAGAAGCAACTACAGAATGCTTACATTTACAACACAGATGGGAAATAAGGCAAGAAGACAAAAGGTATCTGACAAATAAAGCAGAGGACTGGACTGAGATTAAACTGTGTCTGCATTATAGCTAAATAGTACTTCAGGTGTGGGCCCTGCTTTATGTGTTAATCATATTATAATACATAATACCAGATGTAAATGAGCAGAGTAATCAGAGGCAGTGAGACATATGACTGTAATTTTTATCTTGAGCGATGTATGAAAATGGGATCTCAAACAGGTTCTAGGGGTCAAACAGATCTCTTTGGGAAGGGAGTTATAAATAAAAGGAATATGCAAATCTGAATGGTCCAGAATCCCACTGGCATGGCCATAGTCAACATAAATAAACCAAACGCTCATGAATCTATTATTACCTCATCTGTCACCACTGCAGCATGCAAGAACCGGGACTAGGAGAGAGCGGAGCCCATTATCCTGATGGCTTCTGAGAATTGCCTCTGTTTGCTAGCAATCACGTCTGCCTGATCCCTCAATTGTTGTTCCTGTGCCCTGGCTACTACCAAAAAAGATCAAACCTTCCAAAAAGTAGTAAGATTTAGGACAGTGAATCAATAACTTTGCACACTAATGACATTCAAATATATGATTGTGAACATAACTGGTTCCTAAGCATTGCTTATCAATTTTTATACTTAGCCTGGGTGAGCAACATCTCCCACTCTCATTAGCAACTATTCCAAACCTCAGGTGGCATTCTTTTCACTCAGCAGAACTCACGTTCTACTTAGCCCTGAAAACTGAAGCAACTGAGTGATCACCTGAACTTCCCACTTCCCCTGCCCCTAATGGAACTCACCTCTATCTCCATCCACTCTTCCCTCCAGTCTCCTCAGGGAATGCGGTGGCCATTCTCCTATTCAAGACAATATTACCTAACCTCCTCTGGATACTTTGCTTAATCAATTCCTTAGAAAACTGTTTTTGTTCTATCTCACTTGGGAGTGGGAGGCAACAGATAAAAACAATTTCTAAAAGCAGTATTAACTAAGCTTTTTTCCTTAGTTCCTAAGGTTGCCAACAAACAAACAAACAAACCAAACTGTACATCAAACTGGTTACACTACCTCCCCCAAAAAGACTGCTCTCAAGTGACTTCAGAACACAGAGCTTTTGACTATATACCCTTAGTAGAATTACCGAAGGACAAAATGATCTGTAAACAATTTAAAAATTTTTAAACTTAATTCAATGATTTCATTGTTTAACATAATATCCAGGTTGGTATTTGAAGCTACTTACTTTGAAAGAAAAAGTAATTTTCTTACATATAATGTATTGTGCTTGAGTAGGAGAATATTCTCAATCCTAGGACACGTATGTTGAAGTATTTAGGAGTAAAGTGTCATGATGTCTATAACTTACTTCATTTAGTAGAGACAGACAGAAGGAGAGGGAAAGAACAAATAAAGAAAAATGCTAACTAGGGGAGGGTTATAGTGGTACATGAGAATTTATAATACTATTCCTTTAGCTTTTCTGTATGTTTGAAATTTTTCATAAGAATAAACAGCATGTGTGAAATTAACTCATTTTGGTTAAAAAAAAAAGAATTTATATACATATATACTCAGAAAAAGATTTGTAAGGATACAGCCTAGGTTAGGAAATCTGATAGTAAAAATATAATATTATTTTCTTATTTTTGATTATATATGTTTTCTAAGTTTCTATAATAAAAATTTAATGTTTTGGTAATAACAGAAATTTTAACTTTATATATTATAATAACAAATATAAGTAAGTATCTAATCAAGATTGCAGACTGAGCACAGGCTTTTGTCTCCATTCCTTCTAAAAAACCACTAAAATAAAAGTAGAGAAATACATAAAGAAATATTTCCCCAAGAATATAGAAAAAGGATGGAGTTGTGGAAGAGAGTTTCAACAACCAACAAATAAGAAATGTCAATAAAATTTCCAAAAGATTGGAGGAGATGGAGACATGCTGACAATGAAAGAAAGTCATAAAAGCTGCAACCACTTATGTATTACGAGAAAGTTACAGAAAGGAAGAATTGATCTGTCCGTTAGAAGAATGTCAACTGTGGGCTCAGAATCAGTCAGTGAGGCAGAGGATAGGAGTCATAAGTATTAAGTGACTCTGAAAACAGAGTCATTAATCAGAAGTCTATATACAGAACTTCACTACTCAGCACCCCAATTCCCTCCCCAGCTCTGACTGACAGAGCACTCGGATAATTTGACATTTACCTCACGGAGGAAAAAAAGACCATCTTTCTCCAGAGGAACTGAACAAGTCACTTGGAGAGCACTGGGGTTTCTAATTGAGTGTTAACATCTGGGGGCCCAAACAGAGTAGTCTGCAGTCCTCCCACCAAAATCTAAGTCTGACAGTCGACACACCTCATCCATACTCACGCTAAAGAGAATTACTAGAATCAAACCCACTTAGACCTCAGCAGGGTAAACCCAAATTAACTACCCAGACCACCTTTCCAGGAGAGTCAAGGATTATCAGGCAAATGAGGAAAACTAACAACATGAAAGACTAACTTAAATTTCTAAGTAATTCAGAAGGATAAAGGATAATTGAGAAAGAGAGAGAGAGAGACATTCAGAAAGAATTGAGAAAAAATTCTACAGACAAAGTAAGAACAAGATATTGAAGAGAAGAAACCTCTAAGAATGTAAAGCAAAAAGAATACATGATATAAAAAAGACATAACTGATGAACCTAGTGGTAGGGCAGGAATAAAGATGCAGACACAGAGAATGGACTTGAGGACACGGGGAGGGGGAAGGGGAAGCTGGGATGAAGTGAGAGAGTGGCGTGGACATATATACACTACCAAACGTAAAATAGATAGCTAGTGGGAAGCAGCCGCATAGCACAGGGAGACCAGCTCAGGGCTTTGTGTCCACCTAGAGGGGTGGGATAGGAGGGTGGGTGGGAGGGAGGCGCAAGACGGAGGGGATATGGGGACATATGTATGCATACGGCTGATTCACTTTGCTGTACAGCAGAATCTAATACAACACTGCAAAGCAATTATACTCCAATAAAGATGTATAAAAAAAAAGACATGAAAGATTAAAAGATCAATCCAGGAGATCCAATATCCAAGTAGTGAGAGTCCCACCAAAAGAGAATAAAGAAAATATAAGGAGAAAAGTATTATAATAGTTTTCTATTGCTGTTTCACAAATTACCACAAAATTCAGTGGCTTAAAACAACATTTATTATCTCACACAGTTTCTGAGGGTCAGGAACCTGGGAGCATCTTAGCTGATGGTTCTGGCTCAGCATCTCTCATGAGATCGCTATCAAACTAACAGCTGGGCAGTATTCATCTGAAAACTTGAATGGGGCTGGCAGTTTCACATCCAAGTTCACTCACATGACTGTTGGCCAGAGGCCTCAGTCCCTAACCACACAGGCCTTTCCATAGGGCTGCTCACAACATGGCAGTTGGCTTTCCCCAGAATGAGTAATCCAAGAGGAAGAAAAGCCGTCAAGAGAGAAGCCATAGTATCTTTCATAACCTAATCTCAGAAATGACATACCATCTCTTCTGCCATATCCCAGTGATCATGTATACCAATTCTGGCACAATGTCAGAGAAGACTACACAGGGCATAAATACTAGGAGGTATGGATCATTGAGGGTCATCTTGGAAGATGGCTATACTAGTTATCAAGAAAATCATAGGAAAAATTTTTCTCAGAGCTTCTGATACATGAATCTTCAGACCGAAAAGGTCCATTAAGTACTAAGGAGAATGAAAAAAGATCCACCTAGATACATATCATAAAACTTCAGCTCTCTAAAGATCAAACAATTATAAAAGTGTCACAGGAAAGGGAAAAAAGTGCTCACCCACAAATGAATAAGAATCAAACTACCACCATACTTCTTATCAAATTAATGGCAAAAGACATGGGAGTATTGCTTTAACAGTTGTAACAGAAAATGTGTATCAATGGGGAATTTTATGTTCATCCAAATTAACAATCAAGCATGAGAGCAAACCAGAGTTCCATCTGGAAATATAAAGAATCAGGAAGTTTAGCTTCCAGCACAAGCATTATTGGGAATACACTTGAGGCTGCACTCCAATAAACAAGACTCCCAGAAAGACATAAGATGCAGGAAACCCCAGATCAACATGATAAGAGGAAAATCCTAAGGTAATGGCTGCAGAGCATGCCTACAGAGCAAATGGACCAGACTGGAATAGAATTCCATGCAAAGGACAGTATGATTGAGTGGGCAGAGTAATAGGGATATCATAAAGGAATATTAGTTCGAAAAAAAGGCAGTTGGAAACTTCAGGAGAAACAAAAGATAATATAACAAAGTAATGGCCCAAACAGAAATGAATAAAGGATGGTATGGTTTTAGCAATTGCAAGACTGTGAGAAAAGAGGCTATATACTAAATACAATCTCCTTAAAGTGCGCTAGGAGTCAGGCCACTGGACTCAAAAAAAGTAAATGAATACTAGGTTATTTTTTAGCCCTGTATTCAACAACATTCAAAAAGTTATCCTAACTGTTTTTCAACATTTAGAATAAACCTTTGGATGGAAGACTTGACTGCAACTGCAAAACAAAATGTTGGCAACCTTAACTTAAAAGAAAAGAAGTAACTAATAAAATGCAGCAGGTAGAGATAAGGAAAAGAAAAATGAAAAATAGCAGTGCTTATTAGTTCATTTTATATGAAGAGATATGAAGAAACTGGCTATAGATAGAACATTTAATAGAACACTTAATTGTAACACTTATTACAATTATCTTTAAACTGTAAAAACCAAAAAATATATATAATTATTAATTTTTGGAAAGAAGGAAAAGAAAACACAATGGAAAAAGTGAAAGCAGTGTCAATGAACTAAATCCTCATATTTCTTATAAGAAAGTCAACTGAACCAAACATAAAATAGATAGCTAGTGGGAAGCAGCCACATAGCACAGGGAGATCAGCTCGTTGCTTTGTGACCACCTAGAGGGGTGGGATAGGGAGGGTGAGAGGGAGATGCAAGAGGGAGGGGATATGGGGATATATGTATATGTATAGCTGATTCACTTTGTTATACAGCAGAAACTAACACACCATTGTAAAGCAATTATACTCCAATAAAGATGTTAAAAAAAAAAGTCAACTGATAGCAAGTTAAACCAATAAGCAGAATTTAGTATACTTTACATCAAAGTTATGTCCTGAACATAAACTCTACTATTGATGGTTTAGAACACATTATGCTAAATCTGGACTGACCCTCCTCTTCACACCTCTTCTGAACATTAGTTATATATTGAACGTTACTTAATATATATATATATAACTTTAGTTACATGTGCTTATGTGCATGAGACTGTATTTGCATGTCTGAATGCACATATGTGTATATATTTTAACTAAAGGCACAACTTCAGTGTATTTTCTTTCAGCATTTTTGTCTAAAAGTTAAAAGAGAGAGAGAGAGAAATCAGTGAAATGCAAGTAATAGTCAGGGAAGGGAGGATCCTGGTTAACTGAAGACTGAGGTTAATTGAGATTTAATCTATTTCTCCTATGTTTGTAAAAGATTACTCATAGCAATCTACCACCACACAGGAAAATGGCATCCTCTCTCATTGTACAAATGCTAATGCTAATCCTAATAGAAGTGAGAAGTGCATCTGATTTTAAGAAATACTGAAGGGGTGGGCAGCAGGAAGAGACACTGAAAGTATCTGAAAACGATTTTAAGGATCTTAGAATAAGTTCACAGGAAAAAATCAGAATAAGTAAATTCATATTGATGAATCTCACAAATCTAAAGGACAGTTTAACAGAAGAAAGCAGCAGGAGAATACTGTATTACTACCATCAGGAAGAACTTTCTAACAACTGTAGCTACTCATCAACAGGAGGGACTGTCTATAATAAAGGTCTGATCTTCCATTACTCTATTGTTTAAATACAAACCAGAAATCATCTGTCTGTAATGTTAAAAACTGGTGGATGATTGGACTAGATAATCCCTAAGGTAATAACTGCAACTGTAAGTATGAGAGTTCTAAACTAATACAGTTTGACTTACCAACATCCATTGCAGTTTCCATGAAGCTTTTCTGTCGTGAAGCAAATTCTGCAAGCAATTTCTGCTGCCTCTCTCTGGCCTTTTGTCGTCTAGATTAAACAGAAATAAAGTGATAAGTACCAGACGTGCTTAAGACATACCTACTATCTTTCAGGAGTATATAATGTGTGAAAGGCCCCCCGCACACAGTTAAGAACAACCAATTTTCTGTACTATGTATTAAAATTCAGGTAAAATTTTATTGTCCTTAAAAAGATTCTGCTGCTTTAAAATAGTTTGAAAATCACTGGGCTTAAATAGGTAAAAATAAAAGCCACGATTTACTTTAAAATGTGAAATAATAATTAAAGTAGATAGAAAATTTGGATGTCCAACAACACAATTTCCTAAATATATGTCAGTTCATAGCAAGAGCAAGAAGAGTTTTAGCTAGGAATCCACAATTTAACCCCAGGAACAAATAATAGCAAACTCATTGCTAGAAGAAACTATTATGTTAAGCTATGAACAGAATCTAAAAGATAAGAATAGTGAGATTTAGGGGACTTCCCTAGTGGTCCAGTGGTTAAGAATCCGCCTTCCAGTGCAGGGGACGCGGGTTCGATCCCTGGTTGGGGAACTAAGATCCCACACGCTGCGGGGCAACTGAGCCTGTGCGTTCTGGAACCCACACGCCACAGCTAGAGAGAAGCCCGCACACCACAACAAAAGATCCCATGTGCCAAAACCAAGACCCGATGCAGCAAAAATTAATTAATTAATTAATTAATTAAAAAAAAAAAAAAAGAATAGTCAGATTTACTGTTACCTTAAGAACAGGTCTCTTCCTAAAAGAGAAATAGCAAAAAGCCAGGAAGTTTTCCAGTTTCTACCAGGAAATAGTCCAAGTTTGGTTTATTTTGTTTGAAGTAAAAGAATATGAAAGAGTCTCAAATACAAGATAAAGATAAAACTATATTCCAAATCTAAGCATAAATATTCCTTTGGATTAGTTCACTTTATTCTATTTATTAATTATCCCTTATCTACTTCCAAAGAGCATTTTAATTTGAGGTTAATTGAAAAAGAAAAAAAACGACTATAACGTAAGTATAAGAAAATAAAAGTAAACTAATAAAGACAGGAGATAGGCTTCCCTACTTTTAAAGATGCTACAAATACTAATAAGCATAAAATTCTACCCCCAGCAAGGTAAGGTTAATATAGTAATTCAAAACAAGAGAGGAGGGAGAGGAAGAAGAAAAAGGTTAAAAGGTAAGTTATATATTAACTCATTGGGAGAGACAAACTTTTTACTTGAACTAAACTCAGAGGGATTTATCATAGCCCATGATACAAAGGACATTAAAAACATAATGGATGGAGAGTATACTATAGCAGTTTCTTTTAGTGACCATTTATTGTATCTATATATTACAAAAGAATTTTATTAAACTGAGATTCTATGAAGTAATTTCTATGGGAAACATAAAAGAATTCTGCTATTAATCTGAAATGATTAAAGGATACAGAATATAGAATTTAGAAGAATGGAATGCTGATGGTAATTTTTAGATTATTCACACATCCACTCCAACCCATTTAGTGGAGATAATCACAAACATCTATAAAATCAAGTACTGTGGTCCAGCTTACCATGAAAAGTTACATATTTTTGCCAATAAAGTTCAAGAGATTTTTAACACTCCTTTTCTAACATTTACTTTAAATGTAATTTAGGGTCCACTTAAGAAAAGTCACTTTATTACCTATTTTATAAATACAACTCTTATTTTTATATTATATTTTATATTTTAAGCCAATAAATTATTATCCAGGTTGATCACTCACCTTACTCATCAAACTGGACTCCCAATGACATTAGCCATTTCAAAAAATTAAAAACCACTCCTGCACTCTCTTTCCTTCCTGAACGTGGAAGGTGGCACAGGGGCCTAGGACAGGGTGTCAAGACCCAACGGCCCGGCACAGGAGGGCATTCGTGTGGGGGAAAGTTACAAGAAATTGGTTACATACAAGGGAATTAATCAAAAATTAATACTAAGAATTATAGGGGCCAGGTTTCTCACTATGGGAGGACAGAGTTACAATTATGAAAAGAAGGAAAAGAAGAATAAATCCTATGGTGTTGGATTAGAATTGGGATTATCAGGTTGAACTTACAGTCATAGTTTTTAATAACTCTCTCTCCCCTCCCTTTATCCGCCCCCCATACACACACATTTTCCCACTAAGAGGGTCTGTGAATGAGCTCATTAGAATGAGCACATGGATTGTAGTTTCTGAATAAGATTCTTTACTAAAAGGAACCAGGACTCTTTGGAGAAATGGCTAATACCAAACACAAGATGAACCTGGGCTATCTTCTTGGCCCAGAAAATAATTGAAAATGCTCAAAGAATGGTGGGGAGAAATCCAAAGAACACAGAAACCAGCTTGAAGGGACTCCCACTGGTCAAATCTAGAACAATTTAAGCATCAAAATGATTAATGAGTATGAAATTATAACACATAAAATAAAATAGGAATCCACAACTCCAAACTGATATAGGTAAATAAATGAATAAACTGAAAGTTGATGGAGAACAGGATATTGCAGCATCTCAAAGTATCTCCCCACAAATTACATATGAATTACAAAGGTGGGAAAAAAGAGAGGAAAGTTAGTAAGGGTAACTTGACAGTGAAGAAGTCTAACAGACACCCTCATAATCAAGTGATCAAAGTTAATCTCCAGTAATGAAACAAATTAAAATCATGTGACACCTGATGGGATGCAGTCAACAGAAAACAGCAACACTTCCTTTTTTTTTTTGGCCAGGCCGTGCAACTTGCAGGATCTTAGTTCCCCAACCAGGGATTGAACCCGGGCCATGGCAGTGAAAGCCCAGAATACTAACCACTAGGCCACCAGGCAACTCCCCAGCAACACTTCCTTGATATTCCTCTCAAAAGGTGCATCATCTGAATCCAAACATAATAGGAAAGGAGACAAGCCCAAATTGAGGGACATTCTACAGTGTCTATTGCTCTATAATCTTCAAAAGTGCCAAGGTCAAGAAAATAAAGGAAAAACTGAGGAAACTATTCCATGCTGAAGGAGACCAAAGAGACATGACAACAAAATGCAATGAATGATTCTGGGCTGGATCTTTTTGCTCTGAGACACGTTACTGGGACAACTGTCAAAACTTGGGATCTGGGCTTCCCTGGTGGTGCAGTGGTTGAGAGTCCGCCTGCCGATGCAGGGGACACGGGTTCATGCCCCAGTCCGGGAAGATCCCACATGCCGCGGAGCAGCTGGGCCCGTGAGCCATGGCCGCTGAGCCTGAGCGTCCAGAGCCTGCCTGTACTCCGCAACACGAGAGGCCACAACAGTGAGAGGCCCGTGTACCGCAAAAAAAAACAAAAACAAAAACAAAAACAAAAAAAACCTTGGGATCTAAGGATTTTATCGTACTAAATAAAATGTTGATTCCTTTATTTTGAAAGGTGTATTCTGATTAGGTAAGAAAACGACCTTATTCCTAAAAAACACACACTAAAGTATTCCAGGGTAAAGCAACTTACTCTGAAATGATCCAGGAAGTTCTTTGTATTATCCTTGAAACATTTCTGTAAGTTTGAGATTTCTTCAAAATAAAAAGGTTTTAAAAATTAAACCCATCCTCAAAGGACAAAAATTTGTCATCAAGGAAGAAATGGAAACAAACAAAAATATGCCGTAGATGCTCAAAGACGTATGAGACCTCCAAAAACGTTTAAATAATAATAGCACTGATAGAATACGTGTTTGGTCTCCTATACTACTCCTTTGTAAACTTATAATAAACTTATAAGTTTCAGTATGTTTCTTTAATTAAAACAATGAGCTATGCACTCTACAGCTCACCTTTAAATACATACATGTACATTTACATTTAGAATACATATGGCTGTCACCATATGTATTCTAAATGTAAATGATAACTAACTCAAGCATGCTAAATGCACAAGCACTGACTATCTTTGATTCCATTTATCTTACAAACTAATCAGCTATGATTATAGCTGATAAACATCCAGCTGATTAGCCTCAGATGGCCAAAAGTGGGGATGGGGGGTGGTAATATAAAATCTTCAACTCTACCATACATTAGTTTAAAGCATTAAAAATAAAAATTACCTTTCTTCTTTGTCCAGTGTTTTCTTCTCTGCAGCAGTGATCTTTTTGGGTGGTACAGGAGGGGTCACTTTTCTACATATCTCTTCAATGATGCGTTTGTTCATTCTGCTTTGCAGTGCAGCTTTTAGTAAAATTCTTTCTACTGCAGTTATTCCATCTCCATGACTATATTTAGGTATATCTGGTTGGATTAAAATTTCTATGTCATCAAGCCAGGGAGGATAGTAGGAGTTTTGTTTTCCTGAGAGTTTGTGGTGAAGTTTAATTAACAAAGACAATATGCTTTCTTTAATTTCCAAAATGGCTGTAGTTAACTGTGGAGCTGAACCAGGTGCAGACCATTTATTTGAAGTTTTAGGACGAACCACCTGATTTGCTTCACTGCTACTGCGATTGATGATCTCCTGAAACTTCTTTCTACGCTCCGCTACTAAGCTGAAAACTTGAGCTGTACCAGAATTCTACCATTCAAAAGAGAAAGAAAGAAAAATCAAGAGAAGTTATTCAAGTGTCAAGTTTAAAACCATATTAGTACTACATTTTCAAAAGGGAATGTTCAAAGTTTCATCCAAAGATTTATTTATTTAATAGATGTGCTCTTTAAGTAAGTCTGTCTCTTCACTTCTCTCAAATATACTTAGTCCCACTCAACCTGGAAACACCGAGGAGAAAAGCGATTATCCACAGTAACACCTCTTTTACAACCTCCTGGGCCTACCTACCAGGGAAAATAGACAAAGCTTGAGTGGTTTCTACAGCCATATTAAAGAGTAATCATAAACAAAGTCCTTCATCAGATTAAAGGAATAAAAGTTATTTTATCCAACATTCATCAAGAATACTATACTCTTTACCAACTTCTAGAAGACCATGATATCTTCCACTTAAGAAAATTATAAATTAATTTTTTTCCAAGTTAATGAATCTGAACTGCTAATTAATTTCATTTTTAAGGAACTTCAAAAGTTTGAAAATTAATTCTAACACAAATGCTTTAAGTTACTAAAATGAAATATAAAGATGAAAAATCAAACTAATCTCTTTCATATTTAAATATCACTATAATTTGTTATTTGAACAGATTTTTTAAAACCATTTTTCTCAATAATTTATCTACAAACTAGCCTTTTTTGCTAAAGCAGTCAAACTGCATTAGGGCTCTTAGAAATCATCTTTTAATTAAGATACAAGTTAGTTTAATGGATTTCATTAATTTTTTTAAGCAAGCATAGAAAGGATACTTCAATCAGTTGAGCTTTTTATGAACTAAATTATAACATACATTATTTTTTTTTAACATCCAAGCTGTTTTTCAACGTACTCTCTATCAGCATTAGAGGCAAAGGCTGCCGCTTATAGATTCCAATATTTTAATCAAAATTCTTTATGGTGTTCACAGCAAAAACATTGTCAAAGACAAAGAAAGTTCCTACAAATGGACTCTTCAACAAGAAATGTCTAATTCAATGTTCTTTACTTGCAAAAATCTATATTGTAGGAATTAAAGGTATTTAAGTTTAGTTACTTGCCCTGTCATATCAAGATTTTTCATTTCTGCTTTCTATAAATTAATTAAGCTACATGCAATGAGAGCTGATTTTCAAAATGCATCCAAATACACAGTATATGGAGTTTAAGATTTTTGTGGGCTTATTTTATCAAAGTTAATTAACTGCCACAGGAGCAAAAAGAAAAAAAAAAAAAAAAAAGCTGTGAATGGGCATGCCACCAGCAACTAAAGATTAAATTTATTTTGATTTAGGGAACATTCATTTTTAAGATGTTAGTAACAATGCTAAATGTAAACAGACTGAAATGTGCTGCTTATAATTGGCCCAAAATACTAACACTACTAAGAAAAACCCACTATAAATATGCAGTATTATTTTTTAAGTTCAATAATATGAATTTTCTTTAAAATTAAGCCTAAATTACTGCATTTAAAAACACACACACACATTAAACATTTTTTAATCTAACCATATTAATTAAACACACACATATACACACAAATACTTCAGCATTTGTCCCCATTTCCGGTTAAAGCCATATTGCTAGTTAATGCAAATATTATATACTTCTACCTCTCTTTGAAGAACTTTAGGCCGACGTGAACTCTGGCAGATTAAAGGAAAAAGATGGGTGAGGCAAAAGTTGCTTAGATATATCAGAGGAAATAAAATACAATTTAAAGTTATCTACAACCACATTTATTTTTCTTTTGGATATGATAGGATGATCTAAATGACACAACCCAACATAACAGAGTCTTTCCTTTTTTTTGTTCTCTCTTTTACACTTACTTGTAAAGAACCCAAGCTATCAGAGCTGGTACTTGCAGGTGAGTCTCTCTTCACTTCTGGAGCAGTCTCTGGAACTCTCACTCTAACATAATTTATAAAGTGTCGCATGTTCGATACTAAGTTACTACCAGGAAACCAACTGTCATGACAACGTTCTGGTCCACCTACTGATGCCTAAAACATAAACATAATGAGTATCAAACCTTGCCAATCTGGTCTAAGGTACAATGGAAATGTAACAAGCCCAAATAATAGTCTACTGCCTGTCATATTCCTGAATCCCTTATAGTCTCATTCACAAATCACAAGGTGCTAATAAAACCAAATACAAACACAAAATTTTAGAACAAATTTCTCAGTACTAATATAGGTAAGTCCAATGGAAGTCAGCTAAACTTCTCCAGAAAAAAATACATTTTTCAATTTGGAAATACTTAGTACAGAATATTATTCATCAACCATTAGGAATAACTCATAATACAGTCAAATAATGCTAATTTGGACTAACTGTAGAAGAAAGTCTGAAAAATCAACCAAAAGTCTGACTTAGTCTTAGAGGAATCGTAATGACCTTTTAATATCTATGAAAGAATATATGTTGACTTAGAATATAAAGTACAGCCTAGTCTTTTTACTTGTCTGTTTTTTTCTTGTTTGTTTGTTTTTTTGCTGTTATTATGTTGTGTTGTATTCTGTCTTTTTGGAGGGAAGGGATGAGGAAAATATCAATTAATTATAAAATCAATTTGTAGTGACAATTACTTTTATGGAAGTGATACTTATAAAATCCTGAAACAGATTAACAAACAACTTGTATTCTTAAGTAAACATTCTCCCTTATAACAATACTTACTCCATTAACTTAAAACCTTTACAGAAACAATTTGCTATTCAAAATTAATCCCTAATCAAATTACTAGAATTTCTAGACTGAATTCCTAACATAACAATTATTTACCAGTAATCAATGCTATTAGCATAACACCAAAAGTGCACTAACCACGTTTCTTAGATCTACATATTATGAATTACGAATTTCAAATTCAATAATTCTACAAATGGAGTTTAATGTATTAGTGAAATCCCTAAAAGAACATATGTATGTGAAGATTAAAAAGGGCCTTTTCCAATAGTTCTTAGGAAGATTTTCATCTGAGTATGATGAATCCATAAATACCTTTCAAGGTGACATACAACCTTTTATTAAGGCATGTCATAACTTTAACATTTAAAAATACAAGAAATTACTTACCTCTTCATCTGATTCCTCTTCAGCTGAATTTTCAAGTCCTAATTCAATCAGATATAAAACCATGCAGAGTACATGTTCTGACAGATTTTGATGATCCATCAAAATCTTTAAAAAGGGAAAAAATGCCCTGTAATTACTTTTTTTCCACAAAACATATTTCACTTAAATACCAAAAAATAGTTTAATGTTATAGATGAAAGTAACATAAAATATATATACACATATATATGTGTATGTATGCATGTGTATATATATATACATATATATACAAATTTCATAATCAGATACGTAAATAAAGCTATACCTTGGTGAAAAGACAAAACTAAAACCAGTAAAACAGGTTCCCTCTCAAGATCACACAGTATTTTAGGCAATATCCAGAAATATTAGTTCACTGATTTCCTAAAGGTTAAGACATTAAATAATCCACTAAAACCATTATTATAAAAATACTAGTATCTAATAAAGTAATTTAACAGGACTATTTTACATCCTAAGTTGCTGACACTCTTCTCCTGATGACAAAGATATCAGATAAATAAGTTTGTTAAATAGGATAATTTATGCAAATGTGTTTGGCACAGCACCTGGCATATAATTGGGAGCAAAATAATTGTTTATGGAACATTAATATTCTTAAAATCTGTCTCTAAAATTAAAGCCCTGAACCTGAGTGTTTTGTGCTGTTGTGTAAATGTGTATGCAGTGTGTGGTTTATATGAGTGAGAAAGGAAAAAGAAATGCAAGTGGTTAGGAGAGAGGCTTCTCTGAGGAAATACTGATAAATCTGACCTTATACACAGAATACACAATGCAAGCCTTACACATTTTTTGCAGGACTTTGGGGCTAACCTACACCAATCACTCATTCAATATGATGCAACAAACTATTAACCAGAAGACACATAAAATACCATAAGAAAAAAACAGCCTGGCAGCTATCATGTTGTCCTCATTATTTAAAAAAAAAAGAAAAAGCCATCTGGTCAAACTATGGAAGGGGTAAGAGGAGGAGCTTCTGTGGGGAGTGGCATTGTCAGCTGCAGATGAGACTAAAGAGAACAAAAAAGAGGCCAGTCTAGGCTGAGCCTAGCAGAAACTGCCCAAACGGCAGAGGGAGCTTGGAAAGGACTTAGTCACTTAGGAGCTAATCTATTGTGACTAAAAAATAAAGACTTTCAGTTCACTGACTTTCTAATGCTTATTCTGACTACTGAGAAGGCTTTTCCATTCATATTTTGTGTGGCACAGTGGTGAGGAGAATAGACTTTCAAAACCTTTTAAAAACCTGAATTTTTTTTTTTTTTTTCGGTACGTGGGCCTCTCACTGCTGTGGCCTCTCCCGTTGCGGAGCACAGGCTCTGGACGCGCAGGCTCAGCAGCCATGGCTCACGGGCCTAGCTGCTCCGTGGCATGTGGGATCTTCCCGGACCGGGGCACGAACCTGTGTCCCCTGCATCGGCAGGCGGACTCTCAACCACTGCGCCACCAGGGAAGCCCTAAAAACCTGATTTTTTATACAAATTCTGTATATACTTAGCTATTTGACCTTGAGCAACATCTGGCCTTAAGTTTTCTCATCTTTAAAACTGGAATAATAGTCCAGAATTATTGCAAGGATTACATGATTACTATCTGTAACTTGCTTCATACAGTATCTAGCAATTGATGTTCAATAAATAGGAGATAGGTGGTATGGATAGTGGGAGGAGCAAGAACAGTAAGAGGGGACTGAAGGCTGGGAGGCAACAAAGGTCATTTTTTCTAATCCAGTACTTTACAGGGAGGAAACCAAGGCTCAGCCACACACTCAGCTAGCACAAGCAATACTAGAACACAGTTTCAAACTCCCAAGGATTGCCTATCATTACTACTCTGCCTTCTCTTAATAAATAAAGCATTACTAGCTAAAATCAAATAAATTTTGGCTTGAAATCCTATGGCATTACATCTTACAGCTTCAAATGAGTAACTTAAAGGCTAAGAAAAGAAAAAACTTTATTAGGTACTACAAAAAAAATAAAAATCGTTTCTGGGATTTTTATCAACATGTTCTATATTAAAGTTTTTAAATATTAAACATGGCAGGAGATGAAATGGTTTACTGATACTGATTTTTAGAAAGTTGACCTGCCAATGCAATGTCAATTAAAGGTTCTTCTATTATCATAAAAGTCATGAAAGCTATTACAAAGCTGAGATTTTTAAAAATTTGTTCATAATAATCTTATAACAATTAAATATTGCCTTTCTATTTTTGATGAAATATTATTTTTACAGTAAGCAAATAAAAAGGTTGAAAAAATTTAACTTGAAAGGACACAAATCATTTGCAGTAGGCTTCTTCAATTTTTAAATCAAGAATTACTGACATTTATTATCCATAAGATGTTATTGAAAAACCCAAAGAAACTTTTTGCCCAACCCAATATATGTACTTAGCTTCACTATCTGAACTAGTTATTTAATCTCTAAAACTTAAAAATATCTGAGAAATGAGAATAACAACAGAACTTTCACTCATAAGGAAGTTTCCTAGAATTAAACAAAGTAATGTATATAAGTGCATATAAAGTATCTGAAACAAAATCTGGCACTAAGTAGACATTCAAAAAAAATTTGTAAAAAATAAAACCAAAAATATCTTTTTAGTAAGAAAAAATATTCTACTTTTTTTAATGAAAAAAAGAACATTTTAAATCATTTTACTGAATAATTCTCTTAGAAATTAATGAAAATAAACCATTCAAGATTTTTTTTTGAGGCACATGTCTAAAATTTTAACAGGAGTAATTTTTACAAGTAAAATGAATAACTGGTCATGGGGTAGAGTTAAAAAGAATAGGGAGTACAGAAATCTAAAAGCTATATTTGTTTACACAGCAAACAAGAAAAAAACTGAAGTGTCTACTTAACTAAATTTAATGTATATTTTCTTAAGTAATTTAAGTAATGTATATGTAATTGTAAATTTGCCTAACAAATAGGCTTACTTTTTAAATTTAATTTTTAATTTTTCAAATTCTAATTAGAAAGAAGAAACAATAGTTTTTTTTGTATCTAACTGTATAATGTTTATTGTGTCTAGTTACTTTATAAATGTCTATAGTTATTTTATCTATATAACATGAGTATAGTTTGTTTTTCATTTCTTATCCAGGTTCGAACATAAATATGCCTGTTATATATATATATATACACACATACTCCATGACATTATGTATACAATTTTTCAGTTCACAACTAATGTTAGCCAAATAAGTAAGTCCGTTCTGTGTGAGAAGACCAAAGGATAAAACAAATTCTAGGTAACAAAAAAGTAAAAGCATCACCTTTTGAGTTTCTAAGATATTTAACAAAAGAATATCCTTAATGTTGTCACATAGGAGCCCACTCAAATCCCTCCATGTCACATTCCTGATCAGAGGAAGAAAGCCAAGAGAACAAGCCTAAACACAGGGTCACTGGCTCCTATGGCTGCTATGTTAGTTTTGTCATTTTAGTGGATTCTGGTGGTTGTTTGGTCCCTACTGTTCATTTCATTCTTCCTGTACTCACACAATATTTCACTTCTTGTGGCACAGAAACCATAAAAAAATATTCCTATCTGAAACTGATAAGATGAATAGTTTCCCCCCAAAAATGGTATAGCTGTTATTTTCAACTTAGATTTGAAATTACATAAAGAATACAATTCATATATATGTGATTATGACATATCCTCACACATCTTAAACATATAAATACACTTTGCTTTATAAATAGTATATTTATTTACAAATTATGGTAATACATTCTAATCTGAGTCTTTCTATTCAAATTACTACTGTACCTTGTAAAGCAGAGTGAATAGCACAATGTGTAAAGTTTTACAGTGCAAAAGTCTCATGAGACCTTTATAGCTGGGATGGAGTGGCGTCCTTTTCTTATAGGGAGGCCAGGGATTTCCAGGGAATTTTCCACTCTGTTTTAAACTGTAAAAATAAAACAAAACTAAAATTAGATGATAGACTCAAGATTAAAATGTAATTTAAATGGTGATTCCATAGCTTCATCACACACTATATATGTTACTTTAGCACTTTTTGGAATAGCCTTAGGTACAGATCATAACTTCCTCTACCTTTTTCTGGATGTATCATATTATTGATTCATTACCATTGAACTCACAGCCAACAGCACTATAACAGCCTGAACAAAGCTTATCTGACAACAAATTTTCTCTGTAAGGCACATCAAAGCCTTCTTGCCCTCCGGAACACTAAACAGCACTTTGGCACTACACTTGGGGAACATTTTAGACAACGAAATCACCAAAGGACAAAAATGCAAAAACATAGCACTAAATTGACCATGAAAAGGACACGTTTACAGTATGAGCTGAAACAAGAGGGTAGAGTTTTGCTTTGTTCCACTACAACCTTAGGTGCCCTCTGCATATCCACCGAGATCTGTGACTAAACAAGAAATTGTTCCGAGTACTGATTTCGGGCATAAACATAAATTTTACCAAGTAGCCAAATTTGCAAAATAGAATTTGCAAATAATGAGGATCAATTGTATATGACAGAATTAGCATTACAAATCAGTGAGAAAAGGATGGACTGTTCTATAAATAGTCCTGGAGCTGGTTTTCTGTAGGGGAAAAAAAATAAATAAATCACTACTTCAATCTACATATAAAAATCAACTCCAGGTGGATTAAAAATCCAAATATAAAAGTAAAACTTTAGAACTGATAAACTTTAGACAACCTAACAGAAAAATCATTGAAGAATAATCCATATACCAATCTCATACCAAGAATCATGAAGGGAAATTAATAAGTTTTTTTAAAAGGCTCAACCTCACCCAGTAATCCAGAGAATGCAAGTGAGTTATACATTCAGCACTTGAAGTTAAAATGACAGAATGAACATAAATATTTAATTTTACTTTCACTCAAAACTCCAATAAAAATATAGTAATGGTATTTCTTAAAGGATGAAAAGCACCAGGATGAAGAAAATCCGGAAAAAAAAAAATGCAAACTTTTGTCAATCGGAAAGCAAATTGATACATGTTGACTCTAGTAAACCTAAGAAAGCCAAATCACAGGAAGGCAATGGGGACAGCTGAGAATCAACCCCAATTACACTGCAGAATCCTCAAAAGGCTCAGAAACTGGAAACACCTGGTTCTTCAATAACTGGAGTTGGGGAGATAGGAGGCTAAATTGAGGATTGGATGAAAACTGCTTCTCCCCCACCCCAACAGAATTCTGGCTAGAGAATTCATCTCTGGAGAAGGTAAAACACAAGCACAGTTAAGGGTAGGAGGATGGGCGATAAAAATCATCGTATGCCTAGAAAGTCCAGGGGCCCTTTGAGAGCCACTGAGATTTCACCCTCTTTATGCAAATTCCTTCTTATAAATCTTTGTCTCTGAAGTTTTCTTAAGCTATGGTATTGACCTAAAACAATAGGAGGAGGTATGGCCAGGACCAAACTGCTTGAGTCCCATTATTCTTGCATTTGGAACACTCTCTATGGCAGACTGTATTGTTGTTCCCAACTGTTGGATCACTTCCTTAAAAGAGGAGGACACCCCTGCTCATTGCCATATGACATGAGGCTCCTCACTGCTGGTACATTACATATTTCCACCCCATCACCAGGCTTGATGTGAGCCAGTAGAATGTGAGAAAAATGACAGAGAAAAAAAAGAAAGTCATCATATGCATTTTGACTCAAAGCACTTAGGCTCTGACTCCATTCAGTTCACAAAATAATGGCAGCCAGACCATTACCTTCTGGGCAATATTTGAAAATACTTCTCTGAGGAATCTGACAAAACCAAAAAGGAAGTTCTAAAGAGACTAACATAAGGGCTTCTCAACAAACCTGCCTGCCCAAATCACACTACGTTAAAGCTCAGAATCTACAAAGATCCATCAAGGCACGGAGAGCTCTTCATCACAAGCAGCCAGAACTATCAGACATCCAAAGAATGCAGCTAACATAAAAGCTAGAGACTGAACAGTAGAAAACTCAACTTAGAGGAAACAAATATCAGGTAGGGAGGGGGAAAAAATCTTAAAAATAATAAATTACAAGAAGAGGCAACATGGTTTCCTGTTACATGGGTTTGGAAGGGGAAAGTCAGTACAGCCCACATACCCCGTGTTAGCAGAATTTCCTGACATCTATATGAGGTGAGAACGCCTAGAAACAGGAAAGAATGAATCCATAGTTTGGTCTCCATATAGGAGATGATTTTTCCTGAATATCTTCTGAGACAAGGACAGGAAAAGTTGGCCTTTTCAGCATTTCAAGATCCTTCTGCCTGTGGGTATGTTAGGAGCAAAGGCATATTCTCAAGATGCTGATGTGATTCCTCAACATAATATCGATGAGAAAATGACCCAGACAAGAGGAAGAAGAGGAGGAAATGGCAGCTTCTCAGGGACTGTTGACATTCCAGGATGTAGCCATAGAATTTTCTCAGGATGAGTGGGAATTTCTGGACAGCACTCAATGGGAATTGTACAGGGATGTGATGTTAGAGAACTATAAAAACCTGGTCTCCTTGGGTCCTGTCTCTAAGCCAGACCTGGTCACCTTTACGGAGCAAAAGAAGGGTCCCTGGGATGTGAAGGGAATGGAGACAATAGCCATACACCCAGGAACTGGGGCCCCCCACCCAGGTGGAGGATGGTGACTTCAGGCTGAGCATAAGATTCCTGGTGCACCACCCTGTTACGTCACCACCAACCAACCAGAAGAAAGTCACACACCCTGCAGCCCTCACCCCAAATTTTGCCTATAAAAACTTCACCCTGAAAACCATGGGGGAATTTGGGGTTTTTTACAGCACAAGCCACCTGTTCTCCTTGCTTAGCCCTGCAATAAACCTTTCTCTGCTCAAAAAAAAAAAAAAATTACCATCAACATATCAGAGAAATGAATTGCATCTATGATTCAAGAAGAGGATGCCATTAAGTTTGCTTTAAAAAAAAACTGGTTTCTATATAATACTATAGTGGCTACATATAAGCATAATTTTCAAAGCAATCCCAATAGCCTATGATTAAATGTTTCAATTATTCTATTTCATTTAGCATAGAAAAGCAATTTTTAGTTTTTATTTCTTTGTTTGTTTTAAGCACTAGGCCCCTAAATACGCAGCACCTCTTCTGAAATAAAGGTTATATATTTGTTCAAGGCAGCAGGTAATACATCATTCTGACTGTTCTTTTCAAAATCATTAATGAAATAATGCAAACGAAAAGCTACATGACAACAAAAAAAATTTTTAAGTGACTCAAACCAACAATTATTGACTAGCTTGAGACAAAAATGACATATATAAACTCATACATCATACTTTAAAACATGGGCCAGCAGCCATTAACCTTCAAGATGGGAGATGGGAAGCAACAGAAATATCAGAAATTACAGTTCAAAAAGATTTGCTTTCCAGCTGAATTTAAAGTAACCACTATATAAAAATCACATTTGTCTTTTGGAAATGGTCTAGACAATAGTTCCAACACTGCCATTAACAAACGTATTTCACTGAACTTCTCTGGACCACAATGTACTTATATGTAAAATATAACAATGAATTGAATGGATGGTTTTCCAACTGTTAGTTTGTTTTTGCTCTTGTTGTTTTTTGTTTTTGTTTTTCTCATTATAAAAGCTGAATTGCCCATTAAGGGGTATTTGGAAGGGAGTGAGGAAAACGGGATGAGCCACCTCCACTCTCTTAGGCCTTCTGTTGCTGTTGCTCAACCCCCTCTTCCAGTGATGGCTCCCAAGACATTTCTACAGAAGCTGGAGAGAAGATCTTGAAGTTCTTTTCTGCAATAAGATCCTAAAATTCTAAAGGTCTAAACATCACACAAAGAAAATGGCTTATTTTCACTTAAACTCTCAGCACAAAAAAATTTTAAGAAACTTACTTTTCATTCATTTAGCAATTACTGATTATCTACAAAGTGCCCTGCATCAAGGTAGATTCTAAAGACATAATAGCGGGACTTCTCTGGTGGCGAAGTGGTTAAGAATCCGTCTGCCAAAGCAGGGGATACGGGTTTGAGCCCCAGTCCGGGAGAAACTAAGCCCATGCGCCACAACTACTGAGCCTATGCTCTACAGCCCACAAGCCACAACTACTGAGGCCATGTGCCACAACTACTGAAGCCCGTGCACCTAGAGTGCATGCTCCGCAAAAAGAGAAGCCACCGCAATGAGAAGCCTGTGCACTACAACCAAGAGTAGCCCACTCGCCACAACAAGAAAAAACCCGCACGCAGCAACAAAGACCCAGCACAGCCAAAACAAACAAATAAACAAATAAATAAATAAAGACAGAGGGACCTTCAAGATGGCGGAAGAGTGAGACGTGGAGATCACCTTCCTCCACACAAACACATCAGAAATACATCTACATGTGGAACACCTCCTACAGAACACCTACTGAACACTGGCAGAAGACCTCAGACTTCCCCAAAGGCAAGAAACTCCCCACGTACCTGGGTAGGGCAAAAGACAAAAGAAAAAACAGAGACAAAAGAATAGGGATGGGACCTGCATCAGTGGGAGGGAGCTGTGAAGGAGGAAAAGTTTCCACACACCAGGAGCCCCTTCACTGGCAGAGACGGGGAGTGGGCACGGGGGGAGCGTCAGAGCCACGGAGGAGTGCAATAACAGAGGTGCAGAGGGCAAAGCAGAGAGATTCCCACACAGAGGATCGGTGCCAACCAGCACTCACCAGCCTAAGAGGCTGGTCTGCTCACCAGCTGGGACAGGTTGGGGGCTGGGAGTTGAGGCTCCTGCTTCGGAGGTCAGATACCAGGGAAAGGACTGGGGTTGGCTGCGTGAACACAGCATGAAGGAGGTTAGTGCGCCACAGCTAGCCAGGAGGGAGTCCGGGAAAAAGTCTGGACCTGCCTAAGAGGCAAGAGACCATTGTTTCGGGGTGCGTGAGGAGAGGGGATTCAGAGCACCGCCTAAATGAGCTCCAGAGACGGGTGCAAGCCGCGGCTATCGGCGTGGACACCAGAGACAGGCATGATAGGCTAAGGCTGCTGCTGTAGCCACTAAGAAGCCTGAGGGCAAGCACAGGTCACTAACCACAACTCCCCTCCGGGGAGCCTGTGCAGCCTGCCACTGCCAGGGTCCCGAGATCCAGGGACAACTTCTCCAGGAGAACACAACGTGCGCCTCAGGCTGTTGTAACATCACGCCAGCCTCTGCCGACCCAGGCTCACCCCGCATTCCGTACCCCTCCCTCCCCCTGGCCTGAGTGAGCCAGAGCCCCCGAATCAGCTGCTACTTCAACCCCATCCTGTCGGGGCGTGGAACAGACACCCTCAGGCAACCTACATGCAGAGAAAAGGCCACATCCAAAGCTGAACCCCAGGAGCTGTGCGAACAAAGAAGAGAAAGGGAAATTTCTCCCAGCAGCCTCGGGAGCAGCAGATTAAACCTCCACAATCAACTTCATGTACCCTGCATCTGTGGAATACCTGAATAGACAACGAATCATCGCAAAATTGAGGCGGTGGAATTTGGGAGCAACTGTAGACTTGGGGTTTGCTTTCTGCAGCTAATTTGTTTCTGATTTTATGTTTATCTTAATTTAGTATTTAGGGCTTATTATCACTGGTAGATTTGTTTATTGATTTGGTTGCTCTCTTTTTTTATATATATATATAAATATATAAATATATATATATATATATACACACACACACACACATATATATATATATATATATATATACACACACATAGTTTCCTTTTTCTCTTTTTGTGAGTGTGTATGTGTATGCTTCTTTGTGTGATTTTGTATGTATGGCTTTGCTTTTACCATTTGTCCTAGGGTTCAGTCTGTCTGTTTTTTTGTTTGTGTTTTTATTTTTATTTTTTAGTATAGTTTTTAGCGCTTGTTATCATTGGTGAATTTGTTTTTTGGTTTGGTTGCTCTCTTCTTTCTTTTTTTTTAAAATTACTGTTGTATTTTTTTAATTTTTAATCACATTTTTTAATTTTTAATTTTAATAACTTTCTTTTTTTTTCTTTTTTCTCCCTTTTCTTCTGAGCCATGTGGCTGACAGGGTCTTGGTGCTCTGGCCGGGTGTCAGGCCTGAGCCTCTGAGGTGAGATAGCCCAGTTCAGGACACTGGACCACCAGAGACCTCCGGCTCCATGTAAATTCAAATGGAGAAAGCTGTCCCAGAGATCTCCATCTCAATGCTAAGACCAAGCTCCACTTAATGACCAGCAAGCTACAGTGCTGGACACCCTATGCCAAACAGCTAGCAAGACAGAAACACAACCCCACCCATCAGCAGAGAGGTTGCCTAAAATCATAATAAGGTCACAGACACCCCAAAACACACCACCAGACACGGTCCTGCCCACCAGAAAGACAAGATCCAGCCTCATCCACCAGAACACAGGCACTAGTCCCCTCCACCAGGAAGCCTACACAACCAACTAAACCAACCCTAGCCACTGGGGGCAGCCACTAAAAACAATGGGAACTACGAACCTGCAGCCTGCAAAAAGGAGACCCCAAACACAGTAAGTAAAGCAAAATGAGAAGACACAGAAACACACAGCAGATGAAGGAGCAAGGTAAAAACCTATCAGACAAAACGAATGAAGAGGATATAGGCAGTCTACCTGAAAAAGAATTCAGAGTAATAATAGTAAAGATGATCCAAAATCTTGGAAATAGAATGGAGAAAATACAAGAAACGTTTAACAAGGACATAGAAGAACTAAAGATGAAACAAGCAACGATGAACAACACAATAAATGAAATTAAAAATTCTCTAGAAGGAATCAGTAGCAGAATAACTGAGGCAGAAGAACGGATAAGTGACCTGGAAGATAAAATAGTGGAAACAACTACTGCAGAGCAGAATAAAGAAAAAAGAATGAAAAGAACTGAGGACAGCCTCAGAGACCTCTGGGACAATAATAAACGCACCAGCATTCAAATTATAGGGGTCCCAGAAGTAGAAGAGAAAAAGAAAGGGACTGAGAAAATATTTGAAGAGATTATAGTTAAAACTTCCCTAATATGGGAAAGGAAATATTCAATCAAGTACAGGAAGCACAGAGAGTCCCATACAGGATAAATCCAAGGAGAAACACACCAAGACACATATCAATCACACTATCAAAAACTAAATATGAAGAAAAAATACTAAAAGCAGCAAGGGAGAAACAAAAATTAACATACAAGGGAATCCCCATAAGGTTAACAGCTGGTCTTTCTGCAGAAATTCTGCAAGCCAGAAGGGAGTGGAAGGACATATTTAAAGTGGTGAAAGGGAAAAACCTACAACCAAGATTACCCTACCCAGCAAGGATCTCATTCAGATTCGATGGAGAAATTAAAACCTTTGCAGACAAGCAAAAGCTAAGAGAATTCAGCACCACCAATACAGTTTTACAACAAATGCTAAAGGAACTTCTCTAGGCAGGAAACACAAGAGAAGGGAAAGAACTACAATAACAAAACCAAAACAATTAAGAAAATGGTAATAGGAACATACATGTCTATAACTACCTTAAATGTAAATGGATTAAATGCTTCAAGCAAAAGACACAGACTGGCTGAAGGGATACAAAAACAAGACCTGTATAAATGCTGTCTACAAGAGACCCACTTCAGACCTAGGGACACATACAGACTGAAAGTGAGGAAATCAAATGGAAATCAAAAGAAAGCTGGAGTAGCAATTCTCGTATCAGACAAAATAGACTTTAAAATAAAGACTATTATAAGAGACAAAGAAGGACTCTACATAATGATCAAGGGATCAATCCAAGAAGAAGATATAACAATTGTAAATATTTATGCACCCAACATAGGAGCACCTCAATACATAAGGCAAATGCTAACAGCCATAAAAGGGGAAATCAACAGTAACACAATCATAGGGGACATTAACACCTCACTTTTACCAATGAACAGATCATCCAAAATGAAAATAAATAAGGAAACATAAGCTTTAAATGATATTTTAAACAAGATGGACTTAATTGATATTTATAAGACATTCCATCTAAGAACAACGGAATACACTTTCTTCTCAGGAGCTCATGGAACATTCTCCAGGATAGATCATATCTTGGGTCACAAATCAAGCCGTGGTAAATTTAAGAAAACTGAAATCGTATCAAGTATCTTATCTGAACACAACACTATGAGACTAGATATCAATTACAGGAAGAAACCTGTAAAAAATACAAACACATGGACACTAAACAATATGCTACTAAATAACCAAGAGATCACTGAAGAAATCAAAGAGGAAATCAAAAAATACCTAGAAACAAATGACAATGAAAACATGATGACCCAAAACCGATGGGATGCAGCAAAAGCAGTTCTAAGAGCAAAGTTCATAGCAATACAATCCTACCTCAAGAAACATCTCAAATAAACAACCTAACCTTACACCTAAAGCAATTAGAGAAAGAACAACAAAAAAACCCCGAAGTTAGCAGAAGGAAAGAAATCATAAAGATCAGATCAGAAATCAATGAAAAAGGAATAAAGGAAACAGTAGCAAAGACCAATAAAACTAAAAGCTGGTTCTTTGAGAAGATAAACAAAATTGATACACCATTAGCCAGACTCATCAAGAAAAAAAGGAAGAAGACTCAAATCAACAGAATTAGAAATGAAAAAGGAGAAGTAACAAGTGACACTGCAGAAATACAAAGGGTCATGAGAGATTACTACAAGCAACTCTATGCCAATAAAATGGACAACCTGGAAGAAATGGACAAATTCTTAGAAAAGCACAACCTTCCGAGACTGAACCAGGAAGACAGAGAAAATCTAAACAGACCAATCACAAGCACTGAAATTGAAACTGTGATTAAAAATTTTCTGGGCTTCCCTGGTGGCGCAGTGGTTAAGAATCCGCCTGCCAATGCAGGGGACATGGGTTCGAGCCCTGGTCCGGGAAGATCCCACATGCCACGGAGCAACTAAGGCCGTGTGCCACAGCTACTGAGCCTGCACTCTAGAGCCTCTGAGCCACAACTACTGAGCCCACGTGCCACAACTTCTGAAGCCTGTGCACCTAGAGCCCGTGCTCCGCAACAAGGGAAGCCACCACAATGAGAAGCCCGCACATGGCAATGAAGAGTAGCCCCCGCTCACCGCAACTAGAGAAAGCCCACGCGTAGCAACGAAGACACAATGCAGCCAAAGATAAAATAAATAAAATAAAATAAAATAAATTTATTTAAAAAAAAATTTCCAACAAACAAAAGCCCAGGACCAGATGGCTTCACAGGCTAATTCTATCACACGTTTAGGGAAGAACTAACACCTATCCTTCTCAAACTCTTCCAAAATACAGCAGAGGGAGGAACACTCCCAAACTCATTCTACAAGGCCACCATCACCCTGATACCAAAACCAGACAAAGATGTCACAAAAAAAGAAAACTACAGTCTAATATCACTGATGAACATAGATGCAAAAATCCTCAACAAAATACTAGCAAACAGAATCCAACAGCACGTTAAAAGGATCATACACCATCATCAAGTGGGGTTTATCCCAGGAATGCAAGGATTATTCAGTATACACAGATCAATCAATGTGATACACCAAATTAACAAATTGAAGGAGAAAAACCATATGATCATCTCAATAGCTGCAGAAAAAGCTTTCAACAGAATTCAACACCCATTTATGATAAAGGCCCTCCAGAAAGTAGGGAGAGAGGTAACTTACCTCAATGTAATAAAGGCCATATATGACAAACCCACAGCCAACATCATTCTCAATGGTGAAAAACTGAAACCATTTCCACTAGGACCAGGAACAAGACAAGGTTGCCCACTCTCACCACTATTATTTAACATAGTTTTGGAAGTTTTAGCCACAGCAATCAGAGAAGAAAAGGAAATAAAAGGAATCCAAATTGGAAAAGAAGAAGTAAAGCTGTCACTGTTTGCAGATGACATGATACTACACATAGAGAATCCTAAACATGCTACCAGAAAACTACAAGAGCTAATCAATGAATTTGGTAAAGTAGCAAGTTACAAAATTAATGCACAGAAATCTCTTGCATTCCTATACACTAATGATGACAAATCTGAAAGAGAAATTAAGGAAACACTCCCATTTACCACAGCGACAAAAAGAATAAAAGACCTAGGAATAAACCTACCTAAGGAGACAAAAGACCTGTATGCAGAAAACTGTAAGACACTGAGGAAAGAAATTAAAGATGATACAAACAGATGGAGAGATATACCATGTTCTTGGATCGGAAGAATCAACATTGTGAAAATGACTCTACTACCCAAAGCAATCTACAGATTCAATGCAATCCCCATGAAACTGCCAATGGCATTTTTCACAGAACTAGAACAAAAAATATCACAATTTGTATGGAAACACAAAAGACCCCGAACAGCCAAAGCAATCTTGAGAAAGAAAAACAGAGTTGGGGGAATCAGGCTGCCAGACTTCAGACTATATTACAAAGCTGCAGTAATCAAGACAGTATGGTACTGGCACAAAAAAAGAAATATAGATCAATGGAACAGGATAGAAAGCCCAGAGATAAACCCACGCACATATGGTCACCTTATTTTTGATAAAGGAGGCAAGAATGTACAATGGAGAAAAGACAGCCTCTTCAATAAGTGGTGCTGGGAAAACTGGACAGCTACATGTAAAAGAATGAAATTAGAACACTCCCTAACACCATACACAAAAATAAACTCAAAATGGATTAAAGACCTAAATGTAAGGCCAGAGACTATAAAACTCTTAGAGGAAAACATAGAACACTCTATGACATAAATCACAGCAAGATCCTTCTTGACCCTCCTCCTAGAAGAATGGAAATAAAAGCAAAAATAAACAAATGGGACCTAATGAAACTTAAAAGCTTTTGCACAGCAAAAGGAAACCATAAACAAGATGAAAAGAAAACCCCCAGAATGGGAGAAAATATTTGCAAATCAAGCAACTGACAAAGGATTAATTTCTAAAATTTACAAGCAGCTCATGCAGCTCAGTACCGAAAAAACAAACAACCCAAGCCAAAAATGGGCAGAAGACCTAAATAGACATTTCTCCAAAGAAGATATACAGATTGCCAACAAACACATGAAAGGATGCTCAACATCACTAATCATTAGAGAAATGCAAATCAAAACTACAATGAGGTATCACCTCACAGCAGTCAGAATGGCCATCATCAAAAAATCTAGAAACAATAAATGCTGGAGAGGGTGTGGAGAAAAGGGAACCCTCTTGCACTGTTGGTGGGAATGTAAATTGATACAGCCACTATGGAGAACAGTATGGAGGGTCCTCCAAAAACTAAAAATAGAACTACCATATGATCCAGCAATCCCACTACTGGGCATATACCCTGAGAAAACCATAATTCAAAGAGTCATGTACTACAATGTTCACTGCAGCTCTATTTACAATAGCCAGGACACGGAAGCAACCTAAGTGTCCATTGATAGATGAATGGGTAAAGAAGATGTGGCACATATATACAATGGAATATTACTCAGCCATAAAAAGAAACGAAATTGAGTTATTTGTACTGAGGTGGATGGACCCAGAATCTATCATACAGAGTGAAGTAAGTCAGAAAGAGAAAAACAAATACCGTTTGCTAACACATATATATGGAATCTAAAAAACAAAACAAAAAACCAAAATGGTTCTGAAGAACCTAAGGGGAGGACAGGAATAAAGACGCAGACGTAGAGAATGGACTTGAGGACACAGGGAGGGGGAAGGGTAAGTTGGGACAAAGTCAGAGAGTGGCAGGACATATATACACTACCAAATGTAAAATAGATAGCTAGTGGGAAGCAGCCACATAGCACAGGGAGATCAGCCCGGTGCTTTGTGTCCACCTAGAGGAGCGGGATAGGGAGGGTGGGAGGGAGACGCAAGAGGGAGGGAATATGGGGATATATGTATATGTATAGCTGATTCACTTTGGTATAAAGCAGAAACACACCATTGTAAAGCAATTATACTCCGATAAAGATGTTAAAAAATAAATAAATAAGTAAAGATTTTTTTAATGCTAAAAATAAAGACACAATAGCTTTAATTTACCTAATTATTTTTCTCTATAGTTTTTCAAAACGCCTTCCTATTACCTTCTTGAAATAAAAAAGGATCACACTAAGTAAATCAGTTTTGCCACTTTTGTTCCTTAAAACTAAAAGAAAATGAAAATGACCGATAACCAATAAGCCCTACACTTTAGGGTTATTTCCCAGTTGTGTTCTAATAAGAACTGAAACGATCAATTATACAGTCATATAAGTAATATCACATAAAGGAAAAAGATGTTATATTTCATATACAAAATAAATTTCAAAAAAAATTAAGTTTTACATAGAAACAAACACATTCTTCACGGATATATTTATCTTAAATATACAAAATATTGTTAGATTAATATAATATTGCACATAAAATTTCAGAGATTAATTTATAAGAAAATGATTTTAATCTGAAGTTAAAGTGTATTTGTTATCTGTTATTATTCTTTTGTTTAAATACACATTTCTTTATACAAAGATTTTAAACTGCCAAGAAACATCACAGCAATTCAGACGTATTTCTAAGAAACTATACAGACATTGTACAGGAACTCAAAAGCCAAATGAGGAGAATGAGATTATGAGAAAAAATAGACAGCAAAATAGGAAAGAGGAAAATTTAATAAAAATAGCTCTACAGATATGGTTTTCATTTTTCAGCATGAACTACTCAAATTTATTTACTCAACAAATATATTCTGAATGCCTATTATGTGCCAGCACTGAGATAGATTCTCAAGATATAAAAGAGACACAGAGACAAAAATATCTTCCCTCAAGTAACTAAGAGTCTAGTAAAAACCTACAAAGCAAAGAAATAGTTACAAAGCTACACAAAAAGCATAGAAAGAGGTTGCTAAGAAAGCAGAGAAAGGAAAATCTCAGACTATTTTCCCACGGGTTTTAGAGAAAGGTAGAGAGAGATGCTGAACTAAGTTTTGTTCTTCATTTTTGTCTTTCTTGGGGTGGGGTGAGGGGAGGGGAGAATATGCTAAACTTCTACACTATAAACTTTCTTCAGAGGTATCTATGATGGTTCTTAAATTCAGCATATATCCATTACTGCAAAGTCTTGGCAAAAAGAAGTTTCAATTACACCCAATGTCTGTATTTACACTTTGATGGTTATATGAACAAATATTTTCTCAAGATCAAAGACATTTATATCATTTTAAACTTGTTTTCAAAATGTTTAACTAAGCACAAATAAACTGAGCACAAATAAAAGGCAATATCCTATAATGTTCAGCAATAATTAACTATTTAATGTTTAAAAATAGAAGGAAATATAATACATTAAAAAATAGTCTACGACAATAATATATAAAACTGAATTCTCCATTAAAAAGATATCCTTCAAAATTTTTCGGCAATTACCAACATTTTAACTACTTTGTTAAATATTTATAAATAAAATTCATTTTACTTTGGCTGTTTTCCCAGTTGTCAAGAACACAGCAATATTACCACACTTTTTTCACCTACCCATCATCTCTGACATCAGACAATTTTATTCTCTTAACTTGTGCCTCCTCTACTGCTTCAAAAGTAGAACAACACAAAACCAAGCTTTGAATTCTGCTGGTCAAAAAGCAACTAAATAAGTTTGTTACTTTTTTACATTTATTTGTGATGTTTTATAAAATTTATTTTTATCAGATTAATGTCAGGTTTTTGGATCAAGGTCTTGAGAACTTAAATCTCAGCCAGATTATTTTTTTTAATCTTAAAACATTTTCTCCTCTAAAGATTGAGTATATTTTAACGAGAGCATATCACATTTGTGTTATAACTGAAATTTTTCTCTATAAACACAAGATATCCATTATTTTACTGACTAATATAACGTACTTACAATGCTGTGTATCTGTCCATTGCAGACTGCACGTCTCTACGGTAAACTGTTCGAAGAATGACCATGACGGGGTCAAACTCGTGATCCCAGACTTCAGCTATTATTCAAAAGAGAGTAGAAACAAAACACTGACTTCTTAGGAATAAAGTCAATCTCTAATGACTAATTACATTTAAGTATATCTTATATTTAAAAGATGGGAAAGTTTAATTTGATTATATATTTGCCTTAATAAGCTTGATGCAATGACCACTTTTCTAAATCAAAAATCATTATTTCGTCATTATAATGTTCTCTTAAGTTCAGCAAGAACTAGTGAGCAAAAAGTTTTATAATGTGATAACGCCTCATCATAAAAGTTTAGCTCACTTTTTTTTATAAAGTGCCAATGAGAAAGTAAGAAACACAATGCATTAATATTTTTGAAAGTATTCGAAGATAAACATGTGAAAGCTAGATTTAAAAATTAATGAGCCATTGATTTTCAAGAGCTTAGTTTATAAACACTTTTTGGTTTATAAAAGATTTTGTTCTTTTGCTATAATTGATCTCCTTACCTTCTCCACAATTAAGAATCATTATCCCATGTGTGGTGTATGTACAATTGGTGGTACACAAGATGATTTTAAGTATTAAGTGCACAAAGCTTATGTTAATAGCTATATAATTACATTAACGTGTACTAGAAAATTGCACATTGCAAATAAAACCTGTGATCTCACTAATTATCATGCTTGGGATGAGGAGAAGTTTAAAAATGTGAATCCATTTAAGAAAACGCAGCATACTAAGTATATAATAGTAGAGATGGTATCTGGATGTGATGAAAAATCTAAAACATGGCCTGAGAATAATTTTAGAAACCACTGCCTTAAGAGTGTCTCTTCCCTAGATAAAATTTTCTCCCCTCTCATTCTCTCCAGCAGAATTCTTAACATCTGAAAACAAAATTCTTAACATTTCTTAACATTTGAACCTTAAGCATCTCTCTACACATCTACTATAATTTCAACTTTCTGGCATTAAAAAAAAATGTTAACAACTGTTCCTATTTCATGTAACAGGCCATCTTAAATTATCATAAGTATGATTTAAGATCCTTAAGATAGGCCTTCAAAAAGACATAGAACCTTTGTTATTAATTCTAATATGTTTTTGTCAGAATTATAAAACCATTGAAATGGAAGAAAACTTCAGTGCTTAACTAACTGGTCCAGGAGGCTTCAGTGTTCCAAGAAGCTGGATTTCAACAGAGATTTACCAGGGGCCACTTTAGGAGCAAGGAGATGGTAAAACAGATGAGAAGCTATGTCCACTAACCACACTCACTTTAACGAGTAGGTTTGCTTTTATTGCTTTTGTATAACAGATTCACTTAAGGCTTAGTTCCCCAAAACTAAAGGCTTATCTTAAACACTTTTTAAAAAAGCTTAAAAACCACTCATCTATTCCAACTCACTCATTTTACAAATAAGAAGGTAAATCCAAAGATAAAACACTGACTTTCTCAATATCGCACAACTGGCTAATAAACCTCAGTACTGCATCTGAAATATGACACCCAGTTTCTTGATTCTAATCTTCAAATGTCCAGTGCTCTGTGTCTCAGTGTCTCAAACTTTATTGTGCGTGACAATCATCCTGTAGAGCTTGGTATAAAAGCAGATTTCCAGAATTAATCCCCAGAGATCTGGATAAGAGCAGATTGGGGTTGAGGCATAGGAACCTGTATTTTAATAAGGACCGCAAATGAGTGACAAAGATTATGCTCACATCACACTTTATTAATAAGCACTGCATTATACAAGAACATCACTCTACTTCTAAGCTCATCTAAATTTTAGATACAAAGTGTTCTCTACAATAAAGAAATATTGTGCTTTTCCTTTAATGGAATACATTCCAACCAGAGACTCTGGATTGTTCTTGCTACCTTTGTGAACTCTCTGAAAAATCACACATGATAAGGTTTATTTTGGTGTGTTTTACCAAACATGGTACATGCTATTTACAACTACAAAGTGGGCATCAGTTTTTCACTTAGACAATGAGTGCTGAGGGGGGCAAGAAGCATGTAACTGCTACTTCCTTCAAAATTTTAACTTAGATTAATGAAAATGTGAAAGAGAAGAAGAGAAGACCATGAATCAGGACTTCACCTACTTCTGGCTTTTGTCAAGCATGTCATCTACAAATCCAGGGGGAAAACTTTAGAAAACCAACCGCTTATGGAAAAGGTTTCTATGTATTTACACAGGTTCAAAATGTATGAGAATGTTATAGTATTCCACATAGATTTTAACTGTTTCAAGTTAAAATTTGGGTAGTGAGAACTATTTCAAAATCAAATTTAAAGGGCAAATACATTCAGAATGCTTGTAAGTATATATTTTGCTTCATAATTTCTGGTTCATTTACAGTTCATTCACTTACAAAAATAAACTGGAGTTCATATATAAAGTTCCTTTTATAATTTAGAGTCATCTAAGAAGTTTTACTGTAATATAAACCATAGGTTTATAAATAAATGGAACCAGTATCACTGTACACCATAAAAGACAAATATACATCTATAAGAAAGTTGAGGGGAAAAACCAAAGCTGAACAAATAAAAGGCAAACATTTTGTTTCAGTATACACAACGAACCTTCAGAAAACTGATATTTGAAAAAACACATTTATGCATATAAACATACCTTTAGGAGTATACATGCCTTGTTGCATAGAACCTCCAGGTTCAAAAACAGGAGCCTTAAAATCAGCTACAGCTGATAAAACTGATTCAAAGCTATAACTTCCTGGAATAATGCCACTTTTGGGATTTGGATTTTCTGGAATATGATGTATGTGTCAAGAAAAAAATAAATAACTAAAAGCCAGATATTTAAACTTACCAAGGTATTCTAGTTTCTAACTTCCTTTGCTAAAATATGCACAGTAATTGGCTGTAATACATAAAGTCGGCCACAAGAGGGCTATATAATACAACAGTTCAATAATAACTTTTTATTAACTGTGAATTAAGATAGCTTAATCTAGAAGCCTACTAATAAATTACATGCTGAAGTAGTTCTGAAGTATATTTCCCCCCCAAAAAATTAATACACTTTCAGGAAATGAAAAAAAACCTTTTAAAATTAATCTCCATTTTCATCCTTTTGCAAATAGTTGTACTTTCCCTTAGAAAATCAAACACAGTATATTAAAAATCAGCCCAGATTTTTATAAGCAAAGATTATTTTTCCAAAAACACAAAATCTTCAAAATAAGAAGCAAAAAGATACTAAGCAAATTTTTTAAAAAGAAGAAAACCACAAAGATTCTTTCCTCTTGGTTTCCACATTAAAGCTATATAATTCTTCTAAATTCAAAGTTACAGAGAATTGTTTTGCTCTTTTACAGCACTAATACACAGTATATAATGGCTGAATGAAATCATCAAACAGTATCAAGTTGTTGGCTGCCTAAGAAAATCTTCAAGGTTATCAAATAGGTATTTCTAATAGGAGTTATTTCACAAAATTTAGCCAATTATTTCAAACATAATCATAATGTACAAATTAAATTTAGTCAAAAATTCACAAATAAATTTTATCACAAAATAACATGATGATCTTTGTCTAAAATTTTATAAACAACAAATCAAAATATAAAGTGTCCATTGTATGCTCAGTCCTATACAGAGAACCATACGTTTTTAAAGCCTGTAGACAGGGCTTCCCTGGTGGCGCAGTGGTTGAGAGTCCGCCTGCCAATGCAGGGGACGCGGGTTCGTGCCCCGGTCCGGGAAGATCCCACATGCCGCGGAGCGGCTGGGCCCATGAGCCATGGCCGCTGAGCCTGCGCGTCCGGAGCCTGTGCTCCGCAACGGGAGAGACCACAACAGTGAGAGGCCCATGTACCACACAAAAAAAAACCAATGACAAACAGTTTGTAGACAACAGTCTTTGCCCTTAAAAATCTCTTGGTTTAAAACTGAATTCTAAGAAAAAAATCCTCAGAATGTTCAAAGCTCTGGTAATAATAAGATATACCTCTAAATTTTAACCATGAATTCCAGCCTAGTAGACCTAGCTGCCTTTCACCAAGTGTCCAGCTCCCTTTCACTATTGCTGTCTTTAAAGGTCAGATCCTGGGGTGCCCAGAGCCACCAGTCCTGATGCCTAACCAAGGTCTAACAAGAGTACCCAGAGAGACGACAGAGGCAAAAAAATCTACCAGTGGTCTTGAACACAGAATTGAACAAACAATTGGAGTTTTTCTCCATATTATTTTTCAACTTCATAAAAAACCATTTTAATCACAAAGTGATAGATCTCTAATCCATAAATACGACTTACAACTTAGATCCTGCAACTAACAGAAAATTAAACTTTTAAAAGGATATGAGGTCCAGCAATGAACTATGTGTTCTGTCATTCATACACAGCTGGGCTATCATCTCTGCTCTGAGAATCTCATCATCAGACATTCCTAAAATTAAAAATAGAATTAATAAATCTGAATATCTATATATTATAAAGAAACAACTTACCGCACAATTTATTAAGCGTAAATACCAAAAATGAGATGCTTCCAAAATTAAAGAGCAAAGAATACAATGCCCCAATATAACTGCAGTTTAACTACCCTGATATTTGCAGTTCCCTTAAGGGGTTTTTTAAAGGATATTCTAAAAGGAGTGTCAACGGTAATACATCCTTTCCTTTTTTTCCATAAGCCAGTTAACTACCACAAGGAGAGGGGAGGAAAGGGAGGTTGATAGTTAATACACAAGTATTTGTATTAGTGCTTTTTACCTAAATGTAAACGAAGACTCAAAAGAATCACAAGAAATGTAAGAGCGCCTTCTAACATGGATCTCTCATGCTCTGCATCAAGTACTGTGTTTTGATGTTGTGAAGCCATTGTCAACAAATCCACTACCTTAAATCTATTAAAAAAATATTTGAGACAGATTTTTTAAAGTTAAAACAAAATTAGTTTAAATTCCAAATACTTCCTAATACCTGTCTTAATAAAATTATGCTTACCTTTCAAAGACAGATGAAATAAAATAATCTGGATCAAGTCTAGATGCACAAACCTTTAAAAGACAAAAAATAAAACCCACAATCTTTATTTCTCAATATTCAGTTTTACTTCTTTTTTTCTTTTTCCAGCCACGCCACACGGCTTGCAGGATCTTAGTCCCCCAACCAGGGATTGAACCTGGGCCACAGCAGGGAAAGCACCAAGTCTTAACCACTGGACCGCCAGGGATTTCCCCAGTTTTACTTCTTGTGTTAATCATATTTTTTATTTTCTGTATCTTCTGATGTTCTGACATCATCTAGGGGGGCCCTACAGACCAGGAGAGAAACTACCCTTCTAAAGGCTAAGCTAATTCCAAAAGACAGTAAACAGCTCACCTGGGAGTAAGTCTCTCATATGCAAGTCACTCATGCCCTTTATTTAACTCACATACCAAGCCAATATTCCCCCTGGCCCCCTGCCCAGGGCAGGTACCAGATAGCCTTTATGCCCCAGAGCCCACCAAGATTATTCAAACTAGCCAATCCTAAACTACTTCCCCTGCCCTGCCTTGCCGTTCCTATAGAAACCCCAATAAAGTTTCTGGTCTAGGACTTCCCCTCACTCCTCCTTCTGCCTCCTGACCAAAATCTAATGCTTCCCCTCTGGTCCTGCGTAGTATGGCATGCCCCCTTCCTTTGGAAATTATAAGTAATAAAATTCTTCTCTCAATAGCACTGACCTCTCCATGTCATCATTTAGTCACCTCTATAAATTAAAATCTCACAGGTACAAATGAGATACTTCTAAAGTACAACATCTGCATTATCAAGTTGGCTTACCTGTAATAGGTAAATGTCAGGATCAATCATGGAATTACAGAAATGAGACTGGACATAGGTCATGGCTTGTCCTTTGATTTGCAGACCATTTCTTACCCACATATTGCTATGGATTTCGGCAAGACTTGCCTAGTAAAACAAAAATTAAGTAAATTGGACAAAGAAGTCATCTAAAGTCAACCTTTATAAAATCCTGTTACAATAAACAATCATTTCAAAATATTTTATAACTTAATCACAGCATAAGCCTGACATTCTGTCCAATGTTTAAGATATTCAATTCAAATATATAATTTTAAATTTTATGATGATCATTGTATTTTATACAGTCCCTTCTTCTAGAGTTTATACATGAGTTAGTTTTCCATGATGACACCTGGATACATTTATAACAATATTCACTGAAATCTTTAATGAGGAATCACTGACGATTACATTTAACTTTTTCCTCTTCAAAAAAAAAAATACATAATGCTTAAAGAAACACAGGAATAAGCATCAAACAAGCTAACCGTTCACCTTTCAACATCAATGAATATAATCTATGTCTTTAATTCACCCTAACTCAACCTTCAATCTATTCATTTTCTAAAATTTGGCAAGAGCAGATCAGATTAGAATAAATTTTCTTACTATATTAATATTTAATTCTTCATGTATTTATGTCCTGTATCAACTAAAACTAAGCACAGTCATAACTTCATCTCATTTGTTCCTAACTCCCACAGGTAAAGTTCAATAATGATTAACAAATCTAAAATTTCCAGGAAAAATAAACTGAAGTGCAAATCCCTCTAATGTATATAAAAGGTGGTCCACAAAATCAGTGTTAGAAATGAAAGAAACCACAGTGCATATGTAGGCTAACTCTTCTCTTTTCTCTCCTCTCACTTTATAGATGGGGAAACTAAGAATCAAGTAGGTGAATCACTCCAAACAACATAGACAATAAAATAGTGGTGGCACCAAGGCTAGAATTTGTTGGGTCTCCTGACTCCCAAAACAGTGCTGTAGTATATTAAACCCCCCCATAAGTAAATATAGTGAAAAGAATTCCTGGGGAAATTATAACTAAATGTAAGTCTCATTTAAAAAAAAAACAGAAAAAACCCAAAATATAATCCGGTAAAAATACAAAAACTAATTTTTTTTTAATTTCAAACATTTTGGCTATAAAACAATGATAAAGGCATACAAATAAAATAAAGGAAGAATCACTTAACCAAGGAATTCAAAACCTTTTAAAAGCCTGAAAACATACCTGAATTTGGAGTGGATGAATCATTAGTTTCATTAACATTTCCTGATCTGGTAAAACAGAATCCAAATCTAGTTCTTGACATTTCACAGCCTAAAAATTATGATAAAAAATGTTATTAATTCAATACGTAATTCCCAATATTCAAAAAACAAACAAACAGAGTTGTTTAATGACACTCTTACCTTACTCAAAAACATAGCATAATAACGATGTAGTGGCAGATGAAAAGTGACTTGGTTAGGTGCTGGCTGCAAATAAACAAACAAAATCCACAAGTCAAAGAATCCTTTACCGAATTCAAAGAAGGTTTTAAAATGCTAAAACCACACTTTCACCTTGATTTATTCCCCTATACTTTCTAATCAAAAAGTACAATTTTAGAAGTTATAGCTTAAAAACCCACTGTAGATAAAATTATTCCATTTTAAATGTAAGTTCCTTAAAGGCAGAAACTGTATACTCCTCAATGTTGAATCCTCTGAAGCATCTGAACAAGGGATGGAATAGATTTCCCTTTACAGTAGGCCATTTCAGAATCTTCAAATGCATGCATACCAAACATGACTAAAGTAACAAGAACAATAATTACAGCTAACATTCACTAAGCACTTGCTATGTGCCGGTCACTGTGCTAATAAGCACTTCATTCAGATTTAATTTAATCCTAGGAGAACCCAATGGGGTAGAAACTGAATATTCCATTTTATAAATAGGGAAATTCAAGTTTAAAAAACTTAAGTAACTTCCTAAAGTTAACAAGTAGTGAACTGAAAAGCTAGCCTGAACTCCGCTGTTATATTCAGAACGGTAAGAGGCTCTGACTACAGCCCTAAACTGAGGTGCAGTTAAAAGGCTTACCTAGTTGGGTGAGATGCTCCCCATATCAGTGGTGAACACACAGTTTCTATAGGAAAGCTTAGTACAGTATACATCAAAGACCTTTGGTATCTTTGTGAATATTATAAAAACTGTATTTTAATCTGTGACTCCCATGGGTCACGCTATCACTACAGGGACAAAGTACAACACAGTTGTCATTCTCAAACAGACAAGAAAAATTAAAAGGTATTATTTGTTTTTAATGCTTCTATAAGTTTTTAGTAAAGTTTTCTCCTGTTAAAAAGTTTTACCCAAAACACTCAAATACCAGTATAGAGTTATAAAGATGTGCAATATGTCCCCATCCCTAAAACAGTTTTTTCCAAAACCGATATGAGAAAAAGATCTTCCTCAACATGTGAATAAATGTCTAAAGAAAGTTGTTCTAACAAATAAACATTTGGCTTCCATAAAAAGGAATTTCTGACACATGCTGCAATATGGATGAACCTTCAAGACATTATCCTAAGTGAAATAAGCCAGTCACAAAAATAGATATACTGTATGATTCCACTTATATGAGGTACTTACAGTACCTTATAGAGACACGAAGTATAATGATGTTGTCAGAGGCTGGTGGGAAGGGAAAATGGGGAGTTTATTGGGTATAGAGTTTCAGTTTTGCAAAACAAAAAGTTCTGGAGGTTGGGTGCACAACAATGTGAATACACTACTGAACTGTATACTTTAAAAAAGGTTAATAAGATGGTAAATTTTATTTTATGTGCATTTTACCACAATCAAAAATAAAACTAAAACAAGTTTGCCTTCCATTACTATAATCATTTTAGTAACATAACTATACTAACTAGCTAAATCAGAATCTCCTTCCATTTCCTTCTAAGGCAGGCGTCAAGAACAGTGGTTAAGAGCAGACTCTTAAACGCTGGATTTGCAGGAGTTCAAATCCTGATTCTGCCACCTACAGCTGTAAAACTGTGAGCAAGGGGCTTCTCTGGTGGCGCAGTGGTTGAGAGTCCGCCTGCCGATGCAGGGGACACGGGTTCGTGCCCCGGTCCGGGAAGATCCCACATGCCGCAGAGCAGCTGGGCCCGTGAGCCATGGCCACTAGGCCTGCGCGTCCGGAGCCTGTGCTCCGCAACGGGAGAGGCCATAGCAGTGAGAGGCCCGCGTACCGCAAAAAAAAAAACAAAACTGTGAGCAAGTTACTTAACTTCTCTGTGTCTAAGTTGCCTGACCTGTAAAGTGGAGATAATAAGCAGTTGGATGGCTGTGAGGATCAAGTAAGAGAACATAGTACCCAACACACATTTCTATTAATTACTAAGCCATAGACTCTATCTTGTCTTTTAAGGCTTGAACATATGCTAAACACACATTCTTCTACAGTGTTATATTCCATAATCCCCTCTTGTCCAACGTCACAAATTAGTCACTTGAAAAACTCTTTTTCCACTCCTTCCATATATACTGAGGTGGTCCTCAGATTCCATTCTTAGCTTTCTACTCTTCTCATTCTAGGTGACTTTATCCAGTTCATAGCGTCAACTGCCAACCCAAGATGACTCCCAAATCTCAGCAGAAATCTCACTCCTGAACTCCAAACCCTACATTCAAGTGTTTACTGAACATCAACATTTAATATCCCGTGGGGACCACAAATACACTGTGTCCAAACCGAACTCAGCATCTTTGCCCTGAAACTCAATCCTCCTCAATGTTTCTTCTCCAAATTCCCAGTAATACAAATCTGAAATGTAGACTGCTTCCTTCTCTCAAACCTCCTACCTTTCATAAGGCACCAAAGTGTGTCTGATTTTCTAAATACATCTTAACTTTACTTCCTCCTCTCTTTCCATACTGCCCCTAACTAACCTTAGCTCTGGCCCTCAACATTTAGTGCCTAGATTTCCGTGCTAGCCTTTGCTACTTCTATTCTTACCCTCTGTAAGAAACTTTCTGTGGTATCTGCCTAGCTCACAACCTTCCCCATCTTCTCAGAATGTCCCTTCCTACACCACTTCCAAATACACACACACAGGGACTGGAGCCTGACAGTCAAGTTCAGTAGCCACATCTGACTGGATCAGGGCAGGAGATACCTAACCCATCGTGGGCAATGAGGTTCTCTCTTCACTTGAAAATTGAACTAGATTTAAAGACATCTGCAGACAGTCTTGGAGTATGGCTGAAACTGAAATATTAGGCAACTGTAGGAAGGTAATATTTAACCACATAGGCAAAAAAGCACAGAAAACCAATCTACAGAAAGGGAAGAAAAAATGAGGCAGAAAGGCCAAAGCAAAAGCAAGAGACAGGAGTTCCTGTTCAGCTTTCCACTCAGTTCCTGAAGTCCAGGTGCCATAAGATCCCTGAAAGACCTCTCTGTACTCATAATAAATTATTCCTCCTTTAAATTAGGCTGCCTCAAAAATGTTTTTTTCCTTGTATTCAAAAGAACCTTAATTAGTACATCTATTTAAACCTTGATATATTGCCAGGAGGTGGTCTTACCAAAACATTAATTTAACCTTGTACTTCTCCATTCATCATCTTTTTTTTTTTTGTGGTACGCGGGCCTCTCACTGTTGTGGCCTCTCCTGTTGCGGAGCACAGGCTCAGGACGCGCAGGCTCAGCAGCCATGGCTCACGGGCCCAGTCGCTCCGCGGCATGTGGGATCTTCCCGGACCGGGGCACGAACCCGTGTCCCCTGCATCGGCAGGTGGACTCTCAACCACTGCGCCACCAGGGAAGCCCCATTCATCATCTTTTAATGGCTCCTTATAGTTTTAACTTCCTTTAACCTTCTGACTCTTGAGAGACAGGGCTTACCTCTCCAGCCTCATCTCCTGTCATATAAACTCATGCACCATAGGTAGTGCCTTTGTATATGCCTTTCCCTCTGCCTCAAATACTATACATCCTTGCTCCCACTGGATTAACATACCTTTAAGACTTTGCTGAAGTGACATTTCTGCTAGGAAGCTTTTCCTGAGTCCCTCAGGGTAAATCAGATGCTCCACTCTATTCTCCTCCATAGCACCTTGGTCACAACTTTACAGAAGCCCTCTGATCAAATTAGCCATTATTTGTCTTCCATTTCCTTAAATTAGGCACCATTTCATCACTGTATCCCCAGTGTTTAGAACACAGTAAACATTCGATAAATATTTGCTGGATGAACACATGTTCTACTTCCATCTTATAAGAGATGACTCTAATCAAACCACTCTGCTATATACTCATAAATGTTGCTATATACTCATAAATGTTGCTCTGCTACATACTCATAAATGATATTCAGTATTTGAGGATTCTTAAATGGCCTGTACTTTGGGAAAATTTATTCCATCCTGTGTTTCTAAGTGACTGTTTGATTTGCCTTAATCCAATTCAAAAAAATATTATTTGCTTATTCTGTGCTGGATTACTGTGATAACTTCTGACCTCCACTCTCAAGGCTGAAAGAAGAACAAATATTTATCACACATGAAATATGTGCCTCTTAGTCAATCCTCATTGGCTAATATTATTATCTTAAATAAAGAGATGAGAAGGTGGACTCGGCAATGTTTTAAAAAAAAAACAAAAACTGTCCAAGACCAAGATCACATAGTGTCCACTCAGGTATGCCTGACTCTAAAGCTCCTTCCACTGCCAAAGCCAGTACAGTTGAAATACGACCAGACAAGAAGTTGAGAGACATGGGATCTGGACCCAGAAATACCAGGAGTTTGCTATACAACTAGAGGCAAGTCATTTAGTATCTCTGCATCTCCATTTTACATTTGAAAAAAAGGGAGTGATAATAATATCTTCCCTACTTCACAGGGTTGTTTTGAGAAACAAATATATCAAAGCACTTTAAGAAAGAAGAAACTTTTAAACATCGTAAAGGATATATTGGTTGATTCCTTAAATTCTGTACTTATTTTCTTTTCTATTAAAAATCTATATAAATTTTTGCAACATTTGGGACTTCCCTGGTGGTCCAGTGGTTAAGACTCCATGCTCCCAATGCAGGGGGCCCAGGTTCAATCCGTGGTCAGGGAACTAGATCTCACATGCCACAACTAAAGATCCCACAGGTCACAACGAAGATCCCACATGCTGCAACTAAGACCCAGCACAGCCAAATAAATATTAAAAAAAAATTTTTTTACAACATTCAATATCTTCCTAAAATATTTCTGTGTTAAAAACAAATATACTGGGGTTTCCCTGGTGGCACAGTGGTTAAGAATCCGCCTGCCAATGCAGAGGACACGGGTTCAAGCCCTGGTCCGGGAAGATCCCACATGCCGTGGAGCAACTAAGCCCGTGCGCTACAACTACTGAGCCTGCATTCTAGAGCCCACGAGCTACAACTACTGAGCCCACACACCAGAACCACAGAAGCCCAAGCACCTAGAGCCCGTGCTCCGCAATGAGAGAAGCCACCGCAATGAGAAGCTCGTGCAACACAACGAAGAGTAGCCCCTGCTCACCACAACCAGAGAAAGCCTGCGCGCAGCAACGGAGACCCAACACAGCCAAAAATTAATTAATTAATTAAAATATATATGTGTGTGTGTATATATATACACACACACACTATTTCCTTGAATTCAGCTGCTCTGTATACTATACTTGATTCTAACTATCCGTAAATCCACCCCAAGTTCAACCGTGGATTAATTTCATGTCAAATACTACCTAACCCTCTGTGTGTAATAATAATTTTCCCCTAGTTCAATCTTCCTGTTGTCTTAGTGATGACACCATTTCAACAATAATTCCTAAAGTTTCAAATACTAATGAGAATTGGACTGAGAGAAGCTTCAGCTGAAGCCCCAGCTGAAGGACTAATCCTCGATGGGGTGAAGAAATAGTGAAGCAGGTTAAAAGCAGGATGGAGCTCTGTGGAGAATGGAGAATGTTTTCTTTAAAGACTGACTCATTACCATTTATATAAACAAAGCTTAAGCTTAAGTACCAACATTTAGACAAGAAAAGAATAGGTGATTTGGTGAAGGCAGAATCAGAATCCAAATGGACAAAATGGCCAGGTTGAAGGCTAAAGGCAGGCACAAATATTGGAGGAGGAGTAATCAGGGATGGAAGACAAATTAGTTTGAGGCAGGAAGGATGAGAGTTAAAGATAGTAGGAGGCTCTTCCCTTCATAAATAATTCAGTCCTAAAGCCACTGGCGGGGAGGTGTTAAGAGGCAAAATAAACCATCTATAAGGTGAGGAGCCTGAAAAGGGATATCAGAGCCCAGGGTGAGGAGGACAACTGTGTGTGCTGGGGCAGGGTTGGGGGAAATGTCAGTGGTTTTCCAGGGTGAAGAGCATCTACACAGAAGTGGGGTGTGGCCTGGCATACGGAGTCAGGGCATCCACACAGCAGCCCAGTATACTATGTCAGAGCCAATCAGGGTGAGGAGAGTGGGGACTGACCAGGGATGAGAAGCCAGAACCTGACAGAGGTAAAGGGGGCAATGACACAGGGTGCCAGCCTGGAATAAGGAATCAAAATTCAAGCAAGGTGAGGAGATTATCCACAGGTGAAAAGGACCCAGTATGGGGCATCAAAGCCAAAGCAGGATAAGGAGGGCAGCCAGAATGAAGAAATGCCTGGTGTGGGAATTCAAAGCACACATAGGGCGAGAAGAATTCTTCACAGAAGGGTAGCCCAAGGTGGGGAGTTGGAGTCCAAATGGGATGAGGAGGGTGTCCATATGTAGGGCAGGGTGGGGGACAGAATGCAGGGAGAAGAGGGCATCCATGTAGGGAAAAGGGAGGCAACTGATATGAGAAATTGGTTCTATATAAGAGGACTGGTCAAAGAAATAAATATATTAAGGATAATGGAAGCCAGGTTTCTCACTGTTAGAGAAAACTAGAATAAGTCCTGTCCTATACTGGAATATAAAGTATCAGCTAGAACTCACAGTTTCAATATATATAATAGAGAAATAAATATAGATGCAGATATGTACATCTATATACATAAATGCATACATATATTCTGAACCTCTGTTCACTGAGAAGGCCTGGAAGCAGTTAATACCTCGATAGCAGTGAGCCCACCAAGCATCCAGATCTTGCTTTCTCAATACTGTTTTCTACTAAAAGTAACAAAAGATCCTTAAAAAAATGACTGATTCCAGGGGTAGAATAGGAAAAATATAAGGTGAGCCTGAAACATCTTGTTGAGCCACTGAGAACAGAAGTGCTCAAAGAATAACGGGACAAGTCAAAAGAACACAGAAACCTGCTTGAAGGGGCTCTCACTGGCCACATCTGAAACAATCTGAGCATCAAATAATAGTAGTATTGGACTATAACCCAGTGAATAAAAGAAACTATGAATCTCCACAGCAGAAAATTAGTGAATGAACTAAAAATTAGATGAGAAAACAGATGTATTTAAATAGCTTTAAAGCACGTCCTCACAAAATACTTTATTAATTACGATGAGAAAAAGGGTAACTTTATGGTAAAGAAGTCTGGCTGGTACCACCCTAATCAAATGAACAAAGAGAATATCATCAGTAATAGGACAAACAAAGATCATAAACCACTAAAGAGGGTGCAATGAAAAGACTGCAACATCACTTCTGTAATATTCCTGCAAAAGATGCATAATCTGAACCTACTCATAAGAAAACCCAAATTGAGGGGTGTTCTACAAAAATAACTGAGCTGTATTCTTCACAACATTATTGCCCTGAAAGGCAAAGAATGAGAAATCATTCCAGGAGACTAGAGACATGATAACTAAATGCAACATGTGACTCTAAATAGGATCCTTTTGCTATAAAGGGCAATCAATGGACAATTTGTAAAACATGAATGAGTTCTAAGATTTACATAGTAATAATATAATAAAGTTAATTTCCTAATTTTTATGGTTGTCTCTGTTTATATAAGAAAGAGAATGTCCTGGCTTATAGGAAATGGATACTAAAGTATTTGGGAGTCATGGGCATCAAGCTAACATGTTAACTCTCAAATAGTTCAAGAAAAAGTTCTTTGTACTCTACTTCCAACTTTTCAATAAGTTTATGATTGGGTAAAAGAAAAAATTTTTAAGGAAAATAAATAAATAAAAGCCCCTCCTCTCCACGCCCCGGCCTAAGACACCAGGAGCTGCATCTGCCCAGAGTTCAGAAATGAGATAAGGAGTGCTCTCCCTTCCACATCTGGCAAATTTTGACCCCACTTCATAAGAGGAATAAAAGGGGCTTCTGATAGGAAACTTGGCTGACTAATTAACAGCAAGCCCTTATTTAATTCTTCTCAGTTCATTATCAACAACAATCATCCTTACTCAGCCATAAAAAGAAACGAAACTGAGTTACTGTGGATGGACCTAGAGCCTGTCATACAGAGTGAGGTAAATCAGAAAGAGGAAAACAAATATCGTATGCTAACACATATAAATGGAATCTTAAAAAAAAAAAAAAAAAAAGGCTCTGAAGAACCTAGGGGCAGGACAGGAATAAAGACACAGATGTAGAGAATGGACTTGAGGACACAGGGAGGGGGAAGGGTAAGCTGGGACGAAATGAGAGAGTGGCATCGACATATATACACTACCAAATGTAAAATAGATAGCTAGTGGGAAGCAGCCGCATAGCCCAGGGAGATCAGCTCAGAGGTTTGTGATCACCTAGAGGGGTGGGATAGGGAGGGTGGGAGGCAGGGAGATACAAGAGGGAGGAGACACAGGGATATATGTATATGTATAGCTGATTTACTTTGTTATAAAGCAGAAACTAACACACCATTGTAAAGCAATTATACTCCAATAAAGATGTTAAAAAAACAAACAAACAATCATCTTTATTCATGCCCAGAGGAGAACACTGACAAATTAATAAAGTTGTGATACCCTTTCCATCCATCTCCCCTATTCTGTTCACATTTGCACTGTCACTTTTATCTCTTTGAATGAACTCCTGAGAAATATACATTTAATAACATTAAAAAAATTATGTCCTTCTCTAGGAAATAAGCAAATAGTTAATGTACTGTAGAATCTCCTAAGTGTCAAACAACTGGTCTCTTACTTCTCCTTTTTTAAAGCCTAGTGATTTTATGTTTATTCCAACACCTTTCCCTTATCCCATGAAAAGATATTCATTATTTTCAATGTTAAATGAGATCTAACACTTTTCTTAAATGCTTTTATGTATATCAAAAATATACATACCTCATCTACGAAGTTAATAGCCTCAAACCAGTCTTGAAGAGCTTCAAGGCAGTATCTCACAACATTTCGGGTATATTCTTGAGTTTCCTAAAATAATAAGTTATATAAGTTTACAGTATATAAATATATATATGTTCAACTTCAAAGTATATGCAATATATAAAAAGTTGTGTGCATTGTATATATAATGGAAAAATATACATATTTTCAAAATAACCACATTTGTCATTTCAAGGAATCATCCTTTCACAAACTAATAGTAACAACCAGTGACAGTTATGAAAATGAACTAACCTGAAATGAGTCAAAGGTGAAATAAATGTATGTGATGTAAACTGGGTTCCATTTCAAAAGATCCTAAAAATATAAGTTCCCTACTGTTATTAATGGGTAGAGTTTCTTTTGGGATGATAAAAAAGTTCCAGAAATGGATAGTGGTGATGGCTGCAAAACATTGAGAATGTATTTAATGTCATTGAATTGCATACCTAAAAATGGTTAAAGTGTTAAAAAATTTATCTTATATATATTTTGCCACAGTAAAAAAAAAAAAGAGGGCAGAACATATGAGTACTGTAAGCAGCCTGTGAATATCTTAGCTTGTAACAGAATCTAAAAGGAGGAAGAATAAGAATGTGCCACTTAAAATAAAGGTATTGTGAAAGAAAACTGTAATGTCTTATGGAGAAATTGATCCAGTGAAATAGGCAAGTATTAAGTTAAATGGAAAAATAAATCGTGATAGCCTCTCTTTAAAAAAATAGGCAAAGGGGCTTCCCTGGTGGCGCAATGGTTGAGAGTCCGCCTGCCGATGGAGGGGACGCGGGTTCATGCCCCGATCCGGGAGGATCCCACATGCCGCGCAGCGGCTGGGCCCGTGAGCTATGGCCGCTGAGCCTGCGCGTCTGGAGCCTGTGCTCCGCAACGGGAGAGGCCACGGCGGTGAGAGGCCCGCGTACCGCAAAAAAAAAAACCAAACTACAAGCCTCACATCCATATCTAAAAATAGCATCTCTAGGGTCTTCCCTGGCGGTCCAGCGGTTAAGACTCTGTGCTTTCCTACCAAACGTAAGGTAGATAGCTAGTGGGAAGCAGCCGCATAGCACAGGGAGATCAGCTCGGTGCTTTGTGACAGCCTGGAGGGGTGGGATAGGGAGGGTGGGAGGGAGACGCAAGAGGGAGGGGATATGGAAACACATGTATATGTATAACCGATTCATTATGTTATAAAGCAGAAACTAACACACCATTGTTAAGCAATTACAGTCCAATAAAGATGTAAAAAAAAAAAAAAAAAGACTGTGCTTTCACTGCCAAGGATGTGGGCTTGATCCCTAGTGGGGAAACTAAGATCCTGCAAGCCAAGGGATGTGGCCCAAAATTAATTAGTTAATTAATTAATATAGCATCTCTTATAAAGTAGATATTATCATCCCTTTCTTTCAGAGATTTACTTCTCCTTCACCCAGCTCAGTCTCCATATCCTGTTAATTCTTCCTCAATATTGTCATGTAGGTTCACTTCCATTTCCTCCTATTTCTGATATCATTCAGACAAAATATCACTTAACTAGTTTCCCTGCCAACAGTCTCACCCTGTTTTAATCTATCCTATATGAGATTTATCCTTCTCAAAATATTATTTTATACATTCTGTTCCCTATCTCTTACTGAAGAAAACGTAATGACACTTTAAGTTACCATAAATAATGTGTCATAACCAAACTAAAGTTGTAGATAACTCATGTATAAAGAAACATTTAAAACCAAATGTTTTCCTATTTATCAAAGGTTTGAGTAAAGGGACACCACTATATCCTCTTTACACAAGTGTAAACTGATAAACTCTTCTGGAGAACAATTTGAAAAGTAGATATATCAAGAGTCTTCAAAAAGGTGACCAATTAATTCCATTCCTAAATACAGCATACTTAATAATCATGTTCAGATCATCTCTCCCACCTCCCCATCACTATCATACCCACCTCCCAAAATTCAGTATGCATGACTTACTAGTTTTATGACCTTGAGGAAATTACTTGAATTTTATGAGTTTCAGTTTCTCCATACGTAAAAATGGGCATAATACTACCTACCTCCTAGTACTGTTATGAAGAAGCAAATGAAATAATGTACATAAAATGCTCTATGTCACAGTCTAGCACTATATCTGACAAGTACTACTTAAGCGCGCCAAAGATTCACGGCCAGGCTTAACTTCTGTCAAGCCTGCAGTAACGTAAAGTTGCCACTAGATGGAGACTTTACAGCTTATTTGTTCTGTTCAGAAAGCAAAAATTAGTAAAATTCTAGAAATGTGCCATCCCTTTATCCAAGCTATCTGTTATTAATCTAGTATAACTTGTTTAACTATCCCTTAGCATTTTCAAGAACCAAATAGCATATAGGGCAATCAGACAAAGAAAGTAAGCTATCAGGTGAAGTTCCTTTTTTCTATTGCTAATCCTTTAGTTTTATATTTTATAATTAGAGAACATAAACATAAAGCAATAGCTTTGTTTTACTTAAAATAATAGTCTTTCTTCTAGTTTACATTTCTAAAACCTGACAACACTGCTGCTAAAAAGCTCTAGACAGTCTTGCTTAAGAGACAATTATAGCAAAGTGATAAAGAGCACTGGTTCTGAAATCAGATGGATTTGTTTTCAAACTCAAGCTTCCACTTGCAGCTGTGTAAATGTGAGCAAATTATTTAACCTCTGAAAGAAAGGGATGATACTATCTACTTTATAAGAGATGTTATGAAGATTAGATACGAACATAATGTAAGCAATATAATGTAAAGAACAATGTCTGGCATAGTGTAGGCTCTCACCAAGAGAACGTCTTATCTAGGAACTAGATGCTCCTTTAGCTAAGAAACTACTCTCAGATACTACCAGAACAATATGAGCTCATTTTCTCTCTGTTGTCTTCACTTCTTAGATTAAGAAAACCATAACACATTGCAATCCTGGCCTTCCAAACTGAAAAATAAACTACTGCCTGAAAACAATGATTTCTCATTATCACATAAACATAGCCCTGGCCTTATAATCCAAAATCATCCTAAACACAGTTGTCAGAATAATCCTCCTAAAATACTGACCTTTTCATATCAACATCGTATCAATCCTCCCTCCTAAATCACCATCTTTTCTGTTGGCTTATATGATGTTGCATTCTTCTGGTTTTTCTCCTCTCCCTCTCTGATGTCTAAATGTTAGTTTTTTCTTCAAGGTCCGTTTCTCTTCTCCCCCTATTTGATGTGATCCCATCCCCTGGCAATAAATGCCATTTTTATTCCCAAGGGTCTAAAATTTATAACCCTAGTCCAGATCTCTCTTTTGAGCACAAAACTCATATATCCAACTGACTATTCACTATTTCCACTTGGATGTTTCAGAGGCATCTCAAACTTAACATATCTAAAACTAACTCTGATCTCTCTAAACCTTTTCTATCGATCTTTTTCACCTCTGTAAAATTACCTCCATACATAGTTACCCAAAAATCTATTTCACTCATCAATAACATACAATCCATCACCAAGGCTTTTAGTTCTACCTTCAAAATACATCTTTAATATCCAAAATGCACCTTTAATGCACCTTGAACTTCAAACCTGAATTTCCTAGATTATTATCACAGCATCTTAATTGGTCTATTTGCTACTAGACACGATGCTCCCCACGCTCCCCTCAATCCAGTCTTTCCAGCAAACAGAATGATCTTTTAAATGTAAATCTGATCACATCAAACCCCTACTTTAAAATATTCACTGGCTTGCCCTTAAAATTAAATCTAAGGCTCATTAACATGTTCTATAAGAACCTGCATAAATAATACAATCCCTGCCTATCTCTCCAACTCCATCTTGTTCTGTGGCTCCAGTCACAAACTCCTTAAAATGACCAATCACTTTCCTACTGGAGGTAGGTTATTCCATACTATCTCCCCTATTCCCACCACTAACACCGCTTTTATACTTCATATAGCTGGCTTCTTCATTCTTCAGAAAGGCCTTCCCTGATCCTCAAACGTAACCAGCCTCCACACTCATTACTCTCATAGCAATCTGATATTTTCCTATAGAACACTTACAAAAGCTTACAAAATAAACCTGTGTGCTTACTTACTTAATGTCTATCTCTCCTATTAGACTGCTCCATGAGAACACCAAAAACCAAAAACACCAAAAACCCGAGCATCTAGGTAGCATCTGGCATAGAATAGCATTCAACAGATACTTTTTTGAATGAATGAAGAAACGAATCTCATATTAGATGACAGTTTTTTTGATAAATGCTACAATGGAGATTAAATGAGGTACTATAAAAACAGAGACTGGAATCATAAATATGAAAGAATTTAAATGAGCAGATTACATATCAGCTGAGTCTTATGAGTACAGTTTTTGAAGAGCTCACACTAATTGTTCTTCATTCCAGTTAGAATTGCTGCCAAAGTCCTACTGCACATCAAACAAACCCAAATCTCTGACAGTGAGACTCAGGCACATGTATTTTGCAAGCTTCCCAGATGATTCTCACATAAGAGAAGCACTGGACTAAGCAGGAAGAATGAGCTCATTTGTCAGAAAAGGGACTAACTTGAACAAAACCACTGGAATCAAGAAAGGAGTTGCATGTTGAGGAATGGTAATCAATCCAATGAAGGCATGGCGGTAGAGGGGGTATAGGAAGGTGAATTACGATAAACAAGTTGAGGGCAAATTGTAGAAGGTCTTAAATGCCTCTATAGGAAATATGGACATTATCCTATAGACATAAGAACTTGAATGATTTTTAAGCAAAGGAGAGATAAGCACAGAGCTTAGCAGTAACTTTGGTATTAGGAAAAATTACAGTAGGAAGAATCTAGAGGCAGGAAAACCAGTTAAGAAACAACCCAGATTTTAAAAATATAAAGAAATAAATTAAGACAGAGGAAAGAAGTGGTAGCGAGACATTTCTGGTATGAGAGAAAATTCACGGTATCTGATTATAGCTTGAACACAGCTGGTACAGCAAGGGGAGGTTTCTATATTGGATAACTGCATCATTTAAAACACCATACATAAAATGACATAAAAAACACAGCACAAATGTTTTTAAATAGTTTAGGAACCTGAGAAAATTCATATACCTATAAGGAGATCTACATGAATAACCAGAGCTGTTGTGAACTTCAACCTGGCTAGACTGTAACAAAGTTAGGAAGCATCTGCATTTAGAGAAAGCTGGAGTCATGAGAGAAAAAAGAAATCCTCAGACACCAAGGGGGGAAAGTGGCGGGCGGTGGTGGTGGTGGGATGAACTGGGAGATTGGGATTGACATATATACACTGATATGTATAAAATAGATAACTAATAAGAACCTGCTGTATGAAAAAATAAATAAAATTAAATTAAAAAAAAAAAAGAAAATAGAGATCCACTTAAAGGAACACATACATTTAAAGAATATATGTAAGAGAGTCTCATAATAACCCTGTGAGGAAGAGCAGGCTTTGCTGTCCCATTTCTATTTTGTTTCCTTTAGTTTTTTAAAAGAAAACGAGAAAGACTGAGAAGTTCAAATAGTTTTAAATGAGTTGACCAAGTCACCTAAGTCAACAGAGGCAGAGCCAAGACCACTATAAAATCTTGTGCAGGTTGGACTTCATGGGATCCATACAGCAACATCTTAGTCAAGTCCTTAGTTTAGTAGGGTCAGGAGATAACAAACTGTCCAAGGATTCTGGAGACCCATCAAACGCATACTTTAAAATGCAAAGGTAAAATATATATTTGTACAGAAAGACATAAATGCATGCAATTATAAGCAAGCATTTCTTAACCAATCATAAGAATTTATGTTGTTGCTATGTACCCTTAGGTTCTTTTTACAAACAACTGTAAGTTGTATGAAATGTATACTGATTTTGTGCTTGGAATCTTCAAAGTGTAAACTTTATTGAGGACTATCGTCATCCCTTGAGAGACAAGAAACATTAGGAAACGAACTGATAATGGGTAAAATGAAACAATAAAGATGAATGTGGAGACTTATAAAGCTCCAAAGACTATTCACAATAAGGGAAGGCTGGAACGATATGATAACTCATTTATATAAATGAATTCTAACCTGCCTAAGAATAACAATTAACTGTCTCAGGTCAACTTTCACAAAGGTGAATTCAGAATTAAACACTGCATATTATTACACACAGGTAAACAAATCAATGTTTTCACACATAATTTTCTTAAATAATTATTTTAAAGGTAAACACAGAAATTAACAAAACATACCCTAACTTTACAATGTGATAAGAGTCCCCACATTGGCTGTGCACAGGCCTCAAGTTCAGCAGCAAAGGCAGCATAGTAGGTCTGAGATTCAAATTCCACATGCTCATTTAGTTCTCGCTTATTTAAGTTCATACCTTGCAAAAATTAAAACAGATATAAACCTTGCCAAATGGAAATAAACACCCATATTAAAAATCAAGTAAAATACTTCCAAGTACCAAACACATTTTAATGAACACAAATGGCATAATGACACAATATGTATAGAAATTAATAAATTATTAAAAATAAAATAACCTGGTCCTTTTGGAATTCTTTATAAACTACGTTTTCTTAGAAACACTTTGTGAACTGTCTCTTTCTTATATAATATAATTGAATATATTAAATAAAGTCAAAACTATTTTAATTGATGCCGGTTGAAATTTTTATGAAAGTATTATGAGTCTTTCTTGGAGAATAGATTAGAAATTTCTAGATTAATGCTTTCAAATGCTTTTAAAAATTACACTCCTATTTCCTATGTAATAGTTTGACCTTCTTCATAACTCTGATATGTTTTCATGAACACTTTGTCAAAATACTTACAAATATCAATTAATTAAAATGAGACATTTCACATGTAACTGAATGATGTGCTATTATCTTTTAATTAGTGTTTGACAGTTTAACATTAGGCATTTTGTAAACTAAAAAAAAAAATGAAGAAAAAATCTGAAATTGATACCTTGAAAGAAAGATACAAAGTTCATCCATGTCACTAACAAACCATGGTCCTCCAAAAATCTCTTAGCCACACTTTGATGAGAAAGGATATTAATAAAATCACTGACAAGAGGCCAATAAGTGTTATTCTTCAGTAATGCTTCTCCACAATTCACTACCACATGTAAACTATTTTCTTCATCTAAAATAGACACACACACAAAAAATTAGTTTAAAAAAATAGTTTCACCAATGATACAGACTATACATTTTAGAATCAGAGTCACCTAAATTCAAACTCCAGCCTGCTATTTAATAACTAAATGGCTTTAGGTATATTATATAGCTCTGAATCAATTTCCTCATCTGTAAAACAGAAAAAGACACATATCTTAAGGGAATTAAATGAAATGCTAACATAACACTTAGCACATCATTATAATAATTATTACCACATGTCTAACATATTACATGATATTAAGTTACATGTTTATGAAACCTTATTATTTTCTTGATTTTAATGATATAATGCAATATTTTCAGTTCTAATCAATAAAATGTTTTTATCCCTAGATTAATCTCATTCTATCTTTTCAATCAAATCTGTATGACTTAAATGATATATATTTAATTGCTTTCTTCTATTCAAAGGACACGTAAAAACAATTTTTAACACAGTATTTCAAAAATGAAACAAACAAACAAAAAATGAAACAACAAAAAACACACATAAATCTCTTAAGCTTTAAAAAAAAATCCTCAAAGTTTAAATACATTGCTGGAAGGAGGAGATGGGGAGGATTAGGTTTGTACAAAAACTTTACTATTAGAAGTTATAGCATGTATGCATTAGCTCTCTTGACCTATTCCAGCTTAACTGATTCACTGGACAAACAAGCCCCCCATTCCCACTGTAAAACACACTAATACCCATAATACACAGAATGCTCAAAGCTTGTAGCCTATTCCCTAGTACACAAGCCCCAAGGTATAAGCTTACCCAGTGTCTGTTTTTGCTTCTGTTCATACTAATTGTTCTTTTTACTATAACTATAAAATTTACGTTACAAATACATAATCTGATAAAATATGAATGCATAAATAGAGGTATAACAAAAACTGGATCATACGCTTTTGAAAGACAATAAAAGTGCCTAAGAAAATCTTGGAGGAGAAAAATCACAAAAGTCTAGAAGGATTTTACACTCAGATTGCTTCATGAAAATCTTTATGTTCTTACTCTAAAGAAACTGAAAATGAAAATCACAGATGCTGCTTTACAGATGTGGTATATACAAGAAGGACGAGGGAGAACTCCAATAAAGAAAACCATACCTTACAACTGCTTTGCCCAAAATTAAAAGGTTGGAGAACAAACATACATTTCTGTGGTTTAAGTTAAAATCCACTGTTTAAGATACATATGTATCATTTTTTAACAATGCCTCACTTTAACCAACTTTTCAAATAACCACCTCATAGTCAAACTCATCAGTGAAGAGGGCTTCTACTACACTTCTTATTTCCATAAATTAAATTTAGGTTTCAGCCCGTGAAATTACTTTACCCAACTCAAATTTAACAAGACCTAAGAACAGGACCCACAACAGGATGAGAGAGGGTATAACTGAATGAGGAAGTGGGGGGAAGGGAGCTTTTATGAATTACCCACACCTGAGACTCAGAAACGCCCTCTCTGACAACTACTGCCACTGTGAGTTGGTGAGCAGCTGATACTGATGGGACAGTGCCTAGGGATGCTGGGATTTTTAATTTTTTAAAACATTGAGAATCACTGTTCTATTTAATTGAAATCAGAAGATGAATAAGCAGAACATAATTAATCAAAACCACTATTTTCCTGACACTGCTTTAAACTACTACTGTTCTTGTGAAAAATACCTTGGAATCTTTTATGAAATAAAATGATTAGAACTTCTATTTTTATCCAACTGATACTTTTCCAAATATAGATACAGAGAGAGCAATGATTCAGTGTTAAATGATATTCACTCATCCACAAATATTTACTGAGCTCCTACTGAGGGTCAGGTAATCTAGTAAGCTCTGAAAATAAAGCGATAAATAAATCAAGATTTATACATTCTCTCTCTCCACTGAGGTTAATATCTAAGAAGACAGAGTGTGGTAAGGTCTGTAATAGGAAACGTACAAGAAGTCATAAGAACAAATAAAGCTGGTGTACAATTTAGGAAAAGAGTTTCCTGAGGAAGTGATGTTTAACTGAGATTTACAGAAGGAAGCAGAAATTGGGATTAACCAAATAAACTAGGGATGGAGAGGAAATGGTGTTCTAAGTAGAGGAAGCAGTATAAAAAAGGATGGAATTACTGGGACAAAGAATGCAGAGAATAGGTGGCACAAATGAGTCTAGATGGCCTCATAAATCAGCTTCAGGAGTTTCAAGTTCATGTGAAGAGAATGGCAAGCCACAGAGGCGGTTTTAAGAGAGAGGACATGACTAGATGTTTAGTGTTGAGACTGACTATATAGGAGGGTGCTGATGACTAGGAGTAGAAGGCCTAGAGATGGCAATGGCTTGAACTATGGTGTTGGCATGAAGATGCAGAGATGAAAAGAATTGGCTATTCTAAGATATTCAGAAGGATTTAAATGACAGACCTGGTGATGTTCACTATTTCTACAAAGAGTAAGAAGTCAAAAATGACTCTTAGGTTTTTAGGTTGGGCAACTCTGTAGATGGTTAGAGTGGTACCAACACACCGACTTGAGTGCTAATACACACATACATATATACACATACACACACATGCACAAATGCAATAGAAAAGAAGCAGGCTTGACAGAGACAGAATGGGTTTTTGGTGTTGACACTGTGTGTCTGAGGTGCTTGTAGACATCCAAAGGATATAGTTTAATAAACAATTTGATATGCAGGACAGAAGATCAATCTGGCATTATTAGCAATTACAGACATTCCTATAGTTATGCAACACACGGTTTGGTTTGGTTTTTCTTAAACTTTATTCCTTCTTTTATTTTTTTAAAGTTAACCATTTTTTTTTGTGGGGGGGCGGGTACACGGGCCTCTCACTGTTGTGGCCTCTCCCGTTGTGGAGCACAGGCTCCGGACGCACAGGCTCAGCGGCCATGGCTCACGGGCTCAGCCGCTCTGTGGCATGTGGGATCTTCCCAGACCGGGGCACGAACCCGTGTCCCCTGCATCGGCAGGCTGACTCTCAACCACTGCGCCACCAGGGAAGTCCTCTTTTTTTAATTTATTTACTTTTGCTGTGTTGGGTCTTCGTCGCTGCGTGGGCTTTCTCTAGTTGCAGTGAGCGGGGGCTATCTTTGTTGCGGTGCACAGGCTTCTCACTGCAGTGGCTTCTCCTGTTGCAGAGCATGGGCTCTAGGTGCGCAGGCTTCAGTAGTTGTGGCACAAGGGCTCGGCAGTTGTGGCTCATGGGCTCTAGAGGGCAGGCTCAGTAGTTGCGGCACATGGGCTTAGTTGCTCCGCGGCATGTGGGATCTTCCCTGACCAGGGCTCGAACCTGTGTCCCCTGCATTGGCAGGCGGACTCTTAACCACTGCGCCACCAGGGAAGTCCCAGAACACATGGTTTTAAGTTCCATTTTAAACAGACAGTTGCATAAGACAAACTGTAAAATTTCAGGGATATGGAAAGTTATAAGTTATATTTGGAATCACAAAGTGCAGAAATGAATACAACAAAGTAAAAGTATAAGGAAGGGAGCACGTACTACTAGAGGCTTTTTCCTATTAATCTTCAGCTATTGCTGTGGCCATGTGAATTCTCATTGTATCAGCTCCTACATTTACTAACAGTGTAGACAAAATTTTCAAATATTGTCTAATGACAATGTATACAAAGGCTAGATAGGGGCTATTACAAAGTAAGAAGTATAAAGAACTTGTGTAATATCTGTAGCTAGTTCAATATATTTAAAGCTCATTCCAATACTCTTCATGTAAAAACAGGGAAACCATATGTGCTTTTAGAAAACCAGTAAGTATGTAACATGAAATGTTACGCTACTTTTGAAAGAGGAAAAAAAAACAGCATAGGAGCTAAAGATAGTTTTAGACTTGGCTTAGAAATAATGTAATTTATTGCTAGAAAAAATACATTTATATTTAAAGATCTTAGCAATGCTACTTATAGCTATTTAGCTTTTGGAAAATTCAATTTGTGTAAGAATTTCCAGGACAGACTAACCACATTAGAAGGAAGTATGTGTAGAAAGCAACTAAGACCATGTAATATGATTTCAGAAAATATGGGAAAAATGAGAAACACAGAGACAGCAAGACCAAGTGCCAAGAAACACCAACACTGATAGAACAAGTAGAAAATAGTTTCATGCCACACAAAGAACAGAATCAACAGTGTAAAATGATGATGGTAATCAAGCAAGATAAGGTCCAAAGTGTTGCCACTGGCTTCCTTATCATGTAGTCATAGAAAGGATGACCATATAATTTATCGTATAAACAGGGACACTTTTGAGAGTAAAAAGGACTGTATGAAAAATGATGTCAAAATAACAGGCATAACTTGGAGCTGTTCTGGGGAAAGTAGGACATGTGGCTACTGGAGTCATGGACAATTTTGGAGACAGCAATAGAATGACGGAAGCAGACACTAGATTGAGGTGGGTTAATGAGTGACTGCAAGATAAGAAAATGAACATAAAAACTCTCTCAGGAAAGATGCCTATAGAAAAAAGTGGGAGGCAGACTCATATACATCTTCCTCCCAAACATTCTCCTCTGAAATGCAAACCATATAAAATAAGCATAGCTAAACTACTTAGCCAAGAAAATAGACTCAAGATTCTTTTCAAAAGAGTAGATACTTCTAATTTTTTAAAGTTTTCCAGTTTATAAATTAAAAATACTATACTTGTGAAAAGTCCTTTTCTAATTATGTAATTCTACACATAAGAATATCACTGATATAGCTGAATGATGATAGACACTATTTCAAAAAAGAAAAGAGAAAGTAATATACGTAGCTAAATCTCTAAGAAAGAAAAGGTCATCCTACACAAAGACAGAAAAAGTACAATACAAAGCAGCTTTTAATTTTTCTTTTAAAAAGGTAAAGAGGTATACTGTTCAATGTAAATAATGTATTATTCTCCCCCTATACCTACAATGGGAAGGCAGAGTTACTCAGTGGGTCAGAGTATGGGTTAGACACCTAGCTTTACCACTTACAGCTATAAAACCATAGATCACTGACTTTTCAACTTCCTAAACCACAAATGCCTCATCTATAAAATGGAAAAAACAGTATCTACTCCCCAGAATTACTGATAAATTAGATAATACATGTAAAGTACTGAAAAAAAAGCATGGTATACAGTACGTGCTCGAAAGATGGTAGCCATCATAATTTTTAGCAAGCTATTATTATATATAAGGCATCATGCCCTGCACTGAGTCTTATATAAATTTTCAGGCTATGGTATTGCATCTGAGAATAGGCAGACTATCAGTATAAGGAGAAAATAGGAGCTGATATGCAAAAGGAGACAACGGTAGAAGGCAAGTCTCACGTATAAGATCTCCCATCCACAGAGAATGGAAAGGTCCTAAGATTTAATTTGAGGCATTATTTGTTGTTATTTTTTAAGTTTAGCTCCAAGTGTCAACAAGTGAAGACACAGTCCTATTAATGTTGGCCTGGCTGTATTGTGGCTAAGAACAAAGATTCTGACATCAGGAGATATAAAGTCCTTCTTGGCTCTGTCACCTACTAACTATAGAATCTACAGCAAATGACTTAATTTCTCTAAACTTCAGTTTACTCATCTTTAAAGTGGAAATAATAATAACGCCAATCTAGAGAGTTGTTCAGAAGCTTAATTGAGACAACATATAAATAGTATTAACACAGAGCCTAGTACAGAGCAAATACTCAAATAATATAAATTATTACAAGGAGGCGAAGTCAAGATGAAAGACCACAAAGAAATAAGAATGGGAGGAATTCCTAGAAATGTTATGGCAATTTGAGGAAGCATAAAGGAAGAAAATTAAAGATCACACTAAAGGAACATATAAAAGGCAAGATTTATTCCAACTTTTAAATTATAAAAGTATATGCATATAAAATGTCTAAAGCTGACAGTAACAAATTCATGATTAAAAAAACAGAAACATATCTAATTAATAAGAAAATGGTTAAATAATGGTAAAGTCATATGATATTACTACCTGCAATCATGAAAGAACATGTTCTTGATGTGTACACTTGATAGCATATTTTAAAGTACATATTCACGTCTATAAATATACTCACATCACACAAAAAGACAGAAAAGAAATATCCCAAAATATTTGTTAATATTAAGTTATTTGTTCATAACAAAACTATAGGTGATTTTAAAGTTTTTCTTTAAATTTTGCTGAAATTTTAAAAAATTTTTCTTTAATAAACGTATTATTTTATAATATCTTTAAAAGCTATTTTTAAGTATAAAGGGAGTTTTTAAGATTAGTTATACAAAGTATACTTATAAAACTAGTGAAAATAATTCTGAGTTTACCTTGTAGCTCACTTTTAATAAGGCAACTTTCCATCATGTATAACAGCACAGTGACCATAATATCCAGCAGCTGACATTCTTCTGTTACCTGTCTGGCTAGCTCCTCATTGCTGAACAACTGAACACTAATATGCACAATTCTGTTAGACATTGTGTCTGATTCATGACTTTTCTTCAGTGTTTTCATAATGAAAGCATAATGCTGAACAAAAGTTTTTGTAAAAGCAACCTGTAAAATGTTTTAAATAGGAAGAAAAAAAACACAGTTTAAGTTTTATAACACATTTTCCAACATATCATACTAGCATTTTAAAGTTATGATTAGCTTGTGATGATATCCAAGATAAATGGAAAAATAATTTCAGTGATGATGGTAGTCTTACATTTGTCCTTTTTTGGAAAATTAGCAAAATACTTTGATGGTTAAAAAATGTTCAAAATGCATTTTAAATTATTAAAGTTTTAAAGCAATTACAAAGATAGTCTAAAAATACAAATCTTCACTTTGCTCACAAATATATCAATTCACTAATGTCAAAGTATATGTCTTTGTCCTGTGCTACCAACTTTAACAACAAAATCTAAAGCCTCACCTGAAAACCATCACAGAGTTGTTTACATAACTAAACAATAAGTGAGTCAACGTGACTACTCCAAAAGAAATAATATCTTTTCCTATTTGATCTGAAAGCCAACCACTATTCTCACTAAATATTCTCTTCTGTATACCATATACATTTCCTCTACTGTTTTCTTAAGGAGGTATAAAGACACAAAACAACAGCATTATTAAAGTGTCACTCCTAAAGAGGCTTTACTACCTAAACCATAAGAACTATAGCATGATTTATTGTCTTTTCAGACACTAGGTTGTGTAACTTTGCCATAACCATATGGTAGTTAACAGGTGAGTCCACACCCTCTGAAACTAGAGACTTCACCTATGTACATGTGTACATGAGTCAATACCATTGTATCTTTAACAGTTATGGCCAGCAGCTACAAACTCCATGCTTTTCCCATGCCTAACCATACAATCTAAATTCAGTTGCCCCCATTAAACATTCTCATAGCACCTTGTACCTTTCTCCTTTAGAGAACTTACTACAATTTGTAACTACATATTTATTTGTGCAACTGTGTTTTTGTTTGTCCCCCAGCAATCCCTTTGGACCAAGTTTCATGCACAAAGGCAACCCTTAGGAATCCTGCTCTGTAATGGTGCTTTGACTCAGATCTACAATACTGTGCTTTTTGTGCAGGCCCTCTTTTGGCAACAGAGCTGAGAAATATATCAAAAAGATTTAGTATTGAAAAGGCAAAGAAAGAGGAGCAAAGTTCAGAAAGGAAGGAAAAAATGTAGATACCTTATACTCTTGATCTGGAAGCATGTTGAGTAAGAAAGTGACCATCTTCTGGGGAAATTCATACTTTATAGTCCAAAACAAGAGTTCTTCTAAGAAACTTTTATGCTTTAAAACATCCATTATGGATTGATCTACATAAGAAAAATAAAATTTATCACCCTAATGATTTAAGTTGCCCACCTCACTGAACCTTACTATGATTAATAACCCATCAACCTCAAACATCTGAATGTACCTAAAAATTAAGGCTATCCTTTCAATAATTCAAATGATAATGCTAACAATATCAAGTTAAATTTCTATAATGTCCACAGTATATAAATAATAAAATACTTAATCCTTATAATTTAATATAGAGCAGTTACTAGAAAAATAAGTAATTACTTGCCCTTAAACATAAGCCATTTATCTAAAATTTCTACTAAGATTTAAAACAATTATCTTACAAGAACAATATTCATGGCACTTAATTTAAAATGGTAATAATAATTTTAACCTAAAAACATACTATTAAGGACATAAACTCAAAAGTTATCTAAATTTTTTACTTTTGAAAAAAAGCTTTATGGATGAATAATTTATTTCTCTAAATTTATCCTTCATAAATGAAATATTAACTTCACTAGAGAAGATAATCACTAGTGCATTGCTTACTCTAGTATACAGAAGCATTTACTTTCTTCTGGTAGGAACATACCAGGAAACACATAGAACATTAGATATGCTTACTTGCACTGGACTCAAGATGCCCTCTTCATGCATAGAGGAAACAGGAAATGCATGCCCCTTTTGAATAAAGGTATTCAAAGGGGGGAATAAAATTATTTACTGGAAAGTTTATTTTCTAAAGCCAAATACCACTCCTTGAGGGTTAGGCTGTCTCTTGCTTATCTCTGCCTCCTTGCCATGCTTAATCAACAGAAAGGTCTCAACTGGTATATGATGAATTGAAATGTTTTAAATTTTTATTTTACATTGGAGTATAGTTGATTAACAATGTTGTATTAGTTTCAAGGTGTACAGCAAAGTGTGAATTGAATATTTTTAATACTTTGGCTATCTCTTTCTCTCACTTTCTCTAATTTTTTTCCCCTCAAAATGAACTAGAAAATTCTATTAATCTTTATTGGAGCAAATTATCTTGGGATACTGCTCTGGACCATCAGTTCTATATAAGGGCATCAAGAAGATAAGGGCATCAAGTGTCAACTATGAATGGACTGTTTCAGTGACAGTGCTTAAGCAGAGACTAGAGTTAGATGAGAGATTTGAAAAACCAGTATCACATGAACCAAAATACTCAGGTACAGCCCTAACTATATCACAGTTGAAGTAGTCTTGCAGGGTAACCCTGCAGAGTTTTTTCAATTAACCTTACCTCAATCCTACCCCAGTGTCACAGTTCTTCTGTTATTGAGTAATGTGTTCATACCACATCTCCTCAGGTAACGGGTCTAAATGAGTAACAACTCAGTATTTAATCACTCTCTTGGTTCTTTTGTAAAACACTGAGTTTAATAAGACTTGAATCAGATATTACAGTTAGATGTAACTTTAACCCCATGTTCGATTAATAATTAATAACCCATTATCTTCAGAATAATAATTTCATTAATCTAGAGACACTACGATTTAGATTACAGAGAGACCAAAGTATCTGCTAATCCCCTACCTAACTCCCTTTCAGTTGTGCCTTTAGTATAAGCTGTATGTAGTAGGAATAAAAGTATAAATACAATTACACTACACATCCCTTTATTGGAAACAATAATTCTTTATTTTCCAAATCTCAGAATTTTCTACTTGTAAAACAGAAATCTCTTCCTCTTGAAATAGATCATTCCCAGGATATGGCAATGATTTAAAAAAAAGACATAAACCAGTCCTGCAAGAAATGAGGTAAAATATATTCAAAGGCACAAGCTGACAGATTCAAAGCCAAAAAAGTAATAAAATTAGGGACCAAATGAATCAGGTGACAGGAATATAAGGATTACAATTAAAAATTAGAATATAATCCACAGCACACATTGCTGAAGCCAATTTAATTCTCAAAATTCACTTGGTACTAACATGACTGAAAATTTCACAGACTACCAAAAAAATAAAACCCTCACAGAGAAGTGCTTCTGAAAATAATTACAAAGTTGAACAAAACTAGCAGTATTTAGCCTAAAATTCAGTTATAACTTTCTGCAAGCTTGTATTAGCCAAAGAAAAGCCTGAAGCTACCATAATTATTATATGTCAAGCATTAAAAAAAAAGATACATTAACTTTGTTTTAAATAAATAAAACAATCTGAATGCACCAGAAAAGCTATGGCTGCTACTAAAATACTGCAGTTATGTACAATCCAATTTTTCTAACTTCAGACATAAAAAAAAAGGGAGAAAAACCCACAATGTCTTCACTGTTATTCTTTTTTTTTTTTTTTTTTTTTTTTGCTGTACGCGGGCCTCTCACTGCTGTGGCCTCTCCCGTTGCGGAGCACAGGCTCCGGACACACAGGCTCCACGGCCATGGCTCGCGGGCCCAGCCGCTGCGCGGCATGTGGGATCTTCCGGGATAGGGGCACGAACCCGTGTCCCCTGCATCGGCAGGCGGACTCTCAACCACTGCGCCACCAGGGAAGCCCCACTGTTATTCTTAAAATAAATGATATCAGCTTCCCAAGGTATTTAAAGCATGTATTATGTGTTTTATGTGTTACGTTATGGAAATGTGGTTAGAAATGTTTCCATTAGTTACATATGATTATTTACCTTTAAAATCTTGTTTAAATTGTCATGACCTTTACAACGCCTAAACAATTCAAGCCAAATTGTAAAAAGAGATTTTTGAAGAATCAGTATGTGGTACAAATGCATGACAGCATTTAATTTAGACAGTAGAGTCCAGCCTCTGCAACTCACGAGCTCAATAATCTTGGCCATGTTAGCTGAAGCCCTCTAGGCCTAGGCTTTTCACCCTTAAAAGTGCGGTTTTGAGAACAGGCATTGATGTGTTTGTTAGTACAGTGCCTCTCCTCTTGCCTATCATTACATGTTTTATTTTGAGCTCACTTTCAAACTGTTGAATCAAATTCTTACAAAAACTAAACCACTCCCTGAACTTCAGACATTTTCAAAAGCAACAATTACTTTTTGAAAACAGAGGTTCTACTAATTCAAAAAGCCTCACTTTCAACTTTTTCAAACAGCCACTTCTTCCACATACATACTTAAACCAAACATGATAACTGATCAAGTCTTAAATCTCTATACCACTTCTTACCAGTAGAGGAAGGAAGAGAAAACAATCAATCTCAAATGCAAAAAAATTCATATAATAGAAAATCAACTTCAACATAAAGTCTGCATAAAAAGTAACTTCAGGGCTTCCCTGGTGACGCAGTGGTTGAAAGTCTGCCTGCAGATGCAGGGGACACGGGTTTGTGCCCTGGTCCGGGAAGATCCCACATGCCGCGGAGCGGCTGGGCCCGTGAGCCATGGCCGCTGAGCCCGCACATCCAGAGCCTGTGCTCCGCAATGGAAGAGGCCACAACAGTGAGAGGCCCGCGTACCGCAAAAAAAAAAAAAAAAAAAAAAGTAACTTCAGCCAGAGTCTGACCAGGCTCAAGGAAAACAATGACCTCTTACGCCATAACAGGTATTTTCTGAACATCCCTGAAGCTTAAACTCAAGTATATGACTAACAATCTCCTCCAACTCAGATGTGTCTCAAGGACTCAGGTAAACACACAGACAACTCTGGTAAGTCAAGGGGCCAGTTAGCCATATGGATTTCTAATTTCTTTCAGGCATTACAGGTTCTCTGCTGGGCCACGAAGAAAGGTAAGATGTGCATGTCGGCCAGCAAGTCAAATTTCATGCCCTTTGCTAACAGTCTGTAAGTTAAAGGCAACAACATGAGTAACTAAGTACAGACTTACAAAATGAGCGGAAACTGCCTGCTTGCTCCACCTTCCAAGCAGTCCTAAACTTTCCACAAGACACACTTAGCACCAGAAGTAAGAATTTTTTCATCAAAATAATATTTTAACTTCTGGAGACTTTCTAACAGACCATACTAACCCAGAAAAGAGACTATGTTAAGATTTGGAAATCCATGGCAAAAATCCAGAGCACAGGCTGCCAACTAATAACAAGTACTCTAGAAAAGCTTTTAGGGAGGGTCCAGAAAATATAGTGATAAAGCACTTAAACTCTGGGATTTGAATTAAGGACCTACTTCTCATTAGCTGTTATACCTAACATGCCTCCATTTCCTCATTCATAAAATAGTAATAATAATAAAACCGGCTTCATATGGTTACTTGGAGAATTAAATGACAATGCATGTGATGTGATTAGCACTATGTCTAGCATATTTAAAAAGTTCAATAAATATTACTTATTACTAATCTATTGCCTCACTACAGGCATATCTACTTCTTCCTTTGCAACAATATGTATTGAGTCCTTTCTGAGCCCTTAATATGTGATAAGTGCCATTCATTCTCATTCTCACTCTCTTTCACTCTTGTTACTTTTTCTCACACACACACCCAAAATCTCCCTCTTGCTCATCCTTTAAATCAAATTCAAGCTTTACACCAAATATGCTGGATCCAAATCAAATGAAGAGACTATTTTTCTGGCTCAAATATGATGTTGCTCATTTTATAAAGAAAACAAATGAACAAAATCCCAACAGTAAGGGTTTTACTTGCTTTCGAGTTCCCCCACAATCACGCTCTAACAACACTTTCTCCATATTAGACAAATCTAATAACATTACTGTCCCTTCAAGTGCTCTTAATGATTAAGCATTTTTTTATACAAGGAAAAAACAAAATATAAATACCTTTGGTGTTACTGCTTAGTTTGACCCTCTTTCTCTTGCCCAGACCTTGACTCCCATCCTGATCCTCCTGGAGAAAAACAAAATTAGCATTATCTATAGTCTTATTCATGAATTTATACATTTTATGTAAATATAAATATGCTTATAAATTATGTTAAATATAAAATATAGGCATGCTTACATATTATTAACCAACGATTTTATATATTTGCTGTCATAAACTATATTTTAATGCTGCTAACTTTAAATTGAAAATTAAATTAAAAAATAGCATTATAATTAAAATATATCATGAAAATCCTTAGGATTAAAATGTAAGAGTTCTTAAACTTAATCTGTGCTTCTAATGAAAGACTCTTAAATACCCCAAAATGCCAAAATAAAAATTTTCCTAACCTTATAAATATAATATCAAAGAAGCTAAAGGCGAGGAGGGAGCAGTTAGCATAGGAAGGAAGGGGAAAAGGAGAAGAGGGATAAAACAATGAATAGAGGAAAGGCTTTGAAGAGTCTAACACAAACAAAATGAGTTCAAGAGATCAAGTTCTGAAAAATAAGCATAGCATATTAGAAGCTGGAGTTGACAGTAAAAAAATAATAATAAAAACAAATTAAAATGTGTTTAGGAAAAAAATCCAAGAAGAAAATACATGCATTTCTGCTCACATGTGATATATCCATACCTGAAAAAAACCTCACATTAAAAAAAACAAGGCAGACTTCCCTGGTGGTAAGGTGGTTAAGAATCTGCCTGCCAATGCAGGGGACATGGGTTTGAGCCGTGTCCAGGAAGATCCCACATGCCGTGGAGCAACTAAGCCCACGAGCCACAACTACTGAGCCCACGTGCCACACTATTGAAGCCCGCGCACCTAGAGCCTGTGCTCCGCAACAAGAGAAGCCACCGCAATGAGAAGCCTGTGCACCACAACGAAGAGTAGCCCCCACTCACTGCCATTAGAGAAAGCCCACACACAACAATGAAGACCCAAAGCAACCAAAAATAAATAAATAAATTAATTAATTAATTTAAAAGAGAGAACATGTAAATATAGAAGACACTTTAAAGATGTTTAAAAAAAAAAAAAAGCTGGGTCTTCCTTGGTGGCGCAGTGGTTAAGAATCCGCCTGCCAAATGCAGGGGACACAGGTTCAAGCCCTGGTCCGGGAAGATCCCACATGCCATGGAGCAACTAAGCCCATGCGCCACAACTACTGAGCCTGCCCTCTAGAGCCCACGAGCCACAACTACTGAGCCTGTGTGCCACGACTACTGAAGCCCGTGCACCTAGAACCCATGCTCTGCAACAAGAGAAGCCACCGCAATGAGAAGGCTGCGCACCACAATGAAGAGTAGCCCCCGCTCACCTCAACTAGAGAAAGCCCGCGCACAGCAACGAAGACCCAACAACAGCCAAAAATAAATAAATAAAATAAAATACATTTTTAATTTAAAAAAACGGCTTATAGGAAATAAAAGGGTGAGGGGCAGACCACTCACAGCCTATTTTGTAACCTAGAAAGTCTGTAACCAAAGAAGTAACAGAAGCAATAATCAGTACCTGGGGAGATCATTTGGATGCCCAGGCAAACATCTTGGAGTGATTTGAGGCTGTCTCAGGGGATGTTAACAACCTACCACAACAAAAAAGTAGGAAGCTAGCTGGCTGAGACAACACAGAGGGAAGAGGAGCCGAGGAAGCAGCCTGCTACTAGAGAAACCAACAGTGAGGCTAGTGATATGCCTCTTAGGGAGGGAGCCATGGGTGCAGATGCTCATTTCTGATTTCCTTTGAATGTTGCTAAAAAGGTTCCTGCTGCCTTCACAGTTCGGGGTTTTTTCCCCTCCACCTAAAGGATATGATTCTACCCCACTATCCCAGCTCTCCTGAGCTAGGAAAGATTGCATAGGAATCCAAAACTTCCATGTTATACTGACACCTTTTTCCTATATTTCCAAACATATATGAGCCAACTGGTATTATAAAGACATGTGGTAGCATTTTGGCACACAGTCTGTTGTGCTAACCAATTATGTTGGTGGCAGGTTAGAAGCATGGTACAAATTCCCAGACACTTGTTCAATTAAATCAAATCTCCAAAGCAGAAAAGCCTCGGCTTTAAACTGCTGCTCTGCCCACTGGTGTAGTCTCCTTGGCCTGTGCACCACAGACTTAACTCCAGGTTTCTGCCAAGTCCAGCATCAGTCCTCAGGACCAGTCTGGGGTTACCCAAAGATACTACTTAGCTCAGTCATTCAGCATTTACTAAGCACTTCAATATGGTCTCCCTGTTAATTCCTACCAAAGCCAGGCCTCTATGGTCTACCTGGCAGTAATACTGACAGTCAAACTACACTCTCCTCTTCCTCTGCCACCCTCACCTTGCCCTTAGAGAAACTCAACCAGTATGAAATTTGGAGCCATAAAAGACAGACATAAGAATGTAAAACTATGCCACAGGATCCAGAAGGTTCTAAAATTTGAGATTTTAGCTAACAGCCATTAATGAAACTGCTCTCCCAGCCCTGAGAGAAAAGAAAAAAAAGAAAAAAGAAAAACTTTTAATGTTATATTCCAGGTTAGGATTACTTCATAATTTCAAATACAAACTTCCTATGAAAAGAGTATCCTTGATCAAGCAATAGTCATGGCAATATGAAGTTTTACAAATTTCCCAACCTTACACTTTAAAGGACAAGTAAAATTAGCCAAGCAAAGGAAAGGAAAGTCATTCCAAGAAGACACCATGAATAAAGGCACAATAACAAAAGTCTAGAAACAAAGATCAGCTTGACATCATCATAGATATCAAACTCAGCTAGGGAGGGAGTTTACCTCCATCTAAACTGGTGGGAAAATGTGTACTCTTGTACATCGTTTGAGAGAGGATATAATAAAACTATTGTCCTGAATGGCAATTTATCAATACATATGTCAAAAGTCGTTAAAGTATATCTATCACTGGAACAGAAATTCCAGTTCTAGGAATTTATCCTGAAGAAATAATCAGACAAGTGAATAGGGACTATATGCATAGATACTCATCACAATGTTATTCATAATAGAAAAAAAAATCTTTGGTTTCCAACAGCAGAGCAGGGGATTAGGTAAATAAATTATAGCACACATATAGCCTATGAAGAAAAACAATACTAGAGCTCTATATTCACTGTGAACCAGATAGATGTTCAAAAACTATTACTATAAATGAGAAAAAAAGGCATGCTATGAAGAATAGCATATGGAGTATGAAATCATTTAAGTACTGATAATACACACAAATAAAATCTCTTAAAATATACCCCTTGCTACAGATGTTCAAAACTACCATTAGTAAGAACAGCAGGTTACTGAACAGCATATATATAGCATGGAGCCATTAAAATATACTATATATAAAATCTGTTAGAATATATTTGTTTACAGTAAGTCACTTGTAAGTGATAGAGTAATAGGTAATTTCATCATCTTTTTGCTAATATTAATTTTCTATTTATTCAACGATGACAATGAACTATAGCTTTAAGCTAATAAATATGTTTTTAATACTAATTCTGATTGCCAATCCTAACTACAACGATCTGCTCAAGATAATGGATTACTGTGTTATCTATTACAAGTCCCATTTTTTTTAATTTGAGAAAGAACAAAACTTTTAACAAACAAGAATAACTTCCAGTGGTGGGATATTCAGGCATTAAGGAAGATGAAAACAATTCCGTTATCATGACAAGACCCCACCCACCCCAAATTCATGATAGGGAGTTATAGTTCTCTCCCATTTATCCATGAGAAAACAGTACAGAACCCTGGGAGAAAATGATGGTCCAGCAGACAAAAGAGGAAATAAATAAACTCAACCCAGACAGCATTTGTACAGCCCTCAGAAACACTTTCCAAACCTTAACTAGTCCCTGGGCACAGAAGTAGACAATATTGCTATGTGTGTTTCAGGCATAAAATACATATACAAGTCCAAAATGAGAGAAGAAGACCCCCACCTCTAAAAAAAATCAGATTCAGACTCCTACCCTGCAAAATTTACAGATGGTTTTTCAACCCAAAGTAACCCTTCTTTCTTTGATGAATTTACTGGACAGATGAAAAAAAATGTGAGCTCCATAAAAAGAAGTCAAGTAAATTCACAGCTGGTTAAAACAACACTCAGAGAATGTTAATACAGAATACACAAAGCTAAAAGGAACATTTAACATATAAGGTTATAAAAATAAAATCCAAAGGAGATCTTGAGAGACTAGAATGAAATGAAAACAACATTTATGTAAGCCACTGTAATATGAGACTGTTTGCTTTATATCAATTCTACAAATACAAAGCAGAGAGGGAGCTCTCAAACTTGTCTGAGAGCTGAAGGGGTGGGTGGGTGGGGTGGGGGACCTGGGCATTTCATTTGACCACTGGGGCTCCCGCGACAGTCTAGCATAGCTGCTAAAAGGCTAACGAAAAACCTTGGGCCTTAAGGAAGCCACAACATGCTTCAGGACAAGATGTCCTTATGACTCTATACCAAATCAGATCATAGATTTTAAAAGGGAATAAACATATGAAAGAGTTATGAACAGCAGAGAATACTAAATAACTAAAGCTAAAAATTTAAAGGGGTGTCTTATGGGAGTAAAAATTAAAACATTTCTACAGGGGAAAACAAGAAGAAATGTGTGAAAATTGTTATATTTAACACAGTATTGAGAAGAGATTCCTAATAATTAGAGCTATCAAACAAAGGAACAAGTTGCTTCATAAACTGGGTAAGCTCCCAACCACTGGAAGTGTTCATGGAGAGGGTTACCAATTGTCAGGAATGTTGTAAAATCAATTCCTAAACTGGAAAAGAAATATATTAGATATTTCTAAGGACTTCTCACCAAAAGTTTCTGTGATTCCCCACCCCACCCTTTACCTTTAATGTAATTTATGATAACTAACTAATTAAAACCAAATCTTGTACCTCAAAATAAAACAGTATTTTTCTTTTACCTATTCATTTATGAAAAGCTACTCTGGCTTTCAATTTCAATAATCCTGCTTTTGCTGCAAGTTTTGACCAAATTAGTTTTAACTTTTCATTGCATTCTATCTTGAATAAAGGCAAGAATATCAACAGCACATCTACATAGTAACTTATTTTATTTTGTTAAGTGTTTATTTCTCAGTTATATAAGAGTATGCAAAACAGAAGACTAGAGGTAAACAAACAAAATTAATAAACAATGGTTATCTCTGGATAGCACAGCTGAAGGTAAATGTTTTCTTTTTTTATTCTGTTTTTCTATTTTTTCAATTTTTCCACAATGAACATTCATATTTTTATAGTTACACAGGGGGGAAAGTGTTTTAAATGATTTCATACAGAGATTAATGATCTGGTCATTGCACACAGAAAAATGGACATTGCTATGGTAATGGCCACAGTGAATATAATCTTTCCTTGAAAAGTTATCTTGATCTAAGAGGTCTTATTTTCTCTAAGAAACTCTCTGTTACACCCATGTACATATAATTCTAGAGATAATTTTCTTCTGAACTGAATTATGTGATGGTTATAAATAAATCTAAAAAAAATGAATAAACACAAATTTACATTTTAAAATACTTAATGAAGTTAAAATGTGCTCCTATTTTCTTTTCTTTTTGGTTCCATACAACACAAAGAACATTTTCTGCTCTTATTACATATTAGCTACACAAAAAAAGAGTAAGAAATAGTAGTATGAAGAATGTCATGTGTATAAATAGCCCTGCTGAGTACATAATGTTCTCTTACTCTAGGGACAGCAGGGACAAATACCTGACACAACTTGTGTGAATAAAATTAAGTAGACAGTAATAGTATACACATTCAAGTAAAACTTTACAAATAGGAAAAATCTTGCTGCTGTTAGAGTTTCAAACCTGTTTCTTCATTTTTAAAACAGAGTGGTAGGACTAGATTACCCCTAGGATCTCTTCCAATTCTAATTTACAACATTTTTAAAATTGTTACAATTCCCTCTCTATAGTAGTTTTTGAGATGTCACTGCCCTCTTCTCATCCTGTCTTCCTTTTTATACAATTTGTTAAATTATAAGAATGAAATCACAAAAAGGGTTTGTTCAATAATCCTATGGGCCTGTAAGGTAAGGGTGTAGAAATTCCAATCCTTAAGACATATTCAGCTCTTCATTAAATTTCAAATATAAATACTAAAAGCAAACAATCATTTGTGCCTGCAGTTGCAAAATAAAATGCAATATGGCTTTAAAAGCTTTAACGAAATTTTTAAATGGCATAAAATAGGTATTTGTTCAAGTACATGTGTATCTGGGTACTCTTCTTCTATCATACTCTTTCCATCTACCTTATCCTTTCATCTACTTTCTCCTTTATCTATTCCATCCTTTATTAAATTTAATTTGCTTGCATTTTCATCATTTATATATGTAAAAAGTGCTTTGAAAAGAAGTACAATACAAATTGAAAATATTAATGTCATTAGTTTTTTTAAATATCATTAGTTTTTAAGTGAGTGGGTGGAAATTCTTGTATTTTCCCTCTAAATATATCACACTAAAACTCAATTAACTTAATTTTTATTTATGATATCTAGGCACAAAAGGAAGCTTTTTCCATGTAGGTCACTGGTCCTATTAAAATAATGTTTCTCATTTAAAAAATAAAAGCAGAACAGGAGACCCCAAGAAGAGATTAGCAGAAGAGTTACACTAATTTTATAATTTCAGTATAAATTAAATGCAAATTTATAATTTCAGTATAAATTAAATTCAATAATTTCAGTATTAATTAAATTCAAAACCATATTTTGTTCCTTAAACTGCAATGAATGCTTGTAAATTTTTATTATATCCCCTTTTGTTTTACAAAGGTAAAGATCAACTTTTTTAAAACTCTTACAACTTCAAATATAAGCTTTCACTCTCTTGAGGTACAATAATAACTACTATACTTAAGGAAAACTTTGTGATCTTAGTTAAAACCCTACAGTAGCCATTTCTAGCTACAGTGGTATTTCATTACCATGTTATAGTTTTTCCCAGCAGACAAGTACCACTGAAATAGATGGAAAAATACATACTCAATTACTGGTATGTCACGAGTCATTTCTAGGATATCAACAGAATCCAGGGAAAAGAATGGCAAATGGCACACACTGGTTGTGGAAGTTTCGAAACGTGTTTACAAATTCTTTGACACTCCTCCCTTCGAGAGACAGGATTTACCTCCTTTGCCATTGAATCTGAGCCCATCTTAGCAACTCACAAGGAACAGGATGCAGTTGAACTGATACTACGTAACTTCCAAGGCTAGCTCAGAAAAGGCTCCACAGCTTCTGCTCTTGAGCTACTCATCCTGGGAGAAGCCATAACTATATGAGAAGTCCCAACAACTTGAGACCACCATACTGGAAAAGCCACATGCAGGCTGAGCTCCCTGTGCACAGTTGGAATCAACTGCCAGCTCTGTCCATCACCCATCTTAAATATCCATCTCAGCTGAGCCTTCAGATGACTGCAGTTGCAGCCAACAACTAACAGGAATCGCATGAGATAACCAAGTGAGAACTGCCTGGCTGCCATTCCCAAATTCCTGAGTCAAAGAACTGTGAGCAAAACAAAAAGTGGCAATTTTAAGCCACAAAGTTTAGGACAAATTTGCTGTATAGAAATAATAATAAGAACAGTGACTTATCTACTTACATAAAAAACTCAAGACCAGCAGGGAGGAGACCTAGCAACCATTTGCAACTCCACTACTAACTAGACGAAATTCACTTGCCTGAGTGAATCAGTTAATTCTTTGGAATTCAGCTTCCTCATCTATAAGAGAGTTAGGCAAGACGAACTTTAAGGTCTCCTTTAGCTCTAGCATTCATTAAATTTTTAAACTGCAAATTGCCTCCTCCTGATTCTCATTTTTGTTTTGTTATATTATACAACTTTTAGATTTCTAACTCAAGATTTGACTTTGTAGTACATAAGTCAATAAAACATAAATGAATTTTTTGTATAAAAAATTATGATCACAATCTTAAAATAGAAAATTTCCTATCACTAAAACCCTTTTATGATCGGCCCTGGGTAATGGTCTTATCTTTGTACTTTTCCATACTTCTCATTTTAAATATGTGTGTGACTTTTATAATCAGAAAAATAAATCTAATAAAATTTAAGATATGCCTACCCTGTAATCTAGCAATTCCATATCTCAGAGAACTATTTGCACATCTGCACAAAAAGAAATATAAGCATTGTATCTTTAATTAAAAATTGGAAATTATAAAAATGATTGGATAAACTGTAGTTTATTCATATTTCAGAATACTGGCAAAACAACTACAATGTATTTGTGTGATATTTGGGTAAATTTTTAATTTAAATTTTTAAAGATAAACTTCATTACTCTTAAACCATGCTTTAATAAACTATTTCCTCTGGAAAGATGAGCAGAAATGTCTATCATATGACCTATGATAGCTCAAAACTTCAGTATTTGAATCCCTTCTACATATAAAGCACTAGTACAGAAAACATTTATCAGGAGCCTAATTTGTATCTGGTTCATAATAGGTAATCCATGTTATCCCATTTAATCCTAACATTAGAACTATCACCATTTTTTCATGAGGAAATTGATGTTCAGAAGTTTAAAACCTGGCAGAAAGCACAGCAATATTATGAGGCAATATTCAAACTCAGATCTGCCTAACTCTGAAGCTCAAATTTCTCTTAAAGAAAAACCAAAATAGATATCCCTTCAATCCACTTCCAGCTAAACAACTCTACTTCAAATTCTTAAGCTTTCAGATATCCAAATGACCCCATTTTCATCCCAATTGGAAAATATGATAAATATATAAACTATAAAAAGTACTTTTAAATAGACTAAAGGTTTAATTATAAAGTATGATTTAAAGATCAGAAAGTCTTACTGTTTTTAAATATATAAGTTAAATATAATTCACATACTCTAAAAGTAAGTGTTCTCAGCTACTATTATAAAAATAGTGTTTTATGAGAAAACATACTGAAATGAAGTATTTTTTTAAATGAAGTATTTTGAAGTTGTCACCATCAAAAGGCATTTACTACAACATTTACACTGAGACATAATCATAATTAAGAAACAAATGATTATATAAATTATATTACACACAGAAGTTGCTGAAACAAAGAATCTTAAGAGAAGTGAACAGAAGGAAGAAGAGAGGACCTAAAAAGAACAGAGTAAAAGCAATGGTAATGACCAAAGAAAGGCCCTATTTCAAATTCTCTGATATCCCTTGAGAAATTATTTCTAGAAGAAATTCAAAAGCCATCCCCCAGCCCTTCCCCCCACTACACACAGGGATCTCCTTCTAGCACCCCACTGTAAAATACGGTGTTGCTGCAATGCAGTTATGTACAATTAAAGTAGCCACTGGAGATTTAAAAGCTAATCTGGAGAGTTTAGGCCAAGAAATGACTGTAACGTTTTTCCTATATAGAGGAAAAAGTATCTATATTGAAGATCAGCTTTCTGCATTCTCCAAAATCAAATTCAATTCATAAAAATAAAGTAGAATTATTAGCAGACCATTGGATGCATAAAATAGGTATACTAAAATAGTATGAAGGTTTTAACCTACCATATAAACACAAACATAAAACTAGATTTTTATTGTTCTAGATCACGAGGATGTTTAGATTATTTTAATAAAGTGTTTATAATAGCACTAAACCATTTCATCATGTAATAAATAGTCTTCTAAAGTATCTAATGATGGGACTTCCCTGGTGGTCCAGCAGTTAAGTCTCAATGCTTCCACTGCAAGGGGCAAAGGTTTGATCCCTGGTCAGGGAACTAAGATCCAGCATGCCACGCAGTACGGCCAAAAATAAATAAATAAATAAAATAAAGTTACTACTGACAATAGATTCAAGGTTTCCTTCCTGTTTCGCTGGCTTTAACCAAGGAAAGGTCCCCCTGCACTCATTCATATTTAACTCCTAGTATTCCCAAATCTCCCCTTTGAGAGATCATTCCACCTTCCCACAAAACGCCCTTAAAAAGGAAGCAGAGGGCTTCCCTGGTGGTGCAGTGGTTGAGAGTCCGCCTGCTGATGCAGGGGACAGGGGTTCGTGCCCCGGTCCGGGAAGATCCCACATGCCGCAGAGCGGCTAGGCCCATGAGCCATGGCCGCTGAGCCCGCGCGTCCAGAGCCTGTGCTCCACAACGGGAGAGGCCCGCATACTGCAAAAAAAAAAAAAAAAAAAAAAGCAGAATAACCAATTTAAAATCATATGTCGGGCCTCCCTGGTGGCGCGGTGGTTGAGAGTCCGCCTGCCGATGCAGGGGATGCGGGTTCGTGCCCCGGTCTGGGAGGATCCCATATGCCGCGGAGCAGCTGGGCCCGTGAGCCATGGCCGCTGGGCCTGCGCGTCCGGAGCCTGTGCTCCACAACGGGAGAGGCCACAGCAGTGAGAGGCCCACATACCGCAAAAAGAAAAAAAAAAAAAAAAAAAGGATAAAATCATATGTCTATCTATTATCTAATCACTTCCTTCTTCGATATGTGAAGAATTAGCATTCTTACCCCCATTACTCACTTCCCCTAGCTTCAAAACAAAATTATTACTGTTTAGTCAATAGTGTATATATTTTTGAAAGTTTATTTTAAATATCAGGAAGTTTTCCCCATTTGTCATTATGGCAGCAGTGTTATTAGAAGTAACTCTTTAAAGCTAAAAAAAAAAAAAAATTATAGCTAACTATTTATATAATTTTTTAAATGATTTTATTTTAATTTATTTATTTAACAAACATACATATAGTGTTACAATATGCCAGGCACTACTGCTCTGAGTGCTTCCATATATTAACTCATTCAATCATCATCATAACCCCAGGCATTAAGTACTATTATTACCTCCATTTTACAGGTGAGGAAATTGAGGCATGGAGAAACTGGTACCTGTCCAAAGTCACGCTACTAATTGGTACAGAAGCCAGATTCAAACCCAGACACTCTACTTCCAGAGTAAAACTTGGAAGCAGTATACTAAACTACCTAGGGACTTCCCTGGTGGCCCAGTGGTTAAGAATCATCCTTCCAATGCAGGGGACGCGGGTTCGATCCCTGGTTGGGGAACTAAGATCTCACATGCCGTGGGGCAGTTAAGCCTGTATGCCACAACTACTGAGCCCACACACCGTAACTACAGAGCCCGCGCTCTCTAGGGCCCACACACCAAAACTAGAGACAAGCCCGGGCCACAATGAAAGATCCCACATGCCACAACAAAGATCCCACGTGCCGCAACTAAGACCCAATGCAACCAAATAAATAAATAAATATTTCAAAAAATAAAAAATAAACTGCCTATCCAATTTGTTGAAAACTCTTTAAAACTGTTAGTCCAGGGACTTCCCTGGTGGTCCAGTGGTTAAGACTTCGCCTTCCAATGCAGGGGGTGTGGGTTCGATCCCTGGTTGGGGAACTAAGATCCTACACGCCTTGCGGCCAAAAACCAAAACATAAAACAGAAGCAATATTGTAACAAATTCAATAAAGACTTTAAAAATAAATAAATAAATAAATAAATTTTAAAAATAATAGATGAATTAAAATTGTTAGACCAAAATGAGACTCCACAAAATGTTGCATTTTGTGGGAGCCTTCTTAGAGGGGAAATATACTACTACAAAGTTTAAATTATAAGGCATTAGATCAATTATAAGACTTCCATAAAAGAAATCATGTTTTCAAAAGAAGGATATTTGGCTTAGTTCGTATGATATTATCAAATCAAAATGGGTTTTCAAAGGAAAAACATGTAAATGTTTAAATGTTTAAAAACGATTTAGTTTTTAAAATTTCAATCATTAAATATATAAATCAATAAAAATATGAAATTTAGGTTTTATAGAAACCAAGATTATAAACAGATATAAGTCAAAAAACAATATTTGCTTATAAATTGTATACTAACAAAATACAGGAATGTTATAAGGAATTTATTAGAAATATTTATTATTAATAAACACTATAAAAGTTCAAATTTCAAATTGACATTCTATTTCCCAGTACATTGCTTTTTTTTGATAACCTCTGACATATAAGATATAACCTTATTATGAGATTAGAAACGAAGCTACATTTCACATTCTTCTAGCAAATTATTCTAGACTTAGCTAAATTTTTTAAAAACAATTTCATTGTGCATATGACAACTTGGATAAATTTGGGGATATTTTCATAGGAGAAATATCTCTATGCCTTTCTATCTCCCATTTCTAAACTGTGAAAAGAGAAATGAATTTACAAACACGAAGTAAAAATCTAGTTGTAGTTCTCGTCCTGTCACTAAGTAACTGTTTGACCTTGACTAAGTTATTCCACTCTGGGGTTCAGCGTCCATGTCTATAAAATGAGGAATTCCAACTAGGTAATATCCACACATCTGTATGGTAGTCCTAAAACTTTTAAAATTCTACTTTAAAAAAGTTTCAAATGTTAAATCTCACCTCATCTGAAGAATCTAGTTGTCCCAATGTTCCTGTTGCACCTGCAAAACCTTTGGAAAGGAGAAAAAAGGTTGCCCTTCATAATTGTTATATATTGCTTTACTTTAAAGTTATTTTGAGACATAACAATATCAAAAAATAAGTTCTGTTAAGACAACTCATTCTAACAGTTATTTTGGCAGAATTCAACATTTATCTTTAATAAATTTTAGCCTAATAGGCTTATACTTCAATAGGAAATCTCCAGTGAAAACCCAGATTTAATAATCACACATGGTGTTTCAGAAGGATTGCTTTCTTTTACTTTTAAACCATGGTTTACTAAAATATTGAACTACTAAACTTTGGGGCTACTCTTAAATAGCAACTGCTATATTTTTCATGAGTTAGAACCAGAACCTCTGATAAACGAACCGAATTTTGCTTAAGAAAAATGAAATATCTTCTTTGATGACTCTATCCTTTCTTGCTTCCAAATTTTTACTTTCACTCCTTTCTTACAAAGAATGACACAGCACTTAAATTTCTTCAATAATGAGTAATGTTTGAAGGGTTTTTTGTTTTAGTACAGAAAAGTTATCATTGTTCAAATTAAATATTTAAACAAACCTTGAACTGCCAGAGTGCTAGTGCCTGCAGATGGTTCTTGTATACCATATACAAGTTTATCCTCAGGATATGTAAGTCCAGAGCTCTTCAAAGCTATAAGGTATTTTTCATGACTTTTCCTTGCATAAGCATTTTCTCCAAGACCTAATATTTGAAATAAATTTAGAATCAGAAAAAATATTCCATTCAAAACATAAGTACAGCCATCTCAATAACTAATATATACACATATAAAATAGATGAATATTCTAATGGAGGGGAAACTCTAGAATGAATAATATAAGATAGCTTCAGACAACATTTTTGTGCTCATGTTTGGCATTAACAATCTCAGAATGCACAGCATGTTTATAACAAATAATGAAATCCACTAACTAACTGGACATCTAGAATATGCCAGAGATTACATACAAAATACAGGGGGTGCAAAGATTAATAAGACATGATTCCTGCCTTCAAGGAACTTAAAATTACTGTAAAGAAAGGCAGATAATATGGTAAATGACAATTACGTAGCAGACTTCACCATCTGGTTTAACAACCTGTGTTCTCATAATACCGTGCAGCCAGACTTAGCCCAAAGCAGTTTTTGGAAAGGCTTACTAGAGAAGATAATGCCTGAGTGGAATTTTCAAACAGTAACTGAGATTACTAATTTCTGTTTTACCAAGCATAAAATGTTTTTATAATCACATTTAAGGATAAAAGTATAATTAATATAGAAGTATCAGTTAAAACAAATTTATTCCAAAATTTTGAGAAGTTTAGGTTCTAGAATTAAACAATCCTAGGTCTTCCACTTTAGCATTTGAGCATATTAATGCCAATTTTGTCTTTTGTTTTTTAATATATTATGGAGAATAGAATAACAATAAAATAAAAATACTGACATTTGAAAGTTCTTTAAAAGGAAAAATTATTCTTTGTCTGAAAGCCAAGTTACCATGTCATTTGCCACCTCTTAAGCAGATTATATATCTTTTTTGTTTTTTGCTGTACATGGGTCTCTCACTGTTGTGGCCTCTCCCGTTGCGGAGCACAGGCTCCGGACGTGCAGGCTCAGCAGCCATGGCTCACGGGCCTAGCCACTCCGCGGCATGTGGGATCTTCCCAGACCGGGGCACGAACCCGTGTCCCCTGCATCGGCAGGCGGACTCTCAACCACTGAGCCACCAGGGAAGCCCAGATTATATATCTTTAATTAAGGTTTCAATCTCTCTGATTATAAAAATATATAGTAAATGAGTTTCTTTAGTATTTGCTGAGCTTTTCTCAATTTCCTCTCTTTGCTAGCCTCAATAATTGCAATAGATTAGTTTTGTTTTTTAAATCTCTGCCCAATGTCTGTCTGGGATAGTTTAAAAAAAAACAAAAAACAGTGCTTTATACACTTCATCAACCCCTCACAACAAGCCTGAGAAAAATGAACATATTACCACCATTTTTATAAGTGAGGAAACTGAGGCTTACAAAGATAACATAATAACCAGTGAGTAAGCAAGCAGTGATTAGAAATGAACCTAGACTACAAATTTTAAACTTCTGAATCAAACCTAATGTAATTTCCATCACTACAAGTTAGCTAAAGATTTTTGTTGTTTTGTTTTTTAATTTCAAGAAATAAGAATTTAAAAGAATTGTAGAAAAGAAGACAATTACCATAAATCATTCTCAAGGAATACATTCTTACAATGATTAAGAACAACTTGCTGTTCTTTTTCCCAACAGTTGATAGTTTCTGAATACAGAACCATTTTCTAGGTTGAAGAAATAACAGACCTTCAGGTATAATTCTGATCTCTCTCTAGCACCATCACCAAAACTCAAACACAAGTTACCATCGTTTTATCCTAGGCTGCTGCACTTGAGCTTCTGTTCTTGCCCCTTCCCATCTATTCTTGGCAAAATAACAAGCCATCTTTTTAAAGCACATATCTGATCATGTCACTCTTCAGATTAAAATATATCCATGACTTCCCACTACATTCAGGATAAGATATAAAATCTTAAATAGCTAACAAGGGCCTACCTAATCTGGATCTAGCCTAATGTGGTAGCCTTATTTGGGCCACTATCCCCCTACATTCATTTCATTTCAACCACAATAGCCTTTTTTAGTCCCTTTTAAAAAAGTAAGCTCACTCTCACCCATAAATATTTCCACATGCTGGTCCCTCTGCGTGGAATCTAGGAGGTGCCTAAGTGTTATGTTCTTTATAAACATGTATTATGTTTGGGGTTCATTAAGCATCTTGAATCTATAAATCAATGTTTTTCATCCAATTTGGGGAATTTTAGTCATGATTTTTTCAAATTTTTTTTCTGCCCCATTCCCACTCTCCTGTCCTCCTGGGAGTCCAATTACATGTACATTGGGTCATCTGACTCTATCTAACAGGTCCCTGAGGCTCTGTTGTGTTTTCTCTCTGTTCTCTAGATTGAATAATGTATTAATCTGTCTTCAAATTCACTAAGTCTTTCTTCTATCCTCTCCAAACTGCTGCTATGTCCATCCAGTGAACTTGTCAATTGCATTCTACAGTAATTGTCAGTTCTAGAATTTTTTTTGTTTACATTTCTTCACTAAGATTCCTGATCTCTTCACTCATTAACACATTTTCCTTTACTTATTTGAACATATTTTCCTTTAATTTCTTCAACATATTTATAATAGTTGCTTTAATGTCTTTATCTGCTAAATCTAACATCTAGGCCATTTCAAGGTCAATTTCTATTACTGTCCTTTTTCTTGGACATTCTAACGACATGTTATCAAAGATTCTGGATTCTGTTACCTTCCTTTGAAGAGTATTAATTTTAATTCTACAAGACATTCAATAAACAGCCTGATCACCTACAACTCATAAAGACTTGGTTTTATACTTTGTAAGGGGGAGATTTATAGAAAGCCTGAGATTCTTAAAAAAGCCCTGTAAATTGACAGGAATAATCTCCAAACTCTGTCAGGGTTCTAGGCTTCATTAAGGCTGATCTAGAGTAGAACTTACTCTCAGGTGTGGTCTTCTGGTGTGTCAACTTGATGCCTAGGGTATTGGTAAGGTCCCTCTAGTCTGGTTGAGCTGATACTCCAATGTCTCCCAACACTGCCTAACCTTTATCTTGAAAAGCTGCTTTTAACCCCATAGCAGTAACCCCACAGCACTCTCTAATAAGCCTTAGTTTTAGGTAGTCTCATCCTGTACATGCGTATCTCAGTTCTCTGCCAAGCACTTTTAGGGGTCCCTCATACATCTACCCCACAAACTCTTGCTATTCTGCCCCAAAGATTCCAGTTTCCAACTGCTTCAGCTGCCCTAAACTGTGACCTCTGCCTCCTTAACTCGGCTGGACCACCACGCTCTGCTTTAATGCCAGCCCTCTATACTACAGTCAGGAAGTTATCCCCAGACAGAGATTCAGAGAATTGTGAGGCTCATCTCATGCTTTTCCTTTCTCTCAAAGATTTACAGTCTTGTGTTGCCTGCTGTCTAATGTCTGAAAACAACTGCCTCACATTTTTTCCAGTTTTATGTTATTTATGACATAAGGGCTAGTCCAGTAGTCAGAAGCAGAAAATGTTCTCTACCTGGAATCTAACTCCACCCCATTACCACCCAACTCGCCACATTCTCTAGCTAAATGACTTTCTCTCAATTGTTTTACTTCAAATGTCACTTCCTCAGTGAAGCTCTCCCACCTCCTCCATCAGTGAAATCAGGTCTCCCTTTTATAAACACTTGTCCTATCCCTTCACAGTTATTTACTACAGTTTATACTTACACAATTTTTTGGTTTGGAGGCTTTGTTAATGTCATCTCACTCACTAGACCATAAGCTTTATAAGGGCAGAGATAGGAGGAGTACCTGGCTTACTATGTACCTTCCCTAGTCCAAGCTCTAATACCTAGCCCAAAGCCAAGCACACAGTGGGTGCTTAATGAGTACTCACTAAAGAAATAAATACATCAGATAGACTATCTCTAAATAATACATGGTTAACAGTATACATAAAAACTTCACCACTCTAAAGAAGATATACTTCAATTTTCAAAACATGCTGTTCATGAGCCAGCATAAAGAACACTATTTAAACTATTTATAAGATTTTTAAATAATTGATATATTTACCAAATTATAAATTTGAACTAAAGGTTTAAAAACTAAATTATTTTATATAACAGTACAACTATACTTAATAATTCCAAGTTTTATAACTTAAACTCTACATCACTATAAAATCCTAGGCCACACAACACAAACATTTAGAATAACAAAAATGAAGACACAAAAGTGGTTGCTGTTATTGTCTGGAGAAGGGGAAGTGGAATATAATTACAAATATGTCACACCAAATTTAGGAAACCTGGGTTCTAGTCCCAATTCTAAAATCAGGTAGTTGTGAGGTCCTGAACCGGTCATTTAATTTTTCTGGGGTTCAATTTCTTCATCCATAAACTAAGAAGTATTCTTAATAACTTCCAGCTTTAGCATTCTATTAAAAAAATCTACATTTTACTTTTAAGTTCTAAAATACACAACTTTTAAATTATTTTAGTAATATAAGTAAATTTTAACTTTCTTCTCTTCTAAATTTTACTCACCAGAAGTCAGATCTTTGTAGCTTTGTTGGTTTGTCAAAACCTGAGTAAGAACAGACCGCATTGCTCCTCCCATTTTAGTTAGATCTTCTAAAAAGGAAATTTGAGGTTCCAAAAGCTGAAGGACTTTGTTAAGGTCTTTTTCTGATGGTACATCAGCTGCTAAAAAAAATATAATCAACTTTCTTTAAAATATTTTGCTAAGAACAATATTTTATTCTTTAAAATTATGATGACTTAGATGACATTATTTTATAATCAAAAAGTTAATATAAGAATTCTCTTCAGAAAGCAGGAGCCCACCAAGCACCCAGCCTAGGATAGACTTGTTTAGGAAGTCAGTCCTCTGAGAAAAGACTGATGGGGAAAAGAGATGACTTTATAAGGTATTAAGCACTTAATTTGTGTAAGAAGCATTCAATTTAGGGTCCTAGACTTCCAGATATATATATGTAATCATAAGATCATCTCAAAATTAGATAAACAGTGTTTAAGAAAAAAGTTAAGATCACTCTCTAAAATAAAACAGGAGAAATGAAATATACTGAGATAGTATAAGAATATTAGGACAAAATTATGTCAGCTCTAAATTTAAACCTGTGTAGCAAATAACCCATCCACTATCATATTCCAAAAATACAGATTCATATTAGCTAGAGGTCAAAGCAACTAAAATGAAAAATATGGATGTTTTTACTAAAACAATTTTAAAATACCAGGCAAGATATGCTGGTAGAGGGGGAGAGAAGAAACCTGGACAGCAACTAAAAAAGAATATTTAAGAGGAAAAGAAAAAAAGATGTTTTAGAGAAACTGAGGTCTAAAAGGAAGAAGTGAATAGAGAGATTTAGAGCTTAGCCATAACTGGTTAAAAGAAGAATACATATAACGAAGCTAACAGGGGGCCTGTATGCCCAGGAAAGGGGTCATCAAGTTCATTCAATATTTATTCAGTATCTACTACACGACAGGCACTGAGAAGCAGAACTAAATAAGACATAGTTCCTACCCCCAAGGAACTCACAACCTAGTTCAAAGATAACCTGTGAATGAAATTCTAGATAACTCTGAGTCATGGGACCCAAGCCAAAAAACCTTACTTTCTCAGTAGAAAACCAATACCGTATATTATTCTTCTTTATATTCTTCCCAACGACTTGTGTAGTAACATAGTAGATACTTAATTAGCATTTGTTCTTGATTTCCAAGGGCTCTAACACAAGCTCTGACACTGGTCTAAGGATGGTAGGGTGAAATGGGAAATGCAATTCAAGGCAACTGTCAAACCACAAGATTATCTGAGCTTCCATATCTCAGATTAGATGATTTCAAGTCCTTTCTTTAATTTTAAACAGTGACCTCTGCAGAAAGTAATGCAGAGATTTTGCATAGACAGAAGAAATTAATGCTGAGCACAAGTGGTAATATAGAGAGGAAAACTTCATGAACCTAAGTTCATGAAACTCATCTTAAGACAAAAAAAGTACTTCCATTCATTCCTTTATGTTTTCAGATAATGATAACATAATTATCAAAGCTATGTACGTATGTCATCTACCACTTATAACTGCTAAATGTCACCAAGGAAAAAATAAATATAATACACTCATATGAATTACTCTTTGATTAAACTAATGGTAAGTTTTATGGTTCTCATAATAAATGATTTCTACCTATTTATTACTTTTCTAAAATAGGACACTTGTAGTACAAAATGTAAACATCCAAAAAATCTGTTAACTAGCATATGAGAAATAAAATGGAAGGCAATTTCAATAACCCAGCTGGTCTCTACTTCCTTCATTCCAAAGAGAGAGCAGTTTGGGACTAAATCAAAATAATATTTCTTTCTATATTTTAAGACATACTCTGAGAGGAACAGAAGTACTTGACAAAAGATTGTATACTTTGCTTAAAATGTAAAAGTGAAGAACTGTAAGTATTCGCTCACAATGCAAATAACATGATAGTTCTAGAAATGATGAAGATACATATTTCTTCACACTTTTAGGATGGAAAATAGAAGATAAACATGTGTGCCATAGTTTCAAATTGGATTTAAGATTTATAGAATTAAATAATTTAAAAGCTCTAAAAGTAATGCAAATGCAGTCCCTTAAATGATAAAAATGCAAGTATCACTAAAAAGGTAAAAGACATCATAAAAAGTTAATAAATTTGTTCCATACCACTAATTGATATCTGTAATTCACAATGTGAGACTGAGAACTTTAATAAATGTTATCTAAATACAAATATTTAACTAATGCATATTAATCAAGATTGTGACTAAATCTTAAAAGGTAAGAAGAATATCTGTAATTTGCATGTTTCTTTTCTCTTTTCAATACTGTTAGGATGCTTACGCCCATGCATTCTACCGGTAATATGGGAGTGAGCAATTTGACCCTCTCATAAGTTATTATATATGCAGGGGAATAAAAATGTATAGACCTCTACAAAAAAGAGGGGGAGAGAGGGGAGAGAAAGATATTGGTGAAATTTTTGTCTTCTAAAAATCTAAGTTAGAGTCAAACATTTCCAGGACTTCTTAATTATGCTCTATTATAACATAATCACAAATAAAGTCACTTTAACCCCATAAAATAATTATTTCCTCATCTGCAAAAGGCCAAGTAAGTTTGATCAGAAACATTTACGATCCCAGCGGCAGAGACTGCCAAACTGTGCCTACTACAAGTATCAATGAGGTTATATAATTGATATTTAGTGCATTTTTATTTAGTCTCTGTATTTCATAGTCATCACATTAAAAAACGTTAAGCAAAAAAATGGTATCTGAAAAAATTCACCTCATTATTAGTGCTAAACTTTGCTGAGAACTTAAAAAGAGTACTAACGAAAAGTGGATTAAACATACCTGGTTCATTATAGCCTTCTCTTAAGTACTGAATAAGACAAAAAATAAATCTTGGAAGAACAAATTCAGACATCATCAGTAAGTCTTTGGGGACACAGGGAATATTTGAACTTGATTTAATTTGATGCCTTTTGCAAAACCTGTAATATGAAAAAGAAAAGAATTAACGGCGATGTCGAATCTGCTAAGAATCTATTACTTCTATTTATAATATCCATAAACAGAATGTGGGCCAATATCAAAGCCAATGTATTACTCTTTTATGATTTTTAAGGCACCAAGTTAAAAGAATATAGTTTTAATTGGTCTTTAAATAAAAATTGGCACTTAGGAAGATTTCTTCCTAATAAAAGACCATTCTAGTTAGATTCCAATTAGAATACAAAAACAAAATCTCATTACAGAGTTTATATTTTTTAACTACAATTTATTACTTGCAAGTATTACTTTATTACTTTTACCCTTTATAAACCATTAAGTACAAATTGATCATTCCCAAGAATTCGCATTTTCTATTCCTAAACTGTTTTGAAATTATTGCATTAATGAATAGATAAGTAATATCAATACTTCAAGTTTATTAGAAAAGTTTATACACTTAAGTATGCACATTCCTTCTAATCTTATTTATACTTATTTTAAAGTATGGTTGGAATATTTGAGCAAAAATGAAATAAACTATTCTATGTTCACAATCCAAATAGTCACAAATAAGATAGTTTGTGACCAAACACAAAATAACCACACTAAACATACAACATACCTAGAAAGAAACTTATTATGATGGGTGGAGAAACTATTTTAGCTGAAAAACGTAAGAGATCTGAATAGAGAAAAACTACATTCCCAAATGGAAAAAACTTGCATTTTTCTAAAAAAAGTTACTTCCACCAAACTTAATGACATTAGATTTAAATCCCAATGCGACTAATCACAAACTAATTCTAAAGTTCAAATGGAAGAATATATATGTTAAAAAAAAACAATAAAACTCAAAAAAAAAAAATTAATGACAGTGACCTAGACTTTAAAACATAGTATAAAGCTAACCTAATTTAAGATCTGTAGTAATCTCTCTATAATGACCTATACGGGAAGATAATCTAAAAAAGAGTAGATATATGTATATGTATAACTGATTCACTTTGCTGTACAGCAGAAACTAACACAACATTGTAAATCAACTATACTCCAATAAAGACTTTTAAAAATTAAAGTAAAATCTGTGGTAATGTGATAACATCAATGGGCCACAATGGAGTCTAGAAATAGACTATGTAATGACTATGTTAATCAATGTGGGGGGGCGGGGGGGGTTAGAAGACTTTCAATAAATTGCTATAGGACAATTGATTCCATGCAGGAGATAAATGTGATCCTTATCTTACACCATATACAAACTATTATATATTCCATACAGATCAAAAATCAAACGTGAAAAAAGTTACTAGGAAGAAAATAAACTATTCCCCTATAATTATCTCAAAGAACAGAGGTCTAATAAGTAAGATTTGAAACCAAAAGTCATGAAAGAAAGATAAAAATTAGCTACATAAATCAAAAGTTTCTATGCAGAAAACAATTATTGTGTTACCAAAAAGTATTTACAATAGATAAAACAGATGAAAGATTAATATCTATGATTTCTGACTCTTGAAAAATGGATTAAAAATAATAATAATTCAATAGAAAAATCAGCCAAAGTCATAAACAATTCACCAAAAAAGTGAATGGCTAAGAAACATATGAAAAGATGCTCAAGTTCTCTAATAATCAAAGAAATGAAGTTTATTAAAATAAAAAATGAATAATTAGAGAATCACCATTTTGTGATACCTACTAAAATAACTGACCCATGCAATGGAGCCATGAAAGGAAGGCTTGAGGGGAAATTTTCCACTTAGAGATCAGACTGTTACATCCTTATCAATCTCAGTATCACTAGAAGTGAGAAAAAATCGGATGCTATGATGCTTGTGAAGTACAGAGCACCATTTACAAAGAGTTTTTACCAAACAAGTTGACCTTGAATGACACCAAGTCTCTAGAGCTAACTTCCATTTATAGGAAACATAAGAGATAAAGGAACAAGTTAAATGACACCACAAAAAAAAAAAATAGACAAAATCATGAATGTAGACCATTATACAGAACAACTGACTCCGTTTCTGCAAACTGTCAGTGGCAGGGAGAAAAAGGAGGTAGAAGGATCACTTATTAAAGAGGCCTGAGAAACCCAATAACCATGTGTTTACTGATTCTAACAAACCAACTTTAAACAGGCATATTTTAGACAATAGGGGAAGTCCAATTAAGAACCCGGTACTAGTTCGTTAGATGATTTTATTAGGTAAGATAATGGCTCTGTGATTATGTAAGAAAATGTTCGTGGATATTTGATAATATTAAGGAATTATCTTGTGTAGGTATGACAACAACATTGTGGTTATCACTGAATAGGAAAGTCTTGTCTTTTACATGTATCTATATAAATATTTATGAATAAAATGCTACAATGTATGGGACTTGCTTCAGAATAATCTGGTTGGGTGAAGGGAAGTAACTGGGAGTATACCAAGCCCAGCTTGAGTTGTTAATTGTAGAAACTGGGAGACTGATAAGGGGTTTTCTTATATTATACTCATTAAGCAGAATGTGGGGCAATATCAAGGCCAGAAAAGTACCACTGCCTTCAGATTTTTAAGGCACCAAATCAAAAGAATGTAGTTTTAATTGGTCCTTAAAAAAACATCACCAAACGGGACTTCCCTGGTGGCGCAGTGATTAAGAATCTGCCTGCCGGGCTTCCCTGGTGGCGCAGTGGTTGAGAGTCCGCCTGCCGATGCAGGGGACACGGGTTCGTGCCCCTATCCCGGAAGATCCCACATGCCGCGGAGCGGCTGGGCCCGCGAGCCATGGCCGCGGAGCCTGTGTGTCCGGAGCCTGTGCTCCGCAACGGGAGAGGCCACAGCAGTGAGAGGCCCGCGTACAGCAAAAAAAAAAAAAAAAAAAAAAAAAAAGAATCTGCCTGCCAATGCAGGGGACACGGGTTCGAGCCCTGGTCTGGGAAGATCCTACATGCCACGGAGCAACTAAGCCCGTGTGCCACAACTACTGAGCCTGCACTCTAGAGCCCACGAGCTACAACTACTGAGCCCGTGTGCCACAACTACTGAGCCTGCGCTCTAGAGCCCATGTGCCACAACTACTGAAGCCCGCGAGCCTAGAGCCCATGCTCTGCAACAACAGAAACCACCACAATGAGAAGCCCACGCCCTGCAACAAAGAGTAGCCCCTGCTCACCACACTAGAGAAAACCCGCGTGCAGCAATGAACACCCAACACAGCCAAGAAAATAAATAAATAAATAGAACCAAAGGAGTTTTTTCCTAATAAAATGTCATATCAGTTGGGTTATACTCATTGCTTTTATATCTGTCTGAAATTTTCTGTACTAAAAAATTAAAAATTTTTTAAAAGAAAGGAAATATTCATATTTTTTAAAGATGAATACTGAAGCGTGTCACACAATGTCTGGGATTTGTTTGAAAATACTTTAGCAAAAGAGAAAAAAGGGCAAATGAGGCAAATGTGGCAAAAATCTTGATAAACATTGAGTCCAATGATGGGTATATGGAGGTTGAATGTTCTGCTGTCTCTACCTTTGTGCATGGTTGAAAATTTTGGTAACACAAACGTGTTTTTTCATCTTGCAGATTAGGGAAAATTCACTTTACTAATTCATTGTTGGAAAGCATGTTCAGAAATTTGTTATCATACACACGGAAGTGTAAATAAATCCAGTTTTGGGTGTCATTTTGACAATATCTACTAAAACTTAATGTGTTCATAACCCTAGCTTAGCATTTCTATTTCTAGTAATTTATTATACAGAAATAATCCTAAATTTGCAAGATATATCTACAGATATATTAACTGTACCACAGTTTGCAATGCAAAAAAGTTAGAAACAACTCACGTGTTCAGTAACAGAATAAAGATTAACCAAATTAGAGCAGATCAATAAAATACTTTGCATTTATTAAAAAGAATGAGAGAGATCGACAAGTACTAAAATAGAATTATATCCAAAATAAGTGAGAAAAGAATTACGTAGCATATATATATATATATATATATATATATATATATACACACACACACACATATATATACACACACATATATAATAATCTCTTTTATAAATAAAATTTTGGAGAAAGAATAGAAAAAAATATTAATATATGTAAGGAGAAAAATATTTAGAGAAATGTACACCAAATTTTGTGGAAATTAACTGAAAGTGGGTTATAGCATACTTTTACTTTCTACATTAATTCTACCTACAATGTTTGAATTTTACATGGCAAATATATGTAAAACTGTGTAATCAAAACAAAAAAAATTTACTCCAAAAACAATAATAAGTTATGCCATTCATTTGGCTTTAGTTCCACAGTTTAAACATTAACTCTTAACCTTTTTTGACTCATGGACACCTTCGAGAATCTAATGAAAGTTATAACTCTTTCTTAGAATATACACAGGTGGTCCAGTGGGTAAGACTCTGCACTTCCAATGCAGGGGGCCCAGGTTCGATACCTGGTCAGGGAACTAGATCCTGCATGCATGCTGCAACTAAGAAGTCCACATGCTCCAAGTAAAAAGTCCGCATGCCTCAACTAAGAGTCTGCATGCCACAACTAAGAAGGCTGCATGCTGCAATGAAGATCCCGAGTGCCACAACCAAGACCTGGTGCAGAATGAATGAATGAATGAATGAATGAATAAATAATTTTTTAAAAAAAGAAAAATATACACAACCCCAAAAAAATAAAACCAAGTGTTCACATACTACTGAAGTCTATCTACTCTTAAGACAGAGCTTCCAAACATCAGGTCAATAGATTACAGTGTAGAGACATGGTTTCATCAGTCCTCAGGCTGACAGACCAGGAGGGTCTGGGCAGCCTCCTCAGTTGTCTGTGTGTCCCATCCAAATATCATTTTCATATTTATCATATAATGAAAAAAATTAGAAAGTATTACACCTTAAAGTCCAAATCTTTATTTAAAGGAAAATAGAAACTTAAGAACTTTTTTCAGATGGGGTACACAAAATCTAAGTAAAATCAAATAAATTTTAAAAATCATACTCTATTTTAAAAACCTTTAAAGATTAAAAAAAAAGGAATCAGCCCTGTGAAACCTGTGGTGATCTAAGATAATTTAACTGAAGTGCTTACAAGCATGAATATGAAGGAAAGAAAAAGGATAAAAGGAAAGCCAGAAGAGAAGAAAGGGAAAACATACTGGGGCACAAAGACTAAAGTATACAATGAAAAAGCAGGAAGAGAGAAAAGATGAGATAAAGGAGGGCAGAGAAAGCTCTCTTAGACACTTTCTGTATAGGAAAGAAATTAATTCAAAAAGAGCTACTGGACAGAGAGTGAAGAACATTTGAACAGTGTGCAGTGGGTTCAAGGAGTGACAATTCAACCTGGAACTAAGCTGAAGAAGCAGCAAGAATGGTCTAAGCAACCTAGGGACTAAGTTTACAAGAGTAACTATAACATACTATAAGATCGACAAACAAAACTGGTTTTTGTATTTCACGCTGAGAAAATAGTGTGGGGAACTGAAGCATCTTACATATTACATAGCAAGTGCTCAATAAAGGCTTGGTGAAACACAGATTTAATCTAAGAGTAGAACTCCAAAAATGATTTCAAGTCCGTCCAATTAAAGGAAAAACAGAAACCCATTTAATAATCCCAGATTTTCAAATATGTTTTTAAGAACCACTATATGCCTGGCACTTAGGCCTTAGGAATAGAGAGGCCTTGCTCTCATGGAGGTAACTTTCTACTGGAGGAGCAGGGAGGGAAAGAGGGCAGGGCAGAGGAGAGAGAAACAAAAATATAAATATGAAAAATACACTCTACAAAAATAATATCACAGCATGATTTATAGAACCCAGCCATTAGGTGCCTTTAAATTCGGTTTGTCAGGGAAGGCCTTTCTGAAGAGGTGATATTTGGGCTACAGACCAAATGAAATGAAGGAGCTACGCTAGGCATGCAAAGCTCCGTGGGTAGAACATATTGTCAAGTGGTATGACAAATGCAACTGCATATAATCAGGTACTAAAGATCTCTCCCCAAGCGAACAGAAAAAGGGCTTTTTAGACAACTGGTATGGTTCCAAAGGAAAAATGGCAGGAAGTAATGTGTTTTCATTTGCAGTTCACAGGTCACAGATATTTTCTTCAAGGAATCCAATGGTTTTGAATGAGTAAGAAGGCTAAATATTTCTTAAAGAAACAGGATGTTATGGAAATAAATAGAATGGTCAAATAGAAGTATAGAAACAGTTGATAAAATAATCTCTCCAAATTTAATTTTACCTCAACTTTTAAAAAATTTTTCATTGACATATAACTGATAGAAGATTGCTCAAAAGCTAAGTGCTCAAAAGCTAAGTGTGCAGCTCAATGAAGTGTCACAAACTGAACACACCCATGTAGGCACCAATCAGACCAAGCCACATAATATTACCAGCATTCCAGAAACCCTCCTTGTGATTCCACTGATACCAAATTTAAATGACTAAAAGCAGAGTTCTTGTATGCTGAGAAAAAGAGAGGGGGCAGAATAGGACAGGAGGAAAAGGGATAGGATGAGAAGAACAGAGAAGGGAGGAAAGAAAAACAACCAGAGCATTCTGGTCATCCATTTCCAAATTACTGAGACTTGGTTGGGGGCAGAAAGGCAAGGAGAAGCCAACTCAAATAACTCAACCACACATTTCAAAAATTAGAGAAGCATCTGAAATAAGCTCCCCTAAAAATTAGATTGTGGCATGTACATTACATTCCCAACTTAGCACAAATTACATACAAATACATGATTTTGCATATAATTTAAGGTAATTCATAGAGATCTCTGGAGAGTCATGCGTCCCAAATTAAAAGCCCCTGAAATAGCGGCTTCCCTGGTGGCGCAGTGGTTAAGAATCCACCTGCCAATGCAAGGGATGTGGGTTCAATCCCTGGCCTGGGAAGACCCCACATGCCGCGGAGCGACTAAGCCCATGCACCACAACTACTGAGCCTGCACTCTAGAACTCATGCTCTGCAACAAGAAGCCATGACAATGAGAAGCCCGCGCACCGCAACGAAGAGTAGCCCCTGCTTGCCTCAACTAGAGAAAGCCCATGCGCAGCAACGAAGACCCAACAGAGCCAAAAATAAAAACAAATAAATAAATAAATTTATATTAAAAAAAAAAGCCCCTGAAATATTCTCTTCTCTTCATTTTACAGATAGGGAAGTATCAGAAACACTAAATGACACACCTAACCAATAAAATTGTTAAAAGACTCCTGAAGATCACAAAAGGCATATCATAAAGATATATTGTATCTAACTAAACTATGCATTTAATATGACCTCAGAAAAAACATCAGTAAGGAACAAACAAGATGATTCTGAAGTTCCAGTAGAAAATTAAGAATAGCTAAGAAAATTCTGTAAAATAGTACAATGAAAGTAGAGTAGTTTTATCAGGTATTAACTTATTTTGAAGTTAAAATAATCAAAACAGTGTTGCTGGAACTTCCCTGGTGGTCCATTGGGTAAGACTCCACGCTCCCAATGCAGGGGGCCCAGGTTCAATCCCTGGTCAGGGAACTAGATCCCACATGCATGCTACAACTAAGAGTCCACATGCTGCAACTAAGAAGCCGACATGCCACAACTAAGAAGTCCGGGGGGCCTCCCTGGTGGCGCAGTGGTTGGGAGTCCGCCTGCCGGTGCGGGGGATATGGGTTCGTGCCCCGGTCTGGGAGGATCCCATATGCCGCGGAGCGGCTGGGCCCGTGAGCCATGGCCGCTGGGCCTGCGCGTCCGGAGCCTGTGCTCCGCAGCGGGAGAGGCCACAGCGGTGAGAGGCCCGCGTACCGCAAAAAAAAAAAAAAAAAAGAAGTCCGCATGCCACAACTAAGATCCCACATGCCACAACTAAGACCCTGCACAGAATGAACGAATGAATGAATGAATAAATATTTTTTTTAAAAAAGAAAAAAGTGTGTAAAAAAAAAGTCTTGTTATCCAGCTTTTAGGGAGCGTACATTCTAGAGAGCAGACATTAATGATAAATGCAATTAAATAAACTATAAAGTAAACCAAGTGGAAGTTGGGACAGAAATTCACCTATATGTGTTCTTACACCATTTCTCTAGATATACATTTCTACATCTTTAATATGTATGACTTGATTAAGGTACAGATTCATCTCATGTCTAAAATTGTTAGATTACATGAATAGTTAAGAAACAAAAGGAAACATTTTAAATTCCATCTATGTAAGTTTAATATTATTTATTGGGGCCTAAAGTACTAGAAAAATAAAAGTAAAATATTTATGAAAACTAAAAGTTCTAAATTCAATTAGAGAAGGCATATAAGATCAGAAGATTTGAAAGCAAAACTAAAGACATCAATGTATTTAACTTTTAAGATAATAGATAAATTATAAATTGAATGCTTGAAGGCAGAAAGAAAACAATGTGGTAATGGTACATGAAAAGACGTTATCAATGGACAGATTAATTGCTGTGGGTCCAGAAACAGAATCAAATATATGTGGAATTTAATTTATGACAAAGGCAGATTTCAAATCTATGAGGAAGCGTGGCTCATTCAGAGAAATGGTACTGAGATAAATGAATAACCAGCCAGTTTGGGGGTGGCAGGGGAGAATCTCCTCACACCTTACACCATGATAATAAATAAATAAGACCCATACCAAACTTCTACAGATGAAAAATACATTAGAAACAAAAAATATATACCTGATGGGATAACAGTAGATTAGACACAATAAAGAAAAGATCAGTAATTTATTGACAAAGCAATAAGAAACTATACAAAATAAAGCATGGAGACTGAGAAAAAGAACAGAGTCTTTGTGAGGTGTGGGATAATAACAAGCAATATTGCATTATATTGGAATCCCAAAAAGGGGAGAAGGTGAGACAGAACAAACATGTGAAGAATGGCCAAAAATTTTCCAAATCTGTTGAAAACCATAAAATCACACATGTAAGAACTCATCAAATCCCAAGCATAAGACACTTTTTTTTAAGCCATACCAAGTCACATCATAATCAAATTGCTGAAACCAGTGACAACAAGAAAATCTTCAAAGCAACCAGAAAATGATCCATTATGTACAGAGCAACCAAGATACAAAAGATAGCAGACTTTTCATCAGAAATCACACAATCCAGAACACAACGGAGAGACATATTTAAAGTGCTAAAAGAAAACAAATCTGCAAATCCAGAATTCTTAACACAAAATAACTTTCAAAACTGAGGAGAAATAGAAACTTTTCAGAAAAAAATTAGGAAAATTCATTGTCATCACACCTGCACAAAAAATGAAATAAGTCTAATAAGCAGCCCTATGATAAGCCCACATTTTGAGAAACTGACCCTCCTATTAACAGCCATGTGGGTGACCCATCTTAGAAGTGGATCCTCCCATCCCAAGAAGACTTCAGAAGACTGTAATCCCAGCCAAGATCTTGACTACAACCTCTTGAGAGACACTATGCCATAACCACACACCTAAGCCACTTCAGAATTCTTGGCATACAAAAAGTATAAAATAATGTTTGTCATTTTAAGCTGCTCAGTTTGGGAGTGATTCGTTACACAGCAATAGATAACTACTAAAAATACTATCAACCAATTAGACCTAACAGAACACTACACTCTACAACAGCTGGATGCTCATTCCACTGCTCATAAAATGTCTCATTTCATTTTAGATTTTTAAGAAGGAAGCAGATATTATTGACTCAGAATTATATAATTAACTTAAACATACAGATAGTATTTCCAAATAATCATTGTATACATTTATCAACATATACATTGACTACATTGCATAGGATTAGCACAAGACAAATATTTCCAACGCATATACCCACTCCTCATGCCCCTCCTGTTATTAAGAACTGAATTGAGGCCTCCTAACATTCATACACCAAAGTCCTAATTCCCAATGTGACTGTATTTGGAAATAGGACCTTTGAGAAGGTAATTAAATGAAAGCACAGGGTGGGGCCCTAGTCCAATAGGACTGGTGTCCTTATAAGAAGAGAAAGAGACACCAGGTATACAGAGAGAAGGTGGTCATCTGCAGGCCAAGGAGAGAGGCCTCAGGAGAAACCAAACCCACCAGCACCTTGATCCAGCCTCCAGAAATAAATTTCTGTTGTTTAAGCCCCCAAGGCTGTGGTAATATGTTATGGCAGTGAGTAGACTACTACACTCCCTTAATAAGACATGACTGCCTAAACACACAATGGAGCCAGTCTTATCGCCGGAACTGAAATTAGACCAGACCAGAGATTTACAGCAATACTGACACGCAGAAAATATCAAAAAAGGATATATGGATCTTATCAACTTTGTAGAAATGAAGCATTTTAAACTGACATTACATAAAGTATGCTCTCAGGCCACACATTAAACTGGAAATCAGTAACGAACATACCTAAAAAAATTCCCCAAATTTGCAAATTAAATAACACACCTGTGAATAACACATGGACCAAAAATGAAAAAAAACTACATTGGGACAACTTTTTTGAACCTATCATATTTGCAAAGATCAAAGTTTGATGATATACTGTCCTGACCAGGTAATAAAGTGACGGATATTCTGATTGTACTGTTGGAGAGAGTGTAAATTAACATACCAAATATGAGGACTACCAAAAGTACAAATGCACATCCATTTGACCCAATAATCCATGGGAGATTAGAGTCAGAACTGCCTAATTTCTAATCTGGAACTCTTTTCCACCATATCTATGAAGACATTTTCTCAAACCACAGTCAAAGAAAGAATTCTCACATGGTGTCCAGATAAAAGAGATAAGCTGGAAGAGGTAGGCTAGCCAAAATAATGAAACATTGTAATTCCCTTAGCTTTCAATGGTTTGAAGAAACAATCAAAGAGAATATCAAAATCAGGGCTAATTCAAAAAATCTGACCCAACGGGAAGTACAGACCGGCATCTGGCCAGGGAGCACAGCCTTGGGACCCACCCAACCAGTGGTAATTAAGAACCCAGCCTGCGACCCCACCCAATCACAGAGTCCAAACAGCTACACCACCCAGCCAGGGAATCCAGTGTGTGACCCTGCCCAACCAGAGGTGATTATGGAGGCCGGACAGTGGCCCCACTTGACCATGGATCCAAGCCAGCAGCCCCACCCACCCAGGGAGCCTAACCAGTAGATTCATCCAACTATGGAACCAAGCCAGCAGGCCCCTCCAACATCAAAGCATGGGCAGTGGCCCCACCTCACTAAATATGCTGAAAGCAAATGCTGCCTGCTAGTGTACACTACCAGTTGGCCCATCCAGAATCCCAAACTGGGCTGACTGGAGGTCTCTCCCTGACAAAGTGAACCTAAGAAGACCACTTCCTCAAATGCACAGATGCCAACACAAGGACAGAGGATCACAAAGAAATCAACTAAACCTGAAACCACCAAAAAAAAAATAATAAAGCTCCAATAACTGACCCTGAAGAAATGGAGATCTATGAACTGAACAACAAGGAATTCAAAATAATACTCCTAAAGAAGTTTTGTGAACTATAAGAAAACACAGATAACTGAAAATACATGAATAAAATGAGTGCAAAAGATATGGAAACCACTTTAAAAAATAAATAGAAATCCTAGAGCTGACGAATATAATGACTGAACTAAAAAATTTAACACAAAACTTCAACAGCAGACTTCAACCAAGCAGAAGAAAGAATCAGTGAACTCAAAGACAAGTAATTTGAAATTATCCAGTCAGATGAGCAAAAAGAAAAAGAAATGAGAACGAATGAGGAAAGCCAAAAGGACTTATGGGAAAACATTCAAAGAATCAGTATATGGGGACTTCCCTGGTGGTTGAGTGGGTAGGACTCTACACTCACAGTGCAGGAGGCCCGGGTTCAATCCCTGGTTGGGGAACTAGATCCTGCATGCATGTAACAATTAAGATTTCACGTGCCACAACTAAGAAGTCCACATGCCACAACTAAGAACCCACATGCTGCAACTAAAAATCCCACATGCCGCAACGAATATCCTGTATACCGCGACTAAGACCTGGAGCAGCCATAAATTAAAAAATAAATTAAAAAATTTTTAGAAGAATCAATATATGGATTATGGGAATCACAAAAAGAGGAGAGAGAGAAGGGGATCAAAAGTTTCCTCAAAGATAAAATGGCTGAAAACTTCCCCAATTGGGGAAATAAATGGACATCAAGATTCCTGAGGCCCTGAAGTCCCTAAACAGGTTTAGTCCAAAAAGGGCTCATTGAGACACATTATAACTAAGTTATCAAAAGTCAAAGACAGAGAGAGAAATTTGAAAGCTGCAAGAGGAAAGTGAATCATCACACAAGGGAGCCCCCATAAGTCTACAAGAGGATTTCTCAACAGAAATCTCACAAGCCAGGAAAAAGTGGGGTGAAATATCCTTCCAGATCCTTTTTTCTTTCTCAGGATTGCTTTGGCTATTTGGGGTCTTTTGTGTTTCCATACGAACTGTAAATTTTTTTGTTCTAATTCTGTGAAAAATGCCATTGGTAGTTTGATAGGGATTGCACTGAATCTGTACATTGCTTTGGGTAGCATAGTCATTTTCGCAATATTGATTCTTCCAATCAAAGAACATGGTGTATTTATCTATCTTTTTGTCAGCTTTGATTTCTTTCATCAGTATTTTATAATTTTCTGAGTACAAGCCTTTCACCTCCTTAGGTAGATTTATTCCTAGGTATTTTATTCTTTTTGTTGTAATGGTAAATGGGAGTGTTTCCTTAATTTCTCTTTCTGATCTTTCATTGTTAGTGTATAGAAATGCAAGAGATTTCTGTGCATTAATTTTGTATCCTGCAACCTTCCAAATTCATTGATTAGCTGTAGTAGTTTTCTGGTAGCACCTTTAGGATCTTCTATGTACAGTATCATGTCATCTGCAAACAAAAACAGTTTTACTTCTTCTTTTCCAATTTGTATTCCTTTTATTTCTTTTTCTTCTCTGATTGCCGTGGCTAGGACTTCCAAAACTATGTTGAATAAGAGTGGCGAGAGTGGACATCCTTGTCTTGTTCCTGATCTTAGTGGAAAGGCTTTCAGTTCTTCACCATTGAGTATGATGTTTGCTGTGGGCTGGTCATTTATGGCCTTTATTATGTTGAGGTAGGTTCCCTCTATGCCTATTTTCTGGAGAGTTTTTATCATAAATGGGTGTTGAATTTTGTCAAAAGCTTTTCCTACATCTATTGAGATGATCATATAGTTTTTATTCCTTAATTTGTTAACATGGTGTATCACACTGATTGATTTGTGTATACTGAAGAATTCTTGCATCCCTGGGATAAATCCCACTTGATCATGGTGTATGACCTTTTTAATATGTTGTTGGATTCTGTTTGCTAGTATTTTGTTCAGGATTTTTACATCTATGTTCATCAATGATATTGGTCTATAATTTTCTTTTTTTGTGATATCTTTTTCTGGTTTTGGTATCAAGGTGATGGTGGCTTCGTATAATGAATTTGGGAGTGTTCCTCCCTCTGCAATTTTTTGGAAGAGTTTGAGAAGGTCTGGTGTTAGCTCTTCTCTAAATGTTTGATAGAATTCGCCTGTGAAGCCATCTGGTCCTGGACGTTTGTTTCTTGGAAGATTTTTAATTACAGTTCCAGGTTCATTACTTGTGATAGCACTACGTAACACCATACACAAAAATAAACTCCAAATGGATTAAAGACCTAAATGTAAGACCAGACACTATAAAACTCTTAAAGGAAAACATAGAAAAAACACTCTTCGACATAAACCACAGCAAGATCTTTTTTGACCCACCTCCTAGAGTAATGAAAATAAAAACAAAAATAAACAAATGGGACCTAATGAAACTTAAAAGCTTTTGCACAGCAAAGGAAACCATAAACAAGATGAAAAGACAACTCTCAGAATGGAAAAAAATATTTGCAAATGCAACAACGGACAAAGGATTAATTAAAGACAAAGAAGATCCAACAATATGCTGCCTACAAAAGGTTCACTTTAGCTTTATGGACAAACAAACAGCTCATGCAGCTCAATATCAAAAAAACAAACAACCCAATTAAAAAATGGGTGGAAGACCTAAATAGACATTTCACCAAAGAAGACATACATATGGCTAAGAGGCACATGAAAAGATGCTCAACATCACTAATCATTAGAGAAAGGCAAATCAAAACTACAATGAGGAATCACCTCACACCAGGCAGAATGGCCATTATCAAAAAATTTAGAAACAATAAATGCTGGAAAGGGTGTGGTAGAAAGGGAATCCTCCTGCACTCTTGGTGGGAATGTAAATTGATACAGCCACTATGGAGAACAGTATGGAGGTTCCTTAAAAAACTAAAAATAGAACTACCATACGACCCAGCATTCCCACTACTGTGCATATACCCTGAGAAAACCATAATTCAAAAAGAGACATGTACCACAATGTTCATTGAAGCACTATTTACAATAGTCAGGACACGGAAGCAACCTAAATGTCCATCGACAGATGAATGAATAAAGAAGATGTGGCACATATATATACAATGAAATATTACTCAGCCATAAAAAGAAACGAAATTGAGTTATTTGTACTGAGGTGAAGGGACCTAGAGTCTGTCATACAGAGTGAAGTAAGTCAGAAAAACAAATACCATATGCTAACACATATATATGGAATCTACAAAAAAAAAAAAAAAAAAAAAAAGGTACTGATGAACCTAGAGGCAGGGCAGGAATAAAGACACAGACGTAGAGAATGGATTTGAGGACATGAGGGGGAGGGGGAAGCTGGGGCCAAGTGAGAGTAGCATCAACAAATATATATATACACTACCAAATGTAAAATAGCTAGCTAGGGGGAAGCTGCTGCATAGCACAGGGAGATAAGCTTGGTGCTCTGGGATGACCTAGAGGGGTGGGATAGGGAGGGTGGGAGGGAGGCTCAGGAGGGAGGGGATATGGGGATATATGTACACATATGGCTGATTCACTTTGTTGTACAACAGAAACTAACACAATATTGTGAAACAATTATATTCCAATAAAGATATATTAAAAAAAAAACTACAGAGTTTTAGGTTATTATCACCTTTAAAAAGGTAGTTGTGGGCTTCCCTGGTGGCACAGTGGTTGAAGGTCTGCCTGCCGATGCAGGGGACATGGGTTCGTGCCCTGGTCCGGGAAGATCCCACATGCCGTGGAGCGGCTGGGCCCGTGAGCCATGGCCACTGAGCCTGCACATCTGGAGCCTGTGCTCCGCAATGGGAGAGGCCACAACAGTGAGAGGCCTGCATACCACACACACACAAAAAAAGGTAGTTGTAACTATAAGATACTTTATGAAAGCCTCATGGTAATCACAATGGAAAAACCTGTAGTAGATACACAAAAATTAAGAGAAACAAATCAAGGCATGCCAACACAAAAAGTCATCAAATCACACAGGAGGACGGCAAGAGAGGAAGAAAGTGAGGAAGAATGTGACAAAGGAATTACAAGCAGCCAGAAAACAATTAACAAATTGGCAATAGTAAGTCCTTACCTATCAAAAAACACTCTAAATGTAATTGAATTAAATTCTCCAATCAAAAAACATAGGTTGGGGCTTCCCTGGTGGCGCAGTGGTTGGGAGTCCGCCTGCCAATGGAGGGGATGTGGGTTCGTGCCCTGGTCCAGGAGGATCCCATGTGCCGTGGAGCGGCTGGGCCCACGAGCCACGGCCGCTTGGCCTGTGCGTCCGGAGCCTGTGCTCCGCGACGGGAGAGGCCGCAGTGGTGAGGGGCCCGCGTACCGCAAAAAAAAAAAAAAAAAAAAAAAAAAGAATAGGCTGAAGGGGGGAGGGGGAAGAGGAGAAGGTGGAGGAGTAAGAAGAAGAAGAAGAGTAAGGGAAAGGGAAAGAAGAAGGGGAGGAAGAAGAGGAAGAGGAAAAATATGAAGAAGATGAAAAAGAAGAGAAAGATGAAGACAAAGAAGATCCAAAATATGCTGCCTACAAGAGGTTCACTTTAGCTTTATGGACACAAATAGGTTGAAAGTGAAGAGATGGAAAAGGATATTCCAAGCAAATAGTAACCTAAAGAGAGCAGGAGTGGAAATACTTATATCAGAAAAAGCAATCTTGGGCTTCCCTGGTGGCGCAGTGGTTGAGAGTCCGCCTGCCGATGCAGGGGACACGGGTTCGTGCCCCGGTCCGGGAAGATCCCACATGCCGCGGAGCGGCTAGGCCCGTGAGCCATGGCCGCTGAGCCTGTGCGTCCGGAGCCTGCGCTCCGCAAGGGGAGAGGCCACAACAGTGAGAGGCCCGCATAACGCAAAAAATAAAAAAAATAAAAAATAAATAAAAATTAAAAAAAAGAAAAAGCAATCTTTAAGTCAAAAATAATCAAAGAGACAAAGAAGATCATTCCATAATAACAAAGGATCAATTCATCAAGAAGATATGACAATTATAAAAAATCATGCACCCCCCCATCAGAGCACCTAAATATATAAAACAAATACTAACAGAACTGAAAGGAGAAATAAACAGAAATACAATAATTGTAGGAGACTGCAATACTCTACTCTCAACAACAGATAGATCATCCAGACAGGAAATTAATAAGGAAACGGCAGATTTGAACAACAATATAGATCAAATAGATCTAACTGACATATACAGAATATCCCACCCACTAGCAGCATACATATTCTTCTCAAGAATGAAATGGAACATTCTCCAGAAAAGATCATATGTTAGGCCAAAAAACAAGTCTTAACAAATTCAAGAAGACTGCAATTATATGAAGTATCTTTTTCTGAACACAATGGTATGAAACTAAAAATCAGTAACAGGAGAAAAACTAGGATACTCACATATATGTGAAAATTAAACAACACACTCCTGAACAACCAATGGGTCAAAGAAGATATCAAAAGGAATATCAAGAAATATCTTGAAACAAATGCAAAAAAGAAACAAAACAAACCAAAACTTACAGGATGCAGAAAAAGATGCTCTAAAAGGAAAATTTATAGCTATAAATGTCTACATTAGGAAAAAAGAAAGATTTCAAATAAACAACCTAAGTTGACACCTCACAGAATCAGAAAAACAACTAAGCCCAAAGTTAGCAAAAGGGAGAAAATAAAAAATAGAGCAGAAGTAAATAAAATAGAGAATGGAAAAATAGAAAAGATCAACAAAACTAAGAATTAGTTTTTTGAAAAGATACAAATGACAAATCTGTAGCTAGACTACAAGAAAAAGATAACTCAAATTAATAAAATTATAAGTGAAAGAAGAAAAATTACAACTTCTACCACAGAAATACAAAGGATCATAAGAGACTACTAAGAACAACTGTAGGTCAACAAATTGGACAACCTTTAAGAAATGGATAAATTCCTAGAAACATATAATCTATGAAGAATGAATCAATGAAGAAATAGAAAATCTGAACAGACCAATAACAAGATATTGAATCAATAATCAAATATCTCGTGACCTAGATAAGCAACAAGGATTTACTGTATAGCACAGGGAACTATATTCAATATCTTGTAATAACCTATAATGGAAAATAAGCTGAAATATATATATATATATATGAATAAGATAAATATATATATATATATCTGAATTCAGATATATATTTATATATGTATATATTTTTTAACTGAAATATAGTTGATTTACAATATTGTGTTAATTTCAGGTGTACAGCAAAGTAATTCAGATATAAGACATTTTTCATTTATCTCCTTTTCATCACTTTAATGCTGGTAGAGAGTATTTTACACTCAACTTGTTTTGAAAAATGTTTAAATTTAGTTGAAGATCTAGCTACTTAGGAGGCATCTCCTTATAACATAACTGGCTTTTTCAGATGCAAAGTAGTATACAGACTGGATAAACAACAAGGTCCTACTGTATAGCACAGGGAACTATATTCAATATTCTGTGATAAACTGTAATGGAAAAGGATATAAAAAATGTATATATATGTATTTCTGAATCACTTTGCTGTACACCTGAAATTCACACAATATTGTAAATCAACTATATTTCAATTAAAAAAAAAAAAACTAACAACCAAGAAAAGCCCAGAACCAGATAGCTAGATGGCTTCACTGGTCAATTCTACCAAACAGTTAAAGAAGAATTAATGCCAATCCTTCTCAAATTTTTCCAAATACTGAAGAGGATAGAACACTCCCAAATTTATTTTATGAGGCAGCATTACCCTGATACTGAAGCCAGATAAAAGACACTAGAAGAAAAGAAAATTACAGGCCAATATCCCTGATGAATAGTAATGCTAGCAAATCAAATTCAACAGCACATCAAAACTTCATACACCAGTATCAAGTGAGATCTATCGCTGGGATGTAAGGATGTTTCAACATACACAAAACAGTCAATGTGACATACCACATTAACAAAATGAAGAATAAAAAACATGATAATATCAACAGATGCAAAAACAAGATCTGACAAAATTCAATATCCATTCATGATAAAAATTCTCAACAAACTCGGTATAGTGGGAATGTACCTCAACATAATAAAGGCCATACATGACAAGCCCAGAAACATAATACTGAACAGTGAAAAGCTGAAAGCTTTTCCTCTGAGGCCAGGAACAAGATACCAGTGCCCACTCTCACCACTTGTATTCAACATAACACAGGAAGTCCTAGCCAGAGAAACTAGGCAATAAAAAGAAATAAAAGGTACCCAAATCAGAAAACAATATGTAAAATTATCTCTGTTTACAGATGATGAGCCATTATATATAGAAAACTCTAAAGACTGCACCAAAAAACTGTTAGAACTAATATTACTGGTTACAGGATACAAATCAATATATAAAAATCAACTGTATTTTATATACTAACAATGAATTATCTGAAAGAAAAATTATAAAAGAAATCCCATTTACAACTGCATCAAAAACAATAAAAATACTTAGGAATAAATTGAACCAAGGAGGTGAAAGATCTGCGCACTAAAAACTATAAAATACTGATGAAAGAAAATCAAGAAGACACAAATAAATGGAAATTCCAACTTCATGGATGGGAAGAATTAACAGTAAAAACTCCATTCTACCCAAAGCAACCTATAGATTCAATGCAATCCCCATCAAAATTCCAAAGGCATTTTTCGGAGAAATACAATACTAAAATTCATATGGAACAACAAAAGACCCCAAATAGCCAAAGCAACCTTGAGAAAAAAAGAAAGAAGGTGGAGGCATCACACTTCCTGATTTCAAACTATGTTATACAGCTACTATAATCAAAACAGAATGGTATTGGCATAAAAAAGACACATGGATCAATGAAACAGAATAGAAACCCCACAAATAAACTCATGCATATATGGTCAACTAAAATTTGACAAAGGAGCCAAGAATACACAATGGGTAAAGGATAATCTCTTCAATAAACGGTGTTGGGAAAATTGGATATTCATATGCAAAGGAATAAAATTGGATCCCTATCTCAGCCACTCACAAAAATTACCTCAAAATGGATTATAGACTTAAATATAAGGCCTGACACCATAAAACTTCTAGATAAAAAAAAAAAAGGAAAAAATTCTTTGACATTGGCCTTGGAAATGATTTTTTGGATATGAAACCAAAAATATAAGCAACAAAAGCAAAAATAAACAAGGGGAAATAACTCAAAGTAAAAAGTTTTTGCACAGCAAAGGAAGTAATCAACAAAATGAAAAGGCAACCTAAGGAATGGGAGAAAATATTTGCAAACTATACTAAGAGATTAATATACAATATATACAGATATAGAACTCATACAACTCAAAAGCAAAAAAACAAAAACAAAAATCTTACTGTAAAATGGGCAGAGGACTTGAACATATGTTTTTCCAAAGATGACATACAAACCAACAGGTACATAAAAAGGTGCTCAGGGCTTCCCTGGTGGCGCAGTGGTTGAGAGTCCGCCTGCCGATGCAGGGGACACGGGTTCGTGCCCCGGTCTGGGAGGATCCCACATGCCGCGGAGCGGCTGGGCCCGTGAGCCATGGCTGCTGGGCCTGCGCGTCCGGAGCCTGTGCTCTGCAAGGGGAGAGGCCACGGCAGTGAGAGGCCCGCCTACCGCAAAAAAAAAAAAAAAAAGGTGCTCAACATCACTAACCATTAGGGAAATGTAAATCATAACCACAACAAGGAATTTTTGGCTGTGTTGGGTCTTCGTTGCTGTGCACGGGCTTTCTCTAGTTGTGTATTGCCACTTATAAGTAGAGTACAGGCAAGCCTGAAGTGTGTTGCCGCTGAGAAATGCTGTGTCTGGGAAAGAGCCTTAATTCATTCAGCCTGTAGCAGTATGGTTATTGTTAGAGAAAGAGAGTCTGAAGAACCCTCCTCATGCGGGCCTCAGTTCTCCGATATAATTCAGGAAGCTGTGGGAAATTAGATTGGAGAAGAAAGTTTAGGCCATGGGATGAGGAGGAAGAAAGTGAAGTCTTAAAACTGGCAGATGGAGGAGAAGTGAGACGTAGAGATCACCTTCCTCCCCACAAATACATCAGAAATACAACTACACGAGGAACAACTCCTACAGAACACCTACTGAACACTGGCAGAAGACCTCAGACTTCCCAAAAGGGAAGAAACTCCCCACGTACCTGGGTAGGACAAAAGAAAAAAGAAAAGACAGAGACAAAAGAATAGGGATGGGACCTGCACCAGTGGGAGGGAGCTGTGAAGAGGAAAAGTTTCCACACACTAGGGAACCCCTTCACTGGTGGAGACAGGGGGTGGCGGAGGGGAAGCATCGGAGCCGCGGAGGAGAGCGCAGCAACAGGGGTGCAGAGGGCAAAGTGGAGAGATTCCAGCACAGAGGATCGGTGCCAATCAGCACTCACCAGCCCGAAAGGCTTGTCTTCTCACCCACCGAGGCAGGTGGGGCCTGGGAGCTGAGGCTTGGGCTTCTGAGGCCAGGTCCCAGGGAGAGGACTGGGGTTGGCTGCGTGAACACAGTCTAAAGGGGGCTAGTGCACCACAGCTAGCCTGGAGGGAGTCTGGGAAAAAGTCTGGACCTGCCTAAGAGGCAAGAGACCTTTCAGGATGTATATAAGTCAAATCATTATGTTGTACACCTGCTGTATGTCAATTAAATCTCAGTAAAACTAGAAAAAAAAAAAAAAAAGAGACCACTATTTCGGGGTGCGCGAGGAGACGGGATTCAGAGCACCACGTAAACAAGCTCCAGAGACGGGCACGAGCTGCGGCCAACAGCGTGGACACCAGAGACGGGCGTGATAGGCTAAGGCTGCTGCTGTAGCCACCAAAAAGCCTGTGAGCAAGCACAGGTCACTATCCACACCTCCCCTCCCGGGAGCCTGTGCAGCCCGCCACTGCCACGGTCCCGTGATCCAGGGACAACTTCCCCAGGAGAACTCACCGCGCGCCTAAGGCTGTTGCAACGTCACACTGGCCTCTGCTGCCACAGGCTCGCCCCGCATTCCGTACCCCTCCCTCCCCCCGGCCTGAGTGAGCCAGAGCCCCCAAATCAGCTGCTCCTTTAACCCCGAACTGTCTGAGAGAAGAACAGACGCCCTCAGGAGACCTACACATAGAGGCGGGTCCAAATCCAAAGCTGAACCCTGGGAGCTGTGCAAACAAAGAAGAGAAAGGGAAATTTCTCCCAGCAGCCTCAGGAGCAGCGGATTAAATCTCCAAAAACAAACTGATGTACACTGCATCTGTGGAATACCTGAATAAACAAGGAACCATCCCAAAATTGAGGTGGTGGACTTTGTGTGATTTTGTCTGTATAGCTTGGTTTCTACCATTTGTCCTGGGTTCTGTCTGTCCCTTTTTTTGCATATTTTTTTATCACTTGTTATAAGTGGTGGATTTGTTTTTTGGTTTGATTGCTCTCTTCTTTCTTTTTTTTTATTACTTTTTAATTTTTTTCTTATTTCTAATTATTTTTTATTTTAATAACTTTATTTATTTTCTTTCTCTCTCTCTTTTTTTTTTTTTTTTTTTTTTTTGCGGTACGCGGGCCTCTCACTGTTGTGGCCTCTCTCGTTGCGGAGCACAGGCTCCGGACGCACAGGCCCAGCAGCCATGGCTCATGGGCCCAGCCGCTCCACGGCACGTGGGATCCTCCCCGACCGGGGCATGAACCCGCGTTCCCTGCATCAGCAGGCGGACTCTCAACCACTGCGCCACCAGGGAAGCCCTCTTTCTCTCTTTTTTTCTCCCTTGTCTTCTGAGCCATGTGGCTGACAGGGTCTTCGTGCTCCGACCAGGTGTCAGGGCTGTGCCTCTGAGGTGAGAGAGCCAACATCAGGACACTGTTCCATCAGACACCTCCTGGCTCCACGTAATATCAACTGGCAAAAGCTCTCCCAGAGATCTCCATCTCAATGCTAAGACCCAGCTCCACTCAACGATGAGCAAGCTACAGTGCTGGACACCCTATGTCAAACAACTAGCAAGACAGGAACACAACACCACCCATTAGCAGAGAGACTGACTAAAATCATAATAAGGTAACAGAGACCCCAAAACACACCACCGGACACGGTCCTGCCCACTAGGAAGAAAAGATCCAGCCTCATCCACCAGAACACAGGCACTAGTCTCCTCCACCAGGAAGCCTACACAACCCACTGAACCAAGCTTAGCCACTGGGGGCAGCCACTAAAAACAATGGGAACTACGAACCTGCGGCCTGAAAAAAGGATACCCCACAGTAAATTAAGCATAATGAGAAGACAGAGAAACATACAGCAGATGAAGGAGCAAGGTAAAAACACACCAGACCAAACGAATGAAGAGGATATAGGCAATCTACCTGAAAAAGAATTCAGAGTAATGATAGTAAAGATGATCCAAAATCTTGGAAACAGAATGGAGAAACTACAAGAAATGTTTAACAAGAAGCTAGAAGAACTAAAGAGCAAACAAACAGTGATGAACAATAAAATAAGTGAAATTAAAAATTCTCTAGAAAGAATCAATAGCAGAATAACTGAGGCAGAAGAACGGATAAGTGACCTGGAAGATAAAATAGTGGAAACAACTACCACAGAGCAGAATAAAGAAAAAAGAATGAAAAGAATTGAGGACAGTCTCAGAGACCTCTGAGACAACATTAAATGCACCAACATTCGAATTATAGGAGTCCCAGAAGAGGAAGAGAAAAAGAAAAGGACTGAGAACATATATCAAGAGTTTATAGTTGAAAAATTCCCTAATATGGGAAAGGAAATGGTCAATCAACTCCAGAAAGCACAGAGTGTCCCATACAGGATAAATCCAAGGAGAAACACACCAAGATACATATTAATCAAACTATCAAAAATTAAATACAAAGAAAAAATATTAAAAACAGCAAGGGAAAAACAAATAACATACAAGGGAATCCCCATAAGGTTAACAGCTGATATTTCCACAGAAACTCTGAAAGCCAGAAGCGAGTGGTGGACATATTCAAAGTGAAGAAAGGGAAAAAACCTACAACCAAGATTACTCTACTACCCAGCAAGGATCTCATTCAGATTAGACAACCTTTACAGATAAGCAAAAGTTAAGAGAATTCAGCACCACCAAACCAGCTTTAAAATAAAAGCTAAAGGAACTTCTCTACACAGGAAACACAAGAGAAGGAAAAGAACTACAATAACAAACCCAAAACAATTAAGAAAATGGTAATAGGAACATACATGTCTATAACTACCTTAAATGTAAATGGATTAAATGCTCCAACCAAAAGACATAGACTGGCTGAATGGATACAAAAACAAGACCTGTATATATGCTGTCTACAAGAGACCCACTTCAGACCTAGGGACACATACAGACTGAAAGTGAGGGGATAAAAGAAGATATTCCATGCAAATGGAAACCAAAAGAAAGCTGGAGTAGCAATTCTCATATCAGACAAAACAGACTTTAAAATAAAGACTATTACAAGAGACAAACAAGGACACTACAGAATGATCAAGGGATCAATCCAAAAAGAAAATATAACAATTGTAAATATTTATGCACTCAACATAGGAGCACCTCAATACATAAGGCAAATGCTAACAGCCATAAAAGGGGAAATCACCAGTAACACAATCATAGCTGGGGACTTAAATACCCCACTTTCACCAATGGACAGATCATCCAAAATGAAAATAAATAAGGAAACACAAGCTTTAAAACAAGATGGACTTAATTGATATTTATAGGACATTCCATCCAAAACAACAAAATACACTTTCTTCTCAAGTGCTCATGGAACATTCTCCAGGATAGATCATATCTTGCATCACAATTCAACCCCTGGTAAATTTAAGAAAATTGAAATCGTATCAAGTATCTTTTCTGACCACAACGCTATGAGACTAGATAACAATCACAGGAAAACATCTGTAAAAAATACAAACACATGGATGCTAAACAATACACTATTAAATAACCAAGAGATCACTGAAGAAATCAAAGAGGAAAACAAAAAATACGTAGAAACAAATGACAATGAAAACACAATGACCCAAAACTTACGGGATGGAGCAAAAGCAGTTCTAAGAGGGAAGTTTGTAGCAATACAATCCTACCTCAAGAAACAAGAAACATCTCAAATAAACAACCTAACCTTACACCTAAAGCAATCAGAAAAAGAACAACAAAAAAACCCCAAAGTTAGCAGAAGGAAAGAAAAAGATCAGATCAGAAATCAATGAAAAAGAAATAAAGGAAACAATAGCAAAGATCAATAAAACTGAAAGCTGGTTCTTCGAGAAGATAAACAAAATTGATATACCATTAGCCAGACTCATCAAGAAAAAAAGGAATAAGACTCAAATCAACAGAATTAGAAATGAAAAAGGAGAAGTAACAAGTGACACTGCAGAAATACAAAGGGTCATGAGAGATTACTACAAGCAACTCTATGCCAATAAAATGGACAACCTGGAAGAAATGGACAAATTCTTAGAAAAGTACAACCTTCTGAGACTGAACCAGGAAGAAATAGAAAATATAAACAGACCAATCACAAGCACTGAAATTGAGACTGTGATTAAAAATCTTCCAACAAACAAAAGCCCTGGACCAGATGCCTTCACAGGTGAATTCTATCAAACATTTAGAGAAGAGCTAACACCTATCCTTCTCAAACTCTTCCAAAATATAGCAGAGAGAGGAACACTCCCAAACTCATTCTACGAAGTCACCATCACCCTGATACCAAAACCAGACAAAGATGTCACAAAAAAGAAAACTACAGGCCACTATCACTGATGAACATAGATGTTAAAATCCTCAACAAAATACTAGCAAACAGAATCCAACAGCACACTGTAAGGATCATACACCATGATCAAGTGGGGTCTATCCCAGGAATGCAAGGATTCTTGAATATATGTAAATCAATCAATGTGATACACCATATTAACAAATAGAAGAATAAAAATCATATGATCATCTCAATAGATGCAGAAAAAGCTTTCAACAAAACTGAATACCCATTTATGATAAAAACCCTCCAGAAAGTAGGCATAGAGGGAACTTGCCTCAACGTAATAAAGCCGATAAATGACAAACCCACGGCCAACATCGTTCTCAATGGTGAAAAACTGAAACCATTTCCTCTAAGATCAGGAAGAAGACAAGATTGTCCACTCTCACCACTATTATTCAACATAGGTTTGGAAGTTTTAACCACAGCAGAGAAGAAAAAAAATTAAAAGAAATCCAAATCGGTAAAGAAGTAAAGCTGTGACTGTTTGCAGATGACACAATACTATACATAGAGAAGCCTAAAGAGGCTACCAGAAAACTACTAGAGGTAATCAATGAATTTGGTAAAGTAGCAGGTTACAAAATTAATGCACAGAAGTCTCTTGCATTCCTATACACTAATGATGACAAATCTGAAAGAGAAATTAAGGAAACACTCCCATTTACCACAGCGACAAAAAGAATAAAATACCTAGGAATAAACCTACCTAAGGAGAAAAAAGACCTGTATGCAGAAAACTATAAGACACTGAGGAAAGAAACTAAAGATGATACAAACAGATGGAGAGATATACCATGTTCTTGGATTGCAAGAATCAACATTGTGAAAATGACTATACTACACAAAGCAATCTGAAAATTCAATGCAATCCCTATCAAACTGCATATGGCATTTTTCACAGAACTAGAACAAAAAATTTCACAATTTGTATGGAAACACAAAAGACCCTGAATAGCCAAAGCAATCTTGAGAAGGAAAAACGGAGCTGGACAAATCAGGTTTCCGGACTTCAGACGATACTACAAAGCTACAGTAATCAAGACAGTATGGTACTGGCACAAAAACAGAAATATAGATCAATGGAATAGGACAGAAAGGCCAGAGATAAACCCACGCACATATGGTCACCTTATTTTTGATAAAGGAGGCAAGAGTATATAATGGAGAAAAGACAGCCTCTTCAGTAAGTGGTGCTGGGAAAACTGGACACCTACAGGCATAAGAATGAAATTAGAACACTCCCTTACACCATACACAAAAATAAACTCAAAATCGATTAAAGACTTAAATGTAAGACCAGACACTATAAAACTCTTAGAGGAAAACATAGGCAGAACACTCTATGACATAAATCACAGCAAGATCCTTCTTGATCCACCTCCTAGAGAAATGGAAATAAAAACAAAAATAAACAAATGGGACCTAATGAAACTTAAAAGCTTTTGCACAGCAAAGGAAAACAAGACGAAAAGACAACCCTCAGAATGGGAGAAAGTATTTGCAAACGAAGCAACTGACAAAGGATTAATCTCCAAAATTTACAAGGAGCTCATGTAGCTCACTATCAATAAAACAAATAACCCAATCCAAAAATGGGCAAAAGACCTAAATAGACATTTCTCCAAAGAAGATATACGGATTGTCAACAAACACATGAAAGGATGCTCAACATCACTAATCATTAGAGAAATGCAAATCAAAACTACAATGAGGTATCACCTCACACCAGTCAGAATGGCCATCATCAATAAATCTACAAACAATAAATGCTGGAGAGGGTATGGAAAAAAGAGAACCCTCTTGCACTGTTGGTGGGAATGTAAATTGATATAGCCACTATGGAGAACAGTATGGAAGGTCCTTAGAAAACTAAAAATAGAACTACCATACGACCCAGCAATCCCACTACTGGGCATATACCCTGAGAAAACCATTATTCAAAAAGAGGCATGTATCACAATGTTCATTGCAGCTCTATTTACAATAGCCAGGACATGGAAGCAACCTAAGTGTCCACTGACAACTGAATGGATAAAGAAGATGTGACACATACATACAATGGAATATTACTCAGCCATAAAAAGAAATGAAATTGAGTTATTTGTAGTGAGGTGGATGGACCTAGAGTCTGTCATACAGAGTGAAGTAAATCAGAAGGAGGAAAACAAATACCGTATGCTAACACATATAAATGTAATCTAAGAAAAAAAAAGTGATTCTGAAGAATCTAGGGGCAGGACACAAATAAAGATGCAGACGCTTTTTGAGATAGTGATTTAATTTCCTTCAGATAGATCGAAAAGTGAGGATTGCTGGATCATATGCTAGTTCTATTTTTAATTTTTTGAGAAACCTCATACTGTTTTCCATAATGCTGTACCAATTTACATTCCAAGTAATAGTGAACAAGAATCCTTGAGGACTTGAGGACACGGGGAAGGGGAAGCTAGGATGAAGTGAGAGAGTGTCATGGACATATATACACTACCAAATGTAAAACAGATAGCCAGTGGGAAGCAGCCGCATAGCACAGGGAGATCAGCTCGGTGCTTTGTGACCACCTAGACGGGTGGGATAGGGAGGGTGGGAGGGAGACGCAAGAGGGAGGAGATATGGGGATATATGTATATGTACAGCTGACTCACTTCGTTATACAGCAGAAACTAACACACCATTGTAAAGCAGTTATACTCCAATAAACATGTTAAAAAAATAAAAAAGAAAAAAATGACAATGAGGTATCACCTCACATCTGGTAGAATGGCTTTTATTCAAAAAGACAAAAAAGAACTAGTATTGAAAAAGATGTGGAGAAGGGAGGACTCTTGTTCACTGTTAGTTGGAATATAAATTGGTACAGCATTATGGAAAATAGTATGAGGTTCTCAAAAAATTAAAAATAGAACTAGCATATGATCCAGCAATCCTCACTTTTCGATCTATCTGAAGGAAATTAAATCACTATCTCAAAAAGCATCTGCATCCCCATGTCCACTGTAGCACTGTCACAACAGCAAAGACATGGAAACAACTACGTGTCAGCTAAAAGATGATGGATAAAGAAAATGTGATACACATACAATGGAAAAAATTATTCTGCCATAAAAGAGGGAAATCCTGCCATTTGTGACAATATAGATGAACTTAAGGGGCATTATGCTAAGTGAAATAAGTCAGAGAAAGATAAATATTGTATGATCTCACTTGTAAGTGCAATCTAAAAAAAGTTGAACTCAGAGAAACAGAGAGTAGAATGGTGGTTGTCAGGGGCTTGGGATGGGGGAAATGGATTGTTGGTCACAGTGTACAAACTTCCAGTTGTAACATAAATAATCTCTGGCAACCTAATGTACAGCATGGTGACTACAGTTAACAATACTGTATTATATACTTGAAATTTGCTAAGAAAGTAGATCTTAGTTCTTACCATGAAAAAAAGGTAACTATATGAGGTGATGAATGTGTTAACCTTACTGTGGTAATCATTTTGTAACATATACATCATGTTACATGTATATAACAATCATCATGTTATACACCTTAAGTGTATATAACTTTGTCAGTTATACCTCAATAAAGCTAGAGAGGAAAATCTAGGCTGCATGGTCCTTCTAATTAAATGACAACAAGAAATTATCTTGCTTTAAGAATCTATTATATATAGTATTTTAATAGCAGCATTAAGGCTAACCCTTTCTAACCTCTTCCTAATCTCAATGCTTAATCCCTTAATACTCTCTAGAGCTATTTTTGGTCTTAACAAAACAAAACAAAACAAAAAAAAACTTTCATCACCTTGAAGTTTCATATTAACTTGAATTCATTTTCTATTAGAATTAAGGTAATATAAAATATTTATCAATAATCTATTTCTTAATGTAGATAGTGGTACATGAGTGTTCCTTCTACTAAAATTCTTTATACTGTATACATACATTTTATACATACTTTCCTGTGTATGTAAATTTGATAACATAAAAAACACTGACTTACTTATACAGATACTCAGAATCTGAGTTAAAACCCCTATTCAGTATTACTCCAAATAAACCTAAGGCAAGGCATCACTTCCCTCTTTCTCAATGAGAAGGGTTAACCTTAATTGCCAGTGTTAAATTTCAGTGTTATAAAAACCTAAACTTCTTTTCTTTTAGAGTACCTAACTGCAAGATGGATAACTGAGCAGATGATAAGAAATATAATTACCAAAACTATGGTAAAATATTAAGTTAATAATCTCAGAGATAAAAAAGAACACCTACCTTAAAGGATTTTTTCTATTACTGTTTAAAAAATAAACTATATCTCAGGGGATCTTTTGACCAGAATTATTTAATAGGTTTCTCTTTTTCTTTCTTACTTCGTCCTCTGCACATATATATACACACAAACAACACACATAAATTCAGGAAGAGTTCAAAGAAACTAAGTTCCGTTATAGAGAAAAAAGAAAAAAGTGTACTTACATTTTAAGAACCAGCACATCTTTGTAACCTACCTGACAAAAATACTCTGCTCGTAGCTTACAATAAACCCTGATCAATGATAGTGAGTCATTTGCTAGACAAAATGGAACATCGTCAAAAATTGTCTGCCTCTTGCCCAGCTCCAGTCCTCTATGATCTCTGTTCACCAAAACTGTTCCCCTCTACTGGGTTCCTTATCTCAGCTTCTGGTAGCAACATTTTCTCAGGCATCCATAAGTAGTTCCTCCCTCTCACCTTTCAAACCAGAATTCAAGTGACTAAGTGATTTTTAGTTATGCTTACACTAGTGTATGATAAGAAAAAAGAAAATATTAAAGCCAAACACACATCTGTTGAAAATTTACATTCTTTCATGGTATTTTGGTTTGGATGAGTTAACAGTTTAAGTTAATAGTTTATTTAAGTTAATAGTTATTTAAGTTATTTATTTAAGTTAATAGTTATTCACAAGTTTGCTTATAATTTTAATTAGTTGGTTTAAAATAGGCATTTTTAGATGCACAAAAATCCACAACTCTATTATAGAAGCCAACATTTTTTTCTTAAAGGGCCAGATAGTAATAGTTTAGACTTTGAGCGTCATACAGTTTCTGTCAGTACTCAACTCTGCCTTTATGAAGTGAATGAAAGCAGCCATAAACAATATAACTAAAGGAAGGTGGTGTGTTCCAAAAAACTTTTTTACAAAAACAAGCAGCCAATTCCTGGGAAGTAGTTTGCCAACTCCATGTTCCAGAAGAATCCAAAGGATATATAGCCATGGAATAGAAAAATGCAAGTCTACCTATTCATTAATCAAATTAATCCATAATCCACTGATCTGTTAGTCAATGAGGCCAGTGCTCTTAGATTATGGAAGTATTTAAAATACAGTGATCTCAATCACTGCTTAAAAAGTCTAAGATACATCTCAACTACAAAATGAAGACCTGATAGTAAATGATCTCTAGGGTACATTCTAGCATTAAAATACTATATATGCATTTAAAACTAGGCAGCCTGGGGACTCCCCTGGTGGTGCGGCGGGTGAGACTCCGCACTCCCAACGCAGGGAAACTGGGTTCGATCCCTGGTCGGGGAACTAGATCCCGCGTGCATGCCGCAAATAAGAGTCCGCATGCCACAACTAAAAAATTCCCACATGCCACAATGAAGATCCCGAGTGCCGCAACTAAGACCGGCTGCAGCCAAAATAAACAAACAAACAAATAAATACATAAATAAATATTTTTTAAAATAATAATAATATAAAAAAATAGGCAGTCTAGCCTCTTCAATAAGTGGTGCTGGGAAAATTGGACAACTACATGTAAAAGAATGAAATTACAACACTCCTTAACACCATACACAAAAATAAACTCAAAATGAATTAAAGACCTAAATGTAAGACCAGACATTATAAAAGTCTTAGAGGAAAACATAGGCAGAACACTCCGTGAAATAAATCACAGTAAGATCCTTTTTGACCCACCTCCTAGAGAAATGGAAATAAAAACAAAAATAAACAAATGGGACCTAATGAAACTTAAAAGCTTTTGCACAGCAAACGAAACCATAAACAAGACCAAAAGACAACCCTCAGAATGGGAGAAAATATTTGCAAATGAAGCAACTGACAAAGGATTAATCTCCAAAATTTATAAGCAGCTCATGCAGCTCAATAACAAAAAAACAAACAACCCAATCCAAAAATGGGCAGAAGACCTAAATAGACATTTCTCCAAAGAAGATATACAGACTGCCAACAAACACATGAAAGGATGCTCAACATCTTTACTCATTAGAGAAATGCAAATCAAAACTACAGTGAGGGATCACCTCACACCAGTCAGAATGGCCATCATCAAAAAATCTACAAACAATAAATGCTGGAGAGGGTGTGGAGAAAAGGGAACCCTCTTGCACTGTTGGTGGGAATGTAAATTGATACAGCCACTATGGAGAACAGTACGGAGGTTCCTTTAAACACTAAAAATAGAACTACCATATGACCCAGCAATCCCACTACTGGGCATATACTCTGAGAAAACCATAATTCAAAAAGAGTCATGTACCACAATGTTCAATGCAGCTCTACTTACAATAGCCAGGACATGGAAGCAACCTAAGTGTCCATCAACAGATGAATGGATAAAGAAGATGTGGCACATATATACAATGGAATATTACTCAGCCATAAAAAGGAATGAAATTGAGTTATTTGTAGTGAGGTGGATGGACCCAGAGACTGTCATACAGAGTGAAGTCAGAAAGAGAAAAACAAATACCATATGCTAACACATATGTATAGAATCTAAAAAAAAAAAAAAAAAAAAGGTTCTGAAGAACCTAGGGGCAGGACACGAATAAAGACGCAGACATAGAGAATGGACTTGAGGACACAGGGAGGGGGAAGGGTAAGCTGGGACAAAGTGAGAGAGTGGCATGGACATATATATACTACCAAATGTAAAATAGATAGCTAGTGGGAAGCAGTCGCATAGCACAGGGAGATCAGCTCGGTGCTTTGCGTCCACCTAGAGGGGTGGGATAGGGAGGGTGGGTGGGAGACGCAAAAGGGAGGGAATATGGGGCTATATATATACGCATAGCTGATTCACTTTGTTATACAGCAGAAACTAACACAGCATTGTAAAGCAATTATACTCCAATAGATATTAAAAAATAATAAAAAAATTTAAAAATTAAAAAAATAGGCAGTCTAAGGCCTAAAGAGATTAAAACACATTGCCCTCTAACTATAAATAATTACCAGAAAAAAAATAACTATGGAAGGCAAATTATAGGGAATATGAGCACCTCTGTAAAGGTGTTTTTTAATTTATTTGTTTGTTTGCTTTTGGCTGCATTGGGTCTTCATTGCTGCACTCAGATTTCTCTAGTTGCAGTGAGTGGGGGCTACTCTTCATTGCAGTGCATGGGCCTCTCATTGCGGTGGCTTCTCTTGTTGTGGAGCACAGGCTCTAGGTGCGCGGGCTTCAGTAGTTGTGGCACGCGGTCTCTAGAGCACAGGCTCAGTAGTTGTGGCGCACAGCCTTTGTTGCTCTGCAGCATGTGGGATCTTCCCGGACCAGGGCTCGAACCCACGTTCCCGGCATTGGCAGGAGGATTCTTAACCGCTGTGCCACCAGGGAAGTCCCTGAAAAGATGTTTTAACGCCGATGGTTAATCAGTAAGCAAAAGAGTGGTTCACATTTCAAACCAAGATTTCTTCAACAGACTCCAGCTCAAAAGACCTGGATCCCAGCTATGCCAATTACTATTCATTGAGTAAGAGTCACTCTTACCCCAATTAAATTACTCCCCCGTGAAATGAGGACAATAATATCTACCTCAGAAATTATTATGAGGAGAAGAAGGGTAAAAAAAAATCTAATAAAAATAGAGAACAACAAAGCTGGTGTATGTTAATAAAACCGTATCAAGAATTAAAAGAAATGTGAATAGTCTAAGCATGCCAATTAAAAGACAGAGATCATCATAGTGATTTGCAAAAAGCAAAATCCAAATATATCCTCTATACAAGAAATGCACTTTCTTTGAGATATTATTGACATATAACATTATATTAGTTTCAGGTGTTCAACATAACGATTAGGTATTTGTGTATATTGTGAAATGATCACCAATAAGCTACTTAATGAAATGCACTTTAAATATAAATATATAAAAATATATTTAAGTTAAAAGTAAAGGGAAGGAAAGATATATACCATGCAAACTCTATCTAACTTATGAACGTCAGACCAACCTTATAAATGACAAGCTCAAAGTGCCTAACTTTAATATTAAGAAACCTGACATTACATGTCTTCAGGAAAATCCAGCAGTGAACACAGATGAGGGTAAACGTCTAACAGGTTGTGGGCCCTCTTCTCTAAAAGCAAAAGGTACTCTTCCAAAGTTAGAGCAAAATCCAACAGATTTTCTGAGAGCATATATACAGAAAAAAGTCCACTTAGGTGACTGGTAAATATAGCTATGAGAATACAGCATATAATACTGTACTACAAATATGTGCATAATTAGAGATAAGCATCACATTTAAAAACACATTCTCTAAAAAAGATGGGTAATATCATTTTTTCCTCAGTTTTTTACAAGTAAAGTACTATTTAACTCAAAAGTAAAAAAACATTATAATGATACTATTCTTTACTCCAAAAGTATACTTTATTAATAAGAGTTAATTAAATAAAACCTGTTATCAGAATAAAGGCTTTTTAAAATTTTGCATGTCAGTGTTTCTGTACCTCAACCCAAGACAGAGTAACAAATACTGGATTTATCCCCTCATCCAAAATCAACCAAAAAAACAGACAAAATACATGAATCAGTGGTTTTCCAGACACTGAACATCAGGCAGTGAAAGACAATGATCTCTAACAGATGGGAAGCAAATGAAATGAGCCCCTTCAAATGTCACATCTTACTGCCTTGAGGGTTTCAAGGCCACAACCTGAGGAAGGAGAACCAAATGGAGCCAGGCAAGCTTCCTGAGTTAGGGGAGGAGGCAAAACTGAGAGTCTAGGAAAATCAATGCCACTAAAGTGAACAGGATGGAGTTCCAAACAGAAAAGAATTCCACAGAGAAATAATTCCAGAAATCTATACAGGGAATCCCTGAGTATTCACCAGAGTACAGATCAGCACATAAATATGAGAAAACTACCCAAGGCCAGGAAAACAAAACAAAACAACAAATTTTTTTAATTGAAAAATTAGAACACAGCACATGTTCACATACAGAACCTAGAACAGTCATTTCCATCAGCCAGTCTGCAAAAACTCATAATTCATGAGATATCAGGTACTTTCCTTGGTAATGGGGAAGGTGTTTCCTTGGTATTGGGAAATAATTAGGCCTGGACTGAGCAATTCTCCTGACCCACCTAACAAATCATAAAGCAAAACTTGAAAGAATCAAACTGTTTCCAAAAAATTAATTACATGCCAAAACAAAGTTCAAAAATATTCATAAATAGAAAAAATATCAAGCACCTAAAAAGGTAAAATTCAAAAGGCTTCCCTGTGGCGCAGTGGTTGAGAGTCCACCTGCCGATGCAGGGGACACGGGTTCGTGCCCTGGTCTGGGAAGATCCCACGTGCCGCGGAGTGGCTGGGCCCGTGAGCCATGGTTGCTGAGCCTGCACGTCCAGAGCCTGTGCTCCACAACGGGAGAGGCCACAACAGTGAGAGGCCCGCATACCACACACACACACAAAAAAAAGGTAAAATTCACAGTGGCAGGCATCCAATGTCTGGAGTATAAAGAAGCAGGAAAAAACAATCTATGATGAAGAGAACAATCAATCAAAAATGATCCAAAATTAACACAGATGTTAGATTCGCAGAAATAAACATTAAAAGTTATATAATGGCATTCCATATGTTCAAAAGTTAAGTAGAGATATGGAAGATATTAAAAAGTTGAACTTCTAGGGATTAAACTACAATGTCTGAGATAAAAAATACAATGCATTGTATTAACAGATTAGACAGGGCAGAAGAAAAGATTAGTGAACCTAAAGACATAGAAAGAGAAGCTAGCAAAAACAAAAGACAAGAAAAAAACAGACTGCCCAAAATGAAAAGAACAGTAGTGAGCTATGCTTCAAGCAGCTTAATATGTGTATAACTAGAGTCCCCAAAAGTAGAAGAAGGTAGAAAAACATATAAAGAAATAATGTTCAGGGACTTCCCTGGCAGTCCAGTGGTGAAGACTCCACATTTCCACTGCAGGGGGCACAGGTTCGATCCCTGGTTGGGGAACTAAGGTCCCGCATGCTGCACAGCGCGGCCAAATAAATAAATAAAATAATGTTCAAAATTTTTTCCAAATTTGATTAACATAATAAACCCGAAGTCCAAGAAGCTCAACAAGCCCAAGCACAAAAAATATGAAAAACAAAAAATAAAAACCCTACACTGAGACATCATAATCAAACTACTCAAAAGCAGGGATAAAGAGAAAATGTGAAAAGCAGCCACAGAAGAAGACAGGTCAGAGAAGCAAAAAAAAAAAAAGAAAAAAAAAGGGATGACAGCAGATTTCTCCTTGGAAACAATGCAAGCAAGAAGACACTAGTGGGCTTTCCTGGTGGCGCAGTGGTTAAGAATCCACTTGCCAAAGCAGGGGACACAGGTTCGAGCCCTGGTCCGGGAAGATCCCACATGCTGCAAAGCAACTAAGCCCGCGAGTCACAACTACTCAGCCTGTGCGCCGAGAGCCCACGCTCTGCAACAAGAGGAAGCCACCACCATGAGAAGCCCGCAACCGCAATGAAGAGTAGCCCCCTGCTCGCCGCAACTAGAGAAAGCCTGCATGCAGCAACGAAGACCCAATGCAGCCAAAAATAAATAAAAATTTTTTTAAAAGACACTAGTATATCATAAAGTACTAGAATCCTTAGAATCTTTCAAAAACAAAGGCATAAAAAAAAGCAAAATAAAAACATTTTCAGACATACCAAAAAAAAAAGAAAGAATGAATCCATCACTAGCAAACCTGCACTATAAGATATATTAAACGAAGTCATTCACGCATAAGGTGGAAACATGGACCTACACAAAGGAACAAAACACTGGAAATTGTAACTAGATGAGTATGATTTTTTTATTATCATTTAAATCACTATTAGAAATTGATTGTTTAAATAAAAATAACAACAATGTATTCATGAGTTTATGATATATGTGAAAATAAAATGTATGACAACAGTAAGATAAAAGCTGGGAGAGGAAAAACAGAAACAAACTATTAGAAGATTCTTATACTATACATAAAGTAGTATAATGTAACTGAAGGTAGACTGTGATAAATTAAAGATACACTGTACACTATAAGCCATAAGGCAATCAATAAAATAACAATGACAAGCTAATCAACCAACAAAGGAGATAAATGGAAACATCAAAATAATTTAAAAGAAGGCAAAAAGGAGGAAAAAAGCAAACAAAGGGTAGATGGAATAAATAGGAAATAAACAGCAAGATGACAGACTTAAATCTAACCATATCAATAAGCATATCAGGGGCTTCCCTGGTGGCACAGTGGTTGAGAGTCCGCCTGCCGATGTAGGGAATGCGGGTTCGTGCCCCGGTCTGGGAAGATCTCACATGCCGCGGAGCGGCTGGGCCCGTGAGCCATAGCCGCTGAACCTGCGCATCCAGAGCGTGTGCTCCGCAATGGGAGAGGCCACAACAGTGAGAGGCCCGCATACCGCAAAAAATAATAATAATAATAAGCATATCAAATGTGGTCGAAATACCACTGTCAGAGATTATCAAATTGGTTAAAAAGATAGGCCCAACAAGATCAACTGCCTACAAGAAAAGGACTTTAAATAAAAAGACACAAATGTTTAAAAGAAAAACATTCGTTTTTTGGGTTTTGGTTTTTGAGTTTTTTTGGCCACACCACACAGCTTGCGGGATCTTAGTTTCCTGACCAGGATCGAACCCATGTCCCTGCAGTGGAAGCTCAGAGTCCTAACCACTGGAGCACCAGGGAATTCCCAAGAAAAAATATTTTTAAAAATAGATACTGTCCGTGGAGAAACTGTCTTCCACAAAACTGTCCCTAGTGCCACAAAGGTTGGGGACCAGTGATACAGAGGACATATCACTGAAATTAAAAACCACATGGGGAAAAAAAATGAAACAGAAAAATCAATAAAATCAAAAGCTGGTTGCTTAAAAAGAGCAACAAAAGTGACACAGGAATGAAAAAGACAATATCATTATATATTCTACAGACACTGATAGAACAATAAAATATTACAAGCAACCTTTTGCCCATAAATTCAACAACTTAAATGAAATGGTCAAATTCCTTGAAAGATTGAAACTGCCAAAGCTCACACAAAAACATAACCTGAATAAGTAGTACATCATTAAGGAAATTGAATTTGTACTTAAAAACCTTCCAACAAGGGCTTCTCTGGTGGCGCAGTGGTTGAGAGTCCGCCTGCCAATGCAGGGGACACGGGTTCGTGCCCCGGTCCAGGAAGATCCCACATGCTGCAGAGCGGCTAGGTCCGTGAGCCATGGCCGCTGAGCCTGCGCGTCCGGAGCCTGTGCTCCGCAACAGGAGAGGCCACAGCAGTGAGATGCCTGCGTACCGCAAAAAAAAAAAAAAAACCTTCCAACAATAAATACTCCAAACTTAGATTGCTTCACTGTCAGCCTCTGCCCAACATTTAAGGGAGAAATATATTACATTCTACACAAAATCTTAAAAGAATTCAGAAGAGGTGGGAACCCTTCCAAACTCATTTTAGGAAGGTAGCTTTACCCTAATACCAAAATTAGACAAAGATATTACAAAAGAAAACTATAGTTCAATATCCCTCTTGAACACAGATACAAAAATCCTCATATCAAAATACTAGCAACTCGAATCCAGCAATATATAAAAAGGGTAATACATCATGACCAAGTAGAGTTTATCCCAGGATGCAAGACTGGTTCAATACTCAAAAAATTACTTAATGTAATTCACCATATCTACAGATTAAAAAGAAAAATCACACAATTACCTCAGTAGATGCAGAAAAAACATCTGACAAAATCCAGCAACCCACTGCTGATAATTGGGGGGAAAAAAAACAAAACCTCTCAGCAAACTAGGAATAGAAATTACTCAATTGGATAAAGAGCATCTACAAAAAACCTACAGCTAATATCAGACTTAATGATAAAAGACTTATTTTCCCCTAGCATCAGGAACAGGACAAGGATATACACATTCACCACTTCTGCTCAACACTGTACTGGAGGTTGTGCCCCATGCAATCAGGAAGGGAGGGAGGAAGAACAGTGAGAGAAAGAGAGAAAGAAAGAGAGAAAAGAAAGAAAGAAAGAAAGAAAGAAAGAAAGAAAGAAAGAAAGAAAGAAAGAAAGAAAGAAAGAAAGAAAGAAAGAAAGAAAGAAAGAAAGAGAGAGAGAGAGAGAGAGAGAGAGGGAGGGAGGGAGGGAGGGAGGAAGGAAGGAAAGAAAGAGAAAGAAAGAAAAAGAAAGAAAGAAAGAAAGAGAGGAGGGAGGGAGGAAGAAATACAGAGAGAAAGGGAGGGAGGGAGGGAGAAAGGAAAGGCACTAAGATTTGAAAGGAAGAAGTAAAACAAGCTTTATTCACAGTCAACATGCTCATCTACATAGAAAGCCTAATGGAATCCATCCAAAGGTACTAGACCAAATAAGTTTAGTGAGGTTGCAGATGTAAGATCAATACACAAACCTCAACTTGAATATGAATGTTCGTAACAGCTAAATCTGTAATAGCCAAAAACTGGAAGCTACTCAAATGTTCATCACCAGATGAACAGATATACAAATTGTGTTATATCCTTACAGTGGAATATTACTTAACAATAAAGGAATGAACTACTGACATACAACAACATGAATGAATCTAAAATAGTTACACTGAGTGAAGGACACCAGATCAAATATATGTGTGTGTATATATATCCACACCAGACTGACTTAATTTGTCCTGCCTTTGAGGATGATTTGTAAGAAGTTGAATTATCGATAACAGAATGTTTTGGGTGCTCTGATAAACATGAAAACAAAGTAAGAAAAATGGAAATGGGAAAAGGTGTTTTCCTCCTATAATTGAAGTAATAATACATTAATTTTTGAGTAATTCAGGGTTAAAAGGTAAAAACAAGATGCTGAAGTTCTCACTGAGAAAGGCTAGAATTCCTATGCACTGTTATTTTCCTGATGACTATCTAAAAATGGTGCCCTGATTTAGGTTTTGGGAAACATTGAAAAAAAAAAAAAGCCACAAGAGAGTGTTATTTGGTGAACTATTTTTTTACATTTATAAATGTGGTGTTAGCATCACAAAATATGAATATATGCACATACACACACACACACACATATATTCCACTTACATAAAGCTCTAGAAATGCAAATTAATCTACAGCAACAGAATGGTTGCTGGGGGAAGAGGCACAGAAAAAAGGGAGAAGGTAGGGATTACCTTGCAGGTGGTTGCTATGTTTATTATCTTGCTTGTGGTGATAGTTTTACAGGAGTGTGTGTGTGCGTGTGTGTATATATATACATATATATATATATATACATATATATACACATACATATATATGTGTATATATATATATAGAAACTTAATGTATTTATTTTTTTTTTTTTGCAGTACGCGGGCCTCTCACTGTTGTGGCCTCTCCCCTTGTGGAGCACAGGCTCCGGACGCACAGGCTCTGGACGCACAGGCTCAGCGGCCATGGCTCACGGGCCCAGCCGCTCCGCGGCATGTGGGATCCTCCCAGACCGGGGCACGAACCCGTGTCCCCTGCATCGGCAGGCGGACTCTCAACCACTGCGCCACCAGGGAAGCCCTTAATGTACTTTAAATGTGTGCAACTTATTATAAATCAATTATGCCTCAATCAAGCTATTCCAAAAAATGCCTTCAAAATCATATGCAATTGCCTTGGTCAAGCATTCCAATCCAATGCTTTGATAAAAGGCTTTGCTTTTTAACAGTTCTATCACCAGTAATGGAATGTTAATATATTCCAATGTTTCATAGTCCTGGGCAATCAATCACATAAAATTGGAATAATACCATTCTCTTTATGTGTTTCTAGTCTCATTTAGTTAAAAGAAAAATTGAAGTAGGCAGGTCAAATACTGTCCCCATTTTACATGTGAGAAAAACTACAGCCTAGGAAAATTAAGTGATTTACCCAAGGACTAAAAGATAACAAATGTTGGGAAGTGAGACCAAAACATGGCCTCATAGACAGTTATGTTCTCACAAATTCTAAACTGAAAATTAGAAAGACCAACTTCAAAGGTCCCTGGTCAAAAAATGAGTGTTCTCTAGAGGTGACTGATAAGCTACCTGGAGTTCTGTGATAATGAAAATATCACTGTGAATAAATCAGAACTATAATATTCTTGCCAACCAGCATTCTAGGAAATTCTTTCCACTATTACAGGTTAGATTTCCTGAGATTCTTTAAAGAATATATTCCAGGACTTCCCTGGTGGTGCAGTGGTTAAGAATCCGCCTGCCAATGCAGGGGACATGGGTTCGAGCCCTGGTCCAGGAAAACTCCTCATGCCATGGAGCAACTAAGCCCGTGCGCCACAACTACTGAGTCTGCACTCTAGAGCCCAGGAGCCACAACTACTGAGCCCGCATGCCACAACTACTGAAGCCCGTGCGCCTAGAGCCTGTGCTCCACAACAAGAGAAGCCACCGCAATGAGAAGCCCGTGCACCGCAATGAACAGTAGCCCCTGCTTGCCGCAACTAGAGAAAGCCCATGTGCAGCAATGAAGACCCAATGCAGCCAAAAATAAATAAATAAATGTATTTTTTTAAAGCTTAAAAAAAAGAATATATTCCATTAAATTGTCCCCATCTCTCCCAATAAAATCACCTACAAGCAGGATTATCACTACCTGAGCAATGGGCAAGGCTTAAAATTCCCTTAAGAAATCAAAACCTCAAATCTAGGCTTCATGCAAGTTTGGAGTTCAAATTCACATTACTCATGTGGCACTGGAACTCCTCAAACTAAAAATTAATTTTTAAAACTGGCACTGGGCCAATGATGTCTGTGATGGTTTAGAAAACAGCTCCCAATCTCCTTCCAGGTAAAACTCAAATTTCTTGTAAAATTTTCCTTAAAGATTTTTTCTAGAAATGCAAATTAAAAACTTAATAGACAAACTGGACAGCAGATTAGACAGAACTGAAGAAGGAATTACCTAGAAGACAGATCTGAGGAAATCACCCCCAATTCAGGGGGGAAAAAAAAAAAAGATAATGGATAGAAAATGAGTGAGCTCTATTTAGAAAACAGAATGAGAAAATCCAACAAATATGTTATAGTAGCATAGTATCCAAAACAGAACATAAAGAATGGGAGAGAGTTGAAATTCAAAGAGACAATGGCTGAGAATTTTCAGAACTGATGAGAGACACAAATCCTCATCTAGAATCAGCTCAACAAATGAAGCCACACCTAGACACATCAAACTGAAAGTACAGATCACCAAAAAGTAAACCTTAAAAGTAATTAACAAAGGCAGATTACTTACAAAAGAACAATTAGATGGAATATAACTTCTCATCAACAGAGACCAGAAGACAACAGAAAAGTACCTTCAAAGTGTAAGGAAAAACAAATGTCAACTAAAATTCTTAACCCAGTTAAAATATTATTTGAGAGTGAGACTGAAAACTACTCTTGTACCTGATTACATCATGTTCTTTCAAGCCTGTGAAGCTTTATGTTTTCTGTTTCTTCTATCCATAATGTCCTCCTTTAACTCCCAATCTCCTTCCAGATCAAATTCAAGTTCTTTGTAAAGTTTTCTTCAGCTTTCACTAGTATGCAGTATCAACAGAGGCCACAGAGGCTAAGAACACAAGATTAGGAATATGCACAGAAATGGGTGTGAATAACAGCTGTGTGACTTTGGTCATGTTGCCTCCCTGAGACTATATTTTACTTATGTAGATGATAATATCAACCCCTAAGGTTTGTTAAGAATGTTAAATTAGATATATGTAAATTCCTGACCTACAATAAAACTCATTAATAAGAAAATGTACAGATTAGCTATTAGAAGAGACTTCAGAATATTGCTTGATCAATATTTTTTAAAAAAGCATTTGAAAATTTTTATAATATAAAATTTTGAGAAAAAGCAATAAACGAGGAATTAGAAAAAGTAATTTTTTAAATGATATTTATAGTAGAAACAAAAAGAAGGTATCGGGGAACAAATTTAACAAAAGATACACAATTTATGGAGGAAATTACTTTATTGATAGAAAAAACAATTTACACTACTCTCACGGTTAGGAAGATTTAATACTACAAAGATGACAGCATGTGTATTCTACTGAAAAGAATTCCACTGCATGATTAAACAACAGTTTAATTGTTTCTATATTTTCTTTATTTTCTCATTATTTCTATATTTTTCCTATTTCAAATAGTATTATTGTAGAGACTCCTTCTGCAATGTCCCCAAATTTAGCATGATTCCAAAGAATACCTAACAGAATTTTCCACAGGACTTGACAAGCTGACCCTGAAATTCAAATGAAAAAGCTAGGGACCAAGTATAGCCAAGATTCTTTTGAAGAATTATAAAGGAAATCCTGCCATATTGAGATATATTTTAATGTTATAATAATTAAAGTAGTATGATATTGTTGCAAGAGACATATCAATACAACAAAGAGCTTAGGACATATATAGGAAACTGATACGTGACAGAGGTGGCACAAAAATCAATGAAGAAAAACATGGCTCTTTAATAAATGGTGCTAGATGTTTACAGTACCCAGGACATGGAAGCAACCTAAACATCCATTGACAGATGAATGGGTAAAGGAGATGTGGTACATATATACAATGGAATATTACTCAGCCATTAAAAAGAATGAAGTAATGAAATAATTCCATTAGCGGCAACATGGATGGACCTGGAGATTATCATACTAAGTTAAGTAAGTCAGACAAAGAAAGACAAATATCATATGATATCACTTATATACAGAATCTAAAAAAAATGGTACAGATTAACTTATTAACAAAACAGAAACAGACTCACAGACTTAGAGAATGAACTTATGGTTACGGGGGGAAAGGCTGGGGGGGAGGGACAGACTGAGAGTTTAGGATTAAAATGTACACACTGCTATATTTAAAATAGATAACCAAGAAGGACCTACTGTAAAAAAAATTTTTAATTAAAAAATAATTTTTAAATAAACAGTGCTAGAATAACTGGATCCTCATATTGAAAAAGATAAAATTAGATCTCAATCTCACATTATATGTAAAAATAAATTCCAGATGGACTAAAGACCCAAAGATGAAACACAAAATGTTAAATCTTTCAGAAGAAAACTTATAAGCATTTTTTTAAACCAAGGTAGAGAGAGGATTGCTTTAAAAAGACAAATAGGACTTCCCTGGTGGCAGAGTGGTTAAGAATCCACCTGCCAATGCAGGGGACACGGGTTCAACCCCTGGTCCGTGAAGATCCCACATGTCGCGGAGCAACTAAGCCCGTGCACCACAACTACTGAGACTGCGCTCTAGAGTCCGTGAGCCACAACTATTGAGCCCACACACCGCAACTACTGAGCACGCGTGCTGCAACTATTGAAGCCTGCGTGCCTAGAGCCCGTGCTCTGCAACAAGAGAAGCCTGCACACCACTATGAAGAGTAGCCCCTGCTCACCACAACCAGAGAAAGCCCACATGCAGCAACGAAGACCCAACGCAGCCAAAAAATATATAAATATTTTTAAAAAACACAAATTAATACAAACTACAGTAGTAAAACTAGATTTTTAATTTCAGGCTTTTTACAACACTATTGTATATTACAAGGTGAAAAGACAAGTCACAGGCTAGAACAATGAAATGAGGAATCCAAAGATCAGTATCTAGCATACATTAAGACTCAGTAAAATAAAATTTAAAAACCCAGTAGAAAACAGGCAAAGAATATGAACCAGCAGTTACAAAAGAAGAAACTAAATAGCCTAAAAACAAATGAAAAGATGTTCAACTTTACCTAGCAGTCAGGAAATGCAAAATTTAAAAATATGTTTATAACCAACAGACTGGCAAAATATTTTATATATATAGAGAGAGAGATACATATATATATATCACCAATTTTGGTAAGTAGAAAAATAGGAACTCAAATTCCTGGTGGAAGTGTAATTGGGAGTAAACTGGATAAACCAACAGAAGGCAACTCTTAACTATCTAGTAACGCTGAAGAATAGAATGCACACTCTATGATCCAGTGATTCCTCTCCTAAAAACATTCTGGTATATCTATACAAGGAGACAAATGAAAAGATGTTCACTACAGCCCTTTTAGAAACAACGAAAAATGTAAAGCATCTAACTGTCCTTCAGCAAAGAAATAGGTAAGCAAACTATGGTTTAATCATACTATAGAATGTTTAATAGTAGTTAGAAATGAATGAACTAGTCTATTTTAGCAACATGGTAAATAAAAAAGGCAAGCTGCAAAAGGATTCATATAATGTAAAATAATTTATGTAAAATTTTCACATAAATACTGTTTAAATGTAGTGCATTTAAGTAAATGTAAAAAGTAAAACATGCATGGATATGACACAGGAATTTCAGGATAATGGTAACCCCTAGGGAGGGAAAGAGAAAGGGAGAGAGAAGAGGATGATCTTTATTTTTCTGATTGAAAAAAGCTCTAAGGAAAATATGATGAAAGGTTGACCTCTATTAATCTCAGTGGTGAGTACAAAGGTATTTGTTATATTCTTTTTATACTTTTATGTATATTGAAAATGTTTCATAGTTGAAAATAGTTTTTAAGAATTTAATATGAAATAAAAATGATTAGAAAAAAATTACTATTTAACAACACTTCTAAATTGCTCTGTTGTAGTTAAACCTCATAACTATGACGATGACTAGAAATTCCACTTCCAGCTCAAGGATAATCTTCTCCACTAAGCAGAATCTGTCTACATGATTTCTAGTAAATTAGCATTGACAAAAAGTACAATGAACACAGAAAAGAGAACACAGATTTCTTTAACTCTTCTTCCTCCAAGCTCTCAGGAGTGTTGTGCTCCTTTGTTTGAATTTGTGACTTGAGTTAGATGGATACTGCTGTAGAGAAAATTCCAGATTCATAGGAAAGAAAATTTCACAAGTAATCCATGTAAACACATAGATAACATACTAAAACTCTGAATATGTGCAAAGAGAATATAAATAAAAGAGATAAATATGGCACAGGTCTTCATCATCAAATCTTTATTAAAAGTTTGTTACTTGTAGCAATATAAACTAGAAATGAAAAAAATTGTTAATTCAGAAAATCAAATCCTGCAGTATGGTTTCACACTGTACTTATGCTATAGAAGTGTTGTCCCGACACATGAGCTTCACAGTGAAGATAAAACTCACCACTGGACTTTGCAACATGAGACTTAGATAACAGGAATACATAGAGTGAGCTAAAAAAAATAACAGAGAGGATGCCACTGCAAAGAAGATGATAAGGTTGGCAACATAGGTAGAGGCCATATTGTGGAAAACACTGACGCCAGGCTAAGGGCGCCAGACTTTAGCTTATAAAAAATGGGAAGCTTTTTTTTTTTTTTTTTGGCTGCGCCAGGTCTCAGTTGCAGCCCGCGGACTGTTAGTTGCGGCATGCGGGATCTTTTTAGTTGCAGCATGGGGGCTTCTTAGTTGTGGCATGCTTGCGGGATCCAGTTCCCTGACCAGGGATCTAACCCGGGGCCCCTGCATTGGGAGCACGGAGTCTTACCCACTGGACCACCAGGAAGCTATTTTAAGCGAAGTAGTCACATATGTAAAGCAGAATTTTATGAGTGAAGGTTAGACTGAACTGTGAAATTATTACAGGCAGGAAAACAGTAAATTATCATGGAATAGGTTATGATGTGATGAAGGCTTGATCTAAGGTAACAGCAGAGAATGAAAAGAACAAATCTAAGAGAAAACAAAAGAACAGGTCTTGGTACCAAGCATACAAGGAGAGGGAAAGGGAAGAATCAATAATGACACAAGGAGACACTATTAGATATCTACCCAAAATCCATTCCTCTGTTTTTCCCCAGACATGAGACAACAAAGACCAAATGTAAACAAACTAAGTGATGGAACAAAAGTTTATAAAAAGCCTGGGTCCCCAATAACACTAATAAGCTGCTGAACTAGTCCTAAGATGCAAAACAGTAAATCTCTTCAAGGTTTCAGCCACTAGTAGCTGGGATTTCTTACTGAGGGAAAAATGATACTAATTTAAAAAGAAACAAAGGGAATTCCCCAGCAGTCCAATGGTTAGGACTGTGCTTTCATGGCCAAAGGCCCAGGTTCAATCCCTTGTCAGGGAACTAAGATCCCACAAGCCTCACAGCACGGCCAAAAAAACTAAAATAAAATAATAAATAAATAAATAGGAAAAAAAAAAAGGAAAATCTACATGGAAGTATTTTGGAGACCGATATAATTGATTCAATTTTAGACATGCTGACATTAAGCTAATGGGAGGGTATTCAAGTTCCCAAACTGGTATGACTCAAAATAACAGCTCCCTAGATTTAACCAATGAAACTCTGATTATTCAAAGTTACAGATTTCTTTACTATAGGATTTCTTTAAGATGTTACACATTGCAGATAGTCAAGAAGATACAACGTGAAGTGTTTCCCAAATTTGCTTGGCCACAGTACACCCCTCTGTAGTAGAAAATCTCTGTAAAACATGTCTAGAGAAATAGATAAAGTATAGCTGATCCTTGAAACTTTAAGAATAGAGTATTCTAGGGACTTCCCTGGTGGTCCAGTGGTAAAGAATCTGCCTTCCAATGTGGGGGACATGGGTACAATCCCTGGTCCGGGAACTAGGCCCACATACCACAACTACTGAGCTCGCGCACTGCAACAGGAGAGCCTGCATGCCGCAAACTACAGAGCCCATGGGCCCTGGAGCCCGTGCGCCATAACTAGAGAGAGAAAATCCACATGCCACAACTAGAGAGAAGCCCACACGTCAACAAAGAGCCTGGGCCACAACGAAGGATCCCACATGCTGCAGCTGAGACCAGACTCAGCCAAATTAATTAATTAATTAAAAAGAATAGAGTATTCTACAAAGAACTCACTAATACATGAAAAGATAATACAATTAGAATACCACCATTTTGCAGCCCCTAATAAAATAATAGATCTAGACGATGATAATCAATAGCTGCAAAAATCTTTAACATGATAGGGAACTTCATGACAAATGGATTGGGCTGACAAACCTGAACCCACTGATCAACCTAATATTTACTAAAGAATAGACAAGGAGACATTCTGTGGCTCCAGCTATTATTCAACAGGAAGTACAAAACACCATGATAAAGTTTTCTTGCCCCCTCCCCAAAAAAAGAGAACCTAAAATTTGATCAAGATTTTAGATCCAACTACTAGTTTACAAGAAATAATGGGCAGAGGAACAAGTTAAATATCACAGAGATGCAATCAGTAAAACCCAGAATGTCGGTTTCTTTAATAAATTGCAAAGAAGGAAAAAAGAAGGGGGAGGGGGAGACTATAAATAAAGATTCCTAAGAGAAATAAAAACCAAATACAACATTAGGACATTGTTTGCATCCTACTCCTAAATTAACCCTAAGAAATCATTTATGAGACAAGTGGGAAAATCTGAACACTCACTTGCTATTTGAAGATATTAAAAAATCACTGTGAATATTTTAGGTACTATAATTGTGGTAACAGTACTGTAATTCTTTTAATTGTGATAAAATACACATAACATAAAATTTATTATTTAACCATTTTTAAGTGGTATTAAGAACATTCACATTGTTGTGCAACGTCACCACCATCCAACTCAAGAACAGTTTTATCTTCCCAAACTGAAACTCTACCCATTAAACAATAACTCTCCATTCCCCCTTCCCCCCAGCCCCGGACAACCACCATTCTACTTTCTGTCTCTGTGAATGAGACTATTGCAGGCACTTCATATAAACAGAATCATACAACATTTGTCTTATTGTGTCAGGCTTATTTCACTTAGCATAAGGTTTTTAAGGTTCATCCATTTTGTAGCATGTGTCTGAATTTCATTTCTTGCAAAGGCTGAATAATATTCCATCTTATGAATATGCCACATTTTGTTTATCCATTCATCTGTCAGTGGACATTTGGGTTCAGTTTTATTTTTCAGGGTTCGTAGCTCTTTACTGAGATACATACTTAAACATTTATAAACTGAATTATAAGATACCTGAGATTTGCTTCAAAATAGATAAAAAAGATATCACTTTTCACTTATCAGGTTAACAAAGATCAGAAAAACTGGTAACACCATATACATTGGCCAAGATGTGTGGAAACATGCTCATTCAAACACTGTTGGTGGGAGTGTAAATTAATCTCTTTGGAGGGCTCTATCAAAGTTTAAGATGTACATTTCCATTAACCGAGATATAATATAACTTCTGATAATTTATACTCACACATATACTCACACACATACACAAAGAAGTGTATATAAGAATACTGACTACAAGAAAGCTTATATTAAGCCCAAGACTGGAAACAATTTACATGTCTATCAGTAGGGAACTGACTGAATAAATTACAGTAAAATACAAAAATATGAAAATGCAATAGAATACAATTTAACTTTAAAAAAGAAAATAAAATGGTTCTATGTGTACTAATAAGAGACAGAATCCAATAAGTACGTTCACAGGAAAAAAGCAAGATTCAGAAGAGTATAACACTGTTCAACCAGACATTCACTGCTTTGATTTCTGGCATTGCCACACACTAAATAACCTAAAAACTTCCTACAACAAAACATTTAGAAATGCTGAGTAAATTATAACTAAAATCTTTTAAATGTTTAACTAAGCTCAAAAGTAAGGGAAATCTCTCACTGAGGTGTGGGATGGAGGAAAGAGGAACCCTTACTTTTTACTTTTCCACCTACTTTTATGTTATAACCAATAAGTATTACTTTTGAAATTAAAAAAGAAATCAGTCCTGAAGTACGCTGAAAAAAGATGCTATAAATTTAATATCCATGCCACTCCCTGAATAACTAAAGCAATGTAATCTCAGGGCAAATTTTCAGGTATAACAGCTACTATTTTATCCAATTTAATTCAACATTTACTACTAAGTACAAGAGCCTTTGAAAAATAATAGCAAGATGAAGTTCCTATTTTTTAAGGAGTTTAGAATCTGTGAGGAAGAATAAGGAGGCAAAAGGAATCAATAATACACAATAGAACATGAAAATGGTCATCCTCTGCATCAAAATTTGAAAACTAAATGTTTAAAATTCCAATTTCTGGTTCGTAACATCAGAACCCCAAAGCAGTCTGACATTAGTTTAGATTTTCCATTACTTTTTTTCTTTTTTTTCTCCATTACGTTTTTTTAACTCATCCATCCATTAATCATTTGTGACAATGACTGTACTTACATTAGTGGCAACATACAATTATTAATACATAGTTTCTATAGGCTTTGTGATCTCTTCCCACAAATGAATTCTCAGTTGTTTTCTTCCTTTGATTCGTATACCTGTTAATAGGCCACATTTATTATATCAGTACTACTAATCAAAAATAACTGAATTCCCTGGTGGCACAGTGGTTAAGAATCCACCTGCCAATGCAGGGGACACGGGTTCAAGCCCTGGTCCGGGAAGATCCCACATGCCGCGGAGCATCTAAGCCCGTGTGCCACAACTACTGAGCCTGTGCTCTAGAGCCCGCGAGCCACAACTACTGAGCCCGTGTGCCACAACTACTGAAGCCCACGTGCCTAGAGCCCATGCTCCGCAACGAGAAGCCACCGAAATGAGAAGCCTGCACACTGCAACCAAGAGTAGCCCCCGCTCGCTGCAACTAGAGAAAGCCCGTGCGCAGCAATGAAGACCCAACACAGCCAAAAAATAAATCAATTAATTTAAAAAAAAAAAAAGGAATGCTACTTGTAGAGGCAATAGAGAGAAGTGCTGAACTGTCAGGGTCTGGAGCCAGCATGCCTAGCCAGCTACCTGTGTAATCCTGAGCAAGTTTCTTAAAACTCTGTGCCCCACTTTCCTCTTCTGTACAATGGGGATAATAACAGTAACAATCTCATAGTTATTGATTAAGTGAGTTAATGTAAAGCAGATTTTAATATTTGACCACTATTTTCCAAATAGATGAATAAAACTCCAAAATTTTAATAGCACTCTGTTGTTGAGGCTGGTGTGAAACAGAGAGTCACATGCTCTGCTTACTCCTAAGCCTTCTGGGGGGCAATCTGGAAATCCCACTTTGAGAATTTATCCCACTGATATTCTTGCACAGGTATGCAAAGAGAGGTATACCAGTTTTTTATTTCATACTGAAACCAAAATGTCCATCAAAAGTGATGACTAAATAAAGAATGGCAAATTTATGACATGAAACACTATGCAGCAGATTGTTTTTTTTTAATAGAGTGAGTACACTGATTTACTGACATGGAAAGATCTCAAATAAGTGAAAAATTCAAGATGTATACAACAGTGCACATGATAGGTTACCTTTTGCATAAAAAGAGGCTGAAATATCAAAATACATATTCATCCTTGTTTCTTTTTGCACTAAGAGAAAATAGTAACTGTGAAGAAACTGGGCAGATGGGAGACAGGATGGGAGGGAAACTTCAAACTGTGTATCTTTTTATTTTTATTTTTTGCTTTTTTAGCTACACAAATATCTTACCTATTCAATTGTCAATTTTTACAGTTTTTGTTTTTTTTTTCGCGGTACGCGGGCCTCTCATTGTTGTGGCCTCTCCCATTGTGGAGCACAGGCTCTGGACGCGCAGGCTCAGCGGCCATGGCTCACGGGCCCAGCCGCTCCAGGGCATGTGGGATCTTCCCGGACCGGGGCACGAACCCGCGTCCCCTGCATCGGCAGGCGGACTCTCAACCACTGCGCCACCAGGGAAGCCCAATTTTTACAGTATTTTTAAGTGTCAGGCATACACTTTAAGCTGGCAAATGTTAGCTGAAATTATTACTATTGTTGTTACTAGCAATAGCAGTATTATAAGTATATTATCATTAACAAGCTCAAAATAGCTCCTTTCTGAAGCTTTTTTCTTACTCCCTCTGCACAGAGCCTTCTCTGACTCCCAGACTATTTAAGGAATTTATCATTTTCTACTCTAGTGTAAGCGGCTTAAGGGGCAGGTCAATGTCTTGTTCATTTTTAATATCCTAGGAGCCTTGCTTGTACCTAGTCGATACAAATATTCTGGAATAACTGTAATCTACAAGTACTCCAAAGAAAATAGTGACCATTTCTAACGGGATTAGACTCTATCATTAATTATAAGACCTGAAAATTGAAAAACTTGAATAACTGGATTTGCTAACATTCTTTCGGCTACTGACCAGCCAAAATCTCCTCTCTTTGACTAAGTTTTTCTTTCCCCGGGACTTCCCCAGACACTGACATCATATCCCAAGCCAAGACACAACATGCACCAACTCTTTAACTCACTGCCATCTCTGAAATGTCTTTTGTCCTAAATCCCAACACCCTGGTACATCATTCCTATCGAAAAAGCATTTGAGTGTTTCCTTTTAGATAGAGGTTCACATATTAGTCAGTGCATAAAGTGCCCTTTTAACTGGAGAAGACCTAACACATGATTCCTAATTCGCTCAGTGTTTTGTTTGGGCTGGTATGGAAGGTATTCTATAATTGACTGCTCGCTCAGTAGCTCAATTCTAGATGTCATCCCAGCACACCAAATACTCCACTGACAGCTCAACAGTCACTTTTCATACAGGCCCCTCCCCTTCCCTCCTCCCTCAACCCCCATCAGCTCAAGAGCTCCTTCCCTCATACTGACACACTGACAGTTCAGAAGTCCCTTTCCACAAGCTGTCCTCCCCTGCAGCTGCAAGACCACCTCCCCGAGTCGCATCATCCAGCGACCCAATTCGGTCCCCAATATCATCCCTCTCCCAGCCAATCCAAATCCCATCATCAGTCTCTTCCCAAGAAACAGGCAGCTTTAAAGCCTTTCCCAACAAGTACGCAATTGACAGCTCGACACCAGATTCCCTGAGTATCCTTTCCTCTTCTCTCCGCTCCTACCCCACGCACTGGCTCTTTTCTCTCAATCACCCGTTCGCCCTGGCTTCCCAGAAAATTCACAGCCTTGTTCCCTAAATACGCTCTCCGCTCTCCCCCTCCTCCCCATCCCCTTCACCGCTGACAGCTCAGTCACTTCCATCCCCATGTGGCTGCAACCTCCTGCCCCACTCCTTTCCCTTGACAGCTCTGGGTCGGCTCCAAGCTCCCCCTCCCCCAGGCCTCCCCAGACCTCGGCCTGGGCCTCCCGCGGTGCCCCCCGCCCCGGAGGACAGCTCCACTCACCCACTCTCCCGCATCACATTGCTGTCCCCGCAGTCGCAGGCACCGCCGGCCTGGCTGCGGAACATGTTGAAGTCGTGTCCGGTGTGGTCACCCTGGTGGAAGCACTCGGCGCACAGCGACATGCAGGGAGAGATGCCGCACGTCCGGCAGCGGTAGGCCACGAAGTTGGCTGTCCAGACCAGGCCGCAGAGCGCCGCGGGGTCGTAGGCCCGCACCGCCGCGCAGAACTCGTCGTAGCCTCCGCCGCCCGCCAGAAGGCACTTACACCACTCCAGGGCCTCCTCCTCCGCCGCCCCCGGACCGCCCCCGTCGCCGGCCGCCGCCGCCTCCTCGCCGTCCGCAGCCGCAGCCAGCGGCCGCTCGGCGCTCAGCACCCGCTCCAGCAGCGCCTGCAGCTCCTCCGCACCTGCGCGGTTGTCCGGCCGGCTGAGGGCCGCCTTCAGGTGCGCGGCGGTGGCCGCCTTGTCGAGGGCCAGCCCGGGCGCGGGCATCTCGGCTTGGGGTGGCTGCGGACCCCCGACAGCCGCCGCAGCCGCCGCCGCCGCCATGATGAGAGCTCAGAATTTGGAGAGTCCAGGGCCGGCGGCTCCTCCTGGGAGGGTGGGGGAATTGGCTGCTGCGATTGCTCGGCCCGCCCAACTCTCGCGATACCCCGGGGCTGCCGCGCACCTCTGCCTGTGTCCCCGCCCCTGCACACGCCCCCTCGCGCTGGGGTGCCTGCTTCCCGACCCCTCGCCTGGGAGGGACCCCCTGTTTCTTCCTCCGACCTCTTGGCTCTCAGCTACAATTGAGAGCCACTAAAATAAGGGACCCGACTTTAAAATTATTTAATATGGAAAATCTTTAATATGGACCATTTTTCCTCTATTTACCTGGGCTACAGGAATACAGACAGCATCTTTCAGCTGTTTTTTAGGCATCTGCATTTCGTTCTGAGATGTAGATCCCCACGGTTATCAAACCCTTAATTACGATTGAATTACTATTATTATTGAAAAACCCTCCTAATTTTTCGCCCTGTATCAGTTCTTACCCTCGCACTATTACCAGTTTAATCTTCTAAAGTACATTTTTTAGCGGATTAAAATATATTCTTGCTATCACTCTCCTGTTCAAAATCTTTAGTGGAAACAAAAGTCAAAAACTCCTTGAATCTTCTCTTAATGCCCACCACCAACCTATCTTTCTATCATTATCTCCTTGTGCTACTCTAAGTTTGCCATTTGAAAGAGACCAATGGGACTCTTCGGTTTTCTGACAGATGCTTTATGCCTGTAGTCTTTATTGTTCCTAATTCCACCCCTACTCCACCCCATACCGTCGCCCCACACTCCTGTTCTGGCAGTGTCTGCCCATTTCATTCCCCTTCTTCAAAAATGGCTCTGAGTTGGTCCGTGGGTCGGTGGCCTAGAGCTCGGTTCTCGGCTCTTATGTTCGGAGGTGGGAGGGACACGGGACAGGCCCGCACACCTGACCTGCCCGGAGAGGATCCCCGCACCCAATAAGGAGAAGGAGGAGACTAAGCAGGGAAAAGGACTCACAGCTTCTGATGCGAGTCACGTGCTGGAAGCTGCCCTGGAGCAGATGGACGGGATCATTGCAGGCACTAACACAGGGGTGGATATTAGCGATGGTACCTGTGAGCCTGCACTGGCTTCCGCGGCTTCCTACATGAAACCCTTCTCGGTGCTCCATCTCGTCGAGGACTTGAGGCTGGCCCTGGAGATGCTGGAGCATTCTCGGGAGAGAGCAGCCCTCCTGAGCCAGATCCCAGGCCCCAGAGCTGCCTACATCAAGGGGTGGTTCAGAGGAGAGCTGGCTGCGGCTTTCCGGCTCTCTTTACACCTGGCATGGGCACCGATCCCTCCCTCCAGTCCTGCTAAGTACTACTGACTCAGGCTGCAGTGTTTACAGAAAACTTTATGAAGCTTCAAGAAAATGGTAGGTCCATAATTCCTCAGTCTGAAACCCTTAATTCCTCAGTATGAAACCCTTGGGTCCACGTGCATTTTAGAACTCAGAGCTTATTAAACTTTAGAAAGGTGAGACAGTGCAAGTGTACTGTACTGTATGTACCATCTCTACCAGATACAAGGCAGGAAACACGTGAACATTTCTTCAGCAAAACTTGTGAATATCTGCATGAAGTGGGATAAACAAAGACTACAAATACATAATTTACAGTGACTATGTATTTTTACCTTGTTTAGATGTGCCTGAATTTATGAAACCATTTCTCTAATATTGAATTGAAATTACTTTTACTCTTTCACTAATAATATGGCATTGCTGCACACACACACACACACACACAAAATGGCTCTGAACTTATTTGGTGATACAACTTTTTGCTTTCGCTATGAAAACCTCATCCCCACCGCACTACTAATTGGTAAATTTCTTGAGGGCAAAAAATGAATCTTCTTCATCATTGCCCATAAATGTTCAAATATTTGCCTGATTATTGTTGTTAAATGGAATATAATTACAATAGATAATTTTTGTTGCATATTTATTATGTGCCCCATTCTTTATATATGTTATTTTTTTAACTCTCTCAATAATCCTATGAAGTAAGGAAACTAAAACTTACAGAGGTGATTTATGTGTCCCAAAAACACACAGCTGGCAATCAAATGAGATGTGACTAGAAATCAGGTCCATCTGAATCCAAAGTCCTGCTCTTTCTACCACATCAATGCTTCCCAAACCTGCCTGATCCTAAGACTCACCTTAAGTTCTTACAAAAACAAATTCCAGAGCCCCACCCCAGACCCAAGATATCAAAATCTCCAGAGGTTACACTGCCCTATCTAACAGAATCTGAATCTTGAAAAAGATTATCATTAATGATCTTTCCAGAACTAAAAATCTACAGCTTTTTAAGTTTCTATAGCTCACCTCCAGAGAGCTGGGTGTATTATTAAAAGTAACTTAGTAACACAAGGCAGAGAACAACCAAGAATGAAAAAAACTGTAGGAGAAGCGATCCAAGGAAGTAGAATGAGTATTTCCAATTCATAACCAGTGATGTAAATGAACCTAACATAACAAAAACATACTATATCACATGCCTAGACTCTCTACATTAGTAAAGCATTTCACAATCATCATTTAACAGTGATAAATCATTCAAATATTGCTCAATAATTCTCTTTATGAATCACCAAATTATAAACAAATAAAATCCAGGAGCATTTCAAACTAAGGTAAAACTAGTGTGTATTCACTAATCAGTGTCTGTGGGTTCAGGCAGTTGGGGAAGTGTGCTGGTATCTCTCCAGGATTGCTTTCCTGTGGAGAATAACAAGGGTGCCTGCTCTGCTTGACCACGATGATGCATGCTGCACATGCAGCCTTTTCAGCATTCCTTAGTGGTCTCTTTGCGCTCTGTGAAATTCCTACAAATTTCTACAAAATTCCACCACTTGTCACCAGTGCCTCTTTTTTTGTATAACAAAAACAAACAAAAAAACGTCAAATGCCACCCCCTATTTCAGTTACATAGACATTGCAGTGCACATACAGAAATCTGGACATTTGCCAGATTTCCCACCAACTGTGTTCATGAGGATATCAGATATGTTCAAAATCAGAGAACCATTAAAAATAACTGGTAATAACAAGAATAGAAATAACCCAAGTGAAAAACGGGCCAAAAATGTGAATAGACACTTTACCAAAGAAGATATATAAGCGGCCAATAGACATAGAAAACATGCTCAGCATCATTAGTCATTAAGAAAATGCAAGTCAAGGGACTTACCTGGTGGTGCAGTGGTTAAGAATCTGCCTGCCAATGCAGAGGACATGGGTTCCATCCCTGGTCCAGGATGATCCCACATGCTGCGGAGCAACTAAGCTTGTGTGCCACAACTACTGAGCCCACGTACCACAACTACTGAAGCCCGCATGCCTAGAGCCCATGCTCCGCAACGAGAAGCCACCGTAATGAGAAGCCCACACACCACAACAGAGAGTAGCCCCTGCTCACCGCAACTAGAGAAAGCCCATGCGCAGCAACAAAGACCCAACGCTGCCAAAAATAAATACATAAATTAATTTTTTAAAAATGAAGAAAATGCAAGTCTAAACTATGAGACACCACTATACACACTAAAATGGCAATAGCAGAAAGAGAGTAACAAATGTTGGCAAGGATATGGAGAAACAGGACCCCTCATACAACATTGATGGGAATGTAAAATGGTACAGCCTCTTGGGAAAACAGTTTGCCAGTTATGTACTTAAAATGTTAAACATAAATTTACCATAGAACTAAACAATTCCACCCCTAGGAATCTACCCAAGAGAATTTAAAACATATACCCACACAAAGACTTGTAGTTGAATATTCAGAGCAGTATTATTCATAGTCAAAAACAAAAACTAGAAGTGATCCAAGGGTCTATCAATTTGTAAATGGACAAACAAAATGTGGCATATTCATATAATGCTATACTATTTAACAATAAAAAGAAATGAAGTACTGATGCATGCTACAACGTGGGTGAATTTCAAAAATGTTATGTCAGTGAAAGAAGTCAGACACAAAAAAGTGTATATTGTATTATTCCATTTATCTGAACTGTCCAGAAAAGGTACATTTATAGAGACACAAAATAAAGTAGCAGTTGTTTGAAGCTGGGGGTTGAGAACAGGGAGTGCCTGCAAATGAGCACAGAGATCTTTTTAGGATGATAGGAATGTTCTAAAGATGGAATGTGGTGATGGTTGCAAAACGATGTAAATTTACTAAAAATCATTTATTTCTACTCTAAAAACAGGTGAATTTTATCGTATGAAATTATACTGTAATAAAACAGCTAATAATAATAATTAATATACTTGCTATTTGAGATGAGTGAAATCATCAAATTTCTGTCCAGGTAGAAACTATATTACTGCTTTAGCTTTCAAAATCAACATGACAGGCTCTCAAATCTTAGCCTCTCCTAGGATGTCTAGGGCTTGTATCGTTTGAATCCAGAAAGTCTGACATTTTTCTCTTTCAACTCATTAGTGTAATATAAAAACTCTTCTTCTAAATTACTCTCAAGTCACCGTGCTGTGTCATGGGAAATTCCTACAATGATCATATTTCCATGAGGGAAAGCCAGATTGAAATTCAACTACACCCATTTAAATACATTTAAAGGCTATACCTCACAAAATTACATTGAATCACTGTTACTCTATGGAAGACATTGAATAAATAACAGTACAACATACTGCTGTTAAAGAAATCCACAAAATACCATCTAAAAAATTATGTGCATTTATGTACTGCATCTTAATTTATGTGAATAGGAATCTTGTGATATTTCTAAATTGGCTTTTCAAATTGAAATAAACCACACACAGATAAGGTAAAAGCTATAGATGATAAATAACATAATTGCTTCCAAAATTAGAGACCCTTAACAGAGAACTTACAAATGAATGTAAACTCTCCAAAGTTGGTGTTTTTTGTTTTTGGCTGCATGGCATGTGGGGTCTTAGTTGCCCACCAGGGATCAAACTCATGCCTCCTGCAGTGGAAGCACAGAGCCCTAACCACTGGGCTGCCAGGGAATTCCCTCCAAAGTTGTTTTTCTATTTATCTGGACTCCCTTGGTTTCAAGAGACAAAAACCTGACTTAGCTTAAGCCAAAAAGAGGATCATATTAGATCATATAAACAATTGGGGGAAGGGAGAGGTGAACCTGGATGCATCTCCACCTTTGCTTTCAGTGAGCATTGGCTCCATTGTTCCCAGCTCCAGGTCGTATCTCCACAACCTCACAACAGAGAAAAAGGGTCTGTTCTCTGCCAGATCCACTTAAAACCCTGGGGAAGAATTGTGACTGGCCCAGCTCAAGGCCCATGCCACCCTTATCACCAGAAGGAAGCGGAGGAAATACCTGCTGGGAACATAAACATACAAGACACCTACAGCTGTATTAACTGCTGAATTTCTGCCTGGCCTCCAAATACACACCAAACCTATGCACACAGCAAGCTCACCAGTTCTAATGGCAACTGTTGAAATTCACACCATAAGAAACACTGTGCCTACTATGTACAAGGAATTCTGCCAGATGATCACATTTAAGATTCATGACAACCCTGAGAGGTAATTATTATTATCCCAATTTTACAAGTAGCAATGATACCCTTCAATTCATAGCCTTCAAAACATAAGAAAGAACCCTGGAAGAGAATTCATTCATTGTTCCTATGTGTGCCTGTCTCTCTTTCTCCTCTCTTCCTCCCACTCTTTCTCCCTTTCCCTCCTCTCTCCCTCCCTCCCTCTCCTTCCTTCCTTCCTTCAAAACTGAGTCCTTTAAGACCTTGCAACTATACTTACTGTGATTCTCTCATTTGTTTAATATTAAAACAAGGACATTTTTAGTAAGTTTCTCAACTCATGCTTTACAAATATTTCGGGGAAAAAAGCATGACAGTACCTAAAGGACTTGACCTATATTAGCTCCTCTACAGACTGGTCTGTGCAACTTTTCCAAGGTTATAAATGCTTCACAACGCTCTGGAATCTTTTTTATTATCATTTAGTACTGTAACAAGTTGTCCTAACCTAATTTTCTCCCCCCTCCCTTTTTTTTAAACAGAGGAAATTTTCCTTCTGTGCAGCTCTACTAAAGACTAGAAGATTTTCACCCACTGCCTTATTCATGCAACAAATTGATTCAACTCATATTTATTGAGCCCCTCCCAAGTTGCTCTCTGCAAGAGCTGAGGATAGCACTGTGAACAAAACAGACATGGTCCATGGCACGGCCTGGCATGGCACAACTCCAGGGGACACCATTCACACAGAATACAATGCTCCTGACATGGAACTTACAGACTGATGGAAGCATATTATGAATTGTAACCTAATCTATAAATACATTATTACTGTTGCTACAATTATTATTACTTCTGATCTTGGAGTGAGAAAACATTTTTTTAATGGACACAAAAAGTACTAACCACAAAAGAAAAGGCTTACTAACAAAATGGGCCACAATATTGTAACTTTCTGTTCATTAAACGACACCATTAAGAGTTACAGAGTTTCTGTTTGGGATGATGAAAAAGTTTGGAAATAGATAGTAGTGATGGTTGAATATTATGAACATAATTATTGCCACTGAATTTTACCCTAAGAATAGTAAAAATGGCAAATTTTGTTATATATATTTTACAATAATTTTTAAAAATTAATAATATACCAAAAACTATTGAATTGTACACTTTAAATTGGTGAATCGTACGGCATGTAAATTATGTCTCAAGAAAGCTGTTAATAAAAAGAGACCACTAAGAGTAAAAAGGCAAGCTAAAGAGTAGGAGAAAATATTTGCAACATGCCTGACCCAAAAAGGATGTTCCTCTAGAATATATATTGAATTCCTACCAATCAAAAAGGAAATGAATCATCCCAATAGAAAATTGGACAAACAACTTCAATGGACATTTCATAAAAGAAGATATCCAGATGGCAAATAAACATGTGAAATTAGTAATCAGAAAATTGCTAATTAAAACCATATTGAGTGTACTATACATTCAACAGGATGGCTTAAATTTAAAAGACTAATAATACCAAATATTGGTGAAAATGTGGAGTACCTAAAACTATCAATTAGTGCCAGAAGGAGTGCAAAATGGTTCAGCAACTTTGGGAAAAAGTTCAGCAGTTTCTTATAAAGTTAAACACCTACTCTATGATCCTAAAATTACACTTAAGGGAAACAAAAACATATATATCCAGAAAAAAAATTATGCAAGAATATTCATAGTAATGTTATTTATACTAGCCAAAAACTAGAAACAATCCAAATATCCATCAACAGATGAATGTATAAACAAATTGTGGTATATTCATACAGTGGATACTGCTCAGCAATGAAGGGGAATGAACGATGTACATCAAGGGTGAAGCTCAAAAACCTTACACTAAGTGAAATAAAGCAAACACAAAAAAGTATGTTTGCATGATTCCATTTATACGAAGTTTTATAATAGGCAAAAGTAAGCTATTGGGCTTCCCTGGTGGCGCAGTGGTTGAGATTCCGCCTGCCGATGCAGGGGACGCGGGTTCGTGCCCCGGTCCAGGAAGATCCCACATGCCGCGGAGCGGCTGGGCCCGTGAGCCATGGCCGCTGAGCCTGCGCATCCGGAGCCTGTGCTCCGCAACGGAAGAGACCACAACAGTGAGAGGCCCGCGTACTGCAAAAAAAAAAAAAAAGTAAGCTATGATGATCAAAATCAGATCAGTGGTTGCCTGTGGGATGGCAGTAATAGACTGGTGGGAACAGAAGGGAAATTACTGTGATGAATGGAACTGTATCTTAATTGGGGTGTTGTTTACATGGTACATTTGTTATTCACATTTCATCAAACTGTACATAAGATTTGTGCATTTTATGTAAACTATATCTTAATTTTAAAAACTGAAACTAAATATCCATAAACAGTAGAATAAATATAGTATATTCATATAATGAACCACTATACAATGAAAATGAGCAAACATGGATGAACCTTACAGATACAATGCTGAGCAAAAGAAATCTGACACAGTGAGTATGACTTCACTTGTAAAAATTTTTAAAACGGCAAAATTAATCTATGGTGTTAAAAGTCAGGAGAGTGATTACTTTCGGAGAGCGAGGCAGGGGAGTGATTGGGAGGGGAGCCTGAGGGGGATGTTTCTAGGTGTTGATAGTATTCAATCTCTTCTCTTCTATGTCTTCTTTTTTTAAAAATAAATTTATTTATTTATTTATTTTTGGCTGGATCACATCTTTGTTGCTGTGCACGGGCTTCCTCTAGTTGTGGCTAGCGGGGGCTTCTCTTCGTTGCAGTGCGTGGGCTCCTCATTGCAGGGGATTCTCTTGCTGCAGAGCACAAGCTCTACGCGTGCGGGCTTCAGTAGTTGTGGCTCACGGGCTTTAGAGTGCAGGCTCAGTAGTTGTGGTGCACAGGCTTAGTTGCTCTGTGGCATGTGGGATCTTCCCGGACTAGGGCTCGAACCCCTGTCCCCTGCATTGGCAGGCGGATTCTTAACCACTGTGCCATGAGGGAAGCCCCTCTTCTATCTCTTTTTTTTTTTTTTTTTTTGGTGGTACGTGGGCCTCTCACTGCTGCGGCCTCTCCCACTGCAGAGCACAGGCTCCGGACGCGCAGGCCCAGCGGCCATGGCCCATGGGCCCAGCCGCTCTGCAGCATGTGGGACCCTCCCAGACCGCGGCACGAACCTGTGTCTCCTGCATCGGCAGGCAGACTCCCAACCACTGCGCCACTAGGGAAGCCCTCTTCTATCTCTTCATGGTAGTTATACAGATTTGTTCACTGTATTCACTTGTACAGTGAGTATTCATTTATATTTTGTGTTTATATATGTTATATGTCAACAAAGTTTTTTTAATTAGTACTACTGGTGAGGAAGATACATATTTTGCACTTAATAACTTATGAATAAGTAAATGAATCTTCAGCACTGAATAAGAAACATTCCAGGGACTTCCCTGGCGGTCTAGTGGTTAAGACTCTGTGCTTCCACTGCAGGGGACACGGGTTCGATCCATAGTCAGGGAACTAAAATCCTGCATGCTACATGGTGCAGCCAAAAAAAAAAAAAAAAAAAAAAAAAAAGAGAGAGAGAGAAAGAAACATCCCAAATTTGAAAGTTAAATGTGATTATGAATTTACTTAAATTGAAATATGAGGAAACATACTTTCTAATATTAGAAATATTAGAATAGTTCATATTTAAATTTCAGTGAGCCTCTTTGCCTCTCTTCCACACATACAAAGGAGAGACTATAAAGGTCATTTCCTGACAACACCACAATATGATCAAGAGTCAGAGTGAGAATTCAAAAAGAGTTCCTATCCTCAGTGTGCCCCTGCAGAACACATGCATAAATATACTTAGATCACATATTTTTACCTGCTACAGAAAGCAGGTAGAATTCCCTAAAAAGAAAAAAAGAATATTAAATTATTGAAGTAGTGTAGAAAGAGAAAGGGAAGCAACTAGGATATGTAGAACAAAGCCTGAGATAAATATTCATAGAAGGATGTTTGGGGAATGATCAGGAGGCTTCTACTATAAGAGTCCCTGAGGTTATGCCCCTGGCCCCTAGCACAATTGAACTGTGTTTGGACAATTCACACTACTTGTCCAATCACACTGACTTGGGCAGTTCATCAAATATGATTTGATAATGTAACTTGAGTTTCTTGAGAACCAGGAAGCATGTCTTTTTTTTTTTTTTTTTTTTAGGCTGCGCCATGTCTTAGCTGCGGCACTCGGGATCTTCCGCTGTGGCGTGCATGCAGGATCTAGTTCCCCGACCAGGGATTGAACCCCAGCACCCTGCATTGGGAGCGTGGAGTCTTACCCACTGGACCACCAGGGAAGTCCCAGGTAGCATGTCTTAATTAAATATTTTCCAGAACTTAACACAGTATCTTACAAATTCCAAACATTCAATATTTGAATATTTACTAATCAATTCTCAAAGTATGGAATGCAGACTCTTGAGGGGACCGAGACCCTTGCAGGAAGTCAAGATTATTTTCAGAATAGTAATAATACATTATTTGCTTTTTAAACTCTCATTATTTCAGGAGCATACAATGGCATTTTCCAGATGCTACAGGATATATGATGATGTCATCATTCTGGCCATGAAATGTGTTCTTTGTATTCTTTTGTTTTTTAGAATTCTCTGAGGTAGTAGGATTAGAATTTAAATGTGTATTTTCAGATATTAAGTTTTTTCTCAGTACTTCTATCATATTCTTGCTGGCTTTATTCAGTTATTTCTGCTATAGTCTCTGCAATCTCATTATCATGGATAAATTGTTATTTTGAAATTATTGTTATCCCACCTATGCAAACAAAAAAAAGTCAGTACTATTTGTTCTCATTTTTCAACAATTTTTTAAATTTGAAAACATTTCTAAATTTTTAATTTTATCTAAAACTGTTGCTTTTAAGAAGTTAGTAATATTGTTTTCTAAAATAGAAGACTTAACATTTAAGAATGACTCTGGCTTAAAAGGGGGAGATTAAATCTACAAACATGGCTAGACCTGCTATTGTCCTCGTATTTGAGCAGATTCAGTGCCATATAATCATCAAACAGAATCTTCAGTGTGAATGTTAGACAGTAAACACATTCTCTGTTGAAACACTCTGAGTATTGAATAACTTTCTTGAATCTCATGGTGTATCCTGGAACAACTGAATTGACATTTGCACTGATGTTGCAAAAGCCAAAGATGGGGGGCTTCCCTGGTGGCGCAGTGGTTGAGCGTCTGTTTGCCGATGCAGAGGACACAGGTTCGCACCCCGGTCCGGGAAGATCCCACATGCCGCGGAATGGCTGGGCTCCTGAGCTATGGCCGCTGAGCCTGCGCGTCCGGCGCCTGTGCTCCGCAACAGGAGAGGCCACAGCAGTGAGAGGCCCGCATACCGCAAAAAAAAAAAAAAAAAAAGCCAAAGATGGACAAAACTGTAACTTAATATGAATCAAGGCAATGGCACTAAACTATCTAGTTGACATTACATTTGTCTCTGTTAAATACTTGCAGAAAAACAAGCCAGCTTCCCTTTAAAATGGCCTCAATAAGGCAGCAAAAAACATTAATTTGATTACATTTTGATCCATGAGGATGCATCTTAAAATTCTCAATGACTTAATGATTTCACATAAAGTACTTTTATTGCATACTGAAATATCCTCGTAGTCTCCAGGAAAAAGCACATGTGCAATGCTGTAAGCTGAACCAGCAGCTTTAAAAAAAAAAATGTGGCAAAATATACATAACATAACATGCAAATGAACTTATTTGCAAAACAGAAAGAGACTCACAGACACAGAAAACAAACTAATGGTTACTGAAGGGAAAGGGGGGTAGGGGAGGGATAAATTAGGAGGCTGGGATTAACATATACACACTACTATGTATAAAATAGATAACCAACAAGGACCTACTGTATAGCACAGGGAACTATACTCAATATTATGTAATAACCTATAAGGGAAAAGGATCTGAAAAAGAATAACTAACTAAATAATTTATATATATATATATATATATATATGAATCTCTGTGCTGTACACCTGAAACTTACACAGTATTATACATCAACTATACTGCAATTTAAATTTTTTTTTTAAATTGTGGCAAAATACACATAACACTATTTTAATCACTTTAAGTGCATAATTAGGTGGTATTAAGTACATTTACAATGTTGGGCAACCATCACCACCCATCTCCAGAACTTTTTCATCAGCCCAAAAAAAACTTTGTACCTGTTAAACAATAACTCCCCATTTCCCTCTTTTCCTAGCCCCCCAGTACCTCTATTCTACTTTCTGTCTCTATGAATTTGCCCATTCTAGGTATTTCACAGAAGCAAAATCATACAATAGCTGACATTTTGTGCCTGGCTTTTTTTCATTTGGCATGTTTTCAAGGTTCATTCAAGTTGTAGCAAGTATCCAAATTTCATTCTTTCTTATGACTAAATAATATTCCATTATATGTACACCACATTTTGTCTATCCATTCATCTATTATTCACACTTGGGTTGTTTCCACCTTCTGGCTATTGAGCATAATGCTAAAATGAACATTGGTGTATAAGTATCTGGGTTCCTGCTTTCAATTCTTTGGGGTATATATCTAGAAGTGTGATTGCTGGATCTTATAATGACACTATGTTTAACTTTATGAGAAGTTAATTGGTGTCCACAGCAGCTGTACTATTTTACAGTCCCACCAGCATTGCGTAAGAAATCCAATTTCTCCATATCCTTGCCAACACTTATTATTTTCTATTATTGATAATAGCCATCCTAATGTGTGTGTGGGCTTATTGTGGTTTTGATTTATATTTCCCTAATGACAAATGATGTTGAACATCCTTTCACGTGCCTATTGGCCTTTTACATACTTTCTTTGGAGAAATGTCTATTCACATCCTTTGCCCATTTTTGAATTGGCTTGTTTGTCTTTTTGTTATTGTGTTGTAGGAGTTCTTTACATGTTCTGGATAGTAATCACACAATTTTACTTGCAAATGTGATTGACAGACTAACTATGGTTATTCAGACTTGGTATTTGGCAGTCATTTTCTGAAATGGATGAAGTAAGCCTTTACTTTCATAGAAAACACCTGGAAGTATTTTTTTGCCAATGAAAAACATTTCAAGCAAAATTTAATATTTTGGAAAATTTGTATATACCACTATGAGCTTGACAGTGTTTCTAACACTTAAAAATTTTTTCTGGGGAGATCAGTGGTGATATTAATAAATGTGATTTTTTGATATTGTATAAAAAAACATGTCAGAAGACTTGGAAAATTCAGTGAACCAATATTTTCCAAATGATTGATACATAATGTTACCAAATTGGGTGTGAGTAAAAAAAATCTATTCAAAGTCCAGGAAAGACTAACGGATTGAAATTTACTAGTATAAGTTCCTCGATATGGCTAAGGTTTCCACAACTAAACCTCAAGAAGTTATCTCTTTCAAATTGTGTCACAACAAAGAGGAATATCTACAATCATCTGAATAGGCAATGAAAATACTCCTGGCTTCTCCAACTAAATATCTTTGTCAGGCTGAATTTTCTTCAAATACTTCAACCAAAACAACATATCACAGCAAATTGAATGCAAAAACAGATATGAGAATCCAACTGCATTCTATTAAGCCAGACATTACAGAGATAGTAAAACAAGGCTTCTCTTCTCACTAATATTTTTTGTTTTGAAAAACAGAGTTATTGGGGATTCCCTGGTGGTCCAGTGGTTAGGACTTCGCACTTTTACTGCCGAGGGCGAGGGTCCAATCCCTGGTCAGAGAACTAGAGCCCACATGCTGTGCAGTGCAGCCAAAAAAAATTTTTTTTTAATTTCTCAGTATTAATTTCCAGTAATATAAATATATCAGTAAATAGATATATCAGCATATACAACCCATATAAACAAAATATTTTTTGAGATCCTTAATAATTTGAAAGAGTATAAAACTGTCCTGACACCAAAAAGTTTGAAAACTCTAAGAATAATGTATAAATAACTGGTTAGATATTGTCATAAACTTTTTGTAAAATTAAGTTTATTTGCGTATAATTTACATGTAGTAAAATTTACCCTTTTTAGTTACATTCTATGAATTTTGGCAAATGAATACCCCTATAATCACCAAAGTCCATCATCCCCAAAAGTTTCTTCATATCCCTTTTATAGTCAAGCCCTCCCAAAGCCAGTCCCTGGCATCCACTGATCTCCATTCACTTCTGATAGTTTTGCCTTTTCAGAGTGTCATATACATGAAATTATACAATATGTAGCTTTTTGAGTTTGGCTTCTTTCACTTTTTTAAAAAGTTTTTATTTTATATTGGAGCATAGTTGATTAACAATGTTGTTTTAGTTTCAGGTGTACAGCAACGTGATTCATTTATACATATACATGTTATCTATTCTTTTTCAAATTCTTTTGCCATTTAGGTTATTACAGAGTATTGAGCAGAGTTCCCTGTGCTATACAGTAGGTACTTGTTGGTTTTCTGTTTTAAATATAGCAGTGTGTACATGTCAATCCCAAACTCCCAATCTATCCCTCCCTACCTCTCTCCCCCAGCGCCCCCACCCCCGTAACCATAAATTCATTCTCTAAGTCTGTGAGTCTGTTTCTGTTTTGTAAATATGTTCATTTGTATCATTTTGGCTTCTTTCACTGAATGTAATGCTTTTGAAATTCACCCACATTATTGCATTTATCAGTAATTAATTTTCTTAACTGATGAGTAGTATTCTATGGTATGTATGGATGTACCATAAATTGTCCATTCAGGGATTTCCCTGGTGGTCCAGTGGCTAAGACTCTGCACTCCCAATGCAGGGGGCCCAGGTTCAATCCCTGGTCAGGGACCTAGATCCCATGTGCTGCAACTAAGATCCAATGCAGCCAAATAAATAAATAAATAATAAATAAATATTTTTGAAAATTTATCCATTCACCAGTCGGTGAACATTTGGGTTCATTTTTTTTTCCAATTTTGAATTAAGCTGTTATAAACATCTATATACAGGTGTCTACGTGAACATGTGTCTTCATTTCTCTGAGGTAAATACCCACAAGTGAAATTCTGAGTCATGATAAGTGTATGTTTAACTTTATAAGAAACTGCCAAACTATTTTCCAAGGAAGTCATTTTGCATTCCTATAAGCAATGTGTGAGAATTCCAGGTGTTCTGTATTTTCTCCAGCACTTGGTATTGTGAGTTTTCTCTTTTTCCTCCTATTTTATTTTAGCCACTCTAATAGATGGTAATAGTTGCTACTAAACTTTTCAAAGATTTATCTTTGGTTTCCTCGAGTAAATTATTAACTGTCTAGTGGAAGGAGTTACACATCTATGTAGCTCCCAGTTACCATTAGAAAAGTGTCTATTACATAGAACCAATGGCAAATTTTACTATTCCATCAAATAAATTTTAAGCGAACGGGTCTCCTGTTGATGTGGCGAAAGTATTTGCTTGTTAAGTCTTGTGGTATCCATTTAAATTACTCTTTAATCCTCTTTATCAATGTCCTGTACAAATCAATCTTGCTCCTATACTTTTTTAAAGAGTTAGCAATAGAAAAGCAGCTTTCTTCTACATCTCAAGTTCTTGTCACCACTATGGAGAGTTCAACGTCTGTGCAGATAATATACCGGACATTGATCTTCTCCCTCTACTCCCCTGCAGCCACCCATTCTCATGGACTCACCCTCAGCTTTGTCATTTCTTAGAACTGATTCACATACTAATGTATTTTGTACCACATTTTAGTGCTAACTTTTTTTAAACATTCCAATTATTTTAAGTAAATTTAAAGAGATGTGCAAACATCACCAAAATCCAGTTTTAGAACATTTTCATCGTCTTAAAAAAGATCCCTCGGGCTTCCCTCATGGCTCAGTGGTTAAGAATCCGCCTGCCAATGCAGGAGACACGGGTCAGAGTCCTGGTCCAGGAAGATCCCACATGCAGTGGAGCAACAAAGCCCGTGCGCCACAACTACTGAGCCTGCGCTCTAGAGCCCACAAGCCACAACTACTGAGCCCACGTGCCTAGAGCCTGTGCTCTGCAATAAGAAAAGCCACCGCAATGAGAAGCACACGCACCGCAACAAAGAGTAGCCCCTGCTCACTGCAACTAAAGAAAGACTGCACGCAGCAGCAAAGACCCAACGCAGCCAAAAATAAAATAAAATAAAAATAAAAATAAAAAAGATCCCTCATGCTCTTTCCAGTCAATCACTGTTCCTGCCTCCAGCCCCATGTGCTATATACAAATATTAAACCTCAGTATTCCCTTATTTGAACTCAACCTCTGTTATTCTAGATCTCTTACTCCTTTTCTTCCATTAAAACTATTATTAACATGATTAAGTCCTCACCCCTCTACTACTATCTCCCTCAATTTCATCCCCTTCCTTGTCTCTTTTTTCTCCATCTAGCCACATACTCCCTGGTCCATCACCAAAAACATCGTCCTGCCAGTTCCACCCACACTCACCCCTCATGCTTCTATTGTCAAAACTACTATCTTGAATCTGTTCAACTTTAAGGCCTCCCTTGCCCCTGCCTCAATATTTCAGGAGAAAAAATATATAACTTTGCAGAATGGTGCATTAGAGTTATTGCCTTTGAGGAAATTTCTTCAACCTGATAAAAGAGCATCTGTGAAAAACCCACAGCTAACACCATGCTTAATAGTGAAAGACTGAAAGTTTTCCCTCTAAGATCAAGAAAGCCTACTTTCACTACTGTTATTAATATTGTATTAGAGGTTCCACCCTGAGTAATTAGACAAGGGGGGAAAAATCAATATTGAAAATAAAGAAGTAAAACTATTTCTATTTGCAGATGATAGGGCATTATACATAGAAAATACTAAGAAATACACATACACACAATTAGAGCTAATGAGTTCAGAAAAGTTGCAGGACCAATAACAAAAATCAATTGTATTTCTATACACTAGCAACGAATGATCTGAAAATAAAATAAAGAAAACAATTCAATTTACAATAGCATCAAAAAGAATAAAGTACTTAGTAATGAATTTAACAAAAAAGTGCAAGACATACACTTAAAACTATAACATATTGTCAAAAGAAATTAAAGAAAGTCTTAAAGATTGAAAGGCATCCCATGTTTATAGATTGGAAGATTTAATATTATTAAGATGGTAATACTCCCAAATTGATCTACAGATTCATTGCAACTCCTATCAAAGTCCCAACTGTTTTGTTTTGGGGGTTTTTTTGGCAGAAATTTACCAATTGGTCTTAATATTCATATGGAAATGCAAGCGACCCAGAGAGTTGAGACAATCTTGGAAAGGAAGAACAAAGTTGAAGGACTTATACTTCCCATTTCAAAACTCGCTACAAAGCTATAGTAATAAAGACAATGTGGTATTGACATAAGGAGACACATATAGATCATGAAATAGAAGTGGGGGTCTAGAAATAAACTCATACATCTATGTTCAATTGATTTCTACAAGGATGCTAAGACCACTCAATGGGAGACAACATAGTCTTTTCAATAAGCTGTGTTTAGTTAACTGGATATCCACATACAAAAGAATAAATGTGTATCTCTACATCATACTATATTAAAAAATCTACTCAAGATCAAAGACCTAAATGAAAGAGCTAGAACTATAAAACCCTTAGAACACATAGGTGTAAATTTTCATACCTTGAATTGGGCAACAGTTTCTTAGAAATAACACTTAAAAATAGATTCAATATCATCAAAATTTTAAACTTTTGCATGTTAAGGGAAAGGGAAAACACAACCCACAGAGTGTGAGAAAGTATTTGCAAACCATCTATTGGATAAGGATCTAGTATCCAGAATATGCAAAGAACTCTTACAACTCAACAATAAGAACACTAATAATACAATTTTTAGGTGGGCAAAGGATTTGGATAGTCATTTATTTGAAAAAGATACACAAATTGCCAAGAAGGATATGAAAAAAAGCTCAATATCACCAGTCATCAGGAAAATGCAAATACCACTTCACACCTGCTAAGATGGCTATAATTTAACAAATAGAAAACACGTGTTGTTGACAATACAGAAAAAATTGGAATCCTCATACATTGCTTGTAGGAAGGTAATGCAGTGCAGCCACTGTGGAAAAGTTCGGTGTTCCTCAAAAAGTTAAACATAAAATTAACATATGACCCAGCAGTTCCACTCCCAGATATATAGTCTAGAGAACTGAAGACATATTCACGCCAAAACTTGTGCATTAATGTTCACAGCAGTGTTATTCATAATAGCCAAAAAGTCAAAACAACCTAAATGTCTATTAACTGATGAATGGATACACAAAAGTGGTACATCTATACAATGAAATATTATGCAGACATAAAAAGGAGCAAAATTCTGATACATGCTACAACATGGATGGACCTTGAAGACATGCTAAATGATGAAGCCAGAAACAAAAGGATGCATATGACTTTATTTGCATGAAATGTTTGGAACAGGCAAATTCATAGAAACAGAAAGCAGATTAGTGATTGCCAGGTGCTAGGGGAAGAGGAGGAATAGGGAGTATTACTAATGGGTGTGGTGCTTCTTTCTGGAATGATGAAAGTGTTCTAGAATTAGCACTGTTGGTAATACAACCTTGTAAATCTACTTAAAAATCACTGAATTTTATACTTTCAAGTGACAAATTTTACCTCAATTAAAAATACACATATATGGCCTATAATATTTCTGCTTCCAGGAAGAGAGAGTAGATGTACTTTTCTTTATTCACCCCTGAGTACAACTGAAAACCCTGGACATTATATATAAAACAAACATGAAAAAACTCTGAAAGGGGAGAGAAAAAGGCAGACTGGCTAGGGCCCTAAGATCAAAGGAAGAACACAGTGGGTAAGTTCCCTGAGTTTTCTTTTTGTCTCATATAGTCCAGACTTCGAGCTGAAGAATCCAGCAATTCATGAACACCAATAGATGCAGACAAAAAGGGAAAGGGGCAGTCTATCAAGAAGGAAAACTTTCAGACAATAATCACTCTATTCCAGCCAAACACCACAGAAAACACTGTGGTCCCATCCACATCCACACTAGTAAAGGCCAAGTGGGGAGCCTAGACTTCCACCTTACTCAGGTTGTGCCAAGGTCCCCATCCCCTGCTCCTCCCAACCCCATTTTTAGTGGAGACCACATAGGGAGCCTACACTTCCATCCCCATTTGACAATAATAAGGAATATAACATGGGATATCACTATAGCTCATGAAGGATAATAAGGAAATATTAATAAACAACTTTATAAACATAGATTTCACAATTTAGATAAAATGAACCAATTCCTTGAAAAATAGAAATTACTACAACCTAATATGAAATAGATAATTTGAATAATGCTATAGCTAATAAGGAAATTAAATCCATAAGTTAACACCCCCTCATTTCCAGGCCCAGATAGTTTCACTTGAGAATTTTACCAAACAATTAAAGAAGAATTAACATTAATTCTATGCAATCTCTTCCAGAAAAAGTAATAGAAGGGAACATATTCCATTCACTTCATGAAGCTAGTATTACCCTGCTACTGAAACCAAACAAAGCCAGTACAAAAAATGAAAACTACAAATAGTAATCATAAATATAGATGCAAATATCTTTAATAAAATATTAGCAAATAGAATTCAACAATGTATAAAAAGAATTTTACATGCTGATCAAGTAGGATTTCATCCAGGAATGCAAGTCTGGTTCAATACTTGAAAATCAATCAATGTAATCTACCATATTAAAGGCTAAAGATGAAAAAAAATCACATGATCATATCAGTTGATGTAGAAAAAGCCTTTCACAAAATTTAATACCTATTCATGATCAAAACTCTCAGAAAACAAGGAATAGAGGAGAACTTCCTCAGCTTGATGATATACATCTACAAAAAACCTACAGCTAACGCTACACTTAGTGGTGAAAGAATGAATGCTCTCCCCCCCAAACTAGAAGTAAGGCAAAGATGTCCACTCTCACCACTCATATTCAACATAACACTAGAAGTGCTAGTCAGTGCAGTAAGGCAAGCAAAGGAAATATAAGGCATGTCAATGAGAAAGGAAGAAATGAATTTGTCCCTAGTTGGAGATGACATGATTTTCTACATAGAAAATTACAAGGAATCTACCAAAAGCAAGACAAAACAAAACAAAAAGTTCCCAGAACAAGTGAGTATAGTAAGATTGCAGGACACAATATAAACACAAAAATCTATTATATTGTGTTGGCCAAAAATTTCCTTTGGTTTTAAGTAAAAATAAAACCCACATTTTTCATTGTCACCAAGAACTTTATTGAACAACGTATTCACCGTTTTGTTCCACTACCTTCTGCCATTTTTCAGGCAACTTCATAACTCCATCTTCCCAAAACTTTTTATCTCTTTGAGCAAAGAACTGTTCCAGGTGCCTTTTACAATCTTCCAGGGAACTGAAATTTTTTCCGTTAAGAGAACTTTGTAAAGACCGAAATAAATGGAAATCTGAAGGTGCAATGTCCGGTGAAAACGGCAGATGGTGCTGTATGAAAGGAGAGAAGGTTAGCACTCCCCTTGACAAGGAGGGAAGAGGCCTTCGGGCCTAACAACATGCATACAGTTAAGGCATTGCCATTTACTTCATGGCATCTAACAACTGTTTTTAACCATTTATGATAAAAACTCTCCAGAAAGTGGGCACAGAGGGAACCTACCTCAACATAATAAAGGCCATATACGACAAACCCACAGCAAACATCATTCTCAATGCTGAAAAACTGAAAGCACCACTAAGATCAGGAAGGAGACAAGGATGTCCACTCTCACCACTATTATTCAACATAGTTTTGGAAGTCCTAGCCACAGCAATCAGAGAAGAAAAAGAAATAAAACGGGGCTTCCCTGGTGGTGCAGTGGTTGAGAGTCCGCCTGCCGATGCAGGGGACACAGGTTCGTGCCCCGGTCTGGGAGGATCCCACGTGCCGCAGAGCAGCTAGGACTGTGAGCCACGGCCGCTGAGCCTGCGTGTCCGGAGCCTGTGCTCCGCAAAGGGAGAGGCCACACAGTGAGAGGCCCGCATACCACAAAAAAAAAAAAAGAAAGAAAAGGAATACAAATTGGAAAAGAAGAAGTAAAACTGTCACTGTTTGCAGATGACATGATACTATACATAGAGAATCCTAAAAATGCCACCAGAAAACTACTAGAGCTAATCAATGAATTTGGTAAAGTTGCAGGATACAAAATTAATGCACAGAAATCTCTTGCATTCCTATACACGAATGATGAAAAATCTGAAAGAGAAATTAAGGAAACACTCCCATTTACCATTTCAACAAAAAGGATAAAATACCTAGGAATAAACCTACCTAGGGAGACAAAAGACCTGTATGCAGAAAACTATAAGACACTGATGAAAGAAATTAAAGATGATACCAACAGATGGAGAGATATACCATGTTTTTAGATTGGAAGAATCAATATTGTGAAAATGACTATACTACCCAAAGCAATCTACAGACTCAATGCAATCCCTATCAAATTACCAATGGCACTTTTTACAGAACTAGAACAAATCAACTTAAAATTTGTATGGAGACACAAAAGATCCTGAATAGCCAGAGCAGTCTTGAGGGGAAAAAACGGAGCTGGAGGAATCAGACTCCCTGACTTCAGACTATACTACAAAGCTACAGTCATCAAGACAATATGGTACTGGCACAAAAACAGAAACATACATCAATGGAACAAGATAGAAAGCCCAGAGATAAACCCATGCACCTATGGTCAACTAATCTATGACAAAGGATGCAAAGATATACAATGGAGAAAAGACAGTCTCTTCAATAAGTGGTACTGGGAAAACTGGACAGCTACATGTAAAAGAATGAAATTAGAACACTCCCTAACACCATACACAAAAATAAACTCAAAATGGATTCCAGACCTATATGCAAGACCAGACACTATAAAACTCTTAGAGGAAAACATAGGAAGAACACTCTTTGACAAAAATCACAGCAAGATCTTTTTTGATCCACCTCCTAGAGTAATGGAAATAAAAACAAAAGTAAACAAATGGGACCTAATGAAACTTAAAAGCTTTTCCACAGCAAAGGAAACCATAAACAAGAGGAAAAGACAACCCTCAGAATGGGAGAAAATATTTGCAAATGAATCAACGGACAAAGGATTAATCTCCAAAATATATAAACAGCTCATGCCTCTCAATATTAAAGAAACAAACAACCCAATCAAAAAATGGGTAGAAGACCTAAATAAACATTTCTCCAAAGAAGACATACAGATGGCCAAGAAGCACATGAAAAGCTGCTCAACATCACTAATTATTAGAGAAATGCAAATCAAAACTACAATGAGGGGCTTCCCTGGTGGCGCAGTGGTTGAGAGTCCGCCTGCCGATGCAGGGGACGCGGGTTCGTGCCCCAGTCTGGGAGGATCCCACATGCCGCAGAGCGGCTGGGCCCATGAGCCATGGCCGCTGAGCCTGCGCAACCAGAGCCTGTGCTCCGCAACGGGAGAGGCCACAACAGTGAGAGGCCTGCGTACCGCAAAAAAAAAGACAAAAATAAACTACAATGAGGTATCACCTCACACCAGTTAGAATGGGCATCATCAGAAAATCTACAAACAACAAATGCTGGAGAGGGTGTGGAGAAAAGGGAACCCTCTTGCCCTGTTGGTGGGAATGTCAATTGATACAGCCACTATGGAGAACAGCATGGAGGTTCCTTAAAAAACTAAAAATAGAATTACCATATGATCCAGCAATCCCACTACTGGGCATATACCCAGAGAAAACCATAATTCAAAAAGACACATGCACCCCAGTGTTCAATGCAGCACTATTTACAATAGCCAGGTCATGGAAGCAACCTAAATGCCCATCGACAGATGAATGGATAAAGAAGTTGTGGTACATATATACAATGGAATATTACTCAGCCATAAAAAGGAACGAAATTGAGTCATTTGTTGAGATGTGGATGGATCTAGAGACTGTCATACAGAGTGAAGTAAGTCAGAAAGAGAAAAACAAATATCGTATATTAACGCATGTATGTGGAACCTAGAAAAATGGTACAGATGAACTGGTTTGCAGGGCAGAAGTTGAGACACAGATGTAGAGAACAAGCGTATGGACACCAAGGGGGGAATACCGTGGTGGGGTGGGGATGGTGGTGTGCTGAATTGGGCAATTGGGATTGACATGTATACACTGATGTGTATAAAATTGATGACTAATAAGAACCTGCAGTATAAAAAACAAACAAACAAACAAAAGACAACTAATACTAAACTTTCTTTGGGTTATTTGTATGGAAATATGTTAATATAAATGTTTCAGACATTACATGAAATTTCTAAAAATCTTATATGTTCTGGTATAATGTTATAAGTCATAATTCTAGTTATTACTTTAAAATGTATATCTCAGAAATAAAAAAAATTAAAAAATAAAGAAAAAAATAAAGGAAAAAAAAGAAAAAAAAAGGTAAAGAAAAAAAATAAAGAAAATAATAAAGAAAGAAAAGAAAGAAAATGGCCGATGAATGAGAACTTCCCAGCCAAGCTGTAATTGTTTTTGCCTGGTCATCAAACAAACGTGCAGTCTTGCATTATCCTGATGGAAGATTATGCGTTTTCTGTAATTCTGGATGTTTTTTGTCTAGTGCTGCTTCCAGTTGGTCTAATTGGGAGCAGTACTTGTTGGAATTAATCGTTTGGTTTTCCGGAAAGAGCTCATAATAGAGCACTCCCTTCCAATCCCACCATATATACAACTTCACCTTCTTTGGATGAAGACCGGCCTTTGGTGTGGTTGGTGGTGGATAATTTTCCTTGCCCCATGATCTCTTCTGTTCCACATTATTGTACAGTATCTACTTTTCATCACCTGTCACAATTTGTTTTAAAAACATAACATTTTCGTTACGTTTAAGTAGAGACTCACATACGGAAATACAGTCAAGAAGGTTTTTTTCCCTTAACTTATGTGAAAACCAAACATCAAAGCAATTAACATAACCAAGCTAGTGCAGATGATTTTCAACTCTTGATTTGGATATTTTGAGTATGTCGGCTATCTCCCGTGTGGTGTAACATTGATTGTTCTCAATTAATGTCTCGATTTGATTGCTATCAACTTCAACTGGTCTACCCGACCGTGTAGCATCATCCAGTGAGAAATCTCCAGCATGAAACTTGGCAAACCACTTTTGACACATTCAATCAGTCACAGCACCTTCTCCATACACTGCACAAATCTTTTTTTGCGTTTTAGTTGCGTTTTTACCTCTCTTGAATTAATAAAGCATAATATGCCGAAAATGTTGCTTTTTTTCTTCCATCTTCAATATTAAAATGGCTTCACAAAAATTCACCAATTTTGATAAGTTTTTTTAAAAATGCATGCTGATATGACAGCTGTCACAATACAATCTAACAAAATTCGAAAACAAAACTTCGAATGAAGTTAAAGACAACTAAGAGATACTAGAGCCATCTTATAGAAAAAACCAAACCCTTTGGCCAACCCAATATTTCTATATATCAGCAATGAACACACGGACAACAAAATTTTAGATGCAATACCACTTACACTTGTGCAAAATAAAAATTAAATACTTAGGTGTAAGTCTAACAAAATATGTAGAACACATACACAGAAAACTACAAAACACTGATGAAATAAATCTAAGGCTTAAATAAATGAAAAGAGACTGTGTTCATGGACTGGAAAATTCGATGTTGTTAACATATCAATTCTTCACAAACTGAAATGCAGATTTAACCTAATTCCTATTAAAATACCAAGAACATTTTCTGTAATATAGACAATACTACTCTAAAATCTATATGGAGGGACTTCCCTGGTGGCGCAGTGGTTGGGATTCCACGGTCCCAGTGCAGGGGGTCTGGGTTCAATCCCTGGTCAGGGAACTAGATCCCACATGCATGCCACAACCGAGAGTTCACATGCCAGAGCTAAGGGGACAGCGTGTGCAACTAAGGAGCCCTGGAGCCGCAACTAAGGAGCCAGCAAGCTGGAACTAAGGAGCCCATGAGCCGCAACTAAGACCCGGCACAACCAAATAATTAATTAATTAATTAATTAATTAAAAATAAAATAAAATCTATATGGAAAGGCAAAGAAATTAGAATAGCTAAAATACTTTATAAAAAGAAAAATAAGGACTTCTCTGGAAGTCCAGTGGTTGATACTTCACCTTTCAATGCAGGGGGTGTGGGTTCAATCCCTGGTTGGTGAGCTAAGATCCCACATGCCTCACAGCCAAAAAAACAAAACATAAAACAGAAGCAATATTGTAACAAGTTCAATAAAGACTTTTAAAAAATGGCCCACATCAAAAAAATTTTTTAAATTTTTTTTAAAAAAGAAGAAGAAAGTGGGAAGAATCAGCCTACCCAATTTCAAGATGTATTATATAGCTTCAGTAATCAAGACTGTATGGTATTGGAGGATGTACAAATACACAGAACAATGGAACAGACTAGAAAACCCGGAAATTGACCCAAACAAATACACTGAAATGAATTTTCACAAAGGTGCAAAAACAATAATGGAGAAAGTATAGCCTTTTAAACAAATGGTGCTGAAGCAAATGTACATTCATAGGGACGGGAACAAAATCCTCTACCTAAACATGACACTTTATACACAAAAATACCTCAAAATGGATTAAACAAAAAATGGAAAACTATAAAAGCTTTACCAAGGAAAAAAAAACATAGGCGTAAATCTTTTTTAGTTCTAAGATTAGACAAAGAGTTCTTAGGCTTGACATCAAAAGCAATATATGTGAGGGACTTCCCTGGTGGCCCAGTGGCTAAGAATCCACCTGACAATGCAGGGGACATGGGTTCAATCCCTGGTCCGGAAAGATCCCACATGCTGCGGAGCAACTAAGCCTACAACTACTGATCCTGCGCTCTAGAGCCTGTGAACCACAACTACTGAAGCCCACGTGCCTAGAGCCCGTGCTCCGCAACAAGAGAAGCCACTGCAATGAGAAGCCTGTGCACCGCAATGAAGAGTAGCCCTCGCACAACAATGAAGAGTAGCCCTCGCTCACTGCAACTAGAGAAAGCCCGCTCAGCAACGAAGACCCAACGCAGCCAAAAATTAATTAGTTAATTAATTTTCTAAAAAATCACTATATATGAAAAGAAAACCTGATAAATTGGACCTCACCAAAATTTAAAACTTTTGTTTTTCAAAAGATTCTAAGAGGATAAAAGACAAGCTGCAAACTTAGAGAAATACTTGGAAACCACATATTTGACAAAGGTCTAGTATCTAGAATATATAAAGAAATCCCCAAACATAACATTAAAAAACAAAACAAAACAAAAACACACCAAACAATTCAACTAGAAAATGAGCAAAAGAAATGAACAGACATTTCACCAAAATGGATATACAGATGGCAAAGTACATGAAAAAAATGTTCAACATTACTAGCCATTAAGGAAGTGGAAATTAAAACCACAATGAGATATCACCACATATCTATCTGAATAGCTAAAATTAAAAATAGTAGTAACAGGGCCTCCCTGGTGGCGCAGTGGTTGAGAGTCCGCCTGCCGATGCAGGGGATACGGGTTCGTGCCCCGGTCCGGGAGGATCCCATGTGCCGCGGAGCGGCTGGGCCCGTGGGCCATGGCTGCTGGGCCTGCGCGTCCGGAGCCTGTGCTCCGCAGCGGGAGAGGCCACAGCGGTGAGAGGCCCGCGTACCGCAAAAAAAAAAAAAAAAAAAAAAAAAAAAAAAAAAAAATAGTAGTAACACCAAATGCTGGCTAGGATGCAGAGAAACTGGATCATTCATATATTACTGGTGGGAATGTAAAATGTTATAGCCACTCTGGAAAAGTTTGACAGTTTCTTAAAAAACTAAACATGCAATTACCATAGGGCAGTTGCACTGAGCAATTGCACTCCTAGGCATTTATCCCAGAGAAATGAAAACTTATGTTCACACAAAAATTTTACAGAAGTTTCCATAGCAACTTTATTTGTAATAGACAAAAAGCTGAGGCAGGGCTTCCCTGGTGGCGCAGTGGTTGAGAGTCCGCCTGCCGATGCAGGGGATACGGGTTCGTGCCCCGGAACGGGAAGATCCCATATGCCGCGGAGCGGCTGGGCCCGTGAGCCATGGCCGCTGAGCCTGCGCGTCTGGAGCCTGTGCTCCGCAACGGGAGAGGCCACAACAGTGAGAGGCCCGCGTACCGCAAAAAAAAAAAAAAAAAAAAAAGCTGAGGCAACCCAGATATTCTTCAATGGGTGAAAATTTAAACAAACTGGTACATCCATACCATAGCAGTAAAAAGGAACAAACTATTGATACACACAACTTGGATCTCCAGAAAATTATGTTGAGTAAAAAAAAAAGCCAGTCCCCAAAGTTTACATACTGTATACTTCCATTTATATAAAATTCTTGAAATGACAAGATCCTAAAAATGGAGAACAGATTAGTAGTTGCTAGGAGTTAAACAGGGAGTGGGGGGGCTGGAGTGAAGTGGGTGTGGCTACAGAAGTGCAACATGAATGATCTTCAAGGTGATGGAAATGTTGTCTTGACTGTATTTGTCAATATACTGGTTGTGATACTGTACTACAGTTCTGCAAAATGTTATTGTTAGGGGAAATGGGGTAAAAGATACACAGGATCTCTGTGCTGTTTTTTACGATTATGTATGAATCTACAATTACCTCAAAATAAAATTTAAAAAAGCGCCTTTTCCTCAGATGGGTCAACTGTCCTTCCATATACTCGGCTAGTCTGGATCATCCATTTAGCTCAAACTGCTCACTCTAGCTCGTTCCTCTCAACAGATACCACCACCACCAAACATTTACTGGGCATTTGTTATGTGACAAAGAACTTTATGTACTAACTTTATGTGCTAAGAACTTTACATGTATTAACTCATTTAATCCTCATGACAAATAACTTTGAATTCTGCTTTTCATAGGACGTAGCAGCCTCAGACACCACTCTATTTCATCCTCATCCATCCACTCCTTTTTTTCCCCTTCCTTTGATAATGAAAAGAGGGGTCCATTTCCCAAATTAAGGGCAATCCTTTCACTTAAGCTCTGGATCATTCCTTCTCAGGATCCTAACTCCATCCAATATCCTCTTTCTTGCGTTTTGAACCCCTGCCTTTCAACTACCTCTATTCTGTCTGAATTTAGGTATGTTCACAGATCCTTCTATCAGTTAAAAGATAAATAAATTTAAAACTTTCCCCAACCTTACTAAGCATCAGCCATTCTCACTCCTCTTAGTCACTTTTCTTAAGAATTGTTCCCATTTACTCTTTCTAATTCCTTAATTTCCATTCAGTTCTCCATCCGCGACAACTCAGCTTCTGCTCCTACTCTATAAAAGCCTAACTTCTTTCCAGCATTTGACACCACTTCCCATTCTTTAAACTCTCTCTTGCTTGGGCTTCTCGGACATCACCACGCTGTAAGAGCTGAGGTAAGTGACACAGTTGACCTAAAAAGAGGGAAACAAAGTAGGGCATGCGAATGGCAAAGAAAGCAAAGGTGAGTGGAGGTTGCTACTCTTTGAGAGGGAGCTTGGGAGACAGGAGGCAGAAAGGACCACAGTGGGCATTAAAACAAATCGACCGTGACTTTCACCCTCACCTTCACCCTCTTTCTCCCCACTTCCTTCAAGGATCTGACGGTACTCAAGGAAAGACTAGACGGTAGTGGCCACGCGACAGGTGTCGGGGGCCGGTCCCTGCGGGAAGAGAAAGGCGGGCTTTCCTGCGGGCGCCGACCGCGCCGCTGTGGAGGCGAAGGAAGCGCTCGGCTGCCATCGGAACCCGTGCGCGGGGCCGCGGTTGCAGCTCGGCGTGGGGCCGCTGGATGGCGGACGCGTGTGCGCGTGCGTGACGGCGCTTCCGGTCCCGGGCCAGGCGAGAGCAGCCTGTGGAAGGGTGGAGACGCGGCATGAGGAGACCTCGGCGACTCCAGTCCAGTATCGGTGCGGGGTACCCTGGAGGCGGACCGAAGGCTGGCCGAGGACTCTGCCCACCGCTGGCGCGGGGAGAAGAACGAGAACCGCCTGAGCCGGGTGTACCTTTCGCGCCCTGCGTTCCCAGCCTGGCCCTCAGCCCGCGGCCCTGAAAAAGGGGCGGGGGATCGGAGTTGGCGGGGAGATCCCGGTGAAGTAGGTTTCTCTGCAGATCCAGCGCCGTTAAACCCTGCGAACGCACACTTTTTAAAACATGAAGAAATTAAGGCTGAAGGAACTAGAGAGTCGCCTGCAACAAGTGGATGGATTCGAAAAGCCCAAGCTCCTTCTAGAACAGTATCCAACCAGGCCGCACATTGCAGGTAGGGCGGCAGCTTACCATGCCCTTGTCTCGCAGGTTAGTCCTGTCTACCCACTCCATTGTGAAAATAGAACAGTTATTTGGATACAGAGAAAGTCTAGAGGAATTCTGCTCTAAGATTTCATGTTGCGTTAGAGAGGACTTCCTTGACATTGCCCCTGAACACATCCCACGCACGAGACACTCTATCGTTTTACTGTTTGTTTTTCTGCATACCCCTCAACACTGTCAGACACTTTTTAACGTGTTTGTTAATCTTATTACACTCTTAACTCCTTGAGGGCAAAAATGTGCTGCTCTTGTTCACACAATTCCCAGAGCCTACAAGAGTTCCTGGTACCGCTCAGGAGCTCAGTAAATACTTGCTAAATAAGGATCCATTTCCCGGTGTAACGAATTGCCAGTACGAAGATTCCTACGTGCTATACTCTGCCCTAGAAATGAATACTAGAGTTGGTAGTGGAAGGACTGAGTTTTAACAAATCCATAATAGGTGCTATATTAAAGATGAGGATGCATTTCAATTTTAACAAATGATCGGAGAATCAGCAGTGTTGCTTGATGTGAGAGATTGATACTGGAAGTAAAAGAACACAGGAAAAACCATTTATATTTAATAAACATATTACCAAAGTCATTGAGGGAGTCTTAGGAAAATTAATTTGTTGGGAACATCTGCAAGGAGGAGTCCCCCTAACTTCAACATAGTTCTGTTTCTAAGCTGCCAAAGAAAGTCAAGGAAAAAGTATACCTCCACTTAACTCCCAACATATTGTCATAGTTCCAACCAAAAATTGCACAAAATTGTGTCTGAGGTAAGACCAGTTATCTCAATTTAGATAATGATTTCTTTAATGTCTTCTGGCTGCAGGGTTTCTTAGTGGAATCCTTTTTTTTTTTTCTTCCAAATAACAATCAGTTGTTTCAAAGCCAGTGTGTAATATACACATGGTTGTACTAATTCTTTGAGATACTAGCTTCAAAGTCACTAAACCTGCAGCAATAATCAGAACAGCACAGTCAGCCTGACATGTCCCTGTAATTGTGTTTTTGATAAAACCTCTGGATCCTGGGGCATCAGTGATGGCCAGCAGCCCTTGGTGGGTTCAGATATCCACAGGGAGATATCAGTGAAGTTACTCATGCTTAACCTTCAGTATAGCCCCAACCTTCATGTATTTGAAAGATCCCTTTCTCATCTCAGCAGCTTCTGTTCTGCTTCTCAATAGTTCTTTTATCAGGTCTCATTAGTAGATACATGTGTCTGTAGATCATGAATATATGTGTGTGAATATATGCGTCTAAAGGCTATATTGTGGATGTAGGTCTTTTCCTTTCCCATTCTAGCTTGAACTTACAGTACCTGTGTTATGGTGACAAACTTGCTGCAAAAAAAGTTCTGTTTTAATGTTAATGCTTGTTCAGTATTAGTGGTTCCCAGACTTACAGATTTCAAAGATCAGTAAAATTTCACAACAATTTTGGAAACTGATATAGGGTTCCCAGGTCTATATTTTGACAAGGAAAGATATTTTTTAAACCTATTTACTCTTACCATCCTCTCATAAAAGTGATATTTCAACATCAAAGAAAAACTGATATATGTATATGTGTATGGCAATGTTTTGAACAGGTTGAGGAAAAATAAAACATTTTGACCTTATTTTTCTCATTTTACCTCAAAGTTTTGTCATTCTTGGCGTTGTCAGCAGAGACTAGTTTGGGGGAACCACTGGTATGTGTTATTATCCTTACTACATACCAAGTTATTATACCTTACTATTTTTTTAATAATCTGGAACACGATTTAGGGGAGGTCTAAATAATGCAAGATAAGAAACTGTTTTACAAAGAGTCATTTGCACAAGTTGGATTTCGTTCATCAACTTGCCTACTTATTCCTTAATATTTTTTTTTATCATTCAGCATGTATGCTCTATACAATTCATAACACATATGATGACATTGAAAATAAAGTGGTTGCAGATCTAGGATGTGGCTGTGGAGTGCTTAGCATTGGAACTGCAATGCTGGGAGCAGGGTATGTGATCCAGTACATACTATTTGGGTATGGGATGGTTTTAATAAGAAGAGTAAATAAAATCAACTGATTTATATTTATGGGGCTCTATAGTGTGAGATGAGAGGAGCAAGAATCTAATACTGAGTATATTTAGAATGGGCAGAACATCAAAACAAACTTAAAAAAAAAAACAATAAAAAACAGTAACAGCAGAAGTCATGTGCCCCTCTTTTATATGAACCTGCGTTTCCAACCCCTGACAGTTTGGGAAATCATGCTGTTAAAAGACAACACTCACTGTCACTTGGTCAGTTGGGTTAAAAAGGTACATGGTTTTGGTTTTGTTGTTGTGTTGACTGGGGAGCTTTAAGTAGTAGTCACTTTGTGTTTTATATTTATAGGTTGTGTGTTGGATTTGACATAGATGAAGATGCATTGGAAATATTTAATAGGAATGTAGAAGAGTTTGAGTTAACAAATGTTGACATGGTTCAGTGTGATGTGTGCTCATTATCTAACAGAATGCCCAAGTCATTTGATACAGTAATTATGAATCCTCCCTTTGGGACCAAAAATAATAAAGGTTAGTAATAAGAATCATATGTACTGGTGTCTTTGTAGAAAAGCAAGTTTTAAAAACCATTTTCTCATTGATGGTTTGGGTTAAGTGATTTTATCACTGTTCATTAAATAAACCAATCTCTTACCTGTATAGTTATTACAGTTTGAATTTCAGTTTGTTTAATGCATGGCTAGGGAATTGAATTTTTCAATCTTTGTTTTCGTAAGTTTGTGCTAAGTGAACAAATTTATCCACTTATTACTTATTCTTCATCTGCTTTCTAGAATGATTTACCTAACCCTTATGAGTGAGTATAAATCCTATAAAGGCTTTTATATTTTTAGAACCTCTTTTTAATGTCTCAACATTTGAAGGTTTCAACATGTGTCCATCAGTAACAGTGACTCACTGTGGCTATTTATTTTATGTATTTTGGGGGCAAGGAGGGTAAGAAGTCAGTAAGAAGAGGAAAAGACACGCATAGTTTAAAAAGTCCTCCCTCCACCTGCCCCCACCTTTCTGATTACTACTTTACTTGTTCGCTTCTGCCCTCTTTGAAAGTTGTTAATTTGGAATATAATATTAAAATTTTTACTTTAGCCTCATTTAAATGGGACAGTATAATTCTGGTTTTATTCCATCAACCTTAAAAGATATTTAGATATCTTGGTTATTTGTACCCTGTCTTGTTACAGAAAGAATTAGAAATGGCTATTTTGGAGTTTGGAAAAAAATGTTTCTAAATACTTAGTATTCCTTTAATCTTCTATTTTGATAACAGGTATATAATGTAAATAGGGGCTTTTTCTACTCTTAACAGGGACAGATATGGCCTTTCTGAAGACTGCTTTGGAAATGGCAAGAACAGCAGTATATTCTTTACACAAATCCTCAACTAGAGAAGTAAGTTCAAATCATCATAATATTCTGTCATTTATTTTAAAATTCATGACAGTATTTTAAGGATTTACTGTGAATACTAAATACCAGGGTATCTAATTCTCCTGAACTTTTAAAACATCTGGCACTTAGAAAATAAATTTTCCCTTTAACTAGCTAGCATTTGTGATTAGCTTTATTTTGTCAAAGGTTTGTTCAGGCAGGAGCTGTTAACAGGAGAGTGATTATATAATTCAGGAATAGAGGAGTAGGTGTAACGGTGGTTCCAGTATGTCCTGGTTTGCCTGCGTAAGCCCTGGTTGGTCCGTCCCAGTGTCCTGGTGTGGCCTGGTGTGCATAAGGGAGGCAAGGGCGGCCTGGTTTTTCAGAACACTGAACCTGGGAGGCTAAGCTGATCTGAGTTCAGAACCCACTTCTTCCATTGTTCTTCACTGTCAGCACATAACACAAAGCTGTGTAGGATGTATTCCAGAAAATTGGGGGTCAGGCGGTACCTTTTTTTAGTGTCAGTTTAACATAGTGATCAAGAACACAGACTATAGAGCCAGCCTACCTAGATTCAAATCTGAACTCTGCTGCTTCCTAGCTATCTTATCTTGGTCAAGGTACTTGAGTTCATTTTCGTCACCTACCCTGTACTCGCCTATACTCTTACAGCATGAGGAACTTAGAGCACCTTATACTTTGCAGGGTTGGTGTGAGGATTAAATGAGTTAATATTTATAAAGCACTTAAATAGTGTCTGGCAATTGTCATGTTAGCTGTTATTATTTTAAATCAGACACGTATTAAGAGATTTTTAAGTAGTTTTGTAGGAAAAATATTTTACTTGTATAAATGCAGTGTACTGGAATTCAGTTGGAAACAAATTATGAATATATGGTAATCTAATAACCTTTAAAAATATATAAAATTACATAGCTAAAAATATATACAGGCATACCTTGTTTTATTGCCACTTGCTTTATTGCACTGTGTAGATAATGCATTTTTTACAAATTGAAGGTTTGTGGCAACCCTGCATCAAGCAAGGCTGTCAGCACCATCTTTCCAATAGCATTTGCTCACTTTGTGTCTCTGTGTCATGTTTTGGTAATTCTTGCAGTATTCCCAACTTTTTTATTATATTTGTTATGGTGATCCGTGATCTTTGATATTACTATTATAATTGTTTTGGCATTGTTTAGCAATAAAGTATTGCACACTTATAGTGTAAACAGAACGTTTATATGCACTGGGAAACAAAAAAATTCAGGTGACTCACTCTGGTGATATTCACTTTATTGCGGTGGTCTGGAACCAAACCTGTAATATCTCCAAGGTATGCCTGTATACTGTTAAACAGTTAGTAGTGGTACCTGCAGGTAAGCAGCAGAACACAACATGACTTTACTGGTCAATAAATCCCCATTCAGTAAGTGAAAACAAACACCAGGAATTATTGGTATCTAAAAAAGCCTGTGTTGAGGAGGTCCCCAAGATCATCTTCAGGTTTGATGATTCACAAGGAAGTCTCATAGGACTGAGCATATCATCATACTCTTGACTGGGATTTATTACAGCTAAAGGATACAGAGCAAAATTAGCAAAGGGAAAGGTGCATTGGTCACAGTCCAGGAGAAACCAGGTGCAAGCTTCCAGAGTTCTCTCCCAGTGAAGTCGTACAGGATGCACTTAATTCTTCCAGCAAAGAAGTTTTGTGACAAGGCATGTGAAATGTTGTCACCCAGGGAAAGTCATTGGAATCTTGGTGCCAAGGGTTTTTATTGGGTACTCATCACATAGGCACCCCCTGCCTGGCACATACCCAAATTCCAGACTCCCAGTAACAAAACAGGTACTCAGCATAAACATTTTACACACAGTGAGCCACTATTATTAAGGGATGGGGAGTGGAAACTCTCCCAAAATCTAAGTTCCCATACTCTAGCCAAAGGCCAAACTTAACATGTAGACCTAAGGATAAGCAGTCAGGCCTGCTATGAACTCTTCTGCAGTTTGGCATAACATAAATTTTATATTGCTGATATACAGTTCATGCAAACCAAGTAAAATATGCCAATAAAAAGTGCAGTTAAGCAGCAAAGTCTAATTAATTGAATGAATGCCTGTAGTCAAGGGACTCCCATCTTCACTGTTGGGTATTGCCATGTTCCACCACCAGGAGGCAGCAGTATCAGCACTGTCTTGATCCGCTTCATAGAATTTTAAGCAAATATTTACTTAAATCCATTTTTATTTTGGCAGTGTAGAAGTATTTCCATTAGCACAGCAACTAACTAATTTGAGAAATTAATCTGGTGTGTATTGTGCATACTGTGAAGGAGGTATGATAATGAACTTCTAATTCTAAGACAGTCCTTAGTTTATGCTGTAGATATATCTGCTCTAACCTTTGTGATAATTTTGCTTGTTTTAAGTATTCTATATAACTAGTAACATTGTTATTGAAGCTTACCTCAGACCCGTTAACTGTAGACCGTTGTCTTTTAAAAGTGCTTGGCCCTCGATTCATAATAGAGGTGCATTTGATAGAATTTTTTGATAGAAATACTTAGGTAAAATATAAGCGTATCTTGGCAGTTATGTTAATAATCTGGATGACTCTTACGGCTGTTGCCATATCTTCTTTCATTAGGCATTGTGAGAATTTAGTTCTTGGCTTATAGTTAAAGCAAAGTAGGTAGGCCAGGCACTGTTCTTTCAGTGTTTATCCCAAGCTTACCCCATTTATTCTTTGACATCTCTGCCAGAACCAACCACATTCCATTGTATAATCTAACATCTAAAACCTCTTTCACTAACCTTAGGGCTCAGATAGCAAAGAAATGTCATCATACTTTATTTCTCAAAAATTTACCAAGGATGCTAGGATTCCATTAAATTATAATATTATTTGTTTTAAAGTCTATATCCTTATACAGAAATTTTAGATCTCAAAGTAGGGGAAAAAATATGCCCAGAACTGGGATTATTAAATTCAAGAACAGACTACAAGCACAAACATATTGTCAGTATTGTTTATAATGGAAATATTTGAACCTGAAACATAGGGATAATTGAGTATTTTATCAATCAGTTTGAGTACTGTGAACACTACCAACATGAACAAAATGCTTATACCAAATACTGCTATCTCTACTACAGTAGTTCTAGAAAATTATGCATAAAATTTACTTAGGGGATTATGGGCAACTTTTTTTCCATTTTTATTAATGTTGGAGTGTTGTGTATATATTTTAATTCATAAAGCAATTTTTTTTTTTTTTTTTTGGCGATACGCGGGCTTCTCACTTTTGTGGCCTCTCCCGTTGCGGAGCCCAGGCTCCGGATGCACAGGCTCAGCGGCCATGGCTCACGGGCCCAGCCGCTCCGCGGCATGTGGGATCTTCCCGGACCGGGGCACGAACCCGTGTCCCCTGCATCGGCAGGCGGACTCTCAACCACTGCGCCACCAGGGAAGCCCCATAAAGCAATTTTTATAACAAATTAGTAATCACAAATTTTAGGAAGTGGTTCAAAATTCTTAGACCTATAAATAGCTAACATTTAGTACTTGCTCTGTATGCCACCACAGTTCAAAGCACTTTTCACATTCTGCAACAATCTGATGAGATATCATTATCATCCTCATTTAACGGATGAGGGAACTGAGGCACACAAAAAATGCGTGATTTGCTCAGGGTTACATAGCTAATAGAGCTTCAGTTCAAATGCAGGCTGTCTGGTTCCAGAAACCATGTCCTTAACCTCTGTACCATACTGCCACTGAATTGCTCATGGACATAGATCTCTGCTGAATGGTTTCTAGGATACCTGTATATATTGATGAAATAATGCTGCAGAAACCATGAGTACATTTACTTTGATGCACTTCTGAAATAATAGCTTTATTACTTGAATTTAATTATGTAATTTGGCTCAGATTATTAAATGGCTTGGTTTCGTATTTTCAAAATATTCATCCAATTGAAAAAATTTTAAGGGTCTAAATTCTAATGAAATTTTAAAAGCTTGAAAACTTACTTACAATCAAGTATTAGTAAAAAGCAATTTTTAAAAAACTGTTTAAAGATCAGCTCACATTAACATGTTATTTTATGTTCAGCATATTCAAAAGAAAGCTGCAGAATGGAAAATCAAGATAGATATTATTGCAGGTAAGATAATTGTTTCTCCTAAACAAATCTCAACCCTAATTATCTACGAAGGCCAACAGGCATTAGCCTAACCAGAATTTTTACATGTGCTGAGAAAAGATATTGTAGAACATGTATTTTAGTGTGACAAAATGTGTGTGGCTGGTAGTGGGTTGAAAACGGAATAAAGGCAGGGTATCAGTGTTTGCCCAAGACTGTCCCAATTTATGCATTTTACTGAAAACTTTTAATGGCACCCAAGTATTTGTTCCTTCCAGGCTCAGACAGAACCTTATAATCATCACAGTGACTTAAAAGCTTGGGCTTAGAGTTTGTCAGGCCTTAGTTTGAAATTCATTCCTGGAAAATACCACCAGATTATGCCTGGATTACCCTTCTATTTCAACTTTCTAATTGTCCCTGGAGTCAAATAACATGAAGCTTTTAATTTTTTTAGTGGGGGATAGAATATCATCATCCACACCATGTAAATCATGTTTGATACATTTTTATTAGTAAACTGAATATTCACAAACATCCAAATGGGAAAAGCATGTAACTAGAAGCTAACTATAATCCAAGTAATTCTGAAAAGCCTGAAATAAGAGTACAATAAGGGGGAAATTTTTTTACACAATAATAAACTGACTGGATTGGTACTAATAGTGTTAACCACATAACTAGATCTATTGCCTTCATAATAATTAGTAATGTAATGTGTAAAAGTCTGTCTTCCTAGTATATTCAGTATTGTCATTCCTTACCTAGTTTACGGTATTATAATATGCAACATGCAGACCTTAGAACAGTTCCAGTAGTAGCACACCAAGCCAGAGCCTTGCTACCCCAAGTGTGGTCCTTAAATGTGGACCATCAGCATTGACATCCCTTGGGAACTTGTCAGACTTGAAGAATTTCAGGCTGCACCCAGACCTACTGAATTATAATCTGCATTTGAACAGGATTTGATTTGATTTGAAGGTGATTTGATTGCACATTAAAAGTTGAAAGCTGTGATTTAGAGAGTTAGAATTCATTGCAAAATATGAAGCATAGGTAGGTAGACTTACTGCCATCCCTCTAAAGTTGATCAGTACTAAGTTTTGAGAACCTACATTATCCTTTAGAAGAAAAGAATATGAAAAGTGGTTTTTCATTTGAGAGCTCAGTAGGAAAATAATTAGTTACTTACCACCATTACTAAAATCCAAACTGGAAATTTAAAAAATAAGCATGGTTGTTATGCAATTGGTAGCTATAGATTATTTAGGAAATTAAAAATAGGAAGATACTATCATATTTTCATAGGATATACTTTTTTTGTCCACTTGTTAACCTTCTATACTCTTCCCCATAATCTCAAAGTTTGATATAAATGACCAAAACAAATGCCAGGCTCAGTTTGCCATGGTTTATTGTGGGGATATATCAAATCAGTCCTGGATAAATTAAGTGACAGCTCTGAAATGTTTGGCTTATCAGCATTTAGTACTTCCTTAATTTTTTTTTTTTTTTTAAGTCAAGGGCGGTAAATGTTTGGAAGTATAATTTTTACCCTTAGGTGGCTTTTGTTTTGTAGAGCTACGATATGACCTGCCGGCATCATACAAGTTTCATAAAAGAAAATCAGTAAGTCTCTTGATTCTGGTTTATCTACATTCAGTACTGAAAAACTTCACAGTAAGTAATTATTTCTAATGTTATCAAGTTGTTTGAGTGAATACAGAAAGCCAGCCTAGAAGATAAATACTTAACTCTGGGATGGGCCTATAACCACTACAGCCAATATGCTGGTTTAAGATAAATTCTCAAATACTTTGGGCACAAAAATTAAAAATAAACTAATTTTATTTTTATGCAGTATACATTTTATTACTTTGTACTAATACATTCTCATATTACAAAGGCAATTTAATGTTAGAATGTTTCTTTTGATATTTGAATAATCTGAAAGAACACGAACAGAATTATACATAAAAAAATACTCATTTTGGTAACAATAACAACAAAAAAAGACAAGTTAAACAACAAAAAACTTTTCCTTTCTTACAGGTGGACATTGAAGTGGACCTAATCCGGTTTTCTTTTTAAAAGCCTCCAAAGACAAAAGCAGCTTAAAATCTAATTAAAATGAATAAAAAATGTTTACTAAATTACTGGTCTCCGGCACCATTTTCTGTTTTCTGTTGTTTTGATGCAGGTTCTTCTTGGTCTGTTTCTTCTCTTGCTCTTTTTACTGCTTTACTTCTCTTACTCTTTTTACCTATACAATGACAATTAATTTTCGTTAAGTTCACTGTAAGCATTACTCTATTTTAATACTGAGCATAACTATAAAAAATAATTGTTTAAACAGATTAGCAACAACTTTCCTACACCAATGAGAAAAGCCTTTTCCTTTAGTACGGACCTGGCTCTCTAAACTTAGCTTCCCAACATCTTTGTTTTCCACATGTAAAATAGCATAACCAGGGTCAATCACAATCTGAGAACATCACTTACACAGAAGTTGTAAAACCACATTGCTGTTCTCTCCCACAAATAATTTCTCATCAAAGTACCAAAGGACTTAAAATTACTAGAAAAAACTCACCATTTTCATCATGTTCATCATCACTATCAAATTTAGTTTTCTTGCCCTGAAACTGTACTTTTCCTTTAGCAGACCCAATCTGGGCAGCTTTATTTCCCTTTCCTTTTCCTTTAAATCTGCGACCTGTAGAGACAAAATTGAGAAATCCGTAATGTTTTAAACCTCTTGTCAATGTCTTTTACCACCAATTAAAATTTTTACCCAAGCAAATGAGTTAAATGTCAAAGAAAATCAGAATTAATGACCTTTTGACTTCCATTTGTTTAGGGATTCTTGTTGATCTTCTATTATTTTTTTCAATGCTTCTTTTTCCACATCTCCTTCTAGTACTTCCCAGGTGACCTCTTTGTTCCTTAATTGTAGGTTACCATTATTTGCATCTTTTGCTTTATCCAGTGCTTCCTTAGCTTTTTCTTTAAACAGAATTATTCCCTACACCAAAGACAGAAAACAAAGGCCAGGGAATTTTACTGAACATCAGGAAGTTATTAAAAAACTTTAAGTCACCAATTCCACCAGTTATTTATAGCACAATTCAGAAAATATCAGACATCACATCCAGTTACAGCAATAATAAAACAAAGTAAATGACCAAGTAGAAACTTTTCATAAACATACTAACAAAAAATTGCTTTCTTCTACTAATGTCATCTTCTAAAAGATAAGTTTCTATGAATTTTTAAACTGCGTGGTAAAAAGTATATGAATATTTCCAAACCTCTTTGGCTCCTCTGACAAAGTCTATCCATTTTATTTCACCATGATTTGAGAAAAGGATATGCAAATCTTCTCTACACGTCTGATCATCTAAGTCCCCCGAGAATTTCAGCAAGCAGCCAATCTTTTCTTCTAGAGATTTCTATAAAAATATATAAGGTGATAAAAGCTTCTTAAAAGCAACCACAAACCAGAAATGGCATATACCTCTCTCTCTCTCTCTCTCTCTATATATATATATAAGGAATAAACTAGAAACTAAAATGCTATTTTGAAGTAGTATAAGTTTAAATAAGTAGTTGGTGCATTTTCCTTTATCATCGTTTGTTCTACAATGGCTTCTGATTTTAACTTATTTAACTTCTCCAGCAAATAATAGTTATTATATAGGGCTTCCCTGGTGGCGCAGTGGTTGGGAGTCCGCCTGCCGATGCGGGGGGCACGGGTTCGTGCCCCGGTCCGAGAGGATCCCACGTGCCGCGGGGCGGCTGGGCCCGTGAGCCATGGCCGCTGACCCTGCGCGTCCGGAGCCTGTGCTCCGCAACGGGAGAGCCCACAGCGGTGAGAGGCCTGCGTACCGCAAAAAACAAAACAAAACAAAAAAGTCCCCAGGTTTATTCTCCTAAATTTGAATTACGGATTTCTTAGTAATATATACGTACCATTTCAGCATTTTCTGCTAACTTTGGTTTTTCTTCTTGCTCTCTACAAGTAAAAATATCATTAGAACGTTTCCATTTACTTCATGTATGAGAAAATTAAACCCTGGTAAAGTTAACCTTAAGCATGATGACTAAACTACTTAATAACCAAAGCCAGTCCTTAGGCTTTCTGACTGTCTGATGCTAGAGTGCAACACAATGTGGCCCCAAGAGTATCAAGGCAGCTTAAGACCTCAATGTTTCATTAGCAAAAGAAAGGCCTACTGTACTCATTTCAGAGCTCATCATCAGCCTCAGTTCCCAGGACCAATAACTTTACCTGTCAAAGCTTTAAGGAACTAAAATGTTATGATTGGCTCAACATACTTACTGTTTAGCTCGTAATTTAGCTTCGATTTTATTTTGCTTTCTTTCTTCATTTTTTTTTGCAAAGTAATCTTCCCTGAAGGACACAAAATATAAAGGCTAAGTTCATGAGAACAAAGAGGACTGCAAATTATATTGAATGATTTAAGACATCACACAGGAATGAATGTTACATTCTCTATCAACAAAATTACCTATAAATTCAAAATACATTAAGGAAGTTACTCTTATTTTTTAAAATAACAGCTTTACTAAGAAAGAATTCACATGCCATAAAATTCATTCTTTCAAAGCATATAATTCAATGACTTTTAGTATATTAAGAATTGTACAACAATCATCACTACTAATGAATTTCAGAACATTTTCATCACCACAAAAAAGAAACCCTATATTCGCTAAGAATCTCATGCTGATTTTCATTTTTCACGTATAGAAAAAAGAAAGTATACCAAAAGTTATGCAACTACTTTGCTTCATAGTTTTTTAGTGTTAATTTCACAAAAGCAAAAATTCTGAAATCCCTGAGACCCAAGAATAAGAGCAATTATGAAAATCACAAGTTAAAAAAATCTTTCTGAGAGTTTAACACTGACAGCATGATTTATCACTGTGCATCTCTAAGTCCATCAGGTTTAGTACATAGCATTTAGAAGACTGCAATGCAAAAAGGGATTATGGCCCTACAACCATATCATGAAAATGTCCTGGTTTGTCCTAATTTTTAGACACACACACAGGTGCGCACACACACACACAACAAGAATGTGATTCAAATCTCTATTAAATAATCCTTTGTACTGTATAAAAATACAGGCATATACAGATTACGAGAAGAATAGATTAAAAAATTGTAGTGATTTTTCTCTAACCACACCAAAAGCTCAGATTTTAGCATCAAGCCTAACTATAAGTTTCACATGCAAAGTAAGTACTAAAACTTAACCTCCCTTATTAGTTGCTTGAAAAGGTCCTAACACTTCCTTACAGTCTCAAAGGACTAGTAGTTCCAGTGCGCAAACTTCAAGCATTTCTCAAAGGATGCCTAAGGATACTAAAAATACTGGTCTTACTGTAGGGAATGTTATTCTATACTCCTTACCCCAGAGTGTCAATTCCAGACAACTAAGTGGCCAAAAAAAAAAAAAAAATCAGCAAGTTGACTTACTTGAAAAGTATTAGCAGGTCTGTGTCTTTGTACTTCTGGCCAGGGGTCTCGACAAACTTCTTAGCAGATTCAATGGTATCAAATACAGCAAATATAGATCCCTATTAAAAGTGGAAGAAAAGTTGGGGTTTTTTTTAAAGTTACATCCCAAGTATTTTTCTACTAGAAAAAGTCTGTTACATCATACAACCATACCTTAAATGCTTTGTGCAATGTTCTTCTCATCTGAATATTTAGTACCTGACCTTTATCTTCCAACCATTCTTTTATGTCATCAAGGGTTGCATCAACTGGGAAGCCTTTCTGTGAAGAGTAGGAAGGAATGTACAAATGACAACTCAAGTAAACGATTTGTCACAAATTCTGATTTATTGTGTCTTGAAATGAAGTGAGGATATATATCTCTCTCTTTCTCTGTCTCTTAAATGTTTAATAGCTCTGGTTAAGAGCCACTGTTGACCAGTGCAATAGAAGTGACTCGTTTATCTGGGATTCACTTCAAAATAATCCAGATAGGCCAAAGATAAAACAAGATTAATCATGTTAGTGACTGTTGAAGTTGGATAATGGTACATTATATATTCAATCTACTTCTGTATGTCTGAATTTTTGCGGAATAAAAAAATCTGTTTAAAAATAAATGTGCTAAAGAAAACAGCTAACAAGTTTAGCTGTTGATAAGTAAGAACAGTTGATGTGCACTGGGTACTTAAAATATGTATGTCAAAGATTTTGTCCAATGTTATATGGGTTTTTTCATTTAATTCTCACAACAGTTCTATAAGGTAAAAAATATTAGCCCCATTTATGAAGATAAGGCTTACAGAAGCTAAGAATATTGCCCAAGGATATACAGTAAGTGGTGAAGCTATGATTCCTGAGCCCTTATTCTTACCCACCCTATGTGCTTTATAAATAAATTTAAGATATAATTAAATGCATTAAAGGCCCACTTACAATATAAACAGATCTGTTTTTTACATCATTTTTATACTCATCAGTCACTTCAGGGAGGGGTTTGCTTGGAGATCTTCTAATTTTAGTTTTATCTTCACTTATTTCCATAAGTTCTGCCTTTGATTTGCTCAATGCTTCTACTATTACATTAAAGTCTGTTGTTAGACGGTTTAACCTGCAAAAGAAAATATATAAAAGCATTGTAAAACTTAGTAGTAGCACTTGCTGTTAGCAGAAAATCTTATAATTTAAAAAAGGTTTTTACCTATTAAATTTTATCATTATCTCCAAAGGTACCCAGCCTTCATCCAGTTTGATCTGTTCCTTTAAAAATTTGTCACGTGGCAAATTGAAGTCACCAAAATAATACTGCAAGATAATTACAGTATATTGCAGAGCACTGTGTAATACTGAGTTTTAAAAATTACCATTACATCACCAAGTTCTAGTCTTTAAAAACACATGTCAACACTTAACTGGTGGGACTTCCCTGGTGGTCAGTGGGGAAGACTCCATGCTCCCCATGCAGGGGCCCAGGTTCGATCCCTGGTCGGGGAACTAGATCCCACAGGCATGCCACAACTGAGAAGTCCCCATGCCACAACTAAGACCCGGCACAGCGAAAATAAATAAATATTTAAAAAAAAAAACTTGCAATAAACATTTTCTCTTAAATACACTGTAATATTTATAATACATATTAACAGAAAGATAAAACTAAAAATAATTATTGAAACAATATAGTTAGCAGATGTGACAATAGATTAGAAAGCCTTAAAACAAAAACATATTTAAGGATTTGGTATATGAAAAGCCTCTTATTTCAAGTCAGTGTGGAAAGAATAGATTGTTAAATTTAAGAAACTAGAATAATCTGATTAATCACTCTAATTTTTTTTTAAATTAATTAATTTATTTAATATTTATTTTTGGTTGTGTTGGGTCTTCATTTCTGTGCGAGTGCTTTCTCCAGTTGCGGAGAGCGGGGGCCACTCTTCATCGCGGTATGCGGGCCTCTCACTGTCGCAGCCTCTCCCGTTGTGGAGCATAGGCTCCAGACGCTCAGGCTCAGTAGTTGTGGTTCATGGGCCTAGCCGCTCCGCGGCATGTGGGATCTTCCCGGACCGGGGCACGAACCCGTGTCCCCTGCATTGGCAGGCAGATTCTTAACCACTGCGCCACCAGGGAAGCCCAATCACTCTAATTTTTAAAAAATTAGAAAAATTTAAAAGTTAAAAAATTAGGTAAGCTGGGACGAAGTGAGAGTGGCATGGACATATATACACTACCAAATGTAAAACAGATAGCTAGTGGGAAGCAGCCACCTAGCACAGGGAGATCAGCTCGGTGCTTTGTGACCACCTAGAGGGGTGGGATAGGGAGGGTGGGAGGGAGACGCAAGAGGGAGGGGATATGGGGATATATGTATACAAATAGCTGATTCACTTTGTTATACAGCAGCAACTAACACAACATTGTAAAGCAATTATACTCCAATAAAGATGTTAAAAAAAAATTAGGTGAGTGTTTACCTAATTTAAGCACAGAGGCACTCTTCCTTAGTATAAAAATAAAGAAAAAAGTATACATGAAAAGACCCAGGTGTGACTACTTAGAATGCCAAAAGTAGCATAAAAAGTAAAAGACAAACAAAAGCTTATTAATACTTCTTATAAATCAACAAAGAAGAAAAAAAACCTCTGAAAACCCTAATAGAAAAAATGAGTAAAGGACATTTTTGTTTTGGCCTCACCACACTGCATGCGGGATCTTAGTTCCCCAACCAGGGATGAAACCCATGCCCCCTGCATTGGAAGCATGGAGTCTTAACCACTTGTCTGCCAGGGAAGTCCCAATAAAGGACTTTTTTTTTTAATTATTAAAAATAAAAATGTACTATAAACATTAAAAAGTTCAAGCTCACTATTAACCAAATAAATGCAATTTAAAGCAATGAAAAGCATTTAGCCAAAACTCTAAAGACAAGAATACCCAGTATTGGCCTGAACACAGAGAAATGGTCATGCAGGTAGAGATGTTAACTGGCAGTAAGTATCAAAAATCAAAAGTTCTGGGGGGCTTCCCTGGTGGCGCAGTGGTTGAGAGTCTGCCTGCCGATGCAGGGGACACGGATTCGTGCCCCGGTCCGGGAAGATCCCACATGCCGCGGAGCGGCTAGGCCCGTGAGCCATGGCCGCTGAGGCTGAGCCTGCGTGCGCAACGGGAGAGGCCGCAACAGTGAGAGGCCCACGTACCTCAAAAAAAAAAAATCAAAAGTTCTAAAAAAACGTGTATAACCCTTGAGGCAGTACATCTCCCTCTAGGAATTTTATCTTAGAGAAATCAATAAACATGTTTAGTAACATTTATATATAAAGATATTCATCATAGGGCTTCCCTGGTGGCGCAGTGGTTGAGAGTCCGCCTGCCGATGCAGGGGACACGGGTTCGTGCCCCAGTCCGGGAGGATCCCACATGCCGCGGAGCGGCTAGGCCCATGAGCCATGGCCGCTGAGCCTGCGTGTCTGGAGCCTGTGCTCCGCAACGGGAAAGGCCACAACTGAGAGGCCAGCGCACCGCAAAAAAAAAAAAAAAGATATTCATCATGGAACTACTACAGCTAAAAAACTGGATATGTCCTACATATCAAATAGGGGATGATGTAAATTACTGATGATACAAAACTACTCCCCCATAATGTGTCCTATGTTTGGTGGGGGGAAAGGGAAAAAATTATGTTACTGTGAGCACTGACCAATTTGTGTAAAGGTATTTATCAGGCTTTTAACCTTGATTACCTCAAGAGGGTGAGATTTGAGAGGTGGCAGGTTGTGGGACATTATTAACTTTCTCTATATACAGTTTTCTTCACAATTATAAAGAAATTAATTTAAAAACGCTGTAACACAGGAAATTTAAAATAACAGAGGAGTGCAACTTTAAAAAAGTTCTGAGAGTTGCAAAAAACACCAAACAATATGATCTGAAGTTCCTCATTAAGAATATAAACATAAATTAAGAGATAATTTCCCATGTAGCCATTACTGATACTGTAAAGCATCAACTTAAATACAATACCTAAATTCAAAAAAAATGTTAAGAGAAAACAGATACTCTTAAAAGTTACAATGGCTGGGACTTCCCTGGTAGTCCAGTGGTTAAGACTTCATCTTTCAATGTAGGGGCTGCAGGTTCCAGCTAAGATCCCACATGCCTCACAGCCAAAAAATCAAAACATAAAACAGAATATTGTAACAAATTCAATATAGACTTTAAAAATGGTCACATCAAAAAAAAAACAAAAAAAAAACACCACCAAAAAAAGAAAAACCCGAAGAACAAAAAACACCTTTAAAAAGTTAAAATGGCTGAGAACACCTAATTTGGCAGGAAAAACTACTAGGACCTGCAAGAATAATGTGCTATTTAACAGGGAAGGTATTTTACAAAGGATTTTAAAAATTATTTTACTATGTGCTAGGCACTATTCCAAATGTTTTACATTTTGTGAACTAATGTAATCCTCACAACCACCTTATGAGGAGGGTACACTATTATCCTCGCTTTACAGACTAGGAGAAAAAAGTTAACTAACACTATAGTGTTACCTTTTGAAATGTCTTTGTTCTTGAGTTTCAGAATTAGGCTCCACCAATATAAAACTGTATACTACTGTATGTTTATCTAACTCCAAGAATCAAAGACAAACCAAAAGTTCAATAGGTCAATATACTGAAATGAAATGGTCTATCTGTATTTGTTTTGAGGCCCTAAATTTCCTCTCAAAGAGCCTGGTTTTGCAGTGTAATACCACAGGAATCATACCTCGATTTGATGACAGATTTTGGCCTCCAGAGCAGCCATTTTTTCATTATCACCATTTTCTGCCATTCTGGCTATCTGTAACATTTCCCAAATTGGCATAAAAAAGTTATTTACTTTTTACGTAAAACTCAAGACCATTAAAAGGATGTTCTAAAATTATCAATATCCCACTGTTTTCCTAAAAATCAGTAATTTTTAATTTCATGGGTTCAATTTCTCTACTCAATTCTCAAATTTCAACAAAAGAAAACTTTGAAATTAGTGATGAAAAACTATGGATAATCCACACCCCTTCCAGTAGATCACTGTTACCATCTTCTATAACAAAGTGAGTGGTTATCTTCATTTAGCTGATCTAGAAAGCTCTGAGGGAAAAAACTCCATTCAACCACTTACCAATCATTAACCAGGTTTAAGATCATCACCTGTCAGTATATTACTATGGATCTCAGTCTTGTTTGGTGTGGGCCAAATTTCGTTTAAAAGTAGTCATAGCTGACTTACCAAAAACTTGTTATCAACAAGATTATGTATCAAAACTTTAAGGTAAAAAAAATTCAAACACTACATACAGTCAGGGTTAGATTAAATAAATGCTAATGATAAGGAACATATGAAAATGATCATTTGAGAACCTGAGGACACTAAAACAACACTAAACTGGGCGTATGCCTACTAATTTACTAATATATTGGTTAACCTTACAGCCAGTTTCCTGTTTCACATCCCTGACAATAGCATTGTAGGAAAAAAATGAAGCTGTGAAGTTGGTTTGCTAGGGATAACAAAGTCTCCTGACTTCAAATTACTTGCTTCTAGTGCTCCATTAAAACCATCCAAACACCGTGTACAACAGTATATTTAGAAGAATTCATCAAGGATATCTGCCATTAATTAACTCTAGCGATGAACTATGACTGGTACACTTCTTGGAGGCATGGCTTTACAATTTGTAATTGCTATGCAATACAACCTGGAGGCACACTGGAAGCTCTCCTATGGTGCAACATCTCACTACAAAATTTGGCCAATCTTAGGCATTGGTTGTCGATCATAATTCCTAAGCTATTACTGTGATCTAGGGCCCCCTATAAAAACAAAGGGTGAGATAAAAGACCTATTTAGTCCCTGTAAGACTTCTTTGGCCTACCCAATTTTGGAACTTCGTTTCATGAGATACTTTCTCAGAATGTACATACAACTAGAAGTGAAATATTACCCTCACTTTCCAATTTCGCTCAGAAGCCTTGATGTGAGTGAATGAGGACCATTAAAACCCAAGAGAGTGACGCCAGGGGAACACCTGCGGCCCCGATTCCCCGGCCTCCAATCTGTCCCACACGATCCAAGGAACCCTTCGGCATTTAACCCACGTCTACTTCTCCAGAAACTTACACAGCCGGACAGAAACATCCGCTTTCGGCGACACTGGAAAGCGGTGGCGGTACGAAACCTTAAAGACGCAGTGGGGATGCAGGCAGCCTGGGTCCAAAGAACCCGCCACAGCCCGTCCCAAAGCAACCCCTCGGTCGCCTGGGCCCCAACCACGTGCGGGGGAACCCTAGCTCCTGCGAGGAACTCAGAGGCCGGCTCCCCACCTCGCGGCTGCCCGCGCCCCTCACTCCCCAGCCCAGCGCGCCGCCTCCGGCTGCGGCCCACGAGGCGCTCGCCCCGAACGCGAGGAAGGCGAGGAAGGCGAGGAGCGCACGCAACCAGCGTGAGGCAGCAAGGAAAGGGAACGCGCCGTCGCGCACCACGCAAAGCAGACCCTTTTGTACCTTCTTCTTTTTAGCCACCTGGAGTTGCTCACCTTTAAGTTCCCGGTCCCACAGAGACGCGCCACAGGGTCACTAACAGCGACAGCAACGTCTCCGATTCCTAGCGCCGCCGGCTTGCCCAACGCGCCTAAAGAAGATGGGGGTTGTCCCGGCAGCCCTTGCGGCCATGGTGGGCGGGGCTTCGGGAGGGCCCGAGCCGGCTCCGCGCTCTGAGCATGCGCCGCGGCCGCGGACTCCCAAAGCCGAGAAGTCCCGGCCTCAGGTCGAGGAGTTTGGGTTAAAATGGCCAGCGGGACCTTGGAGGGTATTAGGTTAAATATTTATTTTTAAGTATTCTGGATAGAACTTGTATTTCCAGCCCTTCCTTAGGCTGTCCATTCACATGAAGTGGTTGACTTTTTTTTCAGATTATACTTTTAAAAAAATTGTTTTAATTATCCGTAATAGTTCCCCCTCAAAAAAATGACAAGTAAAATTTTTTAAAAATGAAAAATTCATGGAATCTTAGAGTTGAGAAAACAATACAGTAGAGCGTTTAAGAGCTGGAACTCTGAGGACTTCCCTGGCGGTCCAGTGGTTAAGACTCTGCGCTCCCACTGCAGGGGGCACGCGGTTGGATCCCTGGTCCAGGTAAGATCCCGCACGATGCGCAGCCCCGTCAAAAAAAAAAGAGCTGGAATTCTGAAACCAGACTGCCTGCATTCAAATAACGGCTCTCCAGTTTACAGGCTGTGTGATCTTGGGCAAGTTACTCAACTTCTCTATCCCTCACATATGAAATTGGGCCAATGCTAAATATCTTATACCTCGTACCGTTGTCGTGAACATTAAATGTGATACAACATATGTACCTTGCTGGGAACTGTGCATGGCATATAGGAAGAGGAGCAGCATATATTAATTTAAAACCAACAAAGAACGTCATTTAAAAAAACTGAAAGGCCATCTAGTGCAGAAGCCTGTTGGTCTGCTAGAGCCTTCTTTTTTTTTTTTTTTTAATCTTAGTTCCCCAACCAGGGATTGAATCCCGGGCCAACGGCAGTGAAAGCACGGAGTCCTAACCACTGGACCGCCAGGGAATTCCCAAGAGCCCTTGTCTATTAGTATACTTTTTGCACAATAGTTTTAGTCACTTAAAGGAGTTTTTTCTTGTGGTGAGGCAATCTTTTATTTTCCCCTGAGTTTTCTTGAAAATTTAAAATGGTATTGGTGAAATAGCCTGTTAAGTGATTTCAGAGTTTTTTGGCAGTCCCAAAACAGATCAAATGAATTTATTTGGAAAAAAATTCAGTTATAGGTTCAATCCAGACATTACATCAAGCCAATGAGAAAAAATTAATAGAGTTATGCTGAGGTAGTTTAAATTCAAATGAATCATGTTCTCTTTTATCCACTCAACAAATATTTATCTAGTCTCTACTTTGTACCAGACAAAATAAAAACTTAATTCACTTTTTGATCAAGTCAGTGAGAATATAGGTATTTAACAGGGCAAATCATATGCATGTCAGTGTATGCCCACTCAGCTGTTCAGTATAGTATTTACTACATGCCTACTAATGCCCTGGTGTGGAGCTTGGCAGTGGGAATGAAAAGACCCAAACTCTGCCTAGAGACAGTGACACCTAAACAAATGACCCTGCTCCTTTTATGCCCGCACAATGTCTGGGTAGAACTGCAGATACAGTCTGTTACCAGAAACCACTTACTGCAAAACATTTAGTGTTCCTGTCAGGTCCCTGATCCTTTACTTTCTCTTTCTTTTCTTCTCCTTTTCTTTCTCTGTCTGTGTCTCTTTCTCTGTCTCTGTCTCTGTCTCTCTTCTAGGAGCCGAGCTCCATGCAGCCACCACCCTTTAGGGAAAATGGATTCCTGGCTGCATACCAGGAAGGTTCTTTATTCAGATGAAGCATCAAGAAGACTCTCTCTCGGGCTTCCATGGTGGCGCAGTGGTTGAGGGTCCGCCTGCCGATGCAGGGGACACAGGTTCGTGCCCTGGTCCGGGAGGATCCCACATGCCGCGGAGCGGCTGGGCCCATGAGCCATGGCCGCTGAGCCTGTGCATCTGGAGCCTGTGCTCCGCAACGGGAGAGGCCACAACAGTGAGAGGCCCGCGTACAGCTACAAAAAAAAAAAAAAAAAAAAAAAGAAGACTCTCTCTCATGCTGATGTCCATCTCTTTAATAACATAACTTTGTAGGATAATATACTAAAAGAACTTCTCTTTGAGTGTAGATTTAGTACAACTATTTTAGAGAGCAACTTGGTAATATCTGCTAAAGTTTATGATATGCATAGCTGATGGCCCCAAAGTCTACTCCTAAAAGTATATTCTAGGGAAATTTTTACATCTGTGCATAAGAAAACATGTTCAAGAATATCATAGCAGCATAGTATATAAATGCAAAGAATTGGAAATCCATTAAATGTCCATCAAAAAAGAATAGGTAACTAAATTGTGGTGTAATTAAACAATGAAATAATAAACTATACAGTGGGGCTTCCCTGGTGGCGCAGTGGTTGCGAGTCCGCCTGCCAATGCAGGGGACGCGGGTTCGTGCCCCGGTCCGGGAAGATCCCACATGCCGTGGAGCGGCTGGGCCCGTGAGCCATGGCCACTGAGCCTGCACGTCCGGAGCCTGTGCTCCGCAACGGGAGAGGCCACAACAGTGAGAGGCCCACGCACTGCAAAAATAAATAAATAAATAAATAAATAAATAAATAAATAAATAAATAAACTATACAATGATGAAAACAAATAAACCAAAACTGCATGCATTAACACTGATGAAATTCACAAACATGATGCTGAGTTAAAAAAAAAAGTTTTAGATGAAATATAAGTAGCACCCCTAGCCATTGTGGCACTGAAAAATCCCCTTACATTTCTAAATACTAAGAGATGGTTATTGCTTTTCCCCTGCCCTTCTTCCAATATTGAGAACAATTAGTCTAGGATAATGGCATTATTCTAGCTTAGTTAGACATTTAGTTTGAAATACTTGTTAGCCATCCAGGTAAAGATGTCAAGTGGACAGTTGGTAAATGAGTTTGGAACTTAGGGGAGAAGTCAGGGTTGGAGATGCAAATTTTGGAGTTACTAGCATATAGAAGACATTTAAAGCCATGACATTAGATGAGCTCTCCTAGAGAGAGTACAGACAGTGAAGATAAGAGGGCCCAAGACTGAACCCTCTAGCATTCCAACTTTTTGGATCCTGGATAAAGGAAGAGAAGCATGTACAGGAACTAGAATAAGCACAGCCTGAGGTACTAGGAAAATTTGGTGCCATAGAAGCTAAAGGGGGAGGATGTTTCAAGGAAGAAATAATCAACTGAGTAAATTCTTCTGAGAAGGGTTGCAGCCTGACCAATTTTGTCATTATGGCAGAGACTGTTACTTATCCCCCAGTATTGGCTCTCCCCTTCCTCTATAATAATATCACTCCTGGGCTTCCCTGGTGGCGCAGTTGTTGGGAATCTGCCTGCCAATGCAGGGGACGTGGGTTTGCGCCCTGGTCTGGGAAGATCCCACATGCCAGGGAGCAACTGGGCCCATGAACCACAATTACTGAGCCTGCGCGTCTGGAGCCTGTGCTCCGCAACAAGAGAGGCCGCGACAGTGAGAGGCCCGCACACCATGATGAAGAGTGGCCCCCGCTTGCCACAACTAGAGAAAGGCCTTGCACAGAAACGAAGACCCAACACAGCCATAAATAAATAAATAATAATAATAACATCACCCCTGATTTTTAACCAAACGCAAGGCCAATCAGAGATTAAAACTGCATTTTTTCCAGCCTCCCTTTCAGCTAAATAAGACTATGTCTGGTCAATGAGATGGAAAAGTGATGTGTGCAATTTCTAGGTCCTTCTTAAAGAGAATGAGTTTGTTCTTTTCCCACTAGCTAGGTGTGGATGTGGTCATGAGCAAAATTGAACCAAGAAAATGAAGGCAACACAATAGGTATGGCAAAGCAGCAATAGAAGGGAGCCAAGTCCCTGACAGCCTAGAGCCCTGATGGCTTCCTAGAATGGACTTACCATTAAACGAGATTTAAAAAAAATAAATAAAAGCAATATTGCTAGATTTTTGGTCACAGTTAGGCAACAGATCTGCCACTAAGTGGCAGAATACTCAAATAAATCAAAGCTCCAGGCCGAGAGCACCACTCTGAGGCTGCTTGGCTTGTGCTAGACTTTTCTATTTTTGTGTGTGTGTAAGACGAATGTCAGAGTGCCTAAAAGCCAGAAGTCTCCCTGAGCTTTGGGAATGGGTTGTAGGACCTTTTTGTTGTCTTCCTGCTAATAGATATTCAAACGTATGACAGAATCTTGTCTGAGACTTGCCTTCATTGTAACAGATCACCTGCGCATGAGGTTCTTGGGGGGAAACCTAGAGCCCAATCCTATGTCTGACAACTGGAGGCCTCTAATATTCCCCCCAATTATCTAATAATTGTGAGTAACCAAATTTTCTTGGGTCAATTTGCCACATTTGACCCAGTGAACAGGTTGGTATATACGTAAATTATAAGCAGACCTTTTATAGGGGACAACACGTGGAAATTCATAAAATAGCACAAGTTCTGTACTAAGACTTTGTCTAAAATAAAATATTTGTGACACATAAAGGGAAAAGAAGGAGTCTTTGGGGGGTAAACTTTCTAAAAAAAAACTTTAAAATTGAATTATAACATACAAACAGTGAAGTGCATGAATTTTAAGTGTATGGCTTAATGAAGTTTCACAAATGAACACTACTTTGTAACCACCACCCAGACTGAGATAGAGAACATTTTCAGGACTCCAGAAAGTTCCCTCTTTCAGTCAATAGCCTCCTTAAAAGTAAGCAGGATAGATTAGCTTTGCCTGTTCTAGAAGGTCATGTAACTGGAATCGTGTAGTAAATATATATGTCGTATATGTTTGTACCACAATTGACTTACTTTTTCTTCTGTTGATGGACATTCGGCTGTTATGAATAGGCTTCTCTGAACACTCTTGTGCATGTCTTTGGGTAGATACATTCTGTGTGAATGAAATGAAATACACTCATTTCTGTGAGGTGTATAGTTAAGAGTGAAATTACTGAGTCACAGGGCAGACATGTGTTTAGCTTTACTATGAACTGCCAAATAGCTTTCTAAAGTGGTCAGATCATTTTTCACTTGCACCAGCAATGTAACTGCTAAACATCCTAGACAGCATCCTATCATTATTTTTATTTTACTTTACTTTTTTGGCTGTGCCGCACAGCACGCGGGATCTTAATTCCCCGACCAGGGATTGAACCCGGGTCCTTGGCAATGAAATCTGAGTCCTAACCACTGGACCACCAGGGAATTCCCCTTACATTCTTTTTAATTTTGACCATTCTAATGATAGTGTGGTGGTATCTCATTGTGCCTTTAATTTGCATTTCCTTGATGATTTCTGATATGGAGCACTTTTTATATGCTTACTCTCCATTTGGACATCCTCCTTTGTGAAGGGCCTATCAAGTGTTTTGCCCGTTTTTAAAAGTGATTTTTAGGAGTCCTTTACATAACCTAGATACAAATCCTATGTCAGATATATGTATTGTGAATATCCTCCCCTAGGCCGTGGCTTGCTTTTTCACTCTCCTGTTGGTGTCTTTGGATGATTATTGCTTTTTAAATTTAAGAAATTATTGCCTACTCCAAAGTCATGACAATATTCTCCCCTGACTTCTTTTAGAAATTTATTGCATTATTTTCACTTTTAGTTCTGCGATTCATCTCAAGTTAATTTTGAAATATATTATAAGGTACATGACCAAGTTCCTTTTTTTCTATATGGATAGAAAGTTAATAGCTCTAGCATCATTTATTGAGAAGATTGTTACCATGCCTAGTTCTAGAATGGCTATCCAAATGTATCCAACTTTTTAAAAAAGTCAAGATGTAAAATAGCCACTTAAAAAATCCAGATAGTACATTCATGTTAATAACAGCATTATTCACAATAGTTAAAACAAGGAAGCAACCCAAGTTTCCACTCACTGATGAATGGATAAGCAAAATGTGTAATATACAGGCAACGGGATGGATTTCAATACATACAATGGAATTCACATTGAAGAAGAAGGAGGGACTTCCCTGGTAGTCCAGTGGTAAAGAATCCGTCCTGCAATGCAGGGGATGCGGGTTCGATCCCTGGTCGGGGAACTAAGATCCCACATGCTACGGGGCAGCTAAGCCCATGCACCACAACTGCTGAGCCCGCACGCCTCAACTAGAGTCCGCGTGCTGCAAACTACAGAGCACACGTGTTCTGGAGCCTTCACTCCACAACTAGAGACGAGAAAACCCATGCGCCACAACTAGAGAGAAGCCCACGTGCTGCAGCGAACCCAAGCGCTGCAACGAAAGATCCCACATGCTACAACGAAGATCCCACGTGCCGCAACTAAGACCCCACGCAGCCCAAAAAAATAATAAAATAAACAAAAGATATTTTAATTAAAAGGGAAGGAGATTCTGCAATATGCTACAGCATGGACGAACCCTGAGGACATTATGGTAAGTGAAACAAACCAGTCACAAAAATACAAATACTATGTGATTCCACCTATATTATAAAAACAGAAAGTGTAAATGTGGTGGCCAGGGGCTGGAGGCAGGGGAGAATAGGGAGTTATTGTTTAATGGGTGTAGAATTTCAGTTTCACCACATGAAAAGAGTTATGGGGATGGATGGTGGTGATGGTTTCACAACAGTGTGAATGTATTTAATACCACTGAACTGTACATAATTAGCTGGAATTATTCTACTTAAAAAGATTACCACGTTCATGTTTTAGTTTCCTTAATGTACAGCTCATACAGGAAAGGCAGGATATATGCTTGATTTTTTTCTTCTCTTCAACAATTTTCAGAATAATGAGTTGGTTTCTTAATATTCTTCAAGAGTAACCAATTAGGGCTGCAAGTTTTGAGATTAGGTTCCCCAAAGCAAGTCCTGCAATGCTGAAGATGGCACTAAATGGCATCATCTGAGAAAGTAATTGGCCCCTGACCCTACCCAACTGATAAATTCCACTAGGTAGACATGAACCACTCAGCCAGTGGAGTAGGGAGGGCAGCAGACAATTTCTCACACACTATCCAACAATTAATTGACTTTTTGAAAAACTGCCAAAAATAATCCTCATTAATAGACAATAGATTTCAAGTGGTAACTCTTCTGGGAAACCCAACATTTTTAGAACAGCCAAGAAGATAGAAATCCAAGGTTTTAGTAACCTGCAGTGAAGAGTAAGGCAACACTGGAAATAGTCAGGGGGCAAATCAGGGAATTTGGGGCAGCAATGGCCAGAACCTCAGAATGAATAATTGGAATCAATGTTTTGGGGCAATTTTTTTTTAATTGGGAGAAATAAAAGTTCAAGATTTTATGGTTATAGGGGATGCTAAATAGTAGTTTGGTAGAATTCCCTCTGTAAAGTACCTAGCTCAGAATGAGGAGAGAACTGCAGCCCTCATTTACCTACTAGAGGCTACTGATATCTACAAAAGAACCTAATAATTGAGAAAGGTCAAACCAGCTTAGATCAGTTTTCACAAGACCTCCAGTAAAATGAGGAAAAAGAAGTGTTTATGGAATTTGGCAACATTAAAGTCATAGGTGACTTGGTAACAGTTTCAGTGATGTGATCGGTATGGAAGTCCTGGAGTGGGTTGTAACAGTGAATGGCAGTGAGGATTTGGAAACAGAGAAGTACTTACAATTATTTTACGAAGATTTGCTATGAAGGGGAACAAAGATAAGGGCTGATAGGAGGAGATCTAGAGTCTATCATAATAATAGAGGGAGAAATTGGTGATCCATGAGAGAACAATTATAAGAGTGATGTCCTCGAGAAAGCAAGAAAAGACAGGATCCAGAATATGAAGGGACTGGCCTTCGATAGAGCAATGGTGCTTGTCTTGTACCAAGTGGGAAGACAGAAAATATTGGTAAAGATACTGGAAGAGTTGGTGGTTAGAGGAATAGAGTCCCTCTTTAGTTGCTAAGTTTTTTCAGTAAAGCATATGGTAGGTCATTATCTGATAGTAAGGGAGGGTTGAAATTTTTAGGATTAAAAAAAAAAAAGAAAATATAGTTGACTCAGACAGTGAAATACTGACTTTACTAGGAAAACCTTTTGTGATTATGGAACAGATACTGAGTGCTCGTTTCAACTCTGTGGTCATAAATTTAAGGCACTGATTCAGCATTCAGCTGCTCTGCTGCAGGCCCAGAAAATATCTGGAGTTATACCCAGCAGGGCAGGCAAGTGTATAAGAGCTAGAGTTGCTTTTCATAATGATGGATCAGGGAATCAAAGATAGACAAGGGGAGGAAGAAGACAGGACAAACATAATGGGCAGTGTAAAAAAAGAAGTAGTGGGGTCAGTGGACTGGAGAACCCAGGGTGTTGGATAGGAAACTATTTGGATAAAAATGATAAGAGTAGGGAATTCCCTGGCGGTCCAGTGATTATGACTCGGAACTTTCACTGCCGAGGGTGAGGGTTCGATTCCTGGTCTGGGAACTAAGATCCTACAAGCTGTGTGGCACAGCCGAAAGAAAAAAAAAAGACAAAAGTAGGGATGAAGAGGAAGACAATGAGCAGCTGTCAAGTCTTCAGTGAATGAGGGGGAGTGACTGGGAGATGGGAGATCATTCGATTGTAGAAACAAGGAGCTGGAACTTTTGAAGGAAGAGGAAGAATAGTTCGAGTGGAATGGGAAGCAAAGAGAAAAAACAAGCATCCTTCATTCAAGCCTGGAATTATATAGGATATGAGAGAAATACTTACTTCACTTGAAAAGGCTATAGAGGAGCCAGTGTCCTCAGATCAACAGGTCATGCACAGTAAGGTCAAGGAGTCAGAAGCAGCATTGATGAGGGAGGTTAAGGTTAGGGGGCAGAATGTTTACCACACATCTGGAACTCCAGGGTTCTAGAAGGCACGTAGAAAGGTTTCGGAGGGCCTGGAAGGGTGGGGAGTTTGGTCAGATTGGGAGCTGTGCTGAGCAGAATGAGCATGACCATACAGAGGAGGTGACCAGGGAGGCTTGGGCTTCCAGTGACTGTAGAAAAGAGGGAGGTGGGGTACAAGGGGATTGCTGGCTGGGTGGCGGAACAAGTCAAGTCAGTCATTTTCAGGTCTTAGTCCAGACGTTAGTTCTTCTATGCTGCCACAGCGCCCCACACTTCCCCAATTGGGGCACTTCTTCCTGTTTCTGTATATGAATTAAGATTCTAAGTCCAAGTTCGATCCTTTGTACCTTATCAGAACCAACACGTAAGTGCTTCCTCATCTATTAAAGGACACTATGTCATATGCTAGAACAAACACAGTAGGGTTCACTCGGTATAAACCCCTGAGCTTTCCTAGCTTGATGACACTTGTTCCCATGGGAGGGGTGCACACTATCTCCCCACTCTCCTAACCCTGGAAACCGAGACTCTGGTTCTCATCTCTGTGAGACCTCTCATACCATATCCAGGCCACAGGGACAGCTTAGGTTGCTGCCTGGGAAAGAGAGAGAACCCACCCATACAAGGTGACCCATGAGCCACTCACTGCAGGCACTAGGGCAAGGTTAAGTACAGTGGCCTTCTGCCCCGACCCCAAAGAAATATTGGAATCAGAGGTAGAAGTGTGTGGTATTGTGGTATACTCACAGAGGTCTAGTTTAGATAGATTAAATAATTCTGTACTGGATAATCTTATATTATGTTTTAAAATTCTATTAAAAATAAGTAATTTGAGAAGGTAGGTTTACACACTATTACATTCAATGGAGTGAATCACCCATGGTTCATCATAGGTCTCAGCCCCCATAGCTTCGACATGGCTTTCAATGGTAAAGGTTTTTATACTTTTTGTCTCCCTCACTGGAAAGTGAGCTCTTTCAGGGCATGAGCCTATTCCTCTAGCTTCTCTTAAAATAATACTCACTCTGCATAAACTGTCATCTTTTATTAAATACGTTTACTGTGAAAACAGAGCTGGATGATATAATGTAAGCTGAAAATTGGACCATGGAATCTGGTCTGGGTTCAGGGAATGGAGAGAATAAATACTTAGCCTCCACTCAAGTTATTACCTTGGTTTTGTTCTGGATAAGCTAACAAGCAGAGCGAAGGATATAAACAGGATATACAGACCGGAGGGTGAATGTGGCTCCCCATAGCCTCCCTTGAATCTTTCAGAGTGCACCCAAAGTTTGCCTTTCTTAGCAATTCTGTAGGGTGGGCTGTCCCTCAAGTCAAAGCCTCAGGAGCAACTTAGGCTACCATAGAAGGTGATTATTCTGAGACTCAGCAAGCCATGCCAGCCAGGCCCGTCAGGTTCTGGACCTTGAAGTTCTTGTGATGCCCACAGTCAGGCAGTCTCCCATTTCCTCTGAGTATGAGGCAGGGCCTGGGAGTTCTCCATTTCATCCTCTTGAGTTTCTCGTGAGCAGGCCTTTTGAAGAGCAATGAGAAACGCTTATATCAAATTGAACCCAAGTCTCATCAGGCAGTGTGAAAGAATCATGGTTGCTATTGCTTAGTTTAACATTAATTATTAATTCCACAAATATACATGTGTGCCTACCATGTGTTTGGACCTGAAGATACAAAAGTAAATAAAACAGGCTTCTGCCTCCTGCCTCAGGAAAGCTCGGAGTCTTGTTAAATTCATCAAGCTTTTCTCTAATGACCATTTCTTTACTGAGGGTGGACAGGATAAAAACAGGATACACTGCTTTGAAACTTTTTAAAAAGTTTATTATCATTCATTCCAGATTGTTTAATAACCCTTTGATCTCTTTTGGTTCCCCCCTATCCCTCTGTCCTCTGCTGTTTCCCTTAAAATAATACTCAGTGCAAGTACACGGTCTGTTTTGATTAAATGGATATGTTTACTCTAAAAACAGAGCTAAGAGTTACCAACTTGAAGGATTCTTCCTCCTTTGTCTCTGGATGAAACAAACTTTGGGAGACGCACAGGAAGATTCAGAGGTTTGTTCTGGTTCTGAGAGTCAGACAGCTATAAAGGACCACAGATAAAAATAGTGAGAACTTCAACATTTTAGGATTTCAGGAGTTCATTGTGGGAGATCAAGTGCAGACATGTGAGTCGGCCAGTATAGGCTTTGTACAATCTTTTTTTTTTTAATTAGTTAATTTATTTTTTGGCCGCCACACACAGCTTGTGGGATCTCAGTTTCCTGACCAGGGATCGAAACTGTGACTCCTGCAGTGGAAGCACAGAGTCCTAACCACTGGACCACCAGGGAATTCCCAGCTTTGTACATTTTTAAAAAATATTTATTTATTTATTTGGCTGCACTGGCTCTTAGTTGCAGCACGAGGGATCTTCGTTGCCACGTGCGGGATCTTTAGTTGTGGCATGTGGGATCTAGTTCCCTGTCCAGGGATTAAACCTGGGCCCCCTGCTTTGGGAGCTCGGAGTTTTAGCCACTGGACCACCAGGGAAGTCCCGAAGCTTTGTACAATCTTAACTTTCAGATTCGTCTGAAGAAAATGAACTTGTTTTCATGAAAATTCACCCTTTGTATTTCTTATGAATTTACTGCTTAATGCGTGCATGTACTTATTAATATAATTGTTCCTGGTTTTTGGAGATGTAAAATATTCTAAAAGAAGTAACTAAGCCTAAGAAAAATCCTTTGTCCTTCTAAATTTTATAATTTATTTATTTATTTTTGGCTGTGCCACACGGCCTGCGGGATCTTAGTTCCCTGAGCAGGGATTCAACCCAGGCCCCGTGCAGTGGAAGCACAGAGTCCCAACCACTGGACTGCCAGCGAATTCCCTTCTCCTTCTCATATATGTTGCTTCATTGGTCTTTGGAGTCTCATGTCACAAAACAACAAAATGAGCACAAGGCAAATAGGGTTGGACCAGGAGCACACCTAGAACATACTACAACCCTCAGCAATTCCCAGCCTTCCCTGGGGCATCGTGGTAAATCTGACTCTGCATTTTACATATTGACTTGATTACTTATTGTCAGTCCGCCTCAATAGAGTGTCGTAAGCTTTCTGAGAGCAGCAACAGTGTCTTCTGTTTACTGCTTTATGACCAGTGTCCAAACACAGTCCTTGGCACAGAGGGGCATAATATATGTTTTTAATAAATTTTATCCACCACCCACAAATCACCTTGGGGAAAATAATACTTCTTCTTCTCCCACTTTAGTCACTCTGTCCTCTTGGCTCTGCTTTATTTTCTTTTAGCACATGGCTTTTTAAAAATTATCTGCTTGTTTACTTGTTTATTGTCTGTGTGCCCTGTTAGGGGAGCTCTACTAAGAACAGGGACAGTGTCTTGCTCGCCTCTATCTTCCCAGAGTTTAGAGCAAGGCTTGGCACAGAGGAAGCTCTCAATAAGTAGTTCCTGAATAAATGAAAATAAACAGATAAATAACTTTTCATGATGAAACTTGCCAGATAGGACAACTCTTCATGTACCTATGTTTTTATTCTATTTACTTGAAATTTTCATTTAGGTTCTCAGTTACATGTTGATTTATTCAAAGGTAAATTAAGTTTAAAAAAAAAGTCAAATTGTAACAATTGCCTCAGTTTACATGACTAAATAAGTACAACTGCATTCTGATTGGCTGAATGATTGAGTGATTGATTTAAACCCATCTTCTAAACAAATAAAGATGAAAGATGTATAGGTACTTAATACTACTTTGTGACGTATGATTTCTGCTTTCAATTTGTTCTCACCCATTATTTCTGTGACTTTAAGAAGCAACAAATATAAAAATGCACCTCGCTACTGAGTCCCTTTCCCCTGAGGGAAAGTAAGTAAATAAAGTCACCAGTTTCTTGTATATCTTTCCTGAAGTATTCTGTGAATGCACTAGTAAACATTTGTGTATTTTTCCTTTTCTTACACAATTAATAACATATTATACTATAGTTCTGTACCTTGTTCTTGTTTTGTAGCTTTTTTTTTTTTTTTTACTTTATATTGGAGCTTGCTCAAGTATTATGGCTGTATAATACTCCATTGTGCAGTGTGTGTTAATTTATTTAAATAATTCTACAGGGACATTTAGATTGTTCTCAATCTTTTCCTGTTCCAAACAATCCTGCAATGGATAACTGTACACATGTCATTTCACACATATGTAAATACATCTGTAGGATAAATTCCTAGATGCGTCTTTAGCTCTTAGAGCAATAAATAACACTTCTCATCCTCACCCAGCTTCTGAGCCAATTGGGAAATAAGACAAAAGAATTAGGCAGATAGTTGATCAAAAGTATGACCTGTATCACTGATAAAAGCTGACGCTGAAGAATGTGACTTACATTTGCCTATAAGAGGGCTTCCTAATTCTAAATCTCTCTCCATTTAATCATAGGCAATGTTGGTCAACTATAGGCCTCTCAGTGCAGGTGTTGGGAAGAGAAGGGGCTGAGTGGAGCCTTCCCAGTTTATTCTTTACAAATGTAATAATTAGAAAAGTCATCTTCGGTGCAGCCACTATGGAAAACAGTATGGAGATTCCTCAAAAAATTAAAAACAGGACTACCATATGACTTAGCAATTCTACTCCTGGGTATTTATCTGAAGAAAATGAAAACACTAATTAGAAAAGACATAAGCATGCCTATGTTCATAGCAGCATTATTTACAATAGCCAAGATACGGAAGCAACCTAAATGCCCATCAATAGATGAGTGGATAAAGAAGATGTGGTGCATATTAAAATAATGGAATATTACTCAGCCATAAAAAGAATGAAATCTTGCCATTTGCAGCAACATGGATGGACATAGAGGGCATTATGCTAAGTGAGATAAGTCAGGGAAAGACAAATACTGTATGATTTCACTTATATGTGGAATCTAAGAAACCAATGAATAAACATAACAAAACAAAAATCGTAGATACAGTAAGTCGCCTCCATACGAACGATTTCCGTTCTGAGAGCGTGTTCGTAAGTCCAGTTTGCTCGTAAGTCCAACAAAGCCAGCCTAGGGAGCCAACTAATGCAATTGGCTATAGTACTGTGTTGTAATAGGTTTATAATACTTTTCACACAAATAATACATAAAAAATAAAGAAAACATTTTAAATCTTGCAGTACAGTACCTTGAAAAGTACAGTAGTACAGAACAACAGCTGGCATACAGGGGCTGGCATCAAGTGAACAGGCAAGAAGAGTTACTGACTGGAAGAGGAAGAGGAGGTGGGAGATGGTAGAGCTGAAGGGTCGTCAGCAGTAGGAGATGGAGGGCAAGCTGCAATTTCACTCATGCCTGACACTGGTGGCACAGGTTCTGGTTCCTTGCTGGATTCAATTCTATCTACCCTCTTGAAAAAAAGATCCAGTGATGTCTGGGTAGTAGCTCTTTTTTCCTCGTCATGGATGACATGGTAGCACTGGGTTGCATTCTGAACGGCTGCTGCAACCTTCACGTACCGGCCTATGTTCAGGTCCTGTGCCTTAAAAACTAACAGTGCCTCCTCAAATAAAGAAAATCCCCTTGCCATTTCCTGTGTCGTGAATCTCTTCAGTTCTTCAGTTACTTCTTCTTCCTCTTGTCTCTCTTCGTCCTTTCTTGGCACTTGGCACTTGTTAGCGATACCAGCTACATCACCGCTGCTTTTACACTTGCTTCCAGACACCCTGGGCTTGAAATAAAGATCCTGTACTACTTTACTCTATACAGTACTGTAAAGTACACAAAAGCACAACCACTTGTAGAGGATGCACACCAGACACGTAAGTGAACTAACTTACGTGATGGGACATTTGAACGCACCTTCGCATCTTTGAAAGTTCGCAACTTAAAGGCTTATATGTAGGGGACTTACTGTATAGAGAACAAATGGGTGGTCGCCAGAGGGTGGTAAAGTGGGGGGAGGAAAGAAATAGTTGAGCGAGATTAAGAGGGACAAACTTTCAGTTGCAAAATAAATGAGTCACAGGTATGAAATGTACAGTGTGGGGAATATAGTCAATAGATGTAATATCTTTGTATGGTGACATATCATAACTAGACTTAACGTGATGATTATTTTGAAATGTACAGAAATATGGAATCACTATGTTGTATAACAGGAAGTAACATAGTGTTGTAGGTCAATTATACTTCAAAAAGAAACAAACTCATAAAAAAAGAGATCAAATTTGTAATTACTAGACGAGGGGCAGAGGAAGGGGGAATTAGATGAAGGCAGTCAAAAGGTACAAACTTCCAGTTATAAGATAAATAAGCACTAGGAATGTAATGTACAACATGATAAATATAATTAACATTGTTGTATGTTATATATGTAAGTTGTTAGGAGAGTAAATCCTAAGAGTTCTCATCACAAAGAAAAAAGTTTTTTTCTATTGCTTTAAATTTTTATCTCTATGATGATGGATAGTCACTAAACTTACTGTGATAATCATTCCATGATGTATGTAAGTCATATCATTATGCTGTACACCTTAGTCTTACAAAGTGCTGTATGTCACTTATATCAATAAAACTGGAAGAAAAAAATGAAAAACAGAAAGGAAAGTCATCCCTCCTTCCCTAGGGAGAAGCAAGCGGGGGGGGGGTGGGTGTTAAACTAGTAGAGCTACTTCCACGTAGAAGGACACATCAGGAGAGGGGAAGAAGTGTTCCCACCCTAACAAAGGACTCTTCTGATTCAAAAGGATTTGCATTTATAGATCAATGGAACAGGATAGAAAGCCCAGAAAGAAACCCACACACTTATGGGCAATTAATCTACAACTAAGCAGGCAAGAATATACAAAAGGAGAAAAGACAGTCTTCAATAAGTGGTGCTGGGAAACCTGGACAGCTACATGGAAAAGAATGAAATTAGAACATTTTCTCACACCATACACAAAAATAAACTCAAAATGGATTAAAGAACTTAATGTAAGACCAGACGCTATAAAACTTCTAGAGGAAAACACAGGCAGAACACTCTTTAACATAAATCGTGGCAATATTTTTTTGGATCTGTCTCCTAAAAGCAATGGAAATAAAAGCAAAAATAAACAAATGGGGCCTTATTAAACCTGAAAGCTTTTGCACAGCAAAGGAAACCATAAACAAAATGAAAACACAACCTATGGACTGAGAGAAAATATTTGCAAACGATGCTACTGACAAGGGATTAATTTCCAAAATATACAAACAGCTCATACAGCTTAACATCAAACAAACAAACAACCCAGTCAAAAAATGGGCAGAAAACCTAAATGGACAGTTCTCCAAAGAAGACATACAAATGGCCAACAGGCATATGAAAAAATGCTCAATATTGCTAATTATTAGAGAAATGCAAATCAAAACTACAATGAGGTGTCACCTCACACCAGTTAGAATGGCCATGATTAAAAAGTCTACAAATAATAAATGCTGGCGAGGGTGTGGAGAAAAAGGAATCCTCCTACACTGTTGGTGAGAATGTAAACTGGTACAGCCACTATGGAGAACAGTATGGAGGTTCCTTAAAAAACTAAAAAGAGAGTTACCATATGATCCAACAATCTGATCCTCAGGTTTTTAACCTTGCTTCTTTACTTTGAAATATAGCACACCAGATTTTTAATATATGCCCATGACTCCTGGGCATATATCTAGAGGAAACACAAATTCAAAAAGATACATGCACCCCAATGTTCGTAGCAGCACTATTTACAATAGCCAAGACATGGAAGCAACCTAAATGTCCATCAGCAGATGACTAGATAAAGAAGACGTGGTATATATACAATGAAGTATTACTTAGCCGTAAAAAAAAATGAAATAATGCCATTTGCAGTAACATGGATGGACCTAGAGACAATCATATTAAGTGAAGTAAGTCAGACAGAGAAAGACAAATAGCATGATATCACTTATATGTGGAATCTTAAAAAATGATGCAAATGAACTTATTTATAAAACAAATAGACTCATAGACATGGAACACAAACTTATGGTTACTAAAGGGGATAGCAGTGGGGGGGGGATAAATTAGGAGTTTGGGATTAACAGATACACACTACTATATATAAAATAGGTAAACAATAAGGATCTACTGTATAGCACAGGGAACTATACGCAATATGTTGTAATAACTTATAATGGAAAAGAATCTGAAAAAGAACATAAAACAATCAATTTGAAATGAACACATTGTAAATTATATTTCAATTAAAAAAAGGTAAAAGAAGTATTTGCACTTGTAATTTTGACACATTTTTCCGGGTTGCCCTGATAAATGTACCAATTTAAACTTCCATACACCTGAAACTAACACAACATTGTAAATCAACTGTACTCCAATAAAAAAAAACAAAAACTCCGTCCATGTGAGCATGAATATAGACCCAGACACATATGAAAATGTAATATAAGATAAAGGTTTTCTGATGATCTGTTTTTCTATTCACGTCTCAGTACCTCAGGTTTTTAACCTTGCTTCTTTATTTTGAAATATAACACACCAGATTTTTAATTTTAGTGGCTTTATAGCATTTTAGTATCTGACAGAGACTGTTAATGGTCCCAGTATCTGTTAACCCCTTCTTCCTGTTTTTAACAAGACTCTGAGCTTTCACCTGAGCATGTGGCTATCCATTTTTGTGTCCGTCTACAACAGCACACATGCATACTATTGGAAGGACTTGGACTTTAAATAAGATGGAGAGACATCACAAGGAACTGCACAGAGGAGTGGCATGATCACAGTGTCTTGTAGACTATATTGTTTCTGTAGTCAGCAGGGATTTATCTGTTCATCAGCAAAGGCATTTCTCAAACAGAAATGAGTGCAAACTATCCTCCAAGACCAGAACTAAAGTTGCTCTACAAGTTGAGGAGAACAGAACACTGGAGAACTTAGTGGGTGGCTCTCCTTTCCCTTAACTTAAATTATTCTAAATGTTTAGTTTTTACAGAAAGGAAAGGGGAAAGAAAAGGGAAGGAGCCTGCTGAGAGTTTCTGATCCTAGATTTATGAGACGGGATGCTGTGCTACTTCCACAGATGTTTTGTTACCTTTTCGCAGTTGTTTTCTCATAAAACTGAGTTTCCTCATTGAAAAAAGATTTCAAAGCTTCAGCTCATTCACTGCAATGGCCAAGAACATCTTTATTTATAACTTATGGAGTAAAAACACAGGTTCACAGAAGGCGGATGTCATTATGGAAAGAAGCCCAGTTAGAACTACTTTTCAAAATATTACAGGTGCGCAGATGAAAAACACAAATAGGAAATACAAAGCCACAAAACGCACTGGAAGACTGAACTTGTGTCCAGACAAGAGGATAATGATAATTTATATTGGGCACGATTTTGGTTTAAACTTTCTAACAATTTTGTGAACCAAGTGTGTGCTGTGATTTTGGTGGGGCTGAGGGAATGCATGGACACAATGGGGCTTCTGAACTGTGGGCAATTCCTGCCTCAAACCTTTTTAGAGAACTTTCTTCTTGATTAAGAGACAAAGGTTATGGACTCCATCACATTGCCTTCCTAACTTCTTTTAAAAGCAAAGATAAAAAAGACCATAGGGCTTCCCTGGTGGCGCAGTGGTTGAGAGTCCGCCTGCCGATGCAGGGGACATGGGTTCGTGCTCCTGTCTGGGAAGATCCCACAAGCTGCGGAGCGGCTGGGCCTGTGAGCCATGGCCGCTGAGCCTGCGCGTCCGGAGCCTGTGCTCCACAACGGGAGAGGCCACAACAGTGAGAGGTCCGCGTACCACAAAAAAAAAGAAAAAAAAAGACCATAAATACATTGTTAAACCAATAACTTTGGGTTTCCATTCCTACTTAACAACACTGGAAAATAATTGTTTGTGTCTTTTGTGTTCATTGGACCTGCTATTAGGCCAACAAGGGGGAAATGTTATCTGAAAAAGTCTTATGAGCTCTTGGTTGAGCCTCCAAAAATAAATGCCTTTTGCTAGAAACTGTAGGATGGAAAAGCAGAAAGAACCTCTTAACAAGGATGGTATTTCAAAGACTTTCAAAAATTATGAAGAACAAAATGCTCTATAACTTTACTTTTTATGTATGTTTAAAGTTCCTGGCTGGGATTCCTTACCATTCTTTCCTTCTGTCTGATATAAAGTCTCAGGTGGTAGTTAGCCAGTTTCAACCTCACCTTCCCATCTACTTTCTATTTGGAATTTTGAAGAAGTCCAAAATTATTGAAAATTCATACCCAAACTGCTTGTTGGTATTGTTATTCTGAGAACGGTGTGTATGTGTGTGTGTGTGTGTGTGTGTGTGTGTGTGTGTGTTGGGGGGAGATAGAGAGAGACAGATAGAGAGGGAGAGAGAGGAAAAGAGAAAAATGGAGAGAGAGATGTGGAATAAAAAAAATGAGTTACAAAGTGATTTCTTAATTTTATTTTCCTAGGTAACTCTGAGAACCAGAATACTTTCTGTGGGAAAGGGGGCTACAGATACTGGGATAGATAGAGTGCTTTTACCACTTCCTGACGATGCTAGGACCTTAGAAAAATTTAACTCTAATTATCCCTCTTCTGTCTTTAGTATTTTTATTGTTATGTATTTTAATGTTATGCCTAGAAACAAGAAACAATCTAGTAGCAGTAAGCATCCCTAGCGTCCAGACGATGGTCTTGAAATACCATTTTTCCCTAAAAGAAATCAGGGCTGCTTGGAGAAATGGCTGATTCCAGGTTTGAGGCGGGAAATGCACAAGATGAGCCAGGAGTATCTGCTCATACCAGAGAACAAAGAAGCTATCAAAAACTACTGGAGCTGTGCCAAAAGGGAACAACTCTGGGAAGCACTCTACAGAGACTTTCACTGGCTCAAGATGATAAACGGAGCATAAGTAAGAGTAACTACAATGGACTGAAAGACGCCAAGTACATTTAAATCCATGAGTTCAAAACAATTTAAAAGAAACAATAGGGACTTCCCTGGTGGCGCAGTGGTTAAGAATCTGCCTGCCAATGCAGGGGACACGGGTTCGAGCCCTGGTCCGAGAAGATCCCACATGTCTCGGAGCAACTAAGCCCGTGCGCCACAACTACTGAGCCTGTGCTCTAGAGCCCGCGAGCCACAACTGCTGAGCCCATGAGCCACAACTATTGAAGCCCGTGCACCTACAGCCCGTGCTCAGCAACAAGAGAAGCCACTGCAGTGAGAAGCCCGCGCACCGCAATGAAGAGTAGCCCCCACTCGCCCCAACTAGAGAAAGCCCGTGCGCAGCAACGAAGACCCAACGCAGCCAAAAATAAATGTTAAAAAAATAATAAATCTAATAAATCACCTTTGAAGGATGCTAACAACTATTCATTTTGCAAACTGGTACATAAAGTTAGAATCAAGCACTTCTTCTACCTTTCCTATATAAACTATACTTCTGGGTAAACAACTAGTAAGTGAAGGAAGGTTTTTCTTTATAGAAGTATTTCAACAAATACACCAAGAAGAGAGAGCATTGGAAATCACCATTTTGCAATCCCTAATGAATTAAGGATCTGGGTATTGAGCATCTATGGCTGCCAACATCAGAGACAATTATGTCTTTTGATGAATGAACACACCACCACCTGTGAAGTAATTTTGACCAAAAAAAAAAAAATCAAACCTGAATCTGATTAAGCTTCTGGATCTAACTACCAACTTATAGGAAACACAGGGGACATAGGAACGTGCTAAACTACACAATAGGAACACAATCAGTAAAATCTTAACTCTGGGAAAGCAGAATGAATGATCTAGCTTCTTCAACAATTAGATTGCAAGGAGTTAAAAAAAGAAAAGATGGATGGGGAACTTATAGATTAAGAGACCTAAAAATTTTTTCTATGCACATGGAAATAAAGGCTAATGTGCCTTTAAGCAAGTACCCTAGATATTGATCCTATTTCAGTTGTAGCTAAAAACTAAAAATAAGACTCGTGAGAAACAGCAGCTTTCAAAATTTGGATACTTGGAGTCCTTTTAATTAAGTCATACTTAAAATCATCTCCACAACTTTAATTATTTTGTAAAATAGTGTTTGCCCTCCCAAAGCAATGGCCTGCATTTAATTATAGTAAAATATTTTTCATTCATACAACAGTGATTTGGAACTTGGAATAATTCTGACGGAAATGTTTACCTTTCTTAATTCTTTCTTGTGTGCATATATCAAGAACAAAGAATTTTATAGAAAATAGAAGCTGGAAATTAAATGCCTGAGATCACAAACTATTTTCAAGATCCTTAAGAATAAGATGGGATCCATGATCTCAAAATTAGCCAAGAGACATAACATGCACATATAAATGTTAAATTCTTTAAATGTGACAATGGAAGTTTTACTGTGGCTGAAACAGTCAGGAAAGAATTTCCAGAGGCTGGACTTTTATAGGGCCTAGATAAGCTGAAAGGAGGCAAAAGTGATTGCAATTGTTCTCATCCATTCGTAAAACAGATCTCTAAAGCCCTACTGGATAACATACTACTGGTTCAGCATTAAGTGCAAATGTTCTTGAGAGCAATAAAATATTCTGTAATTCAAGTACAGATTGAAATACTCTGTAATTCAGTTGTTTCACTAATTCAGAAACTCAATTGTCCTTCAATTCAACTGGCCCAAATTCAAGCAGCTTTACCATGTTGCAGTGATTTATTTATTTTTATATTGAAAATACAGGAAAACATTTAAATAATTTAAAAATCATTCCATATCCCCCTACACTAACACAATGAATTTCACTTCTGCATATTACTTTCCACATGCATAAAGATTTTACAGACACAATGATAGTGTTCATACCATTTTATATTGTGCTTATTTTACTTACCATATCACAGACATGCCCATGTTTCTACAGTCTTCCAAACAATTTTTTTAATGGCAGTATAAGGCTTCACTCTTTTTATTAGCCCACTTTCTTCTTTGCCATTTAGATTATTTCCAATTTTTCGCTATTGTAAATAATGCAGACATAAACAACCTCATGCATTTACCTTTTTGTTTGTTTGTTTGTTTGTTTTTTGTTTTTTTGTTTTTTTGCGTTACACGGGCCTCTCACTGTTGTGGCCTCTCCCGTTGCGGAGCACAGGCTCCAGACGCGCAGGCTCAGCGGCCATGGCTCACGGGCCCAGCCGCTCCACGGCATGTGGGATCCTCCCAGACCGGGGCACGAACCCGCGTCCCCTGCATCGGCAGGCGAACTCTCAACCACTGCGCCACCAGGGAGGCCCATGTTTGTTTTGTTTGTATGTTATTCTTTAGGTTACAAATCAAGGAGTAGAATTTATGAGGAAAAGATATGGTCATTTTTATGGCTTTCTATGTAGTGCCATATTGTGTTCCCAAAGGGTTGTATCTGTTTAAAATGCCTTCTTAAACGAATGTATTAAACAGGTTCTTTCTAAAATTTAAAAATAACTCAGAAAAATTAGGTAGTTTTACACTTACATACTTAAAGTTAAAAGTAATTATTGTCACTTAAAAAATGAAGAGTGAGGGTAGATGATCTAACAGATTACTAAAAGTTTAGATGAGTTAAGCTACGCTTCTTAAATTTTCTCAAGTTATGGCACACATGGAAAGTGATATGGTAGGCACACTGGAGAAAATGGACAAAGATGTTTCTGGCCCTGAAGTTTCAGCTACCCAGGCCACCTCTGGCTATTCCAAGAGCTGTGGGGATCCATATCTAGGCACATCTATCACCCAAAGAGCCAGTGTACATGGGAAGGGAAGTTCTAATTGAGGTTAGGTGACTCAATCCAAGTCACAAAATCTAGTTAGTGGAAAATGAATTCAAATTTCTTCTCATCAACGTATTTTCTACTATATCACAATGTTCTACATGCTTTCTGGCTCTAAATTTCAATTTCACATGCAGACAAGTACCTATACTTATGAATAAAGAGGATTTTCTGATATGCTTAAAGACACCTAAACTAGCAATTTACATCAAAGCTGCAAATTAAAAATAGCTCTTAGGATCAACAAATATTCAACTCTTTCCTCTGCAATTTTTCAGATTTTCCATTCTTTTAAATTTAGTTTGTAAACTCTGAATAGTAATAATCTTTTGCACAACATCTTATATATCTCTGGTAGTCAGTAAATAATCATAACTATAAATAATACACACTACAAAGGAAAAACACTAGACTTAAGTCCATTCTAAATAATTCTAAAGGTTAAAAAATATTTTTAAGTATTGATTTTGTAGAGGTAGAGAATATTCCCTCTTTATATTTCAAATTCCTTGTTAGCTAAATGGAACCTTAATGTACACTATTACATTACATTAATGTACACTATTACACTGTCATAAGAAATATTTCACTCCACAGAATGATTTTGACCTACACCCAGTGTTGATGCTACCAGGAGAAAAAAATTCACTGCAAAGACGTTTCACCTTTTACCAAGTGTCCAGTGTTCCAGATCACCTTTGATGAGCAGAGATTAAAGGTAGTAAAGGTACTACCTTTAAAGATTTAATCTCTTTACAGATTAAAGGTAGTAAAGGTACTACCTTTAAAGATTTAATCTCTTTAAAGATTAAAGAGAGTAAAGGTAGTACTGATTCAACTGTAAATATACATGTTTCTTGACCATTAATCACAGGGGGGTTGGGGTGTAGAGTGGGGGTTAGGCATGAGAATTCACCTAACGTGTGCCAGGCCACAATAACAAGTAACACTCCAAACCCTACATTCTTTTTCACTACACCCTGAAACAGTGATTACTTGGTCATTTCTATGGACTTAATCAAACATTATACACACAAACACACCCGTGGGACCGCATGGCACTTGGAAGATTACCCACGATTTCCCACTTATTAAGATCTGGATCATATTTCTCAATGCTCTGAAGATATGTCCCCTTTGAGTAGGAATACCCCCCAGTGACATAAATACATCCATTCATGATGACGGCACCACACTCCATCCTCCTTTCCATCATGGGAGCGATCTCTCTCCATTCATTCTGTTCAGGGTCATAGCATTCTGTGATTGTAGTTTGTCCACCAACTAGATAGAGCTTATTTTCAAATGGAACTGAACACAATCCATATTCTATTAAAAAGAAAAAAACATATTTCTATTAGGATAACAAGCAAAAGAGATACCTTAGGGTGGTGATAACAATAATGCTTTACAATTTAGCATACAAAAATAGAGTAGTTGTGACATTTTGATTCCAGCACACACTACCACAACACGGAGCCTTAAAATCCACTCCCAATCACCAGACTCAGATTACCTATTCCTGCCACTGTCTTTCAGGTTATCCCTAAACTGGCTTTGCAGGATGCCGGGAGGAACTCATCCTCCGACCACTACCCTTCCGGGAACTTCCCAGCACAGGCACCTTTTTCTCTACACCTATGTGTAAAAGGTGGTAGCAGCAGAGTCCCTCTGCCATGAAGACGTCCCAGGTAACTGGTGTACGGTCCTTCGGGTCTTAGCAGCTAACCCTGTACAGTACCTGCTGCCACAGGCGCTTGCCTCTCTCACACTGCTGGTCAAGTTAAAGACACAAGAAGTTAGAGAAATATAAGCCAGTTTAGTGGGGAACTACAGTCTGTGACCTTAAGAAGCTGTGGAAGGTGCTCAAAGGCCGAGGGCTGCTGTGTGAGGTCTGCATCCTGGGGCTGGGAGTCCACCTCTTGGGGGTCAGCTTTCCAGCCCATTTTAATTTTTTCCATTTTATCTCCCCCTCCACATCCAAACCTGCTGGCTCTTCCAGGCACCAGGATCTTTGGCAACTTCACTTCCTCTCCCTTCTTCCCAGGGCTGTGACTAGGGTAAGGCAAGTGAGGTGCCCAGAGCACAAAACAGGAGACTCTTCCACTTCCGAGCAACTCCTTCAGTTCTGTGCCTCAAGGGCACAGGTCACTTGCCTGACCCTAGTCCCAGCCCTGTTTCTTCCACGCCCTCAGTTCTAATATCGCTCCCAGCCTGTGAGTGAGTTCTTTCTCTGGAAGTATCAACCATTAGATTACACTTAAATACTTCTAGCTGCAGACCTGAAGAAAGAGCAGGAGTTGTCAGTGGCACTAATACTATGGTGAATAAATGAAGATTTAGCTTGCCATTGCTGAGCTGTTCCATCTGTCTGGAACACCTTCTTTTCCCAGGTCCTTGCACAGCTACCTTCTCCATGTCGTTCAGGTCTCATCTTACTCTCACCTCCTCAGAGGGCCTTCCCAGATCATCCAACCTGAAGGAGCCGGTCAGGCATCTCTACCACATCACCCTATTTTAATTCTCTCTGTAGCTCTTCTCATGATCTGATGTGGTTCCTGTTTACAGTCTCTCTCTTCCTTCTGACAGTGCAGGAACTGTGTCCTGCCCACCACTCCACTCCCAACTGAAGGATGGCAAGTGTCTGGCATCTTGTAAGGACTCAATAAAAGTTTGTTGAATCAATGAATGAATTGTACCTTGTACCCTCTGTGCCCAAATATGCGCTCCCATTACTTTGTGGAAGAAAAGCTTATAAGGCCTTCTTTAGAAAGAAAGAATGTACAATCAGAAATGTGATTTCCCCTTTAAGTAGGGAAGACAAATTCTTATCAGTAATGTTCTTACCATTTAGGTTTCAAAGCCTAAGGAAAAGTCTGAGAAGACTGGTATTTCTGCTTTGAGTCCCCATACTGTTGTTCTCTGGTTTCTGACATCCAAGAACAAAAGAATTCCCTACCTCTGAAAACCCATTTATTACCTTTCAGTTACACACATGCAGAATTTTTATAGGATTTAGTTGTTTTTGAGTACTTGTGACACATTGTTTGTTTATATAAATTATGAGTCATTCTGTCAAATGGTTATTGTGAAAATTAATGATTCAAAACTTTTATCAGTTGGTATAAATGATTCAACAATGAGCTTATTAAGCTTTTCTTAAGTTATTCAAATCTCACAAAAAATCCTCAGTTTGGAACTCTTATTTTAAGAGAAGTATCTCAATCTTTCTATAGCAGTAAAGATATTTAAAATAAAGTGACTCCTGGGCTCTCTATTCTGTTCCATTGATCTATGTGTCTGTTTTTGTGCCAGTACCATACTGTTTTGATTACAGTAGTTGTGTAGTATAGTATAAAGTCAGCGATTCCTCCAGCTCTGTTCTTCTTTTTCAAGACTGTTTTGGCTATTCGGGGTCTTCTGTGCTTCCACACAAATTTTAAAATTATTTTTTCTAGTTCTGTGAAAAATACCCTTGGTATTTTAAAAATTAATTAATTAATTAATTAATTTTATTTATTTTTGGCTGTGTTGGGTCTTTGTTGCTGAGTGCGGGCTTTCTCTAGTTGTGGTGAGCGGGGGCTACTCTTCGTTGTGGTGCGCAGGCTTCTTCTTGTGGTGGCTTCTCGTTGCAGAGCACAGGCTATAGGGCACTTCAGTAGTTGCAGCACATGGGCTCAGTAGTTGTGGCTTGCGAGCTCTAGAGTGCAGGCTTAGTAGTTGTGACACACAGGCTTAGCTGCTCTGCAGCATGTGGGATCTTCCCAGACCAGGGCTCGAACCCGTGTCTCCTGCATTGGCAGGCAGATTCTTAACCACTGTGCTACCAGGGAAGCTCTACCCTTGGTGTTTTGATAGGGATTGCACTGAATCTGTAGATTGCCTTAGGGTAGTGTGGTCATTTTAACAATATTAATTCTTCCAATCCATGAACACAGTATGTCTTTCCATCTGTTTATAGCATCTTCAATTTCTTTCATCAGTGTCTTACAGTTTTCCGAGCACAGGTCTTTACCTCCTTAGGAAGGTTTAGTCCCAGGTATTTTATTCTTTTTGATGCAATGGTAAATGGGATTGTTTCTTTAATTTCTCTTTCTGATAGTTCATTGTTAGCATATAGAAATCCAACAGATTTCTGTATATTAATGCTGTATCCTCATGATCAATTAATCTATGGCAAAGGAGGCAAAAATATACAATGGAGAAAAGACAGTCTCTTCAACAAGTGGTGCTGGGAAACCTAGACAGCTACATGGAAAAGAATGAAATTAGAACATTTTCTCACACTATACACAAAAATAAGCTCCAAATGGATTAAAGACCTAAATGTAAGGCCAGATACTATAAAACTCTTAGAGGAAAAGACAGGTAGAACACTCTTTGACATAAACAGCAGCAAGATCTTTTTCATCCACCACTTAGAGTAATGAGAATAAAAAACAAAAATAAACAAATGGGACCTAATTAAACTTAAAAGCGTTTGCACAGCAAAGGAAACCATAAACAAGACTAAAAGACAACTCTCAGAATCAGAGAAGATATTTGCAAATCAAGCAACTGACAAAGGATCAATCTCCAAAATATACAAACAGCTCATGCAGCTCAATATCAAAAAAAAAACCCAATCAAAAAATGGGCAGAAGACCTAAATAGACATTTCTATAAAGAAGACATATAAATCGCCAACAAATACATGAAAAGATGCTCAAAATCACTAATTATTAGAGAAATGCAAATCAAAACTACAATGAGGTATCACCTCACACTGGTCAGAATGGCCATCATCAAAAAATCTAGAAACAATAAATGCTGGAGAGGGTGTGGAGAAAAGAGAATCCTCATGCACTATTGGTGGGAATGTAAATTGATACAGCCACTATGGACAACAGTATGGAGGTTCCTTAGAAAACTAAAAATAGAACTACCATATGACCCAGCAATCCCACTACTGGACATATACCCAGAGAAAACCATAATTTAAAAAGACACATGCACCCCAATGTACACTGCAGCACTATTTACAATAGCCAGGACACGGAAGCAACCTAAATGTCCATCAGCAGAGGAATGGATAAAGAATATATGGTATGTATATACAATGGAATATTAGCCATAAAAAAAGAACAAAATAATTCATTTGCAGCAACATGGATGGACCTAGAGATTGTCATACTGAGTGAAGTAAGTCAGAGAATGATGAATATTATATGATATTGCTTATATATGGAATCTTACAAAAGGGTACAAATGAACTTATCTACAAAACAGAAATAGAGTTACAGAGTAGAAAACAAACTTATGGTTACCAGTGGGTAAGAGGGGGAGGGATAAATTGGGATATTGGGATTAACATATACATACTACTATGTGTAAAACAGATAACCAATAAGACCTACTATATAGCACAGGGAACTCTACTGAATACTCTGTAATGGCCTATATGGGAAAAGAATCTAAAAAAGAGTGGATATATGTATATGTATCTGATTCACTTTGCTATACACCTGAAACTAACACAACATTGTAAATCAACTATACTCCAATAAATAAATAATTTTTTAAAAAATGATAAAGCAAAGAAACCCCAGATGAACAGATAAAAAAGATGTGATATAACACACACACACACACACACACACACACACACACACACACACTGGAATACTACTCAGCCATGAAAAAGAAATTTTGCCACTTGCAACAACATGGATGGACTTGGAGGGTATTATGCTAAGTGAAATAAGTCAGACAGAGAAAGACAAATACTGCATGGTATCACTTATGTGTTGAATCTAAAAAATAAAACAAGCTAGTTAATATAACAAAAAAGAAATAGACTCACAGATATAGAGAACAAGCTAGTGGTTACCAGTGGGGAGAGGGAAGTGGGGGAGGGGCAAGATAGGGGTAGGGGATTAAGAAGTACAAACTATTATGTATAAAATGAATAGGCTACAAGGATATATGGTACAACACAGGGAATATAGCCAATATAGAGTATAGAGTCTAAAAAATTTTAACTATAAAAAAATTTAAAAATTATAAATCACTATGCTGTACACCTAAAACTTATATAATATTGTACATAAACTATATCTCAATTTTTTTTAAGTATAAAAATAAATAAAGTGGGCTTCTTTGGTGGCACAGTGGTGAAGAATCCGCCTGCCAATGCAGGGGACACAGGTTCCATCCCTGGTCCAGGAACATACCACATGCTGTGGGGCAACTAAGCCCGCAAGCCACAACTACTGAGCCCGCTTGCCACAACTACTGAGCCCACATGCCTACAGCCCGTGCTCCACAGAAAGAGACGCCACTGCAACGACAAGCCCGCGCACTGCAATGAAGAGCAGCCCCCACTCACCGCAACTAGAGAAAGCCTGTATGCAGCAATGAAGAACCAATGCAGCCATAAACAAACAAACAGACAAACAGATAAATAAATAAATTCCTGGTAGTTTTTCCCCTGTTACCCAAATGCAACATAATGTTCTGTTATAGTTGATGGAAACTTCCTCAGCTATAACTGCCTTTTTTCTTGTTGGTCACTCTATGAGGCTACTGATGCTAAGGGACTGTGTCTTGTTTATTGAGCTCCTAGCACTGTACATAGCAAGCAGGAAGCACTCAGCAAATATCTGTTGGACAAATGAATGAATGAACAATTTCAAACCAAGTCTGAGGAATAGCACCATCTGTCATGGCTCAAAAGAGTTTACACACAAATATGCACTATAAATACATGGCAGTCTGTATTCAGTGTTACATGAATGATAGGAACAAAGCCAGCCAGGGATTCAGAGACAACCACAATATTTTCAGGTATTCAGTATCCATTGAAATACTTTAAGATTTTTACCTAAGAGTTTTTTCTCACTGAAAAGACCTGTAAAGCTTATCTAATCTAACTTCCTTATTTTGCTGGAAAGTAAGACCCAAGAGCTTAAGCTGCTGCCCAAGATTACACAAGTAAGTAAATAGCAGAGCCAGGAGAGAATGTTATTCCCACTGGACACAGCTCTCCACGGATTTTCCCTCTCTATCACTTACTGCTTCTCCCGGGTTCTTCACGCACTCTTCTTCCTCAGCTCATCCTTTAACTAATGCTGTTTCCCAAGATTCTGCTCACTACTGTGTTGTTGGTCCCAACCTCCCAAGGCATCTCATTCACCTCCACACATAGTCACCATCTCTAAGCAAACAACTCACAGATCTCTGTGTTTAGCTGCATTCTTCCTCCTGAGCTGCAGAACCACACTTCCCATCGCTTGCTGGACAGCTCTTCTGAGTTATCTGACTGGTCCTTGACATTTCACTACAAAACTGAGTTCATCATCTCTCCTCTTCTCCCCTCCCACTGGTTGCTACTTCAGTGCTCCTAGTCAATCAGCCAGAGAGCCTGGAATGACTATCAATTCCTTTCTCATCCTCATCGCCAATGTCCAGTCACCCAAGGGAGCGATCACTACCATTCAATCAATGGTGAATCTGTAACATTCCTCGTACCTCCCTGTTTTCTACTCCTACCACTTCAGGCTTTCAGTATTTCTCACCTGGTTTATTACAACAGCTTTAGCAGATCTCCCTGCCATCTTTCTCCCAGTCTATTCTCAAAGGAGTTCTTTTCTTGAAGCTAGAACTGATCACGCATCATTCTCTTGCTCTGAAAACTTTAAGCTCTCTATTTTTAAAATTCTCCAGGCTGCCATTCAAAGCCCTCCATGACATGCTCTTCAACTGAACTCTCCCATCCAGTCTCTCATCCTACCCTCTTGCATCTCATTAATATACTTTTACTCTCAGGAACTGGAATGAACCTGGAAATTTCCCTTCAGCCTTCCTTCACTGGCTAAATTTCTGCCAGAACGCTCTTCCTCAAAAACTACCTTCCTTAATTGTAGCTATTCCTTAAGGTCCAAATCATAACAGCCTATGCCTGGAAGCCTTCTAAGATTGTCAGGGTCCCCTTAATTAGACTGAAGCTCTCTCTACCCTCAATTTCAGTAGCACTTATTTGTAAGACTGTCTTGTATTCCTGTTATGTATGTGTATTTACTACTAGATACTGAGTTCCTCTGGCAGTAAAATTAATCATCTTTGTGTCTTTGGTATCTTTCCCAAGGTAAGGTCTCAATAAATGTTATCTTGAATTTAATGGGATTATAGTCCCCTGATTTTCAACTATACAAAGCAACCACCCTTCAAAGCATTAAGAAAAAAGATAACATTTAGATTACCTTTTAAAAATAATAGTAGTCATTTCTTTGTGGTCTAAGCTACATATCTATAAGGTAGACTCAAGACTGACATTTTACATTCTTCACGAGGTGCTCCTAAAATGCATAAGAGGCATAACTTGCTATAATTCAGAGGAGGTAGGTCCAAATGCCTTCCAGGGCCAAGGAGATAACAGACTAGCTGAATGAACTGGGCTAGGGGTAAGAAAAACAGCAGCATGGGCCTCCCAAGTCGATGATGTGATGAGAATGGAAGAGACTGTGGTGAAACGGAGCATATAAGCCTCATCTAAAGGGAACAGCCACTACTTGGCACCACTAATTGTTGCCAGGAAGGAATATGATCCAAGGTTGCCAGATCTTGCAATTTTTCTAAAGGCCATAAATCATGATTTTTATTTGAAATCTCCTGAATTTTGAATATTGGTAACAAGCCAGTTAAAAAATATTTTGAACACTGTGAGAGCCAAAGAGAAGATGCCACGTAGGGTGCTAATTTGATAACTTCGTTTCTCACATTATGTCAGGAAAATGTCCAATGTGAATCAAAATGCTCCATATGGAATTCTAATATTCATTTCTAATTGATTTTTTGATTTGCCATGGCTTTACATACTTTGGCTTAAGTCTCACTACCTTTTAAACTCTCTTTCAAGCAGTTAACAACCTATACCCAACTTAAGTATGTTATGAGACCTTTATTTCTATATTTATTTTTAAATTAATTAATTTACTTATTTTATTTTTGGCCGCATTGGGTCTTCATTGCTGTGCACGGGCTTTCTCTAGTTGCAGTGAGTGCGGGCTTCTCTTGTCGCAGAGCACGGGCTCTAAGCGCGCGGGCTTCAGTAGTTGTGGCTTGTGGGCTCTTGAGCACAGGCTCAGTAGTTGTGGCGCACGGGCTTAGCTGCTCTGCGGCATGTGGGATCTTCCCAGACCAGGGATCGAACCCGTGTCCCCTGCATTGGCAGGTGGATTCTTAACCACTGAGCCACCAGAGAAGTCCCTCGAAACATTTATTTTTAAAGGAATCTCTTTATGAAATATAAATTAAGTTTGTAATGTAAACAACTGCCCTCTGATTTGTTAATCTGACTTTTCATATGTTGGATTTTCTTTGTAAAGATAAGTCAGAGAAGTTATCTAACTCATAAGGTTAACATGAGGATCAAATGAAGTAACAGGGCTTCCCTGGTGGCGCAGTGGTTGAGAGTCTGCCTGCCGATGCAGGGGACACGGGTTCGTGTCCCAGTCCAGGAGGATCCCACATGCCACGGAGCGGCTGGGCCCTTGAGCCATGGCCACTGAGCCTGCGCGTCCAGAGCCTGTGCTCCACAACGGGAGAGGCCACAGCAGTGAGAGGCCCGCGTACCGCAAAAAAAAAAAAAAAAGAAGTAACAGTGTAGTTGTTAAGAGCATGAGCTCCCAGCCAGACTGCCTGGATTTGAACCTCACAACAGCCCTAGCTAGCTGACCTTGGGCAATATATTCACTCTCTGTGTGCCTCAGTGACCTATAAAATAGTAGCAGTACCTAGCTCACAGGATTGCCGTGAGGTTTCAAAGGATTAATACAGATAAAGTATTGGAATAGTTAGTGCCAGGTATATACTTATTGAATAAATGTTAGCTATTACAGGCATACCTTGACGATATCGCAGGTTGGGTTCCAGAGCACAGTAATAAAGTGAATATCACAATAAAGCATCACACAAATTTTTTGGTTTTCCAGGGCGTATAAAAATTATGTTTAGGGCTTCCTGGTGGCGCAGTGGTTGGGAGTCTGCCTGCCGGTGCAGGGGACGTGGGTTCGTGCCCCAGTCCGGGCGGATCCCACATGCTGCGGAGAGGCTGGGCCCGTGAGCCATGGCCGCTGAGCCTGCGCGTCCAGAGCCTGTGCTCCACAATGGGAGAGGCCGCAGCAGTGAGAGGCCCGCGTACCGCAAAAAAAAAAAAAAGTTATGTTTATACTATACTGTAGTCTATTAAGTGTGCAATAGCATATTTTTTATGTCTAAGAAAACAATGAATATACCTTAATTTCAAAATATTTTAGTGCTAAAAAATGCCAATTCAATTAAAATAGAACATCAAAGATCACTGATCACAATAACAAATGTAATAATAATGAAAAAGTTTGAAACACTGCGAGAATAACCAAAATGTGACGAGACACAAAGTGAGCAAATGCTGTTGGAAAAATGGCACAGATAGAATTCTCAAGGCAGGGCTGCCACAAACCTTCAATTTGTAAAAAATGCAATATCTGCAAAGTACAATAAAGCGAAGTACAATAAAACAAGGTATGCCTGTACTCAGTATGACAGTTATTATTATTTTCTATTATAATTTCATTAGTTATCACAGAAAGTTGTGGGGAGTCTGGGATAATACATCTGAACTACTAGGAGATGAAAGTCTACCTCCAAGATGTCTTCAGAGCCAGGACAGCGTATGGCTGAAGTCCCTCCTTGTGTAAGTCCTGTGGTATATGGAGCCACAGTACCAGATTCAGGTGTGCTCCCCCTGAACCGTGAGATGACATATATGACGTATGGTGGAACTAGCTGCATTTGTCAAAAGTAGGAGAGCCTGTTCCCTTATGGAGAGGCAGATTGCTTATCGGTTATAGCACAGGTCAATGCAATCAAACTGCCTGACTTTGAATCCTGATCCACCACTTCCAAACTGTGTGACCTTGGCAGAGCTACTTATCCTTTCTAAGCCTTTACAAATATGTAAAACAGGGGTAAACAATACTTACAGGATTGTAGTTAGAATTTAAGGTAATATTACATGCAAAGCGCTCAGTCAGTACCTGACCTATGGAAAGTGCTCAAGAAGGTTAGCTATCATTATTATTCTCAGATGGTTCAAGTTCGTGAATTCCAACTATGCTCTCCAGTGACTCACACAGAAGCCGGATGCTATATGGAAAATGATTCAGAGTAGTATGGTGATATGGTGATATGAATCTTTCCTAATGAAAAAAACCTTAACCAGATGGCTTAAACTTAACCAGGTAACTGTAACAGGTTTATCCTTCCCCCTGAGCTCTACCCAAAGAGACAAGTCAAAGAACAAAGGACACCACAGAAGGCAGGCCATTCTTTGTGGGTAGACAACTGTTAAGGCCAACACAGTTGGCCCTGCACATCACAGGAGTAAGTGCTTAATAGCTACTGAAACCCAGAAAGAACATGCTTCTAAAAAAAAAAAAATCATTTCCTGCTGAACTGAATCAACAGGTATCCTTCCCAACTATTTCATAGACTAGTGGTTTTTAACTGTCAATAAAAATTGTGTTTTATATAATGCATGTAGAAAATGAAAGAAAGCATATAACTAAGGATTAGGAAACACAAAAAAAGAATCTCAGTAAAAAAAATTTATGAAGCAACTAATTCTTTTAACCACACAGGCTTAAAATATGTGTCATGTAAAGACATCAGGGAAAGTATTTGTAGATGTCATCTAGTTGGAATAAGCTAATTGTGATTATTGTTAGATGAACATGTGAATATTTTGAGCCTTTAATTATACCCATGTGTAGCCTACTACAAATTTAGCACTTTCTACTTCCAGCCCATTTTTAGCCATCTCTTATGCTGATAAGATGCATCACAACATGTACTATTTGAGACAGTGATTTGTTACCTGGATGTGGACTGGAGGTGATGAGGCTCCATTCATTGATATCTGAATTGTAGCTCTGGACCTTGTCATAGGTGCAGCTTCCTCTGTAGCCGCAGTGGCCGCCAATGACGTAGATAACTTCATGTAAGACACAGGCAGTAGCATTTCCCACGCCTGTGTGTTAATTAAAATCACATCTTCAGATTGCTCTTTCATTCAGTTTTGCAATGAATATTGGACTAAGATTATTATTGCTTTTGTTATTATTGACAGTAGATGCAAGGCATTGTGCTATGAAGGACAGAAGAATAAAAAAGAAAAAAGGCTCCCTGCACCTTTTTTTAAAAGGGGTGAGACATTTACACAAATAATTAGAACACAGGGTAGAGAACTCCTTTGAACGTTCAGAGCAAGGAGACACTGCTTTGACTAGGGGAATCATGGCAGGCAGTGGCAGAATTTGACCTGGGCCTTAGTAGGTAGCCTTTGGCAGGCACAGGTGAGAGGAAGCCATCCTAGGCAGAGGGAAAGGTGAGTGCTTATTGGACAATGTCACGTAGCCGAGTTTGATTCCCAGCACTTGGGCAGGGCAGGTGGCACACCTGGGGCTGTCGTGTGGGAATTAAAGCTGACGTGGTAAACTGAAGCCACACAGCAAAGGATCCTGATGCCCAACTAAGAAACATGGACTTAATTTAGCAGGACTTTTTAAGGTTTTTAAAGAGAAGAAGGGAGGGACTACAGGAGTAGAAGGGCAAGAGTCAGAAAGAGCTAGGTATTGGCCCTGGTGCGAGGTACTGAGGGCCTGACTTTAGACTGGGCCTTGAGTCGGAGGGAAGGATACCAAGGTAAGAGACACGGGCAGAAGAGATGGGCCTTGATGACTGACTGCGTCCAAGACAAACAAGACTCATCCTGAGGTCCTGAGCTCGGAAAACTGGGAAACACTGATGCCACAGAAAAATAAGGAAGAAATGGATTCAGCAGGGGAAGGAGACATGAGGAAGAAAGATGAGGAGGCTCGTTTTAGTTGAAAATGTCAGTTTTAAGTCTTTCAACCAACTTTTTACTTAGCCTATTAGATGGGCCGGTGCAGTTCAATCTCCCTGTGCATTTCTACTCCAAAACAAAAGTGAGTTTATAAGCAGGGCAGTTATGATGAGGGGGAAAAAACGTTAGGACTTTCTAAACAGCCGAGTATTTATTTCTTCTCTGTATACCCGTCAACTAAAAAAGGAAATGAATTTGAAATTTGACTCTGCCCAATTTAGGTGCTCATTACTAGGGAAAGCTGCTAGTTCACTTTATGGCTACAAAATAAAACAAACTGGGGAACATAGTGTTATCCTTTCTAGAGACAAATGGGAAACTTAAAGTTCAGCATGAGTCCACCCATCAGAACCAGTACTAGCAAAAAGTGCACATAACTGACAAAAGCGTTACCCTTCCCTGGGATGGTCAGATATAATCAGGAATCAAAACTTAAGTTAAAAGTATAAAACTCTGGAATTTCAGACCCAGCTGGGGAGTAGGGGAAGACTTCAGCATACGAGGGTTTTCCATTCCACTCAAGGCTAAGGCAAGAACACGTGTGGCCTTCTTTACAGTGGATACACCATTGCAGCATTTTCTTTTCAGGAAGCACTGTTTCACACATGATTTAACATTTCAGTAAAGTAATACATTTCAATCCTCAAAGAAATATACTCTAAACTGCAGAACCACTGAAATGGTGATCTTATCATTAAGAAACAGAGGCAGAGGGCTTCCCTGATGGCACAGTGGTTGAGAATCCGCCTGCCAATGCAGGGGACACGGGTTTGAGCCCTGGTCTGGGAAGATCCCACATGCCGCGGAGTAACTGGGCCCGTGAGCCACAACTACTGAGCCTGCGCGTCTGGAGCCTGTGCTCTGCAACAAGAGAGGCCGCGACAGTGAGAGGCCCGCGCACCGCGATGAAGAGTGGCCCCCACTCGCCGCAACTAGAGAAAGCCCTTGCACAGAAACGAAGACCCAACACAGACAAAAAATAAAAATAAATTTAAAAAAAAAGTGCAGTTCCATCACATTAAAAAAAAAAAAAAAGAAACAGAGGCAGAAATATATCCAGGTTTACAATAGCTGCTAAAATATTTGAACTTTCCTTGTGTCCTTTGTAGGAAAGGAGTCAGGACATTAAGAGCCACCCTGGGGAGAGGACTGGGGGAATTAGTAAATTGGGGGGTCAAGCTCAGGCAGAGTCAAAAACCAGAGCAGCTATCGCAGCAGGCATTAAGCCACCTTCTCCCAACCTGCCAACTACTTCGCAATCTTCGAACATGCAGGAGAGCGATTGTAATTGAATATGAAAGATATTTCTGCCCTGTCAAAGCTGACATGTTCTTCTATAAGATGTTCATGACAATAATGCCTAACACTTACTGAGTGCTTACTCTGTGCCAGGCATGGTTCTAAGCATTTCACATGAATAAACTCAATTAATCCTTTCAGAACTATGCTATGTAATATTGTGACCCCCATTGTACAGATGGCAAAACTGGGGCACAGGGAGATTAAACCATTTGCCCAAGCTCACCAGCAAGTGAGGTGAAAGTCAGGATTTGGATCCAGGCAGTTTGGCTTCAGAAGCAGCATGTCTGGTCACAAGGCCATTCTGCCTCTCAGGCTTCCTGTTCTCATCCAAGAATCACACCGGGTCAGATTCCCACACCCTCACTAGCATTAAAAAAGAAACAGAAAGGCCTGGGAAGAAACATCTGGAATAAAATGACTCAAATTTGGTAACAACGTACCAGTTTGTGTGCAACTCCCCAGCACCAATGAATAAATGTAATGAAATAAGTGAGATTCTAGCTTAACTTTTTTTACAGTGGGAGAGAAAGACAAGGCTAATTTAGTACCAAACACAGCAGAAAATACAGTGTTTATCAGACAGATGCTGAGATCCAATAGCCACTGTGTGGGCCACGTGCGGGAGGTAGGGGACCTGCCCCTCTCCTTTACCCTCTAAGACAAGACTGGAATTCCGAAGAGCAGAGGGTGTTTGTCTCTAGTTTTTGAGAGAATGTAATTTGTTACACCCTATAGGGACCAAACCTTTCAAGGTTTTAATGAAAGACCTTTTAAAAGACAGACGATCAGATGATGAGAGGAAAAAAAGCTGAATATTTAAAAGCAGAATCAAAAAGGTTCAACGTCAAGAGCAAGCAAAAAAAAAGACAATTAAACATGAATAAAACTACCCAGCTTTCTCTCTTCATTTAGCCTTTGATTTAAATATAAATTCTTAAGACTCAAAGCAAGATGTAGATTCAAAACAGGCTGTAGAATAAGAATGAATTATACTGTTTTCTTATATAAATAGTATTTCTCTTCTAGCCTGGGTAGCATACTCTGATCACATAACTCAGTCAAGTTGGGGACTGCTATACTATATTTTCACTTGGAACATTCTATGTAACATTATTTGTATAAGCCACTATAGTTTCTAGGTAGCATTCCAAAGTGATAAATTCTTTTTAACGTTATCTGTGAGAGAAGTGAGAGACCCTTGACCTAACCTCAAACACCTAAAAAATACAGAATAAACACAATCTGCACTTACCTTTAATCATGTTTGCGATAGGAATCCATTTCTCTTTTAATGGATCATAGAACTCGGCCTCTTCTGCTGGAGCCCCTTTTCTGTAACCACCTAAAGCATAGACACAGCCACCCAAGGTGACTGCACAGTGGTAATACCTGGCATTGAGCATTGGCAAACCTTCTGTCCATTCATCACTTTCACTGTTATAGATCCACACTGTGTCAAGAGCTTCTATGTTATCCGTTCTGTAACCCCCAGTTACATAAATATTGGGTCCCAAACATGTGACACCATAGCTCTCCCTAGTGTAATCTGGTATTTCTGCTCCCTGGATCCAAACATTTGTCAAAGGATCCCATACGTGCACCTCTGATAAAGGATGCCAGTAATAGCCTCCAATGATATACATTGTGGCTGTGGACCTCTGAGAAATCTCTTTATGCATGGGATTCAAAGCATTGTATATGAGAGATCGGATCTTATTTTCGGTTAACAGGCAGCTTCTTTGAAGGCCCAAAGCTGTTTTTAAATACACTGGATCTATATCTATGTTGATATAGCTTAGTAGATTATACAGGCATTCAATTCGATTTTCTACATCATGAGCAGTCCACTTGATAACTGGCTCTATGACAGCTTCTTCTTTCCAAACACTGAGATTCTTTCTGGACAAGATAAAGAGGAACTTTTCAAGGCTGATTTCCAGAAATTCTTCTTGTTGCCATACTTCCTTAAACCTTGAGCATAGAATTCTTCGAGATTCCTTCTCTAGTTCTGGACACACGTGAAATTCTGCAAAGGAGTGCATTCCAATACAATTATCAATATCCAAGTGCCTTACCAAAAACTGCTCACATGCTTTCTTTACCGAAAGGAATTGTAGCAGATCTGCTGCTTCAAGCAGGCTTTGAACATTTCTTTTAGTTATCTCAATTTGGGACGTGTACGCATAATTTACAAGGCCTTCCAAGATATCATGTTGGATGCCAGAGATTTTTATTTTATTTTTAAATTTTTCTTTCATGTCAGCTGTGAACATTGCTTTAAAATAATTGCTGCAAGCAGCTAAAACAGCTCGGTGACAATGGAAGATTATGCCTGAAGGACACTGAAGGGTAATATCAGTAAATAATCCATCCAAGTAAAATGTTTTGAATGCATCCAGAAAATCCACTGGATGCGTCGAATCCTTGAAAAGGTAAATATAATCTTCTTGTCCTTTTAGAGCCATGGCTGCAATAAACATGAAACAATAAACGTTTTCAATTGTGCGCATTACCTCATAATCAATGCTAAATATTCCTGTCATTATAATAATTGATTAGCATCGAATATACAAAACTAGACTAAGTTCAGCACTCTGTCACAAATGCAAAATGTGGACACACTATTTCATAATTTATATGATGGCCAATTTCAATGCAGGGTAGCTCGGAGTCTGATATGAGGCCCCCGGATTGCTCAGGGGTCCTTTCGAGAAGAAATATTGATTTGCTACTCCATTCACCCAGTCTCCGAAATCTGCCCCGAGCTGCCGGTCCTAGAGAGAGCCCCCACTTGGCAAACCAAGTGTCCAAGAGGTCACCCCACTCGAGGCTGGACCTTGGCCGTCTCGGCTCGGCCCCAATTCAACCTTTTCCCCGAGTTCCGTCTCCCTTTCAAGTCGAATCGAGATGCCAGGAAAGGGATGATCGAAATATAACTGGACAGAAGAAATCTCGGAAAAGGGAAATCCTGTGCCTTTCTGCTCAAGGAAGGACGGAAAGGAAAACGGCCGGACGGCGGCCCCTTCATCCGCGTGCCCCCTCCCCGGCTGCCGCAGGGCTTTCCGCGCGCCGCGCGCCCGGCCCCCGGCCCGCGTTTCCGCCCGGAGACCGCCCCGCCCGGCGGCCTGGCACGGGGACTCGCCTCGAGGGCGCCGCGCGCCGCTGCCGGGCCGGGCGCCCGCGTCCCTCCACCCCGGGACGCCGCACAGGTGTGGGGAGGGCGCCGCGGACGGCCCCGCGCTCGGCCCGGCCCGCCGTCCGCGCGGCCATTGTCTCCGCGCCTGTGCCGCGGGCTGGCCTCGCTCCCCTGCGCCCGGCCCCGTTCGCTCCCCACCGGCTGGCCTTGCCCCGCACTCACCTCAAGCGGCGGCTCCGGGTCGCGCTGCGGGCCCGCGGGCTAGCGGCGAGCGGGGGCGGGGGCACCTCCGGACCCTCTGACCATCTTTGGAAGAGGCGCGGCGGAGGCTGCCTGCTAGTGCAGCTCCAGCCCACAAGCGGCTCCTATTTTGGTGCCCCGGCTGCTCCCCGCCTCCAGCCGAACGGCCCCCCACGCGCCTAGGGCGCGGGGCAGCTCGCGGGAACTCCCGGCTGGCGGGGCCGCGCTGCGGGCAGGGGCGGGGTGGGCGCGCGGGCGCGTGGCTGCGGCCCCTCCCCGGCGGGCTCCCCGGCAGCAGGTGGGACGGCTTCCCCGAGGAGACCGCCCGCGCCGCTAGCTTTTGCCCTTCTCTCGGGACCTGTCCCCCATCCCCACCCCACGCACAGACACTGCTGAGCGTTTTCTCTCTAGACAAACGCTCTAAGTCCTGAATTAGGACCATATATAGGGGCTGGCGGGCCCCCTTTTCCCTCTTTCAGTAGCTCTCCCCAGCCCAGGCCCTAATGGTGGAGTGGAATTGGAGGTCGGGGTTGGAGAGAATGCAGCAAACTTAAAGGTCTGGGGTTCAGGTTGCCTTCAAAATGCTAGAAGTAGTTGCCGCTTTCCCGCGAACTCCATCCCGCCCCAAGCAGAGCACTCTGGAGGAGTGCTGGGGAAGCCCCTGGGCCTGATGTGTACACTGTGGGTTAACTTGGAGCTTTGAGAAAAACTGAGAGCTGCCAGGGCCAAGGATTCAGGTTACAGTATTTAGAACAGAGTAGCTGGAAGGAGCAGCCTCCAGCCTTTCTTCCTGGTGGCAGCCAGTCCAATCAAGATGTACATATGCTACACCACAAAGTTCATGTTCTTGTTCCTACAAAAGGCAATATCAAATATTTTCATTTACCATGCATTCATTTACAAGATTTTATTGAGTGCCTAGGCACTGGTAATAGCGTGGTGAAAGATGGTCCATAGCTCGCGCGGAGTTTATAGTCTAGCCAGCTTAAGGGAGGAAGGAGACCAGGATGAAAGGAACACCAGAGGCCCAGTGTGTTTCTCAGAATATGGTCTGAGAGACAATATACAAACAGACAATGGCCAGACTGTATATGACAAAAGAACTCTGAACCACATAATAAGTCCAGGAAGCCAAACCACAACTTCTGCAGCAATTGGACCAGAACAGTAAGGAGGTGGTCAATGACTGCCAACTTCCCTGTTTCTTTTTTTTTTTTTTTTTTTTTTTGCGGTACGAGGGCCTCGCACTGCTGTGGCCTCTCCCGTTGCGGAGCACAGGCTCCGGACGCGCAGGCTCAGCGGCCATGGCTCACGGGCCATGTGGGATCTTCCCGGAGCGGGGCACGAACCCGTGTCCCCTGCATCAGCTAGGCAGGCTCTCAACCACTGCGCCACCAGGGAAGCCCCAACTTCCCTATTTTTACCCCTACTTTCAACTTGGGACCAGTCAGAGAAAGCCAAATATGCTCCCCATACCAATCAAATAAAATACTCTCTGATTCTAGTAGCTGGACTCCAGCTTTCCCAGGCCAACAACCTCCAACGTATACCTGAGACCTTCCCCCTTTTTCCACTTTTATAAAGCTTTCCCACTCCCCTGTCTGCCTCTGAGCTTCTATCAAAGGCAAATGATGGTCCTGACTCTCTTGCTATAGCAAGATCTGAATAAATGGCCTCCGTTCTCTGTACTTTCTCAACTAACATAAGGATATTGGAAAGATAAAATTATGACAGTGAAAGCACTTAGGATGTGGTATATAAATGTTAACTATTATAATGAAAGGATATTTATACTTAATTCTCCATTACAACCTCAATTTGGAAATTAATATCATATTACCATTTCTTCAAAAATTATGCACTTTGTAGTTAACTGTAATTACAGACACTTTGTCCTTCATGGATAGTGATATTATTGTTGGTGTTGTCATTCAAGGACACAAGTGCGATTGACTGAAGATGGGGCATTCTTTCCATGGTTGTCATTGAAGTGTGGCAATGGCTGTTTGTGGCTATGGTGCTAAGTTTGATGTATAGTAAATATAGGTTCTACCTAACTCAGAGGAGGGGCTTCTAGAATCATAACAGCATGTAATAAATGATTCTCGAATAACAGAATTCACTATATTGTCATTTGTTCTGTTATTTCAGATTGCTGCAGAGCCCAGTTCATACTTCGGCTTCCATTGCCTGATGTTCCCTGGTTGTGAATTATTGCTTAAAAGTGTATACGGGCTATATGTCAATTATATCTCAAAAAAAAAAGACCCCAAAAAGTGCATATCAGTATGCATTAGACTGCTTCAGCCTGCCAAGAAAAGAGCAGGTCCTGAAGGGTATGGGCAGGAGCAGTTCCTCTTTACCACATGCTTTATCAAAAAGACCACTGCAAATGCTAATAGATTCGATGTACTCAGAAACATGTAATTAGCATTCATAAGTTAAATAAATTAATGACACTGTTCAAGAAAACAAGTGTGCCATCTGTGAATCCAAGTCTTAGGAAAATAGAGAGCCACCGTGGAGATGAGACATAAAGACTCTTGGCAGATACTGAGCTTGGCATGGAGTTGGAGTCCTTTTGACATCATACTGAGCTTTTCGAAAAACTTGGTTTCTAAAAATAACAATTTTATTTGTTGTTTTTACCTTATTAATACATCTTTCCACTAAGTATTGCTATGTCATTAAATGTTCGGTACGCTAATTGTGATAAACATTATCAATATATGTAAATGTGCCAGTATATACAGAAAATTTTGTGTACTTCATTTAACGTACTGGATAGAACAAGTTGGTGTTAAGTAAAAAAAAATAGGTATAATTTATAAGACCACCACATACAGCTGTGTAAGTTATGCACTGCATAATTCCAGCTCATTCCATTCAAGTAGAGTGTCATGTGAACACTGTCTCAGGAGTTGTACAGTATACAACCAGCACAGGTAGGTATATGTGGCTGCCTTGGAGTTGCTATGTCTTGGCAAAGCCTTTTTGGTATGCTTCCGGGAAAATAAAGAAAACATTCTGATGACTGGGTAACAAGTGCTTTCACAAGTCAGAATGTTTCCAAGTCCTTGTTTTCAACAAAAGTTAAAGAGCATTTTTGACAAATAACTTGGAAAGAATCCACAAAATGAGTGGCACTGCTATAATAAAATTCCTCTCATTCCCATCTAGTTGTCTATGTGAACACATTTTCTCAGGGATTATATCTATAGAAATGAAAAACAGGAATATGACTGATCCTAAACTCTGTCTCATGCCAGCAGAAAACAATACTCGGCCAAAGATATATGGTCTCAATGAAAGGAAAATAGCCCAATTCATCAGACTGAAATAATTTTTGATAAATTTTTACTTTTGATTTAAACATATGTATGTTGTTTGGTCAATTATAGTAATAATTGTAATGTTAATCAGCTCAGAATTTTTTTACTACTTAAGAATCAAGGACATAAAACAGTTAAAATTCTAATTTATGTACATTTTTGTTGCAGAGAAGCTTAAGAGGTCACTAATAAAAGATTTTCAAGTATAAAAATACATAGACAATCCTTTCTTTGAATGTTTCCAATATGCATGAATTTCAGTTATCACCATTTTGTTAAATAACACCAATCCTTCAAAAAGAGTTCAGATTTCAATTACTATGGTATATTAACTGTGAATAATTGCATAAAATAGAAATTTTGCCCTCTAGCTCTTCAGTCCACAAATCACTACATAAATAACAGATGAGCATCAAGGTCAGTGACCCATCATGTCTCTTCTTTCAAAGTCCTTGGTGATTGGTCACTGTGCATCTGTTATTCAGTTCACATTCAGACAACAAAGCTTGTGGTTGTCTTACCTCCTGTCTTCCAGTGATAAATCTACATAGTATTTTACAAAAATAGATGAGTGAGAGAGGGCATTGGCCAACAAAAATGAAAATGTAGCAAAGAATTAAAAGTGATAATGCCAAAAGTGGAATTTGAGTTGAACAGAATGAAGTTCTAGAAGAAATAGATGAGCATGGGAATGTTGACAGTGCCACCAGCGAAGAGACTCTAGATCTGCAGCCAGCTGACCTTGGTGCAGGTGAACTTTGTGACTTAAAGAGGACAGTGGTTGTTGACAAAGCGGATAATGGTGTCCTAGAAGAAGTAATACTGGCAAAAAAATTTCATTTTAGAAGAACTCTTGGAGGACTTCCCTGGTGGCGCAGTGGTTAAGAATCTGCCTGCCAATGCAGGGGACACGGGTTCAAGCCCTGGTCCGGGAAGATCCCACATGCCGTGGAGCAACTAAGCCCATGCGCCACAACTACTGAGCCTGCACTCCAGAGCCTGCGATCCACAACTACTGAAGCCCATGTGCCTAGAGCCTGTGCTCCGCAACGAGAGGAGCCACCACAATGAAGCCCTCGCACTGCAATGAAGAGTAGCCTCCGTTCACCGCAACTAGAGAAAGCCCGCATGCAGCAGCGAACACCCAATGCAGCCATAAATAAATAAATAAATAAATAATTTTTTAAATGCAAAGGATAAAATGTTGGAAACTGATCCAAACTTAGAAGTATGACAATTCACTAAGTCATAGGAAGATGATCACTCTGTATTGTAAGTTACAGGACAAAAAGAAGATGGTGAAAACTGTTTACTCTTAATAAGTTTTTTACAGAAAAATAAAATACTTTCATTTCCAATGTTTCTAATTGCAGTGTACTAAGTAAATATTGGTCTTACTCTTTTTCATTTTCCTATACATTTATAACTGGCAGTAAGACAGTTTTTAACGTTCTGACAAAAAATTTAAAGGTCACAGGACAATCACAATTGTTCCTACTGATTATTAAGATTGTTTTGCAGGGTGATTTTGCACATTTTTATGTGAGGACTGTCTGTATTTTCAGTAGGACAACACTCTCTGGGAGAAGTGGAATGGAAATATGAGTTCAAGAAAAAAAAGAATAAGATAAAAATTTCCCACTGTTAAAGAACAACTTGTTTATGCATTTTTAAATGAATGATGGAAGGTTTCAAATTACTATAGTTAGCTTTTACTAAATAGATTTTAATGAGTTATTTTAAAGCCTACTAAAAAGTCATTATTTACAATACTCTAGAAATTACAACCTTGGCAAATGTTTAAACTTATAATGAAAAGTTTTCAATATCAATCTGAAAATGTGGAAGTGAGTATGTATGTTACTCTTGGGGTACTTGTTCAAAAAACATATGAAAGACCACTAGTTTATTCTCAAAGTAGGAACTAGCTTACTACTCTTTGGGGGAGGGTCATTTAAAGGATAGCCGTTTACTGAGAATATGTTTTTGGGTGCCAGTGTTACAGCCAAATTCCAGATAAAAGTAATACAAGGCAGAAGATAATAAACTAGGACCTTTTTCAATTACAAAAAAAAAAAAAAAGAAGAAACCCAATTCTTCTGGCTAGAAAAAGAACAAAAGTAAGAGCATTGGCTCAAATCAACCAAGACAGACTGATACTCTTACCTAAGTAAGAGATTAAAATTCTCCAACGACTCCCTGTCCCATTCAGTAAAAGCCAAAGTACTCACAGTGGCCTCCACACCCCACCTCCAGCCCTGCTTCTGCCCTCGCCAGGAATGGCACCGCCTCAGGGCCTTACTGCTAGCTATTCCTTTTGCCTGCACTGCTCTTTTCCCCATACTGCCACTTGACCCGATTGCTCACCTCCACTGGGTTTTTGCTCAATATCAACTTCCCAACAAGGCCTTCTTTTATCAACCTACTTAAATTTATCTCCATACCCTACCTGTTATTCCCAATTCCCCTTCCCTGCTTTAATTCATAATCCTTATTACCATCTATAATATCATATAGTTTGCATATTTTTCCAGTTCATTGTGAGGTTTCTCCCACTAGAATGTAAACTCCATGAAAGCAGTGATTTTGTGTTTTGATCATGGTATATCCCCAGTTCATTCTGGTATTCCTAGAACAGTGTCTGCCACATAACAGGTACTCAATAAATATTTTTTTATACCAGTGAAACTATGAATAGATTAAAAGTAAGACTTTCAGGAGCTTCCCTGGTGGTGCAGTGGTTAAGAATCCGCCTGTCAATGCAGGGGACACGGGTTCAATCCCTGGTCCAGGAAGATCCCACATGCCATGGAGCAACTAAGCCCGTGTACCACAACTATTGAGCCTGTGCTCTAGAGCCTGTGAGCCACAACTACTGAGCCCACACGCCTAGAGCCCGTGCTCCACTGCAATGAGAAGCCCGCGCACTGCGATGAAGAGTAGCCCCCACTCACTGCAACTGGAGAAAACCTGCGTGCAGCAACGAAGACTCAACGCAGCCAAAAAAAATAAAATAAATTAATTAATTTTAAAAAAAAGTAAGACTTTCAGAATTTTCTTTACAAACTTGCTCAGGGCTCATAGTTCTCTAAGAAATTATATAAATGACTTAATCTGCAGACACTGCCCTCCTGTACCACATGATCTAAAAGTTTTGTGCTTTTTTTCATTTTCAAATTCAAAGCATCCGGTTTATCTATCCCTTCCTTTTCATTCTCTCTGACAGCACGCTTATTGGGTCTTTATCACTTCTCACTTGGCTTACTGAAAGATTTCTCTGTGTCAGTCTCTCCCCGTTCCTCCCAAGCTGTAAACTAGCTTTCATCCTCCCCAAACAGCATTTTCTTGACATCACTTCCCTTTACTTGCTCCTAAGAGGTACCTGGAAGAAATTCAAATTCCATTGATTAGTTTTCAAACCCGTCCATAACTTGGCCAAATCCTACTTACAAAGCTTGATTCCACTACTCCCCAGTTTAAACCCTTAACTTCATCAGGCCAGCCACATCATCACTATCTCAAGAAGACGCTGTGCTCACCCCCATCTTGGCTCACATTATTCCCTTCATCTGGGAAGCTCTATCAAGTCCTTTCCATTTTTCCAAATCCTTTCCATCCCTTAAGGTATAGATCGCAATCTACCTCTTTCATAAAGCTTCTCTTATATGACAATTAATCAACTGACTGAGTACACAGTACAATACTATATGGTCATCTAGTCCTTCCTTGACTTAAGTACTTTTTGTTTATACTGACTACTAATATGCTTTATGAATCTTACTTGGGAATTATGAATTACATATGTATATGTCCCACCTCTTTAAAAGCATTTGTAAATGCTTTGAAGGACAACATTGTTTGTAAGACATAGTCCTACACTTATACTTCCACAAGTTTTTGTTTTGTTTGGATTTGTCTTCTTGCACATAGTAGACCCTCAAAATATTTGTTTACTCTAGTATTTTTATCCCCCCAAATTGTGCAATAGGATATTTTTTCTGAATTTAAACCTGTTAATAAATCCCTGAAAGAACGTACTCTCATATTTAACCGAGGATAACAAAATATTGCATGGACCAAGCTGTGAGAACAGTTGAGATTCTGACATGTAACAAAATCCTGAATATGACTGTAAAGTAGTAGAAAAAAATGTGAAGGAGCAAGTTTTCCAGTTTGCACTGATTATAAAATCCTATGCGGCAAATGGTAGTTTAATTGAAAATATTTTTTACTAGTTGTTTAGACATACAACTGAAAATTTATTTTTGAATATAAAAGACAAACTAATTTTTTACTAAGTAACATCTTTCATAAACAATGGGAGTTTCTAAGAATTTCTGTTAGGAAACATTTACATTAATATTTTGTTTCCATATGAACTATCATCACACAGACATCAGTTTGTATGACATAAGTAAGATAGATTTAGTTTTTGGCCCAGAATATATTATTCCATAAGCCCTTATAGAGCACATCAAAAAATCTCTCTACAACAGAACTATCACATTGTCCACCTGAAAAAAGAAACCCATCAGGGAGCACAAAATGATAGGGTATAAGGTAAAAGAGTTAAGGCAATTAATTATTATTTATATATTCCCTACAACTGGTCTCATCTAAAGATGTACTGTGAGGTTATTAGGTCAGTAGAGGACTCTCTCTCTAATCTTCTGGGAAAAAAAAAAGCATATCTCATAATAGGGGCAGAAAGTGGCTATAAATTCCAGTCCCATTATCACACTATTAACAGAACTACTGTGGGAATGTAAATTGATACAACCACTATGGAGAACAGTATGGAGTTTCCTTAAAAAACTAAAAATAGAACTACCATATGACCCAGCAATCCCACTACTGGGCATATACCCTGAGAAAACCATAATTCAAAAAGAGTGATGTACCACAATGTTCATTGCAGCACTATTTACAATAGCCAGGACATGGAAGCAACCTAAGTGTCCATCGACAGATGAATGGATAAAGAAGATGTGGCACATATATACAATGGAATATTACTCAGCCATAAAAATTAACGAAATTGAGTTATTTGTAGTGAGGTGGATGGACCTAGAGTCTGTCATACAGAGTGAGGTCAGTCAGAAAGAGAAAAACAAATACCATATGCTAACACATATATATGGGATCTAAAAAAAAAAATGGTACTGATGAACCTAGTGGCAAGGCAGGAATAAAGACGTAGAAATAGAGAATGGACTTGAGGACACGGGCGGGGGTGGGTGGTAATCTGGGGCAAAGTGAGAGAGTGGCATGAACATATATACACTACCAAATGTAAAACAGATAGCTAGTGGGAAGCAGCAGCAGCATAGCACAGGGAGATCAGCTCGGTGCTTTGCGATGACCTAGAGGGCTGGGATAGGGAGGGTGGGAGGGAGATGCAAGAGGGAAGAGATATGGGGATATATGTATATGTATAGCTGATTCTTCAAAACACCTAGTTTTGAAGAATTCTTTTATTACTTAGTTCTGTGACCTCATCAAGCTTGTTTTCTTATATAAAAAAATTGGAGGGCTTCCCTGGTGGCGCAGTGGTTGAGAGTCCGCCTGCCGATGCAGGGGACACGGGTTCGTGCCCCGGTCTGGGAAGATCCCACATGCCGCAGAGCGGCTGGGCCCGTGAGCCATGGCTGCTGAGCCTGCGCGTCCGGAGCCTGTGCTCTGCAAGGGGAGAGGCCACAACAGTGAGAGGCCCGCCTACCACAAAAAAAAAAAAAAAAAAAAAAAAAAAATGGAGAAATATTCCTATTTTGAAAGATATTTTAAGATAAAATGAGTTTATACTTAAATTATGTATGTAGTAATGCTTATCCCTTCCTAATATAGGAACCATGTCACACTTCAGTATTGTCCTCTTATTTTACTATAGGAGTTCCTTAAAGGACAGGGATCTTTCCTCTCTCCCTCCCTCCCTTTCTTCCTTTCTCTTTACAATTCTATCAATTTTTTACCTCTTCATTCCATTTAAATTGCAAAAAATGTGAATTTAGATTTAAGATTTTAACCTTAAACAGTATTTATTAATACAGGTAAATACTTACAGTTTTAAGTGGCAAAAGCAACATAACAATTATAAGAATAATCCGTCTATGTCAAAGAGCACATATACCCGATGATGGACACTTAGGTTGTTTCCATCTCCTGGCTATTGTAAATAGAGCTGCAATGAACATTCTGGTACATGACTCTTTTTGAATTATGGTTTTCTCAGGGTATATGCCCAGTAGTGGGATTGCTGGGTCATATGTACCTAGAGTCTGTCATACAGAGTGAAGTAAGTCAGAAAGAGAAAGACAAATACCATATGCTAACACATATATATGGAATCTAAGAAAAAAAATGTCATGAAGAACCTAGGGGTAAGACAGGAATAAAGACACAGACCTAATAGAGAATGGACTTGAGGATATGGGGAGGGGGAAGGGTAAGCTGTGACAACGTGAGAGAGTGGCATGGACATATATACACTACCAAACGTAAAATAGATAGCTAGTGGGAAGCAGCCGCACAGCACAGGGAGATCAGCTCAGTGCTTTGTGACCACCTAGAGGGGTGGGATAGGGAGGGTGGGAGGGAGGGAGACGCAAGAGGGAAGAGATATGGGAACATATGTATATGTATAACTGATTCACTTTGTTATAAAGCAGAAACTAACACCCTATTGTAAAGCAATTATACTCCAATAAAGATGTTAAAAAAGCACATATATATACATATACACCTATATGCATATATACACAGACACACACACACATACATATATACAAACACCCTTGGAGAAAATTCTGAAAGGATTTGGTGTATGGTGACATTATGAGCAATCAGTTTGCAAATGTTACCCAAGCAGTGAAGAAGCACTGGGGCCTTTGGACTGTAAGCAGTTCTTGGTAAAGCTTTTACCTGGAAGTTGCTGGAGAAGGTCTGGGCACAGATCTGGCTTCATGTGTGACCTGTGCATCCAGAAGGCCCCACTCTTGGTTTAATGCTTTGCTGTCTTGAAATTCTTAATAATCTTTGAACAAGAGGTGCCTCATTTTCACTGTGTTCTGGGTCTCTCAAATTATGCGTAGTCAGTCCTCTCTGAGCAGCTCAGCTCTGGTCCATTCACTGGTAGGTGGTTGTAGGGTGCACTCTATCTCTCAGGAGGTCTTGATTTCTTTACATTTGTTTTTCTTTTAAAAAAAGTACAGTCATATTATACAAAATTAGAAAATGGATTAGCAGAAAAAATTAAGTCATCCTCGAAACTCTCAAAGGCAGAGACATTTTCATAAGCATCTCTTCATACATCACGATGTTCAGTGTCTAGTCAGAAGAATAAAAAGCGATTCATTACTTTAGAGTATGAACTGCCAAACATAATTACAAGATAGGTATGTGTATAAAAATTAGGCAATTCCTTGAGATTAGCTTTTGTGTTAGTTTTTTATTGCTATGTAACAAATTACTACAAATAGCAGTTTAAAACAACACAAGAACATTGTCACAAATATCTGTAGGTCAGAAATCTGGGCATGGTGTGAGTGGGTTCTCTGCTCAGGGTCTCACCAGGCTGAAATCAAGGTGCCAGCCTGGGCTGTGTTTCTCATCTGGGGCTCACAGTCCTCTTCCAAACTCAAATGGTTGGTGGTAGAATTCGTTTCCTTGTAGTTAATTGTAGGATTGTGGTCCCTGTTTCTTTGCTGGCTGTCAGCCAGGGGCTGCTCTCAGCTCCAGAGGCTGTCAGCATTCCTTACTATATGCCTTCTTCCATCTTTAAACCAGCCATGGCATGTTGAATCTTTCTTGGGCTTTGAATCACTGACTTCCTTTTCCGCTACCAGCCAGGAAAACGCTCTGCTTTTAAAGGGCTCGTGTGTTTAGGTCAGGTCCACCGGACAATCTATTTTAAAGTCAATTGTGCCATAAAACATAACCTAATCATGGTAGTAAAATACATCAAATTCACAGTACTGGGGATTATGCTTGGCATGTACACAAGGGTGTGGGAAATCTCAAGGGACCATTTTAGAATTCTGCCTACCACAGCTATCCTAGAATCTCGTGTGAAGAACAGGAGGTTCTTCTACCTCTCTCTTCAATAGTCTTCTTCAATTCCCATTTTTAACTCTAGCATCTCTATTTTATAAGTTCACAGTGCAGCATAGTAAAACTGGTCGCAAAGAATTTGCTTAGCTATGAGGGGAACACAGAGATTCTTTTGTTTTCAAAGGAAAAATTTTAGAGAACAAGAATCTTACATTTTACTGTAAAAAGCCTAGTGTGTATCAATATATTTGTTTCATTAACTCTAACATAATCTAATGAGACAATAAGGCACATATTAAATTTAGGTATGTTTATATTTTAAAATAAAGATTAAGACCAGATTATCTAGAAATAATAAAACATAAGATTTAGAAAAGATTAACACAATTTAATGCCAACATGTTTGTATCTTCCATATATGAAGTACTCAGGAAAACAGATAAGCAGAACACAAGACTCTATAGATAAATGAGCAAAGGACATGTCCAGACATTTAAAAAGAAACAGAACAGACTAAAAGTTGGACTTCAGTGAACTAACACTGAGTGCGTCGTATGTGTGTGAGGTGCTGGCATATATGACAAGTACAGGGCTGCTATTCAGACACAGGAACTGTTATGTCTGTGGCCAGAATCCATTCTTGTTTGGTGCTTCTGTTCTGATTGGTTGGTGCCTGTATTGCAGTGGTTGCATGTTGCAACTAAAGATCCCACATGCCGCAGCGAAGATCCCAAGTTCCACATCTAAGACCTGGTGCAGCCAGATAAATAAAGAAAATTGAAAAAAAAAGAAACTTGAGGTGTTGAGAGGCTAGTAATTTACCCAATCCAGGGCTAGAATTCAAATTCAGGTCTTTTAATCTAGAGCAGAGCTTTTAATCACCATGTTACATTAGGAATGAAAAATGAGATACTACAATTTCTGTTCCTGGAGGAACTGGGACTGGACTAACCATTCCACTGTAAACAATAAGAAAATTGGACAAAATATATGAAATAGCAGTTTTCAGGCACTGGACAACAGGCAGTGCAGGAATGTGATCCCCGAGAGAAGGGAAACAGATGAGGTGAGCCCTATAATTGCCTGCATTTCTGCCTGGAGACATTTTCCAGCCTGAGGTGCAGGGAGGGAGAATCCCAAGTGGACCATGGTAGTCTCACTGAGTTGAGGAGATGGAGATAAGTTTGGGGAGGCACAATTGGCTTTTTGTAGGACAGACTACCAGAGAGGACAGAGCTAAATGGAGAAAGAGTTTCAGAAATCTGTAAGAGGGGTTGTCCCCATGAGTCTATGGTTGGATACTAAGACACATGCACAGGGTGAAACACTATAAGTCTGGGCAGAGAATGATCCCAAGAACTATAAATCAAATAATTCCCAGAGTTCACATAGAGCTTGAGGATAACTGAGTTCCAATCAGAGCCAGAGAAGCACATGGTTTTATACATTGGGGAACAAAGAAGGAAAGGGGACAAACAATGCTTATGTTAAAAAGGCAGAAGAAGAAAAAAAGATGGATAGATAGAGGAATGGACAGGTATGTGATAAAACAAGCAGAGTAAAATGTTCTTTGGGTTTTAAAAAAATATTTATTTATCTATTTGGCTGCGTTGGGTCTTAGTTGCAGCATGCGGGCTCCAGAGTGCGAGGGCTTGGTAGTTGCAGAGCGTCGGCTGTAGAGCATGCAGGCTTAGTTGCGCCGCAGCATGTGGGATCTTAGTTGCCTGACCAGGGATCAAACCTGCGTCCCCTGCATTGGAAGGCAGATTCTTAACCACTGGACCACCAGGGAAGTCCCCAGAGTAAAATGCTAATGGTAAAATCTAGACAGTAGATATCCATGTGTTGACTGCAAATTAAAGGATTAATACGAGAGTATTATGAAAAACTTTATGCCCATAAATTTCACAACTTACATGAAATGGACAAAGTCCTTGAGAGACACCATGGTGGTTTAAAAGTACCTCCACTGAAAGGTAGAGCCTAATTCCCCTCCCTTTGAGTGTGGGCCTTTGTACTGTTGGGTTTTTTTAAGATTTTTTTTTATGGGGACTATTTTTAAAGTCTTTATTGAATTTGTTATAATATTGCTTCTGTTTTATGTTTTGGTTTTTTGGCTGCGAGCCATGTGGGATCTTAGCTACCCAACTGGGGATCGAACCCGCACCCCCTGCATTGGAAGGCAAAGTCTTAACCACTGGACCACCAGGGAAGTCCCTGTATTCTGTTTTAGAATACAAATAGAATATAGAGGAATGGATGGTGTTTGATTTCTGAGACTAGGTCACTAAGGCATCGTGGTTTCCTCTTTGCCCTCTCTCTTGGATTGGTCACTTGGCAGGAAACCTGTCTTCAGGACATTCAAGCAACTCTCTAGAGATACCCATGTGGTTGGAAATTGAGGCCTCCTGCCAGCAATCAGCAGTAAATTGAGATTCCTGATAGCAATCAGTGAGGAACTGAGGTCTGCCAAAAGCCATGTGAGTCAGCCACCTTGCAAGCAGAGCCTTCAGCTCTAGTCAAGCTTTCGTATGACTAGAACCCTAGCTGACATCTTGCCCTATTAGAGATCCTGAGCCAGAACAATCCAGTTAAGGGCTCCTGAATTCCTGAGCCACAGAAACTGTGAGATAATGAATGCTTAGTTTTAAGCTGTTAAATTCTCAGGTAACTTACTATGCAGCAAGAGATAACAAATACAGTCACAAACTACCAAAGCTTACTCAAGGAAACTATACAACCTTTACCTATAATCTACAAAAGAAATCAAACTAGTAGTTAAAACCTGCCAGCAAAGAAAACTCCAGGCTTAGATGGCGTCCTTGAATTCTATCAAACATTTTAGAAAAAAATAATATCAGCTGTTAGTTTAATTGTTGCTCCTTTCAATGTCATCTTTTTTTCCCCCGTAGCTATCTGATGCTTTTTCCATCATTGGTTATTGGCAGTTTTACAAGAATGTGATTTCATGTGGTTTTCATTTTATTTTCCTGTTTGGGGTTCATGAGAGCTCTTGAATCTGTGGTTTGATATATTTCGGCAATTTTGTAATGTTCTCATTATCTGTTAAAATATTGCTTGTTTCATTTTCTTTCTCCTCTCTTTCTGGGATACCAATTTCCTATGTTAGATCTTGCTATATCTTCTATGTCTTAAGTTCTCTTCTGTATTTTCATTGTTTTGTCTCTCTCTGCATTATTCTGGATATTTTCTTCTAACTTGTGTTTATTCACTAACTCTCTTCGGCTATGCCTGTTTTATTGTCAAATCCATCCATTAAGATTCTAATTTCAGTCATGTTATTTTTCAGTTCTAGTATTTCCATATTGTTTATGTAATTTTCAGCTCTTTGCCAAAATTCTCATTAGTTTGTGTCCATAAACTCCAATACTTGGAGGTCATGCACATCTATTTAAATAAAAACTTCTGCTGGTGTTCATTTATATCTCTTGGTGTAGCTACTTTTTACTATGTGCTTTACAATGTACTTACAAAACTGTTTAGATTTTGAGGCCTATTGCATTAATTTTCTATTGCTGCTAACAGTTTTACCACCAACTTAGCATCTTCAAACAACACACATTTATTATCTCATAGGCTCCGTGGGTTAAGAGTCCAAGCACAGCTCAAAGGGCCTCTGTTTCAGGGTCTTACAAGGCTAAATCAAGGTGTCAGCCTGAGCTGTGATCTCAGCTGAGGTTCCACTATGAAAGGATACACTTCCAAACTCACATGGTTGCAGTATTCAGTTCCCTGCAGACTGTTGGACCAAGGACCTACTTCTTACTTTTAGCTAGAGACCACCCTCAGTTGCTTGCCATGTGGCCCTCTCTGAAGGCCAGTTCACAACATGGCAGCTTGCTTCTTTAAAATTAGCAAGGGAGAGAGTTCCCTAACAAGATGGGCATAAGGATCTGATGTAATATAATCATATACACATAAATGATACATCCCATCATCTTTGTGGTATTGCATTAATTAGAAGCAAGTCCTAGATCACCTTCTCCACACATACACCCCCCCACACACACACACAGAGAATACGAGCTTATAGGGATCATGGGGGGTTAGCTTAGAGTCTGCCCACCATACTAAGGATATTAACTTCCTCTAAGAGAGTTCAGATTTGCTTTAGTCAAGCACCTGGGAGTTCTAAAAACCTTAGATAACTTCAGTCCAATTTCAGGGATTGAGAGTATTCAAAGGTGAGCTGCCAGCCCTTTGAAGGCCTGTTTACTTCTGAATCACTCTTACTCATGATAGGCAGCCTTTTGGCATCCTTATTCAAAGTAAGGGGAAGGGTTTATCACTGCAGGCCTCATACTCCAATACCTCTTCACCTGGGTCCCATTAAGACTGTCAAGATAGCCACTCAGTATGTCAGATACCACTTACAGAATTGGCCAACCCTTTCAGGGAAAAGCAGCTCCCCTACCTAAGTTTCTGTGCTTCCTTAGCCGACAATTATTGTCAGCTCTCTCATGTATTTAAGCAGATATTTTAAAAATTTTGTTCAGCTATCAGCTTTTCCCGATGTACTCTGTAGAAAATCTGGTCCAAATTACTTGATCTACAACTACTAAAAATGAAAGTCTTATTATTATTATTTTTTTACTTGCATAATTTATAAGTTGTTACTGGCCTCAACTTGTAGAGAAATCACAATCTATAAGAGTAGGGCTTCCCTGGTGGCGCAGTGGTTGGGAGTCCGCCTGCCGATCGGTCCGGGAGGATCCCGCATGCCGTGGGGCGGCTGGGCCCGTGGGCCATGGCCGCTGAGCCTGCGCGGCCACAACAGTGAGAGGCCCGCGTACCACAAAACAACAACAACAATCTATAAGAGTAAGTGTTTCATAAATAAAATAAAATTTAAAAATTAAAAAAAACATAATCTAACCTATTAATTTAAAGCAAAACAAAGTTTACTTTTTCAACCTGGAAAAAAATAGAGTACCAATTTTTTTCCCATAAAATTACATTGAACATTTTTATTTCTGGAGCTTTCTATATGGAAAAGAAAATCCTAACGTTATTACATAAGGGATATTTATGCCTAAAACATGTGAGCCTAGAAATTAACACAGTACTGTACAACTTTCTAGGTCAGCTGATATCTTGCTAATATCCCTAAATGAAACAGTTTCTTAAATGTTGAGTATTCCTACAAACTATATATTGTATCACTCAATATTTCATTGCCAAACGGAAAAAACATACTGATTAAATCAGCATTCTGGAGTTACAGTCTGTAATAATGATATAAATTTAAAATACTTGAAGAACAGTAATTTGTATTTCATTTCAAAAGGAAAGTGTGAAATTAATGAACACTTGGGCAATAGATACTGCATCCCTATCTCTAAAATTAACTGATTTGGAAATAGTGTATTCTTACGTGAACTAAGCATTAGGCTTATTTTGAAGATCTGTAACTGCTAGACATACTTTGGAAATAAATACCAAAGAAAGTAAAATGTAAGACTATTCTCTCTGGGAATAAATTTAAAAATATAATATACCTATTAACCATCTTTGGTAGAGTCCACTAGTTGCACTTACCTCAGTTTTGTACTCTACTTTTTTCCATTTTTCCCAGGCATATGACCATCTGAAATAAAAGCTATATTTTTCATCCTTCCTTACAGTTAGGAAGGAGCATCGTGACTAAGTATTGGCCAGTGAAATTTAAATGAGGATGCAACCTTCTCTCTCACTGTCCTCCTTGCTGGCCAGAAAGTTGATGTGAGGGAAGGAGCTTGAACAGCAATCTTGGATCATAAGTTGGAAGTCAAGTGCTGAGGTTGGTAGAGCAACACAGAAACTTTGAGATACTTAACTCTGAAATTCTTCTAAGTGAGAGGGAAAACTTTTTTTCTTTTTTTAAAGCCACTGTTATTTGGGGTTTTAGTTTTATGCTGCTGTATTTAGTCTTAACTGATACACATTTCAATTACTGGCATATTACTCCTTTATTAGAAATTGTAAATGAGAAATTATTTCAACACCTGAAGACCAAGATACAACAGAAGACTCCATAGGCTCAAGATTTTGAGACATCCTAGAAAGAGTTTTCTGTAAAGTATATCCTTTCCGTGGCATGGCAACATCATTCTTCTTTAAAAAGGTTACTGGACAGACATCGTTTCCGCCATCACCTATATAAACAATTCGTGTATAATTCACTCCTCGTTGTAACTGTTTACCTACAAATTCTACCAAAACTACATTTTTGCAAAGATTTGGGGGGCACCTAGTGCAAGAATGAGCATGATAATTTTCCACAGTGAGATGACCATCGCTATCAAAAGCTGCTGGATTTGTAAAGACTTTATCAAACACGTCACGAACATTGGTAGCTTCTAAAATCCAATCTATGAAGACTGAATTTGAATCTGAAATAATGATGCAGTCAAATTTATCCTTGTTCTTTCTTATAAAGTTTAGAAGTTCCACCATCCCTGGAGTGAAAGGCATTGATATCATTGCTCTTTTCATTTCATCTTCTCTTACACCTTTATCTCCCAAATACTTAAAGACTCTGCCCATAAATTCTGTCCAAAATCCTTTTTCATAAGAATCTTGTAGTTCAATAGGAAGCTTTTTCTCTGGAGCACACTGTACAATCCAGGTGTCGCTATTATCATCTATGATTGTATTGTCAAAGTCAAAAACCAACAAAATTTTCATGGTTCCAGAAACAGATTTGGGTTACCCTGGAAAAGAAGAAATATTATTCCCTAAACATACTCGGTTCTACAAATCTAGCTATAGTATCTATTTAACAAAATTACTCTTAATCTGCTGAAACAAAGGGTGAATATAAACAAGTTAAAATGACTAAGCATTCTAAGACTACCATTTAAGCACTTTTTCCTAAGAAGCAAAGTTCATATTTGAGTATGTTAAATGAATGGAAAACAGAACATATAAAAAGGATACTCAGGGTATTATTGTGTTCCTGAGGGGGTGATTCTTTGAGCACTCAGAATTAAACTAGAGAGCAATCCAATGAGAGAAGTAATGAAACAATTATTCCCTTATACTTTTAGAAAAGCTATAAGACAGAAAAAAATGTAGGCTAGTCATTCTTATTGTTTTAAAATTATCAATCACAAACTTATTAGTTTAAAATGTTTACAATGAGCCTCATTTTAAATAATAGGTCATGTACAATACATATTCTCTGTGAACTAACCAAACTCTGACCAAATTTAACATAATGTGAAACCTTGCAAAATTTAAATAATTTTTTAAAAAAGGTTTTTAGCTTGAAATCATCATTGTCAATGTTATGACCAAATGGTTGCTTGATGTTGTACTTGAAAGTCTAAACAAATTACTTGAACTGGAGGTCAGTTAAATTCTTCCACACTAGAAGTACCTTTTGTTAACAATTTTCATATTTATTTATATTTTCTCTAGATAGTTTAGCTCTGGAGTACCAAATAATCTGGATATATGTGAATAATCACACTGCTTTTGATATGACAATTACTCAAGTCTCTGTTTTCATTAATAGATAATGAAGATCATTAACTTAAATCTCAAGAGAAAAGGAATGAATCAACAGATGGTATAAATGAAAATTATCATGTAAAAAAGATAATTATACAGAATTCCCAGGAAAAGCTACAATTAGTGTCTGTAAACAAAAAAAAATCTTTTTTTAAAGAGTAACTGATATTTTTATAGATATCACTATATGCCAGATACTGGACTAAGAACCTTACAATCTCATGATCTGTCATAAACCCATTTAGTAGGAATTATTATTATCCTCATCTTAAAGATATATAACTGGAGCTTAAGTATTAATTAAGTTGGTTAAGTATTAGTTAAATGGCAGAGCTAGAATTTGGACTCAGGTCTGCCTGACTCCAAAGTTCATGCTTTAGTAATACACTCTAGTGCCTAAGAAATAGAATAACGACTATTAATCAGTTTAAAAATAAAATATTAAGTAGGTCATTTTGATGAAAAGATGTTTAATAACATGAAAACATTCATTAATCTCGAAGTACACACTAACCATCTGTGATCTACTTTACAACCATTCTGAAGTTTTAGCAAGAAATCCTAAAATGAAAAGTGAAGAACCCCACCAATAAGAAAAAGAAGAGATCAATTAAAAATAGAAAACATGGGGGACTTCCCTGGTGGTCCAGTGGTTAAGAATCCACCTTCCAATGCAGGGGATGCAGGTTCGATCCCTGGTCGGGGAACTAAGGTCCCACATGCTACGGGGCAACTAAGCCCACGCACTGCAACTGCTGAGCACGGGGGCCACAACTAGAGAATGCATGTGCCGCAAACTATAGAGCCCAAGCACTCTGGAGCCTGTGCACCACAACTAGAGAGCCTGTGCGCCACAACGAGGAGCCCACATGCCGCAATGAAGATCCCGAGTGCTGCACATAAGACCCAATTGATGCAGCCAAAAAAAAAAAAAAAAAAGAAAACATGGCATTTATCTACATGTATTCTCTGGTTTATAATGATAGATATCCAGTAGGTGAAACTGAGAATGAGCTCACGACTCATATAAGAGTAAGTATTTTTTGCCTCTCAATTTAGAATATCTGGAGAATAACTAACCTAGAGGACGTATCTCCTGTTGTATGAATTTAGATGGTACAGAGTATTCTGATACCCTGGATCCATGAATCTCTAAATGTCTAATCCAGGTGTCCCTAATTGCCTTCCAGAGATTTAAGTGCAGAAATCACTTTCCCACAGAAACAATGTAATAAATAGCAATAAAGTGCAGTTGACAATCACATTGGTAATGCACCTAAGCACATTTTAAATTAAAATGCTTTTTAGGCATTCTGAATTTATACATAATTTAAAAAATTTTTTTCAAATGTAACTCATTGTTGGTTGAAAAGTGTTTCAAGCCTAGACTTAATCAGCCACAAGTTACTAAAATTCCTTCACTATTAACCTCCAAATAAGATGTATCATAAGCCTGAAGTTAACAAAGTTCCAACTGTTAACTTAGTTCCACTGTTGACTATTAATTTCTATCTACAAGTGTACTTTTCTTAATTTCAGATCTTTTTCCATTAGTTTTTCCCACCACTCAACATAAACCTTTATTTAAAATACTTACCCAATTTAGTATTTCCAAGACAATTAATCTTACTTCAGCATGGAGATTAGGTTAAACAGTCATGACAATCTTCAGTTTTAAACACCAGCCAGTTTCTAACCAACATTACTTCTACTCTATATGCAGGGGAAAAAGTCTTCTGGTTCCAAGCAAAGGAATGGAGACTTCTTAACTCCTAAAATTAATAAAAGTATTTAAGATATTTAAAAATTTACATTTTCTAATACGTTTTCTCTTACATCAGAAAAGCACCTATGGCAATGGGAGGAATAAAATTTTGTTTAAACAAAAACCTTAAATACAAAACAGGGAATGTTATGTGAATATAAGCTCTTATCCAGGGGATAAAATCACAGGTGTTAGGCTGATTATGTTAAGATTTCCAGATTCCAGTTTTTCTTTTTACTTATTAAATAATAGACAAATACCACATTCTGTTGTCAATAAACTTTCAAAGATTTAGTGCTGTACTTGAAATAAAAATGTCTCCAAAAATTAAGGATGTGTAGAAAGATTTAGTGAAAGTGAATCTATTTTGAAATCAGTTTGTTAAAATACCAGAAGCAGTTATTAACTGTTCTCTCCGGAAGCATGAAAAGTATATATTTTGTATGTCTGCAATGTTTCCAGGGTCTAACAATAGCCTATGTGCTTTTTTACAATAATGAAAACTAGAAACTACATAGACATCCAAGAATAGGGGATTGCTTAAATAAGATATGTACATGATAGCCATATAACAGACCATTTATTTAGTGAGTAAAAGGTTAAGATGTTCAAATTAAACAAACAAGTCACAAAACAGTGTTTACAGTATAATCTCATTTTTGTTTTTAAAAAAGAAATGTCTGTATACAGTGGTAGCATCAATTGCAGTGCATTCTTTTCCTACACTGATTTTGTAATAAAATATTTTCCCTGGAATAATTTAAGCTCTGTTTCAGATCAAAGTGCATATGCTACCTTCTTAATTTCACAACAAAGAAAAAAAAATAAGTGGTGGCCATAGAGGGTAAATAACTAATTCTAGATACACTTGGCTGTAAAGATCCATGGATTAGAGTTAGAACCAAGTGTTGTAAGTCAAATGATGCCTGAACACTACGCCAAACTGGCAAATTACTGACACCAAATATTATAAGATTCAATAATTTTTGTAACCAATTTAGTTAAAATTCCACAGAATTTTTGTTAGGAGGTAATCTCCATGGGTCTCTAGTGGCTCTGCATATCTTACAAGCAAGGTACTCACTGGCCTTTGCTCTGGACTATTGTCTCAAAAAAATATATAAGGGCTTCCCTGGTGGCGCAGTGGTTAAGAATCCGCCTGCCAGTGCAGGGGACACAGGTTCCAGCCCTGGTCCTAAGAAGATCCCACATGCTGTGGAGCAGCTAAGCCCATGTGCCACAACTACAGAGCCTGTGCTCTAGAGCCCGTGAGCCACAACTACTGAGCCCACGTGCCACAACTACTGAAGCCCGCACACCTAGAGCCCGTGCTCCACAGCAAAAGAAGCCACCACAATGAGAAGCCCACGCCCCACAAAGAAGAGTAGCCCAGCTCACTGCAACTAGAGAACGCCCGCGCACAGCAACGAGGACCCAACGCAGCCAAAAATAAATAAGTAAAAAAATAAATAAATTTATTTTAAAAAATGTATGTATAGTGAACAGTCTTGAAAGGCATGCTTATTGTCCATTATAGTAAAGATCTGGATGCCCTAAGCTCAGAGTTCCTGTCCTGTAATGCAACACACTCCATGTGCAGGTGACTTCTGGAACTCTTTGCATCATCCTGTGGCAACTGGGGAAAAATTACTGATATTCTGGCTACTGCTACTGCTGTAATTCATCACTGTTCTAGGGGTCTGCATCTTCTACAGAACGGTGGCAGCCTAAGTTGTTAGCATGCAAGTAGGGTAAAATCTCTGACTCTTCCCAGGTCTTGACTTTTTTTTTTTTTTTTTTTTTTTGCGGTACGCGGGCCTCTCACTGTTGTGGCCTCTCCCGTTGCGGGGCACAGGCTCTGGACGCGCAGGCTCAGCGGCCATGGCTCACGGGCCCAGCCGCTCCGCGGCATGTGGGATCCTCCCGGACCGGGGCACGAACCCGTGTCCCCCGCATCGGCAGGCGGACTCTCAACCACTGTGTCACCAGGGAAGCCCAACATTTTTAAAACTATGATTCCAAAAAAACACCAATGTTGTATGTGCAAAAACTATATTTCTGCCAACAATTATTTTATTAATCCTTTCATACTTACCAGCATTATTACGATGGATCATCTGATAGAAAACCTGAAGAAAAACAGTACAACTATGTGTTAGAACTTCAGTGATTAAAAATCTTACCTCCTTTCATATTGAGCAACTCCAGTTTGATGCCTAATGTGTATGTGTCATAGCCAACTACCTTGTAATGTAATCATTTGTACCTCGACGTGTTAGAAAAGGATCTTTTGAAACGTAGCCCATATTCACTCTTAACAGGGTTTTGTGTCCTTAGAGGTCTGATTGGTCCTCCAAATACATTCAATTTACTATACTGTATTTACCGAGCAATTAAAGATATCTTAAAGGCCCTAACATGGATGTTATAATCCAAGTTTTAACATTGCGATTTAAAAAAAGAAAAAGAAAACTAAGCCCCATCTAGCCCAGATCATGCGTTAGAAACCAAAGTATTTAAAAACAGATTTTCTGTCAATTAATCCCTGAGTTTCTATAGTTGAGGGAAGAGGGCTTTGCCGTTCACCTTCCCCCGCGAGGTCTGTGAGTCACACACGCCAAGCCCAGGCCTCGCTCTCCCGCACACCTGCCGGGTACATCCCGAAACCAGGGGCAGGGACCTAGTCGGGTGTCGTTCCCCGAGAGGTTCACGTTGGATGCCGATGGGAGCACCAGGCCGGGCCCAGCCGGGTCCCAGGGCTCGTCACTGACCCAGGCCAGAGACCCGCAGCCGTTCTGGCCTCGGCGCCGCTTCTGAGGGCTCTGTCCTCCGGCCCACTCCGGACGCCTGCGGGGGAGGACCGCCCCACTCGCACGCCTGGCCTTGACTTCCTGCGCAGGCGCAGCCTCCCTTCTCCGGCACCACAGCCCACAGCGGTGCGTTCTTCGTTCCTCGGCGACGACTGTTGTCACTTCCGGCGTCGTTGCTAAGCAACTTCGCGGTTTGGCTAAAACTTGCCTGGAGTCCGCGGAAACTTCCGCGTCGGAATCGCCTTTCCAAGTCTGAGAGCGCCATGGGTACCTCAGAGACGCTGGTGCGGCTCGGAAGGCGCTGTGGACGGGCAGAGGAAAGCACGGGTGAGCTAAACTGGTCCATCCCACCACAGGGATTGTTTCTGGTCTCCAGGCATGGAGTGAGAGGCGAGCGTGCCTTTCCTCTGAAACGGGCTCCACCAAGTCAAAAACAGCACCGTGGGCATCGTCGGGCTCTGTGTAAATTAGACAGTTTTGCCCTTGGATGAATGGGTAGGTGGGGGAAGTATACAGAAATAAGGGTAGAGAAAAAGAAGTCAGAGCCTCCCAGTTGACCAGCTGGCCCGATACTCAAGCTGTGCCGTTGCAGCTCCAAGAGTCTGGTGTTTGCTGAATTTTCTCGCACTTAAGCTTTGTTATTCATTGAGTGAATCGGAATGTATTTTGGAAATATCAGTGACCTCATTAGAGTCTTGGCTCTGCTGTGAACCTACTGAGTACTCTTAGGAAAGTGTCTGAAGGAAAATCTCAATTTCTTCAACTGTAAAATGAAAGTAAGGTCTTATCCTAAGGCGTATACTTTGATAGAGTGTGAAAATAATGCTACTTAAGGTATTGTAATTCACATGACCTTTTATAAAAATTTGATTTTGTAATAGAAGTAGCCTAGTGAGACATTTAAAGATCTCTTTATTAATTCCATTGATTTTAGTTTCTTAAGATTGTAAATTCCCAATTAATGTTCTCATGGTGACAGAACCTTGGGAACTTGGACTATCTTCATGTCATCGCCTGAGCTTCTGTAGCAATAGAGTCCCTTGTGCCAAATGCTGAGTGAGAGCCAGCCAGTCTCCCACCAGTGGACACTAGTGGATATTTATGCTGTGGAGGGCTTAAGAAGTAGTAGCAGAGGGTCATGACATGTAGGAGAGAGACAGTACCCATGTGGCATGTATTGAAAAAACAAAACTACGCTCACATATTCACTTTCCTATATATAAAGTGCTGCATTAAATCAAAAAGAACAACGGCAAAAATTGTCAAAATCCATTTTTTTTTTTTTTTTTGGTACGCGGGCCTCTCACTGCTGTGGCCTCTCCCGTTGCGGAGCACAGGCTCCGGACGCGCAGGCTCAGCGGCCATGGCTCACGGGCCCAGCCGCTCCGCGGCATGTGGGATCTTCCCAGACCGGGGCACGAACCCGTGTCCCCTGCATCGGCAGGCGGACTCTCAACCACTGCGCCACCAGGGAAGCCCTCAAAATCCATTTTTGAGATCTCAGGAAACCAAAAGTTTGCAACAATTGGGGAGTGTTTATCAAGACAAATAACTGAATCTTGGTAAGAACAATGAGTTTTTTTGCATCTTAACTTGTTCTAGTCCCCTTCTTTCTCCCTGCCCTATGGTAGTCTAGAAAACCACTGCAATCACAGTGAAATCCAGTGGCTTAGCAGCCTGTGGAGGGAGCAAAATAGCGCTGAACCCCTTCCAAAGCCCATTTCCCAGATAACTTATTATTTGAGCTGAACTTATTATTTGAGCTGTCTGGCAGTTCCTTGGAAACTTATTATTTGACCTGTCTGGCAGTTCCTTGGAAAGACCCACTCACAAGGCTTGTCTTTATTTGACCTGATTCAGAGCTCGCCAGTTATGTTTGTTAAAACAATCGGTGGCAATTTAAAAAAGTTTTTAATTGCTTCACTTCTCCAACAGCCATTACTAGCATTGTGTGAAAGTCTCTGTGAGGTAGGAATCATGGAAATAAGACTGCCCTCTGAGAACTGAACTCTGCATCAACCCAGTGGATTAAAGCATGGATATTTGAAATCATTCATAGCTCAGAGGTCAATCAGGGCTCTCCTGATCCTCAAAGATATGCGGGAACTGGGACTTCCCTGGTGGCGCAGTGCTTAAGAATCCGCCTGCCAATGCAGGGGACATGGGTTTGAGTCCTGGTCCAGAAGACCCCACATGCCGCAGAGCAGCTAAGCCCGTGCGCCACAACTACTGAGCCCACGGGCCACAACTACTGAAGCCCGCGTGCCTAGAGTCTGTGCTCCTCAACAAGAGAAGCCACCACAATGAGAAGCCCGCACACCGCAACGAAGAGTAGCCCCCACTCGCCATAGCTAGAGAAAGCCCATGTGCAGCAACGAAGACCCAACACAGCCAAAAATAAAAATAAAAAATAAACATATTTATTAAAAAAAAAGATAATAAGGGAACTTGGCCCAACTTTTGTTACCTGAGATAGTAAAAAGCCTTTCCCAAACTTTCCATGGATTGTCCTATTTTTTCTGCTGCTTTTGTGGTTGTTCTCTTGGTTCTCCTCCTGTATCAGAGTTCATGAAAAGTTCTTGAATAAAATATCTCATGAATGTAGTTACTCTACAGAAGATTGAGGTGTCATGAGGGATCACATTGTTCACTACACAGCTTTTTGGCATCTTGTTTTCCTGCCACTGCTGCCAAAGCTTGCTCACCACTGTATACTTTGTAAGGAGCAGCTCCTGCCAGTATGGGCTATTTGGTCTACCCAGCCCCTTTAGTATTTTGGAAAATTAAATTGTCTCCATTTTATTTCGCATCTTAAAGAATTAGAATGACTCTTGGGTCAGAGAAAGAAAAGCATATTTTTTTCATAAATTTATTAATTTATTTTTGGCTGTGTTGGGTCTTTGTTGCTGCATGTGGGCTTTGTCTAGTTGTGGTGAGCTGGGGCCACTCTTCATTGCAGTGCATGGGCTTCTCATTGCGGTGGCTTTTCTTGTTGCGGAGCACGGGCTCTAGGTGCAGGGTCTTCAGGGTCTTCCTTTGTTTCTTCTTTGTGTTTCACAGTTAACAGCTTCATCCTAAGGCTGCTTCCTCTTTTGGTCATAGGATGGCTGCTTGTCTGGCCTTCATGCTTCCTCGTTCGTATCTAGCCTGAGAGTCACTCTCAGATGTCTCTCCCAGAAGTACAAGCAAGAACTTTTCTAAAAGTCTCATAATTCTTCTCCTATTTATTTTCTTGCCACAGGAATAATTATTGTCAAGGGAGATGCAAGTATTCTTAAATTAATGAGGCCCACCCCGGGACTGAGACTGTAGTCAGTTCTCCAAATTACATTGCTGCTACTCAGTTAGGAAGGGGTTGTATAGAGTAGACAAGCGCAATGTCTACAACCCCCAAAGATGAACATTCCCCAAAGTTATCCACTTATAAACTGCTGCTTGAATAACTTTGAAAATGCTTTTATAACAACCTGTTGGGGTAGGTATTATTGATCTCAACTTTAAAGATGTTGATACTGAGACTCCAAGAAGTTAAATGACTTGCCCAAGTTTACACAGTAAGGAATTGACTAAGCAAGGACTCAAATCTATGTCTTCTGATTTCAAGATCTTGTATACTTTCCACTTAGTCCCAGCTGTTCTTAAGATAACAAGAATAAAATTATTCTTTGAAACAACTTCCAGATATCATGCCAATATAGAAATGTGTGAGAAAAAATATCAAACTCTTCTTGAAAGTTTTTAATACTCATTTTAAAAAATTTATTAGAAGCAAAGAACTGTGAAGAAGATCAAGTCCTCTATCCACCTCTTCTGCCTAGCAAAGTAGATCTCCAGCAGGTCACCATAATTCCACACAATGAGTGGGAAAGGATTCGAGACAGCCTTGACAGTTTGACAAGAGAAGCAGCACACCTTCGTGCAGAAAGAAAGGCAAAGAAAGAAATGCATTTCCGATCCCAAGAAGTGGTAAAACATTGGACTAATACATATGCAGTAAGTATTAACCACCCAGGAGTACATGTGCACTGAAGACTTACTCTTGTTTCTTAGTGCTCTTTTATAAATATTTTTAACATAGAAAATATCATTAAAATGCATTGAAACACATTTTCAACAGCTTTATTTAGGTATAAGTGACATACAATAACCTGGACATATTTAAAGTGTACAATTTAAGATTTGACATATTTATATAGCCCTGAAACCATTATTATAATAAAGATAATGAATATATTCATCACCACAAAAAAGTTCCCTCATAACCCATTTTACTCCCTCTCACTCCTCCCCATGCCCCCTCCGGTGTCTCCAGACAACCACTGATCTGCTGTCTATTATAAATTTCACTCAGCACAATTATTTTGAAATTCTTTCATGTTTTTGTATCAATTATTCATTCATCTTTATTGCTGAGTGGTATTCCATTATATGGATATATCACAATTTGTTTTTCTGCTCAGTTGTTGATAGTTTGACATCAAGAAAATATTGACATTTGAGCTATTTCCAATTTTTGGTTATTATACATAAAGCTGCTTATGAACATTTGTGTATAAGTCTATGTATGGACATATGCTTTCATTTCTTTTGGATAAATATCTTGGTGTAGAATCATGATAGCTGTACATTTAATTTTGTAACATCTAACTTCCAAGCTGTTTCCCAAAGTAGTCGTAATTTTACATTCCCTCCAGCGGTGTATGACAGTTCTAATTCATATTAGAACACATAGTTCTAATATGTGTTTCCTCCACATATTTGCCAAATTGCTATGTTCAGTCTTTTTAACTATAGACTTTCTAATAGGTGTGAAGTAGTATCTCATTATAATTTAAATTTCTCTAATTACAATGATGTTGAACATCTTTTCATGGACTCATTTTCTATCTATATATCTTCTTTGGTAAAGTGTCTGTTCAGATATTTTGCTGGGTTTGTCTTCTTATTGAGTTTAGAGAACTTTTAAAATATATTCTGAATATAAGTCCTTTATTAGATATTTGATTTGAAAATATTTTCTCCCAGTTCATGGCTTGGCTTTATATTCCATTACAGTGTCTTTCTAAGAGCAGAGTTTTTAATTTTTTTTTCTTTTTTTTTTTTTTTTTTTTTTGCGGTATGTGGGCCTCTCATTGTTGTGGCCTCTCCCGTTGCGAAGCACAGGCTCCGGACGCGCAGGCTCAGCAGCCATGGCTCACGGGCCCAGCCACTCCGCGGCATGTGGGATCTTCCCAGACCGGGGCGCGAACCCGTGTCCCCTGCATCGGCAGGCGGACTCTCAACCACTGCGCCACCAGGGAAGCCCGAGTTTTTAATTTTAATGAAGTCCAGTTTATCAATTTTTCTTGTATGGATCATCCTTTTAGTGAGTTACCTAAGAAATTTTTGCCTAACTCAAGATCACAAAGATTTTCTGTTTAAGATTTGTGTTTAAGTTTAAAGTTTTAGGTCTTTTATGTATATATATATATATATATATATATATATATATATATATATATATGATCTATATTTAGAAGTGAGGTATGGATTGATGTTTATTTTTTTGCATATGAATATCCAATTGTTTTAGCATAGTTTGTTGAAAAGACTGTTCTTTCCCCCACTGAATTGCCTTTGCACATTTGTTGAAAATCTGATTGTCCATATATGTGCAGGGGGAATTTCTGGACTCTGCTGTTCCATTGATCTATTCATCTATCTTTATTTCAATAACACACTAATCTGAGAATTGTAGCTTTAATAATAAGTCTTGAAATCAGATAGTATTAGTCCTCCAACTTTGTTCTTTTTCAAAGTTGTTCTGGCTATTCTAGGTCCTTTGCGCTTCTACATGAATTTTGGAATCAGCTTGTCAATTTCTACGAAAAAGCCAGCTGGGATTTTGTTTGGGATTGTGTTGAATTTCTAGATCAGTTTGGAGAGAATTTACATTTTGACAGTATTGAGTCTTCTGACCCATGAACACAGTGTTTTTCTTCCATTTGCATAGGTCTTATTTAATTTATGTCAGCAATATTTTATAGTTTTTAGGGTATAAGTCTTATTCATATTTATCCCTAAGTAATTACTATTTTTATGTATTATAAATGATTTTTTTAACATTTCAATTTGTTATTCATTGTTAGCTATAGAAATACAGTTAATTTTTTCTATGTTGATCTTGTATCTTGCAACACTGCTAACCTCACTTATTAGTTCTAGTAGCTTTTTTATAGATTCCATCAGATTTTCTACATAGACAATCATGATGTCAGAAAGTAAAGACAGGGACTTCTCTGGCGGTTCAGTGGTTGAGACTCTATGCTTCCACTGCAGGGGGCACGGGTTCCATCCCTGGTCAGGGAACTAAGATCTCTCATGCCGCAGAGCACAGCCGAAAAAAAAAAAGGTAAAGACAGTTTTACAAATTTTACTTCCTTCTTTCCAATCTGGGTGCCTTTTAGTTCTTTATTTTTTTTCTTTTTCTTTTTGACTTATTGTACAGGAATGGATGTTAGATTTTTGAAGTGCTTTTCTTTTGCTTATATCTATTGAGGTAATCATGAAGTTTTACTTTTTCATTTTGTTATATGGTATATTTCATTCATTATTTTCAAATATTGAACCAAGCTTGCATTCCTGGGATAAACGTCTGCTGGTCATGACATATTATCTTTTTGATGGATTCAGTTTGTTAAAATGTTAATTTTTGCAGCCGTGTTCATGGGGGATATGGCCTGTAGTTTTCTTGAAATGTCTTTGTCTGGGGGTATCAGGGTAATGCTGGTTATTGTTGATGGAGGATTGCACAAAAACACAGGATTTGAAACTGAGGAACCAAGGAGCTTCTTGAGGAATCAAGGCAGCTTCTTTTCATCTGCCTTTGATTTGTCTCTCTTCCTATCTTTTTCTAGAACTACATATGTCTTTGCTGTGCCCTTCTTTGTGCTTCTGTAAGATTCTCTACCTAAGAGGTACAATAACCTGCAGTTTATTGTACCTCTAACCTGCAGTTCCATGTACATGAGTGGGAAACTACTTCAAAGTGGGGAGGTGTCCTCTAACTCCTTTTACTGTCTCACCTGGAGGAAAATGCTGAGAAAAGGTGTTCTCATCTCCCACTACACTTTCCTATATCATTTGAGGAACTATAAGGCAGGATTTTCTCCTATTTTCTAGTAGAATTTTTAAAATTATCTGCTCAGAGAGTTCTCACCTTTTATTTTTTCAATATTGCATATTTCCTTACTTTGTTGCAATGTACATTATTTATCTTTGGGAGGGGACACAGAAAGCTTGTGTTACCTTGCTTTAGAAATAGTGTTCATAATTTATTAATTCTTTTTCTAGAAGAGGGAAGAATTATATCATGACTGATATCATATATGTAATATATGCAATATAATATATGATATTCTGAAAAAGGCAAAACCTATAGAGAAAGAAAACAGATCAGTGGTTGCCAGGGGGTGCGGGTAGTTGACTCTAACAGGGCATGAGGGAGTTTTTTGGGAGGATGGAACTGTTCTATAAGTGACTTTATGCATTTGTAAAACTGTACACTAAAAGCATATGTAATTTATACTCTAAAAAACTTGATTTTAGAAAAGCCCATGGTCTATAAATAGATGGGGAGTGGAATATACCCCTGTTTTTTTTTTCTTCCAGAAGTACCACAGTATACCTAATACTTTACACCTCCATGGGTGTTAAAGAAGAAAAAGAAATGTAGTAAACGTAGTGGAAATATAATAATAAAAACTGTACTATAGGCACAGAGATTGGCAAAATGATACATCATCAGAGAGAGCCTAGAAGCAATCCTGTGTTATATATGGGAACTTGACATATGCTAGAAATGTCATTGCAAATCAGAAGGGAAAAGATGGGAATTCAATAACAGATACTAAGATAAATTGGCATATGGACAAGATGAAATTTTATCCCTATGGTACAGAATATACAAAAGTGAATTTCAGCTGGATTTTAGACCTAAATGTGAAAAGTGAAACAGTAGAACTTTAAAAATAAATCATAGGATATCTTCAAGAATTCAGGGTAAGTAGGATTTTCTTAAGACATAGGAAGTGTGACCCATAAAGGAGAAAAAGACTTCTTCTGACATGGGACATTGGCTACCTCCTCAGGGGTGTAGAAGAACATGTAAAATATGCATTGTTGATTTTTTAAAGGAACACAAGTAGTAATATACATATATATATTTGTTACTTAAATATAGAAAGGAACTATGGAAGTAAATGCAAGAAACTAAAAGTGGTTATCTTAGAAACTGCAGATGGAAGTTAGGATTTGAGGGAGAGTTCCACTAAATACTTTTGTAATATATATATACATATATATTATATATGTATATATATATTATATGTATATATATATAATATATATAATATATATATATATATATTTTGGGTTTTTTGGCTGCACCATGCGGCATGTGGGATCCTAGTTCCCTGACCAGGGATCGAACCCACGCCCCCTGCATTGGAAGCATGGAGTCTTAACCACTGGACCACCAGGGAAGTCCCCATATACTTTTTTAATATTATGGATTTTGAACCATGTAAATGTGTTAACTACCTAAAAAATTCAATTAAAAATTAGCTCATAAGTGTAACCTCATATTTGTTAGTGATATATGCAAATACAATAAAGACTCATAAGGAAAGCTCAAATTATCATATTATATGTTTAATTTTGTAAAGTTAAGTTGAAAAAAGAAAACAGGCTACTGCTTTTGTCTTTTTGTAGGAGATGAAAGAACAGAAACTTGAAGCCAAAAAGAAACGTGATAAAGAAATAGAGGCAGAAAGACAAATTCTTGATGTGGAAGAAGCAATACACAAACAAGGAGAAAGGAAAAAGGCCATTAAATATGCAAAGCAATATCAATTTTACCAGACAGAAAGCGTGAAAAACTTTCATGTACTACTTGGGTTTTCTTGTATTTATATATATATATATATATATATATATTTAACATATCTATACATAATTAGACTTTATTTTCTTAAAATATTGCAATTTTTTTTGTAGTCAGGACTTCTTCATAGTAGAGTTTTGAAAGAACGTGATGCACAGATTGAATTCCAAAAGAGTAAAATAAAATCAGATAAAAAATGGGAGGAACAAGTGAAACTCAACATTGAAAGAGCTTTTAAAGAAGAACAAGAAAAGGCAGAAAAACAACGCAGAGATAGAGTGGCTCTTGGCAAAGATCATTTAAAACAGTATGTATACATATATTACCTTTTTTGTACTTTCCTCTTTTTCTCATAATGGATATAGCTTTTTTTTCTGATTATAAAAGTAATATATGCTAATATACCTAGTAAGTAGAAAAAATAAAAAGAAAGAGGTTAAAATCACAATTACCACCTTACCCAGAGATAATATATTGGTTACTATTGTTATAATAATGTTGCATAACAAACCACTACACAGTGTAGTGACATTCAGCAGTAAACATTTATTTCTCATGTATCTGTGGGTTGTTTGGGCCTGGCTGGGTAGCTTGTCTTCAAACTGTAGGACTGGCTGTGTTTGCTTGTAACTGTGAGAAAGGCTCTGATCCTGCTCCATGGGGGCCTCATTCTGAGGTCCAGGATGAAGGGACAGCAAGCACCTGGGGAAAACTTTTCTCATGACAGATGCAAGAGATTGAGCCCACGCTTGCAAGCACATGGCGAAACTCAAAGTCAAAGGGCAAGGAAATACAGCTGGCCCACCGTGAGTCTAAAGCAAGTCATGTAACCATGCTGACGTCAGTGGGACAGAGGAGTGGACTCCCATGGAAGTGGGAATGAGAGAGTCATTTTGAACAATAACCTAATCCAACACAGTAATTTGTTATTGTTTTGGTATGTAGCCATACAGACTTCTTTTTGGTGTTAGTGGTGGAGAGGGTCACATTCATTGAGATATAATTTACATTTAAGAAAATTCACCTTTGGGGCTTCCCTGGTGGTGCAGTGGTTGAGAGTCCACCTGCCGATGCAGGGGACACGGGTTCGTGCCCCAGTCCGGGAAGATCCCACATGCCGCGGAGCAACTAGGCCCGTGAGCTATGGCCGCTGAGCCTGCACGTCCAGAGCCTGTGCTCCGCAACGGGAGAGGCCACAACAGTGAGAGGCCCGCATACCGCAAAAAAAAAAAAAAATTCAGCTTTTAAAAAGCATATTGCTATAGCTGATTCACTTTGTTGTACAACAGAAACTAATACAACATTGTAAAGCAATTATACTCTAATAAAGATATTAAAAAATAAAAATAAAAAGCATATTGCTGTATAACCACCCCCAAATCAAGATACAGAACACTTGATCGCCCCAGAAAGTTCTCTCGTGCCCCTTTGCATGAAATTCTATCCCCTGCCCTCAGCCCGTGGCAGTCATTTATCCACTGATACAGACTTTTTTTTCTGAGCATGTGTACTCACATTTTATAAAATAAAATTGGATCGACAGTATTAGTTTTTCAAATATTTTTTTCACTTGCCAGTATGTAATGAATTCTTTCCATGTTGGTAAATAGAAATCAAACCTGACCTTTTTTGAAAAGTAGCTAGTAGTGTATATATGGGGGGGTGTATTTGTGTGTTATTTTACTTTTCTGAGTAACTGACGCATGCAAATAGGAAAAGGCACAGAGGGGATTTAGTGAAAAGTCTCTTCCTTGTCCATCAGCTACCGTGTTTCTCCACTGTGAGACCAGTTTCTTCATACTGTAGTTTAAATGTATATACATTATATAAATGAATCCAAAAATTAAATTATACTCTGGTGGACAGTTTTACCATTTTTACAGAAAAAAATATTTTCATAATTAAACATTACATCATCAATTCATGATCATTATAGAATTAAAAATATAATTAAACAAAATAAAATATAAATGAAAAATCACGAGAAATGCTGCGATTCAGATTAGGCACGGTTAACAGTTGAGTGTACGTTCATCTCCTCTTCAAAATTTTAAAAAAAATGTTACCAATAATAAATGAATGTATGCTTATTGTTTAAAATTCAAGCAATACAGCAAAATTTGGAGTAAAATTTAGAAGCTCTTTTTATTTCCACTCTATTCAATGTTTGTCTCTTTAAGTCCCATTTAACTCTTCAAAAATAGCTATTATTAAAAGTTTTTCTGTTTTTTTTTGGCCACGTTGGGTCTTTGTAGCACACGGGCTTTCTCTAGTTGCGGCACGCAGGGGCTACTCTTTGCTGCGGTGCACGGGCTTCTCGTTGCAACGGCTTCTCTTGTTGCAGAGCACGGGCCCTAGGCGCGCGGACTTCAGTAGTTGTGGCTCGCGGGCTCTAGAGCACAGGCTCAGTAGTTGTGGTGCACGGGCTTAGTTGGTCTGCGGCATGTGGGATCTTCCCGGACCAGGGCTCGAACCCGTGTCCTCTGCATTGGCAGGCAGATTCTTATCCACTGTGCTGCCAGGGCAGTCCCTAAAAGTTTTATAGCTATCACTTCAGGCTGTTTTATTGCAGTTACTGATACTTATATTCAGGACATATTTAAGTGTGTATATATTTTTTAACATGGATGTTATATATTTTTCTGTGACTTTATTTTTTCATTCAACGGTATACCTTGAACATTTTTTTTGCCAGAAAATATGGATCTGTCACATCTTTTAAAATAATCATATTGTAGGGCTTCCCTTGTGGTGCAGTGGTTGAGAGTCCGCCTGCCGATGCAGGGGACATGGGTTCGTGCCCCGGTCCGGGAAGATCTCACATGCTATGGAGCGGCTGGGCCCGTGAGCCATAGCCGCTGAGCCTGCGCATCCGGAGCCTGTGCTCCGCAACGGGAGAGGCCACAACAGTGAGAGGCCCGCATACCGCAAAAAAAAAAAAAAAAAAAAAAAAAAATCATATTGTATACTAAACATGTACCATGATTTATTTAACTACATTATTACTGAGGGAAATTTGGATTCCACTCCCCTGCCCCATTTCTAACAATGCTGCAGTGAACATCCTTGAGCATATGTCTTTTGTGCAAAGATGTATTTATGTAGGATAGATTTCTTGAAATGGACTTGGATTTACATTTGAGAGATACTGCCAAATTGCCCTTTGAGAAGGTTTTAAGTATGCATTCATGATGTCTGATACAATTTTCTTTATATTATAACCAATTCTGGATAGTATTTTTTTTGTGATTTAATGTGCAAAAACTGGTATCTTTTAATTTACATTTCTCTTAGTTTCTAGTAAGGCAGTGCATTTTCTCATGTGTAAATGTTCATTTGTTTTGGGTTTTGTTATCATGAATTGGTTACTCCTTTGTTCTTCTGTGTAAGTTGTTTCATACTGAAATGTATGTTTATCATTGATTAATTAAAAAGTGATTAATAAGTGGTTTTTATATATGACATATCGCGGATTTGTGTCACCTTTCCTGCATGGTTTTCAGTATTTAGAAAGTATTTATTTTTATGTGCTCAAATCTGTCTTTTTTCATTACTATGAAAAAAAGGTTTTGGTATTTGTATATATATTTATTTGTCAAAATCACAAATATCTAAGTGACATAGACATGAATTCACAGGATACATGTTTTGCCAAATTATGTATTCTTCATTTCTTTTAACCCTTAGTAAAAAGAGAAGGGAAATGTTGGATTTATTGTAAGTTTTTTCTTTGGTGGGGTTAGTGCAAGTTGGGGACAGAGCTGTTGGCAGAGGGAGGCAAATATTTGACCAGTGATTCACCCTTGAGAAATCTCTCTTCTTATATTGGCTGTTGCCACTCAGGTGTAATTACAGGTAGCAGCCTGATAGTCAGCAAGCTACCTGGCCAGTGTTAAAACCTACAGGACATCCTCCCACTTACAGCCTTTGTATGTGGGCTGTGTTTGGACCACAGGATCCCCTTTCATGTGGTCTTTGGCAATAGGGTGGAGGTTCAGGCAGGTTTAGGGTTTGTTTTAGTTGTTTCTTTGGATTATCTTCAGTGTAGTCTAGGAGATTTTCCATTAGGCTCTGAGGTCAGCATAAATTCCATTACTTACTCTTCACAGTAGGCTCTGTCTTTGCAAATGGTGGCCAAGTGTTACTTATTCTCATTGCATTCTCAACTGCCCTATTTTTCCCTAAAATTTCTTGAAAATTCAGGTATGTGGGTAAGACCTTGCTTTAGTTTCTAGTAGTGGTATAGAATTTTCCCCATTCCATTGGTTGAACTGTGGGGAATTAGGAGGGGAAGGATATGTGACATGTGAGCTTGGTTTGCCAGTTTGGTTCCAGAAGTCCTACATCTTAAATTTATTAAGAAACATTCATAGAAAGTAGAGTAGTGGTTGTTAGCAGCTGGAAGAGGGCACAATGGTGAATAATACAGGGTCTCTTTTTGGGATGATGAAAAGATTCTCAAATTTAGATAGTGGTGATGGTTGAAAATATCTATAAATGTTCTAAAAACAACTGAATTGTACACTTTAAGGGGTGCATTTTATGGTGTGAAAATTATATCTCAATAAAGCTGCCATTAAAATCTAAAAAAAAAACAGAAAAAAGAAACATTCAGGGACTTCCCTGATGGTCCAACAGTTAAGACCCTGAGCTTCCACTGTAGGGGGCATGGGTTTGACCCCTGGTCGGGGAACTAAGGTCCTGAATGCCACGTGGTGTGGCCAAAACGTAAAAAACCAAACCAAACAAACAAAAAATTCAATTACAAAATTATCACCATGTTGTATTCTGTTGAATGTTGATGCATGTATCAGTTATATACAACTCAGAGTGCATGTTACTTTAAAATATCATTAGGAATGGTGATGAGCCAATAAAAAGCCTCTTTAAGACAAAAGTAAAATTGGAATCATAGCACTGGTATTAACCTGAGTGGAAACAGAGGACTATATGGTAGAAAATGGAGGATAAGAAGAGGATTTTTTCCCCTTTTCTTGAATAATAAGAGTTTATTCCGGAGCAAAATTTCAAGAGAGGCTATTTATTTATTCATTCAATCGTCATTCATTGTTACAGACATTTATTGAACAATGTTTGCCATCCACTATTCTAGTCACTGAGAATACAAAGATGAATACAATAGTCCTTTTTCCTTAAGAAGTTTACAGTCTGAGGAGGAGGGTATAGATATGGAACAAATAATTAGACAATGATAGTAAATATTTTGGGAAATATATATACAGAGTGTATGGAAGAATATAAAATGGACAACTGATTCAGTCTAGAGAAGGCTTTTCAGAAGAGATCAGCTCCTGTACTTAATTCTGAAGAAGAGTAGGAATAAGCCATGCAAAGAGTAAGGGATGTAAAATTATTTTAAGCAGAGGAGGAAATAACATGGGTGAAGGCCCACAGGTGAGACAGAATATGGTGGATTTGAATAACTACAAGATGGCTGTAATATAGAGGACTAAGAGGGCAATGTTAAAGATGAGATCGGAGAGACAGGCAAGGGCCAGATCATGATGTGCCTTGTAGGCCATGTGTCTTAAGGTCTCCCAAAATTTGGGATGACTCTCCTCTTTGAGCAGAGACCAAACTTTAATTCTTTTAATCCCTAAGAAATGGGAATTGCAGGTTCCAAGAGGCAAGACTCTTTTGAATGCTCTACTAATTGTATTACCAAGTGCTACCCAGGTGTCATCTGGTGGTGATTTAAAATATATCCACACAGATTTGATATTCCTCCCTTCAGAGGGTAGAGCCTAATTCCTTTCCCTCTTGAGTGTGGGCCATACATAGTAACTCATTTCCAAAGAATAAAATGAGGTAGAAGTAATGGTGTGTGACATCCTGAGATTAGGATATAAAAGGCATTGTGGCTTTCTCCTTGGCATCTCTCTTGGATTGCTTATTCTGAGGAAGCTAAGTGCCATATTGTAAGATACTCAAGAAGCTCTGTGGAGAGGTCCATGTGGCAAGGAGCTGAGGCCTCCTACCAATGGATATGTGAAAATTGGTTCTCCAGACTCTGTCAAGCCTTCAGATGATTACAGCTCCAACATCTTGACTGTAATCTCTTGAGGACAACCCAGCTAGGCCACTCTCAGCTTCCTGAATCTCAGAAATGGTATGAGATAATAAATGTTTATTGTTTTAAGCCACTAAATTTAGGGGTAAATAGTTACTCAGCAATAGATGACTAAAACACCCTGTACAGCTGCAGGCCCTGTACCTGAAAGTGAGATTTTTCACACGCTTCTTAAACAATCTCTAGGCTGCAGGCCTGGAGATTGGTGGTCTTTGAGCAGTATAAGAGTCTGCCTGGGCATGATGAGGATAGGGCAAATAAGGGACTCTAGTGACACCAAAATCCCCCCAAAGAGGGATTTTGACCAACAGCCTTAAACATAATTATTGAAAAGACACTTAAGAGTATAGACAAGGAATAATTCTATTTCCTTCTATTGATAGGTAAGCCCTTCTCTAGGAAGAGGCCCATAGACCTTGCTTAAGAACAACTCAGTTACTGTTAATCTCATCAGCTTCCCAAGAAAAGGAAAAATCATCATAGGACAGCTTGCATCACTTTCTCCTGGATAAGAGAAGAGGGCTTAAGTGATCTTATTTATTCCTACTGATTAAAAGCCATCCTAAATCTTGTAACTTCCAAATTTGTCACTCTAGTCCAGACTCTCCCTTAAGTCCCAGTTTCACATATCTCACCACCTTTAAGACATCTCCATTTGGATATCTCTTACATACCTCAGACTTAAAATATCTAACACGGAATTATTGATTCTCCACACCCACAGTGGACTTCCTAGTGGTATCCTTACCAGTCAGTTGTTCAAACCAGAAACCTAGGAATCCATCTTTATTTTCCTTTATTTCCCAAGTCAAATCTATCAGCAATTCATGTTGATTTTTTTCTCCAAAACAAATCTTGAATTTATTGCTGTCATCTTAGTCCAAGCCACCCTCATATCCCATGGATTATTGCCTCAACCTCTTAACTGGCCTCCTATTCTCTCTTCCTAATCCCTTCTCTTTTCATCATCCAGAGAGATTTTATTAAAATGAAAATTGATCTTATGATTCTCCTACCTAAAACATTTCAGTGACTTTCCATTCATTTAAGATAAAATGGAAACTCGACTATCTCTGGCAAGGCCTTGTGTCAAAGGGCCTCATCTACTTCTCAAACTCCTTTCCCACCACTCTTTCTCCTTAGTTATTATACCTCCATTACCCTGATCTTCCAGGCCTCAGGCTCCTGTCAGATCATTGCTCGCCACATGGCCTTTTCACATGCTTTTTCTTCTGTCTGGAATTTTACCTTCCCGTTCTTCATCTGTGGGCTTCTCACCAGCTCAAAGAGGTCTTCTTTGTCTTAGGGAACAGCTCTGTCCAAACAGCTCTCTCTGCTACGTAAAATAAATAACTCAATTGTTATTCTTTTTCTTGTCCTGTTATTTTCTTTTATGTATATATATATATTTAAAATTTATTTATTTTCTTTATTTTTTTGGCTGCATCAGGTCTTAGTTGTGGCTCACGGGATCTTTTGTTGTGGCGCATGGGCTCTTTGTTGCAGCACGCGGGTTTCTCCCTAGTTAAGGCGTGCAGGTTTTCTCTCTCTAGTTGTGGCGCATGGGTTCCAGAGCAGGTGGGCTTTGTAGTTTGTGCCATGCAGGCTCTCTTGTTGAGGCGTGTGAGCTCAGTAGTTGTGGCACGTGGGCTTAGTTGCCCCGTGGCGTGTGGGACCTTAGTTCCCCTACCAGGGATCGAACCCGCATCCCCTGTATTGGAAGGAGGATGATTCTTTACCACTGGACCACCAGGGAAGTCCCTTGTTCTGTTATTTTCTTTACAAGACTTACCTGGATTTGTAATTACATTATTTTTCTATTTACTTGCTTTTGTTTGCTTGTTTTTGCCTGTCTTCCCACTGGAATGTAAGCTTCTTGAGGTCAGGAACCACGTTTGTCTGTTTCATGATTGTAGTAGAAATTCAATAAATAGTTGTTAAATAAATGAATGAGAGGTCTCAAGATTACAGAAGAGTTAAGTGTGATTCTTAAGTCTCTAGAACAGGGAACAGAAAAGAAGTTGGTACTGTTCACCACAATAAGGACAAGAGACCAAAAGGATCTGTTTAGAAGAGGAGGAGGATGAATTTTCTTTTAGACATAGTGAATGTACCTATATAATAAAATAGTCAGATGGGGATGCCTCTTGGGTTGTCTCTTCAAGAATCAAGCATGTCTATTGTAATAGAGACCTCATTTTTTTAAAATAAATAAATTTATTTTTTATTTATATTTTTGGCTGCATTGGGTCTTCGTTGCTGCTCACTGGCTTTCTCTAGTTGCGGTGAGCGGGGGCTACTCTTTGTTGCGGTGCGCGGGCTTCTCATTGCAGTGGCTTCTCTTGCTGTGGAGCACGGGCTCTAGGCGTGCAGGCTCAGTAGTTGTGGCTCACAGGCTCTAGAACGCAGGCTCAGTAGTTGTGGCGCACGGGCTTAGTTGCTCCGCGGCATGTGGGATCTTCCCAGATCAGGGCTCGAACTCCTGTCCCCTGCGTTGGCAGGCAGATTCCCAAACACTTTGCCACCAGGGAAGCCCCAGAGACCTCATTTTTTTTTTTTTTTTTTTTTTTTTGCGGTACGCGGGCCTCTCACTGTTGTGGCCTCTCTCGTTGCGGAGCACAGGCTCTGGACGCGCAGGCTCAGCGGCCATGGCTCACGGGCCCAGTCGTTCCGCGGCATGTGGGATCTTCCCTGACCGGAGCACGAACCCGTGTCCCCTGCATCGGCAGGCAGGCTCTCAACCACTGCACCACCAGGGAAGCCCCAGAGACCTCATTTTTGATGTTGAGCTGCTGACTTCTTGTTAGGCCCCACCCTTCCTTCCCCTTTGGCCTCACATCTGGACAGGCTAATAAGAGGACCCCTGGGCTTGCCTCTTCCTTCGTTGCCAGTAGGAAATTTAAATCTCCTGTGCACAGGAGCTTTTCCCCAGTTTCACCCCTTAGTCACAATAAAGACCCAAACTCACTTCCTCTGCTTTGCCCAAGTCAATCCAGACCTACTTATGCCTACACAGCTCTGTTGGGTGTCCCTTATGTGATAATATTTCCCCTCAAATTCTCTTGGTGTGTGGAGGGTCATCTGAACTACATTTTGGGTAGGGGTCCCTTCCACTTTTATAGGAGTTCTATGTAACATCTATATAAAGTCAAGTCAGATCTGGGCTAGATCAGTACAGATTTGGGGGCTTCAGAATGTAAATTAGGGGTAGCAAAGAGGTTTCATGACAAATTCTGCTCTGATGGTTTGGCAGAGGCTGCCAGTTCATTGGGCTGAGCAGGACCAAGATTTTTGCATTGATTTTTGTTTTGCATTGATTATTGATGTCTGCTATGGTCATGGGTGTTGGAAGTAAAGATATAAATGTTATGTATTTCTTCCCTGAACTAGAGGATCTCGGATTTCCTTCAAAATGTTGATTTTGCATTAAGCTAAAGCTATGGCAGATAGTTGAGTAGTCTACCCAAACTAAGGTAAAAGTCTTTATTGACAGTCTTTATTTAATAGTTATATAAATCCTTGTCAATATTATCTCTTCACTGACACTAGAGACATTTTTTTCTTATTCACTCTCAGAATAGGTAAATTTCTTTTGGCTAAAACAATGAATTGTCCAATACATGTATAGGTATAATGTTAGTGATTTCCAGATTTGCTAAGGAATGTTAAAATTGCAAATGTTTTATATCTTGTTTTCCTTTAAAGTAGCAATTTTTAAAACTTCAAAAACTTTCTCAAAATTAGATACATCTCTTTTTATAATGTCCTTTAAATCTTGATTATTGACGTGAATTTGCTTCTAAGAGATTGGTATACTATTAAATAGTTCTAACAAACTAAACAAATAAATCAAAATTTGAAAACCTAGTATTTTTAGGGCAATCATAAAGTTGATTTAGCTGTGGCCAACAGTGACTTTTTCTTAGCTCTTCCTAAAGAGAGTGACTGTGACTCTAAGTGGCTGCTTACTCACCTGTTCTGAACTGGCTTAATAATACCAAAGTGAACTTACTGGCTCACTTAACTGTAAAGTCCCCCGTGGCACAGGGAAGGGAATTTTCCCCCTCCCTGAAACCAAGAAAAAAATGTTATGATTGGGTGCATATGAAAGAAAGGTTTACTCCTCAGTCTTTTTGTCTATTTAAGTGGGTTGTTTACCCACTCTGTACCCACCTGTTCAGGAAGAAAAAGAACTGGAGACAACTGATAGAGAGCACCAGTGGAGCAGCCTGCACACGTGTTGAGTGGCTGAACAGGATGCGTGGGCACATAGACAAAGATACCAGGGGGCTTGAGCTGTTTTGCCAGTATGCTGAGGATTGACTGCCAGATGTGGTTGCGGAGAGTCCGCAATAAACTACTGATGGTGGATGCTCCTGGTTGTGATGGTGGTGGGGTGGGGGGGTGTGGGTTGTAGAGGTAGAGCTGGAGCTAAATGCAAATCAGAGCTCTGCAGTGAGGACACTGTTCAGGGATCTCTGAAGAACTCACGCATAAGCCCTGTGAGACAACCAGCATTTAATGGCTAACCACTCAGAAGGCATCAGTAGTTAGTCAATGTTGGCTAGAGAAAGGATAACAACCGAAGTGGCCAGCTGGGTAAGGAAGTTGTTGCCCTTCTTCCATTAAACCCCATCTCCTGAGAGGCTAGATCCATAGCTTAGATAGCATCTTCTAGTGCTGAAATTGAAAAGCAGTAGGGATTAGGGACTTTTCTGTAAAATAATGTCACCATTTCAGCATAGTGTCTGTCATTCAGTTAACTGGTTCTTTCTAAAGGAAAGGAACATTTGAATCTACTGTAGGACTTAATTTTGTTGAGGAATGAAACAAATTTTGAAGAAAGGAAGATATTGGCAATCCTGGGTTAACCAAGATTGTATTTGTTTTTGTATTTAAAAAAATTTTTTTCTACAGTTTATTTGTTTGAATCAGATTCCAAGTAAGGTTCATACATTGCAATTGGTTCCTATGTCCTTTTTTTAAAAAAAAAATTTATTTATTTATTTATTTATTTAGGCTGTGCCAGGTCTTAGTTGTGGCACGCAGGATCTTTAGTTGCGGCATGCGGACCTCTTATTTGTGGCATGCATGTGGGCTCTAGTTCCCAGAACCCAGGCCTCCTGCACTGGGAGCGCAGACTCTTACCCACTGGACCACCAGGGAAGTCCCTGGATTTGTTTTTTTTTTTTTTTTTTTTTTTTTTGCGGTACGCGGGCCTATCACTGCTGTGGCCCCTCCCATTGCGGAGCACAGGCTCTGGACGCGCAGGCCCAGAGGCCATGGCTCACAGGCCCAGCCGCTCCGTGGCACGTGGGATCCTCCCAGACCGGGGCACAAACCCTCATCCCCTGCATTGGCAGGTGGACTCTCTACCACTGCGCCACCAAGGAAGCCCTGGATTTGGTTTTAATCGCTGCTCTTTACCTATCTGTTGTCCCCAAAGAAATCCACAACTTCTCCTTTACAGCTTCAAATCATCCCAGGTAAGACTCTTAATTCATTTCTTTAAAATATATTCTATTTTTCTGCGTCACTCTCAGTTATAATTATGTTTTTTTTCTTCAGAATAAAGGAACATGAAGAGGAAGAAGAGAGAAGGAGAAAAGAGGAAGAAAAGGATGCTGAGGAAATAAAGCGACAGAATTCATTATATGAAATAGAAATGAAAAAAGAGAGAGGAAAGAAAAAAGAAGCGATCAATGAAAGCAGGAGACTATTTTTTGTAAGTTGAAAATACTTCAAAAATGTATCTCTTCAAAAAATTACAAAGTCCGATGCCAAATTTTTAATATTTTTTTTATAAATAATAGTGGTATAGAAAACAAGTTTGCTATTAAGTTGGGTTTTTAAGTGTACTTTGGGGGGAGCTATATTTGCTGTTATTTCATTTGGATGTGCTCTCATTCATGAACAAGAATTAAGAGAATGAGACTTTTTAAAAATGAATTTTGTTATCCTAAAAATGAGAGTTGTTATGAGCAATGAATGGGGTGATACGTGTTTGGTATCTCCTGCACTATTAATATATGCTGAACAAATGGTAATAATTATTTTATGGTAGTTGCAATTTATTTTGTAATTTTTTATATTCATTTCTTTAAAGTTATTTTTTATTCTTAAGTAACATATACACAGATTTAAAACATCAAACATCAACAAAATGCTTAAAAGAAGAGTAGCAGTCATTGCTTCACTCCTTCTGCTTCTTGGAAAATTATATTCTAAATAATCTATGTATTTTAGGGACTTCCCTGGTGGCACAGTGGTTAAGAATCCGCCTGCCAATGCAGGGACACGGGTTTGAGCCCTGGTCTGGGAAGATCCCACATGCCGCGGAGCAACTAAGCCCGTGTGCCACAACTGCTGAGCCTGCGCTCTAGAGCCCACGAGCCCCAACTACTGAGTACGTGTGCCACAACTACTGAAGCCCACACACCTAGAGCCTGTGCTCTGCAACAAGAGAAGCCACTGCAATGAGAAGCCCATGCGCCACAACAAAGGGTAGCCCCTGCTCGCTGCAACTAGAGGAAAGCCTGCGTGCAGCAACAAAGACCCAATGCAGCCAAAAATAACTAAATAAATTTATAAAAAATAATAATGCTTGCTTTATAGTTTGGATGTAGAATTCTGGGTTCAGAATTCAGAGGTTTGTATTTATGTTTTCATAATATTCTAGCTTTCAGTATTGCTATGGAAAAGTATTATGCCATTTATGGTCTTCATTCTATGTATGTGATCTGGTGTGTTTTGTTTTTACTTCCCTTGTCTCTCTTTCTCTGAAAGCTCTGAGGGTCTTTATCTCTGCAGCTCTAAGATTTAACAGGGGCATACCTTGTTTAGGTGTTTTTCATTTTGCTGAGCACTCAGTTGATGCTTCAACCCATAAATGCATCAAGTTTTCTTGTTTTATTTCTTGTATAATTTTGTCCCTTTCTATTTTGTTTCTTCCATTCTAGAACCCCTCTGATTTATATTGGACTTTCTGAAGTGATGCTCTAATTTAAAAAAAATATTTTCTCATATTATTAGTTAGGGTAAGACTCAAAAGTGTATAACAGAAAACCCAAAATAAAGAATGTAAAAAATTACAAAATAAATTGCAACAGTACCTTTATCTGAAGTGCAGAGGTGGTCATGCCAAGGCTGATATGGTACCTCCAGAATCAAGGGGGAATGAGACAGCTTTTCTTTTTTTGCTTTGCTATTCTTGGAACATAGGTGGCTTCTGTCCTCAGGATTGCCTCATGGCCTTGAATAGCTGCTGGAGCTCCTGGCCACATTCCAGGCAGCAAGAAGGAGAAAGAATGAAGGACAAAAAAGGATTTCCTAACTATCTGTCCTCCTTTTAAGGAACTTTTTCAGAATTCCCACTTAACAATTTCCATTAAATCTCATTGGTTATAATTTAGTGACACCTAGCTGAAAAGAAAGCTTGGAAATATAGTCTTCTAGGTGAGCATATTGCCACTCTGAACAAAATCTGGATCCTGCTACTAATGCAGAAGAGAAGAAAGACTCTTGGGTAGGCAATTAATTGTTCCTGTCATTTTTGGGTTTTGTTTGACTTTGAGAGTTATTCTCAACTTTGTCTTCTAAATCTTCTATTGAATTTTTAATTTTAGCTATCAAAATTTTAATTTTTAAGAGTTTTACTTGTAATATTATTATTCCTTTTGCAGAAAATCTTATTCTTGGTTCATGGATATAATATTTTTTATCTTTCCAAGTCACTTTGGAATAGGACAGACCTTGTTTTGTATGCTAACTCTGCTACTTACTAGCCATATGCCCTTGAGCTGAGGCTTTCAATTTTTAAAAATCAAGATTAACTTTGTGTTAACTCTGGGCTTTTCTTATTATAAAATATCTGTATGAACATTTACAATAACCTTAGAAAAAAACAGTAAAATAAAGTTTTTTGGGCTTCCCTGGTGGCGCAGTGGTTGAGAGTCCATCTGCCGATGCAGGGGACACGGGTTCGTGCCCCTGTCCGGGAGGATCCCACATGCCGCAGAGCGGCTGGGCCCGTGAGCCATGGCCACTGAGCCTGTGCGTCCAGAGCCTGTGCTCTGCAACGGGAGAGGCCACAACAGTGAGAGGCCCGTGTACCAAAAAAATAATAATAATAATAATAATTCAAAACCATCACTTTTAAGAGTTTGATATTTTCATTACCTTTTCATGTCAACTAATATATCTTGTAACCAGATTACAGCTTTGAAAAGTAATACCCCATAAAATAAAAGAGTACTTAAGAGTAGTAGGTACATAGTAGACCCTGAGTTATAAATGTAGTGGAATATTAAATATTATACCTAATAACTTTTACCTTGAATTGATTTCTACTTGCAGTAACAGAAAGCACTGATACATCTATGTATCCAGGCTGTTGTGTTCAAAGACACCTATTTTTATGATGGCTAATGCAGGTCAGGTTGTAGAACTTTAGAACCCCTCTGATTTATATTGGACTTCTGAAGTGATGCTCTAATTTATAAAAATATGCTGATATGAACAGATTTTTATTCTTTGTTAAAAAACTGACCTATTAAACATTTTTAAATTAGAATATACATCTGTATAATTTTTTGTATATGCACAAAAAGAGAGCCTGGACAAGAAAGTAGTTTCACGGTAATTGAGTCTGGTGGGTGGAATTAGGAATAGGCAGATGGGGGATGTGGTAGGAAGGCCGCTTTACACTGTGTGTTTTTAAAATATTGTAAATTTGTGTAGCATATGACATATTAACTATTCAAACATTAAATGAATGTATACATATTTACTGTATTTTATCTGATTATAGAATTATTTTAAATTCATATTTGTAAAGAAATGAGATATTTGAAAAGAAATACAGAAAATTAAGATGTGAAAGTCACCTATAATCTCATACCCTAGAGATAACTACTGTTAACATTTGATACATTTCTTCCAGTTATACATTCATTATAAACTTGTATTTATATATATTTGCAAAACTAAAATACTCCATGGTAGTGTTTTATATTCTGCTTTTTTCTCCTACTTACTGATTATGTTATTTGTATCTTCCCATGTCTTTGAGAGTGTAATTTATTTAACCGTTTCTCCATTATTGACTATTTAGAGGTTGTTTCCAATTTTCACTATTATAAATAACTTTGAGGTGAAGTGCATGGTAGGTACATAAAACGTAATGTTCACCTCTGATTATCTCCTTGGGATAAACTTCCAAGAGAGAAATAAGTGTATTAGAAGCTGTGACCATTTGACATTTGATATCGTATTAGATATCTCTATGTTGAAAGATACTTTTCTTTGTGATAGGATAATACACAATTTTTTCCTCCAAGGAACATCTGAATGACAAAAATACCATCAAAGCTGTAGAACGGCAGCAGCAAGAGGAAGAAGATGAAAAGATTAGAAAATTTGTCAAAGCAAAAGAACGTCTTACACAAATGGGGAAAGAAAAAGAAGCTGAAACACACAGGTCAGCTTCTAAAATAATTTTTGTGATTAATAAAGTACTGTCTGAAATTATTTTATTCTAAATCAGAAGTTGTGATATGAGAGTAGTCTTTAGGGAAAAGGTCTCATTAGTTATGTCAGGGCGTTTAGTGACATGGTGATTTCAGCTTGGAGCACGTGAATTGGGGTTCCCTTGGAATATTGATGACATCTGTGTGGTAGGTGGTTGGAAATACTGAAAATCTCTGCTTTAGGAGAGGGGTATGAGCTGGAGATGGCTTCGTGAGCCATTGATGTACAAGTGGGAATTGGAACTGTGGATACAGGTGAGCTCACCTGGGGGAGTAGGTAAGAAATGAAGGTGACATAGTCCTTAGGGAAATCCATAGTTAAATGTCAAATGGAGAATGAAGGTAATATGAAGACCAAGGAATAGTTCCCAGAGAATGGAGGAAAAGCAGAGAAACAGCAAGGGAGCGGGGGTGGAGACTCAGTAAGAAGAGAGCAGTCATCAGTGTTAGATCACTAGAGGGGTTAAATGAGATTTTAAAAATGAAGCACCCATCAGATTTAGAGGTCATTTCTTACCTTAGTGAGCAGTTTGGGGTGAGGTGAGGTAAGAGACTTACAGTACATCGTGTTTCTGTCTAGGCAATGCTTTTCACTTGTGCAAAACCCTCTGATGGCTTTATATCACTTAGAGTCTTGACTATGGCCCATAAGGCTCTACATCCATCCTAATTCCCAGCTGACCCCAGCCTCCTCTCTCAAACCTCATCTCTTACTGTTCTCTCCTTCTTTCCCTCTTTGTCACTCACACTGGACTTCTCCTGTACCCTCTTTGGGGAATGCTCACCTCCTTTAACTCTTTCAGATCATTACTCAAATATTGCCTTCTCATTCCGGCCATCCCTATGTTATTTAAAATTACAAGCCCATACCCCACATTGCTCATCACTTTAACTGCTTTCTTTTTCTTTGTTGCATGATACAGCACTATTTTAATTATTTATTTTGTTTGCTGTCTCTCTACCCCAACTATTGTGAAAGCTCCATGAAAGTAGAGATTTTTAATGTTTTTGTTTACTGTTATGTCCCAGTACCTAGAATAGTCCCTGGCACATAGTAGGTAATCAAAGTGTTTAAAATATTGTTTTTGAAAGCCTAGATGAAATGTCATGCCCACATCATTTTCTAGCTTTCTCATGGCATTTATCACTTTTGCCTGCATAGTTATTTACATAATTGTCTTTTCTCCACTTTAGATTGTCATTCCCCTGGGGCATGTGCTGTGTCCTTTCTCATTGTTTCTCCCATGTCGCTTTGCAAATTCACTCAATAATCAGTGAATATGTCACAACTAAATTTAAAAGTATATTTTGCCCAATTTCCTTAATGAAAATGCCCCCATTCCTTTAACAAATATGTAGTTATTGTCGATGATGTGCCAGGCACCATGCTTGGCCCTGAACTAGAGAGAGGACTTACCCTGTCTCTGACCTCGGAAATCTCACAGTGTAAAAGGAGAGTTATTTATCTTCATATAAACAGATGAAGTCAATAAAGTGCTATGAATAAATTCCAGACAGGGCATAGTAAGGATGAATTTATTCAGGATTTTGATAGCTTTTTCTGTTTTTGAGGTTACATTTAAAGAAACGCCTTTGACTTATTTTTATAATCTATGTGTTCAATATTAGAGCAAGTAGGATAGTCTAATAAAGTATTTAAAAATATTTTTCATGTGGAGAATTTTACACTTTATTTCCTATACACACACATACACAAGATCATACTATATGCATTTTTCCCTTTGGATTTTTAGAATAGACTTTATTCTAAAAATAAAGTATAAAATAAAGTATTAAAAATAATTTCCACTTAATATATGAAAGGAGCAATGGGGCTCCCTTTCAGTCTTGTAAAAGACTATAAAATATCTGACTCTCTAAGTAAAGTATATTGGCTCCATAAAAAATCCATTCATGAAGACTTGACAAGTGATGGTTATTTTGTTATAGGCTAATGGAGGAACGGAGAGAAAGAATAAATAACTTCCTGAGTAAACTAATGAAAGAGAAATTTAACAATGAAGATTTGATTATTGCTAGAGATATTGCAGAAGCTGAGGCTGAATGGGAAAAAAGAGAAAGAGAAAAGTATGAAAAAAACAAAGCAGAATTAAAAGCAATTGCAGAACATAGAGCTCTTGTGGTAAGCAATTTAATGATGAGAAATAAAAATCAAAAAACAAATTTGAGCCCTTTACACTGTAGTTTCTCCTTACTCCCTCCTAATATACTCCCTCTGCCTCCCTGACAAAAACTAGCAGATTTGAAAAACAATGTATAAATTATCTTCCTATAGTCTTGAAATCAGACCATGTTTACTTTCTAACAGAAGATGACATGGTAGACAATTACAAATAAGATCTTTATAGATGCAAAGTAATAATAATCTCTTCTGTTTCAGAACCATCTGACGTGCAAAAAGTTATTCATTTAATATACCTTTCGTTTGAATGTTTTTAAGACAAATCAAGTAAAAATTACCCCATTGAATTTCTGTATATCTTAATCCTTCAGAATTTATCTCCTACATGACTGACTGTCATGAGATATAAATTGGATACTTTATAAACATTGTAGCAATTAGTTTTTTACCTTACAAATATTTCCCTACCCTGAGATGGTCTTTTCTGTACCTGTATTTTTTTTAAAACCAGTATCATTCTACTTACGTTTTTATTGTTTCTTGATATTAAGGAAATAGAACAAAATCAAAGTAAACTGGCCACGTGGGCATCAGTCCATGTGTGTCCAATTTTCTGCCCTTGCATTTCTCCTGGCTGACTTTCTGCTAAGAGCTTTCTAACTTTTGTGCCTTATTGAAGGCTGTTGGTTGCTAAAAATGGTTTTAATTTTTTCCTTTGCCTTTTATCATCTAGATAAAAAATAAAGAGGAAGAAGAAAGACAAAGAAAAATAGAGGCTAAAGAACAATTGCTAGCTATCCTGAAAGCGGACCAGATTTTCTGGGAGTGTGAAAAGGAGAAAAAACGGAAAGCTGATAAAGAACGCCGAGAAGTTCAAGATGCCCATATTCAGCAAATGGTAATTATTCCTAAATGTTTATACTTCTTTTAGCAATAAATATGTAATATAGAGTTCATGATAGTTTTCTGTTTCCCAAAGCAGTTTCCTTTATCAAGTAAGATCAGATGGTCATTATGGTTATGAAAATAAAATGTATTAAAAATGTGAAGAGGGGGCTTCCCTGGTGGTGCAGTGGTTGAGAGTCCGCCTGCCAATGCAGGCGACACAGGTTCGTGCCCCCGTCCGGGAAGATCCCACATGCCACGGAGCGGCTGGGCCCGTGGAGCCATGGCCGCTGAGCCTGCGCGTCCGGAGCCTGTGCTCCGCAACGGGAGAGGCCACAACAGTGAGAGGCCCCCATACCGCAAAAAAAAAAAAAAAAAAAAAAAAAAAAAAAATGTGAAGAGTTAGTTTTTGTTTTTATGGGTATTGAAGTTCTCACACTAGGTTTATGTCTTTTGCACAACTATTTATCCTTCTTTAGTTTCTACTGTGTTTTGATAAATATGAAAGAAAATACAAATGCAAATGGCAGGCCATGATGCTTCCTTTACTCTTTCCCCCTCTTTAAAACCACTACCCAGAGAATATGTTGATTGGGATCACTTTCATATTTGAGGTGAGTGGGGGTCCCAGAGATTTTAGAACATGTGTGGAGGACCTGGCATCCAATCATTTGTGTCTAAAAACTGTTTTTCCAGAATAGCTGTACCATTTTCTGTTCCTACCAGCAATGAGTGTAAGGACAAGTTGCCCTACATCCTTGCTAACACTTGTTATTGCCATCCTTTAATTTTTAACTATTCTAGTATAGTGTTATCTCATGCTGTTATTTTGCATTTCCCTAATGACTAAAGATATTGAACATCTTTTCATGTACTTTTTAGTCATTTGTGTGCCTTGTGAAGTTTAAATCTTTTGCCAATTTTTTAGTTGGGTTGCTTTCTTTTCTCTTTTTTAATTTATTTTGTTTTATTTTTGGCTGCGTTGGGTCTTCATTGCTGCACGCGGGCTTTCTCTAGTTGTGGCAAGCGGGGGCTACTCTTCGTTGCAGTGCATGGGCTTCTCATTGTGGTGGCTTCTCTTGTTGCAGAGCATGGGCTCTAGGTGCGTGGGCTTCAGTAGTTGTGGCATGTGGGCTTCAGTAGTTGTGGCATGCAGGCTCAGTAGTTGTGGCTTGTGGGCTCTAGAGCGCAGGCTCAGTAGTTGTGGCGCATGGGCTTAGTTGCTCCATGGCATGTGGGATCTTCCCGGACCAGGGATTGAACCCGTGTCCCCTGCATTGGCAGGCAGATTCTTAACCACTGCACCACCAGGGAAGCCCTGGGTTTCTTTCTAATTGTTGAGTTTTAACTTTTTTTTTTTTTTTGTGGTACGTGGGCCTCTCGCTGTTGTGGCCTCTCCCATTGCAGAGCACAGGCTCCGGACGCACAGGCTCAGCGGCCATAGCTCATGGGCCCAGCTGCTCCGCGGCATGTGGGATTTTCCCGGACTGGGGCACGAACCCATGTCCCCTGCATCGGCAGGCGGACCTCTCAACCACTGTGCCACCAGGGAAGACCTTAATTTATTTGTTTAATGTGAAATATACATAACATAAAATTTATCATTCTAACCAGGGGTCCCCAATTCCTGGGCCGCAGACTGGTAGCGGTCTGTGGCATGTTAGGAACCGGGCTGCATAGCAGGAGGTGAGCAGTGTGCGAGCGAGCAAAGCTTCATTTGCCACTCCCCATTGCTCCCCATTGCTTGCATTACCACCTGAATCATGGCTTACATTACTGCCTGAACCATACCTCCCCCTCCCGTCCTTGGAAAAATTGTCTACCACGAAACCGGTCCCTGGTGACAAAAAGGTTGGGGACCGCTGATTCTATTTTTAATTATACAGTCCAAGGGCATTAAGCACATTTACACTGAGGTGCAACTGTCAACCTGTCCATCTTCAAAACTTTTTCATCACCCTACTCTGAAACTCTGTACCCATTAAACAGTAACTCTCTCTTCCCCTTCCTCCCAGTTCCTGGTAACCAGTGTTCTCCTTTTTGTCTCTGTGAATTTGCTTATTCCAGGTACCACATATTAGTGGAATCATACAATATTTGTCCTTTTTTGCCTGTCTTATTTCACTGAGCTTATGTCTTCAAGGTTCATTCATGTTGCTGCATGTGTCAGAGTTTCATTCCTTATTAATGCTGAATAATATTCCATTGTACATATATACCACATTTTGTTTATCCATACATCCATCAATAGATATTTGGGTTGTTCCCATTTTTTGGCTATTGCAAATAATGCTTCTGCACATTGGCATAAGATATCTGTTTGAGTCCCTGTTTTCAATTCTTTTGCTCATATACCCACAAGTGGAATTGCTGGATCATATGGTAATTATATGTTTAATTTTCTTCAGAACCACCATAATGTTTTCTACAGCAACTGTACCATTTAACACTCTGAGCAGCAATGTTCAAGGGTTCCAGTTTCTCCAAATTCTCAACATTTTCTGTGTTTGTTATTGCTTATCATAATGGATTTGAAATGGTATCTCATTGTGGTTTTCATTTGCATTTCCCTCATGATTAGTGATGTTGAGCCTCTTTTCATATGCTTATTCAGTCTGAAGACTTCCTTTAGCACATTTTATAGCACAGGTGGGCTAGCAATAAATTCTTTCAGTTAATGTTTTTCTGGAGATGTCTTTATCTTGCCTTTTCATTGGATATGAAATTATTGGATATCATTATTCTCAGCCTTTAGAATGTTTGTTCCAGTGTCTTCTGGCCTTCACTGTTTATGACTAGAAATCTGCTGTCAATCATTGTTTGTCCCCTATATGTGATGTGTCATTTTTCTCTTGAAAATGAAGTTTTTTCTTCATTTTTGGCTTCCTGCAGATTGACTATGATGCATTTTTTTTGAGTTTTTTCTATTTGGGATTTGTGGTGCCTCTTGGATGTGCTAGTTAATATCACCAAACGTGGGGAATTTTCTGTTATTTCTTCAAATATTTTTCCTGCTTCTTTATCCTTTTTTCTTCAGGGACCCAATCTGCACATACACAGAGACATCTGATATTATTCCAGAAACCTCTGACAATTCTGATCACTTTTAGCCAATATTTTTCTCTTTGTTCCTCAGATGGGACAGTTTCTATTGACCTACCTTCAGATTCACTGATTCTGATGTTGAGCTCATCTAGTGAATTTTTCAGTTATTGAACTTTCAACTCTACAGTTTTCATTTGGTTCTTTTTAATATTTTTTATATTGTTTCTATTTCTCTGATTCCCAGTTCACTCATTCTGAGCATATTTCCTTTAATTCACTGGATATATTCATAATAACTGCTTTGAAATCTAATTGCTAAAGTCAATACACAGTTTCATTCAAAGTTAGTTTCTGTTTCCTGAGAATAATGTAACACGTTTCTATTTCTTTGCAGGTCTAGTAATTTTTGGTTGAAAACTTGACATTTTATAGAATATGTTGTCGATTCCATTTTGTTATGAGTTGTTGCTTTTTTAGTAGGCAACTGCTTTTCCTGGACGCAAGCTATGAAATCTGTTTTCACCACAGAAGGTAGCCTCTGATGTCTTTGCTCACTTTTATTTTTTAAAGCCTCAACTCCTAGGGTTCCTCACTGTACTGGTGTTGACAGTCATCCAATAATATGGGTAGAGTTTATGTTCAGACACCTTCAGCCAGTAATTTTTTTACTCCTACCCCTGCTATGCAAGCTGTGGGCAGGTTGAGGGTGGTAGTCCAAAGAACACTAAATTCCTAATTTCTCCCAGGCTTTTTTTGCCAGGCTCCTGAGGTATCCTGTGTGAATGTGTTTTATCAATTAGTCAGGGATGTCTGTAGAGTTTATCATTTCAACTCTTCTCTGTGTCATTCCAGAATCTCCCCCTTCAATTTCTAGCTGCTTTGCCACTCAACCCAAATAGAATCTGACATCATTGTCCAGTTAAATTGCAAGTTTTCACCTCCTGAGCTGGAGAGATAGCAATGCCCTCCAAAGAATGCCAGAAACTTGCGGTTCTTACCTTCTGATTTAGTAGCAGTTTTTCATGAAAAAACACTTCTCAAGTAGTTGCCTGTACATGGTCACTTACCAGTGCTCTGAAATGGTTGATTTTAATAATTTTTAATAATAAACTTGTTTTCTGTGGAGAATAATTGGCCAACCTCCTCATGTGGCCATTATCAGAAGTAGGATCTGCCATATTATTTTGAAGCAAATTCCAGATATCATATCATTTTATCAATGTATGTTTCAGTATCTTATCTCTAAAGCTCAGGGACTCTTTAGAAATTAACATAATCACAATTCTGTTAAAACACCTAAAAAAATTAACATTCAAAAATATAAAACAATTAACATTCAGCATTTAAATTTCCCCCCGATTGTCTCATGAATATTTTTTAGAGTTTTTGTTTGAGGATGAAACAGGGCCCATATATTCTATTTGGTTGATTGATATGTCTTTCAAGTTTCTTTTAACCTATAACTCCTCCTCCACCCCCATCCTCTGTTTTTATCTTAGGTTCTCCCTCCTTGTCTCCATTATGTTTATCTTGCAATTTATTTGTTGAAGGAACAGGGTTTCTTATCTTTTGGAATTATTATAGTCTGCATTTTGCTGATTGGATCCCTGCAGGGTAGTATTGTTCCTCACATTTCATGTAAAATCTACTTTAGGTCAGATTCAGGTTCAACTTTTTGGTGAAAACTCCTCATAACTGGTGTTGTGTATTTCCATTAGAAGGCATGTAATGACTGTTGTCTTTCTGTGATACAAACAGCCTTTGATGATTGTTACCTAGATTTAAATCATCAGGTGGAAAAATGTATTTTCTGCTTCTCATTGATTTGCTGAAGTTTTCAAAGAAATTTTCATGATCAGCAGTTTCTCTGAAGTACAATTTTAAAAGGAAAGACAGGATATTTGATTCTTTAACTGTATTTTCGAGTTTTCAAAATAATTAGCTCTCTCTCTAGCATCCTCCAAAGGTATTTGTTACTTTACCCCCATGTGTTATAATTTTTAGGATTTTAAATCAGTATTTTCTTTACAAATCCGTATTTATGCTTAATGCATATAAAGTTTAAGGTACCAGTCATGTATTCCATTATAGTTACCTTTCCTTCCATTCTCTTTTCTGTACTTCAAATATTTCTCCGTTCCCTCAATATCTTTCTACAAAACTGCTACCAAACCAATACAGTATATCCCAACTGCTCCTTGTTAAGATCCCAAATTACAGCATTTTATCATTGATGAGATAGTTCTTAGTCTTTTCTGATTTTTTCCTAATGTTATTGAATGTCATTTTCTATTTTTTTAAACTTCCGGTATCCTATCCCCTATTCAACAAATAGCATGAAAGCCTGTTTTGAAACGTAGCACTCAGTAACAAAAATTTGGTATTTTGTATTCATATGGTTGTTTTATTTCCTCACAAATTTCAATTCCTGGTAGATCTATCAGGTTTAAGCTACTGTTTTATGCTGAAGTGTTGGTTACTGAGTTTGAAATATATTTTCATGAATACTATATTCATAAGTAGACAAAATCTTAATTTTTGATAAACTCAGCATTTCTTAAAATGCTTCTAAGACACAATAAAAAGGTGTCAAACAAAACTTTATAGAAATCTTTAAAAACCCATTAGTCACCTCATATAATATAAGCAGTTAAAAGAACAATGGTTTTGTAAATTATAAAGTTAAAACAATGATGAAATGTTAGTAAACTGGCTTTTGGTAGGTAGATTGCTTATTCTACCTAGCTCCAACATTGATAAATGTCACTTGTTCCAACTTCAAATTCTGAGGAAAGAGAATGTAACTGGTTTAACCACTTAATTCAGGTATTCATTGCTGACTTAATCTTATGTGGCTGAGTCACATGGTATATCTGGCTGATTTGGGACACTGGGTTTGGGTGCATTCCTTCAGAATAGTGGATGGATAGGGACAGCAAGTGATATGTCTTCTACACTTGTCAAAGTACACATCTTCTAAATGGTAGAAACAGGATTTTAAACTTGGTTATTTGATTTTTAATCTTAATTTCATGCTGCATTGTTTGAAGATGTACCATCACATAATACGGAGCCACTACTTTGAACATGATACTATTGTGAGAAGCATGGGAGAATTTATGAAATAAATTATATAGTTGTTAAGTCAGGACTTGTCAAATATCAAATATTAGAAAGCTTGTCAAATATTAGAAAGCTCTATCTACAACTTCAAATGCTATATATATTTAGAAAATTGATTTTTTTTTTTTTACTAATACAAAGTATATTTTTTCTTTCCTTCCCAAATAGGCCAAAAATAAATTTAATGCACTGCAAGCAAAACAAGCAGAATTAGAGTACTGCAGACTTACTGAAGCTCTTGTGGCTGGAAAGCAGAAGGAATTTCAGGATTATGCCAGAAAAGTAATTGAATCTGAGTCTGAATCAACAAACAAATATATTTATCCTCTTGTAAAAGCTGTACAGGAAGGACCTGGAGGTGGTCGTGGACCAGTTTTTGTGGACAGAGGTGTATTAAGACCCAGCTATCAGGCAAATGATATCACTGGAGTCCAGCTCCCTTTTTATACCTCTCAGGGATCAAAATATAATAATTTTCAAAAGTCTAAGGGAAGGCTAGGTTTTACATGGTAGAAAAAAGTTTATTTTTAAGAAGACTGAGTCATAGCTAATATTATGAGCTACAAATTCAAGTGAATTATATGCTTATAATTTGTTAATAAAGCTGCTTTTCATCTAAGTACAATTATGTCTGATCTGATTCTTCCCCATTCAAGATTAAGTCAGATTCCATTTTTTATTTTGATAAAACACATACACAACCGAATGTATAATTTTAGCCATTTAAGAATATTCAGTGGCATTAAGTATATTCATAATATTATACAACCTGCATCTATTAGTACACAACTGCTCTGATCTGCTAACATGATAAAAGAAACCATAGCTAAAATTTGTGGCAAAGATGTAAATTGGAACTAGGACATTTTGGGTACTGAGAGGACTTGGTGGGGTGGGGGAGGTGTAAAAATTATGAATCCGCGCTTAAAAAAGAAACGTAGTACTAGGTTAGGAAATATGTTTAGGAAAGAAACCTAGAAAGCAATGAAAATAGAAAAAGCACATTGAAACTAAAAGTATTTTAATAACAAATTTGCACAGTCCATATGAAGCACTCACATTTTACATATTCTCCTGGCTTAATAAAACATTTAAAAACACTCCAGAATTTGAGAGTTTAATAATATTCACCTGCTAACACATAAAAACTACTGAATGGTGAGAACGTTTTTACTTAAGCATATATATTTTCAGTGACTCTCAAGTTAACTAGGTTCATTTTCCCTAAATATGACTAATTTAAATAAAACCAAAAATAAACAAGAAACCAAAAACTAGACAATCTGTTTTACAAACTCAATTAACATTTATATGGCTTTACAATGGTAAGTGTTATATTAAAGCTGGCAGGCACAGAATATAATAGTGTTCCTGCTGCTGAGAAATTTGGAGGAATTAAAAAGCAAATAGTAGCATTCCAGTTGACAGTAATGCAAATTCCATGTATAACCTTAAAAGTCTGCTGAGGCAAAAGACACCTTGCAATGTGAAGCACTATGACTGAACAATTACACTAGAACTTATTCCTAAACCTGGAAATTGTCACTGCTGGCTAAATTCTTAAAAGAAGTTCAGCATTGTTAAACTCTTTGCTCAGTTTTTTCCTAATACAATTTCTGTATCCCCATGGGTAAAATAAAAGTATCATTTTAATTGATTTATCTTCATTATTTAGCTTTTAATAAAAATAAAGGCCAAATAAGCTAATACAATGATTTAAAAAATACAAAAACGAACTGTTTATGATAGTATAGTTTATTTTATACAATGTTTAACTATAAAAGTTGATAGTTTCAGCGTTTCAATTCTGTAAAATGCAGTTTGCAGAAAAGTTTAACAGTTACTAATGATAAGAGAAGCAGCATTTTGATACTAATTATACAATTGCAACAACAGCTTTATTCCTAAATTTCATTAAAAAAATATACATCACAGTGACTTCTGAGCTACGAAAAGAAGTGCATTAACTTCATTTGTTTTTCCCTTCCGTAAAGAGAGCAGCCATAACTTTTAATATCCCCACATACAAATACCCAATTTATTTATCCTTCAAAATACTATAAACACACAAAGGGGGAACAAAATATACAGCATGTGCTTTTGGTAAACATAGGAATTTGCTTGAAAAAGGGGGGTGGGGCAGACACACAAATCAATCCCACCACTCCCCCCAGTACATAAAAACAAACAAAACCCCTCAACAACTCCCTTCTCCAACCTTGCTGATGGAAATTTTCAAATTCCACAAAGGTTCAAAGTGTGATGGAAAAAACTGCCACCCAGAGTAAAGCAAAATCAACTACTAAAACCATACTAATTTGTTCCACACACTAACCTGAAAACAAATTAGAACTGTCAGTAATTACTACTACTGAAAACATGAGAAGCCCAGTGTGTTCCCGTTCCCAATATTAAGAAATTTTTACTTTTCAGTTTCATATCTTCCACTGAGTACAGAATCAAAGGCCATTAGGCAAAGCCAATATGAATCAATATTATACTTGTGCAAAGATGGATTTATAAGACAAATTCTTTGAAACTTCTGTGAGGGATCTGATTAAGAAACTTAGAAACTACAATGCTCTATGAACTCACTACCTATAGAGTAACTTAAAAATGTTTTAAAGCAACCTAGTAGCTTCTCTACAAGCTCTTTAACGTTAATCTCTCTGCAGTGTCAATTTCTGTGGCAGATGGTTTACCTAGAGAAAATTCACATGAAATAATCATGAAAAAATTTCTCATATATTGCCAATCAAGCAATAAAAACAAACTAATTTAAATATCTTTAAGAGGATATTAAATCAAACATACTTTGAGGTAAACTGTAAGCTCAAACCTAACTATTATCAATTTGGCAGTAAAAAATTAAATAGTTGACTTTTAGGAAAACAGTTGTTCAAAGTAAAAACTAAAGGTTGCACAACTATTAAAAATGTAATGAAAGGATCATTTGATTAGTGTACTATTCAGATGCAAAGGCAGATGAGGTACAATTAATGCTGTCTGATCATTTTCTAAATGTTATATTCTGAAAATAAAATCTAGCTGATTGTCATCTCTCACTTCAACTCCTTCATATCTCTGTTCTATTGTAAAAACAGCTAACGAAGTTTTTTTTTAAAGGCTTATAAATAATGTTTAGCATGGAATTGCTTCTTTGATGACCAAAACTGAATACTACTTAAAGAAATTACTATTTTTTTCCCCTATGGTTACTTGTCTATAATTCTTAGTGGATAAAGCTCCGGGATCAGAGAACATAGAAGTATTTTTACTTAGCATGTTTTTTTTTTTAAATATAATTATTAGAAATCCTTTCTTAAACAGCACCTTTCTTGAAGCTCAAATAGTTTATAACAAAGACTTTTTAAATGCAGTTTACTGAATTTAAGACAAACAATAACTAATTTAAAACATATAACATTATACAGCTTGGGGACTCAAGACTCAATTATCTCTAAGGTTTGTGGTCAAAGTCTCTAAGGATTCAACCACCCTGGATTATCATAAACATCTATTACTTTTACCATAGGAAAAAAATTTGGTAAGACTCTGCTAAGGATATTTGTTTCAAGATATTGCAAACAATCATTACCCTATTTGTTATATAAATGGCTACCACAATGCCAAATGTATCATTACTGTATTAATCAATAATGGGAAGTATTATGCTAATAAGCATTGCTTTGCTCAGTACAAATAACACTGAGTAGCTACTGGGTTTACGAAGGAGCCACCTTGGTAAGAGAGTAGCTATTTGACACTACTGACAAATATTAAAGTACAAAAGCACTCTAGAGGCAACTACTAATTGGAATTCTGAAATTTCTTTTCAAATGAGGCAGGTTTTGTGTTTATTGGATGTTCAATGTTTTATTTAGAAGAGAAATTACAGAATAAAAGGCCACACATCACTAAAATAGCAATATACCACACAAAATTCTAAATGGACTTTGGATATCTTTAGTGTTTCACACTATAAGCTATCAAATTTTGCAACTTTCTACTCTATGTGGCAATGTTATACATGCCAAGTTAAAATAATGATTAACAGTTATGGTATAAAGCCCCCTGAATAGAAGAAACCAGAGTCATAAACATGCTACAGCCTACAGTGATACATAGATAAAAAAGATGCATTTTCTTGCCGGTTGAAACTCAACAGTTATGAGAGTTAGAGAAGTCAGTTCAAGTTAAAAAAAAAAAAACATGCAACATTATTACTCAACTCTATATAGGTCAGTGGCCAAAAAGAGAAATCTAAGTTAATGTGTCAATACTAACAATTTTTAGAATCTGTCTAACATAAAGACCTGCACAAGTGGTATGTTTTAGTGAGAAAACTATTTTTTTCATTTTAGAGAAGGGTAATGGTAATAATAATAATAATAATAAAACATTCCCCCAAAGCAAGTTTCATCTCTTCAGACCAACAGCAACACAGAATTGAGAATTACAACCTGATCTTCAAGGTACAGTTCTTGTCAGATGCTGTGTAACAGCAAGCCAAGCCCAATCAGTACATCAACTGAAAAAAATACTCAACTATATTTATAGACAGTGAAGTAAAACAAAACTAAAGAGGAAAAATATTAATATGAAACAAGCTACTGGTAGAACTATAAAGAGTAACATGAAGTGCAATATAAATAACTATCTATTTTAAAGCACAAATTACTCTAAAATCAAAAGTAATGACTTAATATCTCAAGTTATTAGGGTCCCACTTCTGTGTAATTAAAAGCTGCTGCTGCAAGCCTCTGTTATAAATGCAATAGAAAAATCTACACAAGATTTCCTCTACCTAGTGGCTTCTAAGGTTAATCATGAGAAACACAAGCTTTTGTAACAATGTATTCCAACAATCAGTTATGTTTGTTTCCAACTGGCCGATCACACAAATTAGGGTGTAGAATAGCATGTTTGCTACTGGCTGATTGTTGCAACACAAAAATGCATACATGAAATAGTTAAACACAGCACACAGTATTACACCAAAGTGTTTTTCTCATTTCAAGTTTATTAAAACTTTTGCAGTACAAATTATCCAGGTTGCAGATTATCAAAAGATCGACTCAATAAAGTCCACATTGGAGAAAAAAAAAAAAAAAAAGGACGAACATAAACCCAAAACAAAAGAAAACAACATAAAGGGGATTCATCAGCAAGTCTCTAAAACTTAAAATTTGAGACAGAATGGAAATAAGTTTATATAACTCACTCATCCACTTTTGTCTTCATCTGTTCCAGGGCTTGATTCATGATCAAATTTTTTATTTTTATCATGTGTGTGGTCATTTTCTTGACCCTTTGATTTTTGGCTTTCTTTTTCCACCGAGGATCTGGTCTTCTCATCCTCCTTATTTTTCAAAGTGGAGAACTTTAATTCAACTTTAATTAATTCCTGACTACTTTGTTTCATTTTTGAGAACGGACTTTGATCTCTATCAGCCTTTTTTTCCCTGTTACTATTTGAGCTACTATGATCACGATTTTTAGAGTACATTCTCTTCTCACCCTCAGAATTCTCTTTTCTGTGTGAACTTTTACTTTCTTGGTTTCTGTATTTTTCTTTGTTTCTGCTTTGACTTTCTTCTCTCTCTGAGCTCCGTGAATCTCTCCTCCTTCTCCTCCTGTCTTTACTTCTTGATCTTCCTGGCGTTGCTCTTCTCTCTCGGCTCCGTGACCTTCCTCTTCTTCTGTACTCCTGTTCTCTGTACCTATGATACTCCTTGCTTCTGCTGCGATCTCGGTCATGGCTTCTAGACCGCACTCTTCTGCTCCTGTCCCTACTTCTGCTTCGTTCCCGTGTTCTACTATTGTAACTGTGTTTGCCTTTAGTTACATCGCGTTCTCTACTCCTAGACTGTGCACGTCTGTCCTTGTCCTTACTTTTATTATGATCATGCTCATTGCTTTTGGATTCTAACTGTTTAGACTTCTCTTTACTTCTACTCCTTTCCTGATCTTTTCCTTTAGAATCAGACTTTTCTTTTTCTTTAACATTCTCGTGATCCCTTTCTTTACTCCTTGACCTCATCCTCTTTTCTTCATGTCTATTATGCTTTGTATCTCTTTCCTTACTCTTGGATTTCTCTTTGCTCTTACTCCTACTTTTCGATTTGGCCCTTTTCTTTACCTTGTTTTTATATTTATCATCTTTTTCTGAATTTCTTCTGATGTCTCTCTCTTTGCTGTTAGATTTATGGTCTTTAACTTTCTTTTCCTTTTCACTTTTTCTGTTTGGACTCTCAGAAACATGCCTATGCTCAGTTATTTTTTTCTCTTTTACTCTAACTGGGCTTCTTTGATTTTCTTTTATTTCATTTAACTCACTCCTAAAAAATGAAGAAAAAAAGTTTTGGGGAAACTTTATTAGGAAAACAATGGTGTCCATTATTGTTGAAATGATATTCTATTTTCCTTAAGACATTCAGAAACAGCTGAAATGGCTTTAAATGAAATAATTTTAAATAGTTAAAAAAAAACTTGTTACTACATTTGAAATAAGAGTTAAATCTTACTTATCCCCTTTGATCCATCTTTCACCACTTGATACCCTCATTCTTTGAGCTCTCTGCATCTCCTGCCTCCAATGTGGAGGAGTCTCACTACGTCTGAAACGATCCCTTGATCTGGATCTAGAAGGAGTTCGATAACGCTTTAAAAAAAGAGGGAAAAAATTAATACATAAAAATATAAAAGCATTTTAACAATTGCTAAAGTATACGTATTTCTAGGTTCAAAAAAATGTCTGATATTTCCATGCCTTCTAAAATAACTAAATTTCCCAATTTTCAGGTAGGAAATCAATGAGGCATAATGTGGTTTGATATCTTTGCTTTCATTGCTAATGAAATGTGTGTTTATATGTTCTTGTTTTAAATATTTCTTGGGTTTAAGTTCTAAAACAGTAAATATCGATAGCTATATCCGACATCAACAAAAGCTCTTTTGAATCCTCAATCATTTTTAAGAGTGTAAAGAGGTCTGAAGACAAAAAAGTTTGAGAACTGCCATGAGAATAGTTAGGAAGCCACTTATAGTTCACAGAATATACAATGGTGAACTGACCTAAGATGGCAGGAGGGGAGCTTGAGAGAAGCAGATAGATTTCAGAGTATTTGGGAGGTTGAGGTTGAACTGACAGGATTTGGTGATGGATAAGTTATATAGTTATAAGGTAGGAAAGAAAGGGGAGAAACAAAATGATTCTTGGGCTTCAGGTCTAAGTACTTGCACAGGTGGCAGAAATCTAAAGGTGGGTCAGGCCTGAAGAAGTGTTTATGATCACCATTGTATATGATAAGTTTAAAGTGCCCATTAGGCACCTAAACGGTTATCAAATAAACCTTTGGTACCAGAAAGGCAGATGAAAAACTGACAGTTATCAGCATACAGGTACCCACTGAAGTTATGAGAGTGATGATATTGCCCAAGAAGCATATGCAGAGTGAGAAGAGTTAGAACCCTGAGGTACTACAATATTTAAAGATCAGGTAGAAGAGCACGAACTAGCATTGGAAATCTAAGATAGACTGGCCAGAGACAGGAAGAAAAGATGATGGAAGCAAAGGGGAAAGAGTATTACAAGGAGGGAGATTAAATAAGACAAAGACTGAAAGGATCCAATGGATTCTGTGACATGGAACTGACCATAAAGCAAGTGCTGTTTTTCAGCAGAATGGCAGAAGACAAACTGAAATGGCTGAGGAACGAGTAGGAAGTGAAGAAATAATATACTAAGTATAGCCACGTTGGTTAAAAGTTTTGAAAAAACAAGAAGATATTTAAATTCTGATGAGGAGAATCCAGCGGAGAGAAAGAGTATGAAATATAAGAATAGGGTTAATTTTTAACAAGCATAGGGACACAGTGGTCAGGAAGTAACAAAGGGGTACAAGAAAAACCTCAATCTCATTTTATACCATGTACATGTAAAATCCATTAACATCCCATGGATTTTCAATGTGGAAGAACCAACACAAAGAAGTTACTATAAAAAGAGAACATATAATTCAACATCCGTATCTACTCTAGATTTTAACTACTTATGTATAAAACAATACTTAAGAAACACTCTAGGATTATTTAAGATAAATGCAATACTATTAGGACTTCTGGGAAAAGAATCACCTACCCTTGGTCCTCTTCCTTTAATTTTCCTGCCAGACCTAGTAACTAAAAGTCGCCTCTGGTATGAAGCAGGCTGGGAGTTAAGTAGATTACTAGAAGGAAGCAAAGGGAAAATTAAAAAACATTATTTTATAAAAATAAATCTGGAGAACATAGCTTTACTGATCTACTAATAAATTTAAAGTCTTACATATATAATCAGTGGTTCTCAACCAGGAATGTTATCAATCCTAGTAGTTATCTGGAAAAGTATGGGAGCATTTTTACAACTGTCAATGACTAGAGGGTGCTATTGGTACCGAGTGACAAGTCAGGAATGCTAAAATCTTGTAATGTGTGAAGATGAAGAACTATCCTGTTCCCAAATGCCAACTGTGTCCTGTTGAGAAACACTGTTATATAATCATCACTAAGATGAAGTCAACTTGATAGTGCTAAGGAACTCAGAGTAGGCTACATGCTGTTGAGAGAACAATTTTAAAGCTATCTGATTCTAAAGTATCTTACTAGCCTATAAGCAGTTGTTCACTGGTAATAAAATTAGAGAAATGTAATTAATGTGAATTAAACAGAGACAAGATGGTCTGAATTAGCAAAATGTTTAATAACATGCTTTATACCAGAAAGGGAAACTATTTATTTTCAAATAATAATGAGTTAATATTTAATTAGCACTAACAATATCTGTGTATGTTATATTTGAAAAATGCATTCTAAAGTAGTTCAAATATCTTCTCCTTAATGTTTACTTCCTTAGAAACACAATTTCCTATTAACTGAGTAAAGTAAACTCAATCCAATCCATCAAAATTATCCCAATTCAAGTAACCAAGACTTATTTTTATATTTTTACTATATTGTGAAAGTATAGGGGGAATGCTCAGAATTTTATCACTTTTAAACACATTATTTCCAATTTTAAATAAGAGAAAGATACCCATCTTTTTTCCTATCTTTGGACATAATTATTAAAATGATTCATAAAGATCCAACAACTTCTAATACTAATAATGTGAACTTATGTAGAAAAATTTTCAAAGTACTTGAATATGCTGTCAATTTTCAATACCACAATATTGTAAACCGGGCAAGGAAAACAGCATTTTCCCCCATCAGACAAACTGAAAAATAAAGGCTCTTACTTGCTTAAAAGTTTAATGTATACAAATAACAGAGTAAAACACTTGTTTTAAATGGAATTTGTTTGGAATGCCACTTAACATATCTTTTTGCCATTTGCAGTGCTTGTTTTTTTTTAAATTAATTTAACTTTTATTCAAAAATCTGTCTGAATTAAGTCAATTTATCTTTTCAGCTATGTGGTTAGCAAAAAGGAGTTTTGCTAACATTATCCTATTAAGAAATTTCAATCTTGGGACAAGGTCACCAATTAAATCTTATCTAAAATAAGCAAAAATGGTTTTTTCAAAAAGAAAGGTTCTGTGGTAGAGAATGTAGGGCAGTTTATAAAATAAACATATTCACATACCACTCTCTCTCTCTCTCCCTGTTCTTCCTTTCTTTTTCATCAGCTTTAGGAGGACTTTTTCTCATTAGGAATCTATTTTCAGGTATTGGAGGGATTTCTTCTGGACGAACAGTAGACTGGGGTTGTGCTTCAAGATTTTCAGCCTCACTTTCACTAGATGCACTTTAAAAGAAACACACAAAACAAATTCCACTTGGTTATTATGTACCTACCCCGATTTTCCAATTGTTGGTATTTCTTTCCTTTGTAATATGTACAATATATACACCATTCTGTCCCCCATCTCTGACCAAAGATGCAATTACATGGGGAAAATACTCATTCCTCTGACAAACCAACCAAAAACCAAAACCAAATGTTTCTGTTATCACATTCTCAAAAAATATTTTCCAATAAAATGGAACCAAAATATGATACTTCATGCGCAATGCCCTCTGATAAATTTAAAATACTTGAAAATATAAGTAAAGAAACTGCTTTAGAGGCAACAGGCTTATAAAGGTGAGTTTTAGTACAACCATAGATTATTTCAGACGAAACAGAAAAGAAATATGCTGACATTATCTGCTTTCTACCCTATGCTATCATAGGAGGAAAAAAAATAAAGAACAAAAAAGTGAGAGACTGCTACAGAAAATAAAGAAAACAATAATTGGTTTCCTATAATTCTCACTAATCTTATATTCCTCCCATAAAATATAAACCTATATAACCAAAAGGTCATTGAGTTCAGACAAAATGAACTGAATGCTTTTGTTGAAAATTAAAATGAATGTACCCAAATTTAATCTATAGACTGTAGAATATCAAAATGGTCTTATACTTCATGCTATGAAACATTTTTCACTATTTTCATGTTCCGTATAATTGATCCAAAATCCCAATAGATTTATATATAAAGAGAAGGGAATTAGAATACAAAGTCAGTACTGTAAAAGTAAATTAAGACCTTTTCTTGCTTTTCTTTCGCTTCTTCTTTTCTTTCTTGTGTTTACGAGAATTTTTCCTATGTTTCTTCTTTCTTTTTTTGGATTTCTCTTCAGAAGCACTTTCAGAATCAGAAGAATCAGAAGAGGACTGAGAATCGCTTGAACTATCTGAGTCACTGGATGATGATGAGGAGGAGGAGGATGATTTATGTCTTTTCTTTTCTTCTTTCCTAGCTTTAATAAAAAGCAAAACGGTTTGGTGAACACTTTCTAGACAAACTTTGTAAATGGGAGTTTAGATTTTTTTGCAGATTCTCAAAGTCCAGTATTTAACACTTAGCTCATCCAGCTATTTGACCTGAGGGGTACAGGAAAGGAGTTAAGACTCAAGATTAGAATCCAGATCTCCAGATTCATGGGTGAGAGTTATATTTGTATCTAAAGAATTTGGGAAAAGTAATAGGTAAATCTAAAACATTAAACTAAGTTAATTTTAGGAATCATATGAATAACATAATTTTTTAAAGGCACAGAAATAACACTCAAGAATCCCAGATTCTAATCTTTTTGTAGTTTTCAACTTTTTCTCTTATTATCAATATTGGAAGTACAACTGTAGGAGAGAAGTAATAGAAAAAATACTATGCATGAATGTGGAAAGATAAGAAACACGATTCCACTGGCATGGGCTTATTCAATGCCTGAGTATTCCTCTAATGATTAAGAAATTTAGCTTTGGTTGAAGAGCAGACTTACAACAGGGGGTACTGGTAATCATTTGCCAATGATTAATAACTATGTTTTGGGGTCTCTACAAAAGTAATTTCAAATTTAAATTTTATTTTGGGTTAAGGAAGTTTAATTTTAAAAGGGGTCCCAAAACTCAAATGCTTTAAGGATGAGGAAACTAACAAAAATAAGTGAGGTTAACCAGGAAATGAAGAAAGATATGACAGACTGAACAGAGCTTCGCCCACCTAACAGTATTCTAATTCAAAACATGGTGGACTTAGAGAAGTGAATTCAACAATCCGATTAAAAAATGGGCAGAGGACCTGAATAGACATTTTCCCAAAGGAGACATACAGATGCCAACAGGCACATGAAAAGATGCTCAACATCACTAATCATCAGAGAAATGCAAATCAAAACAATGAGATAGCACCTCACACCTGTCAGAATGGCTATTATCAAAAAGACAACACATAACAAGCATTGGTGAGGATGTGGAGAAAAGGGACCCCTTGTGCACTGTTTGTGGGAATGTAAATTGGTGTAGCCAGTATAGGAAGTAGCAGCATGGAGGATACTCAAGAAGTTAAAATAGCAGTGCCATATGACCCAGCAATTCTATTTTTGGGTATTTATCCAAAGAAAACGAAAACACTAATTCTGAAAGATATATGCAACTCAACCTTCACTGCAGCATTATTTATAATAGCCAAGATAAGGAAGCAACCTAAGTGTCCATCGATACGTGAATGGATAAAGAAGATGTAGCTTGCACACGCGTGTGCGCGCACGCACACACACAATGGAATATTACTTAGCCATAAAAGGAAGGAGCTCCTACACCTTGTGACAACATGGATGGATCTAGAGGGGATTATGCTAAGTGAAATAAGTCAGACAGAAAAAGGCAAATACTGTGTGATTTCAATTATATGTGGAATCTAAAAAACAAAACAAATGAACAAACATAACAAAACAGAAACAGACTCATAGATATAGTGAAGAAACTAGTGTTTGCCAGAGGAGAAGGCAATTAAGGGGATGGGGAAACAGGTTTATGGGATTAAGAGGTACAAATTTCCAGTTATAAAATAAGTCATGGGGATGCAGTGTAGAGCACAGGGAATATAGTCAATAATATTGTAATATCTCTGTATGGTGACAGAGAGTAACTAGACTTATTATGGTGTTCATTTTGTAATGTATAAAAATATCAAATCACTGTTGTATACCTGAAATCTATAGGATATTTTAAGTCCATTATGCCTTAATTAAAAAAGAAGTAAGTGAATTCAGACTAAAGCTGGGACAATATGGATATATGGATAACTTCAATACAGTGGAACACAAAATATACTAGAATCCATCAGTTTATAATGATATAGGTAAATAAAATATAAAGCATTTATCCTTCTTATCGTATATGAACTGTTCCACTGGCTAACCAAATAGTAGGTGAAGGGAAGATGCTCTTTATCAAAAGTACTCCAAGAATAAATGAATAAGGAATTACAGAGTTAGAATATCACCATTTCACAACTCCTAAGGAGGCACTGCCCACCAGTGGCCACTGCAGAGCACAGAGACAACCTGTCTTAAGTGACTCTTGCTCCCATCAAATAGAATTTTAAAAAATCAAAACTATATCTGATTAATTTTATAGATCTAACTACAAAGTTATACGAAATAGAAGCACAGAAGGAACACATTACATAACACAAGGATGCAATCCGTAAAATTCAGTGTGTGCAATAATGGGAAAGAAACACTACAGGACAAATGACCTAGCTTGTTCAACAAATAAATCTCAAGAAACATAAAAAGAAATGGTGGGATAATCTATTAAAAACAAAAAAATTTACAACACCAACCCAAATGTTTGAACCTGATTTGGATTCAAATTCAAACATCAAAAAATTAACATTAACTAAACAATTAGAAATTTGAACATTGTAAGGACTTCTGACATTTAGGAACGTATGTGTATATTATGTCTGCATATGATTATGGTATGGTTATTTTTTTCAGAAGAATCACCTTTTAGATAGTGAAATATTTATCAATAAAATGTTATGTCTAGAATTTGCTTCAAACAGGAAATGGAGAACTGTCCAAGGATAGGTAACATGAGACTAGCCATAAATTAACTGGTAAAGATGGGTAATGAACATGGGTGATTTGTTATACAATTTCAATCACTTTTGTATATGTTAGTATTTTCCATAATTAAAAAAAAATCAAAGAGGACAAAGAAAATACCTTTGGACTGACTGTTGGCTGTCTGTTTACAGACCTTAATTGAAAGGGTTAACAGCTGGTTTGTAAACCTTTCTGTTAGCTTCAGAATACCTGAGGATTTGGCACTTGGCCAAATTAAATGTATTTACTTATGACTGCATTGGGGCCTTGTCTAGTTGTGGTGAGTGGAGGCTAACTCTTCATTGTGGTGCACAGGCTTCTTGTTGTGGTGGCTTCTCTTGTTGCGGAGCACAGGCTCTAGGCGTGCAGGCTTCAGCAGTTGTGGCACACGGGCTCAGTAGTTGTGGCGCACGGGCTTAGTTCTAAGCTCCACGGCGTGTGGGATCTTCCTGGACCAGAGATTGAGCCAGTGTCCCTCCCCTGCATTGGCAGGAGGATTCCTAACCACTGCACCACCAGGGAAGTCCCTCTTGAAACTCTTAACTCAGAATTCATCGGAGTGTACTGAGTTACAGAGATGAATGAGAATCTGGCTGGAGTTACTGTGTACTTGCCCAAGGGTCTGTGGTTCAGTGTTACGATTATTTCTCTGATACCGAAGAGATGCTGCTGTACTGGAGAATGGGAACAAGGTATAAAAGCTGAAGGAACTCAAGAGGTTATAGCTGCAATGAACTTATTAGGTAGTCTTCGGCACCCAGTCATGCTCCTCAGGACCATGAACCTATTAAGCTGAGATGCCTGGGATATATGCAAGCTCTGCCTAGAACTCATGACATCTCTACTATGATGCTGCTGTTCAAGCTGTGCTGTTTCCTGTCTTGTACCCTTTCTTAATGATAAATAAGCTTAGTGCTGAGTGAAGCCTATCTTGTCTCATGAGTCCAATTGTTAATCTGATCCCAAGACCACTGCTGATGGTGAGGCAGTATGGGTACGCAAACTGAAAAACCTACTTGCATACACTAAAAACCTGAGGGGTGGAGGTGGGAGGGGGGAGAATCAAACTTAAAGAAACCTAAGGAAGAAAATAAATTCATAATGAACATGAGTAACTCTAAATACAAATATCTGACGCCATATAATATGGAGACAAAATAAAAATATTCCACATAAGCACAGAATACAGCTGTTAAAATTACTTGACAAAACATAGTAATGCTCTTCCCATGATTAACAAAGCTTTATTCACCAACTCCAATTTACATTTATTTTGCATTGTGATTCTTTCCTGAGAAATACACTGAAGTTGGTTTCGTTAAAAGGCAAGCCCAAGAAGCAAGAACTACAGAGTCCTGCAGCCTGTGGAACGAAAAACCCATTCACAGAAAGACAGACAAAATGAAAAGGCAGAGGACTATGTACCAGACGAAGGAACAAGATAAAACCCCAGAAAAACAACTAAATGGAGATAGGCAAACTTCCAGAAAAAGAATTCAGAATAATGATAGTGAAGATGATCTGGGACCTCGGAAAAAGAATGGAGGCAAAGATCGAGAATATGCAAGAAATGTTTAACAAAGACCTGGAAGAATTAAAGAACAAACACCTAGAAGAATTAAAGAACAAACAAACAGAGATGAACAATACAATAACTGAAATGAAAAATACACTAGAAAGAATCAACAGCAGAATAACTGAGGCAGAAGAACGGATAAGTGACCTGGAAGACAGAATGATGGAATTCACTGCCATGGAACAGAATAAAGAAAAAAGAATGAGGGTTTCCCTGGTGGCGCAGTGGTTGAGAGTCTGCCTGCCAATGCAGGGGACACGGGTTCCTGCCCCGGTCCGGGAAGATCCCACATGCCGTGGAGCGGCTAGGCCCATGAGCCATGGCCGCTGAGCCTGTGCGTCCGGAGGCTGTGCTCCGCAACGGGAGAGGCCCATGTACCGCAAAAAAAAAAAAAAAAAAAAAACAGAAAAAAGAATGAAAAGAAATGAAGACAGCCTAAGAGATCTCTGGGACAACATTAAACACACCAACATTCGCATTACAGAGGTCCCAGAAGGAGAAGAGAGAGAGAAAGGACCAGAGAAAATATGTGAAGAGATTACAGTCGAAAACTTCCCTAACATGGGAAAGGAAATAGCCACCCAAGTCCAACAAGCGCAGCGAGTCCCATACAGAATAAACCCAAGGAGAAACACGTCGAGACACACAGTAATCAAATTGGCAAAAATTAAAGACACAGAAAAATTATTGAAAGCAGCAAGGGAAAAACAACAAATAACATACAAGGAAACTCCCATAAGGTTAACAGCTGATTTCTCAGCAGAAACTCTACAAGCCAGAAGGGAGTGGCACGATATACTTAAAGTGATGAAAGGGAAGAACCTACAACAAAGATTACTCTACCTGGTAAGGATCTCACTCAGATTCGATGGAGAAATCTCAAAAGCTTTATAGACAAGCAAAAGCTAAGAGAATTCAGTACCACCAAACCAGCTCTACAACAAATGCTAAGGGAACTTCTCTAAGTGGGAAACACAAGAGAAGAAAAGGACCCACAAAAACAAACTCAAAACAATTAAGAAAATGGTCATAGGAACATAAATATTGATAATTACCTTAAACGTGAATGGATTAAATGCTCCAACCAAAAGACACAGGTTTGTTGAATGGATACAAAAACAAGACCCATATATATGCTGTCTACAAGAGACCCACTTCAGACCTACGGACACATACAGACGGAAAGTGAGGGGATGGAAAAAGATATTCCATGCAAATGGAAATCAAAAGAAAGCTGGAGTAGCAATGCTCATATCAGATAAAATAGACTTTAAAATAAAGAAAGTTACAAGAGACAAGGAAGGACACTACATAATGATCAAGGGATCAATCCAAGAAGAAGATATAACAATTATAAATATATATGCACCCAACATAGGAGCACCTCAATATATAAGGCAACTGCTAACAGCTGTAAAGCAGGAAACTGACAGTGACACAATAATAGTGGGGGACTTTAACAGCTCACTTACACCAATGGACAGATCATCCAAACAGAAATTTAATAAGGAAACACAAGCTTTAAATGAAACAATAGACCAGATAGATTTAATTGATATTTATAGGACATTCCATCCAAAAACAGCAGATAACACTTTCTTCTCAAGTGCGCACGGAACATTCTCCAGGATTGAGCACATCTTGGGTCACAAATCAAGCCTCAGTAAATTTAAGAAAACTAAAATCATATCAAGCATCTTTTCTGACCACAACGCTATGGGATTAGAAATGAATTACAGGGGAAAAAACGTAAAAAACTCAAAGACATGGAGGCTAAACACCACATTACTAAATAACAAGAGATCACTGAAGAAATCAAAGAGGAAATAAAAAAATCCCTAGAAAAAAATACCAACGAAAACACGACGATCCAAAACCTATGGGATGCAGCAAAAGCAGTTCTAAGAGGGAAGTTTATAGCTATACAAGCCTACCTCAAGAAAATCTAACCTTACACCTAAAGGAACTAGAGAAAGAAGAACAAACAAAACCCAAAGTTAGCAGAAGAAAAGAAGTCATAAAGATCAGAGCAGAAATAACTGAAATAGAAACAAAGAAAACAAAAGCAACAATCAATAAAACTAAAAGCTGGTTCTTTGAGAAGATAAACAAAATTGATAAACCATTAGCCAGACTCATCAAGAAAAAGCAGGAGAGGACTCAAATCAATAAAATTAGAAATGAAAAAGGAGAAGTTACAACAGACACCGCAGAAATACAAAGCATCCTAAGAGACTACTACAAGCAACTCCATGCCAATAAAATGGACAACCTGGAAGAAATGGACAAATTCTTAGAAAGGTATAACCTTCCAAGACTGAACCAGGAAGAAAGAGAAAATATGAACAGACCAATCACAAGTAATGATATTGAAACTGTGATTAAAAATCTTCCAACAAACGAAAGTTCAGGACCAGATGGCTTCACAGGTGAATTCTATCAAACATTTAGAGAAGAGCTAACATCCATCCTTCTCAAACTCTTCCAAAAACTTGCAGAGGAAGGAACACTTCCAAACTCATTCTATGAGGCCACCATCACGCTGATACCAAAACCAGACAAAGATAGTACAAGAAAAGAAAAATACAGACCAATATCACTGATGAATATAGATGTAAAAATCCTCAACAAAATCCTAGCAAACAGAACATTAAAAGGCTCATGCACCATGATCAAGTGGGATTTATCCCAGGGATGCAAGGATTCTTCAATATATGCAAATCAATCAATGTGATACAACATATTAACAAACTGAAGAATAGAAACCATATGATCATCTCAATAGATGCAGAAAAAGCTTTTGACAAAATTCAACACCCATTTTTAATAAAAACACTCCAGAAAGTGGGCATAGAGGGAACCTACCTCGACATAATAAAGGCCATATACGACAAACCCACAGCAAACATCATTCTCAATGGTGAAAAACTGAAAGCATTTCCTCTAAGATCAGGAACGAGACAAGGATGTCCACTCTCACCGCTATTATTCAGCATAGTTTTGGAAGTCCTAGCCTCGGCAATCAGAGAAGAAAAAGAAATAAAAGGAATACAAATAGGAAAAGAAGTAAAACTGTCACTGTTTGCAGATGACAGGATACTATACATAGAGAATCCTAAAGATGCCACCAGAAAACTACTAGAGCTAATCAATAAATTTGGTAAAGCTGCAGGATATAAAATTAATGCACAGAAATCTCTTTCATTCCTATACACTAATGATGAAAAATCTGAGAGAGAAATTAAGGAAACACTCCCATTTACCACTGCAACAAAAAGAATAAAATACCTAAGAATAAACCTACCTAAGGAGGTAAAAGACCTTTATGCAGAAAACTATAAGACACTGATGAAAGAAATTAAAGATGATACCAACAGATGGAGAGATATACCATGTTCTTGGATTGGAAGAAGCAATATTGTGAAAATGACTATACTACCCAAAGCAATCTACAGATTCAATGCAATCCCTATCAAATTACCAATGGCATTTTTTACTGAACTAGAACAAAAAATCTTAAAATTTGTACGGAGACACAAAAGATCCTGAAGAGCCAAAGCAGTCTTGAAGGAAAAAAACGGAGCTGGAGGACTCAGACTCCCTGACTTCAGACTATACTACAAAGCTACAGTCATCAAGAAAATATGGTACTGGCACAAAAACAGAAACATACATCAATGGAACAAGATGGAAAGCCCAGCGATAAACCCATGCACCTATGGTCAACTAATTTATGACAAAGGAGGTAAACATATACAATGGAGAAAAGACAGTCTCTTCAGTAAGTGGTGCTGGGAAAACTGGACAGCTACATGTAAAAGAATGAAATTAGAAAACTCTCTAACACCATACACAAAAATAAGCTCCAAATGGATTAAAGACCTAAAGGTAAGGCCAGACACTATCAAACTCTTAGAGGAAAACATAGGAAGAACACTCTTTGACATAAATCACAGCCAAGATCTTTTTTGATCCACCTCCTAGGGTAACTGAAATAAAAACAAAAGTAAACAAATGGGACCTAATGAAACTTAAAAGCTTTTGCACAGCAAAGGAAACCAGAAACAAGACAAAAAGACAAGCCTCAGAATGGGAGAAAATATTTGCAAACGAATCAACAGACAGAGGGATTAATCTCTAAAATACATAAACAGCCCATGCAGCTCCATATTAAAAAAACAAACAACCCAACCCAAAAATGGGCAGAAGACCTAAATAGACATTTCTCCAAAGAAGACATACAGATGGCCAAGAAGCACATGAAAAGCGGCTCAACATCACTAATTATTAGAGAAATGCAAACCAAAATTACAACGAGGTATCACCTCACACCAGTTAGAATGGGCTTCATCAGAAAATCTACAAACAACAAATGCTGGAGAGGGTGTGGAGAAAAGGGAACCCTCTTGCACTGCTGGTGGGAATGTAAACTGATACAGCCACTATGGAGAACAGTATGGAGGTTCCTTAAAAAACTAAAAATAGAATTACCATATGATCCAGCAAGACCACTACTGGGCATATACTCAGCGAAAACCACAATTCAAAAAGACACATGCACCCCAATGTTCATTGCAGCACTATTTACAATAGCCAGGTCATGGAAGCAACCTAAATGCCCATCGACAGACGAATGGATAAAGAAGTTGTGGTACATATATACAATGGAATATTACTCAGCCATAAAAAGGAACGAAATTGGGTCATTTGTTGAGACGTGGATGGATCTAGAGACTGTCATACAGAGTGATGTAAGTCAGAAAAAGAAAAACAAATATTGTATATTAACGCATGTATGTGGAACCTAGAAAAATGGTACAGATGAACCGGTTTGCAGGGCAGAAATTGAGACACAGATATAGAGAACAAACGTATGGACATCAAGGGCAGAAAGCTGCGGGGTGGTGGTGGTGGTGTTGTGATGAATTGGGCGATTGGGATTGACACGTATACACTGATGTGTATAAAACTGATGACTAATAAGAATGTGCTGTATAAAAAAAATAATAAATAAGATACAAGAATATATTGTACAACACAGGAAAAAAAAGAAAAGACCCACTTCAGACCCAGGGACACATACAGACTGAAAGTGAGGGGATGGAAAACGATATTCCATGCAAATAGAAATCAGAAGAAAGCTGGAGTAGTAATACTCATAACAGATAAAACAGACCTTAAAATAATATTGTAAGAGATAAAGGAGGACACTACAAAATGATCAAGGGATCAATCCAAGAAGAAGATATAATAATTATAAATATATATATACCAACACAAGAGCACCTCAATCCATAAAGCAAATGCTAACAGCTATAAAAGAGGAAATTGAAGAGTGACACAATAATAGTGGGGGACTTTAACACCTCACTTACACCAATGGACAGATCATCCAGACAGAAAATTAATAAGGAAGCACAAGCTTTAAATGACACAATAGACCAGATAGATTTAATTGATATTTATAGGACATTCCATCCAAAAACAGCAGATTCCACTTTCTTCTCAAGTGTGCACGGAACATTCTCCAGTATAGATCACATCTTGGGTCACAAATCAAGCCTCAGTAAATTTAAGAAAACTGAAATCATATCAAACATCTTTTCTGACCACAACTCTATGAGATGAGAAATAAATTACAGGGAAAACAATGTAAAAAACACAAACATGTGGAGGCTAAACAATATGTTAATAAATAACCAAAAGATCACTTAAGAAATCAAAGTGGAAATCAAAAAATACCTAGAGACAAATGAGAACACGATGATCCATAGCCTATGGGATGCAGCAAAAGCAGTTCGAAGAGGGAAGTTTATAGCAATACAACCCTACCTCAAGAAACAAGAAAAATCTCAAATAAACAATCTAACCTTACCCCCCCAAAAAAAAGCAAGCCCATTCTCCCCACCACATGTATTAAATATATTTCAAATAACCATTATTTAGTTTTCACTTCGCTTTTCATGTAAGCATTTGAGTGAAGCAAAATATCACAACAATATAGAAAATGATAAAAAAGATTTATAACTATTTTTAGGGTAATATAATCTGCCCACGTATTAGATGATATGAACTATAAAAGGAAAATAAACTGTGTTTTTAGGGAGGATGCCTTGGAATAGAACCTAGAAAGCTCTAAGGTTGAAAGGCTCCCTCTTTTCATGTTTCTCAACATTATTTTTTAGTGAAATTTAATGTATGTCCCCTTTTCCTATGAATCTGCTCAGAAAAAAGAGATAAAATGACTGAGAAAGAGCAGTTAAAAACAGAAGAGTAAGAAGAAAAAAATAGAGACATGACAATATCAATATTAGTTCTAACAGAATGTAGCTTGAGTTTCAAAATTTGTGTTAACCTAAATTTAAAAATATGACTTAGGCACATCGTGAATCTGAATGAAATTTTATCCTTCTCAGATCAACAAGTATGTTTAAGTGAATAGTACATAGATATATGTTTAACATGATGCCAGGACATGGAGGGAAAGAATCATAGAGTATAAATGGGGAAGTTCCATAGCAAACTTCTGCCCTCACAGAGTTTACTGTCTATGTGGAAAATAAGACCAACAAGTGTGAATTTAATAGCAAACAGCATCTGAAAACATACACTGAGTTGTAATAAATTTTCTAGAAACTCTGACTATAAATTATATAGAGATTTAATAGTGAATATGGTCAATAAGGACAAGAGTAAAGTAGAAAGGGTTTGGAGAAGCACAGTCAGTTCTGCTGTTAGACAGCATATGCATTTCTTTTTCTTTTCTTTCTTTCTTTTTTTTTTTTTAAATTTTTTGGCCCTGCTGCGTGGCATGTGGGATCTTAGTTCCCCAACCTGGGATCGAACCCGCGCCCCCTGCACTGGAAGTACGAGTGTTAACCACTGGACCGCCAGGGAAGTCCCCCAACATATGCATTTCTATAAATCACTGTACCATGAAAAACTGTACAATAAAAACCACATGGCTTATAGGAAAAATGGGGTTAGGGGCACAAAACTCAAAAACTTCATCAGTGACACATTAAAAAAAAAGATAGGAAATAAAAATAGCAACAGAGCTTTCACACGTGTTAAATAGTTAAGAAATACATAAATACGACAATAAACACAACACTTTGAGAAAATCATGGGCTTGCTTGTGGAAGTGAATGTCAGTAGGGCTACAGCTTGTGAGTTACTGTAAAGTTAGTGCAAGGGGGGGGTGATATGAAATTAGATGGAAAGTTTTAGTACAAACGGTAGTTAGGCGTGGCTCATAACACAAGTGATGGACTCAGGTAGCTTAGTAGATGTGTGAGGTGTGTGTATATGTAAATTTTTTTTTTTTTGGCTTGTCGTACAGCTTGCAGGATCTCAGTTCCCCGACCAGGGAATGAACCCGGGCCATGGGGCAGTGAAAGCGCCAAATCCTAACACCAGGCCACCAGGGAACTCCCCTGTGTATGTGTAATTTTTGTGTATTCCTGTAAAGCTGTTCAACTGCGTATGGTTTTCTGCACTCAGTATTTCTTGTAGACAAGAGCATGCATAGACAAAGGTGAAACTGATGTTATGTTCAAATTGTCTTCTAATGTATCAACTGAATGGAATAGATGCATGCTTTCAAAACAAGCAGTATAGCAGAACTAACTATGTTAGGATTTGAAATAGGGGCAGGAAAAAGTGTGGAGTAGTATCTGTAGAGTGCTTACAAAGTGATAGTAAGCACTGAACAAACTCCTTTATAGGTGTAATTTAAGGATGAGTAGATTCTGGATATAAAAGGGAAGATTTTTTTACAACACTTTAAAAGTATAAAGAAAGGAATGGAGAAATTGTGAAGATGGAATAGATTCATCCCTTTCTATCCTCCTGCTAAGTTTAAGTAGAAATCCTAGACATAATACAAAAAGAAACAAACATAAGAAGACTCTGAAAGGTAGAAAGAAGGCAGAGTGGCCAGGGATCTCTGGATTTGAAGGTGACATGGTGGTTTTCAATCTGTCTCCCATATACCCTAGACATCACACTGGAGAAGCCTGCAACTCAGAAATGCCAATGGATACAGGTTTTTAAAAGCCTCAAGAAAGGCCTGCTCTCTCCAGACAGAGAAATAGAAAAAAGATGGTTTAGCAGGACAAAAAAAAATGTCACCAATACCTGCTTTACTCTAAGCAAATACTAAGGGGGAAAATTAAAAAAAAAGATTCACCAACTCCCTCTTGGCTGTATCAGCAGAGACAAAGTAGAGAATTTGGATTTCCGGTACCCTCCCCTTCAAGCAGTGTTCCCCTTCCCTTGCCAGAGTGATGTCAGTAGAGACAAAGTGGGAAGCCTGGGCTTCAGCTCCCCTCACTGCACCAGCAGGTGGCACAGATTTCAGAGAAGGAAGCTAGAGAAAAAGATTCTTTAAATTTATAGATGAAGTCCTGGGAGGAGACTCCCAAGTTAAACTAACCAGAACTAATATGGCAAAAGGTTTGAGAATTAAACTACAGTGTTGAATAGCATCCAGTTTTTCAGTAGCATACAAATGAAACCAGAATAGTACTGCAAGGGCTCTGGAAATTGAATTATCATTGAAACCACAATCTACAAAAGGAGGCCAGGACCTACATGCTAAACCTATATAAGGTGACTGACTGCTAAAAACAGAAAACATAAACAGAATCCAGAGTCTCATAACATACAATACCCCAAATTTCCAGGACAAAATTTTTAAAAAAATCACTAATAATTTCAAGAACCATTTTCAAGCAAAATCACAACTTAAGTAAGAAAAAACAATCAAAAGATGCCAACACCCAGAAGACTCACATGTTGGAATTAACAAGGAGTTTTAAAAAGCCATCTTAAAAATGCTTCCACAAGCAATTATTAATGTTCTTTAAACAAATGAAAAAAAGTTTAAAATCTCAGGAGAAAAGAAGATATAAAGTATCAAAAGGAATTTTAGAACTGAAAAATACAGTGATACAATAACTGAAATAAAATGTGCTGATTATCAGAGTGGGGATGACAGGGAAACTGTTAGCGATCCAGAGACAGACCAATAGAAATTACCCAACCACAACATCAGAGAAAATAAAAAAAACAAACAAAAAATGAACAGAGCCTCAGAGACCTGTAGAACAATAAACAAAAGATCTAACATTTGTGTTATCGGAATCCCAGGAGAAAAATTTGAAATTAAAAAAAATTTTTAAATAATAATGGCAGAAAATTCCCTCATTACCTACAGGTAACAACGAGTTGAATGACAACAGACTTCTCACTTGAAACCATAGAGGCCAGAAGGAAGTGGCCTAACACTTTTTTATGTGTTGAAAGAACTGCCAACCCAGAATTCTACATCTAGTGAAAATACCCATCATGAAAGAAAGGGAAATAAAGACATTTTCAGAAAACTAAGATAGTTACCAGCAGACCTACCCTTAAAAAAAAGGCTAATTTCTCCAAACAGAAGGAAATACAAGGAGGCTTGGAGTTGAGTAAAAATATGAGGCAAAGCAATTAACAATCAACTCATATAAAAACAAATATAAATGGCTCCTAAGGAGATAACATCAAATACCTTAGAGAAATGTTTATTTAAACCAGCTTTAAAAACAACAACAACAACCACCACCAACCCTGTAATTAAGCTGGCAAAGATTAAAGAGTTTGATATTATGTGGCTCTGCAAAGGGCAAGGGGAAATTAACTTTCCTATATTCTAGTGGCAATGCCTACCAACATTACAAATGCATAACCCCTATAATCTGTTAATTCTATTTCTAGGAATTTATCTTATATTATCAACATTCACTACACGTAGAATGGTAGAGAAAATTTGAGAATGGGAACTGATGGGCAGAAATGGGAAAGACTTTTCATTATCCTTTTATGCTTTCTAAATTTTGAACAAAATCAATGTATTAAATTTTAAAACTCCCAAGTCTGACAACAATTGTTGTCACCCTGTTCTCCAAAAAATCCTACTTCCTGCCTAACCACTTAAAGTCTATTTCAAAGTATCATTTATAAGCATATAACCATCCTTAAGATAAAAGAGCAACACTTTTTAACTCCTGGGCCACTTCTGGTTAGTTTATTTTAGATTATTTAGATTATGCAGTTTGCTTATCAATCACTATGTAAAAGAAATTCCCAACCCTGTTCACTGACCTTTGTTGGGAGGGGAGGTAGGATGTGGTGTACTACTACTGGGTACTGACTTTACTAGTATGTTGTTAAGGTGAAAAAACAAACTTCCAGAACATTTTACTTGTAAGAACATATGGTAAGAAAATGCTGCTTTACTAGTTTTTTGAGAGGTATAAATATTATACCAATGAATTTCATGTGAAACCTTTATATTGAAGGAAATTTCAAGGCCATCATCAAAATAAGGTTTGAAATAAAGAAGAGAACTATACCTCAAATGAACCTCTTTTCATTTCAAAAATACTGGGTCTCCCCTCTAAACAGTTTCGAAGTTTAACATCCCACTATTCTCCAGTAAAAGTGCTATCACCATGGCTCTTAATTCCAGGATAAAGACACTGAAATGGGATCCTGTCACCAGGATGAGTGTCTGATGAGTGTCTCATCTTTTCTACTGTCTCCTGAGTACAAGATTCACCAGCTGCTTCCTCTATTGTGCTCTTCTTTCTGTACTGCAAGGTAATCTGTTTTCTACCACATATATGCAAGATTTCTGCTCATATAACTATTTATTTATTGCCATGCTGCCATAACTCAGCACTTGTGTTTCTATGTACTCTGTAATATATCATCATCCCCAACTCATGCTGCATGGCAAAGGTGGACAGACCTCTCTTTAACAACTGCAGGGAACTCAGAAGGGACCAGCATGATCTGAGATCATAGTAACTCTTGAAAAGCCAGGAAGTACCTTAATCAGGGTAGTGGTCTGTGTTCTATCCTACACTCTGCCCCTTGATAGCCTCTACAGGGTTGTAGTTTTGATTAGCCTCCTGTGTTCCTCCTCTGCATCTGTTGGAAGGATCTTGACTCTGTGAACCTTCTCAGGCACATTCAAAGAGCCACAAAGAGTAGAATTTCCAATCTCACAACAGCAAAGGGAAGGCCCAGTATGATTACCCAGACTCACCAAGACCACTTACAGGTGGGCCCAGACAGTCAGATTTCTTCAGAAGTCTTTTTGTTTTCTTTCAGGAAGTCAGAAAAAGAAAAAAAAAAGATTCGGTATTTATTTCTTTTTAAAGTGGGGTGTGTATCTCTCAAACAAGGTTTTAAATATGATGATGATGATGAACACTGCTGTGTTACACAAAGCTTTTTGACTATGTCCAATTTAAGATTGTAAGAAGGCCATCAAACTTATAAATTGGATGGAAGACACAGCTCTGCCTAAAAAAAAAAGATTTTATTGATGCATGACAAAATCCACTCTGACCAATGTTCTGAATGCTAATTGAAGGACTGTAGAGTAACAGGTGCCAAACTGTGTGACCTCAAACATAAAGATCTTTTCCTCTTTCTATAGTGTGATCCAGAACAGAGCAGACATGGAAGGTATGACTCAAAACAAATCTGGCCTTTCAGTAACTCCTGTGCAGACAGTAACAAAGGGCCAAATCTTCCCCAACTGATGAAACTGATAAGGGCAAGATATACTTCCTTAGCATAAGTCTGAGGAACACACACTAGAACACTACATCAACTTTCAGCACAACTTCCTGGCCACAATGGCATGGGAAAAATTAGCATTTATTGCTTCAAGTGGAAATATATTATAAAAACATAATAATATACAAAGAGTGACATTCATTCATCTTCTCTTCCTTTCAGCAAATATTCAAACACTGACCATTTAGTACCAAAAGAATCTTTACACCAAATTTATTAGAGTCTATGATAACATTTATGGTTTAAGATGTAAGCTTTTTAATTATCTCTTCTAAATATGTAAACCACACAGCATCCTTAGCTTTTATAAGCAGAGAATAGATCCTAACACAAGATCCTTGAAGACTACAAAACACAAGAAAAAAGCCAAAAAAGTTAAGTACAGAATAAAAGATGAATACTTTCTAGATGATGTGGGAAGAAATAATGCCTTAAACCAAAATATTCCAATTGTACTGACAACACTTTGAAGAATTAATTAGCAGAAGATTCAGGGTCTAAAATATGCAAAGATTAATATAGATTGCTTTTTAGTTTCTATTTTTTCAAAAAAAGGTAAGATACTCAACGACACTTCATTCTTTCTGAATCATCACGAACACAAGGCATACATTGTAACTGCTGTTTGTAAATAAGGATAGATAGTCAGACTCTTGAACACAAGAAGTTAATCAAACAGTTCCAGTATGAGCTGCAGCAATATTCCTGTGATGGTTTACAAGGTATATATTTGACATAACAGAGAAGAAAGTGAAATCATTAGAATCAAAGTGGAATGCAGAGAAAGAAAATTAAAAATAAGCCTTCTCCAGGGAATTCCCTGGCGGTCCAGTGGTTAGGACTCGCACTTTCACTGCTGTGGGCCCTGGTTCAATCCCTGATTGGAGAACAAAAGAAAAGCAAAATAAAACGTGCATATTACAGAGCACATCAGTATACCTAAAATTTGAGAACAGAATATTCTACTTAGGGCAATTCTGAAAGGAATATTAAAGACTTTAATGAGGTAGCAACATGTAACAGAAAAAGCTCTAGATCTGGAGCCAGCAAACTTGGGCTTGAGGTCTAGTTAGTTCCCTGCTGTGGTAAATACTAATCTCCTTGACTACATCTGTAAAATGAGGAAAATAATATTGATATTATACAGTTCTTGTGAGGATCAGAAAAGATTACAGAGACTCTCTTGTTAACCATGAAAAACTAAGTACTGAGATTATTTATTATTCCCTGGACGATTAATAGGAAGATTAGGTCAATTCAATATTTTATTTTATTATAATATTTCTACACAGATTTGAAGGTAATCTCACCCCATTACTTTTAGAGTGTCAGGCTCAATATCTGTAATAAACAATAGCAGTTACATATTTCTTATATAATATAAAGACTTAAAATACTTACTTAAAAAACCAAGTTCTACCATTTCAGATAATATATCAAACTACCAGTCGTGTTAACTTCAAGTGTTCTTGTCTAGGTTAAGTTTCTCAAACATGCCAGATGCTTCTGAATCTAAGCAGTGCATGAAGGGGAAATAATTTATTCCCGTGAAGTTTATTAGTCTATGTTAATCTCTTCAACTGTCATCCTCCCCACACTGTCTCTTTCCCTAGAAGAATATTTATTTACCACGCTATTTAGACAACTACACTTTTTAAAAAGCCCAAAAAATAAAGTGGAAGCAGATGGATGAATTACTGCAAATAATTCAAGGAAAGTTAAGCAGTTCCATGATAAATGAACAAAGTATGAAGTAAGATAAAACACATCTGAAAAACACAAAAATACATTTAAAAACACAAAAACTTCATATTTATAATCACTTTAGCGTAAAGATCGTGCCAACTAATTAGAGTGTGTTTGTTTTGTGTGCGTAAGAGTTAACAGAAATACATACTTGCTTTTAGGGACTTCCTTGGTGGCACAGTGCTTAAGAATCTGCCTGACAATGCAGGAGACACGGGTTCGAACCCTGGTCTGGGAAGATCCCACATGCCGCAGAGTAACTAAGCCTGTGCACCACAACTACTGAGCCTGCGCTCTAGAGCCTGCGAGCCACAACTACTGAAGCCTGTGCACCTAAAGCCCGTTCTGCAACAAAAGGAGCCACCGCAATGAGAAGCCCGCGCACCCCAACCAAGAGTAGCCCCTGCTAGCTGCAACTAGAGACAGCCCGTGTAGCAACGAAGACGCAACACAGCCAAATAAATAAATAAACAAACAGATTTTAAGAAAGAGAAATATATACTTTTTTTTACCTTTAGATTTGGGAATTAGCTCTCCACAACTGAGTATCCGCACCTCAGCAAATGGTTTGCTAGCTGCATCTGTTTTCTGGTTTTCTATCTCTCTCACAACTTCTTGACCAGAAATCACTTGCCCAAAAACAACATGATGCCTAAAGAGTCAAGTAAAGATGACTAAATAAAAGCTTCTTATTTTAATATTAATTTAAAGTAGGTTTTAAAATAAGTTAAAATAATCTTTACCCATCTAAATGAGGAGTTGGTTTTGTTGTTCTTTTGGAAGTCATCAGATAGAAGAATAAAAACAAAGTCAGAGAAAAACAAAGTTAGCATCTCTAAAAAGGAAAAGAAAATAACTGCATTGGAAACAAAGTAGCAAACAAAGAAATCATATATATGCTATCTTAACATAATAGAATCTTATTTACCTTAACCTTAAATAGAACCAAATGCAAGATGCTTTCGACAATGCATTTTCAAAATCTTGTTCTGAAATACCTATACACTGTTGAAAACTTACATGAAATTAAAGTTGACATTTTGGTGTTATTTCTATCCATCCATGTTTCTTGCATGTAACTGGGTTCTTATTGATATCCACGGTTGTACAGTGTTCTACTGTCTGAGCATACCATAATTTATCAAACCATTTCACCAGTTTATGGGTTTAACAACAGTGTTTTTCAATCTTAACATTTGCAACAGTTAAAGCCCAGGTCATATTCTGATGTCCTCATACATGTTCTGTTGGACCTGAACAGAAATGGTCCATGTAGTGTTTATAAATTTTTAAATTAGCTGCCAAGACTTAAAAATATGGATACTTCTATATAAAAATCCAGATTCCAGACCCTTTTGAAAACATGGAAAGACATGGCACCTGGCATGTGGCAATAATTGGTCAGGCTGAGTATCCCTGCCTTCTCTAATACAGAGATTAATCATTAAGTTTCTTGTCCCAGCAGCCTTTACTCCCTTATATTACTTGCCTAAGACCTATGGGTATTTGAGTTTGTCATCCCTAACATAAAGTAAACTTCACATTGAAGAAAGATATCTGCATTAAAATTTGGACAACACCTAAAATTAGCAAAAAGTAATTTTAAAAAATCCTTCTTTTCTCCACAACAACCTTAAAGCTTTGTAGCTAAGAAAGCTGCTATCTGAGTAGCTATGAAGACACACTGGTACAACAGACTGAATATGGGCATTGTACAAGATTTGTTATTTTAAAAATCTTATCAAAAAAGGCATTAGAAATTTGGAAGAAGGAACACAATTTAAGCTAACTTTTGATTAAAACACACACTAAAAAAAATTCTAACACATACATGTATTTTTAAAAGTTCACCGTATTTTAAAAACTAATAACCTGTTATTGTTTTCTCACTGTAACAGCTATGATCACCTGAACTTGCTAAAACCACCTAGAAATGTAAAAACCTAGGTGGTACACTATATATGTATTTGTGTTACATTTAGTGTATATAATTTGCATTAAGATACAGTCAATCCTCACTTTACAGATTATGTATTTGTCCACTGGCTTGCTCACTAGAATTAATTTGTAACCCCTAAACCAATACTTGCATTGCTTTCATGGTCACTCTCAGATTGGTGAAAAAGTGTTGATGAGAATGGAAAAACTAGAACTCTTTGTATAATGCTGGTGGGAATGTGAAATGATGTAGCCATTGTGGAAAACAGTTTGGTGGTTCCTCAAAGAGCTAACCATAGAACTACCATATGATCCAGAAATTCTATTCCTAGGTATCTATCCAAAAGAACTGAAAACAGGGAAACAAATATATATGCCAATGTTCACTGCAGCATTATTCACAAGAGACAAAAAGTGAAAACAACCCAAATGCCCACTAACAAATGAATATGGATAAACAAAATGTGGTATGTATACATAATGGAATGATATTCAATCATAAAAAGGAATGAAGTTCTGATACATGCTATAAAACATGGATGAACCTTGAAAACATGCTAAGTGAAATAAGTTAGACACAAAAGGACAAATATTGTATGATTCCACGTACATATATAGAATAGGCAAATTCACAGAGACAGAAGTAGAATAAAGGTTACCAGGGGCTGAGGGAAAGGGAAATGGCTACTCTCTGGAATGATGAAATAGTTTTGGAAAACAGTGGTGGTGGTTGCAGAGCACTGTGAATGTAATTAATACCAGTGAGTTATGCAGTGAACAAACGGTTAAAATGGCGAAGTTTATATTATATAATTAATATAAAACAATAAAATAAAACATTTTAAAAAAGATTAAAAACTGAAGTTGTTTCCTCTAAAAAACAACAGAACACAGAAGTAGTAAAGAATAGTTATCGAGAAGTGGAAAGAGGTCAGGAGAAACCAACAATTGGAAGAGTCTGAGAATATACATGAAGGGTTATTTGAATTTAACATATGGGTTTTGGTAAGCACAGGAGGGATTTTATTTTAAAAAGTGAAAATAAATGATAACACTCAGTGCTGCTGAGGATCTGGTGAAACTGGCACTTACATACTGTTGCTCTAGAGTAAACTACACACTTCCTTTTGGAAGTCAATGTAGCAATATATATGGATAGCCTTAAAAATGTGTAAACATTTCACTAAGTAAACTTCTAGCAACTTACATAAAAGAATTAAAAAATGCGTCAAACAATAGGTACAACAATGTTCACTGTAGCAGTTTGAAAACAAGAAGCAAACCAGATGTTCAAAACTAAGATTAAATAAATAAAACCACAGTACATTCAAACAATGGATTAACATGTTAATTCATATTTAGTGATGTACAAAGAAATTTATATTACATCCAAAAGCTGATTACAGACTATATGCAACTATCTACCTGTATTTTTATTGCATGTAAAGATGCTCTGGGGATGGGATTGTTTTTCTTCTTTTAATCTGTGTGTTCTAATTTTCCTACAACAAATGTGATATAAGTTGTTTTCATTTAAAAAATCAGAAACACCTGTATATAGGCAATTGGCTGAATAAACTGCAGTATATACACACAACAGACTACTATGCATCTGTGGGAAAAAAAATGAGAAAGATCTCTATGAACTGATATGGAGTGATTTCTAGGTTATATCATTAAGTGAAAAGAAAAAAACATATACAGTATGCTATCTATTGTATAAGAAAAAAGGGAAAATAAGAAAAAAATATATATCTGTGCTTATGTTTGTAAAAAGATATACAGAAAAATAAACCAGAAACTAATGAGGCTGGTTACTAATATGGATAGGTGGTGGAAAAAAAAAAGGTAAAAAAATGGGGGAATGGGAATGGAGTGAAGAGTTAGGTGGGAGTGATACTTCAGAAGTATTCTCTTCGCTTTGACTCTTGGAATCATGTTAATGTTTTAAAAGCTTAAAAAAAAGGGCAAGAAATAAATCAACCTGAGAGGGAGAACAAATGAAATGTAATCGGAAATGAATTTAACATATTTTGAGTCACAAAACCACACAAAATTTACACTAAAAAGTACTAATCCAAGTCATTTTTAAACATGATAATTTAACTACATACCCTCACTGTAAAAACAAAAATTGCTATAAATAAATAGTGAACTCTAGTTAGTAGGTTACTCTTCACAGCAGTATAGGATGGCAATTTTTAAATACAGGATTCAACAAATGAGTAGAAATTCTGAACACACTTGGAGGGAGATTTCTCACTGTTGAAGGGAGTTACAAATGTGGAATAGAAAACACAAGAATAATCCACATGATGCTGACAGATTTAAGTTCTTCTGAGACCAGAAGAGTTTACAGTTATTGAAGAGGAGAGCAAATCTTTACCCATGGGACATGATAAAAAGTATGAATTGCTGACAAGAGCCCTGGTAACAATTTTTTTGTAGTCAGAACTGGAAAACATTAGCACTATTGACTTTGGGTTACAAATAAATTTAGTGAGTAAGCAAATTCACAAATACAGAATCTTTGAATAATGAGGAACAACTGTATTTTACTCTTTATAATTAAGTAATTTACAAAGAGATACTCAATGCAAACATCCTGTTCCTTGTTAAACTTACCCTATAAATTTACCATCCATAGGTAATTCTTTCCTGAATCAATGGTACTGAGATGACTGCAAAACAGGGACATTTCTAACTCTATAATTCCTTTTACATTTACTAGTTGCATTCTACTAAGGAACAGTTTTTCTTTCTCCCTTGTTATTTATTCATTTATTATTTATATCTGAATGGACTCCTGGATTTCCATTTTATTTGATAATATGATACCAGAATTATTTATTTTCAAAATAATCAATGCTCAACTTGTCCTAATTTGGCCAGGGGGAATGCCACCCCTTCAAGCTGGCTCTGGAGTCCTCTTGACAAAAGTCTTCATCTTTTGAAAACTTTAGCAGTGCAGTTCAACTCCCCTTTCAACAATTCTTTGTTCTTCCTCCTTCAAAAATTCTCTCCCCCATACGTCCCTCTCCTATTTATTAGTGATCAGTAGCAGGCACACAGAGAAAAGACACACCAAAAAAGTGATATTTTAAATCATCAGATCATAAAGTCTTACATGAAGAACTGTGAGCCATTTGTATCCTTCCCTCTGTTGGCCATTGACAAGAGAAATTCTTTGTTGTGTTTAACAGCAAAACTCTCATCTACAGAGAAGCAAAGTTTTCAGTTATAGGTATAACTCCCCCCAAAAATTCATTTTCATTCCTCTTCATATCTTGTGTTCATATCATGTGCTCTTTAGTGTCAGACAAAATTTAGATAAAAGGTTAAAAGAAGAGAAATCCAATATTAGCCAATTTCCTCCATCTTTTCAGATTAAAATATTTCTAATTTTCAATCCCTTGCTATAAAATCCAAACACGTTATCAACCCCCTTTCAATATTATTCTTAGCACAGAGAGGCACGCATTAAACTTAATCTCTGCCATGGTAGAAACAGCAGATTGTCTTCGAATCTTGGATTAGAATTGGAAAAAAGCAGGTGGAACGTGAAACAAAATCTCACTGACTCCCAAAAGTGCAAGATGGGAAATATGAAATTAATTCCACAATCACATGTTTAGTCTTTCAAATGATCTTCACATTAATAAAAAATTCCAGACAGAAAACTTAAATTTGGGAAAAACATTACAGCCAAATTCAGAATATCAAAGATCAAAAAAAAATCTTCATAAAAAAAAGATGCACAAAAATGTTGATATTGTCACTAAGAAATATAGCTGAATCTCTTTTAATAAAGATTAAGATCAAGCTATGGAAGTTCCTATTCTAGCACTACAATTCTAAAAGTTTATTACAGATCACTGAAACCCTTCAAGTCATATAATGTACGAATGTACTAATCACAAAAAAATCCTACCTTTATAAAAAGTCTATCACATAAAATTTTCACAAGAAAATTAACTTCATTTAGTTGAAGGTAGTTGGATATTAGTATATCAATAATCATTGATTCAATACAGAAAAATCAAATGAATACTAGAAAACATTAAAAACAATTTAAACATAAACATTTTTACCTTCAAAAAATCCTCCATAAATGGATTCCCCTCCTCGTCCATTTCCTAAGAATGAAAAAACATGGGACTCTTAGAACTGATAAATCAGTAATCTCCTCGAAGGTCCTACCTAAACACAATGCTTCTTACAAAGTAGCTACCTGAATGACTTTGAATCAACAATACTCAAACGTTCACAGCAAATTATAAGACCTTAACTTAAAGTCAATACTGACAAGATCCCAAATTACTTTCTCTCCTCTATGATACAACAGTATGAGTGTAACAAAGCTTATTAAGATCTGTGGAAGAAAGAATGTTCAGATCCTAATGATTATGTAGGTCTTTTAAAAGAAATTACTAGTAGCTTCTCAAAGTGTCTTTAAAAACACAGTTTCAATGTTTTTACAATAATAGAGGTAAAAACCATACTGTAGTAAAGGATTACTGGCTGTGACAAAATCAAACATGGACACTGATAGGCTACTAAGAGATGAATAGTGTTTTGTTTTTTATCCAGAAGCAAATTTCTGAAATTAATTCATGTATCAAACATGAAATTTTTTCCTATGTGTTTCCTCCTTTTTATCTATTTCTATGAGTACTTCTAATTTTTTTTTTTTTTTTTTGGCCACGCCAGGCGGCTTGCAGGATCTCAGTTCCCCAACCAGGGACTGAACCCAGGCCCTCGGCAGTGAAAGCTCCGTGTCCCAACCACTGGACCACCAGGGAATTCCCAGTACTTCTAATTGTTTGACCAATGATTAAGTGGGCTGAGAAGAAAACTGGCCTAGTACTTCTAGAGACTTGTCTAACTTTGAGATCCATGTATTTAACAAAGAATATAAATATATGATTTTCTTTGTGGGAATCAAAGTCTTACCTTCACTGAAGTCACCACCTTGAACCATAAAATCTTTGACAACTCTGTGAAAGAGACAACTTTTATAATGTAATGGCTTCTGAGTTGATTTCCCTGTCCCCTTTTCACCTACAAAGAAGAAAAATTAGTAGGCTGTTAAGTAGAAAAGAAATTAAGGAACTAGTATTAAAGCAAAATTCATGATGAAATCACAAGAAAAAAATTTTTCACTACTTCTTTAATTTTGTATCTATATGAGATTATGGATGGTCACTAAACTTTGTGATAATCACTTTATGATGCAAGTAAATCAAATCATTATGCTGTACACCTTAAACTTATACAGCAGTATATGTCAATTACATCAATAAAACTAGAAGAAAAATTTAAATAAAATAAATAAAACATTTGAAAGTTAAAAAAAATTAATGATGAAAGCTTCTGCCCAGTAAAATACACCTCTCTTGACCTATACAGACTTCTTTAAACTACAGAATTTTAACTTCCCTCAGGAATTAAAAAAAAATTCATTTAAAAAGCACCCATGCTTTTCTACTGAGTGTAGAAATCAATTTCAGATACAATCCCATTACAATTAATATGTGTAAGAATTACTTTCATGTCTAGTAAATGTTGCATAGTCAGCATGCTGAGAAGGAAATAATATGCATGAAAAAATCTAAAACATGTTAAATAAAAAATCAAAGCAAACTGAAGTCAAATGGGACTACTATTAGGGCAAGTGAAAATGTCAACAAACCTGTACAAAGACAACGAAAGTTCTCGCATGTTTTGGGGCACACATCAGAAAATAATTCAAAGACAACTCTTCCAGCTAAAAAAGAAGGTAGTTGGTTTAAATTTATTAACTTAAAATATTAAGTACTTATACATAAATGTTAAATAGGGACATTAATTTCCTTACCAGGCTGATTATTAATGGCGATGTCAAAAAAACATCGAGGACGCTGAACCTTTATTCCCATGGCTTCAATACTTCAATCTATGAGTAAAATACAGTTTCAGGCAAACAGACGAAAACAGCAAAGATTTTTCATACATTTCTGAAAACAAAACAAAACTCTGTGGAGCATAAATGAAAAATGTAGTCTGAATTTATTTTAATATTTATTTCCATGACATAAATCACATGAATTATTCTTTTCTTTGAGAGATTAGATTGCATCTTGTGAGGCAATCAGAAAAGACATTATAGGTCTAGCCATTATATAACACAATTTCTATTTTAATAACCAAATGTAGATTGCCACCTCAAACAGAAAACTGTAGTAAGTCTGTGATTAGTGAACTAAGCAGGCAGATTACCTTTAAATAGAGAAAAATCAAGGACAAGTTGATCCAATCTTTTTGCTCCTAGAAAACAAAATAAATTTTGATTAAAATGGTGGAGTTTTTAAAAGAAATCCATTCAAATTCCCCAAAAATGCCAAAAATAATTCCCCAAGGAAGAAAGAAAGTGGGATACTTTAACAATAGTAATATATGGTAGATTTACATTCTGAGTAAAAATACATTACATTTTACATATAAAGCTATTTTTTTGATCATAAACAATAGCCTTTACTGATACGCTAGTGTAGACACAAAAAATATCAGTAAGTGAGATACTCTATGTAAGTTTTACCTACATAGCAGATGGCTATTAGTTAAGCCTTTTTTTTTTTTTTTTTTGCGGTACGTGCGCCTCTCACTGTTGTGGCCTCTCCTGTTGCGGAGCACAGGCTCCGGATGTGCAGGCTCAGCGGCCATGGCTCACGGGCCCAGCCGCCCCGCGGCATGTGGGATCTTCCCGGACCGGGGCACGAACCCATGCTCCCTGAATCGGCAGGCGGACTCTCAACCACTGCACCACCAGGGAAGCCCCAAGACATTCTTTTGATAGGCGTTTATTTTAAGGACTTAGAATGTTTGAATTGTAATACTTGGTGGAGAATGACAGGGTAAGGTGAAAAGCAGAAGAAACATAGGCACTTAGTGTAAATAGCATCCAAAATGGTACACTATAAAAATGACAGTTTCATCTGTTTAGAACAGAGACTAACTGAAATGTTTATGCATTTCTGAAAATTATAGTATCTAAGCTGGTAGCTCAGTAAGCAATGAATAATATTTTAAATCGTGAAATTTTTATTGAGACAATTTTAGATTCAGTTATAGGAAATAATACATAGATACATGTTTCCCCAATGGTAACATTTTACAAAACTATGGTATAATAGCACAACTGTAGCATAAAAGCATAACAATGCTTATACACTTCACATTTCCCCAGTTCTACCTGTACTCATTTGTGTGTGTATTTATTTAGTTCTACACAATTTTATCACACATATAGGTTCATATAACTACCACCGTTCCTATCAATTTTACACACACCACAAACCACAAGTCAGAATACTCAACAATAAAAGCATGGAAGACTTTGCCCAAATTACCAACAATTTGAAAAATACAAATTCTATGTATTTACTCTTTATTGCATGGAAAGGGGGGGAAATACCATTTTCTCACAACTTCCTCCATTTTTTATTTCTAAAAGATACAATATATATACTAAAAATTTGTTTCACATGAAATAAAGCAAAAAAGATGCCTTTCAATCCTCCAGGAAACTACAGACATAGACTTCCTGAAAACAATAAAACAAAACAAAACTTAGTAATTTTAAAATCTTGCCAAGTTTGTTGCATTATGTTTTTATTTGTATAGAATTTCAACTCATGCACATTTGAAGTTGAGAATACACTGAATCCATAAATCTGAGGAAACTATCCTATCTTAAAGAAAAATATTAAATTACTACTTAGTACCTGATTATCTTTTATCTTCTAAATAACTTTTACAGGCCTTCTTAAATTCTCTACTTTTGAAGGTAGAAGAAGAGAAGAGGAAGTTTAGTGATTTATTTATTTTCCTCCAAAAAAAACTTCTAAAGTTATTTGTTTAGCCACATATCTCAGGTAGAGATTTTTATTCTTACAAAATGAGTATAGTATAGATAGCACTGCCCAAAACATACTAAATTGTTTACAGTTACAGTTGATTTCCTATTTACTATGTTCTTGAAAACAAACTCCAAATGTGTTACATGCACATACACAGAGGGAATGTTATTCAGTCACAAAAAAGAAAAAAATCCTCCCACTGTGACAACATGGATGGGCCTTGGGGGCATTATGTTAAGTGAAGTAAGTCAGACAGAGAAAGACAAATACTGTACAATCGCACTTACACATGGAATCTTAAAAAAAAACCCAAACCTGAACATATAAAGTACTGAGAATGTAATGTACAGCATGGCTAATAATATCATGCTGCATTGAAAGTTGCTAAATAGACAATCTTCTCATCAGAAGAAAAAAAATTTTGTAAGTATGTGAGGTGATGAATGTTAACTAGACTTACTGTGGTGATCATTTTGCAATGTATACATTTAATAAGTGATCATGCTGTACATCTGAAACAAATATAAAGTTATATGTCAATTACATCTTTAAAAAAAAAAGGATTTACACCAAAATATTAACATTGATAATATCTGGGCCATGAATTTAAGGGTAATTTTTATGTATTTCTGTTTTCCAAATTTTCTTCAACAAACAGGTACTAATTTTATAAGCAGGAAAAATATTTTTAAAGAAATACTAATAAAATGAGATAATTTTCTGCCTATTAAAATAGCAAAGTTTTTTAAAAGAATAATTCCCAATACAGCAAGCAACTCCTCTGGAAACATATGTGAACCCCTTAAGTTTTTATACCTTAAACTGGTTTATACCTTAAAAAATCCAATTGCTAGGAATCTACTGTAAGGAACTATCTTAAATTTAGAAAGCCTTCATGTATAAAGTTGGCCATCTTAGTGCTCCTTTCAGTAATATACTATCAGAAGTAATCTATTCAATATTATGACAAATGGTTACATTATGGTCTCTAGTTGAACAAAATATCATAGTTATTGAAGCAATGCTTACAAAGATAAATAATTTGGAAAATGCTCATAATTTGTTAAAAATAATCAAGATATAAAACAGTATATGCAATATTATTATAATCACATAAACTACTCCTAGCCCTGAAATTCAAAGATTTACAAAAAGAAAAAAAAAAAAGATTGAAAGGAGGACTTCCCTGGTGGCGCAGTGGTTCAGAATCCGCCTGCCAATGCAGGGGACACGGGTTCGAGCTCTGGTCCGGGAAGATCCCACATGCTGTGGAACTAAGCCCGTGAACCACAACTACTGAGCCTGAGCTCTAGAGGCCATAAGCCACAACTACTGAAGCCTGCGCACCCAGAGCCTGTGCTCCGCAACAAGACAAGCCACCGCAATGAGAAGCCTGCGCAGCACATCAAAGGGTAGCCCCCACTCGCTGCAACTAGAGAAAAGCCCATGCACAGCAAGGAAGACCCAACGCAGTCAAAAAAAAAAAAAAAAAAAAAAAAAAAAAAGAAGATTGAAAGGAAATGATCACTACGGTATTTCGTTTTAAGACTGGAGAGTGTTTTTGCCTCACTGTACTTCTTTCTACTTTCTTTAACAAACATAACTGCTGTTATAAATAAAAAATTCATAATAGAATAGAAAATGTACATATAATTTTCTAAGATTATAATGTACATGTCTGTGTGTGGTTATAATATATATTTAGGTTATACTATGTGGGGATACTGTACTTTTCATAGAAATAGATTTAAATGGTTGCTTGAAATAACAAATTAAATATGCTTTAAGTTTAAGAAATATGAAAGACAGCATATTATTATTAAAAGCACTGTACAAATATCTTGAGTTTGTAAATGTTCTAATATTAGTAGCTAATGAAGAACAATGGTGACACAAAAGATGGCGCAATGCTATTTCTCTAACATTACTGAAATCAAATTTTATCTAATCAGAAACAGGACACAGTATTTCCTCTTTATTATTTCCTGGTATTACAATATCTAAAATCAAACACAAGACAAATATCTGGTCAATTTTCCTTTCTTTTTTTTTTTCAAGAAAGAGTAAAGAGAAAATACTGAGAGATACCAAAAATACAATTCAGGGAAAAAAGTCAAGCCTATGCAATTTTCAATAAAATAAGTCATGAATTTCCTAAGGATAGTACATAAAGACAGCTTTCAGAGCAGTAGTCTGCAGGTGAACTGTTCACTGCAAAGTTGTTTAATCTAAATGAGTTGCAGCTGTTTTATAAAATGCAGCTATAAATTTTTCTTTAAAAAAAAACCACCATATGTAGCAACATGCCCCACTCCTGTACAGCAATCAGCATAGTGTGCCCCTTTAGATGAGGTATATATGTTCCAGTTAGACCTAGTTTCCACTATTGCATGTTAGCTGTTACCGTTTATCATCTACTTGACCTCTTGCATTCACCTCACCTGCCTGACTCTCTCAGACATCTGAGTATTCATACTTACTTTCATCTACTTTATTTATAATGAAAATACTTTGAAAAATAATCAGTAAAGTTAATAAGCTCACTGAAAAAAGTTAGAGTACACAAAAAAGCACAAAATCCTGACTTTTAACACTTTTATGTATATTCTTCCACTTTCTTCTAACCAGATAGAATTAGTCTGTTGTTTTAAATGTTTATCACTATCACAGTCATTTTTGTATGTCAACAATATATAATGTAACAAAATTTCAAAATATTAAATGCTAGGATGTATAAACTTCTGCAACAAATATATTTCATAAAAATATCAGAGAGATGTAACAAATTCATAAGTAAAAAGTTTAATTTTGTAGTTTCATACATAAAATAATTTCCATATTCACCCTAAAGTAACATGAAGGATAGGGGTGGGGTGGGGCGGGAGAAGGACACAGGCAACTAATTATTAAAATATATAGTAAAGAACACGGTATTTGTAATTAGGCAATAAATAATGCAGTGACTTTATTACATTCAAAGAATTACCTGGAAGTTTCACACAGTATGAGGGAGTCAGCATAGCATTTGGTCTTGAGGAGACAGTAAATACTTTTAACTATTAAGATGACAAGCGGGTCTTTGACATTTCTGATCCCCTTGGCTAATTCCTAAGTGTCCTTAAAAATTCAACATAGCCAAAGTACACTGGGAATTTCACCCTGACTCTCTGAAGTTTAAATGATTTTTGTTTGTTGAATTTTATTTTCATTATCATAAACTTGTCTGTAAACTCCTTGAACTCAGATCCTTTATATCTTCTGGCCCAGGACTATGTTACCAAAGAGAATGCGAGTTAAAGCATGAGCAGAAGCTGACTCTTACTCAGTGCCTTTTCTCCCATATGTACTGCTTCTCACCTGGGGTATCGCTAATACGTATCTGTAGTTAGTAAATCTTCTTGGCCTCTTCCACAGTTGAAATAGAGCCTGTTTTCTAGATCTGCCTTCTAGGACTGCATTCTATTAAGGGTCTATTTTCTTTTCTTTTTCTTTAAACAGAATCCACTATAAGAGAGAACATCTTCAGTTCAAAACCAAGAAACAAAGATTGGAAGTTCTCATCTGCTTAAGTTTAATAAAAAGGTAACAATTTTCATATAAGACTTCTACCTCTAAGTGCAATCATATTAAGTTTAACTAAAACTATAGCAGATCTTGAAGATTACTTTCAAAAATGGCAATCTAACATTCACATTTTACATTCATTCTTTACCCTACCTTAATGTAATTCAGAGATCAAATGAGAAATAAAAATGGATTGCTAAAAAAACATATAAATACATTTACGAATTCCAGATTGCTAGCGAATTAAGTACAAACAAGTTAACGTTCTGAGGTGTCAGAAAAAGGCAACTATGATCTTCTGTACAGTTCCCCTTCCCTTAGTGTCTCTGACAGTCACTAACCTCTGCCCTGGTAAAAACATAATTAACAGTGTATAGGCACTTACTAAATTCTTAAATCCTTCAGAAAACTTAAAGAGAAAAGCTGTAATGTTGCCAAGTTCGGTGTTAAATAACTTTTTGCATATACAGTCCGAGAGACATAAAAATGTAGTACAGCTATGTTAGTACCAAACTAAAAAGCATATACTAACTGGGAAATCTCTGCTAATATTAATATTGTACCTGCAATTATCTAAACTCTTATAATGATAAATTTATCCCACTGTCTTCAGTGATAGAATCACACCATCCTAGCAATGTTATTCAATCCAGTAACTCCTAAATAAAAAATTACACACTTTTGAAGTTTGAAGGAAATAGATAATCTGGTCCAATCTTCTGATTTTATACACTGATAACAAGAGGATTAGAGAGCTGAAGTGACTAGCTCAAAGTCACAAGCGGACAAAAAAGCAAGAGTTTTCTGGTTAAGACTACAGCTTCACTGTAGAAACTAGCTTATTCACAAATATTCCAGATAATGGCTTACATAGTTTTACTTTTCGCCATACAACCACAATGCAATGATTTAATTATGAATAAACCTTAAGCTAAACTTTATGCACAATTAACAGTAGCTTAATATATAAACCAATAGGCTTCATGCAAGTTAAAAATCAGTAAGTTAAGGAATCATTCATGTTTTAAAAATAACCATTTTAATACCAAAAATTGATATCTATATTTATAAGTATGATGTATTTAAATTTCAAGAACAAGTTGGTAATCATTTTAAGCCACTACTCAAACTAAAACAAAGTGCAAAAGATTTCCTGTCTGGCACTAAAAGTACACAGTCCCAGTTACAGTAGTTTTCTCTAAGTATTTATAATACTGCCTGTAGTAAATTTCAAGATGCGAGATTTGCCTTACAGAAATAAAAATATACTGAGTTCTTATGGAGACCATATATGCATTAAACCAGGTCAAAACTACTGACACTTAATCAAATGAAAACTGAAACTTGGTGCTAATATTAAAGAAAAAAAAAAAGAACAATACCACGTAGGAGACAGATTTGCAACAAACTCTTCAAATCACTTGAATTAATTATCTATGGATTCCAACTACATAGAACAAGTAAGACACCTTAGTACATCAGGATACAGAAAATAAATACATTATAATTCTGTTGAAATATCCTACAAATAAAACAAGGGAAAACATCTACATGTATTTCTTAAAAGAGCCAACATTTGAAGAATTGTAGATGGTGTCCTGATAACGAATAGGACTAGTTCATCCTACTATGAAGGCTACCAATTTCCCTTTGCATAGAGAATGGATGCTGCCTGACAGAAAATCTAATTTAAAATATGCAAAATATCAAAAGGACAAAGACTTTACTTAGAGGCCACCGATACTGCAAGACCACAATAACAAGCACCAAAAATCAAAGGCCTTTAACAAGTCACAATAAATGTAATGTATGCTCTTCACTTCACTCATTCAAGAACTGCGGAGTTCTTTTACACAGAATTTTAGCAAACCTGAATATTTATTTTTGAAGCCCACAGCTGACGATAGTCTGAAATCAAATATCATTTTATAGATGAAAAAAACTGAGGTTCAGAAAGATGGCTGGGCCAGAAACAAATCCAAAGTTTCTGACCTAGGAAGTTTGCATACTTGTACACCCCTGACAACAGGGGAAGGTAACTGTGACAAGAGTCTGCAAAGACAAAAACCTTAAAAAGGTAAACAAAGTTAAAAAACAAAACGAAAAAAACCACAGAATCCTACTACAAGACAAGACCCATTAGGATCTCAGGACACCAACAATCCTGAATCATAAATTAGAAAACGTTAATGTAAAATGAGCTCTGTTTAAAGCAGAAGTATGTAATTTCTCACAGAAATAATCCCATCTCAAATGGTTAAACTAAAAAAAGGAGGAGCGGAAGATAAAACGGGTAAATTTTCGGATGCATAAAAAATACGAATGAGAGAAACAGCCATTCTAGATATCTGTGCCTTTTCTGGATTTTATACCTCGATTTCAGAAAATGTTTACACACCCACTCTCCATCGTCTATACAAACCGGGAAATTACTGGCCATTCTTTGCCAAACGGTAATCCATAGACTCACTCACATACTTTTCTATCTGGTTTTAAGCTACTGAAAATTAACGTACCCCCTAATTTCCACAACACTTAATTGTTCCTTGGTCGTATTTCTGATCACCATTGCAAAAACTTGGTCCTGCATAAAGTACTGTTGTGGGAAGAAATTAAAATCAATGCACAAAATGGTGCTTTTGTAACATTTCCAAAACGACTGAGAGTTTTCCATTCCCGCAGACCTCGATTGAACACCTTAAAAGACTAAAGACGAGCCAAATTCGCACACTTCCCCCAAGGCATATGGAGCTCCGAAGCCATCACCCTCCTCCAAAACAGTAACTATTTCCTCCTAAAAGGCCTGCGCTGCTCACAGCTCCTCGGAACCGTGGGAGAACTTGGAGTCAGCTCTGGGATGAGAAGGGAAGAGCCTGGATTTGAGTTTCAGGAGAACTAAGTGGCCTGTGTCACTTCACCACGCACGATAACCGTCTGTGAGAGGAAAAGGTCGGAGTAGGGGGAAAGCCTGTCTTCAGCCTAATCTTAAACCCTGAGATCCAGGTTCCTCGCCTGCCACTCTCCAACCCTAATCTGACAGGACGGCAGGTAACGCATCCCACTTCCCCACCTATCCTCCCACCTACCCCGCATTCGTGCTTAGTCTTACGATTTTGAAGCATCAAAATCACCCCGGCTCCCTAGAGTTCAGGCCACCATCGCTGCCGCCATATTACAGCTTGTGCGGCAAAATGCGTCAGGGAGGGAGGTGTGCGCCCGAGTGGAGAGGGCGGGGGCGGGCAGGGGGAAGGCCATTTCCCAGGCCTGCGAGGCACGGCTAGAAGGCCTCTGCAACCGCAAAACTGCAAAGCTAGCGTCACGGTCCTTGGGGGCCGCCTCTGGCACCTGGCAGCCCCGATACCTCGAGGGGAAAACGATTAAGTCGGTCTAGGCCTATCACGTCGGCTCCGCCCCTCTCCTCGGGCCCTTCCCGCTCTCGTACCCCGGCACTGCTGCAAAGGACGCCACCGAAACAACACGGGCCCCGCGCCACCTACTTGCACCAGTACACTCTCCTCTTCCCGGGGTCCAGTCCTTTAAATCGCTTCAAATCTACCGCCGCCAGAAAAGGCGCTAAGGCCAATGACCGCCTCCCTCCCCCCAGTCCCGGCGTGGAGGGAAAGCGTCGCGCCGGAAGTACGTCACGGCGCGGCCGACTGCATCTTCGGGTGATCCCTCGCCTGCGTCACCTCACCCTCCACGGAGTTCTAGGATTTGGGTGTCTGTTAAATGCCTGGTTTATAGGTAACTTAATGCTTTCTGTGTGAGTTGATTGAGAGCGTTTGTAACCGCCTTGTCGTTCGTGAAATGAAGTGCTTCACTTAATAAACATTTATTGATCCTCTGCCAGGGTATTGGGAAGGAGACCCTACCTTCAAGGAGCTTCCAGGTCAGCTTCCAGTTAACGCTATGACACAAGTTCTAAAAAACAGAGATGAACAAAGTGCTGTTTGAGAAAAGGAGGAAATTATAAAGGGCTCTCCAGGGGAGAACACTATTTTGGGACATATATTGTTATTTAATTGTTTTAACAGTCTAAGAATCCCTAGATTTTTAGAATTAATTCCCCCTGCTGTTCAGGGGAGTTGGCGGCAATCATTGTGGAGATATGGGTGAGTGAGTTTTAAAGGAAACAGCTAAGAGGACTTAGATTTTATTACGGTGTGAAAAGAACGTTAAGTTACAGTCATTTAAATTTTTCACTCATTTACCTGAGGTAAACTAGTAATTATCAACAACAGGTGGGCATGTGGTACTCTTAAACATCTTCACCAGTTTTATTAGCTGTAAAACTGAGAGGACAATCCCTGCCACTTTTAAGCCATTGCCTTCATTGCAGGGGAGCAGCAGCATACTCCTCTTTGAACAGTTCAGAGGTTGTATGAATGTACACTTTGCAGTGGGGAGGGCAATTCTGCAATACCTTTAAAAGTCCGATTTATACTGAGCACTCTATTAAGATAGATTTTTTAAGCGTTGGTTTGTTTGACTTTTGTTTGTTCAGCTTCCTTCAGAATATATTTTTATTTAGCTATAATATACAGATTTATTTTTTAGGTTTCTGCTTACTGGTAGAGGTAATGTGTGACATTGCTGTGACATTGGTGTATTCTCCCTCTTTCTCACCCATTCAGTCAGAGACATCTTTGAGGATATATTACAGATTATACCATAGTTAACTTTTTTTTTTTTTTTTTTTTTTTTTGCGGTACGCGGGCCTCTTACTGTTGTGGCCTCTCCTGTTGCGAAGCACAGGCTCCGGACGCGCAGGCTCAGTGGCCATGGCTCACGGGCCCAGCCGCTCCGCGGCATGTGGGATCTTCCCAGACCAGGGCATGAACCCATGTCCCCTGCATCGGCAGGCAGACTCTCAACCGCTGCGCCACCAGCGAAGCCCCATAGTTAACATTTTGAGGTGTACAAAGGTGACATTACTAATCTTGTTCTAAGATATACTATCTTCCTAGAGAGATAGACTTTCATATGAAGTGACTGAAGAATTATTTAACAGTAAAATGTTAATAAGTACTTAGATATAGTATACATTATAAATGGTCAGATTTTAGAAGATTCTTGAAAGAAGTCTTGAAGCAGCATTACAAATGTCCATTCAAGGACTGGTGGCTGGTGCTGAACTATGACAAAGTTTTCACTGCTCTTTTCTTTTCTTTCTTTTTTTTTTTATGGTACGCGGGCCTCCCACTGCCGTCGCCCCTCCCGTTGCGGAGCACAGGCTCCGGATGCGCAGGCTCAGCGGCCATGGCTTACGGGCCCAGCCGCTCCGCGGCATGTGGGATCCTCCCAGACCGGGGTACGAACCCGTATCCCCTGCATCGGCAGGCGGACTCTCAACCACTGCGCCACCAGGGAAGCCCTTTCACTGCTCTTTTCTTAAGAAGAGTTGTTTTGGGGGGAATTCCCTGGCGGTCCAATGGTTAGGACTCAGCGCTCTCACTGCTGGGGCACCAGGTTCAATCCCTGGTCGGGGAACTAAAATCCCATAAGCCGTGTGGCACGGCCAAAAAAGTTGTTTCGTTCATTTTAATTAAGCATGTCACCTTTTCTCAGATGGTTATAGAATGTGGTAGTTGTTTTCTTTCTCTAGATGTCCTTACTTGGACAAATGAAAAATTGGCATGCTTTGCTGGGTCTCAAACATGTTGAAATTTCATTGGTCTGTGAAATCCAAAACTTTCCCAAATAGATTTGACACGGATTTATTGTTCCAAGAAGGAAGATGTTGCAAGTAACAGGAAGTATTATTATCTACAGCAATATGGTGGCTTGAAGAACAAAGGATTTATTTCTCTCTTACATAATAGATCTGAGGTGAGAGGGCCAGATCAGAGGGCAGCTTTACTCCATATAGTCAGTCAGGACCTTGAGTTCCTTATGTATAATTCCAATATGCTCCAGGGCCTTGACAATGCATGATTAGAGTGTATTGCCGGTTTCAGGCGGCAGGAAGGAAAGAGGTTGTGTCTTAAGGCCTAAACCAGGAAGTAATACATGCCACTTTGTCTCTAATTCCATCAACAAAAACTTAATTGCAGGGCCAAACCCAATTACAGGGTACTGAGAAATGTAGTATTGACATGTGTCCAGAAATAAGAAGAAAAGTTATTTTAATAGAAAATTAAGTCTGGGCCACATATCCCATTAAAACATAGTTATTTGAGGGACTTCTCTGGTGGCGCAGTGGTTAGGAATCTGCCTGCCAATGCAGGGGACATGGGTTCGGGCCCTGGTGCAGGAAGATCCCACATGCCACGGAGCAACTAAGCCCATATGCCACAACTACTGAGCCTGTGCTCTGGAGCCTGCGAGCCACAACTACTGAGCCCGTGTGCCACAACTACTGAAGCCCGCGCACCTAGAGCCCGTGCTCCACAAGAGAAACCACTGCAATGAGAAGCCTGTGTATCACAATGACGAGTAGCCCCCGCTCGCCGCAACTAGAGGAAGCCCGTGCTCAGCAACGAAGACCCAACGCAGCCAAAAATAAAATAAATTTATTTTTTAAAAAAGATAGTTATTTGCATAATTAGTTTATGTGACCATTTTGTACTATGAGCAGACACAAGATTTGCTGTGATGTTGCTAGTGTTTTGAAATACATTTAGACTCTAGCACTTGTAGGTGGACTGTTAGAATCACTTTTATTAACAGATTTAAAGAAAAAATTTTATAATCATCAAAACGGGGTTTCAAGGGGTGATTTCAGTTAGACCTTAACTTACTTTGTATACCTTTTTTAAAGGTAGGATTTTAAAATTAAAGTTTAACATATATTCATAAACTGTAAGTATAGCTTCATACATTTTTACAAAGTGAACATACAGGTGAAACCTCCACTAGATTAAGACATAGAGCAATATCAGCATCCCGGAAGCGCCCCTCATACCCCCACCCCATAATGCTATCACCCCACCCCTATCAAAGATAATTTCTCTTCGGAGCTCCATCAGCATATATTCGTTTTGTCTGTTTTAGAAACTTATATAAATGGAATTATGCATATATATTCATTTGTGGCTGGCTCTTTTGCTCAACGTTGTGTTTGTGAGATTATCAATATTGCTGCGTGCAACAATAGTTTGTTCTTTCTAATGTCCGTATAGTACTCCATTATATGTGTGTATTAGTTGGGGTTCTCCAAAGAAACAGAAGGAATAGGATATAAATAGGAAGAGAATTATTATGAAGAATTGGCTCACATGATTATGAGGGCTGAAAAGTCTCACAATCTGCTGTCTGCAAGCTAGAGACCCTGGAAAGCCGGTGGTATAATTCCAGTCCAAGTTCCAGATCCAGGGGAGCTGATGGTGAAAATCTCAGTCCAAGAGCGGAAGACCAATATCCCAGCTTAAGCAACCAGGGAGGAAGTAGAAGGGGTGAATTCCTCCTTCCTGTGCCTTCTTGTTCTATTAAGGCCCTCCATGGACTGGATAATGCCCACCCACATTGGGGAGGGCAGTCTACTTTACTGAGTCCACCAGGTCAGATGCTAATCTCATCCAGAAACACCCTCACAGACACACCTGAAAATAATATTTAATCTGGGTAGCCCTTGGCCCAGTCAAGTTGACACATAAAATTGACCATCACAATGGGTATTGAATAATTTATCCATTCTACTTTAGATGGATATTTTTGAGTTTTGGATATTATGAATAAAGTTTCTATGAACATTCTTTTTTTTTTTTTTTTTTTTTTTTTTTTTTGCGGTACGCGGGCCTCTCACTGTTGTGGCCTCTCCCGTTGCGGAGCACAGGCTCCGGACGCGCAGGCTCAGCGGCCATGGCTCACGGACCTAGCCACTCCGCGGCATGTGGGATCTTCCCAGACGGGGGCACGAACCCGTGTCCCCTGCATCGGCAGGCGGACTCTCAACCACTGCGCCACCAGGGAAGCCCATCTATGAATATTCTTGAATCTGGTATATTGGAGCACATATATTCTGCATGTACGTTGGAAATATACCTAGGAATGGAATTGTTGGATCTTAGGGTGTGGATAGAATCAGCTTTTGTAGATACTACCAATGAGTTTTCTGAAGTGGTTGTACAATACTTTTGTTGTATGTGCCTTTTTTTTTTTTTTTTTTTGGTACGCGGGCCTCTCATTGTTGTGGCCTCTTCCGTTGCGGAGCACAGGCTCCGGACGCACAGGCTCAGCGGCCATGGCTCACGGGCCCAGCTGCTCCGCGGCACGTGGGATCTTCCCGGACCGGGGCACGAACCCGTGTCCCCTGCATCGGCAGGTGGACTCTCAACCACTGCGCCACCAGGGAAGCCCTGTATGTGCCTTTTGATTCCAGTATTAGTGAGAGCTCTCATTTGCAAATAAGAGATGCCCAGCTTGAAGTAGTTTAGGTAAAATGGGGAATGTATTGCTTCATGAAACAAAACTGTTGGACACTGTGGTGGCTTTAAAAACATGTCCGTAAGTTCTTTAATGTAACTTTCTTCCAACGACTAAGGCAAAGTGATAGTTTGTGATTTTTGGAGACTAGGTCATAAAAGCATTTTGATTTCCTCCTTGCTGTATCTCTTGGATCAGTCACTCTAGGGGGAATCAGCTGCCATGTCTTTAAGACACTCAAGCAGACTATGGAGAGGCACGTGTGGCAAGAAACAGGCTTCCTGTTAAAAGCCATAGAGGAATTGAGGCCTCCTGCCAACAGCCATGTGAGTGAGCCATTTATTTTTTATTTTTATTTTTTTGGCGTTACTTGGGCCTTCCACTGCTGTGGCCTCTCCCGTTGCGGAGCACAGGCTCCGGACGCACAGGCTCACCGGCCATGGCTCACGGGCCCAGCCGCTCCAGGGCATGTGGGATCTTCCCAGACCGGGGCACGAACCCGCGTCCCCTGCATCGGCAGGCGGACTCCCAACCACTGCGCCACCAGGGAAGCCCGTGAGTGAGCCATTTAAAAGCAGTCCTCTGGCCTCAGTCAAGCCTTCAAATAACTCCAGTCCTTGTTGACATCTGACTTCAATTACATTAGAAATTGTGAGCCAGAACTGTTTTGCTAAGCTACTTCTGAATTTCTGATCCACAGAAGCTGTGGGATAATAAATGTTATTTTAATTCATTAAGTTTGGGCATGTATTTTATACAGCAATGTATAACCAATACAGAGAAGAAAAAATAGATGGAATGTCACGGAACTTCTCTCTTGTCTAATTCTACTTACCTGTTTTTTGGCTTATTCTCTTGACTGACTTCTTCAAGAGGCTATGTCACATCTTGATAAACGGAGTCTCTGCCAGCTCCAATTATAAAATGCCAGAAAAGTCTTTGGTTAGCATTGCAGTGACAGCCCCAAAATTTGTGCCTCCCCTTAGAGAGTGAGGGGTGTCACTGGGAAATGTCTGTCCTGCTAAGAACTATGTTTTCTTGCATCTGAGTAAGCATATGCAAATACTTCTCATTAGTGGAAAGTGCATGAAAAGGATGTGTATTACGTCCAGACCAAGGTGTTTATGAAGTGCTGTGCCTTTTCCATGTCATCTCTTCCTGTTTCCATCAGCTGGATCCAGAGTATTTTAAAGGCTTGGGAGATTATTGAAGAAGCCTAGTTTCCTGAATCTCTGTGTGGAGAAAAGTCCTCCACTGACCAGGGTTACCCACTGGTTGTAATGTCATGTGATTGAGAAATCAAATTCTGTAGATTAAGCCATTGATATTTGGCTTTACTCATTACACCAGACATCATTACCCATCTAATAGGCCAAGGGCCTGAAGCAGTACTAGATTTGGTCTAGCCTGGGTCATTTTAGTCTTTGTAGTATGAAGTATGGAGTCTGATACCAAAAGAGAGGAAGTAGATGGGCTGGACTACTACAATTAACCTACCTTTACTTTAGAACAATGAAAATTTTTGCTTCTACCCATAGATAAATAAATTATTGTTTGTTCTAATTTTCTATTATATTGCCAATATTATGTTTAACTTTTTAAAAGTGCATTTCTATTGTCACACATATTTCACAGTAATATAAACAAGTGTATAAATTTGAACATTCTATAGAGGTTTAAAATTTAATAATTGCCCCTAACCCTTTCCAACTACATTTTCTTGAGGTATCCAATGATACTCTTCTCTATTCCTATTCTAACATTAAAAATCCTTATTTAGTATCCTTTCTCCCTCCCTTTGACAAAAATGAGATCACATCACACATATTACATATTATGCTTTCATTTGAATAAAAATGTAGGGGCTTCCCTGCTGGTGCAGTGGTTGAGAGTCCGCCTGCTGATGCAGGGGACACAGGTTCGTGCCCCGGTCTGGGAGGATCCCACATGCCGCGGAACGGCTGGGCCCGTGGGCCATGGCCGCGGGACCTGCGCGTCCGGAGCCTGTGCTCCGCAACGCGAGAGGCCACAGCAGTGAGAGGCCCGTGTACCGCAAAAAAAAAAAAAAAGTCATGAACATCTTTGTTATCTATACAGCATTCCATAGTATGGGCATACTATAGTTTATCTAGTCATTCTCCTATTGGACATTTCAGTTGTTTCAAATTTTGGTTAATATAAATAATACTGTAATAAACATCCTTTTATGTATATCCTTATATATTGAGGCTTATAAATCTGTAGGAAAGATAGGCAGAGGTGAGATTATTGGGTCACATAATACATACACTTTTTTTTTTTTTTCGCGGTACTTGGGCCTCTCACTGTTGTGGCCTCTCCCGTTGCGGAGCACAGGCTCTGGACGTGCAGGCTCAGCCGCCATAGCTCACGGGCCTAGCCGCTCCGCGGCATGTGGGGTCTTCCCGGACCGGGGCACGAACCCGTGTCCCCTGCATCGGCAGGCGGACTCTCAACCACTGTGCCACCAGGGAAGCCCCTTGAACATTTTTTCACGTGCCTGTGGCCATGGAGTAAGGTCTATTGAAGTCCTTTGCCCATTAAAGAAATTTTTTTGTCATTGGGTTGAAGGAGTTCTTTACATATTCTAAATATTAATCCCTGCAGATACATCATTTGCAATATTTTCTCCCATTCTGTGGGTTGCCTTTTCACTCTGTTGATAGTGTCGTTTGATGCATACAAGTTTTTGTAGTTTGATGAAGTCTAGTTAACCTATTTTTTTCTCTTGGTGCCAGTAATTTTGGTGTTATATCCAACAAAAACATTTTTTTACTGGCAGAATTACTCCAGGAGAAAAAGCATTCATTAACTTGTGATAAAAAAGTAAAACAGTTCCTGATGTTGGGAAACTGATCTGATGTTCATAGCTAAGCATCAATGTTATTTCAAACTAATCTGGCACAGTTTAAAGCATATTGGCCTCCTGTGGGAATAAGGAATCTCATAGAACATCAAGATCAGACAAATTCACTGTGCAACACAAAATACCAAAGATTCCCCTCTTGCTAAATGAATGAATGCTACTTCTTTACCAATATCAGCTTTATCCCCACTTCGGTCAGCCTTCTCTATAGTTAAAATTTATTAAGGTGCCCAATCACAGAATTGCCCTATTTCCTGACAGCACCCAAGATAGAGCAAACCTCATCTTCCTTAGGCCCTCCCCGAAATTACCCACCAAAGCACAAATCCTGTAAGAGGTTCCTTCTAACACTCTTTTACTGAGCTGCCAAATGGTTTCCTACAGTGTTCATTTTCCTGAGCTGTAACAAGAAGTCCATCAACTGCAGGTTCCTGGTGGGTTTTGGCTGAAGGGCATTGACATTTGCTAAGAGGAAAGTTAGAGCCACCCTTTGTTAACCACTTGTCAGCCCTGTAAAAGATGCTTCTTCGTGACTTAAATCGTTAGCTAAAATGAAATTTTATAGCTGTGGATTTAAATTATTACCTTAGTTCTCAGGTGTGATTTGTATATAAATATGTATTTTATGAATGCCTTAGACTGCAAGTAAAGAAAAAAGTCGCTAACAGTGACTAAACAAAAAGGATTTTCTTTTCTCACATGGACAGTGTTTCTAGAGGAAGGCAAGCTGTTGGCATCTGTTTGTTCCTTAGACTCGTCTCCTAATAATTCCACAAACGGGTGAGAAGGAGACAAATAGCCCCTAACAAGTGAAGAAACTGTCCTGTCACTATCGTTTAGGCCTTACTTTTGCCAGGAGCTGATCTGGCACTCATAGCTCAGCCTTGGTATTCTGTTGAACATAACAATTGCACAGAATACCAACATGAAACAAGGTTACTCTCTGACTGATGGGTCAAGACCAAAACAAGACCATTCCGTAATTATACCTGAACTCAGACAAAAACAAGAATATTGTTCAAACCAGGACTTCCCTGGTGGTGCAGTAGTTAAGAATCTGCCTGCCAATGCAGGGGACACGGGTTCGAGCCCTGGTCCGGGAAGATCCCACATGCCACGGAGCAGCTAAGCCCGTGTGCCACAACTACTGAGCCTGCGCTCTAGAGCCCATGAGCCACAACTTCTGAAGCCTGCGTACCTAGAGCCTGTGCTCCGCAAAAAGAGAAGCCACTGCAAGGAGAAGCCCACGCACTGCAATGAGTAGCCCCCACTCGCCGCAACTAGAGAAAGCCCGCGCGCAGCAGCAAAGACCCAACGCAGCCAAATATAAATAAGTAAATAAATTTACTTAAAAAAAAGAATATTGTCCAAACCACAAAAAGTGACCAAACATCCACTTACCTTGGCTAATATGAGTGAGGGCTGCTTCTTTACCAATTACAGCTTCAACCTCACTTCTTTCTGCCTTCTAGATAAAGTTTATTAAGATACTCAGTGAAATTCTCACAGCAGCTAATGTAGAGAAAAGTCCCTCTTAAACCCCTGAATCACTTAACAAAAGGGCAAATACTATAGTAAGTTCTTTCTAACACCGTCTTAATTTGACACCCCTTAGGGTGTGTTCTGCTTCATTGCAACCAACCAGTAATTCCAACTTTAACACTAGGTATATTCCTGGTGGTCTTTGACTGAAGGGCACTGACAGAGGTCATGCTGAGTCTCATCCCTATGCTTTTTCTCACATTTGTTCTGAAACCCCTTCTATCCTGTGCATTCAGATCGACCTCAGTTTTCATATTTATTATCAGTTGATGTAGTTCCCAACAATCCAAATCAGTGTTACTCCAAGAGTGCTCTGTGATTAGTGGTTGCCTAGAGTGTTAGGGATGTTGGGGGAGTGACTGCTAAATGGTTACAGGGTTTTTTGGGGGATTATAAAAATATTCTAAAATTGATTGTGGTGATGTTCCACAACTCTGAATTAAGAAAAGCCACTGAATTATACACCATAAATGGATGAATCGTATGGTGTGTAAATAATTTCTCAATAAAGCTCTTAAATTTTTTGTGGTCTGGGACTGGTACCTGCCTACCACTACGCAAGTGCAGAAACTGAGAGAAGTTTGATGCTTTTATAGCATTCGATAGTTATTCCATACGCGTTGAACATAAATAAAAATCTGGACGTGTCTTTTCCATGTTTAAGTTTTCAAATTTCACTTTTCTAAGTATTCATTTCTATTGTATATTATAAAAATATCAGTCTTCACGGACTGGGAGAAAAACCTCATATAGTTGAGAAACACGTGCCCTAAGGACCTATAACTTAAAGACCTGTGGCCTGTGTCTCAATGAGGAACTACAATACCCAGAATTCCCGCCAAATGCGTAAGCGACGTCCATTCCGCCGACTTCGCCGCGACGTGCCCCTGGGCGTGTAGTGCGTGCCTTCGGCGGTGCACGCTGTGTTCGCCCGGCCTCTTTTCATGGTTTGGGGACGGACACCACCAGAGGTAAGGTGATGTCTTTCGAGGAAAGGCTAAAAACTCTGGGATATGAGGGGGGCGTGAACGACACAACCGAGCATGTTGCGTCCCTTGCTGGGAGACGTGGAATAGCCTGGAGTTCTGAGCCCTCGTAACCAGGCTTAACCGCGAAGTTCCCTGGCGTTGAGGGAAAAACTTGCCCGCAGGTCCGGCCGGGTGGCGGCGATAGGTTTTCTTTTTGCTCACAGCACATTCTCGGGCCGGGGACCCTGGGTTCGGCTGAGAAACGGAGGCTTTCTTCCGGGTATTGGATTTCCCGGAGCGCGGAGGACTAGGGCAGGGCTGATCCCTCTCCCAGCCAGGACCGGGAGACCAAATTCATTCGTTCAGCGCCACTGTGTGCCAAGCGCGGAGGATGCCTGCCATTTGCAAAGGGTGTCGTTGTGTATCCTGCACAATACCTGTTCACGGCGGGTAACCTATCTCTCATTTATAGCCCCAAGGCCCCTCCTTTGGTTAAGTCACTTCCCCAAGGTCACTTAGCTGGGGACTTGACACCTTGGTATTGTAACCAGTGAGTTCCTTCCACTTTCAAATGTGGATAGGCAGGAGACTCTTTGCTTTGTGCAGAGTTGTGTATGTGTGTGACCCAAGTCGGCTTGGATCGGGATGATGTACAGATTGCCACAAAGTAGTCAATATTGTCTTATCGTTTTTTCTTGGGTACAGACAGTTCGGCGTAGCCATAGGATTCTGAGGCATACTTTTAGTGTTGGTTTGTTGATGTAATGAGGATGTTCAAGTTGAAAGAACTGGGTGGTTGTCCCAGCTTCATTAGTACTAGAGTAGTTTTTTTTAACCTTTTTGAACCTAGCTTTTCTCTGTAAAATGCAAATGATAGCATCTACCTGGCAGGTTAATTGAGAGAATTTAATGGGATAACATATTTTAAAAGTCCTTTGTAAAATATTGCAGCAGTGTTAGATGATAGGATTTTAGTCCTAGCTTTTCTAACCATTGTTTCTCAACTAGAAATATAGACACTTATAATATATTTTAAAAACAAATTATTCTTTTTCTTTATTGTCTTTGGTTTTCCTGTTGCATCACTACGCAACTACATTACTTGATTTCTTCATATGTCCTGATTGGGCTTTAATCATCTCATTTATTGCTTAAAACCTACTTAAGGTCAATAGTGATTAAACTGTTTGAGTTCTTTTAGTGTACAAGGAGAAAGGAGCAAGAAATTATCTTGAAAGCAAATATACCAGAAATCATCCCTCTGAAAAATTTTTTTTTATTATGGCTCTGAATTAATGGCTACTCTTCATAGAAACTATAAAGGCAATATGTTTATTTATTGCAGTTTTGTTCTTTTATTTAAAAAGTTGCTTCTTTTTGGTTTGGGATTTTTTTCCCCCTTCTGCTTTTATAGTCAAATTTGAAAATTTCATGTTAAGTGTCAGATTTAACATTTTTAAAATGGAATGCGGGGGGCTTCCCTGGAGGCGCAGTGGTTAAGAATCCGCCTGCCAATGCAGGGGACACAGGTTCGAGCCCTGGTCCAGGAAGATCCCACATGCTGCGGAGCAACTAAGCCCGTGTGCCACAACTACTGAGCCTGCGCTCTAGAGCCCGCGAGCCACAACTACTGAAGCCCACGAGCCTAGAGCCCATGCTCCGCAACAAGAGAAGCCACTGCAATGAGAAGCCTGTGCACTGCAACAAAGAGTAACCCCCGCTCACCGCAACCAGAGAAAGCCCGCACACAGCAGCAAAGACCCAATGCAGCCAAAAATAAATACTAAAATAAATAAATAAATAAATAAATGAAATAGAGTGTGGAAGGAAACCCCTTTTCCTGGATATTTAGTTTTGGATTAAATCCTGCTCTCAGGTTCAGGCTAAGAACAAAGTGTGTAGTTAGTGGAGGAAAAGCTTGTTATTTTAATTAGAATTTTGGAATTTGATAGTTATAACATAACTGTGTTAAACTGATTTTTTTACAGAAATTGCATATTGGAATGGGATTTGGAGTCATCATAATGGAAGCAAGCTATATGAAGGAAAAACAGTTATTTTTATACCAGCATATTGCACCTGACTGCTAGTTGCAAATGGTTTTCTTTACCTAAGAAAATTTGTGATGTAAATGAAAAGATAGGTTTTTTTCCTAGACTGATTGTTTACAATATGCTTCGCCTAAGAGCTATTTGTCCATTCTCCCGGAGAGTGTTTCAGTTTCGACCCTTTAGTTTCGAACCATTACTTAGTCAGATGAATAAGTGTACAGATGAAGAGCAAATATTTGATCTTATTGAAAAAAACAAAGCCATACTTTCAGAAAAGCAAGTGGCATGTGCACTCAGTATGCTTTGGCAGTTTCAAAAGCAGAAGATCAGCTTGTTAAAAAATGTGGAATGTATCAGAGACCATCCTCAATTTCTTACTCTTCATAATTTAACTACAACTAAAATGGAATTCATGAATGACAATACCTTGGTGAATGTGTTATACATCATACAACAGTAAGTAATGTACTTTTAGATTTTATAGAAATGATTGTAGTTTATTTTTATATTTAATTTTCTAAAAATCTCTTTAAAAGGAAAAAATGTTTTTTTCCCTTTAGTTTTCCTGATAAGCTACTATTTTTTAATTTTATTTTAATTTTATTTATTTTTAGCTGCATCGGGTCTTCGTTGCTGCGTGCGGGCTTTCTCTAGTTGTGGCAAGTGGGGCTACTCTTCATTGCGGTGCACGGGCTTCTCATTGCAGTGGCTTCTCTTGCTGCGGAGCACAGGCTCTAGGTGAGCAGGCTTCAGTAGTTGCAGCACGGTGGGCTCAGTGGTTATGGCACACGGGTTTAGTTGCTCTGCGGCATGTGGGATCTTCCCGGACCAGGGATCAAACCCGTGTCCCCTGCATTGGCAGGTGGATTCTTACCACTGAGCCACCAGGGAATTGCCCTGATAGCTAATATTTTAAAGATATGTAGAGGATATTCTTTGATTATGGTAATCATTTCACAGTGTATATACATATCAAAACATTATGCTGTACAACCTAAATATATACAATTTTTGTTAATCATATGTCAATAAGGTTGGGAGAAAATTTTAAAAGAAAAGAAATTTTACATCATTCGCAAGGGAATCCAGCCTTCAGAAGAGCTGGATGCCCTAAATGAAGAATTCAGCAGCTGTATAAAAGAAAAAAGGACACAAAAGTTAAAATTAATCTGTTTATTAGTCTCATTGGTGAAATTATCCAAGGTGCAAGGGCCATTTAAGTAGCTATAGATGTCAGCACTGTACAAAGCAGAGATACAGTTGTTTTTATTAGGGTGTCACCATATACAAGAAAGGGGCTTAAGGCTTTACTTATTTTGGGGGGTGGTGTTAGACTAAAAAAGAGTGACATCCCTTTTTTGGTGGTCTTTCTCAGATTTGCAAAGTTTTTTCTCTGAGGTACATGGTGGGATGGGTATGATAATCAGTTTTGTTTTCTCAGTGGTCATATTAGTTTGGAAAATGCTGAATCAGATGAAATTAAACAGATCTTTATTGCAGGACTCTTCAGAGCCTTCAGAGCCTGCAGGACTCTTCAATATACATATGCTAATGTATATTGTGAACCTTTCAGCGGGGGTATTTTCCAAACTTACTTATCTACAAAACATTGTGTTGAACACCTGACAAGAACACTGCACAGATGGAGAAATGCTGCTTCATGGAGATTTGCCCCCAAACCGCATTTCTGTGTATCCCTCCTAAGTCATAGTTTAGTAAGGAAAGGATTTTAAGAGTAAAATATAATTTTGTTTTCAAGTTTTTAAAATAGCATGTAGTATGATTTTGTTTCGTGACTCAACCTGAAAGTCTTTGACTTTTAGGAGACAAAATAACCTAGCCTTAACATTATAAAGATGTTGAAATCGGTTAAAAAGAGATTTTTATATGTACAGCATATAATATATATTGCTTAATTATATATAGAAAATATCCATTGTTAATGAAGGTATATGCTTCGCATTGTTAGTGAAGGAACTGCTATATGCTTCTGGTGGTATAATATGTATCCAGAACTATAAAAATGTCCTTGGACCCAATAATTTTGCTTCTAAGATTTATCCTACGAAAGTAATCTGAGATACATGTAAAGATTCTTGGGCTTCTCTGGTGGTGCAGTAGATAAGAATCTGCCTGCCAATGCAGGGAACACAGGTTCCATCCCTGGTCTGGGAAGATCCCACATAACGCGGAGCAACTAAGCCTGTGCACCACAACTAGTGATCCTGTGCTCTAGAGCCGGTGAGCCACAACTGAAGCCCACGTGCCTAGAGCCTGTGCTCCGCAACAAGAGAAGCCACCGTAATGAGAAGCCCGCACACCGCAACAAAGAGTAGCCTCCGCTCTCCACAACTAGAGAAAGCCTGCGCGTAGCAATGAAGACCCAAAGCAGCCAAAAATAAATAAATAAATAAATAAATTAAAAAAAAAAGATTCTTGTACATGGTTATTCATCCCAACATTGTTTGTAATATTGAAAAACTAAGATCCTAGTAAGTTGGTGAATGTTTAAATGATAATTTATTCACATAATTAATAGTACACAACCACTAAAAATTATGTTTTGAAGAATATGTAATGATATGGGCAAATGTCCACAATATAATGTTAACTTACTGAAAAAGGCAGGATATAAAAATGTAAAAGAAATATATATATGTCTTCAAGTATGTAGAAAAATAACTGGAAGGAAATGCTCCAAGTTAATGATGGTGGGTATTTATGAGTAGCAGAGTTATAAATGATTTTTATTACCCACTTAAAGTTTTTCTTTATTTTACAAACTTTCTCCTATAGAAATATTTTTTGCGGTCAGAGCAAAGTAGTACTTGTTAGGTGTACTTTTAACATAAAATGTATCACTGAACATTTTGTTTGTTCAGTGGAGGTCATTGAAATGTACAGATAAAAGGATGAGAAGGACATGGGATAAAGTATAGGGGTTTATTAGATTGTACCAAGAAATCAGAATACTGAAATGAGATCAGACCAGAAATAAGGACTGATTGTGTAAGAATATAATAACTTGAGGTTTACTTTTGCATTATAATCCTTACTGCATGTATGTTTTTAATAATTTTAAAATGTTTCTGTATGGAAAATTATTTTCTCTTGATTTCATTGAGGTTTGGTTTTGAGGCCCATGACCCGCTAGTTGAAGCACTAGTTACAGAAGCATGGAGAAGACTGGAAAGGCAAGTACTCTGGGTTTTTCAACTAAGATCAGGGTTATCCTTTTCAGGGTTAGCACAGTGAAATCTTATAGGGAAAGAATGGGGAGCTGCTGCCTAACTATCAAGCTTCATTGAAAAAAATGTATTTAAATTCAGTTTACTTCAAGGGGTTTTTGATTGTGTAAAGTATGCTTTTATAGCATGGTGAAATCTTGTAGGAAAAGAATGGGGAATGTGTTTTTTTCCTTAAGAGAGAAATAAAAGTATTTCAAATATTCCCTATTTAAGGGTGTGGAATGTAGTGTGCTTTAAACATATATAATTAATCAAAATATAAATAGAGTCACTGCTATTCTTGGACTAGGCTTTCTGAATTTTCTTTTCTGAAAGAGTTCTGCTTCAGAAAGAAAAACATTCTGAGTGATAGGCTGTCAGTAAAAACCCTAGATGTTCAGGAGTCATAAAAGGAGAAAGAAGATACCAGTTCAGGAGAAAGGAAAGCTATATAACTGTTTAGCAGCATCTATAGGTACTTGTCTATCACTCCATCTTTATGAAGAGGCAGTGATCAGAGTCTTAGAAGCTAACTGTCTTAGAAGCTTTCAGGTCCACTACTGTGAATAGTATCAATTCAGATCTCTTTCCTACTCTGTACACAGCTATATCTTTAGCATATTGCTATAATCAATAATCATCTAGAACGGGGCATGACCAGAAATACGGCCGCCCCCTCCCCCGTCCCACACCCCACATTCTTGGGGAACCTGGTGCTAAACCATTGGTAGATGACCTACTTCTGGGTGGGGGGTTTCATAGTAGCAGAGCAGCTCCCTGCTGTGATCTATTGAAAGTCAGCCCTCAACACAAGGGTTTGTAAAAAAATAAAAAGAGAAAAAAAGAAAAAAGAAAGAAAGCAAAAAAAGAAATAAAAAATAATCATCTAGAAAAATGTGAAATTTGTTCAGAGTATTATGAGTACAGAGAAGCCTATGGTATCCTATACTATTTATGTTTTATAAGAATATATGAGAAGCTCTCCATTTATAAAACAGCTGAGATAGTAGCAGAGCTCATTTTGGCTATTTATGAAAACTTTTGAATTTTTAAACCTAGGGGTTCTGGATAGCCAAGGTCCATTATTAGTAGAATAAAGCAAATGTTAGTGAGGAAAGGGAAAATCAAGGTGAGAAAGAGACAGGAGGAAAACCACAGAACAGTGCTCCCTCTAAACCAAATAGTAACCTAGGGCAGAAGAGAAAGGATTGACTAAGATAAGAAACAATAGCTGTTTATTTGTATTTAGATGAGAGGAGCAGCATAAACTTTACAGCTCCTCCTTTGTAGCAGCATATGTTTAAAGCATAAACAATGGTAAATTCTTATAATTGTCATATAAAGCACTGTAGGCCTTTGTTGTGTGAGCTGGATTAAATTAAACAAGGTACCCACCAGACCTCTGGGCTTAGAAATTCCACATTCATTTACTGAATGGCGGTTTTAGTTAATATTATCTAAACCTGTCTGTTTTCTCTCTCCATTTTTGCATTCTCTCTACCTGTAACTATCTTTTTGTTGAGGGTAGGGAGAATAATCTTAGTCCTTTCATGAGCAATTCAAACTACAGTCCTCCTGCAGTATCCAAGGACAGTTGGTTCTAGCATCCCCTCAGATACTAAAATCCATTGATGCTCAAGTCCTTTATATAAAATGATGTAGTATTGGCATAAAACCTACAGACATCCTCCCATCTACTTTAAATCATCTCTTGATTAATTATAATACCTCGTACAATGGAAATGCTATGTAAATAGTTGCTCAGCATGCGGCACATTCAAGTTGTGCTCTTTGGAGCTTTCTGGAATGTTTTTTAACTGAATATTTTCGATTCGCTGTTGCTTGAATCCGTGGATTTGGAACCCTTGGATACGTGGATATGGAGGACCGACTCTATTGGGTCTTTGGGGGTTAAATTTGGTCATTGTTGATAATAGCTCAAAACTTTTTTCTTCAAAGCAGCATTAAATGGTATGTGTATTATGCATCTTGAACAATTCAGTTGTAGAATAGGTGCTTTTTTCTTTTTGGTTTTACTATCTACTACTTAAACAATTAAATTACAAATATACAATTATACTTCCCAGTGAATCAGACATTTCTTTTTAATTTTTCTTAATTTCACAATAGCTCAGGTGATAATGACTCTGTTCTATATGGTGTTTTTTTAATTTGTAGCAATACTTTTATTTTTTTATAATACTAAGTAATAAAAATTTTTTAAACCCTTATTTGTAGTCCATGTGTAGAATTTCTAATAGAATCATAGAATAAGTGTTAATTTCTGATTTTTTAATAATCATGGTGGCCTATGATGTTAAATTTTTGTTACTGTGGTAAGTTAATTAAATGATTTTGCTATATCTATGAACTTGTTATATAAATATAATTTGTAATGATTCAAATAGGATAGATTATTATGAATTAACACTATATGGTGTCATAGCAAGAATAATTAGCATACATTTGAAATTCAGATTAAAAACCCTCTTTATTATGGAAGATTTTAAACATCTACTAAAGTAGAGAAATTAGTATAATGAACTCCTTTGTACGCATCATCCAGTGTCGACGATTACCAACATATAGCAGTCTTGTTTTGTCTAGATCACTTCCAGTTCCCTCCCTACCCTTCAGTATAGTTTAAATTGTGGTATCATTTCATCAGTATTTACCTTAGTATATATTTCTGATAGACAAAAAGCACTCTTTAAAAAAATATATAATCACCATGCCATTTTTATACCTACGAAAATGAATAATTATTCCTTAAATTCCCTAATAACTGAGTTCAAATTTCCTTGATTGCTCTATAAAGGTCTTTTTATAAGGCAGTTTGTTTAAATAAGTATCCAAACAAGGTTTACTGATTACATTTAGTCAAGTTTTTCTCTGCCTTTTTTTTTTTTTTTTTTTTTGCTGTATGCGGGCCTCTCACTGCTGTGGCCTCCCGCTGTGGAGCACAGGCTCCCGGACGCGGAGGCTCAGCGGCCATGGCTCACGGACCCAGCCGCTCCGCGGCATGTGGGATCCTCCCAGACCAGGGCACAAACCCACGTCCCCTGCATCGGCAGGCAGACTCACAACCACTGCGCCACCAGGGAAGCCCTCTGCCTTTTTTTGTAAGTACTCATTTTATTAAAGGATATCATTTAAAATTACACCAATCATAAGTATACATCTTGATGAATTTTCACATACTGAAAATATACTTATACTTCTGTGTAATAGCACCAAGATCAAGACGGAGAATATCACTAGTTTCCCAGAAGTTTCTTTCATGCTCTCTTCCAATCACTCCCTACCTTCCCGCCCTAAGAGTGACCACTCTCTTGGGTTGTACTACCATAAATTAGTTTTGCTTTTATAAAAATGAAATCCTGGGAATTCCCTGGTGGTCCAATGGTTAGGACTCGGCACTCTCTCAACTGCCGTGGCCTGGGTTCAATCCCTGGTTGGGGAACTAAGATCCTACAAGCCGTGCAGCGTGGCCAAAAAAAAAAAAGAAAGAAAAAAAAGAGTGAGAAATCATATAGTAAGAACTCATACCTAGTTTATTTCACTCAATATATTTTAAAGATTCTTCTATGATGTTGCACTATTTGTTCTTTTTTTATTGCTGTATAGTATTCTAGGAATATGTGCAATTTATTCACTGTACTCTTGATGGGCGTTGAGATTGTTGCTATTTAGCATTTAGTTGTTTGCTGTTACATATTGTGCTGCTGTGCAATTCCTTATGCTTGTCTTTTAGTGAATTCAAAGTCTTTAAAAATCTGTAACAGTTCTCCTTCCTGCTCTTTTGTCTTGCCATTTACTTGTTGAAGAAATCGGGTCGTTTTTCCTATAGGAAAATTCTGAAGTTTTTCAAGCATGATTGTAGTAGAGGTTGTTTTATTTGTTAATATACAACCTTGAGTTGAAATTGTTCTGTCCTCAAAAAATTAATAAGTAAATGATTCAAACAATTTCAAGTGTTTTTTTTCCCTTTTTAAAATCTTCAAATAGAATTTGGCTTTTTAACTCTTAGCCTGGGTTACTTTTATAATAATAAATAATCAACATTTTAGAAAAATTCATTTTATAGTAGTAATATATTAGTATTTTTTATTGCTTTTTATTTTATAACTGTGTATTATGTTTTAAGTGAAAATAAATAGTAATGATCCCCTTTGTATATTTACTTTAATAGGTTTGATATTAATGTGCTGTCAACATTTTCCTCTTGCCTGGCAGATCAACATTTATGTTTTAGTCCATTAATGGGAAAAATAGCTGATATTGTAAATAGGAACTTGGAAACGATACAGGACTTAAGGTAAATCTATTTAGGGGCTTTGTGTCATGGTGGAAAGATTCTGGGCTTTGAATGCACACACACTTAGACTTGCTAGTTCCTAACTATGTGACTTTATAATCTCTTGGAAGTTCACTGTCCTCATCTATACAACAGGTATAGTAGTATCTACTGTGCAATGTTGCTCTGGGAATTAGAGATGAAATATGTAAAGTATAACACAATGTTGTCGAGATTTGTGATTTTTCCTTACTTGCAAGCTAACATGTTTGCCTGCCATCCTTACGACCTCATTTAACCTTAATTACCTCCTGGAAGTCCCTACCTCTAAGTATAGTCATATTGCCAGCTAGGGCTTTAACATATAAATTTGGAGTTGGGGGGAACCATAGTTCAGTCTATAGCATACACCAGTGTTCATAGCAGCATTAGTCATAATAGCCAAAGGGTGGAAACAACCTTAATGTCCATCAACAAATGATTGGCAATCAAAATTTGGTATATACCCACAATGGAATATCATTCAGCCTTAAAAAGGAGGGAAATTCTGATATATGTTACAACATGGATGAACCCTGAAGACATTATGCTAAGTGAAATAAGCTATACACAAAAGTACAAGTATTGTATGATTTCACTTTATATGAGGTACCTAAAGTAGTCAAATTCATAGGAACAAAGTAGAATGGTTGTTGCCAGGGGTTGGGGGAGGGGAGAATGGGGAATTACTGTTTAATCGGTAAGGAGTTTTAGTTTGAGAAGACGAAAAAGTCCTGCAGACGGATGGTGGTGTTGGTTGTACAACAGTGTGAATGTACTTAATACAACTGAACTGTACACTTAGAAATGTTTAAAATGGTAAATTTTACATTATATATATTTTCACACATACATGAAAGTAGCTTATAAAAGCAGAGACAATAAAAATCACTGTAAAGTAAATTTTTTTAACTTTAAAAAATTACTATAGACCCATTTGAGAATCTAATGAAATCTTTGGACATTTCCCCACTCCAAACTGCAGTTACAAATATATATACAATTTAAAAAAATCGTATTCAAAGGGTTCATGATTAAACTAAATAGTAGTGCTAGTTTACTAATTAATGTTAACTGGTACTAACATTAAACATTCTGATTAGAGAAGCCAAAGTATTGTACAACTGGGTTTTTAAAACATAATTTGTTTTATTGAAAAGATTGAAGAAATTTTGAAAGAAAAAAATGCAAACAGGCCCCCTATCCTAATGGTTGAGATATTCATGTCTTTTTTGTATATTGTTTTATAATTATTATCCCCACGTGTTTGTTATATATCTTACATTTTGCATTCTTTATTTATTATTAGGTATATTCTTATATTTAGAGTTCTTTGATTTTTTATTTTATTTTATTTTTTTTTTGGCGGTACGCGGGCCTCTCACCGCTGTGGCCTCTCCTGTTGCGGAGCAAGGGCTCCGGACGTGCAGGCCCAGCGGCCATGGCTCACGGGCCCAGCCGCTCCGTGGCATGTGGGATCTTCCCGGACCGGGGCACGAACCCGTGTCCCCTGCATCAGCAGGCGGACTCTCAACCACTGTGCCACCAGGGAAGCCCGCGTTTTTTGATTTTTGTATCATGTAAGAACTGTCTTTTGAAAGCAGAGACCTCACCTTTGTAATTTTGGTGTCTTCCACAGTGCCTAGAAGATAGATTTATGTTTCTTAAGAGTGTTTATTGAGTGAAGAAATATTCACGTTCAATATTGTCCTACTGTTATATATTAATATTAATGTAGCCTGAAACATTAAAAAATATGAAATCATTAGTGAGAAATACTTTGCCAAGATTTTTACTGGTAAATTACAGATACACAGAGAAAGTGAAGTCTACTTCCAAAAATATAGAATGAGACTTTCTATGTTGCACTCAATGGGCTGTTGGCCCAGAGTGATTTCTGAGTAAATTTCACTAACATATTTTCCTTCAAAGCATTTATCTATAGAACGAGATATTATACACACTAAAAAAAAATACTTCAATTCTTTTTTGTCTAAAGGGGTTTGATTACTGGGAGATCAGAGTTCAAGTCCCATTAGTATTTAAAAGAAAAATTTTGTTGTATAAAACCTATAGTATTTTTATCAGTTCCTTTCCGTTTCTAAGCATTTAGTCTTAGAATTGCTCATTTTTCTTAGATAATGTAAAAATCTTTGCATCTTCTTTCTTTTTCAGGTGCTTGTCTGTTTTAATGGTCAGCATATCTTCTTTAATATCACAGCGTTTTCAAGAGCAATTAGTGAACAAAACAGAGCAACTTTTTGACACCATAGATTCTTCCCAGGTCAACATTGCAAGAAGAATAGTACAGTTTCTTCGAAATATTAAATATAGTTATTACCCACTATTGGAAAGGTGCAATAAAGTGTTTTTGAGCAATGTGAACCACCTTGATTTGGACTCCATCAGTAAAATACTTAGTCTGTACCACTCTCTACAGTTTCATAGTTTTGAATTTATTTTAATGACTAAGAAGAGGCTAACAGAAATGATTCCTCGGTTTGACCACCCAGCTAGCTTTGTAAAATTGTTTGTAACATTGGGACCTGTGGCAGGACCTGAAGAAGAGAAACAGTAAGTTCAGCTAAAAATACTTTACTTTTCTTGTTGAGAATATATAGAGCCTTCAGGCTTCGATCTTGCAGTTCTGGAAGTCAGGAAAGTCACTCCACTCAACTATAGAAGGGAGAATTATCTCTTGTGTTCTGCTCCTTGATTCTTCCTCTGATTATTCTAACTTACATCTCAAACTCTTAGTCTCCTACCGCTTTGAATGGGGGCCAGTAATCCCCTGGTGGCCAACACAGCAGTGGATGTGGGAGAACATCATTTAAGTGCTATTATTCTTCCTTCTTAGGCCAGGTGACTGGCTTTACACAGAGAGATAAGACTCCCCCACCCCCAATACAGAGTGTGGAATATTCAGAATTATAGTAGTCCTAACAATGGACCATTTTATGCTTTGGTGTCTTCAAATTCATCATCAAAAGCATTTATTATGCACATTGGTATATGTTCCCAGTGTCAGGTTTTAGTGATTTTGGTCTGATTCCTATCTTTTAAGAATTTCCAGTTTTGCCAGATTTTTTTTTTTAACATCTTTATTGGAGTATAATTGCTTTACAATGGTGTGTTAGTTTCTGCTGTATAACAAAGTGAATCAGCTATGCATATACATGTATCCCCATATCTCCTCCCTCTTGCATCTCCCTCCCACCCTCCATATCCCACCCCTCTAGGTGGACACAAAGCACCGAGCTGATCTCCCTGTGCTGTGCAGCTGCTTCCCACTAGCTATCTATTTTACGTTTGGTAGTGTATATATGTCCATGCCACTCTCTCACTTCGTCCCAGCTTACCCTTCCCCCTCCCCGTGTCCTCAGGTCCATTCTCTATGTCTGTTTTGCCAGATTTGATGTAGATAGAAATATTTGGGCTATAAAGATGAGCAAATATTAAATTAATACATGATTACTAGATATGAGCAAACAAGTAAGTGTGATTCATAGATTCAGTTAAGCAGGGGTTCCAGGAGTTACATAATAGAAGTATCTGCCTCATTTCTGTTAGCAAAGACTTCATGGAGAGTTTTATTTTTAAGAATCCTTTGAATTATATGAAGAAATTTAAGGGTACATTTTAAGAGACTGTATCAACATGGAAACAAGATGATTATTAAAAAAATTTTATTGGAATCTTTCTCTTTTTGTCACCATGTACTGTTAAAATCTTTTATGCCAAGGCAGTACAAAAGTTGAATTTAATTGAGTCCCTGCCTTCAAGGAATTTTTATTCCACCTGAGAGTACAGAAATACATAATTGAAATATGTAAATAGCATGACACTTCAACATAGTTTATGAGTAACTACTAAAATTAGTGATATAGATAGTAACTGCTGTGGGCAGACAGAAAAGTGAGAAAAACGTGGACTAAAATGGTTGGGAAAAGCTATGGGGAGAAGCTGGGTTTGAAATGTTTGATAAGGTTGGTGAAAAGGATGGTGTGGAACTATGTAGGATGAATAGAAAATTAGTTTATCTTGCTTTCTTTAGATTTCATTTTTAGTCTTCTAAATTATTCTAAAAGACACACTTATATACTTTTATTACTGGATTACTTTGGATGGTTTCAAAATGGACCATCTTTGTAAATTTTCAGTTTATAATGTTACAGTAAGTAGTATATAGGATTTCTGTTAATATGCAGGTATATTGACTTCCTGGTCAGATCTTATTCAGTTTTAAAAAATTGGGGTAGAGTTGGAATATCAATTGTTAGTTCCTTAGCTCTCTAGCTAAGGGTTACAAGGTTTACAATGTTAGAATTATTAATTAACCAATTAATTTAAAAACATTTTATCTATATCTTTAAAGAGATAGTTTAGGATTATATTGAGGCCTTAATTACTTTGAAGAAAACAATGTATTTTTCTTTATTTAATAGTATTTTGTATTATCCCCAGTTATGTGGGGAGAAAATTAGAATTATATATTGAATTCAGTTTTTGTTTCTATTATGTCTTTTCTATTTCTTACCTAAGAACTTATTTAAAAAAAAATTTATAAGCTAATCATCAGTTTTTCAACATAAAAATATTTTTCTTTGCTTCTAGACTTAAATCAACTATATTATTGATGTCAGAGGAGTTGACTAGCCAGCAAGCCCTGGCAGTGATGGGAGCAATGGAAGAGATGGAAAGCAGAAATTCACGTCTGATTAAAAAGTAATCTTTTCTGAAATTCATGGTGTTAAGTTTAGTTGACATTCATAAGTTGCTTTTTTTTTTTGAGAAAAAAACATGTTTTTTTCCTGTAATCTTGGTTTTGAAGAAATAAGGAATTAACATTTAAGTCATTGTTTATTTTCTAAATAATTTATTTTTCAAAATAGAGATTTTTAAATAGTTTACAGCATATTTCATTTCATTTGCTGCTGTTGTTATTCTCAAGCAGAGGATATAATCTAGGAAAGTGGAGAGCATAGAGCAGAACTGACTTTTTAAAAGGACAGTTTTTGCAGAACAGTTAACATCTATATGAACTTGAATTGTTTCACACTACAGTTGTTACCTTGAAATCATACTGCCATATATTGCCTTTTTTGTTAACTTGAGATTTAAGAAGAGACAAAACTACATGGTTCAGATTGTGTGTATTTATCTTTTCATTATCATAATATTATATATTCCTTTAAAAGATATTCCTTCTGCCCTAATTCTTCCAACTTATTGTCTCTTCGCATTTCCCATTGCTTTTAAGCATCTCCATTAGAGGACCAGAGGATTTAAGGAAGAAAATTAAATCAGTTTTACATTTCTGTCATCATCTTGAACAGAAAACCTTGTGTCATTCATTGCTGTTTCTCCAGCACAGAGCATGTCTGGCATGAAACAGCTCCTCAGTAAAAGTTTAATAAAAGTACATGAATGAACTGGTTATAATACATGTTATATCATTCTTTTTAGAATTGCTTCAATTCTGCATAAACATTTGGATAACTATAAACCAGTAGAGTTATTGAGGATAACTCAAGCATTGATTTTTCTACATTTTCAAAGTAAAGAGCTTTTTGTGAAACTCAGAGAATTGCTGCTTAGGTAAGATTAAAATAGATGTGTTTAAGTCTTTCACTATTTTTTTTTATTTCTTTATTTCACTGTTTTCTTTAATTATGTATAGAGTTGTTGTAAGTTTTGAAAGCAGAAATGGGTAGGTTATTAAAAATGTTAAAGACACTCGTCTCCCCGCCATGCCCATTTTGCCAGTGCTTGTGCTTGATATATTTTGAAATGGAAAGGAGGTCAGTAGGGTGATGAGTTCCCTAGGACGTGAATACACAAAGCCAAGCCATTCTCCTTTCCTGCTGGGCTGGAATAACCATGAAAAGATTGGAGCTGCTGAAGAAGGCAAAACTCCATTTGGGAGTGCTCACATTTGGGGGCATTTAGTCTGCTTAGTTGCCTGTTTTAAGGCATATTAAGTTTTTAAATTCGAAATTTTAAGAATAAATATGTGGGGGTAATGTTAGTGAAAAAGTGTTTTCATACAGATTTTCCCTTTATAATTTTAAAATTTCTGCATTTCTATGGATACAGCATTCATATTTCAACTAAGTTACTCAGTTTTCCATTTACTTTTCATTATGCTAAAATGGAGTTTTCCATTAAAAATTTTTATTTTAAGGATCAGAATAATGAATGAAAAGCAGATTAACCTTTTTCCCCTCCATTTTTCCATACTAGTTTGATTTCTCACTGTGATTTTTTTTTTTTTTTTGCGGTACGCGGGCCTCTCACTGTTGTGGCCTCTCCCGTTGCGGAGCACAGGCTCCGGACGCGCAGGCTCAGTGGCCATGGCTCACGGGCCCAGCCGCTCCGCGGCATGCGGGATCCTCCCAGACCGGGGCACGAACCCGTGTCCCCTGCATCGGCAGGCGGACTCTCAACCACTGTGCCTCCAGGGAAGCCCCTTACTGTGATTTTTGAAAGACCAGGCATGGGACTCTATGCTGTAATCAAAAGAGTGACATATAATTGAAAATGATTTTTGCTATAATAAGGTGATATCCATTATGGTTAAGATTTGTGGGGTTTTTTTTTTTTTTTTTTTTTTGCGGTACGCGGGCCTCTCACTGTTGTGGCCTCTCCCATTGCGGAGCACAGGCTCCGGATGCGCAGGCTCAGCGGCCATGGCTCACGGGCCCAGCCGCTCCTCGGCATGTGGGATCTTCCCGGACCGGGGCACGAATCCGTGTCCCCTGCATCGGCAGGCGGACTCTCAACCACTGCGCCACCAGGGAAGCCGTATGGTTAAGATTTGAACTGAAGAATAAGAGGTAGCACTTCATCAGATAAGAATTTTGCATGTTAGATATGTTATAAGAAGATTCACTGTTTTCTTAAATAACTTTCTTCTTATCAAGGTGATTAAGTACAGGATTATTGTGTCTTCATCCTTTCCATATTTAACATCAACTTTCACAAAGCCTCTATTAAGAATTTTATGTTCTATGGGCTTCCCTGGTGGCGCAGTGGTTGGGAGTCCGCCTGCCGATGCAAGGGTCGCGGGATCGTGTCCCGGTCCGGGAAGATCCCACATGCCACGGAGCGGCTGGGCCCGTGGGCCATGGCCGCTGGGCCTGTGCCTCCGGAGCCTGTGCTCTGCGATGGGAGAGGCCACAGCGGTGGGGGGCCCGCGTACCGCAAAAAAAAAAAAAAAAGAATTTTATGTTCTAAATTAGATATCATAAACTGGCCCAGCAACATTATTTATTTGGTCAGCATGATCTTTTTTGAAAGATTAAATTACACAATACTGTTTGCCTACAGGTATGCTTACATAAAAATAAGATAGGAGTGGGAGCATCACAGGTAATTTCATTTTACCTGTAATGTTTTTATCTACTTTATTAAAAAACTTGAAGCAAATATGACAGTGTTGAAGTTTAGTAATCCTTTTTTTTTTTAAAGCAGAAGTTTTAAAAAATTTATTTATTTATTTATTTATTAATTTTGACTGCATTGGAACTTTGTTGATGCGCGCAGGCTTTCTCTGGTTGCAGTGAGTGGGGGTTTCTCATTGCTGTGGCTTCTTTTGTTGCAGAGCACAGGCTCTGGGTGCGCGGGCTTCAGTAGTTGTGGCACGCGGCCTCAGTAGTTGTGGCTCATGGGCTCTAGAGCGCAGGCTCAGTAGTTGTGGTGCACGGGCTTAGTTGCTCTGTGGCATGTGGGATCTTCTGGACCAGGAATTGAACCCGTGTCCCCTGCATTGGCAGGCGGATTCTTAACCACTGCACCACCAGGGAAGTCCAAGTTTAGTAATTCTGAGTAGCGAGAGCCCTTACATATCTCTGTAATTTAAAATTTTAACCCTTCCCCCTCTTCAGTGTAGATTGTGTGAAAGAACACAATCTGATTAAAATAGTTCACATAAGTGTTTGTATAAATAGCTCCTGAAACCATTTGGGGAACCCAGGAAGTTCATGTGCTGGAATAATATGTTCTTTTTTAAAAAATATATTGAAATATAATCTACATAAAATATACATATCCCCTCCACATTACTACTCCCTCCTCCTTCCCCCCCCTTCCCCAGGTTAGCTACTATCCCTGCTTCTACTGCAGAGATTAGTTTTGCCTGTTCAGTGCCTGGCTTCTTTTGTTTAATATTTTATTTATGAGGTTTACCCATGTTTTTGCTGTATACTCTAGTAAGAATGTAACAATTTTTTTTTTAGTCTGTTCTAGTGTTGACAGATATTTATTTCCACTTTTCTGGCTATTATAAATATTCCTGTTATGATACGTATCCTCACATGTATCTTTTAGTGAACATATGTGTGCATTTCTGTGGATATTTACCAAGGAGTATGATTGTTGGTTTGTAGGTTATACATATGTTCATCTTCAGTAGATCCTGCTAAACAGTTTTCTATTTTTTTTTTCTTTTCTTTTTTTTTTTTTTTTTTTTTTTTTTTTTTTTTTTTTTTTGCGGTAGGTGGGCCTCTCACTGTTGTGGCCTCTCCCCTTGCAGAGCACAGGCTCCGGATGCGCAGGCTCAGCAGCCATGGCTCACGGGCCCAGCCGCTCCGCGGCATGTGGGACCTTCCCAGACCGGGGCACGAACCCGCGTCCCCTGCATCGGCAGGCGGACTCTCAACCACTGCGCCACCAGGGAAGCCCCCTTCTTTTCTTTTTTTAACAGTTCTCCAACTAGGGGTTGAACCCGGGCCACGGTATTGAAAGCCCGGAATCCTAACCACTAGTCCACCAGGGAACGCTAAATAGTTTTCTAAAGTGACTGTGCCAGTTTATATTACCACTAGCAAAATGTGAGCATTCCTGTTACTCCATATCCTCACTAATACTTGGTATTTTTTTATTTTCTAATTTTAGCCATGGTGGTGGATTTGTGGTAGTATTGTAAACACGATTGCATATGTAAGTTTTGGAATTTGAGAAACCACCATAAGGAAAAACATGAATGGAGGTTGGCAGGTTTGTGTCTGTTGGGGGTTTATTTTCAGACAAGTATCACAAGATTGGCAAATACTGAGAGTTCCTATCCCTTGGGTCAATTCTGCAAACACATATAGGTCTTGGGGACTTTCTTTTCTTAATATAAAATAGTATATTAATTTTTTGTGGTTATAAGAATAAAATAGTCATTTACTACTTATTGAGTATCTACTTTGTGTCAGGCAATGGACCAAATATTATATGAAAATCATTTTGAGATCCTTTTGTACTTCATAAGCATGATGATTGGGTGTTCACACTATTGCGTGAGATGTGCCTCCCTCAAACCTGTTATGATGTCAACATGTGACCCATCTGATGTGGAAAAAAAAATCATTTTGAAAACAGAGAAAAGTATAAAGAAGAAAATAAAAATCATTTTTAAGCCCTTTCATCTACGGTCAACAGTTTGGTTTATTTCCTTGTGGTATATACTTACATTTTATATCTGTATCTATATCTATATGCTTTCTTTTTTCATAGTTAAGAGTCATGAACGTGCAGCTTTGTATTTTTCCTTCTCCAACCCCTGCACTTAACCTTAACAGCATTTTCCTACATCATTTAAAACTATTTGTAAATGTTTTTAGTGATTGGATATTAACCATCATATGATTGTACCATAATTCTCTTAACTATTCCCCATCATTGGGTATGTAGACTGTTTTCAAATTTTAGCCACATAAAAAATATGATGGGGCTTCCCTGGTGGTGCAGTGGTTGAGAGTCCGCCTGCCGATGCAGGGGACACGGGTTCGTGCCCCGGTCTGGGAAGATCCCACATGCCGCGGAGTGGCTTGGCCCATGAGCCATGGCCATTAAGCCTGCGTGTCCGGAGCCTGTGCTCCGCAATGGGAGAGGCCACAACAGTGAGAGGCCCACATACCGCAAAAAAAAAAAAAAAAAAAAAAAAAAAAAAATATGATGAATAACATAACATAAATCTTTGCGTGCATTTTAGATTATTTTCTTACGCTAGTTTACTAGACAGAGATTGATCATGTCAAATGATATAATTACTTTTAAAGTTCTTAAGCTACTACTAAATTACTTTCCAGAAAGTTTGCACCAACTTTTTAAGTTTACTGTTAGTGAATGAGAAAGCCTGTATCAGTGCACCCCTGCTAGCATTGAACATTATCATTATTTTAATATGCTAACTTAATATTTTTAAAAGTGACTCAATTTTGTTTTAATTTATATTTGATTATCTCTTCCAACACTTCTAACCCTAAAGGTTCTTTAAAAGCTCCCAGTTTTTAATTTGTATTTTAACAACTGCTGTCCTGGTGGTAGGGTTTTTACCATAGGGGTTTGGGAAAGGAGGAGTGGAGAATGGGGTCAATTTATGCGCTGTTATCCTGTTTTTGTTTTTTGAAAGTTGGGCTTCTCATGTAGCAGAAGAAAGAAGGGAATCACTATTACTGAGTGGTCGCTCTTTGCCTGTTCTAGGTCATACCAGCTCCTGACAGGTCACATCAGAACTTCAGTCCAAGTTCCATCTCCAGCTGCAGTACTGCAGACATTGTTCTGACACTGACGTTTTGTTTGTCAGGGACTATGGTTTTATTTTTGCATAAAAAATAGGGGCAGTGCTTTAGAACATCTTAAGGCTTCCCTTAGTAATCCTTTAAGAAGCTGTCATCTTTGAATTTATCCAACCCTTCTTAAATTAACTTATATTTTAAGCCTATCACACCTATTAATTGTAATAATAATTATTCATATTTTAATACTTATATGTGTATTGGTTTTTTTGCTGATGTATTAATTTTGTTCTTTTCATTTTTCCCTCTTTCTTTATAGTTATTTGAAAGTCAGTGTCATACCTAGTGAGATTTCCCTCCTGGTTTGTGCCCTTTCGATGCTTCCTTCTCCTCACTTAGACGAAGCAAGGATATCTCAAATTGAAGCAGTTTTACCACAGTGTGACCTAAATGACCTGAATAGTTTTGCCACATCTGTTTTAAGATGTATTCAGTATGATCCCATGTATCGGAATAATATTCCTGGGAAACAGTTGAAACTACTTCAAAAATTAGATCACTACGGTCGTCAGAGACTACAAAAATGCAGCAGTTTGAATCTGTTATGGGAAGAAGTTAAATCTTTAAAAGGAGACTGGTTTGCTGATTCACTTCTTGAAGAAACTGTTGTTACCTTACAGCGTTTGATGGATGAAATTAATTACATAAATGTTGCAGGGATTGCATCTTTTATTTCTAGAACTAACTACCTCAGTACTTCGCTACTTGATAGGATAGCCTCAGTGGTCCTTCAGCAGAATGAAAAGGTGAAATTGAAATGTTTGTTACACATTAGTTTTATATAGTTGTCAACTTCTAGAAGCATAAATGTTTATCATAAGTACTTTGAGAACTTGATTGGAATTTGAAGTTTAAAAATTAAGCTCTAGTGGGAATTCCCTGGTGGTCCAGTGGTTAGGACTCTGCACTTTCACTGCTGAGGGCCTGGGTTCAATCCCTGGTCAGGGAACTAAGATCCCATAAGCCGCGGGGCATGGCCAAAAAAAAAAAAATTATACTCTAGTTTCTGGTTCAGCAGTTTGTCGTTCCTCCCCTTAAAACCCCTTCCTCCAGCAGTGCAGATTTGGGGAGATAAGCTGTCATCTTTTGGTTTATTACAAATATTGTTAAGATCAGCGGTGAAAATTCATTGACTAGAAGGAAATTCTTAAAATGATAGTTGTATAAGGATAAAGAAGATGAATGATTTTTGTTTTCTTTTTCTTGTTTTCTATAATCCTGTGATAGTTACTTTTACTATTTAAAAACTATTCAAAAGAGTGAGATAAGTGTGAAAACTGAGAAAATTATAAGATCTCCACTGACTTCAGTATTCTTGAATTGTCAGTGTGTCTTACACATTTATTTCTGGAACTCGTAAAATGCTGCTTTTTGGATTATGTGAGAAGACAGTCACTTACAAAATCTATTATATAGATCAGGATATGGCTTTTACTTAGAAGACATTATTTCTAATAACAAAATAAAAGTCTATAGTGCCTGTCAGTTATTAAGTATTGGATGAATGAATAAAAAAGAAAAAAGGAAAGAAAAATGAATTATGATTATTATTATAAACTAAGAAACTTCCTTAATTACATTATATTATGAGTCTATAAAATGCTGATATCATGGAAATTGTGACACTATTTTCTCATCATTTTAATGACTAAGGAATTCTGGAACAGGATTTTACACCAAACAAAATCAATCTGTATCTTATCTGATTTATTTTTCCTGCATTAATATTTAGAGTTACTAGAAATTAGTGGTGGAATTAAATAAATTATAGCAAGGTAGAAGACTTAATAAACAGAATGATACATGTGTCATTTAACTGTGGGCATGTTCATTTAACTATAGGCATGTTAGATAAAGACTTCTGCTTAAGATAATAATTAGGCTAAATTTTGTTTTGTTTTGCTGAAGTTGAAGCAATAACTTTTTTGTTCTATTTTTACAGATTCATCCTTTTGCAATCCTTGCTATTATTCTTCCGTTCAGCGCCCTGAACTATGATCCACCTCAAAGGGATGAATTTTTTGGAACTTGCCTTCAACACCTTAATTCTTACTTAAGTAGGTATATTGTTTGGTAATACATTGATGAGGAGGTTGGAGGATACTGTTGCTGCTACTCTAAGACATATTCCTTTTTTAAAGGATAGTGATAATAGCCATGAGTTTTATACCTTCAAAAAATATTTTGGATCCATTTTTTAAACTTTTTTATTATGAAAAATGTCAAACTTACATTAAAAAGTGAAAGAATTGAACAAGTAGAACCTATAAACTCACTGGTTAGATTCAGTGGTTCACATTTTATCATATTTGCTTTACTGTTTGTTTCTCTTGCTCTCTTGTTTTTTTCTAAGCCATTTCAAAGTAAGTTGTAGGCACTGTGACTCTTTACCCCTAATTGCTTAGGTATACACCTCCTAAGAATAATGATCTCCTAAATCACCACAATACTCTTATCACACCTAAGAATATTAATAGTCCCCTAATACCTAATACACAATCCATTTTTAAATCTCTCTCATTCTCAAAGTACCTTATTTAGAGTGGTTATTTTGGACCCAGGATTCAATCAAGGTTCACTCATTCCGTTAAGTTATCTCTTTGGTATCTTATGGTCTAGAATATTCTCTGGTTTTTGTTGTTTGTTGTTTGTTTTTTGCTCTGCATTGACTTAAGAGAAAGATTTTTTGTTATCTAAGTTTTCTTTTTTTTTAAATAAATTTATTTATTTTTTATTTATTTTTGGCTGTGTTGGGTCTTTGTTGCTGCATGCGGGCTTTCTCTAGTTGTGGCAAGCAGGAGCTACTCTTAGTTGTGGTGCACGGGCTTCTCACTGCGGTGGCTTCTCTTGTTGCAGAGCACGGGCTCTAGGTGTGGGGGCTTTATTAGTTGCAGCATGTGGGCTCAGTAGTTGTGGCTCGTGGGCTTCAGTAGTTGTGGCATGTGGGCTCAGTAGTTGTGGCTCGTGGGCTGTAGAGTGCAGGCTCAGTAGTTGTGGTGCACGGGCTTAGTTGCTCCGCAGCATGTGGGATCTTCCCGGACCAGGGCTTGAACTTGTGTCCCCTGGACTGTCAGGCGGATTCTTAACCACTGCTCCACCAGGGATGTCCCTAAGTTTTCAAATACACAGTAAAATTGAAAGAACAATGTAACAAACATCTGTATACTGTATACCCACAATGTAGCTTTTGAATAATCATTAACATTTTGCCACATTACCTCTGTGTGTGTGTGTGTGTGTGTGTGTGTGCATATGATGAACCACTTGAAGTGTCAGCCCTAAATACTTCAGGTTATAAGGACATTCTTCTATGTAAGCACAATACCAGTATCACACTTAAGAAAGTGAACAAGTACCACCTTCTACCTGCTCAGTCCATAATAAAAATTTCCCAATTGTCACCAAATTTTATTTGATAAATTTTTTAAAGAAACCAACATTGAGTTGTTATGTCACTTTCTCCTAATCTTTTTTTTTTCTTGATGTTTATTTTTTGCAATAGAGATTGGCCATTTATTGTGGGTTGTGCCACATTCTGCATTTGTCTGAGTGCTTGCTTTTAACTTGCTCCTCCATCTCCTGTGCTCCTAGTAAACTGGAAGTTAGTTATAGATGCTTGATTAGATTCAGATTAAACATTTTCAGCAAAAAATGCCTTTATGTGGTGCTGTATACCTGATATTTGTATCATTTCTGGGGACATATCACATTTGATTGTTTTCAATTTTAAAAGTTTGTTCATTTTTTAAATAGAAAATAAATATTTCTTAAGGTCCTATGTAGATGTTTATTAATTGTCAGAAAAGTTGCTGCTCTGGTGCTGATTATTATGTGTCTCTTTAAAAAGTCTAAATAGTGTTTCAGTACCAGAAAAAAGTGGAGTAGAAATATTCCTTCCTACTGTTGGCCTTAGCAGAAGCAGTACGTGAGGGTAGCGGAGGCAGGAAATTATTTTTTTCTTTTCATTCTTTATTTTGGTCCTGAATTGTATTTCTTTCTGTTTGGCCTTAAAGAAAAAGGTTTTAATGGTGCTTCTCTTCTCAGACCCACATGTCTTACTTGTCAGTATAGTGTGTTTTAGAAGTGAAATGTCTGGCTCAGTAGTTACTGCTTTTTCAGTCAACATTCACCAAGTACTTATTGTCAGGCAGTCTTTAGTCACTGGGGAGATAGATATAGGAGAGAATAACAACAGGTAGACTCTACCATCCTTGATTTTACTTTCTGATGGGGTGAAACTGGCATAGACAATAAACAAATACATAAGGTGAAATGGTGATAAGTATTTAAGACCACTAGAGCAGGGTAGGTGTGTAGGATGGAGGATAGTGAGGTGGGCTGGATGGAGCGAGGAGGTGTCATTGACCATAGATGGATTGAATGAAGTGAGACACCGGTCAGGATGATGTCTCAAAAAATCTAAACAGGGCTTCCCTGGTGGCGCAGTGGTTGAGAGTCCGCCTGCCAATGCAGGGGACATGGGTTCATGCCCTGGTCCAGGAAGATCCCACATGCCGCGGAGCGGCTGGGCCTGTGAGCCATGGCCACTGAACCTGCACGTCTGGAACCTGTGCTCCGCAACGGGAGAGGCCACAACAGTGAGAGGCCCGCATACTGCAAAAAAAAAATCTAAACAATCATCATCAAAAAATCTAGAAACAATAAATGCCAGAAAGGGTGTGGAGAAAAGGGAACCCTCCTGCACTATTGGTGGGAGTGTAAATTGATATAGCCACTATGGAGAACACTATGGATGTTCCTTGAAAAACTAAACATAGAACTACCATATGACCCAGCAATCCCACTACTGGGCATATACCCTGAGAAAGCCATAATTCAAAAAGAGTCATGTATCACAATGTTCATTGCAGCACTATTTACAGTAGCCAGGACATGGAAGCAACCTAAATGTCCATCAACAGAGGAATGGATAAAGAAGATGTGACCCATATATACAATGGAATATTACTCAGCCATAAAAAGGAACGAAATTGAGTTATCTGTAGTGAAGTGGATGGACCTAGAGTCTGTCATACAGAGTGAAGTAAGTCAGAAAGAGAAAAACAAATACTGTACGCTAATGCATATATATGGAATTTTAAAAAGCGGTACTGATGAACTTAGTGGCAGGGCAGGAATAAAGGCGCAGATGCAGAGAATGGACTTGAGGGCACGGGGGTTTAGGGGAGGCTAGGACATAGTGAGAGAGCAGCATTGACATATATACACTACCAAATGTAAAATAGCTAGTGGGAAGCTGCTGCATTATGCAGGGCAATCAGCTTGGTGCTTTGTGATGACCTAGAGGGGTGGGATAGGGAGGATGGGAGGGAAGCTTAAGAGGGAGGGCATATGGGGATATATGTATACATATGGTTGATTCACTTTGTTGTACAGCAGAAACTAACACAACATTGTAAAGCAATTATACTCCGGTAAAGATGTGAAAAAAAAAAAAGAGAGGGTGACTCATGTCCATAGGTGGGGAAGAGAATCCCAGGGTAAAGACAAGCAAGTGCAAAAGGCCCTGAGGTGAGAATATGCTTGGTTTCTTTCGGGAACAGCAGATTCAGTGTGGCAGGAGTGGAATGCGGGAGACTGAGTTAGTAGGAGAAGAGGTTGGAGAGACAGCCAGAGACCAGCTTCCGCAGAGCTTTTTGCTGTGCCTGGAGAGTAAGAAATTCCCATTCCGTCATCCAAGCAACAAATACTTAACTGGGAGCTTCCACGACCAGCATAAGGTGTTAGGCTCTATAATAGGGCAGGAATTATGTTTCTCTAGGCTTGTAGACCTCTAGTTAGGCTGTGTGAGACCAGTATAAATATATTAATTATGTCAGTATGATGCTCCTTGACTTTGCTACATTTTTGTGGGGTCTATATGCTAGATAGTGTCTAACCATGTCTATTTTTGTGTGTCTCTAATAGACAAAATGGGACTGATATGTATGTGTTTATTCATGTATGGGTGTATACATGTGTGGCATTCATATATACCCCCTTTTAGTAATACAATTATATATAGAAAGATGAGACTTGAAACTGAAAGATGAGACTTTGAATGTGCTCTCCTGGTTGTTCAGTTGTGTGTCAACAATCAGAAGGAAATGAAAATACATTCTTTTTTTTTTTTCTTCAAATAAAGGATATAAGAGATGAGAGTTTGAGAAGTACAGCTTTGATTTTTTTTTTTTAAGACTTACTGGGAAAATGTTTGGAAAATTCTTGGAGACCTGTATAAGCAAAATTCTAATGGAATAATACTTTTCTTTATTTTGAATAAACATTAGTTTTGACAGATCAGTTTTGCTGGTGGAGATCATCGCTATTAACCTTGTTTGTGACTTGATCTTGCTTTACTAAATAAACTCAGCGAAACATTGAAAAGATTTAACATCTTTTTTTGTCCTTTGTAAGAACATTGCTGCTAATGGCACATTTTAGAGGACCCCTTCCCTCTCATCAGAAATGTCTCTTGGGAGAGAAAGACAAATACCATATGATATCACTTATATGTGGAATCTAAAATATGATACAAATGAACTTATTGACAAAATGGAAACACTCACGACATAGAATACAAACTTATGGTTACCAAAGGGGAAAGGGGGTGGGGGAGGGATAAATTAGGAGTTTAGGATTAGCAGATACAAACAATTGATACTATATATAAAGTAGATAAACAAGTTCCTACTGTATATCAGAGGGAACTATATTCAATGTCCTGTAATAAACCATAATGGAAAGGAGTATGAAAAAGAGAATATGTATATGTATAACTGAATCACTTTGCTGTATACGAGAAACTAACACAACATTGTAAATCAACTATACTTCAATAAAAATTAAAAAAATAAAATAAAATAAATATCTCTTGGATGAAGCAAATCCAGTAAATAACCTCAAGCCTTATCTCTGAGACATGTACTGTGTTGCTGGCTGACAGGTAAGGGAGGAGGTACTGAGTGAAACCTGAGCTTCATATATGTCTGTACCCAGCCTGGGGATCTGAGAGCCCTAGAGAGCAGCATAGGACCGTGGTGTGGACTCTGGAGCTGGACTCTCCAAGTTAAATCTCACCCTCCACTTGCTAACCATGTGACTTGGGGCAAGTCATTAAACTTCTCTGTGCTTCAGTACACTGAGTTTATAAAACGGAGATAATAATCATTCCTACTTTACACTGAAGTGAGGTTTAAATGAGTTAATATTTGTAAAGTGCTTAGAAAGATTCTGCACACATTCTGAGCAATATTATCAGTATATAGAGACTGGGATCACTTATCTTTACATACTCTACTGACCCTTTATTTTCAATCTTTCTCTTTTCAAGGCAATTTTAAAGACTTAATGGAAGTATAACACAGAAATGTGTACATATCCTTAGTATATATATAGTATGTGAATTTATACAAATTGAATCAGCCAAGGAATCAGTACCCAGATCAAGAAATAGCATATTAGCATAGTACCCTTCTCCCCGGCCCTCATTCCCATTCTTCACCCACCCAAAGGTAACCACTTTGCCACTATCTGGACTTGTGACAGTATAGATTAATTTTGTCAAGGTTGTGTTTGTATTATTTTTTTAAAACCTGGTTTTACCTGAATATATATTACGTATATGTGAAGCAGCTGTACATTTTAATTTTTTTTAATCTTAATTTTGTTCTAGGTATATTGGATCCTCTCATGTTAGTGTTTCTTGGTTACTCTTTGGCCACACGTGAATATTTTTCAGAAGATCTACTGAAGGCAATTTTTAACATCAGATTCTTAGCCAAATTAGATTCTCAACTTGAACGTATGTATATATATATATATATATATATTTATTGTTTAGGAGTATTTTATTCACGTGGGTGATAAATATATGATTTTTCTTTATAATTATGTGTTAAACTATACATATACATTTTATGAATTTTTTTTCTGTATGTAAATTACATAAGCGAAAAAAGTTAAAAATGTGATAAGATACATAAAAACACTTTCAAAGAAAAACTACTATATACTTGTTAAACATTATTATTAAAAAACAATAAACTTTTTGCTTTACAACAAGCAAGCATAATATATTTTTTAATTTAGGGCTTCCCTGGTGGCGCAGTGGTTGAGAGTCCGCCTGCCGATGCAGGGGACATGGATTCGTGCCCTGGTCTGGGAAGATCCCACATGCCGCGGAGCAGCTGGGCCCGTGAGCCATGGCCACTGAGCCTGCGCGTCAGGAGCCTGTGCTTCGCAATGGGAGAGGCCACAACAGTGAGAGGCCCGCATACCGCAAGAACAAAAAACAAAAAATATATATTTTTTAATTTAATAAATTATCACTTGTATTTTGTATCCAAGTTTCAGCTCTACCTACATACTAAGGCATTTAAATGTTAATACTGGGGTTTTTTTCTGTTTATAAAAGTATTTCCTGATTATTGTAGAAAATTTAGAATATAGAACAGTATAAAATAGAAAATAAAAGATTATTCATAATCTTACCACCAAGTGAAACTACAACTTTTAATGTTTTGGAGTATTTCTTTTCTGTCTCCTGCCCTTATATGTATGTTTATATACCTATATATATTTTAAAACAAAATTTGAATTATACATATGTTCACTTTTGTCTGTTGCTTTTGTCATTGAACTATATTTTGAACAATTTTCCATGCCATTAAATATTTTTTGATGTCATGATTTTTTAGTCTATAGAATCTGCCATTATAAGGAAGTAATAAAATTTGTTAGCATGTAGGTTGTTTCCAATTCATTACTATAAATAATGATTATTATACATGAGTCATTGCCCTCATCTTTGTTTCCTTAGGATAGATTGCTAAATGTGGAATATTAGGTCAATGAATATTCTTTAGTAGTATTTTTTTAAATGTAGGTTTTTTTGTTTTTATTTAATTTATTTATTTTTGGCTGCTTTGGTTCTTCGTTGCTGTGCATGGTTTTCTCTAGTTGCCATGAGCAGGGCTACTGTTCGTTGCGGTGTGCGGGCTTCTCATTGCAGTGGTTTCTCTTGTTGCGGAGCACGGGCTCTAGGCGCGTGGGCTTCAGTAGTTGTGGCACTGGGCTCAGTAGTTGTGGTTTGCGGGCTCTAGAGTGCAGGCTCAGTTGTTGTGGCGCATGGATTTAGTTGCTCTGCAGCATGTGGGATCTTCCCGGACCAGGGCTCGAACCCATGTCCCCTTCATTGGCAGGTGGATTCTTAACCACTGTGCCACCAGAGGAGCCCCTAAAATGTAGTTTTAATATTCATAATTAGTGAGAAACATAGGTGTTGGTCCTAATCATCCCACTGAATGTAATAATTTAAAAATATAAAGCATGTGTATGCAAATGAAATGATTTTGTAATATGAGAATAAAAGTTACAACCATTATGGGGATAAATGAATGTGAAAAATGAATCGTCTTTGCTAAGTTCAAGCTATCAAAGTCTATTAATGTATTTTTTTAATTTCAGTTTTATGTTCATCTCTAAATATGAAGGTCCAATTTCGTCTTATGGAATTAAATAGAGCAGTCTGCTTGGAATGTCCTGAATATCAGATTCCATGGTTTCATGACCGCTTCTGTCAACAGCAGTATAAAAAAGGTTTGAGTTTTGTTTGGGTCAGAAAGTAAAGCTTAATTCTAAAGTACATTATTAGGTAGTGTACTGTTTTTATTGTTAAACCTAACCATGACACCAGAGTTCCCAAGAATGCCATAACTTGTTTAATGGAACCATTTTGTAGAGAAATTTGTGTTGTAAGAATTTCTTAATATTTAGAACACTAAACCTCTTTTGGTAGAGAGCCAAAGAACTTGTGCTGAATTTAGTGTTGTTGCAGGTGGTATTACAATACATGGAAGCTCTTGTTGGAAATATTAATCTATTTTTCAGTTTGTAGATATGGGATGATTTTCATTCAAAAGCTGATTATTTTAAGTGAACTAATTATTTTTATTTTCCTGAAGATTTTGGCAGTATGAATGGAGCACAACAGCAGATTTATAAAATGTTAGCAGAGGTACTAGGAGGAATCAATTTTGTAAAAGCCTCTGTTCTTACACCTTATTACTACAAAATAGGTAAGTCTTTGGTAAGTTATTAGCTACTTTCAGAAAGCCAAACTAAACAGAATCATCTCATCAACTGGAATTTTAAAACTTTTAAAAAATTTTTTTCGTTATCTTGGAAATTTTCAGGAAATTCCCTGGTGATCCAGTGGTTAGGACTCTGCACTTCCACTGAAGGGGGTATGGCTTCAGTCCCTGGTTGGGGAACTAGGGTTATTATATCCCAAGCCCATTGTATTGCCAACTCATATTTGTACCTCATGTTGTCAAGAGGCTTATTTTTATGTGAAAATATATATAGATCATTAAAAATAAGATTTAATTGGTAATATTTGTATATAAGGATATGGGATAATTAAGACAATACAGTAGTATGATTAAGAACTAAGGATTGGAAGAAAACACTCATTTATATGATACATAATACATGCTTATAGAAAAACCAGAAAGGACAGATAACAAAAAGGAAAATCACCCATGATACAAACACTCTTTACTTTTGGTGTCTATGTTTCTCCTTCTGAATTTTTTTTTCATTTTTAATGACATTTGTTGTTTTCTTTCTAATTTTACAAGCAATACATGTTCATGTGTGCAAGTAATATGTACTTTTAAAAGTTCTGACTTTTTAAAAAAACAAATGGCTTATTTTATAGTGTTTATAACTTTGTTTATATGTTGTGAATATTTTTCTATGCCAACAAATATAATTATACATTATTTTTAGTGACTGCATAATATTTCATTGAATGACTATGCTATGATTTATTAAATTTTTTTGCTGGTACGTGTATCTTTCAAACAATGCTGTAATTTCATATAACAATAATAGTAATTGATACACTTACATATTATTATGTTACATATTAATTATGTGTTAGATATTATGTGTTTTATATATAATAAACTTACTATGTCCCTATAAGTTTTACAAATTATTCTGTTTTATAGATAAGGAAACTGAGGCCCAGAGACATTGTTGTTTGCCCAAGGTTATGTAGCTGGCAGATGGCAAAGCCAGGATGACCTAGGCATTCTAGCTCCAGAATTCATTTTCTTTATGAGAAAAGTATATTTCATTTTCGATAATTAACTTGAAGATGCTTCAGTGCCCCAGTTTCCCTTATATATAAAGAATAGGTAATTAAACCTACTCTTTCTTCCTTTTCATTCATTGTTTCTTTTTTCATTTTTCTTGGTTTAAATACATTTTTATGATTGTTTTTATTATGAAAAAATTTCATACAGGGCCTCCCTGGTGGCGCAGTGGTTGAGAGTCCGCCTGCCGATGCAGGGGATACGGGTTCGTGCCCCGGTCTGGGAGGATCCCATATGCCGCGGAGCGGCTGGGCCCGTGAGCCATGGCCGCTGGGCCTGCGCATCCGGAGCCTGTGCTCCGCAACGGGAGAGGCCACAACAGTGAGAGCCCGCATACCGCAAAAAGAAAAAAAAAAAAAAAAAAAAAAATTTCATACATATTCAAGAATAGAATAGTATAATGAACCCTCATCCAGCATTAAAAATTATTAATACTAACCAGAGACCCACCTGATCTTTTTCAAGCAAATCACAGATAATATGTCATTTTAGAATGTATATCTAAAAGGATATATAACCACAGTGCCATCATTTTCACCTCTACAACTATTCATAATAATTTTTTAATATTATATAGCTTGTCAACATTCAAGTGTCTCAATTATTTTTATATGTTTTATTTTACTGTTTGTTGGACTTTTCCAGTTGAAACCCTGTGGTGTCATTCAACATGCTTCTGCATCCCCTATTTTTCCTGTAAACCAGTAGTTAGATATAGAGGCTTGATTAGATTCAGGTTAGTTTGGGAGTGGCAGTGGTCATTTTTTTGGCCAGCTTTTTCATAGGTGGTATGTGCTTCTTACTCCATCTTATCAGAAGACATACAATTCTGGTTGTCCCCTTTTTATTATATTAAGATTCATTAGTGTGTTTATATGTTGTCAGCTTATCCGTTAGGAAGCTTTCCCATCAGCTTTTCACCTACTGATTTTAGCAGCCATTAAAATTATTGTCTAAATGCATTATTCATCAAGGGTGGAAAAGTAGTGATTTTCTACATCTGTCATTCTGCATTTATTAGTTGGAATTTGTCTAAAAAGAACTTTCCTATGTCAACTGTTTAGTTACCCTATGTACAGTTCATACAGGAAAGACAGGATACATGCTTCAATCTTTGTCTTTACTAATTTTCAGATGAGTTGGTTTAGCTTCCTCCAATTGTGACCAAGAGATTTAAGGGGATTAAAATAAAACTGTAATGTGATTTGGCTTAGTGCAGTGCTAAATATAGCCCCCATGCTAAATAATAGTTTAGTAATACTTGCTGGTTGATTTTTATTCATTGATTTTCAAAGAGAGGTGATCTTGGACTAGATCATATATATAAAATAAGTTGGATAGGGACTTCCCTGGCGGTCCATTGGTTAAGACTCCGAGCTTCCACTGTGGGGGGCACGGGTTCAATCCCTGGTCGGGGAACTAAGATCCTGCATGCTGTGTGGTGTGGCCAAAATAAATAAATAAATAAATGAAATAAGTTGGATAATTAGGGAGGTACCTCATTCTTCATGTTTGTGAGTGTATGTGTGTCTTTATATACACATATAAATATTTAAAATATATCTTAAAATTTTACCTATAAGAATTTACCTAATTCATATTGTTGGTTCCTGTACTTTCTTACAGATTTTGAGTGTATCTTGGATAAAAGGAAAAAACCTATTCCGTATGGAAGCCATAATACAACTTTGGGAAAACTACCAAAAGTACACTCGGAATTAAATACTCAAATAGCTGGATCAAGACTGCCACCAGGAGCTGAAAAGTACCTTTCTTAGTTTCAGATTTTGTTATCTAAATGTTAAATTTGGCACGATTTAATGAACTCAGCTATCAAGGATTATTTATAGTAGAATCTGCTCCTCATGTATCTCATGCATGCTACCCACATACCTTTGCTTTTCTTGTGCTTTCTGCTTTAATCTCCATCCTTCATTGTCCAAAGCCTAGCAATATCTAAAGCACTAACCTTCAAGTTGTCCTCAGTGGAAATAAATAGTATCTTCTTTGGACCTCCCATGCCTCTCTACTTTTCGGATAGCACATAGCTGCTTCCTACACTGCATTACAGTTACTTACTATGTATCATATGTTCTTTGTTAGACTATAAAGTGTGTCCTTTTATTTTTGTATCCCTCACAGTGCCTTACTTATGGTAGGTGCATAATAAATATGTATTGGACAAAGAAACAAATAGATGAAAGCATGCAGATACTTACTATAATTTGGTTTAATTCTAATGAATCGGATTATTTGTCATTAATTACTAATTTAAGTAGAAAAATAACAGTATACTCATTTATTCATTTGGCGGTTTTTAGTTTATAAAGATGCACCCTTGTTCCTGAAAGGCTTATAATTATTCAGTTTCTCAATTTCAGAAGTAAATATTTATTTTCATCTTATGTAGGATTGCTTTGGAATTTTTGGATTCGAGAGCATTTTGTAGAAACATCCCTCATTTAAAAGGAAAATCTGCTATGAAAAAACGACACTTGGAAATTTTGGGCTATCATGTAATTCAGGTATGAAATACTTATGTAATTCAGCCTTTAAAAAACCCAGAGACACTGGCTTTACATGTGTCCCCTTTTAAGGTGAAAGTTGTAGAATTACCTTTTTTTTAATATTAAAAAAAAGCTATATTAAAATCTGTCTGAAATAGAACACCCTCTGTTTTTTTTAAGAATAGTAAATAAAAATAATTTTTAAAATTGTCTCTAGAAGATCTCTTGATTTTTATATTCATCTTACAATAAAGAGAGGCACTATGGAGATGGATGGAGTTATAAGAGAAAAAGGCTAGTGTACAAATATAAGAAAGGCACATGGGAAAAATGTCCATTGTTGGTATTGTAGGAACAGGAGGATGAAAGGAGCTGTGAAGCAGAAAAGGGTCTTCCAGGTGTTGTCAAGAAGAAGGCAACCTTCCAAATAGGGTTCAAAGGCTATGCTTATGTAAACTAATGTCTTAGGGTTCCTATAGCTCTTCTCAGTATTCTTAGAGGTCTTCCCTGATGTTTTTTGTTGCTGCTTTTGAGCTTTCATTCAGACTACATTACTTATTTTACAGATCCCTCATTTTGAATGGAACTCTATGGCACTGTCAACAAAGAATGCTCGAATGGACTACCTGAGAGAACGGATATTTGGAGAAGGCAAATCATCATCATAGTTTTTACTGAAAATTAGTTATGGTGTGTCATATTTGGACTTATTTTAATTAAGTGGCTTGATTCAATTAAAAAATGTAGAATTGATTTCTAGGTCAATTAATACCTACATAAAATAAACAGACATTTTACAATGGACTACTTTCTCTACTATCTAGTTGGGAAATTGTTTAAAATTCTTAATAGACGTAGCTTTTAAGAAACTTAAGTAGTTTACAGTTCATTCTTTGAGTGCATACTATGTGGCAGGAACTATATTATTTTATTTTATTATTTTTAATTTTTTTAAATTTAAATGAGACCCATTTATTATACTCCTTAAATAGCATTTCCAAAGTTTTCTTACAGCATATAATCTTATATAATGCACAGGATTCTTGTTATATCTTGAAGCATGAGGAAAGGTTTTTGCTATTTTAAACATTTTTAGAAAATGCAGATGTACATATTTCATTCTCCAATTTCATTTGTAATAGAAAACAAGTGTAAAGTTACCTCAACAATGCAAATGAAAGGATTAGTAAACTCAGATTTAGGAAGCTTCTTTACAGTTGATTGAGACAGATTAACAAAAGGAATAATCTGTTCAATTTAAGATTTAATTTCTTAGAAAATGGTTTTAAGTTCTGATCATTACATTGAAGATTCAGTAACTTTGAGGTTTTGATTCCCATTGCTAATCTCTTGGACAATAACATAGTGAATAATTTCTACATGAATCTCTGTATAGCCTTTTTAAAAACAATAAATTAAAGCCCTATTATCCAAACAGACCACCTCCCTATCTATTATGGTCTTTCACCTTCTTGTTTATAGCTTAGACAGTTTGAAGAGATTTAACCGTGTTGCTAGGCAACTAGCTCCTGAAGCATAACGTATTTCTTTCAACATTCCAGCCCATTCTTTTTTATCATCTTCATACCTGATGGAGAAAAAGAAAGCAATCAGTAAGTTGTTTTTAAGTAGATAGTTCTATAGATTTCCTGGTGTTGAATATACAAATGTTGTTCTCTGAGAAAACCCTACTGGCTCTTACCCAGAGGAGGATGCACCTGACTTGTAGACTAACAAACACTTGAATTCCTCCAAAAGTACGCATTCTCTGAGCATATGCCCATATTACTGGCATGGTATTTAATCTGGATGCTTAGGCAGTTAAGCCTTCTGTGGGAATCAGAGACCGTCCAGAGATGACGGGTAACAGACAGGCAATTAATCTTTCACCTTTGGACTGCTAAAGATGGCTGGTCCCCATGAGTCAAGGTCAGCAAAGAGTAAGAACTGGGAAGAGCAGGGACTGTTAGTCACTTTGATTATGATTTCAGCTGTTCCCATACACTAGTGCTCAGCATGGTACATGACACTAGTGGTCACTCTGTAAGAAGCCATTCTCTTTCCCCTTTATTGTCCTGTGTGAGTACTACTCTTTGCACTTGACATTAGGTAAGAACTGGTCGTCCCCTCTGAATATTCAGGGTTATAAAGATACAGACAACTTGGGTTCCTTTGAGACCTGTGTGCTTTTCCTCTGCCTGATGCCTGGAATGCCATCTCTGCATGAGAAACTCCAAAACACTGTCTTCTTTCTGAAGCCTTTCTCACCTTCCTCAAGCAGTTTGTTGTTTTCTCTTCATTTCTCACAGTGCCCTTTGTATGGTATCCATTATGACAATTATCCTTCTATTTTAATTTTTTCCCCTATATTTATGTCCTCAACAAGCTCAAAAGTACATATATCTTATTCACATTGCTATCTTCCCTCCTCCAGAAGCTATCAATACTTGGCACATAGGAAATACTCCCAAATCATTCTACAAGGAGTGAGTGAGATTTAAAATAATTTTAAAATTAGCTGATGCCTGTCTGACTTAATTTCATCAATGGTCCAAATTTAACAGCTGTACAGCTGTACTGTGCACTGTGTGATTTTTATGTGGGGAAAAGTAGACAAAAAATATTCTACCACTAATCAGGAAAAGAACCTTGATTATCTATATAAAATTTGGAGCAACAAATTAAAAGATAAAGAACAGTTTTAAATGATCTAATGAAAAGTGACCACATTTAAGCAATAGGAGGTTGAGGTTAAATGAGGCCTAAAAGCATTTGCTTCCTGGCAGTTATATTTTTTACTTTCAGCTTTGTCCTACATAATGGAATGATTTCAAGAAAAAATATGAGAATGGAAATTATTTTTTACATATCATAGTAAGAGGGTCTGTAGATGTAGAATGTAGTACACTTATTTTCATCTCTGCATGTGTGAATAGAGATTCACTAGGAAGCTGAGGGCAAGTGGGTAGCCACTTCTCTGTAGGTCAGTGGCTTTCAACTTACCGCATATCAAAGTCACCTGGAGGGCTTGTTAGAACACAGTTTGCTGGCCCCTACCCCCGGAGGTTCAGTAGGTCTGCGGGGTGAGGACTAAAGATTTGCACATCTACCAAGTACTCAGCTGGTGCTGATGCTGCCTTGGGACCCACTGCAGATCATTGGTTCTCAGACTTGACTCGCAAATTGGAACTACCTGGAGACGTTAAAAATGTTGATGCCTGGGTCCCACCCCTAGAGATTGACTTTATTGGTATGGACTATGGCCTGGGCGTGAGGATTTTTTAAAGTTCTCAAAGTGATTCTAATATGCAGCAAGGTTTGAGAATTATTGCCCCAGATTTTATTACCTAAATGGAAAATATCAATACCTAAATTTAAAATTTTACAGCCAAGCAGATAATGATGAATGCCCCCTCCTCTTGCCTTTCCCAAATCCAGTGGTTCCCAAGTTTGTCTGCACATTAGAATCACCTGGGGATCTTTTGGAAGTTCCAAAGCCCAGACCAAATCCCAGGTCAATTAAGTCACAATCAACAGAGGGGAACAGAGTCAGCATCAGTGCTTTTTGAAGTTCCCGAGGTGATTCCAATGAGCAAGCAGTTTTGAGAAGCACTGCCTTAATCGCAAAAATAAACCATAATCAGAATCTCTCCTGCTAAAATTACCAGGAGATGCTGTACTTCCCATTGCTGCCTGCAGTATTCTGTTGAAGCAACTTGGCTTTTGATCACCATTAGGGTCCGGAGTGGCTCATGTGGGGTTCAGCTGATAGCACCATTCCTTAACATCAGTGTTTCTCAAGGCTTGCTGCATATTAGAATCACCTGGAAGGTTTTAAGAACTAGTGATGCCCAGGCCCTGCCTAGAAACTGACTTAATTAGTCTGCATGAAGGCCCAGGCACTGGTATATTTTAAAAGCAGTTAGGGGACTTCCCTGGTGGTCCAGTGGTTAAGACACCACGCTCCCAATGCAGGGAGCGTGGATTCAATCCCTGGTCAGAGAACTAAGATTCACATGCCGCACAGTGCAGCCAAAAAAACCAAAAACAAAAAAAAAAACGGTAAAAGCAGCTAGGGTTAACAATCACTACCTATTCACTCTTGATACCTATCCCCATTTTCCAAAAACCCTAACCTTCCCAGCCCTCCATTATTTCATATTTTTTTCTGCTGCTTTCCAGTCTATCCCCATCTCATCCTCTTGCTAGGTCCAACCTCTTTCCCTGGAAATTTCCAGTTTCTTTATCTCCTTCCCTCTTTTTTGGAGGGAGAAAGGTAATAGTTAACTTCCCTTATTTTTACAATAAATTTATTTATTTTATTTATTTATTTTTGGCGGCATTGGGTCTTTGTTGCTGTGTGCGGGCTTTCTCTAGTCATGGCGAGCAGGGGCTACTCTTTGCTGCGGTGCGCGGGCTTCTCATTGCGGTGGCTTCTCTTGTTGCGGAGCACAGGCTCTAGGTGCATGGGCTTCAGTAGTTGTGGCTTGCGGGCTCTAGAGCACAGGCTCAGTAGTTGTGGCACACGGGCTTAGTTGCCCCATGGCATGTGGGATCTTCCCGGACCAGGGATCAAACCCGTGTCCCCTGCATTGGCAGGCAGATTCTTATTCACTGCGCCACTAGGGAAGTCCCAGTTAACTTCCTTTTATAGCCACTTTTTCTTGCCCCCTACACAGTTAGTTACTGTTACAACAACATAAGGAAATGATGTCTGATGCACAAAATAATTGTTTGGTTAAGCTGCCAGCCTTTCAGCCTTCTAGTTCACCAGCTGGGAATAAGGCATGTACTAGTTCAGGTATAGAACAAATGTTACCTACTTTTCACTCTCAGGCTCAGTGTTATGCCTTCACTGATCACTCTTCCAAAGCTGTACTTATAAACTTAAATGTGCAAGCAAATCACCCACTAATCTTGTTAAAATTAAGATTCTGATTGAGTAGGTCTGGGTTGGGGCTTGGGATTCCGCACTTCTAAGAAGCTCTCAGGAGATGCCAACTCAGCTGGTCCACAGACCATACTTCGAGTACCAAGATTCTGGACAATCTGGTGACAGGCCAGGTAAGGGCATCCAGACTTGGGAGTGGGGCTGGCCTTTAAACTGACAGGTAAAGCGTAAGTCTGGCAGTTTCTGGATGAGTATACAGCATGAACTCATGCTCACCTCAGGCAACTGAGATCTACCTCCTGTAAACTTAGATCAGCAAGCATGGTGCCTGGGCTGAAGACAGCACATGTGGTGACCTGATAGTGACCAGACGTCTGCACACTGTATGCCCTGCCCCAGCTATTTTACTATGTGACTTTCTTCCATGACACAAGTTACACTTCTGCTCCCAAGACTTCTGGATACACTGGTCCTCTACGTGACATTCACTGCATTAAAAACCATGGTAAACTACACACACACACACACACACACACATCCCTTTTTAAATACATTCATTTTAAGCTTAACTGTAAAATAGTTCAATTGGGTAACAACTGCAAGTGTTATACTTGGGAGACCTACCCAGCATCTATCTTGGAGGTCAAGTGGATTGCTACTTTTCACTTTTCTAAAAAGCTTTTATAACTGAATCCTCAGAAAATTGGAAAAATATTTAAATTAGATTCAAAATAGAGTTAATGAATCATGGAAACTCAAGAGGTTTAGTGTTTATTCCAGACTCTGTTTTCTTAGGAAGTAAAGTACTCTCTGGGAGAAAGGTAAGTGGTTTGGAAGCCTTTGCTCTACTGGATGCCTAGAGCGTTCATTACACTTTTAAGGCTGGAAGGGAGCTTAAAGGATCAGTTGTCCAACTCTCAATCACTGATTAAGAAATAGGCCCCGATAAGTTCTTTCCCAAGCTCACAGCTAACTAGAAGCAGTACCTGATTAAGTAAGTGGCAATGTGTAAAAGTTCAACAGGTTCAAAGAGTGTTTAGTTTACTATCAAGAAGTAGCATAGGGCTTCCCTGGTGGCGCAGTGGCTGAGAGTTTGCCTGCCAATGCAGGGGACACGGGTTTGAGCCCTGGTCTGGGAGGATCCCACATGCCGCGGAGCAACTAGGCCCGTGAGCCACAACTACTGAGCCTGCGCGTCTGGAGCTTATACTCCACAACAAGAGAGGCCGCAACAGTGAGAGGCCCACGCACCGCGATGAAGAGTGGCCCCCGCTCGCCGCAACTAGAGAAAGCCCACGCACAGAAACAAGGACCCAACACAGCCAAAAATAAATAAATAAATAAAATTTTGAAAAAAAAAAAAGTAGCATACAGGGCTTTCCTGGTGGCGCAGTGGTTGAGAGTCCACCTGCTGATGCAGGGGATACGGGTTCGTGCCCCGGTCCGGGAAGATCCCACATGCCACGGAGCGGCTGGGCCCGTGAGCCATGGCCGCTGAGCCTGCGCATTTTGGGAAAGTCTAGCTTCCTATTCAAAATTGTTTTATCTTCTTTGATTTAATATTTGGTTCAGAAAATTGGAGTGAAGAAAACTTACTTCCATATGTCATTGACTTCAGTGGGTGCAAATTCTTTAGACTCCAGCTGAATCATGGCAAAACCACCAATGGCATACAGGGATCCAGCCAGGCTGACCAAACTGATGGAACTTCTTTCTTGGGGAAATTCAGTCATTACTTCCCACCTAGGAATTATTGAAGATACAGTTAATGTAAAACTTTAAAAAATGCCAAATGTATTTACTGAACAATTATAGGAAATTATAATTAAAAACTTCAAGTAGCATAAACATCAAAAATTAGAAGATTAAATTTGCTACTGGAAAATATCTAAATATTCCTTTATTTGACAGATGTAACCAAATTAGATTTTAAAGCCCTCAATATGTCAATCCAAGAATACTTCACTTTCATTAGTTAGCACCTTCAGCAGTGGTTATCAAACTGTATGCCATAAATAGTGGAGCTTTGAGGGACTTCCCTGGCGGTCCAGTGGTTAAGACTCTGTGCTTCCCCTGCAGGGGGCACGGGTTCGATCCCTGGTTGGAAAACTAAGATCCCACATGCTGTGCAGTGTGGCCAAAAAAAAAAAAAGTGGAGTTTTTGGGGGAAGTTCTAGGGCTCCTAGGCCCTACTGTGTTGGATTTCATTTGAATGCTAATACAAATTTTTAAAAACTCTGATCTCCATAGCATCTCAAGAAATCTCCAAACCCTTTTTAATAAAGCATGTGATAAGAATAGTTTACAGGGCTTCCCTGGTGGCACAGTGGTTGAGAGTCCGCCTGCCAATGCAGGGGACACGGGTTCGTGCCCCAGTCCGGGAAGATCCCACATGCCGCGGAGTGGCGGGGCCCGTGAGCCATGGCTGCTGAGCCTGCGCGTCCAGAGCCTGTGCTCAGCAGTGGGAGAGGCCACAACAGTGAGAGGCCCGCATACCGCAAAAAAAAAAAAAAAAAAAAAAAAAGAATAGTTTACAAACTAGGGTTGGAAATTTTCTTTTTAATAGTTTATACTTCGTCCTTTTTTTTTTTTTTTTTTTTTTTTTGCGGTACGCGGGCCTCTCACTGTTGTGGCTTCTCCCGTTGCGGAGCACAGGCTCCGGACGCGCAGGCTCAGCGGCCATGGCTCACGGGCCCAGCCGCTCTGCGGCATGTGGGATCTTCCCAGACCAGGGCACGAACCCGTGTCCCCTGCATCAGCAGGCGGACTCTCAACCACTGCACCACCAGGGAAGCCCTATACTTTGTCCTTTTAAGTAAAGGATTTAAGGGAACTTTTAATGTTAATAGCTATATGAAATAGGACCACTAAAGATAAAATCAATCAAATTAATTGGAAGTATCAAGAGTCTAGAATGAGTTAGTCATTTTGGTAGCTTTCTTCCATTACTCTGGCATAAAGGTGGACCTCATAGTTTTTCTCTAAACATATTATCTGTTTCTCTAATTATAAAAATATATGTACATTGTACAAAATCTGGAGAAACAGAAAGGTATAGAAGAAAACATATCACCCATGATCATGTCCTTCAGACATAATCATAAGCAATATTTTGCTATAATTTTGTCATTTTAAAAAATGCATATAAATTTAAACATCCAACTATGCATATGAACAAAACTAAGAACATAGAGTATTTGCAGTTTTGTGTGCTGCTTCTTTAACTTCTTATAACATCGGTTTTTACCCATATTATATAGTCTTCAAAAAACATGGTTTTTAACGATCATAAAAATCTAATTCCATAAAACTTCCTTGTAATTTTCAGATGAACTAAAGTCTGTTTTGTAATCAGGCATACATGGTTCCTTAAAAAAGTAATAATAGTGCTGTAATTTTTTCTTCATTGCTAAACGAGGAGCATAAAAACTATATACTCATCTAGATGTGTGAGCTCAAAAACTTGAAAAGGACTAATTCTATGTAAAGAATATCTGTCAAATATCTTTTACATTAACTTTAAGCCAATACAAGCTTAAAAGTGAAAAAAAAAGAAAATTATAAAGAACACAAAAGAATCAAACATCTGAAGCATTACAAATATCACAAACTAAGTGGAGGTCTTTTTGTCCTTAAAGAAACTACATATTTCAAATCAAATAACCTTATAGAGAGATGTATATCCATTTATGTGTATATAATTATTCAGAAGTATTACCTTTGCATGACTAAATTCACAAAGTTAATAACAAGTAAGGATAGATTGATCACTCCAACATTTACTTGAGGGTCATGTATTCCAAATTACAAACACACATAATGCCTCAAAATGTTAGGCATTTCACACCCATAACACCAAAAGAAACACAGATGAAGATACTTCCTCTTCAGTCCTTGCCTCCCTACCCTCTTCTCCCCATGTCCTAATTGGGAAGCTTAATTTTTATCCAAAATTAGAAATTAAAACATATAGTGATTCATATGCTGTAGTAAGAGATGGCAGCTTACTTATTGGTGGTGAGGTCAAAAGCTTCAACTGAAGCTGAAAGACCATCTTCAGTGACGCCTCCAGCAATCACAATTTTGCCTTTATGGACTGCCACTCCAAACATGGAACGAGGGGTTTTCATTGGAGCCAGATCTTTCCAGTCTCCTCTTTTGGGGTTGTAGGTAAACACCCTGTTTGTACACTTTCTGTAAACATAAAACACAACAAAATGGTCCTTTTAGAAGCTTTCTGTTTTGAAAGAAGCAACTTCACTAATCACTTACCTTTGCTTCTTGTTTGAAATATGTAGTATAGTGAGGATCAGGAAAATTCTTAATCTGAACATATGTCACCAAGCAAAGGACAATTCCAAATATGAAGACTAAAGCTATTTTAAATCTTAATTATTCTATAGGAAGGTAGGATCCTTTACTTTTTTTTTTTTTTTTTTTTTTTTGCGGTACACGGGCCTCTCACTGTTGTGGCCTCTCCCGTTGCGGAGCACAAGCTCCGGACGCGCAGGCCCAGCGGCCATGGCCCACGGGCCTAGCCGCTCCGCGGCATGTGGGATCTTCCCAGACCGGGGCACGAGCCCATGTCCCCTGCATTGGCAGGCAGACTCTCAACCACTGCGCCACCAGGGAAGCCCAGGATCCTTTACTTTTGGCAATTGCCTAGAGGCCCAGGCAGAGTAGATTTTAATCCTATCTGCTACTAAATTCAATACACAATAGAGATAACAAAAATTCATGAACTCTTTATTGTGCCTCAGTAACAAAAATGTTTATTCATTTCATTATCTGAATATCCTAAGAATGAATCAATTAACTTAAGAAATAACTAGGTGTGAATGTACCTATTTTAAATGTAACTGCAATATGATGGCTCATTTTATTTTAGTCTACCACTAATATACCAATGCATTTTAAGAAATCTGGGACTAAAGATTAGACAACTATTCATCTGAGCTGATGAGTAATGAAAACTATTTTATATGCTAAATGGTACCAGAAAAACCTGGACTTACCTGAATTATCCTTCTTAGTATGTTGTTGTGATTCCATAATTTACTGATGGGAGTTCGAATTCCAAATAAGAATTCATTAACTGGATATATTTGGTAAAGCCAAAAAGCAACCAAACAAAACCTCAACTTTTTGTGAGGACAATTTTTTTCTTTAGTTTTATAAAAGACCAGATATCTGGAGTAGAAGCATTTCCTCTAATATATGACTATGAGTATTATCTTAAAACTCCTCCATAAGAACACAATCCAAAATCATGTTCTTCAAATGCAGTGGCGATAACTAGTATAATTCAGTGCTTATTTTAGGTAATGACTCTTTTCAAAGTTCTTGACTTTGGCATTTGTCAAGCAATGTTCTGGGTTTTTTTTTTTTGTTTGTTTTTTTAAAAGGGAACTTTATTTATTTATTTATGGCTGCGTTGGGTCTTCGTTGCTGCACAGGCTTTCTTTAGTTGCAGCGAGCAGGAGTTACTCTTCATTGCAGTGCACGGGCTTCTCACTGTGGTGGCTTCTCTTGTTTCAGAGCACGGGCTCCAGGCACGCGGGCTTCAGTAGCTGTGGCACGTGGGCTCAGTAGTTGTGGCGCACGGGCCTAGTTGCTCTGAAGCATGTGGGATCTTCCTGGACTAGGGCTTGAACCCATGTCCCCTGCATCGGCATGTGGACTCTTAACCACTGCGCCACCAGGGAAGCCCGCAATGTTGTTTTGGTTAATCATATTCTCAAGAGTAATGTATTCTTACTGACAAGACCTGCATGCTTCTTACTGACACATCAATTTCCTAGTTACTAATACTACTTGAAGGAAACAATTTAAATCATTTGGCGGAGTCACTATGTTTCCAGTCATAACACTGCTTAATACAGATTTTCCATTCTATTACTCAGGAAAAATGTTCCAAACAAGATTTTGCTCTGTGTTTATAATATGGCCTTCCTTTAAATGTTTATTTGATGGGAATATCAAAATTTCAGAATATATTATCTTTGAATATGGACAGACTGTATAAAAACCCTTTGCTTTAAAAATCATATTTTCTGTAATATGTCATTTTAATTGAGTAATAGCCATTAACTATTAACTGCACAATATACAGTTCTTTAATTCTAGCACATTTCCATATTTTATTCTCCTTTCCTGCTTTGCCCTTAAATTCTTAATTCTGACTCCCTTTCCAGGATTGGGCATCTCTTGAACAAACTGGGTAAATGATACAAGCCAAATTAGGCAGAGTTTTCAGGGGCAGGAAATTTGTTCTCACTATTGAAGCTAAAAATCTTCATTTTACCAGACAGGCTACTGGCTTAACTGACTGACTTCTGGAGCGCTCTAAACTCACTTCTCCCTTGGGGGTGTAAGATCTCTTTCCTAATGACCTATCCCTTGAGAAGTACCTAGAAAGCAAGTTATAGGAAACTTCATCCTCTTTTTCTCATAAGAGACTGGGTGCTACTGGGTATATCAGGTATATCTATTCTGTTTGATCTGTGCCTGTTTGTGACCAGTTGTTAAATATTTTGAATATCACCTGTCCAGGAGTAAATAAGTGAAACATTGCTGAGGAAAGAACTGCCCCCTTTTCAGTCCCCATTCACCAGTTTCAAACTCAACTATCTAAATTCTCTCTGATGAATGTAAAGTACAAATCCATGATTTTTAAGCACTATTGTTTTAATAGTTATATTTAAAATATTATATTAAAGAGATACACTTAATTTTTATCACTTATGGCTAAATGAATGAAAAGCCCACTGGTTTTAATGTAGTAAAATATAATTATAAATTAGCCAAATAAAAGGCTTGATTACGTTCCTAAATGCTGCTTTTCCACTGTAAGAATGCTTATGTTGGAGATATTATGTTTGTTCTTAGCAATATGCTGGGCATACACAAATTGACTTTAGCAACTTTAAAATTGTATAGTTTTCCTTCATCAATCATTTTAAATATCCTCCAATAACTTTTCAAAATTTTATTTTGAAATTTTACTTTCAAAATGTTATGGGTGAGAACCAAGTCCTATTTCAGCATGTAGATTCAAGTGAAAACAGGAAGGAACCCTTGTAATAAAAAAATCACTTGGATATAAACCATAAGGAGATGTCAGGGTACTTACTTGTCATCTGTCTTTCCTCCGAGACAATATATCATCCCCTTATGTGAAATCACACTATGGCCATAGACTTTGATAGGAAGTTTTTTAACTTCATTCCATTTGGCTGCCCTAAAATCAGAAGATAGAATTTATATGCTTTCAGTGAATTTCAGGTTCTAAAATTATGACTTTGATATAGGCACTCATATACCTGAATGCTTAGGAAACGAGAACGTCATGCCAACTTACACAGGCTCATAGCACAATACTGAATCCAGCGAAGCCTCTGTTTGAAGATCTTTGCCTGCAACTACATAGATTTTGTCATCTACTTCTCCCAGACCGAAGAGACACCTGGCTGAAGGCAGAGGTGGAAGTCCAACCCACTCAGATGCTACATTATCAAGCTGAAAGAAAGAATATACGAGGAATTGTGGAGCTTGTTACAGGTGTACCAAAAAATATGCTATACTTTGTTGTTTAGAATTCACTGAGATAGTCAAAGTTCTCACAAGTAAAACTACAACCCCAAAAGGATCATATTTTACCTTTGAATTACCGAGAAAAATGAGAAAAGCTACTTGGCCTACCAAAATAGCTAAAAGTACTCAAACCTGCAGAACTTGAAGAAAGAGAAAATAAAATAGTCACTGGCGATTAGTTAAGAACTGTGAGATTTCTTGTCAAATTTTCTTCCCATGTTGCCTTGTTCAGGTTTGAACAAGGAATCATAATACTTTTAGGACACTGGGGAAAAAGAGGGTCACAGTACATGAGTGAACCCCGCATGCTATATTTAACATGCTCCCAAGCTGGCGCCCGGGACAGCTGGACCTGTCGCTCAGTTCACAGACAGCAGGGGCACTAGGCATTATCTTTTTTCTTTCCTTCAACATTTTTAGGTTCTCCACGCTTCACTTTATTACTTCAGATATAGGCAGGTGTTATAGCCTATAACTTCCTAGCCTTTTTCGGGGAGTCATTTAAAATACGCTTCTCTCTCTCTCTCTCGTTTATATTAGGAAGTAACTTTGCTTGTTCTTGCTACTGCCGATTCTGCAAGCCTAAGACCGCGCTCCAAGAGCCCACGCTCTGGGATACGTGATTCTGATATGGCTGGCATCAGCTTTAGCACTTACTATTGGTAATTTTAAGATTTTCCACTTTGCATTTTAGGACACCAAAACACAAGAAAACTGCTTTCTGAGGGTGCGCATTCACAGATTTGTTGTCCTCTCTAGTGCTACTTCTATGCAGTGGAAGAAAAAGGAATAAAACCCAGAATAATTGGATACCAAGGATAGATGCAGATATTAAAGTCTGTGGTATAGGGAGGGGTCCCTATGGAAGCCTATCTCTATCTAGTCTAGTAACCTTGGTTAAAGCAAAGTACTAATTAAAACTAGCTGAGATGAGCGGTTTGATCCCCACACATATGCTGTTAGTTTGCAGTCACAAATTTCAACATGCAGATTGTGATCACTAATGTTTTTATTTTTTGAAAAAAAATTATTTATCAAGAAAGTGGTATGTAGTATAGTAGCAGTAATAATGAGCATTTATGGAGTTTTTACTCTGTGATAGGCTTCATGCTAAATGCTTGACACAGGTAATCTCATCTAGTCCTCCAGGATAGGGACTTTTATTTTCTCCATTTTACATATGAGGAAACTGAGGTACAGAAAGGTTAAATAATTTGCACAAACTCACAGAGCTTTTAAGTGATACTTGATGCAAGCTATACAAATCCATACTTTGTCTTTTTAAATGGGAACAGCAGCCATCATAATCCCAAACCGGAGGGTTTACTGCCCACACTACACAATACTGTCTACATTCCCATACTACCCCGGATAGGGCACTTCCTACAGCAGATGAGACAGTGTCTATTTTACAGATGAGCTGTCAAGCTATCTAACCTCTCTGGCTTCAGTTTTCTCACCCTTAAAATTAGAGTTTGGACCTAGATTACTTTAAGATGTGGTGTTCAAAGATTTGATGAAACTATTAAGTCTATGGAAAAAAACGGCTCTTACCTAGGTAAAAAAATTCTCATAATCTAATTCTAGTATACAACCAAAGGTCATATGAACCCTAACTTAATACATTTTAAACAGAGGTGACCAAGCAGAAAATACAAAGCCTGAGATTCTCATACATATATTTTCTTGTGAGTCATAACCCTCTTTTACAGTCAGGTGTTTTTATCCTGGCATCTTGTCCCACTATTTGTGTCTTTTAGAAGGAGCAAGTCATGGTAAATGACAGGGAGTCGACCCTTTCAACTTTATATAACCTTTTGTAGCTAAAAGGAACAACATCAAGCAGGTTTCAGAAATGAGAGGCTGTGTCAATAAAAGCAAGGGCAGTAACAGGATGGAAGAGAATAAAGATAAGGCTATTAAGTATTCTTTGGGTCTATGATTTCCAGGTATCTGTCTGTCTGTTTTTTGATGTCATTTTTACTTCCTAGATAAAATTATTGCCTTTTCAATTGAATTTACCCTTCCTGAAATTTATCTGAATTTACAATTAGGGCTTAGGAAATTTTGTGGCCCACATTCAAATACTTATGATTACAGCTTCTATTTTATTTTTATATTTCATATTTAATGGAACTTGGAAAATTAAGAACCGTGATTAACATGTATTATTACATTTTTCAAGATTAGAAAAAGCTGGTTAAAGAGTGTGCTTTAGGGCTTCCCTGGTGGCGCAGTGATTGAGAGTCCGCCTGCTGATTCAGTGGACACGGGTTCGTGCCCCGGTTGGGGAAGATCCCACATGCCGCGGAGCCGCTGGGGCCCGTGAGCCATGGCTGCTGAGCCTGCGCGTCCGGAGCCTGTGCTCCGCAACGGGAGAGGCCGCAACAGTGAGAGGGCTGCGTACGGCCAAAAAAAAAAAAAAAAAAAAAAAAAAAGAGTGTGCTTTATGAGTGTGCTTTATAAATGCACCGTATGTCACACACTTTGAAAGCACTCAGTGACTGTGGTATGACATTCTACACATGCTTATCTTTGGCCTTTCCAACTCAAGTGCCCATAAACCCCAGGCCATAAGTAGCCATGACCTAAACAAACTCTTTTGAACTATCTGTAAGCTACAAAGTACTGGTACTGACATTATTAAAGATGAAGGTTAAGCCACTGATTCCTTCATAAACTGGTAAATATAATGTGTTGATAATATGCAACGAACTCCTTTCAAACAAACTACAAAGAGTGTTAGTTTAGGAGGATGTGTTTTCTTGGAAATTTCTATGGTTTCATAATACAGATTAAGTTGCCAATATGTCTAAGTACAACTCTGATCCAAATAAGTTGGATAATTTATCATAAATAAATATTTCTAAATACAATTAATCCAAATTAGTGACACTTGTGTAGACAGTGTTTCCTAGAAGGTAATCCAAAGCATGTAAAATATGTATACAAGTTCTTTTCATTGTCAACAAAACTATACTTTGGGCAGTAACCATAAATAAGAGATGAAATGCTACCTCCAGGAACTTCAAATCAGTTCAAGGAAACTTGGAAGAAGGTAGAAAGTCTGATCAATTATAACATTTTGTAATGTGTAAAGTACTTTGATTTTGGGAAATACAGTAACCTGTTTTTCAGAAAGAGGACACAAGATTAAATTTCATTTTTACTAAAATACTGGACTTTAAAGAATTACAGTCACAATCAACTATCAACATGACATTTTGGGTAAAAGTGCATAAAGAAAATCGTGAGCCATCACTTATACATTAATTAGAACCTCATTCTTTACCAAAACGTTTATTAAATATTAATAGAACCTCATTCTTTACCAAAATGTTTATTAAATATTAACAAGCAGTTAACTGATTCAAATATTTGTCAGCCCTCCAAGTAATGAAAATTCAAGGGACTGGAATAGCACATCAAGCAGAATAAAATACAAGCAGCCTGAATAATTCACAAGTCAGCTAACTAGATGGTGACTAACAGCCTTTCCTTTATGTCTCTACATATATGAAAACATCCTTTCTTACCTGGAAGAAGTACGACTGTAGAGGTTGATCTTTATTTTCTTCATCCACATAGAGGCCTCCTACCACGTACACCTGATTTTGCTGGGTAACAATGCTGGAATGATTTCTGGGGATCTGCTCAGCCAGTGCAGTAAGGTAGCATTCATTTTCCGTGGGATCATAAGCCACTGCAGCTGTGTCATTAACCAAGAGGATGAGGTCTTTGACAAACATTCCATGCCTGGGAATATCGTTCAGGTAACCAGGAAGTAAATCTTCATCACCAACATCACCATTCACCTCACTAGCCCCAGCCTTCTCTGTGTTTTTGCTAGGTTCTGGGAGTTTGCCTGCAAAGGCATCTTTGAGAACTTTGATTTTTTTCTGGAGTTCTGGGTTGCTTTTAATTATATCATCTTTCTCAACATGATCTTTAAAATATTTCTCTGTCATAAGGCGAAAACGGATACAATCAAACACTTCGTTAAGGTTTTTAACCCTGTTTTCTTTGTCTGTTCGCACCCATTTCATCACTGCCTCAAATACCGCTTCTTCCTTTTCTACATTTAGGCTGTCATTGGAAATGACTGAGATCAGCTCCTGTGGAGACAGTTGCATGAAGTCCTCTTCCTTACAAATCTGTACAAAGCGATCAGACACAAATTCACGGGCAGAGATGGCGAGTCTCGGGCAGTCAAGAAGAAGTCCTAATCTTAGGATAGCTAGACAGTTACCAGGAGCAAGTCTTTTCTGAAGATAAGAAACACAGACAGTGAACACGGAGGGGATCTGAAAGCGGCTGGCCAATGCAAAAATATCTTGCACATTTCCGTCGTTGAGATCAATACTGGCAGAGTACAGGTACTTAATGATTAAATCCAGTACAGCAGGATCCACATTATCTAGTACTACCTCCTTTTTTTTTGCCTCATCAATTTCAGATAAAAAATACTCACGGAAGTAAGGACTACAAGCTGACAAAATCAATCTGTGGCAAGGAAGACTTTTGTCACCTGCTTTTAGTGTGCAATCGATGAATTTTTTCTCATCCAGGAGATCTTTTAGACCATCCTGAAGAAGGGTGGATTGGTAAAGCCGCAGTTCCTCTGCAAGTTCCCGCTGGGAATCCATTTTGTGAGTAACCTGGGTAAGGAAGGGGACACTAAGGCCTTAGCTCCTCACAGCATACAGGTCTAGCAGTAAAAAGGCAGATCAGTGTGCTTTGCCCGGCTTGAAGCCTTTGCAATTTAATCCCACCAGCTAAATATAGATACCAACTCTAACAAGGGAATTTAGGAGAGCTAGTTTGGAAAGAAGAGTTCTTGCAGCTGTTAAAGATTGAAAGGAACAACTGGAACTTTTAATCACTAAGGAAACAGCTAAGAAACAAGAGATTTAAATGAAGTGGAAAACTTTAAAATACATAAAGCATTAGAAGATATGCTAATAAAGGCTACCGCAAGAAAATGTTTATTAAACTAACAGAAAACGGAATCATAAAAATGAGTCAGTCCGCTAAAAATGGTCTAGTGGCAAGCTACTCGGCTATCTGAATTAATGATGCAAAGTTCAAGAATATGAGCTGAGTTCATTTGGATACTCATAAGCAAGATCCCCTTTCCAATAACTGCTACAAATTTTTATTTTCTACTCAAAACAGTGGGATATATAATCTTCTTTTAGAAGTAGGAAACAAAGACTTCTACTTAGGTACTATAATTATAGATTTTTTTTTGATAAAAACCCTTTAAAATAATAATATCCCCCCATCATGATTGAAAATAAATGCAGAGAAACTGCTATTTTCTAAGACATTCCAAATTATCGGTATTTTTAAGTGGAAAAACTATAATTAGTATTGAATTAAATTATGAAATTATTTAATTTGTTCACACCCTGCCTTGCTCTACAAAGGATTTTATGTGGCAAACATTAAGACAAGAAAAAAAAAAGGTTAAAAGTCGGCCCTAGGGAAAGAAAAAATCTACACACATACAGTATGATCACTAAAGATATTCTGTGGTTTTGTGTTGATCTTTCATTAAATAAAAATTAAAAAAATAGAACAGATGTATTGTAACCCCATGAGAACAATGTAATCAATAGAACATAGCAAAATCAGGACGAAGTGCTACATCCCTGGTATAATTTGAAAAACAGGCTTTATACACACACACAAAAAGTATATGACTAGAATCATAATTTAAGTTGTTGATTATAATAGAACACACCATATTAATTATGGGATGCAGAAAGCGTGACTTGAAAAAAAATTGATCCTCTGTTTACATACAAATAGCATCATATACTTCTTCACGAAATATTTTATTACAAAATTATATTCTCACATTTTTAAAAACTCAGTGGGGCTGTAAAAATACTGTAATTTCAAAGGTTGGTATTCTTAAACATGCTCAAAAGAACATAAGCTCCATAAAGACAGGGATTTGGGGGAGGTTTGTTTTGCTCAATGCTATAGCCACAGGGCCTCACTGGTGCCCCATAAATATTTGTTGAGTGAATCAATGAATGCCCCCAGATCAGGGAATTATGTATTTTTAAACTTCAAGGTCTCCATCCATCAGTAAAAGTTTTTTCCCTTATTTTACATCACGGTGAAGTCAATGGTACTGTCAGCTGCTAAAACAACAGCTGAGAGAAGAGCTCATTGACTCTTTCCATTTATAGAGGCCACTAAAGGTTTTAACACACTAGAAAAAACCAACAGCTGCTCCCTTGTTTAAACAATAAATGACTCATTTCTCTTTACACGTAACACCTAACATCTGAAAAGATTAATGAGTCAGATGCAAACACAGTGTTTTGACGTTTTGAGATTATTCCTTACTAATTGGCAATTTTATAGTCTGTTTTGCTTGAAAAACTATTGAAACAATATTCCTAGCTGCATATTTTTGACCTGTACACATTCTTCAAGCAACATTTTCCCCCTAATATAGGTTATTATAACCCCATCCCTTAAAAATGTAAAAATCCTTTCCTATTTAAATGAAGAAACCAATTTATAGCTTTTGTTCATTGATCTTTATTAAACTCAGGTTAGCCCTTGATTGTACTATGTGTCTATGGTTGTACATACAGTTGCATCTTATTTTAAATGATTTTACACACTCACTTTTTTCACTCTAGAAAAAGAGGGTTAATGTTTTGGCAAAAGTTCCTTACAAAGTTTCTTTATACTGAAGCGGTGGCAAAAAACACTTACGCAAGAGAGGTCACCAAATCTTACCTGACCAAGAAATCAGAAAATAATATCATATTTTTGAAAACTTCAAAGAAGTTTCAATGAATGCAAACAAAGAGCAAGTCAACAAATAAACTATTTATTTACAAACTATTTAAAACTATTTCCTTGCAAAATAAATGTATTCTTGCCAAAACGATATTGAAATTATTTCCAAAATAGTGCCCAAAACTTTACGTAGGGGTTGATATCCTCCAAAGTTAGCTAAAGTTTTTAGTTTTTACATAAATGGTTACCTAAAAATGACAAGCTTAAGGTTTATAATTTATATGAGTGCTGGCTTACCTTTGGAGCTATGCGATAAATATATTTAAACCAGATTTTTATAATTAAAAAAGCAGCATTTTGATTACTCCATAAGAATAGTCTTATGCTTTTAGATAACACTTTCAAAACATTTAATGGTGCTGCATAAATTCTTTATGAAGCTCAACATGATACAGTCTTTTAATATCCACAGACTAATAACTTCCAAGTATTAGTTACAAAATAAACATATTTACAACAAACCAGATACATTTTGATTACAATTTCAAATATAATTTTTAGAAGACTGGCAATAAAATCTTCGACAAATGAGTTTTTCCTTAATCATTAAAAAACTCTCTGGAAAGCTTTTTCTGTAAATGTAAAAACTATGCCATGCCTTATAGCAGGTGACTAGGATCTTTAATCTTGAGATAACTTTAAATAGAAACCCAGCTCAACTCAAGATCAACTCATTACTTCCCAAAGTCCCTGTAGGGTGAATCCATCCTTCAATTTCTCTATTGCAAGCCCCAGTTCTTCTGAAAACACAGGTTCACGATCTTGTTGCTTTTTGGGAGATAAGAGGATGAGATGGGAATAGAGAAGGTGGGCAAGGAAGAGGAAAAAAAAAAACAAAAAATAGGTTTCACATAAGTTTGTGAATACTAAATACTGGAATATAGAAAAAATTTTTCATATACTATAGGTAAAATATCCTTACCTTATTGCCATCAGCAAAATAAGCCTATAAGACAAGGAAAATTATATTTCACATACTTGATATATAATAGGTTAATAGGCCAAGGAACAGGTAATTAATTTACAGAACAATTCTGTAACTAACTGTATTTTATCTTCTGTTACTGTGTGTCTAATGGTTTTCTCACCTATCTTTACAATGCTGGTAGCAGAATTCACTTCTTCTGTCAATAATTATTTATGTCTTCAAGAGTTACGCTTTAAGCGCTAAAAATGTGCTTTGTAATTGGTGTATAATTAGCATTGTTAACTTGAAAGGAGATAAAAAGAATGACTAAGCAGCTATAAAATTTCACCCCTACTTTTGGGTTAGAAGAAGATGCTGGCAAAACAAAACAAAGCAATCAGTGCTTCACTGTGTCAGCAAATGCATACACCAAGGCAGTAGTAGTTTATTATTAACTATCTTATACTTATTTCACACTTTGCTTAAAAACTTTCATTCCCAGAGAGATAGTCTAGTCAGATTCATACACCACGTACATAGAAAGTATTATTATTATTTTGGCTATTAATTAAATAATACAAAGTTGGAAACAAGAAAGTTTACTGTTCAAATAGAAATCCATTTTAAGATAATATACCTATAAACTGAAAGGAGGGAGGTCCATCTCATAAAGGTTACTTATGGAAAGTATAGACTTTAAATTAATTAAATTAACTATATTTAATATATTCTGTTATCTTAAAGTGTGAAAAAACTTTTCACATATCTGAAATCCTCTGAATAAGTATGTTCTCAAACTATTTCCCAGTTTGGTAATTTAAAAGTATTTTCACACACACAAAAAAATCCCTAACCTGAAAAAAAAACTACTCTCCAACTCATGTTTAAGACATTCTAAAAAGTCTCAAGTTCTATGCTATTTTACACACTTAAACCATTATTTAATTAAACATGACTCAGATTTTAAAAAAATCACAAGAAATTTAGTAGCTCTTCTTTGTGATGCTCACCACAAAAGCATCTGTGTGATCATCAGAGTCTATTTCTACATCATCTTGAATTTGTTCAACTGTCAGAGCTTCAAGGGATTTTGGCTGAAAATCAGTAGATGTTAAAAAAAGAAAAAAGAAAAAGAAAATCAGTTAAATCAGATGTTAAAATGTATCAAGGAGACAATATTAATCAAATAAATAATTTTAGTAAAATGTGCTGTGAGAATTGTAAATACCTGTAAAAGGATATCACAGTTACCAACCACTCAAGTCTTACAAAAATCGCTGCATAATTTATATTCTATTAAAACTAACATGAATAATAAAATGAGTCAGTTAAACCCAAGCTTTTAAATCTGAAGTCAATATCATCAAAAGATTTAAAATGACAAATTTACACAAACTTAATATGATGCTTAGAAATATCCATCAAGAAAAAACTCTCATTGGATTTTATCTGATTTTCTGATAGTTAAAAACTATCTGATAGTTTAAGTTTAAAAAAAACTAACTTTTGTATAATAGCAAGTTTTAAATTTTCCTCAAAATAGTCATTAAATAAAATTTGTGAAAAAAGAAATTTGTGAAAAAGAAGAACTAAGATTTGTATGGAATGTTCTAAAGGTAAAGCAGAATAAATATAGTGCTGGTATCTATTAATTCATTTTTCAAATATTTGAATATCTTTAGTGTATGAAGTACCATGCTGGTACTACAAAAGGTTTAAAGTCTCTGCCCTTACCACAAAAGGTGTGTAATCTAGTGGGAATGGAGTGAAGGACAAAACACAATTATAAATAACTAAATATCAGGTTGAACTCTATGAAATTGCCATTTTAGTAAAAAATGGTCAAATATTAATAATGTCATATAGTTCAACCTCCAAAAAATAGCTGTAACAAATGCAATATCTATTATAATAGAAGAGTTTGGAGACAGTACAACTTCTGGCTTGTGCATGCCAGAAACTTTCATGAAGAAAAAGCTGGCACATGATCTAGGGCTTTTAGGATGAGGATGATTTTCATAGGTGGGATTAGGGGAAAGGGTATTCCTGACAGAGGGGATCAGTATCAGCAAAGGTGAGAAACCACAGGATATGGCCGAAGAAGATGAATAATCTGATACGGTCAAAATATGAGAGTCCCACAAGACAGAAGGAGCTACACAGAATATTGTACTGAATAATGCCAAGGAGTATCACTCACACTGGAGTCTACGTGAACCATGTTCTCTGAGCAGTGCACAGCCTACAGAACCAGACACTGTGGCTGTGCAGATAAGGTGGGAAAGGTAGACTGAAGTTTACTGAAATTTTTTAATACCAGCTCAGAGAATGTGGACTACTTATAGGTAATTGGTGGGGTAAGGTTGATGGTAGAAGTGTACTGATGACAAGAGGTGACCTGATGCCCTAGTCCGAGGACAGCTGGTGTTTCAACCATGTTCAGAGCTGGGCGACTGCGTACAAGTAAATTAACCTATCTAAGCCTCAGTCTCCTTAACTGTGAGATAGGGCTAATAATAATGATGATGATACACTTTATAGTGTTTTTAGGAGGATTAAACGAGATGAGGCATATAAAGTTCTTAGAGCAGTTAACAGCAAAGAGTAGGCATTCAACATAGCCATTCAACAACTATGAATATTCACTAAGAGCCTATTATGTGCTAGTTTTGATTGCTGGAGATATAATGATTAAAGAAAATAGACAAAAATCCCTGACTTCATGGAGATTATTTATAGTGAAGGAGACTGATTAGTGTTACCAAAAATAAAGCAAGCGAGCAAGTAAGCAAACAAACAAGCAGAATAAGGGATAAAAAAGTGACAGGGGTTGGTGTTTTAGATGGATAGTCCAAAGACCTCCCTGAAGAAGTGGCTTTGGAGTAAGGACTTATATGTGGTGACAAAGCAAGCTACTATGGCTGGTTATTATTATGTACTGAGGGCCAAAGAAGGGGAAAAGAAGAGAAATGAAAGGTAGAGACAGAATGGGTAGGAGAACTAACATATTGTCTCCAGTGTGCCAGCCACTTTACAGACATGATCAATAACTTTGTAAGAGAGATTACCTCCATTTTATAATGTGAAAACTGAAGCTCAAATTTGCCTAGGATCACAAATAAATGGTGAAATTGGGATTGAAGTCAGGTTTGTCAGGTTCCAAGGACCATGCTTGTTCTACAACATTATTTTACAAGCAAAAGTAGCAAAGGAAACTGCAGTTTGAATGGAAAGAAAGGTATAGGAACTGGGGAGAGACTGGTACAACTGACTGAATGTGTAAAGTAAGATAATGGGAAAAATAAAAAAGGAAAACCCCGGAGTTTTGAGCACATCTGACTTTGACAATGTTAAAAATAAATAAGTAGTGAATAAATAGATAAATCAGCAAGATACTGCTTTTGAGAAAAATGACAAGATTTTAGGTATGCCAAGTTTGAGATACTCAACCATGTCCTAGTGTATCTTACTGACTTGGAAAATTATTAATTAAATTACTAAGATAAACTTTTTTTTTTTTTTCTTGCGGTACGCGGGCCTCTCACTGTTGTGGCCTCTCCTGTTGCGGAGCACAGGCTCTGGACGTGCAGGCTTAGAGGCCATGGCTCGCGGGCCCAGCCGCTCCGCGGCATGTGGGATCTTCCCGGACCGGGGCACGAACCCATGTCCCCTGCATTGGCAGGCGGACTCTCAACCACTGCGCCACCAGGGAAGCCCCTAAGATAAACTTTTAAATGAGAAATTCAATTCATGTTATTTGGAATGCTCATCTATGAAAATATTCAAGAAATATTTGGAACCCTGGTAAGCTTAGAGAGTATGCCAAGATCAGAAAGATTTGGGAGTCATCTACAGAAGTACAACTTGAAGAAACTGGAGGAGGAGGTGATATTACTGGGGAATATACAGAGAAGGTAGAGTAAAAGGGAGAATGCTGAAAGAAGTGAAGGTTGGGAAGAAAGCAGAAAATGATGGTTAAGGAGATGAAATACTTAGAGTGTATGTACAATATGGTGTCAACAATCCAGAGACAAGTTTCAGCTGGAAGGGGAAAGGGATATATATGGAATTTGACAGGGAGACAAACAAATTAAGTATACGGAGCACAACGAGGTTGAAGTCAGAGGGTATGAATTTGTACTTAGCTGTCCAGTCCTACTTCTTGATCTCCCTGGTCACCTGCTGTAGTCCAAGAGCAGGAAGAGAGACAGATAATATATGTGATATGGCTCAACATGCTGAGTATCGGCAGGGACCCTGATGAAAGAGTGGGTGGCAGGGACACCAGCAACAGAGCGTACGGTGAGGGCCCCAGGACAAGAACAGACAGCAAGGGAACGTGTGACAGAGCGCCTCTGGTAAGGGTACCACTGTCAGAGCAGACGGCGAGGAGTCTCTGATGAAGTGGCTGGTGAGGACAACAGTGAAACACCAGATGACAAGGGGCCCAGCTGCAGAGGCTGAAGAGTAAAGCCAAAGGACAGCTGATGTACCTGGAGAGTGGGATTGGTGCAGAAACCAGAAGTCGTGAGGAAGGCAAAGAGCAGACATGTGGGCATGATATTCAAAATTTTTCATAACTGACATGGAAGAGGATCTGATGAATAGGAACAGACACAGGCCATATTAATGGAGCAGCCTCCTGGAGTTGCTATATTGTGGGTCATTGGGGGAAGAGAATGGTGTCTGTGAGGCCTGTAAGGTTTAACCAAATGCTAATGGCTGGCTGAAGTAAAATAAAAATAAAGCTGTCAGAGTGGGAGATTCAAGTCTCTACATCAGAAGAGCCTTGCATATGGGGACATCTTGGATAGGCTGCTACCTAGAACGGCAGGAATGAATGGTGAAGCAGCCAGGGAGAAAACAGGTGGTAGGCACAAATTAGCATTGGCCATACTCACTGAGCAGAGCCTCTATATTCATCATTTTAAACGTAGTTTAAAATTAAATTGTACACAGTGTGTGTATATCTGAATTTTATAGATTGTGTAAAGGCAATTGAGCAAACTCTGTATATCACACATTGAACAAATTACCTTTTCTTCCATCTCATAATCCACTCCAAATATAGGACTGGTAGAATAGACTTTGTGAAGTGAATTAATTTCCTTAACTGATTCTTGTAGTTTTTCCACAGGATCTATTTTAAAGCCAAGAACATATCCTCCACTCTGTAAGAGAAAATAATGAAAAAATGAAAAGCCTGAGGAACAGTCTTTACAGTATATGATAAACTACAGCTCTAGCTGTCCTTATTTCAGAGCACAATATGTAGGCTGATCTTTTAAAATTAAATTTTTTATTATGAAAACTTCCAGCATATACAAAAATAGAAGAGTACAATAAATGTCCATGTAGCCATCATCCAGCTTCAACAAGTAACAACATATGGCCAGCTCTGTTCCATATGTAACCTCCCCATCCCCTAAATCTCCTCCCCTCACCCACTCAGGATTATTTTGAAATATATCCAGATATCGCATAATTTCATCTGTAAGTATCAAAGCTAATATTTCAAGATTAAAAAAAATACGCCATAGATTGTGAAGGCCAAGGGAACTGAGTTTTTCCTGAGCTAGACTTTGAAAAGGAATAGACTATATATTAAAATAAAAAAGGGAATGGCATACCTGAGGCTATCTCCTTGAAAAATTAGGGAAGAAACTTGCCCATGACAGTTTGTTGGAGAAGAAGTGTTAAAAAATTAAGTACCCATATGGTGATGGTTGAGAGCATACACTTTTGTGTTCAAATCCTGGTTTTACAACACTACATATGATGTATGGTTTACATCATACAACTAGCTGTATGATGCTGGGGAAAGGAGTGAGTAGACATTTGTATTTAAATTTAGAATTTAGAAGAGAAAAATCTCTTTTTAAAAAAAATTTATAAAAACAAATAAATGCAAAAACCAGGCATAACGGGGCGTAGCAGTCTATAATTAGATACAGTACAATCTGAGTTTGATGGTATAAAATCTCAAATAGGGTGTGTTTATCTGTATAGACCTGTGTTGCTCAAAGACAGTCTAATGAATCAGTCAGACCTGGAATCAAAACCTAGCCCTATCACTTACTGTTATTAGACCATGGGCAAGGTTTCTAATTTCTCCAAGTCTCAGTTTCCTTGAATATAAAATGCGGAAAAAATAGTAACTGTATCATAGGGTTGTGTAAAGATTGAAATAATGTCATGACTGTAATCATAATTAATATGTCTGCCCAAAAGAGAAATATAAGCAGGATTCTTCCCATGGGGACAATTACTATATGACTTCAAACTCAAACTCTTCATATAATCTCATGTTACAGCTAATACTCTTCTTGGACATAAACTGGTTACTATAAAAATAAAACTAAAAATATAGACTGTCACATAGTTTTTTAAATCTATTAAAGATTAATAAAAATATAAAGTATCTTACCTGCTGAGAGCTTTCTATGACAAGAGCTAAACCAAATTTTGAATCTCTAATCTTTATTGACCGCTAGATATAAAACGAAAAAAAAATGCTTGTTTTTATTATCTGATAGTAGTGACACTTTAACACATTTTTCAACTTTTACACAGTAACTACTTTTCATAGTCTGAAGAACAGAACTCTTCCTCTTTCCTTTTTCCTTACACTCCTATAGAGATCAAGTAAATGAAAATTTTCATACTGGAAATAGGTGGCAAATTTGTAAGGCAACACAAAGATGACATCTCTGAAATATGTACAAAATTCTGACTTAAATGTCCCCTGCTTCACGGAGTCCACAACTTTTCTGAATATTTTAAACCAAAGGCCAGCAATCCTTTAGTTATGGAGAGCCAGTGTCTTTTGTGGCTCCTAAGGCTGGGTTAGTTTTTAAAAGTCCCATGTGCCTATATACAATGGAATATTACTCAGCTGTAAAAAGAGACGAAATTGAGTTATTTGTAGTGAGGTGGATGGACCTTGAATCTGTCATACAGAGTGAAGTAAGTCAGAAAAAGAAAAACAAATACTGTATGCTAACACATATATATGGAATCTAAAAAAAAAAAAATGTTCTGAAGAACCTAAGGGCAGGACAGGAATAAAGACTCAGACGTAGGGAATGGACTTGGGGACAGGGGAAGGGGGAAGGGTAAGCTGGGACGAAGTGAGAGAGTAGCATGGACATATACTCACTACCTAATGTAAAATAGATAGCTAGTGGGAAGCAGCTGCATAGCACAGGGAGATCAGCTCGGTGCTCTGTGTCCACCTAGAGGGGTGGGATAGGAAGGGTGGGAGGGAGACGCAAGAGGGAGGGGATATGGGGATATATGTGTACATATAGCTGATTCACTTTGTTATACAGCAGAAACTAACACAACAATGTAAAGCAATTATACTCCAATAAAGATGTTAAAAAAATGTTGCATGTGCCTTCTGTTTCTTACACAATAAATGACTAAATTCTGAAAGAACCTCCACTGCATTTATTGAAAAAAAAAAGTATGGGCATTCATCACTGGGCAACAAAGAAGGCTAGGATAGGTCAAATATAATTAACTCAACTGGTAAGTGTGACATGAGGGTGAAGCTTGGCTAGTGGATGAGCAGTGATACCAGTGGCCTGGGAGAAGGGTAGAGGGGTAGAAGCATAATGACATGCAGGACCTGTAGAAAGTGAAACAAAACGTACTTGCTGACAGGGTTAGAGAGAACCATGGGGGATCTAACATTATAACCAGCAGACCAAAAGTCCAAGAAGGATAATAATCTGTGGTAGGTGACTGTGTATCATACTTCCAGACAGATGGGCATTGGAAGTTGAGAAAAAGAGAGACACAGACAGACAGACAGACAGCCTAAATGGTAATTGTTATGAAAACCTGGGCTTCCATCTACACTACTTCACACCCTGCCAGGAGTACGCAGAATCCTGGTTAAGAACCATAGAACACTGGCATCCTGCTTATGGATAGGTAATCTAACCAGGTAACTGTGGATGACACAGGCTGGTAAGATAGAAACTGGCAAGAAGATACATATATAAATATACATCTATAGGAAGGGAGTCAGGACAATGGCTGAGGCCCACAGCTGAAGTTAGAACATGACTGCCCCAGTGACAGATTGTGATGATATCAGATTGCAAGTTGTTTAGGCCAGGCTGAATTCATTCCAGAATCCGTATTTGGCAACGGTATTCTTAAATAACGAAAAGTATCCTACTTGAAGAACAGAAATCACAAGGTTGTTTACTACTCGGTAATTATTCAGCATAATAGACATTGATATGTAAATGCAATATAAAACAGCAACGAACAATACAAACATCAACTTATCAAATACCTATGTAGACTCTGTCACATATTTCCAGCTATGCTTATAAATTCTCATATTTCTTTAGATGGCCAGAAATAATTTTTTTCCTATCAGATCCTATGATTTTCTGTTTAATGTGTTGTTTTTCTCCACCACACTGAAAGCTCCTTAAAGGCAGAAACTGCGTACTGGTTCATGAGTTTCATCACTGAGCATAGAGTAGGTGCTCAGTATTTGGCAAATGAATGATCAAATATTTTAAAGTAACTCAGTAATCAAACAATTTAGCAAAAGATAGACTTGGGAATATTTTGCAAAGAATCATCTTTCTCATAGGTTAAGAGGTCTCTTTAAAGAATGACATTTTCCAGATATCACATACATTGTATCGAATACTCAATAAATATTTATTAATGAAACTATTTAGTCTTAAGACTACTTATATTCTATAATAAGGGTGATTATCATAGGATAGCCTCACAGGATTCTCATTAACTATTTTTATGTTCCATCTAATTTGCACTAGGGTCCAGTAAGTAGGGTTTTTTTTAATATATGAGATGAAATTCTTCAGATTATTGGAGTTTACTACTTGTTTCACTGAATCACATACTTACCATGAAAGCAGCAGCAGAGTAAAAAGAACCATCTTCATCTACCCCCCAACAAACTGGTCTCAGGTGTAATTAGTTCTTATTCTAAATTTTTTTTTTTCTTTTTTTTTTTTGTGGTACACGGGCCTCTCACTGTTGTGGCCTCTCCCGTTGCGGAGCACAGGCTCCAGACGTGCAGGCTCAGCGGCCATGGCTCACGGGCCCAGCCGCTCCGCAGCATGTGGGATCTTCCCGGACCGGGGCACGAACCCATGTCCCCTGCATCGGCAGGCGGACTCTCAACCACTGTGCCACCACGGAAGCCCACTTATTCTAAATTTTAACAGCTTTAATTTAAGCTAAAACCATTATGACTAAAAACCATCTTGATTCCTTTCACTGAACTTGTAGTATGAATCCAGCTTATAGTACATGCTGTATCTGAATACAATAAAAACTGTTCATTCACAGAATCAATGAATTCGCTCTGGCTTTAAAAGGGTTTGAGTAGAAAGTAGCAAGACAGCCATAAAGTGGGTGGGTCAGTGAGCTGAAGCCATGCCAAAGAACCACTATATACTTGCCTCCTGGAAAGGTTATGGAAAACTTTAGTAGCTAAAAGCCCTTTGAATAAAATCTAAGAAAAATCACCTTAATCTGTATGATAACTATTAAAATTTTTAGAATCCAGTATATTTCTCTCTTAACAGCAAGTTGATAATGGTGCCGTTTCCCTTGAATGGAAGTACAATTGGGTCTTTTCTGATTATCAACATTTAAAAAGTATGCTCTCAGCTAAACTGTTGCCACTAGGGAGAGAGAAAACCCATCTAATCCCAAAAGTCCTATTAACTGTTGAACAGAAATTATTTATTCTACATTAAAATAAGGTCATCAAAATGCATGCACTTACAATTTGCAGATATGGTATACTGACATTAAAACTGTCATTCATATTTGCATGCCACACGATTCTCACATTGGTAATAAAAAAAGTTCCTAAATTTCCCTGTAAAAGAGAGTGATGAGAGGGGCATCAACAATCATGTCTGAATACTTACTCTTTATTTTCTAAACACGAGAATAATTCTGATTCTCACAGCAGCATAAAATACCAGAATTGAGTATTATGAGGAGTAGTTATTCAGATGGGGAGCTGTCTATATCTTATAGAATATTTATCATAGTTTAAAACTAGAACTTTCCAAGTGTGCAAAGTTTATTTACAATTTAAGCTTTTGATTCCATAGTTAGCAAGAGCTCTTCAATCAAATGTTACAGCTTTGCCACACTGGTTATCAGTCGAATCTAGGTTGAAACACCCACAAAGGCTGGAAACTATTCTTAGTAAGAGACAAATTATTCTCTAGAAATTGATTTGTTTCTTATTCCAACTATTAGTTGCTTATATGTTTCCTCTGGTCATAATTTCAAGAGGAAATGAAAAGTTACAATCATGGATGTAGGAGTCACCAAATGAGTTATATGTTTAATTCCATAAAGACTGGATTAAAAGGCTTCCGTGACTGTCCACCCTATGACGCTCCTCAATCAGCCTAAGTTATCATGATGTGGAGGGTAGTGTGGTATGGGGGAAGAGTGTGGCTGTGGAACAGAATAGATGTGGAGGTCACTTAATTCTTTAGGGCCTGAGTTTTTCATCTGTACGTGAATAGAGACTGGACTAGATGACTTTTAAGGCCCATTCCAGCTCTAAGTCTACACATAACAAATGTTGATAAAAAGAGCATAAAACCATACAAATATGAAAATCAGAATATTACGTATATCAAGAGCTATGTTAATTAAGAGCTCTAATGCTTATTTTAACAGTTAAATAAATATACAAACCCAATCATAAATGGAAAAATGATTACCAAAGAAAGCACTGCCCCAAAAGGTTCATTAGTTCTTTGCATGGTACCTGATCACTGGATAAATTCCATACTCCATTGATTTTATCATATACATGTTCTCGTGGTAGTAATCTTAGTTGCTTATTTTGAATTAGCGCACTTCTCAATTTAAAATCACGATACATTTTAGAAGTTTCATATGCTCTATAAAAAAGAACAAAAGACTAATCCAAACTGAAAATGTGATTTTCTTAGATTATGTTTACTTATCTACAAAAATACACAGTTATATACTCAAATAGTTACTAAGGTACATTAAAAATTTTTTCTTCTCAATAAGTTTTGGTGATTATAGTCTTTTGTACTGTATTTGTCATTTCAGTGTAGTATTTACACATTTTATCTCAGTACCTATATTTAAGATGTCTAATTTTTTTTAAAATTTATTTTATTTAATCTATTTTTGGCTGTGTTGGGTCTTTGTTGCTGTACGCGGACTTTATCTAGTTGAGGTGAGCCGGGGCTACTCTTCGTTGCGGTGCGTGTGCTTCTCGTTGCGGTGGCTTCTCTTGTTGCAGAGCATGGGCTCTAGGTGCGTGAGCTTCAGTAGTTATGGCATGTGGCTCAGTAGTTGTGGCTCACAGGCCCTAGACAGCAGGCTCAGTAGTTGTAGCACATGGGCTTAGTTGCTCCGTGGCATGTGGGATCTTCCCAGACCAGGGATCAAAACTGTGTCCCCTGCATTGGCAGGCAGATTCTTAACCACTGCACCACCAGGAAAGTCCCTAGATGTCTAATTTTTTTTTTTTTTTTTTTTTTTTTTGCGGTACGCGGGCCTCTCACTGCTGCGGCCTCTCCCGCTGCGAAGCGCAGGCTCAGTGGCCATGGCTCACAGGTCCAGCCGCTCCGCGGCATGTGGGATCTTCCCGGACTGGCGCACGAACCCGTGTCCCCTGCATCGTTAGATGTCTAATTTTTAAGTCAGTATATATAGTATGGCACAAATGAGAGGAGGCAGATTGTTTTTCTTTAAGCTGAAGAACAATGCTTGTAAAAACAGACATGGAAATTAATTTTTCTATCAAAAAGCTTCCCTGGATTTCTCTGTTTTAGTTAAAGGCACCATTATTCTTTTGATATAAATAAAACTGCAATTACTTTTCTCACTGAAACCTGAAAACATTATGCTCATATCTACCTTTATACAGAAAATTAGAATGAATCTGTACCAACTCCAAAAGGTACCCTAGGACAGTGTATGTATCTGTGTCTGTGTATGTATGCAATAAAATCCCTATAACTTTGTTTTCTTTCCATGTCTCCCTATTGATAAATAATAAACACAGAAGAAAATTCTGATTAACTTTTGATTAATTCTAATTTTAACTCCACAAAAATGCAGGTTAATTTACCCTTTTAATAAAACTAAAGGGTTTTCTTCACCTGAATAACTTTAGAAATCATTTATATAAATTATAATATGTATTGTTAAACTTCTGATTTTTACATTAATTAATCTTCTAGTATGTAAATTATGAAAGGGCAGGATTCGAGCATTTGACTATAAATCTTAATTTCCTTTAGGGTGGTAATCATCAATATTTAACCAGTGGAAAAAATGGAAACTATTCATGTTATAAATTGTTTTGGAGGGAACACATAACATTTTTATACTATTAAAGAAAAGTAGTTTCCCTGTTCCCTTCATACTCCATTTCATATTACTTCTCTAAGTAAACTGAAATAAAAAGATCAGGTATATGCCTAAGAGAGCTTAAAAAAATATGTTTTCACACAAAAACTTGTACACAAATGCTCACAGCAGCATTATTCCTAACAGCTAAGAAGTGGAAACAACCCAAATGTCTATCAGCTGATGAGTGGATTAACAAAATATGTATCTCTACAATGGAATCTTATTCAGCTATAAAAAGGAATGACGTACTGATATATGCTACAACATGTAGCATGCTTGAAAACATTACATAAGTGAAAGAAGTCAGACATAAAATGTCACTATATTGTATGATTTCATTTATATGAAATGCTCAGAATAGGCAAATCCAGAGACAGAAAGTAAATCAGTGGTTGCCAGGGGACCATGGGGATGAGGGAATGGGAAGTGACTACTATGGGGGTTTCTTTTTTGGAGTGATGGAAATATTCTGGAATTGAGAAGTGGTGAATATACTAACACTACCAAACTGTAAACTTAAAAATGGTAAATTTTATGTTATGTGAGTTATATCTCCAAGAAAAGCAAACAATTATGTAGAGTAAAAAATCATCAACAAAATTTAAAAATAAAATAACTAGGAAAGAAATTAATTTGCAACATACATGACAGATAGGAGTAAAATTAAGAAATTTACAACAGAAAACTATACATAGCCAACAAATATGAAAACTTTCAACATCACTAGTAATAAAAGAAATTCAAATTAAAACAATGGTATATATACATACTATATATATCTGTGTGTATAAATTTGTGTGTGTGTGATTTTTTTTTTTTTTGGCCTGTCATCTTAGCCAAACTTTTAAAAAAAATCATAGTACTTAGGGCTGGTTAAAAAAAAAAAAGAGCTGGGGTAGTAAAAAGAGAATAATTAAGAAAACAAAAAATCAAAATAACCACAAAACAACAAAAAATTTCTCTTTAGAGAAATCACCCAATCATGCCTTCTACTGTTAGAAAAATAACCTTAATTCCTTAATTGGATTATTCAACTTGGTTATCTACATTGAACGAATTCTCTATTTCATTTTTAACTACCTTGGTAGCTAATTTAATAGACTCTTCAGCAGTTTTATGTGTTTTATAAATACCTTCAAAGTGTTTATTAAATGGTAATGCAACATGTTCTATGTATCTTCAGGATGTTTGCAATAGAGCTTGGAGGAAGACAGCACCACATGTTGAAATTTTACTCTAAACCTTTATATCATAGAATTACTTTAAAAATATTCAATAATCTATAAAGTATTACCATACCTGTGTACTGCAATCACAGAAGTAAAAAGTCTAGGACTTCCAGGAACCAAATTTGTAAATATAAACTCAAAACGAGTACTGTTACATTTTGTTAGTATATAAAGAGCTTCAGTTTGGCCTCGTAATTTCTGTAAAGACAAATTTATGTAAAACTTCAGATTTTAAGAGCAATTTCTCATTTATAGTGAAAATAAACATCAACCTCAAATATCTACTGTTTCTTCACTATATATATTTCAATAAGATTTTTCAGACTTACAGAATTAGCAGTCCTTGTTGTGATATTCAATATGCAGTTGTAACCAATAGCTAAAATTTAAAAGCAAAGAATTTAAAGAACATGATACAATAAATTGAGGGAAAAAACTATAAATACAGAACTTTTAAGTTTAAAAAATTAAATATATATAAAAATACAATAAAAAATTTTATGAAATATCTACAAATTTAAGTTAAATAATTAAAAGGACTAGAAAGTTAATTCTGCCTCTTTTTTTTTTTTTTTTTTTTTGCGGTACGCGGGCCTCTCACTGCTGTGGCCCCTCCCGTTGTGCAGCACAGGCTCCAGACGTGCAGGCCCAGTGGCCATGGCTCACGGGCCCAGCCGCTCCGCGGCATGTGGGATCTTCCTGGACCGGGGCACGAACCCTCATCCCCTGAATTGGCAGGCAGATTCCCAACCACTGCGCCACCAGGGAAGCCCAATTCTGTCTCTTTTGAACAAAAATATTCTCAACATGGGGAAAAAGGAGGTTTGCTTCTCTAAAACCTATACAGTATTATTTACTAAAAATCTTAGCACCACAACATCAAGAGAAAAAGTCTAGCTGGAAAATCTACAATACCTTTAAAAAACAAATGAAACGAAATGTAACACAATGAAAGATTGTACTTTTATTAGAATTTAATCTCCCTTCTTTGGTATTACTTGAAACAGGTTATAGCAAGTTTCAAAGTAAAGTAAAAAACGAAACCAAAAATCATTCAGTGTAAAAGCACTAATCTTGTTTATGTCCAAGAGACAAAATGGACAGACTGAAAAAAACATTCCTTTTGCATTATGAGGCAGTCTGTGGTTAGTCTAGGATTTCTTAAGTTTTTATCAATTAAAGTTTTTCACATATTTCATAGTATAGCTTCTTTTGGTGTCAAGAGCCACTGTGCAAGTTTACTTGACAAATTATTTTTTTCTTTCTCATGCTAACAAAGATACTTACAAAGATTGACTCTGAGTAATGCCAAAGAGTGCCAGATAATTCTTAAATTTGTTACTAAGAGTCTACCTAAAAGCAAACAAGCAGAAAAATAAGTTACTTTAAATAAGGACCCATTTTTGCAGTATAGAATGAGATGGACATGAAACTTCTGGCCCAGTACCAACAGCAACACCCACAGATGTTTTTCATACATTTATTAATTGAAAATACTTATTGCTCATATCCATTCTAGGTAAGGTATACAATGTGTGATTCAGAATCTCAGAGAAACAAAATCTGATAGTTACAGAAAGAATACAGGTATTCACTGCCAACACCTTGGTTTGACTCAACTGACAGAGGAGAAAACTGTGTACTGTTTTTTTTTTTTTCTCAGTAGAAGCTGTTCTGGGGGTCCCAGTAGGTTATATGCGTACAACTGAGTATGAGTACAGGACAGTATAATTATTAAGCCATTCAGTGAAATCACACTTCTCAAAGAACTCTCATATATATATGAATCCCTGCCATTTGAGCAGTCTCTTAGCAGTTCTCATTTAAATGAGCCATATACTCATATACCCAGTTTTTTTGTGGTGAGCAAACTTTTTCCTCATATGAAGTTATGGCTAAGCTGAAGTCTGTTTAAGGCTTATGATTTTCATTCTTAGCCTCAAACTGATGTTCTTACACTGAAATATGTACCAAGTTAGATAAACTTCATTTCTCAAAGTATATCCTGTGAAATAGTAGTCCCTATAGATGCTCCAAGAAAAAAAAAAGTCAAGTAAATCTGTGCATGGTAAACTATGTGTCTTAGAAATTTGTAATACAATTAGCATATGAGGATAGTTTTGAAATATCTTGAACTAATATCTTGAACTAAGTTAACTCTCTTAACTTTGTTTAACACATTTCTTCAGCAAATTATAACCATGGAATTCTTTTGATGAGTAATCTATAGCCATGTCATACTCCTTCCTCCCTGAAAAAAACCCTAGAATATCTAAAATCAGAGAAACTAAGCCTGTGTGAATGCTGGCGTGAGATGGGATAGGAGGTCCTAAAAACAAAGGAAGGCGTTCTCAAGAGAAACTGTGGAACATTACATGCTATGTTTGACAAATAGTAAGTCACCCAGCATGGCTATAGTAAAGTTCCCACAAGATCACAGACGACTAGACTTGCATCTATCAGTCAGGGTCAAACAGAACAGAGATGGCTCACTTAAATTAGGATAACTGGGGTTTATTTACAGAAGGACTTATTACAATGGTATGGGGTGGGGCATCAGGAACCATAATTGACATATAATGCTGTTTCATATCTTATTCTCCAGCTAATATAACTTAACATTTGTAATTTAAACCAGAAATATAAAATATACTCACCGCTATCCCCATTATTTCCTTTGGTGTCTTCAATTGAATCTAAACAATCAATAAGGACTTCTCCAGGTCTTGTTTTCATTTGTCTAAAATAAATATAAAGGCTTTAATTTTTTAGCTACAACTACACCCGTTTACCATCTAGTGAGGGAGAGGAAAGGCATATCCATATAAAACAGACAAAAGTATAAATAATACAGTACCAAATGCTCAGGCATTTGAAAATAAGGTTTTCAAGAACTTAAAGAACCTGGAGATCAAGTGTGGCCTGGAGTGACCAGGGACATGGAGAGAAGTCAGAACTAAAGGAGAGGTAGGATTTGGAGAAATAAAAGAGAGAGAGGAGAATCTATGATTAAGGACCAGAAATAAGAAATGATAAGAGAGGGGGCTTCCCTGGTGGCGCAGTGGTTGAGAATCTGCCTGCCAGTGCAGGGGCACACGGGTTCGAGCCCTGGTCTGCGAAGATCCCACATGCCGCAGAGCAACTAGGCCCATGAGCCACAACTACTGAGCCTGCGTGTCTGGAGCCTGTGCTCCGCAACAAGAGAGGCCGCGATAGTGAGAGGCCCGCACACCGCGATGAAGAGTGGCCCCCGCTTGCCACAACTAGAGGAAGCCCTTGCACAGAAACGAAGACCCAACACAGCAAAAAAAAAAAAAAAGAAATGATAAGAGAATGTGGGAAGACTGGCCTGGCTGGAGAAGAAGGTGCATGTTGAGAGGTAGTGAAAAATATGGTAGGATAGGTAAGAAGGAACCAGATTATGGATAACCTAGAATGTCAGTCAGATAGATACGGGTTTTATCCTGTGGACAGTGGAGAAGCCCCAGAGGTTTCTGAGTAAAGCAAAGGAGTCATGCAGTTATGGAAGGAACAGATTAAAGCAAAGCAACATTAGGACTTGGTAAACAATCAGATAAAGGAGACAAAAGGAAATAAAGAATGAAGAATAGGTTGCTGACTGATAGAATGCAATCTAGAGTGCCAAAAAAAAAGAAAAGAAAAACCTAGCAGAATATGTGGTAGAGCCTTCTAACACATTCTCAATAAAGCCAACTCAATTACCTACTGGAAATACAGACATGATCATACACTTCACTGTTGAAAAGCCATATTACCCCACTACCTAGATGATGAAGTCCAAAATCCTCAACTGAATATTTCACAATCTAGCTAATCTACCTTTCTATTTGCACCTCCTTTCTCTACCTGCCAGACCCTGCTTCTAGCCAATGAGATTTATACCTCTAAGACTCTACATCTAATTTTTTTTTTCTTTTCTTCCTTTTCTTTTTTCTGGAATACTCTCTTCCTGTATACCCTAGCAAGGCCCTGACCATTCATCAGGGCTCAATTCAAATATTATTTTTTCTTTGAGACCTTCCCTAGGAAGAATGAACTTTTCTGTTCTATGGTCCTCCAGCATTTTGTTCATTTTTTCCATGACGGTATTTACCACATTTTTTATAGTTAGTTGTCTACATCTATCTCCTGCAGTAGAAAGGGGGTGGGGTGGGGGAAGGGTGTCATTTCCTATTATTTTTGTATCTTTAGCTATCAGCACAGTCACCAGTACGTAGTAAACATCTGATAAATGTTTAATAAACTGAAAATGTTCATGAAATGGATCTTTGCTTAAGAACCCTCCAAGAATAACAGGAAAAGTCAAAGACTGTGTGCAATATGTAACCGTTGCTTATAACTTTATAAATTCCCTTCCCTCACAACGCCTTAAAGGATCCAAGACCATGTTAATATTATATATCTAGCTACAGCTAAGCCTGGGAAATTAATATTTCATTTTTTCCACCTAAGAAAGTTCTGTTCATAATAAAGAATTATGCGAATTGGCTAAGAAGCTCCAAACCATCAACCCAAGAACCTTAGCTTTACTGTTTTCCAACACTTACTATCCCAATGGGCACTTTTTTCCTGGACTGCCGGCAGGAGGTTTCTAACTATTCTCTTTAAAACATGAAAATTTCCAAAAACAGGGCTTCTGTTTGAGAGGCTCCAAAAGAGGGTTCCTTCTTCCTGTTGGTGATTTAAATGAATAACTAGAAACGAAGCTTACCACGGAAATAAAGTCTGCATGGTCAGGGATTTTGGAGAATGCTTACTCTCACTTCCCTCGGAGACTCAAGCTTTAGAACGGTGAAGTCATTTTTCTAAGGGCCCACAATGTGTGTCCTTATTCTAGACCTAGTTTCCGAACCCTCGTTTCCAGAGTCCCTGCTCCACGTTCCTTCCACCATACGAAACTGGCACCGCAAGCTCACTGGGGTGTACTGGACGCCCAAGCCCAAGGTGGTCCCTGCCGTATTTGGGCTCAGCTTCCGACAGGTCCCCCGGGTCAAGACGGGACCGGGGATCGTAAGGGACCGAAACTGCGTACAATCTAGACGCGCTCCGGCTGTGGCGCCTGGGGAGGGCCGCTGGGCCCCGGACAGTCTGGGGTCTCCTGAGGTGAGGACAGCAGGCGCCAACCTCCTCCCACCCTCGCGAGGGTCTTAGGCTCTGCCCGCGGGTCGGGAAATCGCGCCGCGGCGCCCTCTACAGGCTCCCGGCCACTGGGGAATCTTGGCGACTCACTGCGAGGACACGTCGAAGCGGACATCCCGGTCCTCCCAAAGCGCATCCAGCACCGACATGGTGACCGCGGCAGGGGAGGCCTAACGGCGTCTTGCCGGCTCCAAGACAACGGGCCGCCTCTGGCACGACGTCTACGGCGGGCGCCGAGACCCAAAATTCCTCAAGGTAGTGTGCGCGCTTTCCCGGCCCTGTGGTGTAGTTAAGCGGATTTGAGGCTCCAGGCAGGGTTCCGTGCCTCAGAGAAGCCGAACTGGCACCGGCGCAGGAGCGGGTGCTTGACTTCTGAATGACCTTCCGCACCTCCAGACTCGCCTCCTTAAGCCTTTCCTCCCCGCCCACCCCACTCCCGTTCCTCTCCCTACACTGTCGGGAAATTTAGCCTTAGAGACTTCCCAGGCGGTCACTGGTTAGGACTCCGCGCCTCCACTACGGTGGCCTTGGTTCCATCCCTGGTGGGCCAACTAAGATCCCGCAAGCCGCGTGGTGCGGTCTGAAAAAAGAAAGAGCGAAATGTAGACTTAAAACTCGAAATTCCTCGTCTGGTTCTGCCTCCTCCGGCCCAGCCCACCTCATGCGGTCCTCGCGCCTTCTGCTTGCTCTCCAACCAGGCAGGGCTCAGCGCCTTTGGAGGGCGCCCCCTTTCTCTGTCTGGAACTCTCGTTCTCCAGATCTCTACCTGGCCCGTCCTTTGTCACTTCAGCCTCAGCTCAGAAGTGAACTAAAGCGGTTCTTAACCTTTCTTCTCTCGCTCTGCTGTGAGTACCTTGAGGACAGAGTTCCCTTTGAACCCACGCGAGCACAGAGTAGGCATTCAGTAAGTACTTTTCGAATGTATCAAAGTGCCGTCCTTCCCTCGGTTCACGACAGTTCTCTAAATCAATGGTTCCGAGTGTGATCCGGGGACTCCAGGAGGTCCTCAAGATCCTTGCAGGGCACCCACAAGGTCCAAATGTATTTGTAATAACACTATTTGTCTTTTTAATTCTCAGTCTCCCTTTGAGTGTACAGAGGAGTTTTTTAGAAGCCACATGATGTGAAATTGAATGTGAAAGAGATATGAGACAACAGCTGTCTTAATATCAAGCTGGATGTTAAAAAGATTTGCAAAAATGTAAAATAACGTTACTCTTCTCACAATTTTTTGAAAATATAATTTAAAACATGTAATATATGTTAATATATAATGAGGTTATTTTTACTTTAAATGAATTAAGTGAATTTTTAAACATCTCAATAAATATCAGTAGCTATAATCCATATAAACAAAAGCTCTTTCAGATCCTCAATGATATTTTTAAGGGTATAAAGGAGTCTTGGGATCAAAAGTTTGATCACTTTAAATTAAATGGCACGCCGGTGTGTCAGGCTTTGTGCCAAATACTGGGTATATTCATATGAAAGGCATGAGGAGTTTTTCTCAGGTTGACAAAGGTAATGGAGACAAAGGAACGTGTGGTGGACACAGACTAAAGTGGCCCCCATTGAGTCATGCCCTTGTATGATCCCATCCCCTTGGATGTGAGCAGAACCTGTGACTTTCATCCAGCTAATAAAATGTAGCAAAGATGATGGGATGTAAAAGTGATGGGATATCATTCCCATGTTTATTCTATGTTATATAAGGCTGGATCTCAGCTGACTGGAGCAAGAGAGACTCTCCTGCTTGCCTTGAAGAAGCCACCTGCTGTGATACCGCCTTTAGGGCCAGCGGTCTCACGTCCTATAGGTGCAAGGAGCTGAAATCTGCCAACAACCTGAATGAGCTTGGAAGCAGATCTTTCCCCAGTAAGACTTCTCATGAGGCCTTAGCCCCAGGAAATATCTGGATTGCAGCCTGGTTGTGACCCTAAGCAGAAAACCCAGGTAAGTCATGCTTGGACTTCTGATCTACAGAAACAGGGAGATAATAAATGTCTGTAGTTTTAAGCTGTGGTCATTTGTTATATGCTGCAATAGAAAACTAAGACAGAGATTGGTATCAGGAGTGGTGTGCTACTGTAGAGGCTATTAGACCCAGCAAAATTCTGTTGGTGGGAAGCAGGCTGATAAAATTACTCACCTGTTGGGAATTCCCTGGTGGTCCAGTGGTTAGGACTTGGCGCTTTCACTGCCAGGGCCTGAGTTTGATCCCTGGTTGGGGAACTAAAGATCCTGCAAGCTGCGAGGTGTGGCAAAAAAAAAAAAAAAAAAAAAAATTACTCACCTGTAAACATGTGCTACATTTCATGAAAAAGCAAGGATGACTCAGAGGATCTGAGCACCATGGAAGATTATTCCCAGATCTTAAACCTTAAGCAGTAAAAATCCAACATTTGCACAGATGGATGTCAGAATTGTTATATGGCAGTGGCTCATTTGTACCTTCCATTTCCCCCCTGTTGAACTGGAATGTCTCTAACTATTCTCCTATGCCAGTCCCACCATTGTATGATGGGAGTGTTGGGAGCACTGGTCTCTTTAGTTTCACAGGTCACTAAGGGGAATTGTGCTTCGAGGAACTGCACTTAGTGAATTATAACCAGGAGCCTCATTTGCTCAGATGTAAATGATTTAGATGATGAGATCTTGGATTTTGAGCTGATGCTGTAATGTGATGAGAGGGGAACCTTGGGACGGAGAACACAGTTTTGTTTCTTTTTTCCTTTGGGAGAGGCATGAATTGTTCAGGGCTATAGGCAGAATTCCAGGTGGCCTCTAAGATTCCCACCCATGGTGTACATATCTTATGTAATCCCCTCCCCTTGATTGTGGAAGAATCTATGTATAGGATATCAGTCCTGTGGTTAGATTATGTTGTATGGCAAAGATGAAAGAGTTTTGCAGATGTGATTAATGCCCTTTGAATTAGTCAAAAGGGAGACTATCCTTGGTGGGCCTGAACTTAACAGGTGAGCCCTTAAGAGGGATTTTCTTGCTAGCTTTGATGAAATAGTGTCCAAGTTATGAGAGAGCCACGTGTCTAGGAACTGAGGGCAGCCTTTAAGAGCTGAGAGCCAGCAAGAAAACAATAACTCCAGTCATCCAACCACAAGGAACCAATTCTGCTAAGGAACCTGAATGAGCCTGGAAGGGGACCCCAAACCTCAGATGAGATCACATCCCTGCAGACACCTTGATTCCAGGTAAGCAAAGAACTCAGCCCAGACTCCTGGCCCACAGAAAACACTGTGAGACCATAAGTTTGTATTGTTTTAAACATCTGAGATGGTGATAATTTATTACAGCAACATTAAATTAATGCCCTGACATCACAGTAGGACCTTTGAAACAAAGACTGAAATGACTATTTTTCAGTGCTTTTAACTGGGCCTTCATATACTTTGTTTCCCAGACTTTTTTTCTCCTGCATTTGTAAGTAAAGTTTTGTGTGTGTGTATGTGTTTTTACTTTTTAAATCAATTTTATTGAGGTATGATTTACATATAATAAAATATACCCATTTTAGATGAACTTTGACAAGTATATGCATCCATGTAACCACTTCCATAATGAAGCCACAGAACATTTCCATCACCCCAAAAAGTTTTTTCATGCCCCTTTGCAGTCAACTTCAGGTTCCAGAAACCATTTGTTTGCTTTCTGTCACTGCAGATTTTTTTTCATTATTTTTGTTGTGATAAAATATATGTATATATATATAACATAAAAAGTGCCATACTGTAAATTGATTTTGTGTGTTCTAGGATTTTATATAAATGGTGTAATAAATTATGTACAGTAGGGCTTCCCTGGTGGCGCAGTGGTTAAGAATCCGCCTGCCAGGGCAGGGGACACAGGTTCGAGCCCTGGTCCCGGAAGATCCCACATGCCGCAGAGCAACTAAGCCTGTGCGCCACAACTACTGAGCCTGCGCTCTAGAGCCCGCAAGCCACAACTGCTGAAGCTTGCGCGCCTAGAGCCCATGCTCTGCAACAGGAGAAACCACCGCAATGAGAAGACTGCACACCACAACGGAGAGTAGCCCCCGCTCACTGCAACTAGAGAAAGCCCACACACAGCAATGAAGACCCAATGCAGCCAAAAATAAATAAATAAAATAAATTTATTTAAAAAATTATATACTGTATATACTCTTCTGTATCTGGCTTCTTTCATTTTGCAGAATGTTTTTAGGTTCATCCATATTGATACATGTATCAGTAATTTGCTCCATTTTACTGCTGTCTTATTTTGCATTCTATGGATATACTGCAGTTTGTTTCACATGTTGGACATTTGGGTCATTTCCAGTTATCATTAATAAAGTTGCCAATAGCAATCATGCATAAGTCTTTTTGTGGATATAGATTTTAATTTCTTTTGAGTAAATTCCTAGGAGTGGAATTACTGTGTCGTATGGTAGGTGTATTTTTTTTTTTTTTTTTTTTTTTTTGCGGTACATGGGCTTCTCACTGCTGTGGCCTCTCCCGTTGTGGAGCACAGGCTCCGGACGCGCAGGCTCAGTGGCCATGGTCCACGGGCCCAGCCGCTCCGCGGCATGTGGGATCCTCCTGGACCGGGGCACAAGCCTGGGTCCCCTGAATCGGCAGGCGTATTCTCAACCACTGCGCCACCAGGGAAGCCCTGTAGGTGTATTTATAACAGCCACCTGTTTTCCATGACAGTTGTACCATTTTACATTCCCACCAACAATGTATCTCCATCATTTGTCAATCTGTTCAATTTTGCCATTCCATTGGGTATGTAGTGGTACCTCATTGTGGTTTTAACATGTATTTCCCTGATGACTAATGGTATTAATCATCTTTTCGTGTGCTGATTGAACATTTGTAAATCCTTTTTGTAAATTGTCTGTTTATGTCATTTCACATTTTTTAACAGGTTGTTTGGTTTCGTATTATTGAATTTTGTAAGAGCAAAGTCCTTTGTTAGGTATGTGTATTGAGAATATCTTCTCTCAGTCTCTGGCTTGCCTTTCCATTTCTTAACTTTTTTCTTCCAGAGAGCAGAAGTGTTTAGTTCTTAATGTTAATGAAATTTAATTGATCATTTTTTCTATTCTATTTAATATTATCTGTGTACTGAGAAATCTTTCTCAACCCGAGATCACAACAGTTTTCTTCTAGAAGTCTTAACAATTTTAGATTTTCATTTATGTATATGATCTGTTTCAGGTTAATTTTATTGTATGATATGAGGAAAGGTAGAGGTTCATTTTTGTCCCTCATGAGATTCCTTTATTTTCTATATGAATATTCAGTTGTTCTAGCACAACTTTTTTTGTTGAAGAATAGTTGATATACAATATTATTGGGTTGGCCAAAAAGTGCCTTTGGTTTTTAAGTAAAAATAAAAGACACGTTTTTCATTTTCACCAAGAATTTTATGAACAACGTATTCACTGTTTTGTTCCACTACCTTCTGCCTTTTTTTTTTTTTTTTTTTTTGCCGTACGCGGGCCTCACTGTTGTGGCCTCTCCCCTTGCGGAGCACAGGCTCCGGATGCGCAGGCTCAGCAGCCATGGCTCACGGGCCCAGCTGCTCCGCAACATGTGGGATCCTCCTGGACCGGGGCATGAACTCGTGTCCCTTGCATCGGCAGGCGGACGCTCCACCACTGCACCACCAGGGAAGCCCTACTTTCTGTCATTTTTCAGGCAACTTCATAGTTCTGTCTTCCCAAAACTTTTTATCTTTTTGAGCAAAGAACTCTTCCAGGTGCCTTTTACAGTCTTCCAGGGAATTGAAATTTTTTCCATTAAGAGAATTTTGTAAAGACTGAAATAAATGGAAACCTGAAGGTGTAATGTCTCGTGAATATGGCAGATGAATCAGAACTTCCCAGCCAAGCTGTAACAGTTTTTGCCTGGTCATCAAAGAAACATGCGGTCTTGCGTTACCCTGATGGATGATTATGTGTTTTCTGTTGACTAATTCTGGACGCTTTTCATCGAGTGCTGCTTTCAGTTGGTCTAGTTGGGAGCAGTACTTGTTGGAATTAATCTTTCGGTTTTTGGGAAGGAGCTCATAATAGAGGACTCCCTTCCAATCTCACCATATACATAACCTCACCTTCTTTGGATGAAGACCGGCCTTTGGTGTGGTTGGTGGTGGTTCATTTCGCTTGCTCCATGATCTCTTCTATTCCACATTATTGTACAGTATCCACTTTTCATCGCCCATCACAATTTGTTTTAAAAACGGAACGTTTTCTTTACATTTAAGTAGAGAATCGCATGCGTAAATACGGTCAAGAAGGTTTTTTCTTTTGCTTAACTTATGTGGAACCCAAACATCAAAGCGATTAACATAACCAAGCTGGTACAAATGATTTTCAACACTTGATTTGGATATTTTGAGTAGGTCGGCTATCTCCCGCATGGTATAACATTGCTTGTTCTCAGTTAATGTCTCAATTTGATCGCTGTCAACTTCAACTGGTCTACCGACCGTAGAACATTGTCCAGCAAGAAATCTCCAGCATGAAACTTCACAAACCACTTTTGACATGTTCGATCAGTCGCAGCACCTTCTCCATACACTGCACAAAATTTTTTTTCCGTTTCAGTTGCGTTTTTACCTTTCTTGAAATAATAAAGCATAATATGCCAGAAACGTTGCTTTTTTCCCTCCATCTTCCATATTAAAATGGCTACACAAAAATTCATCAATTTTGATAAGTTTTTTTTAAATGCATTCTGATATTACAGCTGTCACATACAATCTAACAAAATTGTTTCTAATGAAGTTAAAGACAACTAAGTGCTACTAGAGCCATCTTACAGAAAAAAACGAAAGAACCTTTTGGCCAATCCAATATATAAGTTACGGGTGTATAATATAGTGGTTCACAATTTTTAAAGGTTATACTCCATTTATAGTTATTATAAAATATTGGCTATATTCCCTATGTTATACAATATATCCTTGTAGCTTATTTTATACATAATAGTTTGTACCTCTTAATCCTCCACCTCTATATTGCCCTTCCTCCCTTCCCTTTCCCCACTGATAACCACTAGTTTGTTCTCTATATCTGTGAGTCTGCTTCTTTTTTCTTGTATTCACTAGTTTGTTGTATTTTTTAGATTCTGCATATAAGTGATATCATACAGTGTTTGTCTTTCTTTGTCTGAAGTCTATCCAAGTTGCTGCAAATGGCAAAATTTCATTCTTTTTTATGGCTGACTAGTATTCAATTGTATATATATATACCACATCACATATATATATATATATATATTTGGCTGCACTGGGTCTTAGTTGCGGCATGCAGGATCTTCATTGCCATGTGCAGGATCTTTAGTTGTGGCATGGGAACTCTTAGTTGTGGTATACATGTGGGATCTAGTCCCCTGACCAGGGATCGAACCTGGTCCCCCTATATTGGGAGCACGGAGTCTTAACCACTGGACCACCAGGGAAGTCTCTACCACATCATCTTTATCCATTCATCTGTTGACAGACACTCAGGTTGCTTCCATATCTTGGCAATTGTAAATAATGCTGCTATGAATATTGGGGCGAATGTATCTTTTCAAATTAGTGTTTTTGTGAGGTTTTTTTGGTTAGATACTCAAGAGTGGAATTGCTGGGTCATATGGTAGTTCTATTTTTGGTTTTTTGAGAAACCTCCATACTGTTTTCTCCAGTGGCTGCATTAATGTACATTCCCACTGACAGTGTACAAGGGTTCCCTTTTCTCCACATCCTCACCAACATTTGTTATTTGTGTTCTTTTTGATGATGGCCATCCTAACAGGTGTGAGGTGATATTGTGGTTTTGATTTGCATTTCCATGATGGTTAGTGACGTTGAGCATCTTTTCATGTGCCTGTTGGCCATCTGCATTTCCTCTTTGGAAAAATGTCTATTTATGTCTTCTGACTATTTTTTAATCAGGTTGTTTGTTTTTTGATGTTGAGATGTATGAGCTGTTTATATATTTTGGATATTAACCCCTTATTGGTCATATCATTTGCAAATATTTTCTCCCGTTCAGTAGGTTGTCTTTTTGTTTTTGCGATGGTTTCCTTTGCTATGCACAAGCTTTTAAGTCTAGTTAGGTCCCATTTGTTTATTTTTGCTTTAGGAGACAAAATTATTGCTATGATTTATGTCAAAGAGTGTTCCGCCTGTTTTCCTCTAGGAGTTTTATGGTTTCTGGTCTTACATTTAGGTCTCTAATCCATTTTGAGTTTATTTTTGTGTATGGTGTTAGAGAATGTTCTAATTTCATTCTTTTTTTTTTTTACTTGATATAGGTGATTTTATTTAATTAATTTATTTTCTCACATCTTTATTGGAGTATAAGTGTTTTACAATGTTGTGTTAGTTTCTGCTGTACAACGAAGTGAATCAGCTGTATGTGTACACATATACCGATATGCCCTCCCTCTTGAGCCTCCCTCCCACCCTCCCTATCCCATCCCTCTAGGTCGTCACAAAGCATCGAGTTGATCCCCTTGTGCTATGCAGCCGCTTCCCACTAGCCATCCATTTTACATTTCGTAGTGTATATATGTCAATGCCACTCTCTCACTTCATCCCAGCTTACCCTTCCCGCGCTGTGCCCTCAAGTCCGTTCTCTACATCTGCATCTTTATTCCTGCCCTGCCACTAGGTTCATCAGTACCACTTTTTAAAATTCCCTATATATGTGTTAGCATACAGCATTTGTTTTTCTTTTTCTGACTTACTTCACTCTGTATGACAGACTCTAGGTCCATCCACCTCACGACAGATAACTCAATTTTGTTCCTTTTTATGGTTGAGTAATATTCCATTGTGTATATGTGCAACATCTTCTTTATCCATTCATCTGTTGATGGACATTTAGGTTGCTTCCATGTCCTGGCTGTTGTAAATAATGTTGCAATGAATATTGGGGTACATGTCTCTTTTTGAATTATGGTTTTCTCAGGATATATCCCCAGTAGTGGGATTGCTGGTTCATACAGTAGTTCTATTTTTAGTTTTTTAAGGAACCTCCATACTGTTCTCCATAGTGGCTGTATCAATTTACCTTCCCACCAACAGTGCAGGAGTATTCCCTTTTCTCCACACCCTCTCCAACATTTATTGTTTCTAGATTTTTTGATGATAGCCATTCTGACTGGTGTGAGGTGATATCTCATTGTGCTTTTGATTTGCATTTCTCTAGTGATTAGTGATGTTGAGAATCTTTTCATGTATTTGTTGGCCATCTGTATGTCTTCTTTAGAGAAATGTCTATTTAGGTCTTCCACCCATTTTTGGATGGGGTTGTTTGTTTTTGTGATATTGAGCTGCATGAGCTGCTTGTATATTATGGAGATTAATCCTTTGTCAGTTGCTTCGTTTGAAAATATTTTCTCCCATTCTGAGGGTTGTCTTTTTGTCTTGTTTATGGTTTCCTTTCCTGTGCAAAATCTTTTAAGTTTCACTAGGTCCCATTTGTTTATTTTTGTTTTTATTCCCATTACTCTAGGAGGTGGGTCAAAAAGGATCTTGCTGTGATTTATGTCCAAGAGTGTTCTGCCTATGTTTTCCTCTAAGAGTTTTATAGTGTCTGGCCTTACATTTAGGTCTTTAATCCATTTTGAGTTTATTTTTGTGTATGGCGTTAGGGAGTGTTCTAATCTCATTCTTTTACATGTATCTATCCATTTTCCCCAACACCACTTGTTGAAGAGGCTGTCTTTTCTCCATTGTATATTCTTGCCTCCTTTGTCAAAGGTAAGGTGACCATATGTGTGTGGGTTTATCTCTGGGCTTTCTATCCTGTTCCATTGATCTATATTTCTATTTTTGTGCCAGTACCATACTGTCTTGATTACTGTAGGTTTGTAGTATAGTCTGAAGTCAGGGCACCTGATTCCTCCAGCTCCATTTTTCTTTCTTAAGATTGCTTTGGCTATTCGGGGTCTTTTGTGTTTCCAAACAAATTGTAAAATTTCTTGTCCTAGTTCTGTGAAAAATGCCATTGGTAATTTGATAGGGATTGCATTGAACCTGTAGATTGCTTTGGGTAGTATAGTCATTTTCACAATATTGATTCTTCCAATCCAGGAGCATGGTATGTCTCTTTCATCACTGTTTTATAGTTTTCTGAGTACAAGTCTTTCACCCCCTTAGGTAGGTTTATTCCTAGGTATTTTATTCTTTTTGTTGCGATGGCAAATGGGAGTGTTTCCTTAATTTCTCTTTCTGATTTTTCGTTGTTAGTGTACAGGAATGCAACAGATTTCTGTGCATTAATTTTGTATCCTGCAACCTTACCAAATTCATTGATTAGTTCTAGTAGTTTTCTGGTGGCATCTTTAGGATTTTCTATGTATAGTATCATGTCATTGTCAAAGAGTGACAGTTTTACTTCTTCTTTTCCAGTTTGTATTCCTTTTCTTTTTTTTTCTTCTCTGATTGCTGTAGCTAGAACTTCCAATACTATGTTGAATAGTAGTGGTGAGAGTGGACATCCTTGTCTTGTTCTTGATCTTAGAGGAGAGGAAATTCTTTCAGTTTTTCACCATTGAGAATGAGGCTTGCTGTGGGTTTGTTGTATATGGCTTTTATTATGTTCAGGTAGGTTCCCTCTGTGCCCACTTTCTGGAGACTTTTTATCATAAATGGGTGTTGAATTTTGTCAAAAGATTTTTCTGCATCTATTGAGATGATCATATGGTTTTTATTCTTTAATTTGTTAATATCATGTATCACATGGATTGTTTTGCATATATTGAAGAATTCTTGCATCCCTGGGATAAATCCCACTTGATCATGGTGTATGATCCTTTTAATGTGTTGTTGGATTCTGTTTGCTAGTATTTTGTTGAGGATTTTTGCATCAATGTTCATCAGTGATATTGGTCTATAATTTTCTTTTTTTGTAGTATCTTTGTCTGGTTTTGGTATCACGGTGATAGTGGCCTTGTAGAACATGTTTGGGAGTGTTCCTCCCTCTGCAAGCTTTTGCAAGAGTTTGAGAAGGATAGGTGTTAACTCTTCTCTAAATGTTTGATAGAATTTGCCTGTGAAGCAATCTGGTCCTTGACTTTTGTTTGTTGGAAGATTTTTAATTACAGTTTCAATTTCATTACTTGTGATTGATCTGTTTATATTTTCTGATTCTTCCAGGTTCAGTCTTGGAAAGTTGTAGTTTTCCAAGTATTTGTGCATTTCTTCGAGGTTGTCCATTTTATTGGCATATAGTTGCATGTAGTAGTCTCTTATGATCTTTTGTATTTCTGCGATGTCAGTTGTAGTGTCTCCTTTTTCATTTCTAATTTTATTGATTTGAGTCCTCTCCCTTTTTTTGTTGATGAGTCTGGCTAAAGGTTTATCAATTTTTTTTTTTTTTTTTTTTTGTTTGTGGTACATGGGCCTCTCACTGTTGTGGCCTCTCCCGTTGCGGAGCACAGGCTCCGGCCACACAGGCTCAGCGGCCATGGCTCACGGGCCCAGCCACTCCGTGGCATGTGGGATCTCCCCGGACCGGGGCACGAACCCGTGTCCCCTGCATCAGCAGGCAGACTCTCAACCACTGCGCCACCAGGGAAGCCCCTATTTTATTTCATTTATTTATTTATTTATTTATTTGCAGTACACGGGCCTCTCACCATCGTGGCCCCTCCCGTTGCGGAGGACAGGCTCCGGACACGCAGGTCCAGCGGCCATGGCCCACGGGCCCAGCCGCTTCGCAGCATGCGGGATCCTCCTGGACCGCAGCACGAACCCGCATCCCCCGCATTGGCAGGCGGACTCCCAACCACTGCGCCACCAGGGAAGCTCAAAACGTTTTATTTTAAAATATTTAATCTGTATATTGAAATGTTGAATTTATGGAATCCTTTGTTCTTTTGTTGAGCAAAGATTTTCTTACTATAAAGTTATGGAATCCATTTCGGATATCAAGCTTATGCAAAATAAAGTGAAACATTATGGTTTATGTACAAGATGTTCTATAGGATGTGTTCCTAAACATCATAGAGAGTGCATTAAGAAATGATGTTTTCGGGCTTCCCTGGTGGCACAGTTGTTAAGAATCCGTCTGCCAATGCAAGGGATACGGGTTCGAGCCCTGGTCCGGGAAGATCCCACATGCCGCAGAGCAAATAAGCCCGTGCGCCACAACTACTGAGCCTGCGCTCTAGAGTCCGTGAGCCACAACTACTGAGCCCACGTGCTACAGCTAATGAAGCCCACGCACCTAGAGCCCGTGCTCCGCAACAAGAGAAGCCACACAATGAGAGGCCTGTGCACTGCAAGGAAGAGTAGCCCCCGCTCGCTGCAACTAGAAAAAAGAAAGCCCACTTGCAGCAACAAAGACCCAATGCAGCCAAAAATAACTAACTAAATAAATAAATAAATTTTAAAAAAATGAAATGAGGGCTTCCCTGGTGGCGCAGTGGTTGAGGGTCCACCTGCCGGTGCGGGGGACGCGGGTTCGTGCCCCGGTCCCGGAGGATCCCGCGTGCCGCGGAGCGGCTGGGCCCGCGAGCCATGGCCGCGGAGCCTGTGTGTCCGGAGCCTGTGCTCCGCAACGGGAGGGGCCGCAGCAGTGAGAGGCCCGCGTACAGCAAAAAAAAAAAAAAAAAAAAAAAAAAAAAAAGAAATGATATTTTCTTGTATCACTGAAAAGGAAACACTGCTCATGTAACTGAATGAAACACAAAAATTCTCAATTTGTGACTAAATTTATCAGCAATTAATATATGCAATTAGGAACAGTATGCCATGCTTAAAAACATGTTCATTTTCTTAGTGTACCACATCCAAAATAGATGTGTTCTTGCTCGATTGGATTGAGTTGATATTTAGTGTAGGAGTTTGGCAGCGGATTATGCAGAGTACGCGAATCCCACTTTTGATGGGGACAGCAAAGGGTAGAGTAGGGAAGTGAAGAAGGCTATATGCTCATCACCTCATGCCTTCCTACTAAGATGCCTAGTTGTCTTTGTAATAGCTGCAGTCCCTGTGTTTTGATGCTAGTCATGGGAGGAATCAGGTCTCTTTTCTTCTCAAGAACAACAGCTCCACTGATGTCCAATCTAGTCAAATTAGAAACAAACCAATGACTCCTAAGTGAATCACTCTAGTTCCATTTACCATACTTCAGTGTCTCTTCCCTAACATTTAGAAGGCTTCAGCCTTTATAGTTACCTCTTTATAATTATCCTTACCATTATCACTATAAAGGCAGATTACCCTAGAACTCTAATATTACATCGCATTATTTGCCAATGTCCAGGAATTCTGAAGTATTGAATCCTTGATTCTTGATTCAGTATGTGTCTGTGCATTTCGTTATGCTGTTCTCTGCCTGGTTATACTCTCCTCCCCAATCTAAACCTATCAGACTATCAAGTTATACTCCTGAATTCATATTTATATTACCCCAAACCTCCACTGAAAAATGTGCAGGCTTTTTTTTTTTTTTTTTTGCAGTACGCGGGCCTCTCAGCACCGCGACCTCTCCCATTGCGGAGCACAGGCTCCGGACGCGCAGGCCCAGCGGCCATGGCTCACGGGCCCAGCCGCTCCGCGGCATGTGGAATCCTCCCGGACCGGGGCACGAACCCGTGTCCCCTGCATCGGCAGGTGGACTCCCAACCACTGCGCCACCAGGGAAGCCCTGTGCAAGCTTTTATATGTTGACCATTATTGACAAAATGCTAGATATTTCTGTGGCAATCACCCTATCAAAAGCCAGTCAATCATTTATATGTATATCCATTTATATGGATATATTGTCATAATATCCATTATACTATATGCATTGTATGGCCTTGATCTAAGTTGATCTATGCCATGGCTCCTGTGTACCTTCTGTATAGAAAAGGACAAAGAAAATATAATTATGTTTCATTATTAGTCATTTTTATAAAACATTTTACAAACAGTTTAAACTCTAACCTCCAAAGTAGATCTACTGTGGTGCCCAAAGTTATTTTAATAGCATGCCATTAATAGTACATAGTAACACATTTAGAAGGTTATTATTTTGTTTTACAGTATGGTTTGTACACTCAAATTGAGGTTCAGTGCTCAATGGGCTGATAAAATTGCAACTTCTCACAGCATTAAACATAAACATCATGAATGGAATGGATTTAATTGTTATTGTTCTTTCATGCAAATCCAAAACACAAAAACAATCTGATGGTGTTGAACTATTTACAGTACATTAACCATTGGGTTAAATTTTAAAGATTAAAGAGGTTATAGATAGAAGAAAAAAGTTATTGTCTATTTCTCAGAATTTCTGTTATCTACTGATTGTAACATAACTAGTAAAGCTTAGAAAATCCATTTTGTAAGCTATAATATTATCTGTACTAATAAAAAAAGTAAGCAATATTTTCCAGAGGCTGTCAGCTTATATACTTTTAGAATACTTATATTGTGAGGGGAGGAGGAACAATGAGGGAGGGAAGGCATGAAGCCTGGTGGTAGGCTGCCGGAGAAATGGCAATTTTAATATAATGGCAGAAGGTCATTTGAATGGCATGGACCTCTGACTCTGGATTTTAAGTTATCTATAGAATTGTGATGTACACCCCATTCATCTCCCAGAACTTTAAGAAAAATCTATTAAAACGCAAAGACTTTGTGGGAATGTCTTCCCCCCTGTAGAAATCAGAAAGTGGTGCTAAATTTCGTGGTTCAGAACAGGGACAGGGGTTTGTGCAGATGCAGCAATGCATAATCTGAACCAGTTAATTCAGAGGAAGTCAAAGCTTGGAGCTGTATGTAACTATGAGAAGATAAACCCTCTGGGATATCACAGACATCTTGGGTACATAGTTGGATATTGCACAGAATCTGGAGTGATATTTTAGCCAGTCTGATTGTTACAGGCAAGGTGATACTGCTGACATCTGAGGTTCATATAGATTAATTCTTATTTTCACATATGAAAATGGTGATATCTTGGGAACTCAATGAAGAAGTAGAATGTTCTTTCCCCTTCTTATAGTCATTCTCATAGGTTTCATATTCTAACTCCAGTGATTCTTTGGTCTGTAATACATGTTTTGGCCACACCACACGGCTTGCTATGTGGAACAGGAGCATCTCAGTTCCCTGATCAGGGATTGAACCAGGGCCATGGCAGTGAAAGTGCCGCCACTGTCCACCAGGGAACTCCCCTGGTCTGTAAGACCTGCCTTCTCTTATTCACACACTTGCCACTTGCATCAGCTGGGGATGGGCAAAGATTAGGACTTAAGACTCGTTCCTAGGGCCCTGGGAGCGACTATCTTTTCCAATAGCACTTACCACATACCACTATCTTGCATTCAGTGCAGTATTATTCTTCAATTAATTAACATTTATTCAGCTTTGTGAAAAAGATAGCCAAAGATTCTATCTACATGACATCAGAGGGAAGTATAAATTCACACTTTACCATCTCAACATTGAGAGAATTTGATGTTATATAATCATATATAACAATGTTTCATTTATATTTCAGTTTTCTTTCATTTGACATCATTTAGATCTTAGATACTCCAACATCTGATATATATCAATGCTTCATCCTGGATTTGCCAAAAGAGGCCTATGGAATAGTTTAGACATAGGCACTTGCCACCTAACTAAGCCTTATAATTCCTGGTGGAAAAGACATTAAAGTTTGGACTTGAGAAATGAAAATTCAAATTTAAGAGTAGCATTAAATTATGTTGGTGTGAGTCAAGTATTTTGAAAATAAGTGAAAGTAAAGAATGACTAACGAGGAAAGGTCTTCAAAACATGCTTTAAGAGAGAACTTCTTCATATTTGGGGGGAGACAAGAGCTATGGAGTGAAAAATTGCAATTTCCTCCCCAGAGCTCACACTCTCTTAGAACATTTCTATTTTTTAAAATTAGTAAAAATTACAAAAACAATTGTTGCAAAATTTTAAAACAATACAAAAATATATAGAACGAAGAGTAAAAGTACTCCTTCATCTGCTTCCTTTCCTCCAATAGCTCTTTTCTCCCCTGAAGTAACCATTGTTAACAGTTTGGTCTATTTCCTCCCAAAACTCTTCTATATATTCCTGAATACACTTCCACACATACGTATCCTTAAACTGAGGCAAGTGTGTAAACAAATAAAAGGGATCATAGTACATATATTCTTCTGTGTGTAGGTATCAAATCAGGGGGTATATAGATATCAACCTGACTTATTACTAATAATGTCAATCTTGATCTCTAGTTAAGGCGATGTCTTAACTAGACAGGTTTCTCCACAGCAAAGTTACTATTTTTCTCTTTACATGCTCTATTCTTTGGAAGTGAGTTACTAAGTCCAGCCCCCACTTATGGGAAGGAGAATTGAGCTCCATATCCTGGAGGGGGAAGTATCTAAATATATTATTTGGAATTCTGTAAGAAAGATTTTCCCTTCTCTTCTACTTATTTATTTATTCAATCATTTTTTATGTCAGTATGGACACATGGTTATTTAATTTATTCTTTGGGTTATAATCCAGCACTATAGAGATTTATTCTGTTGTTCAAATTCACATGTTTTTTAACTCATTCTCACTCACTCACTTACTCACTCTCTCTCACTCACTCCAAAGGCATATTTGAAAGAGGAGCAGGCATAATAGGATTCTATTTATGTTTTCAGCTCCTCACTCATTCCTTTCTCACTGAGTCACTGATTTTTAATGTCTGCCTTCTAATGGACTGAGAATCGGGTGGACGATGAGCTGTGTATGAGGCCACAATCTAAGCTGAGTGAAGATGGAGTCAGGGGAGGGACTGGAGCTCTGTGTTCCTCACCACCCCCCACCAAACACCTATTATTGACAATATCAGTGACTTTTGGACCCTTCAACATTGTCCATTCCTAATCAAAAGCCAGAAATAACTTAACCAGGTTCCCGGAATAAACTGGGACTAGTTTATAAAAACTTCCTCTCTCAAGGACTGGACTCAAGTAACCAGTGAGCTATGTGTTTTTTACTGGCTTGGATGAAAATGAAAAATTCATTAAAAAATTATCTACATGCTTTGACAAAAGTTACCATAGCTTTCTTTATTTAGATTAATTATAATATCTATTTTAAAGGCATTTTTTAAAAAGGCAAACTCACCTCAGGCCATGTTTAATCTTCAGGTGACCAAGTGACTCTAATTTTTTTTTGAGCTGCAAATGTACACGTTTATCTTAGGTAAGAAAAGATCTTCTCAGTATCTCATGTTTTCAAGTGAAACATTTTCATTGCATTTCAAAACTATGTATATATACTTAAAAATTTTTTTTAATTGAAGTATAGTTGATTTACAGTGTTGTGTTAGTTGTAGGTGTACGCAAAGTGATTCAGTTATATACATATATATATATATGTATATACTTTCTGAGATTCTTTTCCATTATAGGTTATTACAAGATATTGAGTATAGTTCCTTGTGCTATACAGTAGGTCCTTGTTGGTTGTCTTTTCCAAACTATATTTGTAAGTGAATCCACGTATGGGAATGTATTTCAGGCTATTGAATTCACAATAGGAAGCTTTAAATGTAGTGATCACAGCAGTTGTTATTTCATCATGCCATAGAGCAATGTTAATATGAAAATTGGAAATTAAATTAGCAGGGACTTCCCTGGTGGCGCAGTGGTTAAGAATCCACCTGCCAATGCAGGGGACACGAGTTCGGGCCCTGGTCTGGGAAGATCCCACATGCCACAGAGCAACTAAGCCCGTGGGCCACAACCACTGAGCCTGCACTCTAGAGCCCGCGAACCACAACTGCTGAGCCCTCGTGCCACAACTACTGAAGCCTGCACGCCTAGAGCCGGTGCTGTACAACAAAGAGAAGCCACCACAATGAGAAACCCATGCACTGCAAGGAAGTGTAGTCCCCACTCGCTGCAGCTAGAGAAAAGCCCGTGCACACCAATGAAGACCCAAGGCAGCCCCCCCCCAAAAAAATTAAATTAGCAGAAATTTTGTAAATTAAGTGAATCAAAATGAATCTTTACAAAAATTAATTGCTATAATTTAAAAAAATTAAAGGAAATGTTTCCAAATATCAAGGTACTATATTTTATATATCCTTACTATAATTTTAGAATCAAAGGAAGATGAAAACATTTAACTTAGGGAAGATGGAAATAGAGCAGAAAAAAAAAAGGTATAGGAAGGATGAAAAAGAGCGGCAAAAAATAATTGCTAAACATCCCACCTAATCTTACCTACTCCAGCTGAGGTGGCTTTATAGTAGTTCTTAAAATTTTGTCACATGATTGTGTGGCCTCTGGGCTCTACAAGAAGCTGGGCTTGATTTTTCCCATTTGGCTTTTAGGACCAGGATTGATAATAAATAATGAGTGTCCAGGGACTTCCCTAGTGGTCCAGTGGGTAAGACTCCACGCTCCCAATGCAGGGGGCCTGGGTTCGATCCCTGATCCAGGAACTAGATCCCACATGCATGCCACAACTGAGTTCGCATGCCACAACTAAGGAGCGGGTGAGCCGCAACTAAGGAGCCCACATGCTGCAACTAAGACCCGAAGCAACTAAATAAATAAATATTTTTAAAAAATGAGTGTCCAAAAGTTAGTGTGTGCAAAATAGACTATATAATTTAGGGCTGACTCTGGGATGAGTTCAAATAAAAACAAAGAAGATTTCTTTTTCTTCAGTTATAATTTGTGAGAAATAAAAATATGTTCTTGTGGATATTTTAAGGGCTGTGATAAAGTTGCTTTGCTCAGTGAATGATAAGGAAAATTTTGAACATACTTAACTAACTGCCATGTTTACATAACCATAGATTCTAGGAAATGTGACTAGAAACCACATTGTGAGAAGGAGCTGAAAAATCACAGGATTCCTTCTATCACTGTTTCCTACTCTTCTTCTGGCAAAGTCATGGTCATTCTTAGAGTAATGCAAAAATAACAGTAGTAAGCTAAGATTTTTTTTTTTTTTTTTTTTTTTGCGGTATGCGGGCCTCTCACTGTTGTGGCCTCTCCCGTTGCGGCGCACAGGCTCCGGACGCGCAGGCTCAGCGGCCATGGCTCACGGGCCTAGCTGCTCTGTGGCATGTGGGATCTTCCCGGACCGGGGCACGAACCCGGGTCCCCTGCATTGGCAGGTGGACTCTCAACCACTGCGCCACCAGGGAAGCCCCGTAGGCTGAGATTTTGATCCCTGTTGACCCATAGGTCAATTTCTCAATTGGGTGAGAACCTGGAGGGAAGCTGGAATATAATTGAGACCCTACCCCCTAAACCCCAGTACTGCACTTTACTTGGCCAACACTTGTCTTTTAAAATTTAGTAAGGCATTACCTTCACCAGAAGGCTTCTCTGCCCCCACCTCCATTCTCCCCTTTGAGTTCAAGGCTCCTTCTCTGTTTTTCTCTTCTTTTGGAGCATGGTCCACAATATAGTGAAATTATCTGTTCCCTCACTATATGGTCAGCCTCACAAGGGATGTTTTTGAATTCTGAGTACCTAGCACAGTGCCAGCTTCCTAGTAGATGCTTTATAAATGTGGAATGGAAATGATTCAATGCTCAATTCATTCTCATTGGCCCAATCTTCTTATGAGATGTTCTGTTTTGGCTCTATGCTTTCATTGTGATCTTCATCTTCCTATACAGCCAAAAAAAAAAAAAAAAAAAGGAAATACACTACAGTTAAATTACAAATTTTAATTATGCTACATATTTATCTAGGAATCTATACTGAAGTATAGATTCTAGTATATAATATAAACAAGAAAAGCAACAGAATTGAACATATGAATATAATTTTTAAACAATCCACACTCATTACCAGAACTAAGACTCTTTTCTAAGTTTATCTTCAACCTCTTCCTTCAGATCATCTCTAGACTTGGGTAACTATCAGGTTCATCTCCGCTGAGTTTATAAAAAAATTAACACTCACTATTTCATGCCCACTTAGGAGACCTGCCCTGAAGGCTTGGGTTGGGATGATCTGACATAATACATGCATCATGGGGCATGTAGAAAATGAAAATTCACTTGGTCGTGGAGGGACCTCTAAGGAAACCTGAAAATATGGGTAGCCATTCTCCCCAACAGCTGAAACTGAGGCAGGACCAGAGGCCATGTGACTACCAACTGAGCATTGGCTCTCAAACTTGGCTATCCATAAGTCGGGAGCCTTTGAGATTCCTGATGCCCAGGCTGCACTCTGGACAAATGGAGTCAGAATCTCTGGGGACACAGCCCAGGCATCAATGGTTTTTAAGCTCCTCATGTGATTCCAATGTATAACCAAAGTTGAGAATTCCTTCAATAAAGAGAGATACCCTAGATATTTATAGAATACCTAGGTATTTGGAGAAAAATGAAACAGAGGTTTCTGTGCCACCTGCACAGTGGCAGCTGTTCCAAATTGTAGGTATTGTATTGTTAATGAGCTTCTACTTAAATGATCAACCCTAAACAGCAGTCCTAATGTTACAAACAGCAGGGATTTATTTATTTACCCCTGTTAATTCTCCAGAATGATTCCATGGAGACAAGCAGGCAATTATACAGATAAAGAGATAATACATTTTACTAAGAAAACTTAAAATTCAAGTTGCAGATGTCTGGAGTGTGAGCAGGGTGGCACCTCCAATGTGCTCACGGTGCCAGGTCGGGACTGACTGAGAGCCCACATCCTGCAGCACTGCCAGGTCAGCTCAGGCCACAGGCCTCCTCAGCCACCTTTTTAACTTGCAAGAATATGGGGTAGGCATGGAGAGGCATGGTTTTCATCAAGGTCAAGGACTTTAAATCCAGGCAAATCTGGATTCTAATAATAGTAATAGTTAATACTTACATAGGGCTTTTCATATGCCAGGCACTGTACTAAGTGCTTTAGGTATTAACTTAGTTGAACCTTACAGCCTCCCTAGAAGGGGGGTATTATTAGCATCCCGTCCTTACAGAGGCGACCTGAAGCACAGAGAGGTGAAGGAACTTGCCCAAGGTCATACAGGTGGTGTGTTATAGAATTCAGGATTTGAACCCAGAAAGTGTGGCTTCTGATTCTGTGATTTTATCCATTACTCGACACTTCCACATACAAGGGATGCAACTGCCCTTGGGTATATTATTGAAGCTCACTGAGTCTTATTTTAATAGTACTTATCTTGCAGGATTGGTGGGAGGGAAACAGCTAGTACAATGCCTGGGGCATGATTTTCTCTCTGTTGATGTTATTCTCCATCTCCAGGCAGGTTATTGTCAGCTCATTCTACCCTATGGGCCTCGATGGAGGACTTGGATGTTTACTTACAGATTAATTAGGAGAGACTAGCAATTTTGCAGTTAAGTTTTCTTGTCTCCTACCTCAGAATATAAGATAATAGATACAAGTATTGTACCCAAACAGATTCCACATTCTCACAGACCATACTTAAGAAATAATGATTTCAGAAGATGATTAATTTCAGCCACTTTTGTCCTGAGTAAAACCAACTTCACTTCAATTTGGCTGTACAGTTTAGCTAAGTTAGAAATTCCCCCCAAGGGAACCCATGATGTATAGTATAAGGATGTATAAATTTGTATATTGGTCACTACTCTGAGAGCACTTTTCTGAAAGCAGAAATCCACCCAATCAAGTCATGATAGTTGGAGTAGAGATAAAGAATTGCTTTCCTTTGCCATTTAAAAACAGTTCACGTGTTATGGCTCCATTTATATGAAATTTCCAGAATAAGGGAACCCATAGAGACAGAAAGTAGATTAGTGGTTGCCAGGGCCCGGGGAAAGCGTGAGAATAGGGAGTGACTAGTGGGTGTGGGGCTTCTTTTGGGGGTAACAATAATGTTCTGGAATTAGATAGTGGTAATGATTGCACAACTCTGAACATGCAAGAAAAACACTGACTTGTACACTTTAAATGGGTGAATTTCATGGTATGTAAGTATCTCAAAAATGCTATTATAAAATAAAACCATTCATGTGAATGTTATTGGCTTTGCCTCTTGTGCCTCAGTGCCGAGAAGGAGGAAGGCACCAGCCAGATGGATATTTTACAGATGACTGCTGCTCACCTTAGCAGTGATAGATGGATAGCAGCACTACAGGATGTAGGATTATGATGACAGTTTTCAGGTTGAGTAACTGTGAGAGGCTATTTGGGGTGACCAAGTTCTCCACAGGGATCCTAAACCAAATCCCTACTCTATTGCTACCCTAAGCAAGGCCTAATTATCCAGAGCTATGGTGAGAGTGACCAGACATGCCCAAACCTCTTGGCATACTGTGATTTTCATGTTGCCTATAACATAGCAGGTGTTCAATAAATCTGTGATGAATGAATAAATGAGTGACTGAGACTCCCCATGGATCCTGTATTGGAGTAAAGTCTCTGAACACAAGCAGTGTTTTCAGTTTTTTTTTTTTTTTACACCTGGGACAACTGCAATGTGCTCTGAAATGCGTTGATGCAGTATATTTAGAACATTCAAACACAATGAATTATATTAATATATTTATTAAAAAAAAAGAGCTCAGGATACAAAAGTAGTGCCCTCTCCCTCCTCACTACGTAGGCATTACCTAGTCTTTAAAAAAAATTTTTTTAATTGAAGTATAGTTGATTTACAATGTTTGTTAGTTTCAGGTGTACAACAAAGTGATTCAGTTATACATATGCATATACATATACACACACACATATATACACATTCTTTTTCAGATTCTTTTCCGTTATAGGTTATTATAAGATATTGAATATAGTTCCCTGTGCTATACAGTAGGACCTTGTTTTTTATCTATTTTATATATAGTTGTGTGTATCTGTTAATCCCAAGCTCCTAACTTATCCCTCCCCTCCTTCCCCTTTGGTAATCATATGTTTGTTTTTAGAGTCTGTGAGTCTGTTTTGTAAATAAGTTCATTTGTATCATTTTTTTTTAGATTCCACATATAAGTGATATATGATTAAGGGGAGGTGTGGGTGTGAGTGGGTGGGGGAGAGTGGATTCTGTTTAAGCTATTCTTTAGAATGATAGTGACACCCTGTGGTAAATTCTTATAATAGACTGTATTAAACAGAGTAGGTGTGGATTCCCTACTTGTCTACTTGTACTATTAACCAAATTAACCAGACTTCAAATTAAATGAGAATGTATTGAGTACCTCTGATGCACAACAACTATGCTAGTGCTTTCATGGATATTATTTCTTTCTAGTATTTTATATTGCACCCAGATGATCAGGTGCTAAACTAATTCTACATATATCTCTGTCTAGAGACGCTATGGCATCCAGAACCCCTTAAACTGTATGGAAAATGTGTGCATGTGTGTTTCTAGGGAAATGGACTCTTACCTTTAGTAATATGCTCCCACGGGTTCCTTGCTCCCATAACACTTGACATTGCTATATTAGAGCATGCTCTAACAATGCCATGATGATATACTTTAGACTAGCTTCATGAATCTCTTTTTCTTTGAAAGTTGCCATTTCTCCTGGCAAACCATGCTCACCCTAGGTTTAAAAACAAACTTAAGGGAATTCCCTGGAGGTCCAATGGTTAGGACTCTGTGCTTCCACTGCAGCGGACACGGGTTTGATCCCTGGTGGAGGAACTAAGATCCCGCACAAGCCATGCATCGGCCAAAGGAGGGTGGGGGGGAAACTTTAAAAAAAACTTCAAAGAAAAAAGAAAGAAAGACAGAGAGAAAAAAGGCAAGATGAATAGGGTTAGATAGCAGCACAACTTTGTAGAGTGGAAAGAGTATTGGAATCTGTCAGTCCCAAATCTATTACTTCTTCCCGTTTGAGCTTAGTCAAATTAGCAAGTCTCAATTTCTTCATCTGCAAAATGGAGATAATAATGTCAGAGAACTATTGTAACAATCAACAGATGGTGATGAGTTTTTAGATACAATCAAAAGTACAATCCATAAAAAAGTGATAAGTTGGACTTTATTAAAGTTTAAAACTTCTGCTCTGTAAAAGAGACTGTTAAGAGAATGAAAAGACAAGCCACAGACTGAGAGAAAATATTTGCAGAACACATGCCTGATAAAGGATTTGTATTCTAAATATACAGAGAATCCACTGAGAAAACTTATGCGTATAAATTTGAAAGGATAATCTTTTACAGAAACATAAATTTTTATTTACAGCACATTTTTTCCCCTGATTATAAAATAGTACACAATCACCATAGAAAACATAAAAATTAGAGAAAAGGATAAAGAAAAAAATTCAATTTATCCCATAGCTCAGCAATAATAATTGTTAACATTTGATGTATAGTTTTCCTTTTTTGCTAAGCATTCATGAGTAATATATTCATATGGTATCATTGGTTAACTGATGCTTAAAATTATCCTATTTGTTCCACCTGGGGGGTCTGGATTTCTCCCAAGAGAAGGAGGAGCCCCTTTTCAACACTGACTATAGAATGTCAAATCCTGGTCTATAGAGTGACATCAGCCAAGCCCTGGAGCTGCATCTGGGACAGGGTTGGGAAGAGAAGGCAAATGCACTCCTCAGGTGTCTCTGTCTCTTCTGTCTCTGAACAGATCTAGTTTGCGTTTGGTGTGTGTATGTACAATGAGCATGTGTGAGCCTGCACACACGCAGGGAAAGAAAGAAAGAGGGCTGAGAGTTCAGGGCTGAGGCTTAGCGCTTGCATTGCTGGCTGCACACTCACCAGAATGGCTTTAGGAAGCCCCTGCCAAGGGCTTTTTCCTTATCTTTAGGGATAACATAAATACAGAAATGTGCAAATCATAAGTATACAACTAGAATTTTAAAAAATCTAGATGCACCTTGATCAAAAAATATAACCAGCACCCCAGAACCCCCCACTATGCTCCCTTTCAGTGATTACCTGCCACATAAGTGACCCGACTTCTAATACCATAGATCATTTTTGTCTGCCAAGCAGATTTTTTTGATTCTGTAATGGACTCATAAAGGGAACTAACTATTATACCTTCATAAGCACTCTGAAAAGAGTAAAGTTGCATTGATGTAAGTATTTCAGAGCCAGGTAGGCCTGTGGACTCTGATGTGGGAAGGCATCATTACAGCCTTGGACCTGGACAACACAACTTGGCTCTCTTGCAATCATTGGGGTACCACCAGACCTCTGATTGAAGTCCTGTCTAACTCATGCCTGATCTGCTGCTTTAAATTTTGCTCTTCCAACTTCAGATAGTACCAATACTAATCAGTTGCCCTGACTCATGTCCTACCAGACAAAACTGACCTCCGTAGCCTTCCCCTCATCCCAGTCCTGTTGGCTTGATGTCTGCTAAGCCTGCTGTGCTGCCCACTATGGCCTTAACCAGGTGCTCTTGCTCTTAATTTGTAGACTTCTGAAAGATCTAGGCCTAGGTAATGCAGATTGAGAAAAATGAAAGAGTAAAACATGAGGAGTGAGATTCAAAGAATTGAAAAGGACAGGAAAGAATAGGGACATTTTTTTTTTTGGTCAATTTTAAGAAATGAAACTTCCCAGTTTCCTTTTCTAGACTAGAGCAAAGGTAACTCAAAATAGGTCTCAAACCTCACATTAGTCCATTTTTAGGATGGTACAATCAATAACTCTTCAAACATAGATAGAGCAGGGCCAAACGTTCCCTATATATTCTTGTTAGAAGTTACCTATTTGTTCTATGCGCAAGTTTAGTTTAGTTTTTGAAATTTTTTTTATTTAAAAAATTTTTAACATGTTCTGCACATCTTCCCTGTTGCTGGTTGGAAATCATTAAAACATCCTGGAAGGCTGTTTTGGGACAGTTAGTGTTAGGAGGAGTCCACGGGGATTTTGTGAGCACTCTATATAATGTACAATGTAATGAGTTGTAGGGAGTTGGAGGTACACACGGGGTGAGGGTGATTTACAACATCCTTTATAATTTAGAATAAAGGAGGTGGGTTTGGAGAGACCTTAGAGGTTAAAGAGATCAATCTTCTACTCAATGAAGTAATCCCTTTGACAATAACCTTGATAGATGGTTATTTAACATCTGCTTAAACATTTTCAATGATTTCCAATGACGAGAAGCTCACTGCTTACCTAGGCAAGTCATTGTATTTATTCCCATCTTGAATTATAATAAAGCTTTTCTGTGTAATGATTTGAGGTCTGCCTTCTTGCAGCTACTTTCTAGGGAACCCAGTTCTTGCCTCAGGAGTAGCAAAGAATAAGACTTAGTAAACTAATGGGCAATTTTCCTATAGTGAGAGAGTTACCATGTCATTCCTTCCTTACTCCAAGTTAAATATCTCAATTCTTTCCACCATCCGCTAGCTATCGTGGTCTCCTTCCTCAAGACAGTTAATTTTATCAATGTCCAAATAGAACAGAATACTATAGATGTGGTCTGATCAGTTTAGGGTCTAATGGGTCTATAACTTTCTTTGATTTGGATTTAATTCTCCCATTAATGCAGCCCAAGCTGGGTTTTGTTGTTGTTGTTTGGTTGGTTTTTGTTTGTTGTTTTTTTGTTTGTTTTGGTAATTGTCATACTTTTGGCATATACTGAACTGTGGTCAATAAAAACTGTCATATCTTATTTTTAAAATGTGTATAGTTAAAAAATTAACATACTGTGAAATTAACATTTTTAGTGAACAGTTCTGTGAATCTTAACACATGTATAGATTTGTGTAACCACCACCACAATCAAGATACAAAATAATTCCATCGCTCGCCCCCCCCCCCCAAATTTCCTTCCACTATACCTTTGTAATCACACCCTCCTCTGACTTCTAAGCCCTGGAAAGTACTAGTCTGTTTCCTATCACTTACAGTTTTATCTTTTCAAGAATGTCATACAGTTGGAATCGTTCAGTATGTAACTTTTGGACTGGCTTTTTTCACTCATCATAGTGCCTTTGTGATTCATTCAACTTGTTGCATGTATCAATAGTTCATTCCTTTCTATTGCTGAGTGTTACATTGTATGGATGTACCATTGCTTGTTTATCTCTTTGACAGTTTAAAGATATTTGGTTGTTTCCAGTTTTTGGCAATTTTTATAGAGTTACTGTAACCAACCATGTACCAGTTTTTGTATAAACATAGTTTTCATTTCTCCTAAATACTGAGGAGTGGAATTGTTGAGATACACCTAACTTTATAAAAAACTTTCAAATGACTTTCCAGAGTAGCTGTACCATTTTGCATTTCCACCAGCAATATTTGAGAGTTATAGTTGTTCTGAATACTAGCCAGTACCTGGTATTGTCAGTATTAAAAAATTTTAGCCATTCTAATAAGTGTTTACTGATTTCATCCTGGTTTTAATTTGCATTTCCCTAATGGCTAAAGATGTTGGACTATACTAATTTGCCTTCTGTATATCCTTTTTGGTGAAATGTCTGCTAAGTTTTTTCTCAACCTTTAAGTTGTCTTATTACTGAGTTTTGAGAAATATATATATACATATATATAATAGATATGTCTTTAACAAACATATGATTTGCAAATAATATCCCCTAGTCTGTAGGTTGTCTTTCATTCTCTTAACAGTGAATATCTTTAATAGAATAGAAATTTTAATTTGGATGAAGTCCAGTTTATCAATTTTTTTCTTTTATAGATTGTGTTTTTGGTGTCATGTCCAAGAACTCTACCTAAACCCAAGCCATGAATCTCTTTTTATTTTTTTTCTTCTAACCATTGTATAGTTTTGTGTTTTACAATTAGATCTATGACCCACTTTGATAAATTTTGTTTATGATTCATGGTATGGGTTGAGGTTCTTTTTTTGGATATGGATGTCCAATTGTTCAAACACCATTTATTGAAAAAACTATCCTTTCTCCATTGAAATGCCTTTCCATTTTTGTCAAAATTAATATATGTGTGATTTTATTTCTGGACTCTGTTCTGTTGATTTGTGTCTATTCCTGTGCTAATAATATACTCTCTTGATTATTGTAGCTTTGTAGTAAAACTTAAAATAGAGTAGTGTGATTTCTCTAAATTTATTTCTCTTTTTCAGAATTATTGTGGCTATTCTAGTTCCTTTGCTTTCCCATGGATTTCCTATATATATCAAAAATCCCACTGGGATTATGACTGGAATTGCATTAAACCTGTAGATCAACTGGCATCTTTACTGAGTCTTCCAATCCTTGAATATAGTATGTCTCTCCATTTACATAGTTCTATTTTAAAACCAGTGTTATGAGGTTTACAGCATACAGTTCCTGTAAATATTTTACAAGATTTATACCTAGATATTTCATTTTTGGGGGATGCTGTGTTTTAAATTTCAGTATCTAATTGTTTATTGCTACTAAATGAAAATATGATTGACGTTTGTCTTTTGGCCTTGTAGCCTGTGATCTTGCTAAATTCACTTTTTAGATCTAGGAGGTTTCTTATAGATTCCCTTGGGATTTTCTACACGTTTCTGTGAAACAGTTCTATTTTTTCCTTCAAACCTGTGTGCATTTTTTTTTCTTGCTTTATTTCACTGGTTAAGGGTTCTAGTATGATGTTGAATTGGCGTGGTGAGAGTGAACATCCTTGTAATGTCTCTGACCTTAGAGGGAACACATTCAGTCTTTCATCAGTTAGTATGATATTAGCTGTAGGGTTTGTTTGTTTGTTTGTTTTTTATTGAGGGTGCCTTTTCTCAATAGATTGAGAAAGAACTCATCTATTCCTAGTTTGCTGAGAGTTTTTATCTGGGATGGATGTTGAATTTATCAAATATTTTTTTCTGCATCAGTTGAAATGATCATGCTTTTTTTGGCTATTAATATAGTGGATTACATTTCTTCTTTCCTAATATAAATAAGCAATGATGTAATTACCCTATAAACACTGCTTTCACTGTATACCACAATTTTTTGTATGTCGCATTTTTATTTTCATTCAATTCAAAATATTTTCTGATTTCCCTTAAGAGTGTTTTCATTTCTTCAGATATATACCCAGAAGTGGAATTGCTGGATCATATGGTAGTTCTATTTTCAGTCTTTTGAGGAACCTCTGTACTGTTCTCCATAGTGGCTGTACCAATTTACATTCCCACTAACAAGGTACAGACAGGGTTCCCTTTTCTCCACATCCTTTTGCCAACATTTGTTTTTTGTGGCCTTTTGGTGAGAGCTGTCATATCTTTTTACAGAGTAAATTACTTCATGCTGGGAACTCTCTTATCCTTCATTTGTGCATTTTAAAAATATACATTTAGTGATATTAAATTTTGTCATATAGGTATTGATCTATGTCCTTTTGGTCCATTGTATTTCATGTGTTAATTGTTTTTTTTTTTTTTTTTTTTTTTTTGCGGTACGCGGGCCTCTCACTGCTGCGGCCTCTCCCACCGCGGAGCACAGGCTCCGGATGCGCGGACCCAGCGGCCATGGCTCACGGGCCCAGACGCTCCACGGCATGTGGGATCCTCCCGGATCGGGGCACGAACCCGCATCCCCTGCATCGGCAGGCGGACTCCCAACCACTGCGCCACCAGGGAAGCCCTGTTAATTGTTTTAATGTATACAATTGTAATAACTGATAATCCCTTGTTTTAATGTATCTTCAACCAAGTCATTGTTCAGAACATTGACTAGGTTAAGACTAAGAAAAGAACCTTGTAAGAATTTACAGATGATCTATAGACTTATTCATTCATCTATCACATTTTATTAAATGCCTACTTCCGTATGCCAGGTACTTTCTAATGCCCTGGAGATACGGAGACAAAATAAAATCTGTTGACAGAGATCCAGGAAACAATGTGTTTTGGTACATCAGTGAATGCACCTGACTACTAAATCAACGCAAATTTTTTGAGCCTGGGTCAGGCTTTGTGTTGCATAGAGAAGACATAGCAGTGAACACGTTAGTGACAATCCCTTCCATCATAAAGTTGCTGGTCTTATCTGTACTATCACATTGCCTTGGTTTCTCCATTTTGCCTACCAAACTATCATGAAAGACTTTGACACATGACTCTCTGAAATCCCTAACTAACATCAGTTATCTATTTCTGATCTACCAATATAGATGCCCTATCAGGAAAAAAAAAAGAGGTTAATTTGTGAAACTTGCTCTGAGTTATCTCCAGTTTCTTTTCTAAGTGCTAATCAACTCTATGTTTAAGCCAGTTTGGGGACTACCCTGGTGCGCAGTGGTTAAGAATCCACCTGCTGGGGCTTCCCTGGTGGCGCAGTGGTTGGGAGTCCGCCTGCCGATGCGGGGGGCGCGGCTTCGTGCCCGGTCCGGGGGGGATCCCACGTGCCGCGGAGCGGCTGGGCCCGTGGGCCATGGCCGCTGGGCCTGCGCGTCCGGAGCCTGTGCTCCGCAGCGGGAGGGGCCACAGCGGTGAGAGGCCCGCGTACCGAAAAAAAAATAAAAATAAAAATAAGAATCCACCTGCCGACGCAAGGGACATGGGTTTGAGCCCTGGTCTGGGAAGATCCCACATGCCGCGGAGCAACTAAGCCTGTGCACCACAACTACTGGAAGCCCGTGTGCCTACAGCCCGTGCTCCGCAACGAGAGAAGCCACCGCAATGAGAAACCCCCGCACCCCAACGAAGAGTAGCCCCCGTTCACCGCAACTAGAGAAAGCCCGAGGGCATCAACGAAGACCCAACGCAGCCAAAAACAAACAAACAAATAAATAAAAGAAAAAGCCAGTTTGTATTTTCTGGAGCTTGACATAAGCTAATGGAAAGAATCTAGAGCCTAGTTTTTCCCTTTCAAAAAGCAAGCTGTTTGTTTATCTTTATCTTAATTCCTCTACCAACTTAAGCTTCATCCAACCTATTTTCCCTCTTGGTAGACCACCCTCTATCTTCTGTTGTCCATGTCTTCTGGTGTCAGACTTTAGCTCCTCCTTTTCCTGTGGTTATATTCTCACTTACCTCTCTTAGAAGCGTTCTGGAGGGAGGAGGTGGGTAACCAAAGTCAGAGCAATTGATCTTTAGAGAGAGTTGAGGAAAGAGAGAACCAGAAGATGCATCCTGGTGCTGTTGTCTGTGCTTAGGCCTTATTTCGAATGTAGATGTTTGGTATTAGATTGATATTCATTAGTGGTATACACACTCTTGGTTCGGCTGTGTTTCAAGGCTAGGAAAAGTGGATGCATATGGAACCGACGGCAGAAAGGATTTATTTCAGGACACAGAATGATTTGAACAGAAATTACTTACATTTTCAAAATATGATCGCTCCTGTTCCTGTTATGGGCACTTTCTCAGTGCCCCTGAAATCCAGATGAAACTCTAAACATGGAAAAGTAGTTACTGTTAAAGCCAAAAGCTCTTCTTTCCTCTCTTGTAATGACAGCATGATAATCTTTATACATGAGAGCTGATGAATATCTTCTCCTGTTGGATTCCAGTAGCAGTAACTTCGAAAAGTTCTGGTAAATCAGTCTCTTTTCTATGACAGATATAACTATTGCCTTACCACAAGATATTTTAAAACAACACAAACAACAGCTATAAGAACAAGAGCGGCAGCAACAAAACCCAGTCTCTTGCAAAATCCTGATTCCACATCTAAGCTGTGCAAACTCAATACTTCCAAATAATTGCCTTACACTGTCCTCCCTTTCTCTCTCATTTCACAATACAGGACTTTCCCACTAAAATCAATCATTCTTTGTCTCAGCTTATGTTTTGCTATGTACAGGAGTTAGAATTGTTCTGGACAGTTAATTAGCCATAAATCCTTCTCTAAAATATAGAACATGTCAGCTGTTTTTGTAAACCCCCTATGTTCCATTTTGCTTCAGTGCTTTTTTTATAAACCTAATTGTGTCAAGGCACTGACATATTTATTGCTCACCTTTTCACCCTTTATGCTGATCCCTGGCTGCCCACAGGGCCCTTTGAATCGATCAAAACCACTCCCCTTGTGTAAGAAAGGTCACATTTACACTAACAATGGGAATCCATAGCCATGTGTTGCTTCAGCGTGGGTCACCGGGAGCACATGAAAGCAAAGGCTGTGACTTGCTTGGATCCCTCTTGAGTTTTTACTTTCCCAGTTTCACATACAGAGGCACAGGAATTATATATATATATATATATATATATATATATATATATATATATATATATATCTGGCTGGGTTGGGTCTTCGTTGCTGTGTGCGGGCTTTCTCTAGTTGTGGCGAGCGGGGGCTACTCTTCGTTGCGGTGCGCTGGCTTCTCATTGCGGTGGCTTCTCTTGTTGCGGAGCATAGGCTCTAGGCACGCGGGCTGCAGTAGTTGTGGCTCACGGGCTTAGTTGCTCCGCGGCATGTGGGATCTTCCCGGACCAGGGCTCAAACCCATGTCCCCTGCATTGGCAGGAGGATTCTTAAGCACTGCGCCACCAGGGAAGTCCCAGGAGTGATTTAAAAAAATTGGTTTTGACTGCTGCCTCATACTCATTCTGTGTTTTAGGAGGGAAAATGGAAAGTCCTTATTAAAAAGAAGTATCTCGGGCTTCCCTGGTGGTGCAGTGGTTGAGAGTCCGCCTGCCGATGCAGGGGACGCGGGTTCGTGCCCCGGTCTGGGAAGATCCCACATGCTGCGGAGCGGCTGAGCCCGTGAGCCATGGCCACTGAGCCTGCGCGTCCGGAGCCTGTGCTCCGCAACGGGAGAGGCCACAACATTGAGAGGCCCGCGTACCGCAAAAAAAAAAAAGAAAGAAAGAAAGAAAAAAGAAATAAAAAAAGAAGTATCTCTTTTCTCCACTCAGACTTAGACCAGAATTTTTCTGAACATGACCCAGGACAAGAAAAGAACAGAGAAGAAGAGTGGCTTGATATGAGAATTCAGCTGTTGAGCTCCCTGGAAAGCAGGAGTCATGTGGAAGATGTGAATTTTGCCACATGCTGGGTTAGTTTGTTCGTTTCTCCTTCCATCCATCCCTTACTCTGTAGAGATGTTAGAAGCAGAGATCACAATCTCAAATGCCTTCAGAGTATGAATGAGTTTTAAAGACTACGAAAGATGGGAATTTGGGTGAACTGGAGAACACAGGTCCCATCTTAAAGAGGTGGCCACTACTCAGCCTTAGCATTTTCTAAGGAGGAGTACAAGTCCAGTGTGAACTGAATTCAGTCCAGTGTGAACTGAATTTTTAAGAGAAGCAGGAAATCCAGTTTTTTATAAAAAATCTTCCAACTTTTAAATGACATCAACTCTCTGACAGTTTTAAAATCACTGTGCTGAATGGATCTGCATTCTGAATTTGACCAGCATTTCAGGACATCCAAAGCTCCACTGTCCTTCTGAAGTTTAGAGAGGAGTGAGGAGGTCAGAAGTGATTATGCTACAAAGCATATATATATTCTATATTTTGTGATAACCTATAATGGAAAAGAATCTGAAAAAGAATCTATATCTATATATCCGTCTCTGAATCACTTGGCTGTATGCCTGAAACTAACACAGTATTGTAAATCAACTATAGTTCAATAAAAAAGGAACAGAAAGTTAATAATTATAGCTATAATAAAGAAAAATATCCTGAATTAAAAAAAAGTTTTTCTTCTGTGGCAGATTCTAATTTCCCAGTCTTTCCCCCACCAGAAGCAACTTCTATTACCAGTTCTTATGTATGTTCCTAGATATATCCTGTATGCACATATATATTTTTGAAAACCACCACAATAAAGGGGAATGTAATATAAACATTGTTTTACATTTTATTTTTTCCACTTATGCATCTTGGATATTATTTTTAATCAATACACAGATTGATTAAATATATATTATTTATATTTTTATAAGAATAATTAAATGCTTCATACGTATCGTATATAAAAATCTCATCATTTCACTGCTCTGTAGCATTTTATTATATGGTACTACCATAATTTATTTAACTCTCCTGTATGATTTTAGGATTCTTTTTCTATTCAAGCAAAATCATGAATGTCCTTGTACATGGGTCTTTGAATATAAATGAAAGTGTGACAGTAGAATAAAAGTTTAGATGTGAACTTACTGGGTCAAAGAGTATATGCATTTATGTTTTGACATATTTTGCTCAGTCTTTTTCGAAGAAATTGCCAACCTACAGCACTCCCCACAGGGGCCACCTGTCACACTGCACTCTTGCCAACAACACAGATTTTTTGTGTGTATTATCAAATTTTTTGAACTTTTCATTTGATAAGTAGAAAATAGTATTTCATTGATGTTTTCACTTTTATTTCTTTATCTATGAGTGAGGCTGAGCATCTTTTGAAAATCATTTGCTTCCCTTTTTTCAGTTATTCATTAAATATTTCTTGACCATGTATAATATGCCATGCATTGTGCTAGGTACTGTAAAACTGAACCAAATGCACACAACCTGTGATTCATAGAACATATTGTCTAGTGGAGGTGACAGACATGACACAAGTAATTACAGAAATAATTATTTGGTTACTGTTGTGATAAGGGTAGGGTGTTATGAGAGTGTGTAACAAGGGGTCTGTCCTAGTCTAGGAGGACAAGGAGGACTTCTGGGAGAAGTAAATTGAGATCTGAAGGAGGACTGGAGTTAACAGGATGCTAACAGTAACATCACAATGCCTTGGTCTCCCTCTTCTGACCCTCCCAGTCACTTAGGGAGTGACTACACTTCCTTTATACACCAAACTCAGGCCCACCTGACCAACAGGTGATCAGAGAACAGGATGGGAAAACCAATCTGAATCAGTTATTTTCATTATTCTGGTGAAAAGTCTGGTGGCTGAAATCAATGACTAAGTTTTATTTTGAAATACACGTTAACTTTTTTTTTTTTTGGCTGCGCCACATGAGATCTTAGTTGCCTGACCAGGGATCAAACCCATGTCCAGTGGTTAAGTGCAGAGTCTTAACCACTGGACCGCCAGGGAAGTCCCTGAAATATATGTTAGTTTTAATAGCCTATTTGTTAATTTGTCAAAAATCAAGAGATAACTGAATTGAGATTATTTGGAATATTTGACAGAATGACGTGTTTTGCACCCCCTCCAATATTTTACATTTCTATTTTTTTTTGACTACCTAAAACCGGATTCCTTCACCTAAACTTAATGCTGTCTAACAGCTGTTAAATCGTGAAAGTTTGCTGAAAAGATCTTTTTTCAATTACAGCCCTTTATAATATTGAGACCTTGATAGTAAGATTTCATATTTGAATTACGGGGAAATGAGAGCTGGAAGACATTTTTTTAAAAAAAGAGTGAAATTAGCAGTCAGCAAATAACTTAGGGAAAGACTACTGGGAAGTCATGTGACCTCAACCTAAACCTCATTGTGTCACCTTGTTATCATAATATCGCCTTGTTCTTTTTGAAATTTTAGTTATTTGTCTTAAATTAATTTTTATTGGAGTATAGTTTCTTTACAATGTTGTGTTAGTTTCTGCTCTACAGCAAAGTGAATCAGCTATATGTATACATATATCCCCTCTTTTTTGGATTTCTTTCCCATTTAGGTCACCACAGAGCATTGAGTAGAGTTCCCTGTGCTATACAGTATGTTCTCATTAGTTATCTATTTCATACGTAGTATCAATAGTGTATATATGTCAATCCCAATCTCCCAATTCATCCCATCCCTCCTCCCACTTGGTATCCATACGTTTGTTCTCTACGTCTGTGTCTCCATTTCTGCTTTACAAATAAGAATATCTATACCATTTTTCTAGATACCACATATATGCATTAATATACGATATTTGTTTTTCTCTTTCTGACTTATCTCACTCTGTATGACAGTCTCTAGGTTTATCCACGCCTCTGCAAATGACCCAATTTCGTTCTTTTTTTATGGCTGAGTAATATTCCATTGTATATATGTGCCACATCTTCTTTATCCATTCCTCTGTTGATGGACATTTAGGTTGCTTCCGTGCCCTGGCTATTGTAAATAGTGCTGCAGTGAACATTGGGGTGCAAGTGTCTTTTTGAATTATGGTTTTCTCAGGATATATGCCCAGTAATGGGATTGCTGGGTCGTATGGTAATTCTATTTTTAGTTTTTTAAGGAACCTCCATACTGTTCTCCACAGTGGCTGTATCAATTTACATTCCCACCAACAGTGCAAGAGGGTTCCCTTTTCTCCACACCCTCTCCAGGATTTACTGTTTTTAGATTTTTTGATGATGGCCAGTCTGACCAGTGTGAGGTGATAACTTCATTGTAGTTTTGATTTGCATTTGTTTAATAACGAGTGATGTTGAGCATCTTTTCATGTGTTTGTTGGCCATCTGTATGTCTTCTTTGGAGAAATATCTGTTTAGGTCTTCCACCCATATTTTTACTGGATTGTTTGTTTTTTTGATATTGAGCTTCATGAGCTGTTTGTATATTTTGGAGATTAATCCTTTGGCAGTTGCTTCATTTGCAAATATTTTCTCCCATTCTGAGGGTTGTCTTTTTGTCTTGTTTATGGTTTCCTTTGCTGTGCAAAAGCTTTTAAGTTTCACTAGGTCCCATTTGTTTATTTTCATTTTTATTTTCATTACTCTAGGAGATGTGTCAAAAAAGATCTTGCTGTGATTTATGTCAAAGAGTGTTCTGTCTATGTTTTCCTCTAAGAGTTTTATAGTGTTTGACCTTACATTTAGGCCTTTAATTCATTTTGAGTTTATTTTTGTGTCTGGTGTTAGGGAGTGTTCTAATTTCATTCTTTTACATGTAGCTGTCCAGTTTTCCCAGCACCACTTATTGAAGAGGCTCTCCCTTGTGTATTCTTGCCTCCTTTGTCATAGATTAGGTGACCATAGGTGTGTGGGTTTATCTCTGAGCTTTCTATCCTGTTCCACTGACCTATATTTCTGTTTTTGTGCCAGTACCATACTGTCTTGATTACTGTAGCTTTGTAATATAGTCTGAAGTCAGGGAGCCTGATTCCTCCAGCTCCATTTTTTTCCTCAAGATTGATTTGGCTATTCGGGGTCTTTTGTGTTTCCATACAAATTGTGAAATTTCTTGTTCTAGTTCTGTGAAAAATGCCATTGGTAATTTGATAGGGATTGCATTGAATCTCTAGATTGCTTTGGGTAGTATAGTCATTTTCACAATGTTGATTCTTCTAATCCAAGAATATGGTATATCTCTCCCTCTGTTTGTGTCATCTTTGATTTCTTTCATCAGTACCTTATAGTTTTCTGTGTACAGGTCTTTTGCCTCCTTAGGTAGGTTTATTCCTAGGTATTTTACTTTTTTGTTGCAGTGGTAAATGGGATTGTTTCCTTAATTTCTCTTTCTGATCTTTCATTGTTAGTGTATAGGATTGCAAGAGATTACTGTGTATTAATTTCGTGTCCTGCAACTTTACTAAATTCATTGTTTAGGTCTAGGAGTTTTCTGGTGTCATCTTTAGGATTTTCTATGTATAGTGTCATGTCATCTGAATATTGCCTTGTTCTAATCCTGTCTGAAACTATCTGAGGATGGCTTTATTGGGAATTCCCTGGTGGTCCAATGGTTAGGACTCTGCACTTCCACTGCTGAGGGCACAGGTTCAATCCCTGGTCAGGGAACTAAGATCCCCTATCCTGCATGCCATGTGGTGTAGCCAAAAAAAAAAAAAAATGGGGATGGCATTATGCAGTTAAGATTCAGTTTGCTCTCTAATTTGAGCTGTTGGTATCCTAGCACTGTAAAATCTGTGTGGTTGTGATGATTACCCAGGCATAACTCAGAGATATTGTAGGTTTGGTTCCAGACCACCACAGTAATGCATATATTACAATAAAACAAGTCTCATGAAGTTTTTGGTTTCCCAGTGAATATAAAAGTTATGTTTATGTCGAAATGTGCAATAGCATTATGCCTATAAAAACCATGTATATACCTTAATTAAAAAATATTTTAGGGGGCTTCCCTGGTGGCGCAGTGGTTGAGAGTCCGCCTGCCAATGCAGGGGACACGGGTTCGTGCCCTGGTCCGGGAGGATCCCACATGCTGAGGATCAGCTAAGCCCGTGAGCCATGGCCACTGAGCCTGTGCGTCCGGAGCCTGTGCTCCACAATGGGAGAGGCCACAGCAGTGAGAGGCCCGCGTACCGCAAAATAAATAAATAAATAAAATAAAATAAAATAAAAATTTATTGTTAGGGAGTTCTCTGGCTGCCCAGTGGTTAAGACTCTGTACTCCCAGTGCAAGGGGCACGGGATGCAGGGGGCACGGGTTTGATCCTTGGTCAGGGAACTAAGATCCCACATACCACATGGTGAGGCCAACAATAAAAAAATTATTGTTAACAATACTAACCATCATTTGAGCTTCCAGCAAGTCATAATCTTTTTGCTGGTGGAGGGTCTTACCTCGATGTTGATGGTGCAGACTGAGACTGATCAGGCTGGTGGTCACTGAAGTTTGGGGGTTGCTGTGGCAATTTCTTAAAATAAAACAGCCACGACATTTGCCCCATTAACTGACTCTTCCTTTTGCGAATGATTTCTCTGTAGCACACAATGCTGTTTGATAGCATCTTACCCACAGCAGAACTTTAAAAATTGGGAGTCATCCTCTCAAACTCTGTGGCTATTTATCAACTAAGTTTATGTAATGTTCTAGATCCTTTGTTGTCATTTCAACAGTTCTCACAGCATCTTCACCAGGAGTAGTTTCCATCTCTAGAAACCACTATCTTTGCCCATCCATAAGAAGCAATTCTCCATCCTTTTTTTAAAAAATTTATTTAATTAATTTATTTTTGGCTGCGTTGGATCTTCATTGCTGCATGCGGGTTTTCTCTAGCTGCTTTTGACGTGCCTTCTTCTCTTAAGCTGAATCATTTCTAGCTTTTGATTTAAAGTGAAAGACTATCCCTTTCACTTGAATACTTAGAAGCCATTGTAGGGTTCTTAACTGGCCTAATTTCAATATTGTTGTATATCAGGGAATAGAGAGGCCTGAGGAGAGAGAGAGAGATGGAGAATGTCCAGTCGGTGGAGCAGTCAGCACACACACAACACTCCAACACTCACTGATTAAGTTTGCTGTCTAATATGGGCATGGCTTGAGGCACCCCAAACGATTTTTTTTTTTTTTTTTTTTGGTGGTACGCGGGCCTCTCAATGTTGTGGCCTCTCCCATTGCGGAGCACAGGCTCCGGACGCGCAGGCTCAGTGGCCATGGCTCACGGGCCCAGCCACTCCGTGGCATGTGGGATCTTCCCAGACCGGGGCACGAACCCGTGTCCCCTGCATCAGCAGGTGGACTCTCAACCACTGCGCCACCAGGGAAGCCCTGCTCTCCAAACCATTTTAATAATAACATCAAAGATCAGTGATAACAGATCACTGTAACAAATATAATAATAATGAAAAAATTTGAAATATTGTGAGAATTACCAAAATGTGACACAAAGACATGAAGTGAGCAAACGCTGTTGGAAAAATGGCACCGAAAGACTTGCTGCAGGCGGCATTGCAACAAACTTTCAATTTGTAAGAAACAAAATCTGTGAAGTGCGATAAAATGAAGTAAGCCTGTTAGTAGCTTCTTGAAGACTAGTTGTTTTCTTTTGGGGGGATGTCAATAGCTTTTTTGATGGCCACATGGGGGAGCTCCACCTTCCTTAACAGTTACCTTGGAAAATCACATTCTATGTTTTTGTTTGCATATTTATTTATTGTGATTACTTTTTATTTTCATCAAAGTAATCACCCACAAAATTAAGAACAATCAGATGGTTCTACCTCATCCCTCTACAACTTAGTCTTACTCCCTAGAACCACCTACTATCTATTTTTTAGCCATTTTCCCAAGTATCTATATTTGGCTCTCTGTTTCTAAATGTGGGATTTATACTGCCCTATCTTGATTTAACAACTTCAGATAGTATATTACATATGTTCTCTTATGGTAGATGTGGATTTAGCAATCTAGCCCTCTGACTGCCAGGATACACCCTCCCCACCCCCCCCATCCCTGGCCCAGTTGTGTAATTAGAATGCTTTCAAGTGAGAATTACAGAAAACCCTGACTCTACAGGCTTCATAAGGGAATTTGTTATCTCCATTTAATATGAGGCTGAAAATAATATTTCTCAAGATTGCACAATTCAGTGGCATCACTGAAACCTGGGTACTTTTTATCTTTGCTCTGCTATCCTTGGGGTATTGACTTTGTCTGCAGATTGACTGCTCTCATGATTGCTAGATGGTGGCAGCAAATTTATTTGTCTTTTCCACATGTCCAGAGGAACAAGAAGAGACTGACTCTTCCTTCCATTTCTGTTTAAGAAGCCTCCCAACAGACTTGGATCTATGTTTCTTCCTAAAACTATCACAACTAAAGGGAATGGGGTTGTCATGATTGGGACTAATTAGATTTACCCTTTACGACTGGAGTTGGGATCAGCCTCCTCTAAAGCACGTTGCCAAACAGAAAATGGTAGATACTGGAACAAAATCTAGGTGGAGGAAGGTGGGAGATGGAGGGAAGGAATGTTGGATAGGCAGTAATACTCCACCATGATAATAGAATTATGTCATAATTTTTGGTTCAATTCATAGTCATGCATAACATCATATCATATAAATATTATTCACTCCTGAGCCAAATAATGTTCTATGGTTTAATTTCTTTGCTTTTATAGTTCTTGTGCTTGCTCTTCCTGAAGTTGATGATTGTAACATTTGTTTTATGTATATACTTTTCTATTCTTATCCTTATTTTTTTCTGTGAGATTTGTCAAATGCCTTTCAATAGTTTCCCAAATGCTGAGCAAGTCAGATAGTTTATTATCTTCATTCCTTTTTCTGGGAACATTCCTCCTGGAGCTCTCTGGGGATCACTCTGTACTGGTTGTTCTCTAGGTCAGCTGTCAAACTGCGATTATTCTTGAACTCATTCTTAAATTTGACACTCCGTTTGGGGGATCCATGATTTTTCTTTTTCTTGATTCATTTGCTTATTTTGCTGGACTCATTCGCTTTCTAAGAAAGGGAGTAAGTTTGTTTAGCTATTACGTGTCTGCAAATGCTTTTAGATTACTCTAAAGCTTGACCAGGTATAAAATTCTAACTTGAATTTCTAGGATGAAAGTCATTATCTGTCAAAGTTTTTAAGACTTCTTACTTTTTGCCTTCTATCATCTAAAGTCATTATTGAGAGATTCAAGGCCATTCTCATTTCTGTTCATTTGTATGTGATCTTTTATTCTCTCTTCTGAAGACTTAAAGGATTTTCACATTATCCCCAATGGTCAGTAACTGTATGATGCTTTCCTTGGAGTGGGACTTTTGAAATTAATAGTGCTAGTCATTTGGCAAGTCCTTTCAGGCTACAGACTTGTGTCCTTCACCTTCACTAGTTGTCTTAAATTATTTCTTAGATTATCACTCTTTCATTTTTTTTAAAGTCTTTATTGAATTTGTTACAATATTGCTTCTGTTTTATGTTTGCTTTCTTGCCGTGAGGCATGTGGCTTCCCGACCAGGGATTGAACCTGTACCCCCTGCATTGGAAAGTGAGTCTTAACCACTGGACTGCCAGGGAAGTCCCTCATTTTGTCTTTTTTTCTCTTTCTGGCACGTAGAATAATCAGATGTTGCATAACCTGGACTAATTTTCTGATTTTCTTATCTTTTGTATTTTTCATTTTTCCCTTATTCCCCTGCTCTCTTTTTCCTACTTTCTGGGAAGACTTTATTTTCCAACCCTCCTATTTAATTAAAAATTTTTTCAATGTATAGATTTTTAATTTCTTTTTTTAAAAATTAATTTATTTTTGACTGCATTGGGTCTTTTTAAAAAATTAATTAATTAATTAATTAATTTTTGGCTGCATTGTGTTTTCATTGCTGTGTGCAGGCTTTCTCTAGTTGCAGCGAGCGGGGGCTACTCTTTGTTGTGGTGCGCGGGCTTCTCATTTTGGTGGCTTCTCTTGTTGTGGAGCATGGGCTGTAGGCACACAGGCTTCAGTAGTTGTGGCACGTAGGCTCAGTAGTTGTGGTTCGCGGGCTCTAGAGCGCAGACTCAGTAGTTGTGGCGCATGGGCTTAGTTGCTCCGTGGCATGTGGGATCTTCCCGGACCAGGGCTCAAACCCGTGTTCCCTGAATTGGCAGGTGGATTCTTAACCACTGCACTACCAGGGAAGCCCTAGATTTTTAATTTCTAAGAGCTTATTCTTGGATTATCTGTTTTTGTAGTGCTTTTTTTTTTTTTAAGGGTACACCTTCTGTCTGAGACTATTCTCTTGTTTGTAAGTTTTAATCTCTTCCCTGTATTGTATACCCCCTTTTCCCTCCCCACTCCTTGAATATTTTGTGTTCTTTCTCTCTTTCTTTTCCTGTTTGCTTGTTGTGATTACTCTCTTCTATGTTGTCTTCTAGAAATATCTGATAAAAATCTGATAAGGCATTCACTTATATTTAAGGGCAGAATCCTAAGCAGTTGGTTGGAGGTCTGTGTGTAGCCACTTCTCCTATGAGATCTTTCATGATTCCTCTAACCTATGTGCTTTTAGTCTTTTAATCCCCAAAGCACTCTGAATCTCTCTTATGGCATTCACATTCTGCTTTATATCAGTTACCTCTAACCTAGCTTATAAATGTAAACTCTCCTATGAGATATGGATTCATTCCCCTGGGATAAGTCACATCAAACCAGCCTGGATAACCCTGGAACGTTTTCTTTCTTCTATTTCACTGCCAATGTTGTTTATCACTGTCAGTTCTTGTTAATCAGGAACATGGTTGAAATTCCTGGATTAACCTTGCATAATCTGGTAAAAACAACCATAGAGTATTTTGCTAAATTTACTAAATAAAGGTTATCTATCTGTGTTTTATTTTTGCATTTTCATTGATTTGTGGGCAGGATAGTTATCCTCCAAGGTGTTGTGTCTGCCAATCATCAGGGAGCAGCAAATGATACCCCAAGAAGCCATAAAAGAGGGCTTGCTAAAAATTGGAGTGATTTGTATACATCCCTTGAATCAAAGAGTGATGTATAATAAATGCCTCTCAACTCAAACAAAAGTATAATTAGAAAAGAATTTTTCTTTTAAAGATGGTGAAGAGCTTCTAAGAAATATAGTGCTTCAAAGTGAATACATTTTTGTCAACTTCTTTAGCAATAGTCATTATTCACTTGACTATCAAGAATATATATTTTTAAAGAAGGTAAGAATGATTTTAGTGCTAATAGATTAAATATTTTACGTCTCTGTTATGGACTAGAGAGAACATTTACCTTGAAACATTGCTATATAATTGTATATCAGGAAACCATGGCTAGTGTGAAAAATAATGATGTTTTTTAAAAAATTGAGTCAACTAATGTAAAAGAGTTGATAGAAAGCTCACTAAGATTTTCTGAAAGATGAAAAAAATGAAAGCTTAATTTATGTTGATGGTGAAAAAGTCACAATTTGCTTCCCTTTGCAGCCAAAAAAAACCCAAAAAAAACAAAAAGACTCTGAGTTTTCCTGAATCTTAAGCATAACAGAGATTTATTTGCTTAGCTAATTCCCTGAAAACTGTGGTGTGTGAGTGGCATGTTTCTGTGCTTGTGTCTGTTCTTGGCCAGGTGAAGTGATAGAAGGGGGAAGAAAGCAGGGTGCTTGATCTCAGAGACGCCTTACCTTTGCCTGATAACCCAAAATGGGGAAATGATGACCAAAAAATGCACGCTTAGGACATCATTGTGTGTATTCAAGCGATGGTGAAAAAAGGTATGGCGGTTTTTAAGAATTGGCTGCCATTCTTTGACATGCCTCCCACCAAGGAGTATATATCCCCTCCCTTTGAATCTCAGCTGGCTTGTGACTCACTTAATAACCAGTAGATGGAGCAGAAGTGATGCTGTGTGACTTCTGAGGGTAGGTGAGTCACCATGTAAGTTCCCATGCTGCCATGTTGAGAGAAAACACTTGTAACAGGATCTATAAATGGAAGTTTAAGCTAAGATCCTAAGATGACAAATGCCAGATGGCAGAGTGGATTGTGAGGATTTGTCAAATTTCAAGGGAAGTTTCTAAATCTTTCTCATATCCAAGTTCTAAAGGATAGGGTTGGAAATGGGAAGAGAGGATTGGATAGAGGATGTCTTTGAAGAGGGCTCTGTTGTGAGCCCTCCCTGCTTCCTTTCTCTTCATCTTAAACATGGTGAGAAGAGTTCCTGAGAAATCTTGATATGTGATTCATGCATTTGGGGTGGGGGGCAGAGGGTAGCCGTGAGGACTGATGTCTGACTTTTGACTGAAAAATGTAAAAGACAAGAATGTGGACTATCCAGCTGATCCAAGGGGAGCAAAGGATGTGTGTGTGTTTCCTCAATCAGACATGGTCACTGGGAGAAAAGACAGGCCTGAGGCTCTTTTAAATCTTGTCCAAGCCTGGGCAGAGTGATGGGAACCCAAAGGAGAAAATGGAGTGTGGAATGCTGAGGTGGAGCAGCTAGCGGTGGGGGGGAGAATGCATCCACCAGGACTAAAAACAAAATTGAAAGTTCCCACTGAGGACTTCTAGAAGGACTCATAAAAGGAACCATAAATTAAAGAGCCAGCTTTAAATGTCTATCAGATAAGAGGGCAAGGACCATTTAATGACAGTCTTGATTAAGTAATAACTTTCCTGTTCTCCCTCCCTGCTCCCCTTTCCCTTCTCTCCTCCTGCTTTGACCCTTGAGGAGTCACATAACACATAGCAAAATAGGACATAGGAGAGAAGGGGTACAAGCCCAGGGTGGAGAGGTGGGATCATATTCCAGTCTTTGGTTGACTTACGTACAAAGACCTCAGTTGGAAGAGGGGAGAAGTTTAACTGTTAAATCAAATTCAATGTTTTGGTAATTACTTGAGATTGTGCACTTTCACATTCATTCTGAGACTTTGTTTGCAACTTGATGTGGCCATTTGGGCTTTTTATCATCTAAGAATGACCAGAAAAGTCTAGGACTGCCTGATTTTTATTCAGGGTGAAAGAAGGAGGGAACCAAGGAGCAGACCCTTTACTTACAATTTGAACTTCCCTCCTTGTCCCAACCTAGGAAGCTCTTTTATTCTTCTGGAGGTAAAAAGATGCCCTTTCTTTCAATATGGCACCATTACCATGGTTTTTACAAAGTTCTAGGCTTAGTCTTTTAGGTTTTTGCTGAAATCTTGCAAGTCAAATCCTGTTGCATTTCAAAACAAAATTATCACTGTACCTTCTCAAGCACTTGCAACTCATTCCCTTTGCTTTTGTTTTCAAATTGTTGTGTCTTCTGTGAGCTGATGGAGTAACTTGACTGGCTTCTTTGTCCTAGGCTAGGTAGGTAGGTACCCTCAGGGAAACTAGGAATAACTAGGGGTTATGAGACCAAAACTGCATTAGTTTAATATTTAAAAAATATTATCCTGCCTCACACCAGTATTACGCAGGCCGATGGCATGTATTTCCACTGGTCTCCATTTGGCTTATACAGTAAGGTACTAAGGTAGGGGGTGCCATTTGTGAGGTTGTCTCTGAGTTATAGGAGCAGGTTTAGAAATATCAGTTGACTCCATTTCAGCAATTGTGGTGCCTACAGAGGAATTATTGCTTCCTTCAACTTGTGGACTTGTGAGACCTCAGTTGGTGGAACCAAAAAACTAAACTAAAATAAAACTAAGTAAAATCAAAGTCAAATGGCATTAGAGGAAATGCTAGAGAAAGACCTTTATTATTGATCGATATGATATGGCAATTTTAAATCTCACCTGACCTTGGAACATTGTATGTTAGAGTTATCATTATCTGAGTTATGGTGCCAGGAACTCTTTTTCTATTCATTTCCACAGATCTTACTCTTGTGGTTAAAAAAATGAGTGAAGTTTAGGTACAGATGGAACAATATCTCAAATAAACTGTTTTAGGCTGGCTGTAATTCCTCAAGGAACATGGAATAAAATGGTTCAATCAGCATTCTGGAACCAACTATATTCTCCACATAGTATAGTATTTACTATTATTGTTGAACATGGAGTAACATTTTAATGATAAGAAACTGGGAAAATCTTATTGGCCACTCTCCTTGAAAGATTTTTGATAATTTGTAACATTCTTCCAGACTATTTGTTTACAGTTACCTATTGGTTGATTCCTTAATCTCAGTTTGGTATAAATATAGATGTTGTAGGGACAATTTGTGTTTCACTGAAAAACTATGCACTGTTTAGAGGATATCCTTCCGTGTTATATGGTTCTGATTTTTTATAAGCTTTTCACAATTCTGTAAATTGTTGATAACTGATTGCAATGTAAAGCAGTTCTTGTCTATAGACATGCAGATTCTATCCTGTCTAGTAGAGGTGCAGTTGACTACTCTCTGCCACTGTGGAAGAAGCTAGTTTTGCCTCCATTTGCATGTTCATTTCACCATTTCTTTACTCCATGGAAAGTTGTGCTTTTTTTGACTTTCCCTTTGAATTTGTTGTAACACCTCCTCAGTTTCCTCACTGAGTTAAATATCTTTAACACACGTTCATTTTCATAGCTGTATGAGAGTCATGAGTTTACCTTAAAATATTATCTTTTAGGGACTTCTCTGGTGGCACAGTGGTTAAGAATCCGCCTGCCAATGCAGGGGACACGGGTTCAATCCCTGGTCCGGGAAGATCCCACATGCCGCAGAGCAACTAAGCCCATGCGCCACAACTCCTGAGCCTGTGCTCTAGAGCCCATGAGCCACAACTACTGAGGCCGTGTGCCACAACTACTGAAGCCCGTTCACCTAGAGCCCGTGCTCTGCAACAAGAGAAGTCACCACAGTGAGAAGCCCGCGCACTGCAATGAAGAGTAACCCCCGCTCTCCACAACTAGAGAAAGCCTGTGCGCAGCAACGAAGACCCAACGCAGCCAAAAATAAATAAATAAAATAAATAAATTATCTTTTAACAGTGTATTGTCAAAATATTAGTGTCTGGCAATCCATACGTTGCTCACCAATGACATGAAGTGGTGATTATTGTAGCAGAGATTTGAAATGGAACTATGAGTTTTAAATCAAAGTTTCTTGCTCACTTATCCTGGAAAATCAGTGGCTTTGGCGCTTATGCTGCGTAGCCTGTTATTTATGGGCAACAGATAAAAGGGCAAGGAATGTACATGTCTGGGGCAAGAGAATTCCGATGACTGCAAAACTATTATGGAATCCCTTAGCAACTCCCCCTGCTCACCTTCCCATTACTGAACCAGAGGACAACAGGAGAACAAAGAGACCAAAATATCAACATCAAATTACAGCAGGCAAGGCCACCCATACCTCCCTGTGCTCCAGGGCATCCAGAAGGAGTTCCTTTCTGATAATACCAGCAGAGATCATCCCTAGAAGCTTAGAAAAATGTAAAGGCCAGTTTCTATATTTAACTAAGAGACTTCTGATGTTTTTTGATGGCAAATTAAAAAGAATCAGAGTGGTTCCTTGGCATGAAAATCTTCTCCAGACACACAATATTATTATAGCAACAAGTCATGAAGAAGGCCTGATATAGGTTGACATCCATGACCTTGTCAACATTGATGGGAGCTTGTGTGGAAACCAACTTTTGTCCTCTTTGAAGTCTGAAGGTTTGAGTAGACTCTAGCTGCTTTGCTAGGGCCCTGACACTGATTAGTTCTGATCTCTACCTTTTAAGATTCTCTTAGCAATTTGGCTGCTGTACAAGTGCTGCCAGGGGCATGTGCTACCATTCCTCACAAATATGGTAGCGTACTTGGCTTTACAGTTTCTGACGCAGATGAAAACAATGCCAACTGAAGTGAAGCATAGTCACTTGTTGAAGTATAAACACATTCTAAGGGAGTATGTTTTCCCCATCTACTGGCCTCATCTACCAACTCCACTTTTGATACTACTTGGTCACTCCTCAGGCAAGAAGGGAGAAAGTATTGTGTGTGATCACCTTAAAGTCTAATTAGAGCAGAGATGTCATATAAGCCTGGCACATTTCTCTGGACACTTTCTTGGTGACGGGAGCAGAGTTACCCCCATCTAACCTTGATAATAGTTATTGAAATAATTGTTGCACCGTTGCCTCATATGAAACACATTCACATTTTATTTTTTAACCTAAAAGTTGAAGCCCATCTAACCTTGATAATAGTTATTTAAATAATTGTTGCACCGTTGCCTCATATGAAACACATTCACATTTTATTTATTTATTTATTTTTATTTATTTTTTTTTTTGCGGTATGCGGACCTCTCACTGTTGTGGCCTCTCCCGTTGCGGAGCACAGGCTCCGGACGCGCAGGCCCAGTGGCCACGGCTCACGGGCCCAGCCGCTCCGCGGCATATGGGATCCTCCCAGACCGGGGCACGAACCCGTATCCCCTGCATCGGCAGGCGGACTCTCAACCACTGCGCCACCAGGGAGGCCCCACATTTTATTTTTTAACCTAAAAGTTGAAGCCACTTTGTAACTTGGAGAATTAAGGTGAGCTCATTAAAATTTTATGTGGATTATTGCCCTCTACTGAGGCTTTATGTCAATGTCCCTGAGTTTTAAAAAGGGAGAGGGGCGCCATTCCACCCTGATCCCTGTGAATCTATAGAGATTAAAAATATGCAACACGGGGCTTCCCTGGTGGCACAGTGGTTGAGAGTCTGCCTGCCAATGCAGGGGACGCGGGTTCATGCCCCGGTCCGGGAAAATCCCACATGCAGGGGACGCGGGTTCGTGCCCCGGTCCGGGAAGATCCCACATGCCGCGGAGCGGCTGGGCCAGTGAGCCATGGCCGCTGACCCTGCGTGTCCGGAGCCTGTGCTCCGCAACGGGAGAGACCACAGCAGTGAGAGGCCCGTGTACCGCAAAACAAACAAACAAACAAACAAAAAAAGCAACACGATGCCCTGGGCCTAAAGGTTGTAGCAATATGAGCTTGTCAGGCAATTAATTAGTGAATGGAGGTACATATATGTATAGGAGAATGCTTCCTTGGGCTCCCATATGTTCTTCATTTAGAGGTAAGTCTAGAAGCAGGAGATTGTAGTGTATGCTAGTCCAGTGGTTTCTGGCAGAACTCCTGCAAGGGTATAAGAAACAGAATCCAGAATCTAGGGATAGATTAGGCAGGAGCTAGGCAGGGAATCAGGAGGTGAAATATTCTAGAAAGAGCATGTCATTTGGAGCCAGACTGAAATGGTTATCTGGGTATTTCCCCTTCCTAGCTGTGTGAATTTTGTAAGTTACTTAACCTCTCTGAGTCTCAGTTTCCATAACTGTATGGTGGATTGGTAATCACCACTTCATAGGTTGTTGTAAGGATTAGAAATACTGTATGTAAACTACCCAGCACAGTGTAAGTCCATATGATGGCATCTACTCTAAATTGGTTAAGATACAAGTCCTAGTAAAGGATGAGAGCTCCAACCAGGTGAGCGGAGGCAGATGCTCATTTTGAAGGACTCCCATGACTTGGGTCAGAGAGAGGTCAGGTAGGTCCTGCCTGCTTGAAATTCCAAGGCTCATCCCTAGCAGAGTTCACCTTGTCTACAGGCTGAGAGGCCTGGGGCTGCTGATAAGGATTGGCTCAGAATAGGCCTAGAACTGAGGCTAGCCCCTATAGGGGTCAGAGGACAAAAAGGGCAATCGGAGAAGGCAGAAAATGTCAGTGCTTTTTGTTAGTAAGACTTACCTGTATCCTCGTGGAGTGGTCTTTGGTCTCTTGTCTAAAGAGACCAGATCTTTCGGGAGGATACTGAATTCTCAAATGTGTGTGTTTGTGTGTGTGTGTGTGTTGCAATTTTACTGTTGCAGGAGGAAAGGACGTTAGCAATAATGATAGTTATTCATAGAATCTTTTCACTAACCTATATTATTAATGCTATCCTCACCACAAGTGTAAATATTATCATTTTTGCCTAATACATGAGGAAAATAAGGTACAGAGTGATCAGGTGACTGGGTCATGTCACAATTGGGACTAGAATCTATGTGGCATTTCTCCTGAGCCAGAGCTTTTCCCATTGTATAGATTTAAAAATAAAATGTATTGAAGGGATATTTTTGGTGCTGATAATAGGGCATATTTTCTTCTGTGACTTGTGGGATTTTTTTAAAGCCATGTAACAACATATGGGCAACTTTTAATTGTACCTCTATGTAGATTACACTTGGAGTAAAATTTATAGGAAATTTTACGGCAGAATTTACATTCCCAGTCCCAGGGAAACCTTTCCTGATAGTACACTTTTTGAGGCAGCCAACAGCTCAATAAACAGGATGGTTCTGGATTTGTCTGTAGCCAGCTGTGTAGCTTTAGGCACGTTTCCTAGACTTAAAAATCCGGGAGACTGTCATTCTAGCCTTACCGTCTTACGTGACCTATGAAAGCTTCCTTCAGCCCTAAGTAATGATGATACTGCACTCCAAACACTGTATTTTACAGACAGTATCATATGTAGGTATAACCACCCTCCTTTGATACAAGAGAACCCTGAGGCTCAAAGAGATGAACAGACTTGCCAAAGTCATAAATGGAAGAGCAGTTTTCAGTGCAGGATGGGGACCTCAAAGCCCTCACTTGTTCTACTGTGCCAGATCACCAATCAGTTTATCTCTCTCCCCTTTACTGGTAAAAAGTCAAACTGTTAGGGTAACAGCCTCCAGTATGGGGGTACCCCCTCAGGCATGAGCAAGATACTCTATTGGGGAACAGAGAAGAATGTCTGCACTTTGATTTATATTTATCTCATACTTTAAATATTTCTATTTTGGGAGTGTATTTTAAAATGTATATAATCAGTGTAATAGTACGTGTATGTGATGTGTAAATACATTAATTTACACACATCATACATGGAGGTTTGTGGGGTATGCAGTAAACTTATTTTTTCCTGAAAGTAAAAAAATTTGGCCAGCCCTGATTTTCAATCTAATTTTAATATTTGATTTAAAAATATTGTGAAAATAAAAAGGCCATAAAAATGTTGTGTAATAGAAACTCAGTGGTAGATAATTCTATTTGGATTATTTGATCTTTTGGATTATTTACACTTTTAGATTATCTGGGGCCATTATTCTACATCAAAGCAGATGCCAGAAGGTTGATTGAAGAAGAGATGTCTGCTTCATGTGGGTATCGTTTGACTTTTGTAACCTTGCTTTTTTTTTTTTTTTTTTTGGTGTGTGGTATGCGGGCCTCTCACTGTCGTGGCCTCTCCCGTTGCGGAGCACAGGCTCCGGACGCGCAGGCCCAGCGGCCATGGCTCACGGGCCCAGCCGCTCCGCGGCATATGGGATCCTCCCAGACCGGGGCACGAACCCGTATCCCCTGCATCGGCAGGCGGACTCTCAACCACTGCGCCACCAGGGAGGCCCCTGTAACCTTGCTTTTTCTTTTCCTTTTTTTTTCTTTTTAACTTTTTATTTTATATTGGAGTATAGTTGATTAACAATGTTGTATTAGTTTCAGGTATACAACAAAGTGATTCAGTTATACCTATACATGTATCCTTTTTCAAATTCTTTTCCCATCTGGGTGTAACCTTGCTTTTTCTGATATTCTGGTAGTAATAATAACTACTGTTTATATATTTATGTGCCAGGTACCTTGATAGCATTTTAAGTTGTATCTCATTTAATCCTCACAATGGCCCTGTAAGTCAGGATTAATAGCTCCACTTTATAGACAAGGCAATTGAAATTTAGTAAAGTGCCGAGATTTGCCCAAGATTACCCAGTTAGAATTTGGACTTTGGTCTTTCTGACTCCATAATTCACTTCTTTCTTGTTTGGTAATCTGTGTTAAACATGTTAGATGTATTTGCTAAAATATTAATTTCATACAAATCAAGGTTTTTTTTCTCCTTTAGAGCCATTAAAATGGACCCCACAATACACATCTCATCTAAACCTTATCACAAAATTTTCAAAGTGCTCATATAAGAGATCATTCTAAAAATTATATATTTTATGTCTTTTTCTCCTCTTTAAATAGAGGTAAAATTAAACTCTGAAAGGGTTCCCTAATTAGCATATTTTATGAACAGTTATATTACTCTCAAGACTTTAAAATTACTAAATGTTAGATTATTAGAAGTAACTTAAAATGGGTAATTTTGCTATTTGATATAGGAAAAGTTAAGGCTATAAATTATTTTATTGTTTAATTATGTTTGCTACATAATTCCAATTTGTCCCATTAGTTTCTATCAGAAATTGAATACGTTGTTTCATCAACAGAAGGCAAATTGTTTATTAATGTTAGGTAAGAAAAGCAAACAAAGAGGTTACAAACAAAGAGGTTAAGAGAAAAAAATCTATTAATTATGTGTGAAGCAGTATTTACTAATTTAATTTGTCTTTATAAGATACAATTCACTTTCAGTGAACAGGTCATAGATTTAAATAATATTTTCAATTGAAATTTTGGAAAACGGCTAATCACATAGAAAAGAATTTCAGGGACAAAAAGGATTAAATTTGGCCACTGGGTGTCAATCTTGATCCATATTCACAAGTAGTAAAGGCAAGAGAAATCAATCTTAAGTGACTTCAGCTTTTCTTTGTAATTTTCTCTCCAGAGAGTTAAGGGAGTGGTTTTATTTAATAACTAACACGGTAGCACATTTTCTCTTTTAAAGTCTTTGTGATTTCTCTTTCACCACCATGAAGAATCTTCAGAAAATCTGAGGAGAAAAAAAGACTAAAAAAAGTAGCAAAAGAAAATCTTTAACAAAATGGACTGATATTTGCACTTTTAAAATCTTCTTGGGCTAAGCTGTGTTGACTGGCTATGTAAGACATCACTGGGTCACTTTATTTCTGCACAGTACTCTCACTATGTAAAATTTCAAAGCCCCATAGGTCAAATATTGGTCTGGAAAGTATAGCTCTCTTAGTGAAACAGTGCATTTTTTTGTTCATGATTACTTTTTCAAACTTGGAAGTAAAACTGTAAGAGGTGTATAGAGTGGGGGAGACATATCAGCCCCATGATCCCCTTATATTTACCTCTTTCTAATGTATCCTAGAATCTAGATATACTCTGTGCATACATAAACATTTATGTATACACATCTCCTCCTCTTTTTGGGTATACAAGTGGCACAATATACATGCCATTCTGAAACTTTTAAAACAATTTATTAGTGTACCTTGGAACTTGCTTCATGTTAGTCAATATAGATCTGCCTCATTCTGAATTGAGACCATCCTTTTTTTAAAGATAATAACTAGTGCTCCGATGTTCTCATCACTTAGTATTTTAAGAGTGGCACCATGGGCTTCCCCGGTGGTGCAGTGGTTGAGAGTCCGCCTGCCGATGCAGGGGACACGGGTCCGTGCCCCGGTCCGGGAAGATCCCACATGCCGCAGAGCGGCTGGGCCCATGAGCCATGGCCGCTGAGCCTGCGCGTCCGGAGCCTGTGCTCCGCAACGGGAGAGGCCACAACAGTGAGAGGCCTGCGTACAGCAACAACAACAACAAAAAAGTGGCACCAAAGGCAAGAATTTGGTAGCACGTGCCAATCCAGATTAGAGGAAATGGAATGAAGGGAAGTTCGAGGCCTTTACCTCTAATGTCTGCAAGCCTTTGATGCCCCTTCTCCTCCTCCTTCCAACCCCCTCCAACAATCCCAAACATGCTTCTGACTTCTGTTATCTTACACTCCCTGATGAGCCTTTTTAGAAATTGGTGGTCTACTTATGCCAAGCCACAGCCATATGATTGTCCCCAAGACACATCATAGCATTGTAAGGGCCCAGAAGAAAACATATCATAAGATTAGATAAAGTTGGATATTTGCAAATAACATTAAAAAAAAAACCCAAACACCTCTCATTTGCATGAAAACCATGCAGCTTGATTTCATTCATTTCTGAACTACTGAACTGGATTGAGCATATTTTCATTTTCTCAAATTTAGTAGTTCGACTTAAGTCTGTCATCCTAGTAACAGGGCTGCCTCAAATGAGGGTCTATAATTATGGTGGATGCTGTGGCCCCAAATTTACCCTTCCATTATGTTGGACTGACATTGAAACCATATTGGACAAAGTGCCAGTAATCTTTCTAAAACCAGTGCAATCATGATGTGCTGAGATATAGCCTCAACAGGTAGCTGATGATTCCTGACTTTCTGGAGCTGCTGCACTCAGCTCTTGGGTTTCAATATCCCCTCCCATCCCAAGCACCATGGGAGGCTGTACTTAGGTTTTGAATTCATCTGGTATTGAGCACTTTCAGTCTTGCTCTGTATCTCTTGGTATCATTAGCTATACCCTGGGGGTTAAGTGCTGGGCATACTTTTTACCAAACTGTGTTCTCTTTCTCAGCACAGGCCCCTTGGTTAGTAAATGGACCTTTGAAAAGACTCAGGGCTTCATAATTCTACAAATGGTATAAAGCAGGCCCATTTGGAGCGACTCTGTTGCATCGCCTTCTAAGAGTTAGGAGACATGGTTGGTGCTTGTGTCCAGAGGGGAATGTTGGATGTTTTATGCCCTGTTAGGATTTTCAGAGGCTGCCCTTGATTTGCACCTGAAGTCTCTAGTGGCCTTAGAACCTTCCATTGCACCTTGACTGGGAATGACTTTAAGTCAAGGCTGCCCAGCAGGTTGATTTGCAGGTCTTCCGGAGCAGTGTTTCAACGCATCCTTAAACTTTGCTGCTGTTTAACTCATCAGGCCTTGAAGGCATTAATGCATCTTCTGAAAGGGTCCTGCATAAGGATGGAGGGCCAGAGATGCCAGCAGCACAAAGAAGAGCGGCTCTCGGGCCTCCACCACCAATCATCCAGAGGAATGAATTCCCTTCCTGGATTGCTCTGGGGAACTTTGGCCTCTAGTTTCTACTTTTGCCTTTGGCTGGTAACTGCTGCCAAAAGCAGGGTCAGACTAGCCTTTCGGAAAGACAAGTATGGGAATTAGTGTCATTTCTTACGTGCCCTTGGCCTAGGTAGTAACAGTTTTTCATCTATGAAATAAAAATAATAATAATGACACTGCCTGTGGAAATCAGTGAGATGGTGTTTGTAAAGAGCTTGGTACAACACTCAATAAATAGTTGTCACTAACATTAAGAGAGAAGGTTGCTTTAGCAGTTACCGGAATAGGGTAGTTTTTGTTGTTCCTTGACTAAAAGAGGACCTGCCCTCCTGACTCTGATTCATGAAGTTATGTAACTAGAAATTCACTTTCTTTCTTTTTTAAAATATTTATTTATTTACGTATTTTGGCTGTGCCGGGTCTTAGTTGCAGCACGCAGGATCTGTTACTTGCGACATGCGGACGCTTCGTTGTGGCATGCATGCGGGATCCAGTTTCCTGACCAGGGATTGAACCCAGGCCCCCTGCATTGGGAGCATGGAGTCTTACCCACTGGACAACCAGGGAAGTGCTGAAATTCACTTTTTAAAATCAAAATGTCTTGGTAAGCGTGAGAGAGAACATTCAGACGTGGCAGCCACTTACACGTTAGTGAGAATAAACTAATCTTATTTTGATAGGAAGTGATAAGGGAACTGAGCACTTTGGAGAAGAGAAAGAGTTCCCACTGAGTAGATGAAAAGCAAAAATTATTAAGCCTCCAGTCACTACAGATGAACTTCCTCTACTTTAGAGTTCTATACAGAGCTCCTCTATTTCCTTGAAGTCTGTGCCCCTTCGGGAAGAAATATCATCTAGTGATCCATGCGTATTTAGTCCCATGGCTCCCCTGCTCCATTATTAATCACTCATTAATTTCTTTGCTTAAGTTAGAGCAAGACTGGAAACAATATGGGGGCAGGGACCCCAGATCTGCTTTTATTAGCGCATGTATAATGCCATAATCAATATTTGTCTTTACTATACTACAAAGCTACAGTCATCAAGAGAGTATGGTACTGGAACAAAAACAGAAATATAGATCAATGGAACAGGATAGAAAGCCAAGAGATAAACCCACGCACCTATGGTCAACTAATCTATGACAAAGGAGGCAAAGATATACAAAGGAGAAAAGACAGTCTCTTCAATAAGTGGTGCTGGGAAAACTGGACAGGTACATGTAAAAGAATGAAATTAGAACACTCCCTGACACCATACACAAAAATAAACTCAAAATGGATTAAAGACCTAAATGTAAGGCCAGACACTCTAAAACTCTTAGAGGAAAACATAGGCAGAACACTCTGTGACATAAAGCACAGCAAGATCCTTTTTGACACACCTCCTAGAGAAATGGAAATAAAAACAAAAATAAACAAATGGGACCTAATGAAACTTAAAAGCTTTTGCACAGCAAAGGAAACCATAAACAGGATGAAAAGACAACCCTCAGAATGGGAGAAAATATTTGCAAGTGAAGCAACTGACAAAGGATTAGTCTCCAAATATACAAGCAGCTTATGCAGCTCATTATGAAAAAAACAAGCAACCCAATCCAAAAATGGTCAGAAGACCTAAATAGACATTTCTCCAAAGAAGATATACAGATTGCCAACAAACACATGAAAGGATGCTCAACATCACTAATCATTAGAAAAATGCAAATCAAAACTACAGTGAGGTGTCACCTCACACCAGTCAGAATGGCCATCATCAAAAAATCTACAAGCAATAAATGCTGGAGAGGGTGTGGAGAAAAGGGAACCCTCTTGCACTATTGGTGGGAATGTAAATTGATGCAGCCACTATGGAGAAGAGTATGGAGGTTCCTTAAAAAATTAAAATAGAACTACTATATGACCCAGCAATCCCACTACTGGGCATATACCCTGAGAAAACCATAATTCAAAAAGAGTCATGTACCACAATGTTCACTGCAGCTCTATTTACAACAGCCAGGTCATGGAAGCAACCTAAGTGTCCATCGACAGATGAATGGATAAAGAAGATGTGGCACATACATACAATGGAATATTACTCAGCCATAAAAAGAAACGGAACTGAGTTATTTGTAGTGAGGTGGATGGACCTAGAGTCTGTCATACAGAGTGAAGTAAGTCAGAAAGAGAAAAACAAATACCATATGCTAACACATATATATGGAATTAAAAAAAAAAGGTTCTGAAGAACCTAAGGGCAGGACAGGAATAAAGATGCAGACATAGAGATTGGACTTGAGGACACGGGGAGTGGGAAGTGTAAGCTGGGACGAAGTGAGAGAGAGGCATGGACATATATACACTACCAAATGTAAAATAGATAGCTAGTGGGAGGCAGCCACATAGCACAGGTAGATCAGCTCGGTGCTTTGTGACCACCTAGAGGGGTGGGATAGGGAGGGTGGGAGGGAGACGCAATAAGGAGGAGATATGGGGATATATGTATATATATAGCTGATTGACTTTGTTATAAAGCAGAAACTAACACACCATTGTAAAGCAATTATACGCCAATAATGTTAAAAAAATATTTGTCTTTGAAGGCAGGTAAATGGGCATATTTTATAAATCTCTCTATGTATAAATATATATGCACCAAAATCTATATATAATTATAAACTATATATAATTGGACCATATATTTTTATATTATTAAATATATCTTCAATTGACTATGTATTTATATATGAGTATGAATATTATATTTGAATATATATAATTATATATGTACACTTGAAAGTGATACATAGTTTAAAGTCTATATCCTTAATATTTTCATTCTGATGAGTACCTTCTTTCAGAAGGGAACTTGTACCTTTTCTAGTTAAATGTGCTTATTTTATAGAGAGGAATTTAAGGGCCAAAATGGAGAAGTTATTTCCTCTAGATCTCACAACTCATTAGTGGCAGGTCAGGGACTAAATCTGGGGTCTTTTGTTCCAAAATGGTGCTTACTATATAATACTCAGCATAGCTGAGTAGTCAAACAGTGAATGCCTGGGATGGCAGCTAGGTTAGTCCAATACATACCTGCAGATTTTATCTGGAGCCAAGTACTCAAAAAGACACAATTCAATTGCGTGAAAATTTATACTTCCTAAAATGAACCTATCTGGTTAGAGGTCAGAATAGTGGTTACCCCTGGGGGAAGTGATTGAAAAGGTCATGAGAAGAGCTTCCGTGATGTTGATAATGTTCTATTTCCTGATCTGGTGCTGCCTACGTGAATTAATTTGTGAAAAATTCATCTAACTGTATACTTAATGATTTTTGTGTGTGTTTTATTCTTTAATTTTAAAAGTTTATTTAGAAGAATATAGATTGGCTAGGCGCCATCTACATGAAAGACCTTTAGATGCTATATTTTACCCACATTAAAGTAAGAATTGAAACAAGTAGTGTAAGGACAGAGGTGCACATTTTAGAATGATCGTATTTAATCCTCCACCTTTGTTCTTTTATTGTCTCCTGGAAGTCCAGTTTCTCCAAAGTAACTACATTTATTTAAGCAATGTAACAGATAAAAATCTACCTCTTGGGCATCTTTTGACCAAATGGAATTGGAAGATACGAGGGCTTGTAGGTTTATGATTATTACCATGAGCCCAGAGTTAAAAATGCTTGTCACCTGTTTGGCCATTTTTAAGTGCACTTATCTGATCTTCTTTCCACTCCCAGCAGTAAAGGGGATGATAATTCCTCCTCTGGGCCTCGCAAGGACATTGTTCATGGGAGGAGGGGCGGAGGTGCCAGATGTAGGGCCATGAGTTGAGCAGAGCTATTTCAGATGTTCAGCATGCTTCTGCTCTTCACAGTGTGAAGGCTTGTGCAAGGCAGGTTCAAGCATATTTTTCTTGAAATGAATGTTAGCACAGAAGGGAGTGGGAATTAATGGGTTTTTATCAAGAAATAGGAGGAGGAGGCGGCTGAATGCTATTGATGTGGAGCTGACTACGGCCTGCAACCTATTTCTCATTCTTTGATCTTTTGCCATGATTTCCACCTTTAAAAGTTTTAATTAAGGCTTTGCCATAGAAAATATGGCGTCCTTATGGGCCCACCAGAGTAAGTGCAGTTTTGCAGTTTTATAGATTTTAACATCTAAATTATTTATAGAAAACCTGGGCCATTTTATATTTAAAAATAACTATACGCTTTCTTGAAATGTAGTGATAGTTGTCTCAAGGTTCTGTATTCCCATTCATTAGCTACTTTTTTTTTTAATATGACAACTCACTATACGATGCTCTTTTTTTTTTTTTTGCATCCAGACTTGCTAAAAAATTCTTTTGAAGTGTAGTGGAAATTCCTTCAATTTCACTTGCCCTTTTCTGGTTGAAATAAGAAAAAACATTAATTTAAAAAATATATACATCAATTTTAGCAATAAAAAATGTTCTTACATAGTTTGAAACATTCAAAAATAGCAAGAACCTCGTCAACATTTTAATTGAGTTCATATGATCATTCACTGCCTTTGCCTCCCTATATTTTTTCAGCTTCTTTGAGGTATAAGTGACAAAAAAATTGTAAGTTATTGAAACCGTGCAGTGTGATGATTTGATACATGTATACTTTGTGAAAGAATGTATATACTGAGTTAATTGACACATCCATCTGCACACATTTTTTGGGGGTGGGGGGTGGGGGGTGGTGAGAACATTTAAGTTTTACTCTCTTAGCAAATTTCAATTATACAACTAAAGTGATCATGTTATACATTGGACTATTAGATCCTCAGACTTTATTCATCTTAAAACTGAAAGTTTTACCAACCTCTCTATTTTACTTTTCTATTCTCTGTTTCTATGAGCTCGACTTTTTTTTTAGATTCCACATGTCAATGATACCATGCAGTATTTGTCCTTCTCTATCTGGCTTATTTCACTTAGTATACTGTTTGGCTACCTATTTAAAGTGTGTTGAAACTCCTAGGTCTCAGCTCTCTGTGTATCAAAGCCAGACCAAAGACATTTATTTATGAGTAAATAAAAACAGACAAAATTTCAAAGAGCAAACATTTTGACTTAGTGCTATTTAAAGTTCAGATTTTACAAGATCTTTGCCATATAGTTTGCCATATAGTTCAGCAATCCCATTTTTGGTCTACCCACTATGTATCAAGCTCCATGTCAGGCAATGCACAATACAGTGACATTCAAAGTTGCATTTGGATAGAAGGGGTGTGATTCTTCCTCAGCCTGAGAATGAAATAATTGTATCAGACATAAACTCAAAGAGAAATTGGTCTCTGAGACTTATTTTGTTCTGCATTTTCACTCTTTTGATATTTCCATCTTTCAGTACATGTTATTTGAAAGCCATGTCTTTATAAATGCAATGATGCATCCAAAATAAGTTAAATGACAAAGCTTCAAACGCAGCTGCTATTTAAAAAATTATATGTAGCTGAGAGGAGAAAACAAAAACTAAGAGACAAGTGAAAATTCTATAGTTACTAATGTGAAAGACTGGCGTAAATGAAATGGAGACACAAGTATTGACTCAGTACTTATTTTGAGCCCCAGATATTAAATGAGTATTTTTTTCCATTGAATGATATTGGGAAACCTCTTTGAAAAAATGCTGTGCTTAGGAGCACATCCATTGAAAAGATTCCGGGACTACTACTCCCATCTGCACCCACATTCCAGCCCTATCTCTAGTTCAGAGATCTGAGAGTCAGAGTTAAAGAGATTTTAGAAAATAGTAATTTTTTTTCTTTTTGCTGTAATTCAACCTGAGGGCTTTTCATTTAAGTTGTCATTCCTGGGGGAAAACAAAAACCTACCTTCAAACCTGATAATGCTTCCTTGGCTGGCTGCAGATAAGAGCGCTTTTGCCGTAAAGGAATGAGTTGACTTTGATTAGCTTAAAATTACTCCAGTGAATTTGTTGTCAAAGGAGATATAATATCTTTGCATAAATTTCATATAATATCTATATTTTCAGTAATGTATAGCATTTTTACATGTTTACCCTTGTTGTCAAGGAATAAAATCTGATTTAAGATCACAAAAGGTTATTTCATGATATATGTATAAGTGAGATTCTGATTAATTAATGAACTGTTTTTTTTTTCCCACCATGGACTTGTGAGCATTACTCCTTTCTCTTATTATGTTGTCTAGAAAGTCATTTACTTGTACTAAATTAACTAACGTCTACAGGAAATCAGAAGATAAGAATATCGAACGAGTCTCTCTCTCTCTCTCTTTTTTTTTTTTTTTTTGCTGTACGCGGGCCTCTCACTGTTGTGGCCTCTCCCGTTGCGGAGCACAGGCTCCGGACGCGCAGGCCCAGTGGCCATGGCTCACGGGCCCAGCCGCTCCGTGGCATGTGGGATCTTCCCAGACCAGGGCACGAACCTGTGTCTCCTGCATCAGCAGGCGGACTCTCAACCACTGGGCCACCAGGGAAGCCCCGCCCCATCTTTTAAGCTTTGTTTTTATGAGATTTATTGAGTACTAAAGATTAGTGCTTTTCCCATTGATTCTTATTCTAATAGTCACATACCTAGTTCTTGAGCCAGAAGAATATCTTTAGTCAAGAAGTGCTTATAAATTTGGGGGGACCCTTGGACGATCTAAGGGCTTCTATGGCCTTACTCTCAGCTGTGGAGACCTCAGCTGTAAATATCAACATGATACAATTCAGTTGGTCTCTAGCTCTACTATCCAGTAATATAGATACTTCTAACAGTAGAGTTCTAGCCTGTTTATCTTTCTTGCAAATTAAAAAGACCGGCCTTTCTGAAGCTGAAGTTATTAGATCTCATAAAGAACCACAGTGGGGTCTGATAAATCATGGTAAGAAATCAGGGTGCACACCAATGGAGGTTTATACTACATGGTGAAAAACGGAGGGTCATTAATAGAATGGATCTGAGAAAGACTGAGGATTCCGTGACAGGAAGAGAAGAGCAGTAGGTATCTTGATTTTCTAGAGGACTTGTACGTTGGAGCTGTCAATAATAATAACTGATACTTACTGAACATTAATCCTCACAAAAACTGTATGGGGTAAGCACTCTAATTAGTCCCACTTTGCAGATGAAGAGACTGAGTCACAGGGAAGTTACAAGCTGAGGTTGTGTTGCCAAGGTTACGTAGCTGCACAGAGGAGGTAGAGTTGGGATTTGAGCTCAGGCTCTTAATTATGACGGTTGCCTGTGTTAGGCTCATCTTCATTATTATTGGGAGGATTTGGGGGGAACTTGCTGAAAATACCATCTTCCTGTAATACCAGCAATGCTCCCCTGGGAAGTGCTGCCAGCCCTGATGTTGGCAGTGTTGCCCAGCCAAGTTTGCCCATGAAACTCCTTATGCATTGAATGTGTACAAAGGCAGCAACAAGAGCTAAACATTTCCTTTTCTAACCTCCCCCAGGGTTTATCAAGTAAAACAGTTACCTTAATCATCTCAAGGTCCAAGAGTTGGAACTTTGCTTTTTCCTAAGAGATGACTTTCTGGGAAGGTTTCTAACTAAGAAAACACCTTGGCAAAAGAGTAAAAAATTGACTATTTAGTGACTCAATCCAGGAGGCTCAGGACCTTTGGATTACTGACACAGTTCATCTGCTTTGGCAGTTATCTAGGATTTGTGGGGACTGGCACACTTTTATTAACTGCCTGTTAAGCCACCAGACATGCAAATGTAGACTTGACATATTAAAATACAGTCATAAAATGCTGGGGTATTTTTTGGGTAGAGTGTCACATCTGAAGACTAAAATTATACAAGCTTCTGTCCATTTTATTCAAATCACTGATAGTGTGGCTATGACCAATCCAATTCAAGTGTCTTCTATTTTTCAGACTATACAATTTTTTTAACACACTTTGCTCAATAGTTCTTGCAATGCACTGAATTCCAGACAAGAGTGTTGAGTAAGAATTAATATATTACTATATTTAGAATTTGATGTTTGTGATTATTAATGATTTTTAGCATGTAATTAAGAGGGAGCAACCACTAAGTTATTCACATTTTTTGTTCCCAATAATTCCTTTTGATTGTAGCGTTGGAGTGTCTTCTCCCCAAAGCCTTTTTCTGGCTTATACTTTTCCTTCCCCTCTCTCTGTGCAAACTTGTCCCTTTGTTTAGAGTCTTCTGAATTGTCACATATTGAAACCCTTGTTGTCCTTTGATGACCAGTTTGAATGCTGCTTCTTCCATGATGCCTTCTTTAATTGCTCTGCTCTCCTCTGCAAGTCTCCCAGGATTCAGCACTGGGTAGGTGTCACTCACACTATGTTCGCCTCATCCTGTCTGGATTTGCTGTTATTTCCATATGCATTTCACTTCACCTGCTAGATCAAGGGCTGGCAAACTTTTTCTATAAATGGCCAGATAGTAAATATTTTAAGCTGTGTGGACTATATGCTCTCTGTTGTAACTATTCAAATCTGCTGTTGTGTGAGATCATCCTTAGTCACTGTGTAAGTGAATTAGTATAACTGGGTTCTAATAAAACAATTTTTGGACACAAACTTGAATTTCACATAATTTTCACGTAATGAAATACTATTCTTCTTTTGAATTTTTTCAGCCATATAAAATTGTAAAAACTATCCTTAGCTTGTAGGCTATACAAAAATAGGCATCTGGTGGATTTGGCTTTGCAGTTTGAACTCTCTTCAAGACTATTAATCCACAGAAGGCAAGAGCCACATGTCAGACAACTTTGTGTCTATTTTATATGCGTGCCACAAAACCTTTAGCCAAATCAATGTTATTTGTTGAATTAATGGGAAATAAAAAGAAGACATATCTGTATCATTGAACAAAATCAGAAAACTTGAGTGGTTTATGGTCGTTTCATTTATTCTTTTTATTTTATTTTATTTTATTTTTTGCGGTACACGGGCCTCTCACTGCTGTGGCCTCTCCCGTTGCGGAGCACAGGCTCCGGACGTGCGGGCTCAACGGCCATGGCTCACGGGCCCAGCTGCTCCTCGGCATGTGGGATCTTCCCGGACCGGGGCACGAACCCTTGTCCCCTGCATCGGCAGGCGGACTCTCAACCACTGCGCCACCAGGGAAGCCCTTCATTTATTCTTTTATTCTTTCAGCTGCAAGGAAGTTTGAAGACACGAAAAAATGATGGATTTTGTTGGTGCAACTTTACATAAGCAGAATTAACCCATTAAAATGCTGCTGGCACACGAAGAGCCTAATGAATAATGTAGCCATCACTTTACCTGGAGTGTTACAAAAAAAACCCCTCTGAGTTCATTTGGAGTATAAATGTTTTAAATTACACATTGCTTTTGAAACGGGGATGAGTAGGGGTTTGTATAAGTGAGCAGAAAAAGAGCAAGAAATTCTGAAGCCCCTAAGAAGGACAAAGACATAAGAAGGTCTGAAGGTACTTTTCAGTGTATGTTGATTGCCAAATGGATTTTCTACAAAAAGAAAGTAGGGTAAAGCTGGCTATTGTTGACTTCCATTTCTTTTTCTCTTATTGTCTGAATTTTTTGCTTATGGTAAAATATACTTAATGTAAAATTTGCCATTTTAATAATTTTAAAGTGTACAATTTAGTGGCGTGACATTAAGTACATTCACAATGTTGTGTAACCATCACCACTATTCATCTCCAGAATTTTTCATCTTCCCAAACAGAAACTCTGTACCTATTAAGCAATATTTCCCCATTTCTTTCTCCCCACAAATCCTAGTAACCATTATTCTTATTCATTTCTGTCTCTAGGAATTTGACTACTGTAGGTACCTCATTTAAGTGGAATCATACAATATTTGTACTTTTGTGTCTGACTTTTTTCACTAAGCATAATGTTTTCAAGGTTCATCCATGTTGTAGCATGTATCAAAACTGTATTCCTTTTAGTGGCTGAATAGTATTCCATTGTGTGTATATACCACATTTTGTCTTTCCATTCATATATTTTCAGTTCTTTTGATTATATACCCAGAACTGGAATTGCTGGGTCATATTGTAATTTTATGTTTAACATTTTGAGAAAACACCAAACTGCTTTCCACAGTGGCTGCACCATTTTACATTGCCACCATCAATGCACAAGGGTTCCACTTTCTCCACAATGTTTTTTTTTTTTTTTTTTTCTGCACCGCATGGTACATGGGGTCTTAGTTCCCTGACCAGATATTAGACCAGATGAAAATCAGCCAACTCTGAGGATGCAGAGGCAAAGGCACACAGGTATGGAAGATACCCTCATCTTTATCCACCCACTGGAATGGGCTGTGCTGGAAGAAAAAAAATTGCAAGTCTCTCTTCTAAAGCTTGTGTTATACAGTGCCTCCAATTTTCCAGTTTGAGAAATAGTAAGGGTTTTATTAGAAGGAGTCATATAAGTTGTAAATTAGTTTTTTTTTTTTGCGGGACCGGGCCTCTCAATGTTGTGGCCTCTGCCGTTGCGGAGCACAGGCTCCGGACACGCAGGCTCAGTGGCCATGGCTCACAGGCCCAGCCGCTCCGCGGCACGTGGGATCTTCCCGGACCGGGGCACGAACTCGTGTCCCCTGCATCAGCAGGCGGACTCTCAACCACTGCGCCACCAGGGAAACCCATAAATTAGATTTTAAAGAAAGATTTTTGCAGCTACTTGGTCAAAAGTGTTCTGTCAATTTACCCACAATTATCATGGTCAGTGAAATCAGATGGCAGCAGGATCAATATCTCTCTGCTGCTCACCAAACATTATTAATGGTAGTTTGTATTTTTATTTTTACTGTAATTTAAAAAATTTTCTATTTTGCCTAATTTGCCTTTCAGACTGAGGTATTTCTAGGCTTAAATATTATTTTATAAAGTTGTCACCTTTAAGTTGATAAAATGTTCAAGTTCTGAAGAGTATAGGTACATTTTTATTTATACTGATTATATCATCCAAGTGTCTTGCAATATATTCAAATATAGCGAGTTATTCTTCTCGTGACATATTTGTTACTAAAGAGGTTCCTGTAACAATACGGTGCCCTGCAATCATTAGGCAGAACTTACTATGCTTTCAGTTGAAAAATTAGAAATTTGGAAAACTTATATCTGCCAGTGGACCTTGATAGCTTAAGAATGCTTGACTATTTTTGCTTGAGTTTTGTGGTAATATTAACCAGTGTGATTAAAAAAATTCTGTAATGAAATATATCAACTTTTTAAAGAACTAACAGTAAACTAATATTTTCCAAATGACTAGTGCATAATGTTACAAAATCCATTCAAAGTGAAAGACAGACCAATGGATTTTAGTATAACTGAGGATGAAAATTTCATTGATATGGTTTCAGGTTCCTTATTTGTAATTAACCTTTAAAAACTACAGCTTGATGGGTTTTGGTGTAGCATCAGAGAATAGTCACAATTATATAAAAAATATATTTAAAAAATTCAAATAAAAAACAACTGTTTAAAGTCATTGGAGAGCAATAAGACATCCAACAACTTGCGAGACCAAGATACAAAAAAGAAGGGGAAAACACTGAGGTAAACCCCCAACTCTACTACGTTTTTTCTCAAGGCATTTCCATTTTGTAAGCTTCACTGAACTAAGAGGTCTAATACAAAGTGGATGCTAAGATGTTTAAATATCTATTTATTTATTTGGTTGTGTGGGGTCTTAGTTGTGACAGGCAGGCTCTTTAGTTGCAGCATGTGGGCTCCTTAGTTGTGGCACGCGGGCTCCTTAGTTGTGGCATGTGAACTCTTAGTTGCGGCATGCATGTGGGATCTAGTTCCCTGACCAGGGATCGAACCCTGGCCCCCTGCATTGGAAGCATGGAGACTTATCCACTGCGCCACCAGGGAAGTCTCTAAGATGTTAAAAGTTTACTCAGGGCTTTTGGTAATATGATGGTTCTGCTGAGGTAAATACTGGAGTTCATATCTCATGTTTCCACTGAGATACCTGAGGGGGCTACACCCTAGCAGTAGGACAGACCAGAGCCAGTTCAGCTTTCTTTTTTTTCTTTTTAATTTTATTTATTTATTTATTTATTTATTTATTTATTTATTTATTTATTTATTGTCTGTGTTGTGTCTTCATTGCTGCAGGCAGGCTTTCTCTAGTTGCGGCGAACGGGGGCTACTCTTCGTTGTGGTGCGCGGGCTTCCCATTGCTGTGGCTTCTCTTGTTGTGGAGCACGGGCTCTAGGCACATGGGCTTCAGTAGCTGTGGCTCTTGTGCTTTAGAGCACAGGCTCAGTAGTTGTGGCGCACGGGCTTAGTTGCTCTGTGGCATGTGGGATCTTCCCGGACCAGGGCTTGAGCCTCTGTCCTCTGCATTGGCAGGAGGATTCTTAACCACTGCGCCACCAGGGAAGTCCCAGTTCAGCTTTCAAGAAGACTTAAATCCAGTCTTGATACACCTCAATTTGACTGGATCAAGGATTTACCTCTATTCTAACTGCCTGCTTGAGGGAAAATAAATCCTCTTTGGAGAAGGTGGCATCATCTATAGCCTACACAATTTTTCATACTCAATATAAAGTATTCAATAAAAATTTGCCAGGCATACCAAGAGCTAGGATGGAATGCCTGAAAACAAAAATATAATTAATTAAAAACAAATCGATTGGGCTTCCCTGGTGGCGCAGTGTTTAAGAATCCATCTGCCAATGCAGGGGACGCAGGTTTGAGCCCTGGTACGGGAAGATCGCACATGCCGTGGAGCAACTAGGCCCCTGCGCCACAACTACTGGGCCTGTGCTCTAGAGCCCACGAGCCACAACTGCTGAGCCTGTGTGCCACAACTACTGAAGCCCATGTGCCTAGAGCCTGTGCTCTGCAACTAAAGAAGCCACCGCAATGAGAAGCCTGTGCACCCCAACGAAGACCCAACGCAGTCAAAAATAAAATAAATAAAATAAATAAATCTATAAACAACAACAACAGAAACAAAGCCAAAGGTGGTTCTTTGAAAAGACCAACAAAATTGATAAGGAAAAAAAAGAGAAAAGACAGCAAATAACCAATGCAGTAATGAAAAGAGAGATCATACAACAAATCATGCAGATTCCAAAAAGGTAATATGAGGATATGATGAACAAATTTATGCCAATACATTTAAAATTTTGAATTAAATGGAAAAATTCCTAGAAAAGCACAAATTGCTAACACTGACCTGAGAAAAAGAAAATCAGCCTCTTGGTGCCATGTTGGTTACCATGGACCTTTTTCATATGGAGGGAGAAGCGATTTGTCCTTCTTAGAATCAACAGATCCTGTAATATGGGTTTGTTTTCCCTTCCCACAGTGCCTCTGCCAGCACCATCATTTGAAGGCTTACAAAATGCCTGATTCACTAACACGGAATCTTGAATCGTGTTGCCCCAGAACAGCAACCCATTTGTAGTGAAGGAGGTTTAATGCTGGGTGTTTGACCTTGCAATGCCTTCATCCTATTATGTACTTCATAACCCAGAAGGAGCCACCCTAATGGAACAATGAAATGATCTATTAAATTCTCATTTAAATGACCAACTCAACAACAAAACCATGGGATTGGATGCTGCCTTCTGGGATGTAGTATGTAGCAGATATATCATGCTCTGTCCCTAAGAAGTGGAAGAAAAATTGGTGCCTCTCACCATCATCTCAAGAATTTGCTAAATGACAGAAATGTAATTTAGGCTCTGCTGGTTTAGAGGTTCTTGTTCGTAGGCATAATGATTCCACTGGGGGACACAATAAAAGTACCACAGAACATTTAGGTATGACAGCTCCCTGGTCAGTAGGCTCCTCATACAGGCTTCAACTCACGCTGGAAGCATTACGCTCCGGGTGCCTGCTGCAGCATACCTTTTACTTTTTGCCCTGGAACTTCTCCACTGCTGCAGACACGGGGGCCTCAGCAAGCGTACACGCATACCCCAGGTTATGGGGAAGGTAATGCCCATGAAGATAACTCTTTACCAATAGTGGATGGGAGTTGATGGATGATTACTTCTTCCGGTTGATAGTCAGGTGGATAATTCTGAAAAGCATTCTCTACTCTTCTTAGAAGCCTCTGGGAAAACTAAGTGCCAGGTACCACAGTGGTGACATTGATATAGCACCCCTATATAGCTTTCCTCCTTCCCTGTCTCATTCTATCTGGTGCCCCAATATTGCTGCTTGGAGTTATTTGTCAAATAAATGACAGGCACTCAAGGGTTTGTTTCAGGACTCTGCCTTCAGGGGAAGTACAAGCTTAGGTACTCTGGAGCTGATCAGACTGGGTTCAAATTCTAGGTCTGCTAACTATCTTGTGATGTTCAGAAAATCACTTAACTTCTCTGGGCTCAGTTTCCTTTTTTAGATAACAGGAATAATTATAGTACCTACTTCACAGGGTTGCTGTGAAGATTAAATAAGTTGATATTCATACAGCACTTTGAACTGTGTCTAGCATGTAGTAAGCACTACATAAATGTTAGCTATTACTTGTTCAAGGATCATTTTTTCATTTTATTAGTTTCTAGGAACCTTTCTGTAATATTAAATATTAACTTTTTCGTCATAGGTGTAAAAAGTATTTTCCAATTTGTCTTCAAATTGTTTATTGTGTTTTTTTCTTACAAAATCATTTTATTTTTATAGATAAAACTATCAGTTCTTTCCATTCTGTATTGTAGGCTTTGTGCTTTGTAATATTAGGCTTTCCCGTTCTAATATTATAAAAATAAAATGTAATAGAAATAATTTCCCCAGACAATTCATTAAAAACAAGGTGTATCACTATTTGCATACTAGTTAGCTGGAACCTTGCTTGATGTCAGCAAGTTTTCATATGCATGTAAGATTCTTAGCTCATATCTGGCACATAAGTGAATATTCATCAAATTTTAGTTACTAGTTTTTTTTTTTTTTTTTTTTTTTTTTGCGGTACGCGGGCCTCTCACTCTTGTGGTCTCTCCCGTTGCGGAGCACAGGCTCCGGACGCGCAGGCTCAGCAACCATGGCTCACGGGCCCAGCCGCTCCACGGCATGTGGGATCTTCCCAGACCCGGGCACGAACCCGTGTCCCCTGCATCGGCAGGCGGACTCTCAACCACTGTGCCACCAGGGAAGCCCTGTCACAAACCTTTTGATTGCAGTTTCAGGGTTTCTCATCCTTGAATTAGTGAAACTTGAGGGCAGATAATTCTTTGTCATGGGATGGGGAGGGGGATGGAGTGGGTGGAGAGGTTAGTCCTGTTCATTGTAGGATGTTTAGCAACATCCCTGGTCTCTACCCACTAGATGACAGTACAACCCCCAGTCACAGCAACCAAAAAGGTCTCCAGATATTGCCAGATATCCCCATGGGACATTAGAGAAATAATGCTCCTTTTATAATTCAGATTGCAATGTTAATTGTAGGCCCTAAAGGCAAGGATAGCTAAGGAGAGGTTAAAACTCTGAAATACCTTTAGGATATTTCCCACAGTATACAAGATCTCAAGATCTCTTCAGAGTAAGTTGCATCTTGTGAGGTCTGATATGGGTGAAATGCCAGAAGCCAAATGCAGAGTTTATACTGTTTTATTTCATTCGTTCATTTATTCGTTCTGCAAACATTTACTGAGGGTTTGCCATGTATCAGGCCCCATGCCAAGTTCTGAGAATTTGGTGTTGAATAAGACAGACCCAACTCCTTTGATAGGGAGCCTGGCTGAATGAATTCTGATGCAAGTCTCCAAACAAGGTCAGACATCGAAGACTGGAGTTATGTCTAATGGTGCTACTGAGATAGTTGTCCTAATTGATTTCACCTGGAGGATCATACATGGATCCTGACTTTACATAGGCCCTTTCTTCATGCATATACTGCTCCTTATCACATACCTTTCTACAACCTCCAGCCCTCTCACAACCCCTGAGATAAGAGATGGACTGTGGGACTGAAGGAATTGTATTGGTCTTCTGGCTCTCAAGAGTCATTATCCAGGCAGATGTTTTCACCGACCTTTGCCTACAGAAATTGCTCCTAAGAGAGAGGAATTTGAAAGCAGGAGGCTCACCAGGTTGACCCTGCTACTGTATTCCTAGCCTTCCTCATGATGCACTATCAAGTGGCCCCGCATAGACTCTTGACTGGTGCTTGTGGTAGCGTCACCATCTGAACACGTGTGCCTGCCCTAGGCCCGCCTGACTCCCAGGGCTTCCTGCCATTCTGTCTTTAAGTCCTAAGTTTTTCAGGCAAGTCCTAATTTTATTGAACTTTTTTTTTGCAGTCTGTGAGACTCATTAGATTCTCTACTGTTTCTTTAAACCTCTGCCAAGATGTTCCCTATGACTATATTTGCAAAGAAGGAGGATTCCCTTGTCATATTACACCTGGTGTCTCCGTTTTTGGTTTGGAAAACATGGCTGCTGCCCTTGGTTGTCCTTTTAGGTGTGGCTGTGGCTTTTCCAGGCCTGGCTACCCACCAGGAACAGGCAGCTGACTTATGGCTCAGGACCTGGTCCTGAGGCTGGCAAGTCAGAAGTTGGAAAGAAAACAACAAAAAATGTTCTTTCCTTGTGAATGGCAGTTGTTATTACATCAGAAGCATACTGGGGCTGCCTGGTAGGTGAGATACCTTGTGATGTCTTTTTGGCAATTTTTTATGGTTTCAGTCTGGCTCTGTTTTACAAGGGGCAGAGATCCATTCAAACTTACTCAAGAAAAAGGAGGATGATTGTAAGGATAATCTAGGTTAGAAACTAGACCTGGAGTGCAGTCAGGAATTTAATCAGCCCCATGAGACTCTGTCTGTATCTCCGCCCTCAAGGCTGGGAAAGCAGACAGTATGTTTGAGGAAGCAGGTGGAGGCCAGTGTGTCTGGATAGTCATATGAGGTTCACAAGATGGTCAGTGTGAACCATCACTCCAGATCATTCAAGAGCTAGTAGCCGTGCTAAAATTTTTGAATTTTATTCCAGGAATAAATGGGGAAACTACTGAAGTGTTAAGACCAAGTGACTGATATGGTCTGGATGACTGAAAAAAATTACTCTGGCTTCAGAGGGAGAAGATTTCAGGAGGCCAAGGGAACACAAAAAGTGTGACAAGAGCTGGGCTGGGGGAAATCAAGAGAGCTATGAGGGCATATCGAAGAACCTCCTAAGTCAGTAGCAGTGGTTAGGGAAGGCTTCCTGGAAGAAGAGGTATTTTAAATGAGACTGGAAAATTGAATAGGAATTAACCAGATGAAGGGAAGCATTGGGAGGAGAATAATATTCTAGACAGAGAGAATAATAGGAGCAAACCCTGGGAGACAAGAGAGGAATTGTCCTTGTGGAACTTATGACTTGATGCAAAGTTTCTTAAACTTAAAAAAAATTATTTTATTTTAACATAATTTTAAGCTCACAGAAAAGTTGCAAGAATAGTGCAAGAGACTCCCATACGCCATTTGCCCATTTGTTCTCTTTCTCTCTTCCTAATTGATAAATTATGAACTCATGTTCCTGAACCTCTATTTATTTATTTATTGGCTGCGCCACAAGGGCAGGATCTTAGTTCCCAGAACAGGGATTGAACCCCAGCCCCAGCAGTGAAAGCATGGAGTCCTAACCACTGGATGGCTAGGGAATTCCCGTTTCTGAACCTTCAAATACTTCAGGATGTATTTCCTAAAAAACAAGGACATTCTCTTTCACAACTAATATCATACATTATAGGATATTATTATTCAATCTACAGTCCATATTAAAATGCCTCTATTTTTTTCCCAATAATACCCTTTAAAGCTATTTCTCTCCCCAGTCCAAGTCCAACCCAAGGCTGTGCATTGCATTTAGTTGTCTTATCTCTAAAGAGTCCCTCAGCTGTTCTTTGTCTTTTGTGACCTTGCCAACCTGAAGTGTAGAGGTTGATTATTTTATAGAATGTCCCTCTGTTTGGATTCTTCTGATGCTTTCTCATGATTATGTTATGCATTTGTGTAGGTATACCTTGTGGTATCTGCTTTGTTTACCATGTGTCTAGCTTCTGTAATCCTGATGCATCTGCCCTGCATGCATATGCTGGACACACCTTGTCCTGATAATATACCTGAGTCACCTTGCCTTGACCTCCTGCCTCCTCCAGAGTTTTGGGGTGGGGGCTGTTATGTTCAAATACTAACTATCCAATCCTAAACATGCTTACCCTGCCTGTCTGTTCCCTGTTCCTTCCCATGGAAATCACAATAAAGGTGCTTGCCCACAATTCCTCCCTTTTCCTCTCTGAGTTATGACTCTGATGGTTGCCTGTGTGGCCCCCGATGTCCTGACTTGTATTCCCTCTTTTGGGATCTGTGAGTATAATAAACTGTCTTTTCAGTGGCCATCATTTCCTGATCTGTTGGCCTTACCATACCTAAGTAATAATAAAACCTATTAAAACACCTGCCCGTTTCTCCACTTAAAGTTACTATTTTCTCTAATTAACGAGGAATTTGTAGGGAGGTACCTCAAACTTTTTTGACTGAGATGCATAATAAGAAATACATTTTACATAGTGGAATGCCTGTTGCACAAGAGCTTTGTGAAACAACACATGTCCTTTCCATATGAAAGTTATTTTAGTTTCTATTCTGCTCTGTTTTATTTGAAAATAAGTCTTGTCTGACCTACTACCTTGATTTCATAACCCTCTAATAGTTAATTACCTTTGTTTGAAAGCACTAGTCTGGTGGAAATATCACTTTGATCATCTGTTTGCAGAATGGAAAATAGATGTGAGAGGGCAGACTGACAGCAAGGAGCCCATGATAAGGTTCTGGCCATAATTCGGGTGAGAGAGGTTGGTGGCCACTGGCAGTGAGATTGAGAGAAATGGGTGAGTTTGAGAGAGAAGTGAGTGGATCGAGGAACTTGCATATGGAGTGGGGAAGAGAGAGGAGTCAAGAATGACAATTTTGGCCTTGGCCTGTGGGGTGGATGGTGGTGCCTCCTACTGAGACAAGAAACACTGAAGGTTTATAGTTCAGGCTCCATCATGTTGAGTTCGAACTCTTAGGAACATTGGCTTGGAACTGTCCAGTGGGCAGTTAGCTCTGTGGCACTCAGGAGGCAAATCTGGGTTAGATTATTAGCAAACCGAAGTTGGGTCATACTCAAGGAGATTTTACAACTTCATGTCCACTGCAGGAAGCAGAAGTTGGATCAGGATAGGAACAAATGCTCTGAAAATATTTCCAGTACTTTGGCGTTGAGATGCATAATAACATAGACAAGTCAAAAATAAATTTTAGGAAATCAATGAACACAAATTTACTAGGATAAATTTCACTTTTCCATACTCTCCTGTCTCTTTTGGTTAACTGTGCTGTAATGTATAGATGCATAGATGTAGAGAGAAATGTGGAACATAAAGAAATTACACGTTTGCATTACGTAGGAACAATGCTGGCGTAAATCACAACTGCGTTAGCCTGTGCTTTGCCGGATTCTGGTCCTTAGTTGTAATCCTCCAAATCTAGCAACAGGCATTCTCAGGTATAGATGCGGAGATAAAGACATGCGCACAGTGCAGGCTGTAAAAGATGCTTGGTTTTAAGTGGCACGAGTTTGGGACTGTATTGAAAAAAATGAGGTTTTCTAGTGGAAAAGAGTGTGGATGTGTGAGTTTACATACAGTGTTGGGAATGATGGGCCGTGCTTCGTTATTGGTCCCTCATCCTCCAACCCCACCCCTTTATCTGCTCCACTCCCTCCCTCTTCCCTCCATTCTTCCCCCCTTCTCCGGCGTTATTCTGGGATTAACGGCGGGGTCGGCCCCATACACAAACGCAGCTGGTTCGTACGGTCAGCCTGAGCCCTGCTGTGCAACCACGTCAGGAATTCCAGTAAGTTGGCAACACTGGAGCACAAAGACAACAACAATGAGGGAAACCCTTCAGTGCAGAAAGGAATGTTTGGAGCGGGGGCTGCTACAGTGAAAGGACACAACCCTCCCCCCCGCCCCCCATCGCGCCTGCGCTCACCCTCCTGCACCTCCGCGAGCCCACGCGCGCTCTGGGAGGGACGCAGCCCCTCCCGCGCCTGCTGTGTCCCCGCCCGCGTGCCGCTGCAGGCGCGCGCCTCCCGCGCCCGCCGCAGCTCTTTGTAACTCGGTGGTGCGGGGACGCTCATTGACTATGCAGCGCGACCCCGGCGGGCGTCGGAGCGGCTTGACCCCGGCGCGGTCTCGTACCATCGCCCCGGCCGCCCGGAACCGGCATAAATCACCCGCCGAGACTAAAGTGCAGCTTCTTGCTCCCTCGCCCCTTCCCTCCTCCCACTCGCCTCGTCCCCCTTACTTCCCAGCCCCCCTGCCCCTCGGGTCCCCAATCCTGCCTCCTCCTCGGCGCCGCCCAGCGCCAGACTCTGCGCAGGGAGGCACATAGCGTTCCAGTGACTTTGGTCAGAGCAGAGAACTCTGGATTCCCAGTCCTCGAAAAGAAAGCCACAGAATCTCTCCCGTCCCTTCTCGCACCCTACTCTTTTTAAGGCGAAGTTTTCTCTATCTGTGGCTATTTCTCTCATCTTGTCTTTCAAAAATAATACCTATCTCCCCCTTCCACCTCCCCGCAAAACTTCACCAACCACTAAAGTCCGACTGTTGGGGGTCAGCAGAGTCCCACAAGATCCATGCTCGGGGGACTACGTGGAACGTGTTGGGCTGCTGCCTTCACGGCCACGGCCCCTCTGGCTGAGGGAAAGGGCTGCTGACTCCCTGGACCAGGGCCTGGCTCCTGGGGCAGGAAATTCTGGGGTGACCCCTGGCCCGGAAACGGCCCCTCCTCACACAGGGCTCCCAGTGGCCAGGAAAGAGGTGGCACCAACCCTCCTTTTTTTTGTGGGCACTGGAGTCACATATCGGGTGAGGACGATGCTCTGTAAGGTTAGCTCAGTGCTTTGGGTGGCCGCCCACCCCCTGCCCCTGCCACCCTGGCTAACGCTGCCCCAAAGAAAGGAACTGCGGGGCCCTCTGAACCCCTTACGTTTCTCCCTCACATAAAGGGGCACCAGCATCATCGAGAAGACGTCCATTCTTTCAATTTTGCTTCAAAATGGACAGATTTGTACGAAGTGCGATCTGGCCGTGACACCTGTAGACGTGGTGCTTACGAAAACTAAACAAGGATCCGAGGCGCCCCCCTGCCCCCAATATTGATCCAACTCCCCCCATAACTTGTAAAAACACAGATCACCCCATCTCAGCGCCCTAAGGGGGAAACCAAGGTGTCCGAGGGAGCCTGAGGATTGCAGACTAGAGAATGGTCTCAAACCTCTCCAGCAGCCTCTTTACTTCTCTTTCCCCTTCCCTTCTCTTCCTTCTCTCTCTCTCTCTCTCTCTCTTTTTTTTTTTTCCCCGTTTTCAAAAACTGTATAGGTGGCAGATATCCGCGTGGACCGCCTAGCGGACTTCAGTGCGGAGGCAAATCCTGCCCGCGTGTGAGTGTGTCAATGTGAGTGTGTGACTGTGAGGGGCGTGTGTGCGCGTATGAATGACCGCGTGTACCTGGGAAGTGTGCGTGCACGTGTGCGTGTGTGCGCGCGTGAAGGAGCGTATGAGACTGCGTGTGAGGAGTATGTGCCTCTGTGTGCGCGAGGCTGTTTCTGTAGGAGTGCATGCGTGAGTGTGCACGCATGTGTTCGGGTCCCCGCTCCTCTCGGAGCTGCAAAGTGCAGGGGGCGGGCCGGGCGGCAGGGGGCCTGCCCCGCGGGATTCCCGCATGCTAGTTCCGGGGCGGGCGGGTCTAAAGGGCTTTATGCACTGTCTGGAGGGTGGGGACTGGCGCGGGTAGAAAACGGGATGTTTCGGGCGCGGGGCCCGGCTTTCTGCCACTGGGAGCCCGCCGAGGTGCGGGCCTGAAGGAGCGCTCTCCAGCGGAGGCGCTGCAGTGCTGAGTGCGACGCGCGCCCACCTCCCGGGGAAGGAACGGCGAGGCCGGGGACCCGGACCGTCGCGGGAATGGAGCGCACGGCGTCGGCGGCGTGCACGCTGCTGCTGGCTTTCGCCGCCTGCCTGGCGCCGGCCAGGGGCCGAGGTAAGCGCTCACCGGCCGGAGTTCCGCGCGGAGCGCCGGACTTCCCCGCCTGGGGCAGGGTCGGGTCCGCGGACAAGCGGAGGGGACCGCGACCGGCAGAGGCCAGGAGCGGGCGGCGGCGCGGCGGCTCCCCCTGGGGCGCTCAGGTTGCCCAGCGCTGGCAGAGCGGGAGCGCCCCTCTTTCGCCCGCCCGGGAAGTGAGCTGTCGCAAACTTGAGAAAGCAGCCCCTCCGGTTTCGGTGACAGCGCACCCCACGGGGACCCCGCCTTTGTTCCCATCGGGGTTTGTCCCAACCCTTCTGGAAGGCACTTTGCGGTTCTCCCCGCGAGTCCGCAGCCTGCTCCCCTCGCTGGTTTACTCTCTGTGGGGCCGAGCGGTCCTTGGCGCTGCTCGGTGCGCAGTTTTCCACCTGCAGCGCCCGGCCCGCGAATCCCTTCGCGCGCCCAGGCTGCGGGCTCGAGCACCCCGCCTCTCTTCAGCAGCGAAACTTGGTCTCGCCGTGACCCCCAAGAGACCGTATTTCGATAAAGATCATTTACGAGCCAAGATAAGGCCGGGAGGTGGGATTGGTCGAGAGAGCGGCTGATGTGCTGCAGCGTTTTCTTGAAGGGTTTCCCTTTCCACCCGGGGGGGGGGGGCTTTTGTGTTGATGAATGGGCCCGTCTGCGCGGCCAGAGTTTTGAGGGCTCGAATGGAGAAAGTTTCTGCTATGAAGAGCTGTAAACTTCTCTCAAGCCGTCGGGGAGTTTTCGGTTTTTTACAGAAACAGGCGAGGGAAAGAGGAGGAGCGAGTAGTGGAGAGAATAAAAATAGTAAGGTGAAAAGGAGAGAAGACAAGCAAGTAGAGAGTAAAAGGGAGAGAAGGAGGGGAAAGAGAGAGCGGGGAGAGAGAGGGAGAGGGAGAGAGAGAGGGAGAGAGGGAGAGAGAGAGGAAGCTAGGGATGAATGGGAAGGGCGAGGAGGCAGGGGAAGCAGCGAGCTCTCTCCCTGGCTTTGCGTTGCTAGGTAGCAGCCAAGAGCTGCGTGTGACCGACCGCCAGACAGACAGAGCGAACTCTGCTGCCTCCACGGGGACTAATCTGTCTGTGGGGATGGGAGACACCACCCCCCCCTTCCCCTCCTGCTCGGACAACTTAATTGCCCTACAATGAAAATGAAACCCCTATTGTTGTAGGATTAGCCAAAGCAATAAATTGATTTCCCTGGATCACATATTGGGGTTGACGGGTGGGGACTGCAGAAGCCCCCATTGATGACGGAGAGAGGGGAGGGCTTGTGGATGGGCCGTGGCATGTATTCAAATGGTTAATCTGCTTTCTTTCCTCAATTCTTAGCGTAAGCTCCTTAGAAGGAATCAACTAAGTAATTATACAGCAACTCCTAGCAGTACCCATTGCAGACTTCCTGGGAAGAAGTTTGGAAACGCCAACAAACCCCACTGGTTGTGTAAAAATCTTTGGAAGAGGAGGGGAGGCAGGGGGAGAACGTCAATAATTCTAACTTTGAACACCTTTTCTCAGTGTTGGTAACACAGAAAGAGGACTTATTATTATTGTGGAGGGTTTACTGCAGGGCTTAGCGTTATATATATCTCGTGTCCTAAATATAGCCATAGGATTTACTGTATGTTCCTGTCAGTGCCTGGCAAAAGGAAATGTCCGGATTCAACTGGGATACATCTGGGTTGTCCGCATACAGCCAAAACAGATGTTCTCTTCCCTGGCTTGATGGTTTAGTCACCAAGTAACCTGTACTTACTCTTCTTGGTAGTTTAGACCCATCCATCTTTCATTCTATAATAATAATAACGTAATAATAATATGTATAGTAATAGTAACATATCATATACTTATATATGTGTCAGGCCCTGTTCCAAGTATTTTACACTTCTTGACATTTAATCTTTACCACACGCCTTTGAAGTAAGTACTCTTACTACTTCAGTTTTACAGATGGGAAATGGAGGCATAGAGCAAGTAACTTGCCCAAGGTCATGCTGCTAGGACATCACAGAGCTGTGAGGCAAATCCTAGAGATTCTGACTCCAGAGGCTATAATTTAACTCCTACTGTATGTGGCTCTCTATCTCTTTTGTACCAAAAATGTCATGCCCCCTAAGTTACTGTCCCCTAAGTTACTGTCCCCGTGTGAAGTTACTAAGGAAGCTGAGGGGCATTTTGCAAGTTTTTGCCACATAATGTAAAATCTGCTTACTGCTCATAACTAGATATTTTCAGAAACTCTTTTCAGGTTTCTATCACCTGAATCCTACTATCCTCACTCCCAGTCCTCCTTGATCATTTTTACGTACGTGTCCTCTGAATGTCCTCAACCTGGGTGTTTAAGAAGATTTCTAGATTCCTGTTGTATTGATTTTTGATTTAGATGAAGTAAAGTATGACGACAGTGTAAATGCCCTTATTTTAGCATAAAATATTTCAGGTAAGATCTTACTGCAAACTTTGTATCATTAGAAGTTGGAAAGAGTGTCATAGTTAGTCTTTTAAAAAATATCACATGTCTGCAGCTAAAAATTATTTGCATTGTCCTCTACTTTGTATAAAGCTGTTTAAGAAAACAAAAATGTGGGAGGGCCTGAACTCCATCAATGGCTTCACCACTTCCTAGCTGTGTGACCTTGGGCAAGTCATTTAACTTTGCATGGCTCAGATTGCTTATCTGTGAAATTGGTATGCTAATGAGGGAACCTACTCCATGACATTTTATGAACACAAAGAGATAAATGTGCTTAGTGTGGTGTAAGGCATGGTAGACAATGTTCATAAGCTAGCAGCTCTTTTTATTATATTGATCAACAGTAAATGTTACTTTTTTTTTTGCTTACTACTCATATTTCTAATTTCCAAATGCACATAGGAAAGTCTTTAAGCATTTTCCGTTTAACATTTCTTTGAGGAATTCCCAGATTCCAGAATGTGATTTGAAGTTTTTTGAGAAAATGGTATTGATTCTCAGGACAATGATATTCTTTCATCCAACAGAAGTTTGGTTGTGCCCTTAATAGTATCAGCTTTTCTGACAATTACATCTTTGGGGGCAGTTTATATGGTTAAAAGGATTGTGTGGCCAATAACAAACAGGCAACATTTTGGTTCCATCACATCTCTGATACCTGCTTCTGCTTTTATTTCACAGCAGTTGGCTTCTCTTTCTCTTACTGAAGTTCTTCCTTGCCAGTCTTTGGGGCTTCTGCTTAAACTCCCTTCAACAGTGTGCTTGTCCTGTTTTAATAGAAACTTTAATAACCTTAGATATCAACTGGTCTTCTTGCATTATTTTATAGATAAGTAACTAAACCCTGGAGGGAGACTGAAAGGGAGTGAGAGGGTGGGGATTAAGTGCCTTGCCTAAGGGCATAAGGCCTGTGATAGAGCCAGGATCTGAACCTGAGTCTCCTCTCCTCATTCTACAGGACCTTTTTTAGAGACATGTCCTCTAAATGTCCCCAGGTTGAGGAAATTTCTAGATTCCTTTTGTGTTGATCCTGACTTATCAGATGAGGCAAAGTATGATGAAGAGATGATCTTGGCGAATCTTCAATTGGATGGGTCACCTGTCTCAGGCCTAAGCTGAATCTTATGATAACCATGTGTTTTTAGCTTGGTCCAGAACTTATGCCATGTCAGCACCCCAACTCCCAAAGTCTCTGCCTCTGGATCCGTTTTTCAAAACCTTGGGCCATCAGAGCACATTCCTGAAGGTCTCTGGGTTTTGTAGTGAAGGCTGCTACATGACTAGATTTTTAGTGTTATTCAAGGTAATTATTCGGTCATGGTTAATCACTGTCCATGTCCTTTAGTCATGTACTATAAGAACACTGACAGGTTTCAAAAAATGTAAATTAAAAGTTAAAAAAATCATTTTAAAATAATGATCTCAAGAACTTAAATGTATTTCCCATGTGACTGGAAGCACGTTGCAATATTGTCTTTGGGGTTTCTGTTAAGTCCTAGTAGCTAGAACAAGGGATGTAGAAAGTTGAGGTGCTTACAGCAGTTTGTTGAATTGAAAAGAGTTGGTATAACTCACATAGTTATATCATATACTATTAACTTTGTGATCTTGAGGAATTAAAAAAATTGTCACCACTGTGGCATTCCACAAACATTTATTAATAAGTATCCACAGTGTGCTAGTGAGTCAGCAGTATCAACACTACAGAAAGGTTAAGGAGGATGAGAACTGAAAAGAGAAGTCTAGGTTTCACAATTAAAATGGGCTGCAACTTTGCCTTTAAGATTCTGAGATCGTCATTCTCTAGTTCCTAATAACCCTGGCTGTGATCTCACCAATATTAGAAAGATTTGACATGTTCCAGCCTCAGTGTTTTGGGCTGCTTCTTTAGAATGATCAGGTTGGTAGATGTTTTGAAACGTCAAAGACATTTCTTTGATGCTCCCCGTGTTCTATAGGGGTCTGTGCAAATGTTTCCTAATTGATTTCTTGACAGTCTTAGCATTGTGAGACAAAGTAGGAAGAGTGTGAGATTTTGGGGTTAGGGGATCTGGGTTTGAAACTTGCCTCTGCCATTTGCTATCTGGGAAATTCATCACAGTGTACTCAACTGCTCTGGCTTGGTTTTATCTGTAAAACAGGCACATGTCTACCTGATAGGGTGGCTATGCCAATTAACTGAGATGTGTGTGAAGTGTTCTTTAGACTGTGAGGTCTCATATATTCTTCTAGCCATCATTACTGCCTCCTTCAAGAATCTAACTTTTTCCAAACTTGAGGAGAAGATATTGTATCTTGGTATCCTTTTTTTATTTTTATTTTTTTAATACAACTGATCCTTTGAGTGATATTCCTGGGCATGTTTGACATAGTGCTTTAGTGGCTACAGCAACTTTACATAGTAGTCTAAATTCTCATGTTTGTGAATGACAGAAACCTAAGTTAAACTGCTTGAAGCCAAAAGGGAAGTTTATTGAAATACGTAATTGAAAAGATAGAGCCATTAGGTTGAACCATACGGGACTGCTGTTTTTCTAGGTCAGAAATAGTCAAATATGGCAATTTCACTTGGTTCAACCTAGTACAAATGGGGGCTCAGCATATGTCATGCTGATCTGGATTCTCTTTCTGTCTTCTGGCTCTGAGATGACTCTGTTCTCTAGCGTGTTCTTCTCTGGTGTTATAAGATGGCTGTTAATGGCTTCTGGAACCACATCCTTTCATGTCATATCCAATGGGAAAGAGCAAGAGTTTTTGTCTTAACTGTTCTCTGCAAAAGTCTCAGTTGCATTTCAGGGGCTCTGCTTAGGTCATAGCTTATCGGAGAACCAATCACTGTATCTAGGGATGTGAAGTGTGTCTATAGCTTAGACTTTGAGTCACATGCTTCGTCCCTGAAGTCATAGACTAAGGCTAGACCCCAGAGGGAAAATTGGGTAAGGCTCCCAGGAGAATTGTGAACAGATGTAGCGCTGCAGAAACAACAGGTGTCTAGAACACCTTATCAGATAAAACCATTTTTCCACATTATGTATGAAGACAGACTTGAAAAGGCTGTAGAAATTTCTCAAGAGCAGGCAGTCCTGGGGTAACTCAATAATTGAAGGGGGAAAAGTACTGGAAACATTTAAGGCAAAAAACATGGTGCTGTGTTCGTGTGGTCATGTTGCAACTAGAAGATTTGCTTGTAGCCTAAAGGATTCTTATTTGGAGCAGAACTTTGTGATGGACAGGAACGTTCTAGAAAATGAGCTGAGAGATCAAAGTAAGGAGCTCTTGAGTCCATTGTAGGATTTCATTTTTCAGTGAGTCGTAGGCCCTTGCTCCTTTTCCAACTTACTTCATTTGTTTTTATTCCCAAGATGTTGTCCCTTTTCCAGGCACTAGACCCTGGCTGTGAGAAAGAGGTAGAGAGAAAGAAGAGAGAAGAAGTGTTTGGAGACATATTAAGATGCGTCTATGGAGACAAAATGCACCTTGGTGCAAATCTAAGAGTCCTTAGCATACACCCTAGGGTCTTCTTCTATAAATGGTAGAATAGGTGTCTTTCACACTTTACTGGATTAATTCAGAAATGCCAAACATTTGCACTCTATGCCGATGATTATTTTGCTGGTCTTTAAGTCTTATTTCTAATATCATGTACCAAGAAACTGGAAACGTCAGTTTCCTGGAAATGTAAGTCTCACCAAGAAAATGACAGATGAGACAATGTGAAGTTTCATGTTAAAATCTCTATGCTTTTGGTCATTAGCCCTCAGGTCATGCCTAACCCCCAAGGTTATTGGAAACGGTGAGAAATGAATGAAAGCAGGAAATGTAATTACCATTCTGTGCATTGAAAAGTTAAGCCACTGTTACCATGGATACAATGGCTTGTTTATTGTCCAGATCTTGAGATTCCAAGTCTGGAAGCAATACCAGAGGTCTCCTTTAAGTTTATGTACCATCAGCCTCATGCAGATTCTTAGTAACTTTTAAAATAAGCCTTTACTCACTGATTCACATTAAGTAATAGCATACCTACTTTTGAGTGTCCAGCGGGTGTTGAGGAAACCCAATAAAGGGAAAGAAGACCGCAGCTACAATTCTGTTATGCTAGACTTTCTTGGATTCTCATATAAAAACATCCTGTCTTATAGTGTCAGAGGTTTGCTTGTCACCTTGGGTCCAATTCTTTGGTGTTTTTGTTTTTTTTTTTTTGCGGTACGCGCGGGCCTCTCACTGTCGTGGTCTCTCCGGTTGCGGAGCACAGGCTCCGGACGTGCAGGCCCAGCGGCCATGGCTCACGGGCCCAGCCGCTCCGCGGCAGGTGGGATCCTCCCGGACCGGGGCACGAACCAATGTCCCCTGCATCGGCAGGCGGACTCTCAACCACTGCGCCACCAGGGAAGCCCCCAATTCTTTGGTTTTTAATCTCATTAACAAGGAGAAGTTTTTCTCAGTAAAGGCTGAAAAATCAAAACTCATTATTTCAATAGGGAAATCCTCAAATAAAATTGAATTTAAGGATAGAAATCTTTTTTATATGTCAATCTTACCTACCTTTTAATCTCACTAAAGGGGAGGAGAAAATGCTAGTGTGTACTTCCACACAGGTTTGATTTTGATGTGGGAAGGGTGTGGAGGAAACTTTTTGTTGCAAGAAACAGAAAACCCACCTCAAATTGGCTTGAACAATTAAGGGTATTTATTGGCTCATGTAAGTAAAAACTTCTGAGTCATAGCGGGGTTCAGGTGAGGTGCAGTCATGGCTCCAGTTCTCTCTCTTTGTATTTTTCTTGACTCCACTCCCCTCTAGGTTTCAGCTTTGTTTTCAGCCTGGCTTCCCATATTGTTATATTATAGCTGCCAGGACAAATGGGGCTACATGTTTTCTTGATCCTATCTAAGAACAATTCAACTTTGGGAAGATTTCAGCTATGTTCTCAAAAGCATTATTTCATCACGATTTATAGAATGCTATAATCTCTAGGGTCCCTAGATGGGAATCAGCTAGCTTCCTACATTTGGCATATCATCAACATCACATGGGGAGCTTTAAACGGCATGTAGATTCTTAGGCCAAAACCCACACTTACTAAATTAGAAGGATGGAATCTGTTTTGTTAAGTAATTCTGAGAGTCAGACAGTTTGGGAACAACTGATCTGGGTAACCTGTCTGATTTTAGTTTTGTAAACGGAAACTAATTTGCCATGACGAATTCCTTCCAGTAGCAGTGAAGTCTACTCTGTTAAATCTATTCTTTCTTTTGGGTGGGGATGTTACAAGGTAGTTACAGTAACGAGGAAAACTACTCTTTTATATCTGAGGGTGATATGAAGTACTGCCCCCGTTCCTGGCCAACATGACAGTCCCTCCCTGTAGCTACTATTTGTGTCTTAATTAGATTCTTTGTTCTTTCCCTGGACACCCTTGATGCCCTTCCTCCCACTCTAAGAACCTGAGATTCTTTGAGCTACTACTTTCAACTACTGTTGGAGGTCTTCTTGCCCTTTTCCACCCAAGTCAGGGATTCATGTCAAGAGAACCCCTGGCAGAACTCATTGGAATCTAAAGCAGCCGTCTATGTTTGGTATGGGAGTATTGGAAAACCTTGTAGCTCATTCACTTTATATCCTAAGCCCAACTCTTTGTTGATCCTACTGGCACTTATAGTCCATTGCTCCTGCCACCTCTTCACTGCCCTTCAAATCCCTCAGTTATTCACTTCCTCAGCTTATATTCTATGGCCCATCGTTAGCATCACTTCCTTGCCTCCACCCTCAGCAGTCTGGTCCTCTTTTCTCAAACCTCCATCCAACACCACCTGCTCAGACAACGTTGCTTCTTATAAACGTGAAAATAGAAGCAATCAACAGAACTCCACAAACTCCCATAGCCCAACCATCATCACTTGAACTTCAGCCTGTACATTTTGTCTTTCCTCCTGTTACTCTGGATGAACTTTCCATGCTCTGTAACCAGTTCATTCATGTTCTAGATCACATTCTCTCTCACCTCTCACCATTTGTCTTCTCTCGTGAAATCTTCTTTTCCCCACATTCCCTCTTGCTATCACCAATTTTCTCTGTTTCTTGGCAAAAATCCCTTGGCAGATTTGTCTTTTTTGTTTTTTTGGCTGCACCACGCAGCTTGCAAGATCCCAGCTCCCCAACCAGGGACTGAGCCCAGACCCTTGGCAGTGAGAGCACAGAGTCCCAACCACTGGACCACCAGACAGATTTGCCTTTATCCACTGTAGTTTTGTGTCAGTTGTTCTCAAATCCATGCCATTCAAGTTTTTTCCACCCCCCCCCCCCCCCCCCCCCCCCGCCCCTTGACAGGTATTTCTTTGGCCAAGGTCACCGATGACCTCCATGTTGTTAAATCCAAAGATCCATTCTCAGGTCTCATCTTGTTTAGCTGATTAGCAACATTGCATGTAGTGTGTCCTGCCTTCCTCTATGAAACCACATTCTCCTGGTTTCCTTCCTTCCTTGCTGGCCTCTCCTTGGTATCTCATGCTTGTTCTCATCCATCTTCCTGATTACTTTTCATCTCTACATTACTTTGGTTGCCTCATCCTGTCTCTTTAAATACCATCTGTATGCTGACAACTTACAAATTTATGAGTGTAATCCAGACCCTACCCTAAACTCTAGTCCTGTATATCCAACTGCTTATTTGAAATATCCACCTGGTTGTGCAATAGTCATTTCAGACTTATGTCCAAAAACTGAACTCCTGATCTCCACTAATGCCCCAAACCTGCTTTCTCCATAGATTTCCCCATATTAGTAAATGGCTTCTCCATCCTTGTTCAGACTCCACACCTTGGACTCTGCTCTGACTCCTGTTTTTCTTTTATACCTCACATCCAATACATCAGACAATCCCATTGTTTCGATCATCAGAATATATGTAGAATCCAACCACTTGTCGTCTTTACCACTACTGCATTGATCCAAGTCATGGTCACGTCTTACCTGGATTATTGCAGTAGCTTCCCTACTGATCACCTGCTTCCCTTCTGTCCCCTTCTGTCAACTCTCACCCCCCTTTTAGAAACCAGTCAGATCCTGTCACTCCTCTGCTCAAAAGCTCCAATGGCTTTGGTCACACAGGAGTTGGGTTTTCCAGAAACAGACGCTGAGATGGAGTTTGGAGTGCAAGATATTTATTAAGATCAGTGTCCATGAAGGTAAGGGGAGGAAGCAGAAATAGGCAGAGGAAGAAACTGAACTGTGACAAGGCCTTGCTTGACCCAGTGGGGAGTTCTGGAGCTACAGTTGGCAGAGAGAGTGTTCTGTGTGTCAGGCTGAAATGGCCTCCCTCAGTTGCTAGATGTGGCCTGCCCTGGCAAGGTACCTTATTCTACAACTGAGATGGACCTCAGAGGAGCTCAGTGTAGGTAGAAAGTCCTTCCCTGCAGCTGGTCCTTCCTTGAAGGGGAATCTCGGTGGTACATCTCCTCATCTCCCTGTCTATCATTGCTTCCCAGCTCATAAAGAGTCAGTGTCCAAGTACAGACCCTAACCATCTGGCCTGCACATCACCTCCCTGAACTATCTCCTTCTCTCTCCCACTCACATTGCTCTAGGTACAATGATATTCTTGCTTTTTCCCCAACGCAGTGAGCACCTTAAGGCCTTCATACTGGCTTTCTCTCTTCCTGAACATTCTTGCCTCAGACTGTGTATGACTTGTCCCTCACCTTCGATAGGTCACTGCTTATATGTCACTTTCTCAGTGTCACCTTCTCTGATTTTTTCCTCCTACTTTCTTCATTGCACTTAACACCTTCTGACATCATGGACATAGTTATTTGTTTTTTTAATTTATTTACTTTGTTTTCCCTTCCCTAAGATATGAATTCCAAGAGGGCAGGCATTTTTCTGTCTTATGCATTGACTTATCCCTAGTGTCCATAATAGGGCTAACTAAATACATATAAGTTGAATGAATGATGGATAGATGCCACCGTGAGCGCTAAAACCAAGAAGGGCAGCCTAAGCTCATCACCATGTCCTTGGTATTGCCAGCCCTTAATTCTGCCGGGCTCCTGGAGGCCCCATCAAGGTCCTGATGGAGGAAAAAGAAAATTGCCGTCTCTATCAAAACAAGTGGCTTAGCAACGCTGTTTCTCTCCATTTGACTCTCCCCTTCCTCCGCCTCACTGCCCCCCAACTACTGATGAATCCCAATGCATTTGATAGTAGTGGATTCTGCATCAGCCTTTTTAACTTCCACCCCACACACTTGGTTACCCTGTGAGGATCCCCTGTACATACAGAATGGGGCTATTTTAGGGACAGATTTGATACAGTTGCTTTTACAAAAAGATAAGCCAAAGTTTTTAGACTTTATGTTAGCGGACTGTCATTCTGTGTTTAAACAGAACACAAAAGAAATCTGTCTGAGACCATGGCACAGTGAAAACAGCCTTGATCAGACAAAAGGCCCTCTTTGAAGAGGGGAGTGGTTTCTCAACCTGGGGAGGCGGCGTAGACTATGGAGGAAAGAACATCACATGTCAAGTCAGGACATTCATGGGTCTTGTTCCTGATGAATGAACCAAAAATGGGCCCAACCGAAGAGGGCCAGACTGCTGAAAAATGCCTGTGGCTGCTTGTCCCTAGGCACAATTTTTCTCACTTTAGACCCCATTCTTTTTTTTTCTTTTTTTTTTTTTAATTTGGCTGTGTCGGGTCTTAGTTGCGGCATGCGGGATCTTTCGTTGCAGCACACGGGCTCTCTAGTTGTGGTGTGCGGGCTTAGTTGCTCCACGACACGTGGGATCTTAGTTCCCTGACCAGGGATCGAACCCATGTTTCCTACATTGGAAGGTGGATTCTTAACCACTGGACCACCAGGGAAGTCCCTAGACCCCATTCTTTTGATGACTTCATAATAATGCAACTGTGACCAAATAGGTTAGAGGCAGAGGAATGACTCAGTGACATGTATGTATTGGTGAAGAAGTTGGGAGAATGACCTGACATAATGACTGCTAAAAATTTTGAGTGCTTTCTATGTGCCTGATACAGTCCTGTGTTTTACAGGCGTAACTTTACCCACGTCTTTATTAACAGTTTGAACTTTATGGATAAAGAAGCAAGGCAAAGACAGGTGAGGTCATTTGCCCACAGCCATCTAGTTATTAAGTGGTGGAACCAAGGTTTGAACCCAGAGTCCTTAATCTTATGTGTTATCACTGTGGGTAAGTAGGAGCAAGTGCAAGATAGTGCCTCTGTATCAATCACACAAACCCTCATTTAATGGCTCATATTATGATCAGGGGACCTCATTTCAGAAGCTGGTACCTTTGCAACTCAACTCTTGGACATTTTTGTGCTACTTTTGGCAGTCATTCACTCGTTCATTCATTACATGTCGATGGAGACCATATCATGCTTCGGCATGTGTAACCGGGTACAACAGAGGATAGAGAGATTCCTGCCACATGGGCCTACCCCAAACAGCTTACTCTTGAAGAGTACATTTCCATTTTAACCTAGTTTTCCCTCTTTACTCTTTTGGTACTGGCTGATTCCTGCTTGCTGACTTTCTCCTATACTACCATTCCTTTATCTAGGAACGTCCTCTTCTCTATAATTACACATCTTTTAATTCAGAAGACCCTTCCCCAATCAGAGAGTTCTATTTTAACTTCCTCTTAGGGATGGCAGTGATGTACAGATTTTTAAAGTCTGCCGTTGCTTAATACTGATAGAAAAATTCCTACCAAGTTCTCTTACTCAAAGTCCTAGAAGAAAGTAATGAACAACCAAGTGAGAACTGAGACTCTTTACAGCTGAGAAGTTTAATCGTGTAGAGATGGGGAAGGCGTTTGCCTGTGGGCTGGAAGGTGCGGGAAGGGCTAGAAGTGCTGGAACATCTCTTGGCTCCAAAGCATCTCTCACCCTGGCCAAAGATGTCTGCTCCGTCACCATTAGAGCCAGTTCTTTAGCGTAAGACACTCTTCCCCCCGAAACTCTGGTTAAAGTGAGATATGTTTACCCCTGTCTGGTAAAGTAGTTCGTTGAGATAATAACACACAGTAAACATTTGTCAGCGTGAGGTTCAGAAAGAACGAGACGCAAAGCTGATGATTTGATGCGGTGGTGGCGCGAAAGAAGGGAAGAAGGCACCAGAAGGCGAGTCTTGAAAGGGAGCCAACCTCATCTCCTAATTATTTTGCCTAAATCAGCTTTTCTGGGGAAGAAAGATATTATTGCTTGTGCTTTTTCCTTAGGATAACATTATGGGGAGTTTCTGCTGTGAATCTGTCAAAAGGATGTCAAAGATAGCACTTCTTACTTTCTAGTAAGGCTCTCCTTCCTCTAATTAGCTTAGCTGAAATACGATTGTTAGAACAAAAGGAAAGGTTGATCCTAAAAGCAACAAAGTTGCAGCACTCCATCAATGATTCCTTCGGGATTCATCGGCATCAGGTAAGGTTGAGAGGAAGCTTTTGGATTTAGTGTAAATGGAAGTTATAATTTTTCTAGACCATAATGATGACTACTGATAGGAAATCCAGTGTTCTTCCTTAGTTAGTATGCAATAAAAAAAACAGTTTGCAAATGAATAAGGTGAAATCCACACATTCCCCAAATCCATTGCTAAATGGTTAATTTTTATGTACCACCACTCTGAATTATTTTTCCAGTTCACTTCTGGCATAAAAATTTACTTCTTCCCTAATATTTGGTGCAGCGAGGTGTTGAAAGAATTTGCTAAGTAATCACTGGAAGCTAAGATTCTAGTGAAAAACAAAATGCACGGTTTAAAAATTGAATGTACTAACTCGGAGACAGCAAAAATTAGATGCTTCTTGCTGTAAATAATTAAACCCAGCAGGGCAGACAGGAGAGAACATGGGACTTGAGCTAAGAAGGATGCATAGTGTAACTGAACACTTTCACTTCCCTGTAAGGGAAATCAAAGAGGTCTTTAATAGTTGTTGCTGATTGTGAATATGTGCAACAAAATCCCACTGTAATCCAGATTTATTTTTCAAGCATTTTGCTTTGATTGAAGGAATGAGAAAGTGAAGGGAAGAGGAATGGTATTTGATTGAGGCCCTTTAGCCCTCTTTTTCTCTAGGAGGTCCAAGCGTGGTTTGTCACTGTGACCTGGGGCTTTGGTTCCCTTCAGGGCCTTCTTGCACTGGGGTTGCATTGGTAGATCAAAGACAACTGGTTCTATTTTCTTGCCAAGAAGCAGTGGATCTATTAATTGAGAACTGGGCTGACACGAGACACATAGGATGGATTCTGTCTGATTTTCTCTAACAGGGTTGGTTTCCTTAGTCTCCCCACTTCCTCCACTTTTTTCGAGGTGGGGGGCAAGTAATTGGCCTTAATTTTTCTATCTGTATAAAAGGGAATAAGATTTTACCATTTTCATACGGGTGGGCTTGAATATTAGCCTTAATGAAGTGCTTTATTTTATTATTTAAAAAATTAACGTAGACTAAAATGGTGTGTGTATAGTTCTATAAATTTTCATACATGTATATATTCGTGTAACCAGCACCGCAATTGGGATTAAAACAGTTCAATAACCCCCCGCTCCCTCGATTCCCTTATGCTATTCCTTTGTAGTCACACCCTCCAAATAAAGTTTCTAAGTTCTTTTTCTGAAAACTCACTTTCCCACATGAAAGCCTCGATTTCTGCCTTTCATTTGTTCGTTTTAATTCAGGAAGTGTTTCTAGCTCATTTCTGAAGTAATTCAAAATGACATGGGTGAATGGTAAGTTTGCAAGGCTGGTTTCCCCTTATTGTATGGAGGAAAAAACTGGAAAGATGGAAGCTCTTTCAGTATAGCCATACAGGAAAAAAATTGCCTAAACTTGGCTTGTTGCTAGATTGGAATCTGCAAAGAAAACACACTCAAGGAATCTCCCTTGAAGAGGAGGACAGAGGTTTATTTTTTATTTAACGATTTACCCCTTGACACCTGGGAAATGATTAGTTGATGTTTTCAAAGAAGATTAAGTCAGTGTGGTTAATTAACTGTGGTAATCAGGTGACTTAAATTAATTAACTCCTTGTTAACAATTTCCATCAATTTTGTAAATAAATGCCTAAATCAGTAAATTATATTCTTAAGATTAAAGGCTTTATTTCCTGATTTATTTTATTGATGACAAATTAGAGATTTTTCTCCCTATTTCATTCCCTTCCTGCCAACCTGACAAATGAGAACTAGCTGGTTATAGTTCGAGAGGAACACACCAGAGTACCTTTTAATATGTGGTTTTAAGGGAAAGTCAGGCTAAAGGACACTTTTGCTCCTTCATCTCAGCACATTTTAAAAGATTTAGGGGAATGAAACTTAAGAAGTATGTACATAGCAACATTAAGGGAGAATGGAGGTAGCAAGTAATGATGAAACTCACTCTAGGATAAGCTTTTTACTATGAAGTTTTTAATGTTTTCTTTTCTTTCTTTTTTCTAAGTGAAAAGTGAATGAGGGATGTTATAACATGAAACAGAATTTGGCTTTGAGCTAGAAATAAATTTTAATGGATAATTAGGTGTTCTATTTAGAAGGAATTTATCAAAATGTTGGGATATAGTGATTGCATTAGTCAGTAAAGCTTGATTGCAGGTTTAAAATGCCATGCAAATATACAACTAGAATGTTCTTACTTTTTAGAATCTTTATAATTGAAAATTCTCTTCCCTGCTTACATGATTATGTCTTGGTCTCCAATGAAACATGTGAGCTGGAACATTACCAACCTGTCCCCCATGCCCTCAAATATGCCGTTGCATTTTCTGAAAGACATTGAACACTCAGGGCATTTGCATTGTGAGACAGATGATATAGGGTTATTTAGGATTCCTTCTAGAAGGAATATTTGGCATCTTGAATAACTTTTGAGGAGTTAGAATATATTTACGTATTTGCAAGAATTCAATGCTAAGATCACTCACATTTTATAAAGAGAAAATTCCTACAGTTTCCTTGAAGGTATAGAAGGCAGCCTCAGTTGTGGGAATGAGCTGACGTCAGTGACGTAAATTTACATCTCTGACTGCTAAGCAAAGTTTTGGGCTCTCTGGCCACAACCCCTGCCCCCTTCTCCACCTACCCAAGGGTCCTCAATCTCAAGGGTCTTCCCTGGATGTAGTTCACCTGTGGCCAAACCTTTCTGGTGCTGGGGCGCTGCCTGGTGTTGGAGTTTGGAGATTTAGCTCTGTCACGTTCCAGATGTGCCCCTCTGGGCTATTTGACCTCTCTGGGCTTCAGTCTCCTGGACTACTTAGTAATTTCTACTCCACAGGTTCCTGGGAATATTTAAAGGACCTTGTGAGCATGCAAGGTCCTGGCACTTGGTGAGCATTCAGTAAACATTTAACCCCACAGGGAACCTGGTGCTAAATCATTCATAGTTGACCAGCTCTTGGTTAGGTCAATGCAGCAGAGCAGCCACCATGCTGTGTCTTTTGAAATAAAGGAACCACTTGTCACATTCTCTATCCATAGAAATTGTTGAGGAAAAAATACAGTGTTTTTTTTTTTAGGAGGGGGAACTGTCAAACAAGGAAGCATTAGAAGACAGGCATTGTATCTTGCCTTTCTACCCCCAAGAACATTTATTTGGACTTTCACCTTTAGGGCTTGAAAGCACAGACCCAAAATGTCATGTTACGTAGTATTTCAAACTTCTCAGTGGACTCAGTGTTTCCATTTCATGTGTCCTGTACCTACTTCCTGTAAACCTGGTCCTCTGCAGAGTTTACTGGTGATGTCTCTGTAACTCTGAGAACAAGAATGATAGAAGGATGGGTCTAAGTAGAGCTCAGGTGTGCCCTCTGGTCAAGGAGAAAGCTTTCCAGAGGGAAGAGTACATTAAAAGATGAACACTTGGCTTTGTGAGAAGTTTTAATCAGACCACGTAAAAATCATAATTAATGTTATAACAGTTCCTTATTATTCCGTAAAAACAGACAAGGGTCAGTGAGAAGTTTAAGAGGTGAAAAGCTATCAGTCAATCCAGATTTGGTTCATAATTACAGTGAATACATTGACGTATTTATTCCACATTTACTGAGAGCCTACTGGGTCCAGAACTGAAGACACAAAGATGAATAAGACATGTACACAAACAGTTGTGCTACAAGGTGAGAGGTGTGGTCATAGAGGTTTGGGAGCACAGGAAAGGGAGTGAAGTCAAGTGGACCTGAGGGGGCCAAGAGCCAAGGAAGACTGCCCTGATTTACTACTTGAACAGATTCTTTTCTGTTTTTTTAAAATTCTAATCAGAAGAGCAGCCATCCTAATTGAAGAAATATTTTTGTTCCCCAGTGTGGATTTAGATGTAGTTCAGAAATTGACTCCCTATATCAAATGTATATGTATGTTAAGCTAACCAGTCCACTACTTTATTTTTTTATTTTTTACATTTTATTTTATTTATTGAACAGAGTCTTGAGGAGGGTGTGTTGGCAGGAGATGGAGCTGGGAGAGTCGACTCTGGTGAGACTAGAGGACTTTGTGTGTCAAGCTAAGCAGTTTGGTGCCTTTGAAAAAAATGTAAGCTGGGAAGCACAATGATTAGACTTAGATTTTATAAAGATAATGCTTTCGCCATGAGGAAAAGCAGATCAACCAGTTAAATTAGAGAATTACTGTAATTATCTGAGAGACAGATGATAAGGGTCGAACTAAACTTGTGGACCTCAAGGGGACCAGGAGGAGAAAGAGTCATCGTGGAATACAGAAAAAGCTTTTTATTTGTTGCTGTTTTTGATAATTACCATTATTTGTTTTATAAGTTCATATGTGTTATTTATGGGAATATTAGACATGTCTTTTCAATGTACATTCATAAATACTTGATGGTATTATCTTGAATCCCCTTATCTGAAAAAGTTCTAGCATATTGGGTATGGCAAGTGATGTTTTCCTTGGTTTTGTTCATTGATTCCTAGTTGGTACAGCTTCCTTGCAGAGTATCTGGAAATGTGTAGGGGCATTTTTGGGGTTGTCACAGTCCCTGGTTGTCACTGCTAGCATTTAGAGGGCAGACAAGGATGTTAAACCAGCTGCAACACATAGGACTACACTACAAGGAATCGTCCAGTCCCAAATGCCAATATTTCTTCTGTCAACCAAGGGCCCATATTGGTTGATAGGGAGTGGACAAAGAGGCAGGAAGGAATAATACTGGTAATAAGGGCTGACATTTGTTGAAACTTATTATGTGTCTGGGATATAGTCACCAGAATTATAGCATTTAGTCCCCATTTTACAAATGTGCAAACTGAGCCAGAGTGGAGAACTATCTCTGAATCTTGCATATTTAACTTTAATGTGCAAGTATAAGCGGAAAAGGAGAAAAACATTTTCTTTGTGCACTTGTAGTTTATCAAATCTCAGGATCCACCTCCAGGAAACATTTCTTCCAGTTCCAGAGAATATTGGCAAAGCATCACCTTCCAGTATTTTTTAAAATATGGAAAATATTTGATGACATTTAAAAAAAATTAGGGTGGCTTTATGGATTGGGAGAAACTCTCATTTGACAGCAAAACAGTTGGTGCTCCATAAATGCCTGGTGAATTGAACTGACTCCATGGAGTCACTCCGTGGCTTTAGAGGGTGCCAGGATCTTACAAATTTATTTTTTACTTCACATAAAAGGAAACCTGCTTCAAGCACAGTCTTGGTAATTTGAAGGCATGTGTCCGTGACAAAGGATGAAGAATGTGGCTCTTTCTTGGTCATGCCCTACACTTTCCTGCCAGTTCCAGTTTGTTCCTTCTGCCAGGCACACCCTCCTCTCAGGCCCCCATATCATAGCTTAAAAGCACCTTCCTCCACAGGGCCTTTCTTGATCTCCACTGAATGTTATCTGAGCCTCTCTCACAGCACTTATCATCACACCATGAATTACAATTATTTATGTATGTATTTTATCTCTTCCTCTAGAATAGGACCACTGATGCTAAGAGTTATGCCTGCTTCCTCTGGTATCCTGTATCTGGCACAGAGCCACGTGTAAGCAGGAGCTCAAGAAATCTTTGTTTGGTGGAAAGTTCTTTTAAGAACTCCATGAGTTGTAGTAAAGCAACTCCGTCCCCCAGGGGAGGTGATAGGCATGCTCTACTGTGGATCGCTGTTGCAGAGAGGATTTTGTTTGGCTTTGTTTCTCCCTAACAGTAACCAGCAATAGGAGGCTGGCTTGGTACTTCCATGGTATCATCAGGGACCTAGGTACCTATCTTCTTGCTCCACCGTCCTCTGCTGGTGGCTTCCATCCCTAAGGTCACCTCATCCAAAATAGTTTCTGTAGCCATAGCTACTTCTGCTCCATGCTAGGTGTGGAGGAGGAAAAAGAAGGGCATGCCCTCCCTCTTTAAAGGAGACTTCCCAGAAGTCCTACATAACCCTATTGCTTGCATTTCTTCTCATTGATCAAGACTTACTCCGGTGACCCTACTTAGCTGAAGTCTGGGAAATATAGCCTTTTGGCTGCACACACTGTTCACCTGAATAAAACTGGGATTCTGTGTCTGAAGAGGAAGGGGAATGAATATTGTGGTAGGCTATTGTGGTCCTGGCCATAGATGGTCAGGTGACAGTGGGCATTTGTTACACTTTGAGGACCACATTTTTGTAAAGACATTTGAACTGAATTTGGAGGACAGAAAAAAGGATGATGAGAGAACCAGAAACCATGTTACGGGAGGAATGATAGAAAAACTGGGGATGTTTCTTTTGGAGAAAAGAAGAATCAGGGGAACAATGGCTAGCTCTCTCTTCAAATTTCAAAGGACCATCACATGGAAGAAGGATAAGGCCTATTTTTAATGATTCTAAAGGATAAGAAGGGAATTGTAGGCACATAGCATGCACCAAAAAAGAAGGCTGGAATTTGACTTTAATGTCTCTTTTAACCTTTGACCTTATAGAGATGTATACTACATACATGCATCTGTGAGTCTGATTTTGAGGTTAGAAATATTGTTTGTTCTATAGTTTCTTTGTTATCAGAATCCCCTTTTCTCAGTGGTTGGTGTAGTGGTGCTACTGCATTTGCAGTTTATATTTTGAAAAGCTCAGGACTTTTCCTTCTGTGAGGTGTGGGCTCTGTTTCCTTTATGCTTGGTCATTTTCAAAATGTCATCGAGAGTCAGAAACAGTTTCCACACTCAGGTGAGGAGAATTCTTAGGTTGTAGATACTAATATCAGGGCTTAATAATTCCATATTGTCTAACTCAGTAATTCAATAACTATTGTCACTATCAACTTTGGACTAAGATATCTGTTCTTAGGCAACTGGTTAATGTTATTTAGTTAAACATGAATTCTTTTAAATTATTATGAAACATTTTAAACATCTGAAATGTAGTTGCTGAAATATCTTAAAAACAGAGGCATTATCAACCAGAGAAATAAACTAGCAGAGTTAATTTATCTCATTAAATAGTAATTTATTTTTGAAACTGCATAGATGTGTACCTGAAAACTTGCCTATCTTTGTGAATTAAGTTCGATTTTTCTAGTTCAGTTTTATTTTGAATATAGATGTTTTTCTTTTGTGAACCTCAGATATAAGAAATAGTTAAGGAGAGAGTATAATTTAAAATAGAAGTGATAATTTAGTAATAAGATAATATGAAATTTCTGTATTAAATCAGCTTTTTTGGGGCAATAAGCTATAATTCTAATTAGGGTAATTTAAAAAGATCTTCCAACTGGGTTGCAGGTTATGAATACAGAAGTGCTAGAATATAAGCAAATATATATTAAACAAACAAACAAAACCCTGAAAAATTCAAGGTTTAAAGGATCAGAAAACACCTGCCTAAAAATAGTAACAATAGCTAACGTTCGTTGACCATGTCCTTATGTGTCAGGCCCATACTTCTTTTTTTTTTTTATGTTTTGTTTTGTTTTTTGTTTTTTTTTTGCTGTACGCAGGCCTCTCACTGTTGTGGCCTTTCCCGTTGCGGAGCACAGGCTCCAGACGTGCAGGCTCAGCGGCCATGGCTCACGGGCCCAGCCGCTCCGCGGCATGTGGGATCTTCCCGGACCGGGGCACGAACCCGTGTCCCCTGCATCGGCAGGCAGACTGTCAACCACTGCGCCACCAGGGAAGCCCCAGGCCCATACTTCTTACACTATTTCCATTTTAACATTATGAGTAGGAGCTCTTATTATCCTCATTTTTAGATGAGGAAACAGAGGCAAGGAAATTAAATAACATGCTCACTCACCATAGTGTCAGGAAGAGGTGGAGCTGGAGTTTGAACCCAGGTGTAGACTTCAGGGGCTTCTCTCTGGAAAGTTACTTGGGTTTCTAAGCAGTCTTTCCTCTTCCCTCCCCTTCCTCACCCCCCCAATCTTAGAGTAGTATATCAAGCATACAACCATCTGGTTATTCAGACTTCGTCTCTTAAACTTCTGTAGAAAAGCTTTAGACATGCTGGGCTGAATGAAAGAAGGGAAATATAGACTCCTATACTTGAGATGCATTCCTACAGGTGTAATGGAAAGTACACATCCAGGAAAGCATATCAAGTCCATTCCTTAGTCAGCAAGCTTTGAAATGTTGGGCTTCCGTGGTTGTGTGTGTGTGTGTGTGTGTGTGTGTATCTGTGTACATGCATATATACACAGATACACACATACACATTGGGTGGAGTTGGTGAATCTTGTATTTCCCATGGAAGGAGTTCTTTGAGTTACGTAGATAAGGGGTTTCAGTTTACAAAAGAACCAATACTACAGTGTTTCAATAAATCATGTTCATTTGTTACTTGATTCTCTAGGCCTTTGGAGTCATTCCTTTTGCAATATTTCCTTAGGGCCTTTTTCTTCAGCCCGGATTAATCTAAGACACATTACACTGATTTGAGATGTCACCAGTTCTCCTGGGAAACCCTTGGACTGTATTTTCAATGGCCTGTGCTTTTATGGAAAAATGCTGTTTCACTGCTGATGAGGTTTCTGGTATCAGCAAAGACAGTTGATCACGTACCACATTAGAAGCCCTGATAAGATCCTCTATCCCCCTAAAATCTGTGCCATCAATCTGGCGAGGAAGGTATTTGGGCATTAGAAATGCCTAAAATGCCACAATTAGAAAATTCACTTCTTTGAGGGCCTCCTATTTTCTGCTGAAAGTACCAGTATCCATAAAGGCTTTAAAACTCAAACTTTGCCGTGAATAAGTTCATTTGGGTGCAGATTTTGGGGCTCAGGGTCGAGAGCCATGAAAACTCTGGCCACATTATGGGGGTCTAAGGGAGAGAGAGGAAAGGATTTTTAGACAAGGGTGGGGGAAATGAAGCAGAGGTAGGACACTTTAACTAGATAAGGCCCTAATCGCCTCATTCCTGGACTATCAGAAGAGCCTTTTAGATTTAAGCTGCTTTTACCTCTTTGTAACTTTACCGACCAAGCTTAGTGAACTGTTGAGTGCTCTTAGTGAACAGAGTGACCACAGTCCTTCTCAGGGAAGAACTGGCTTCACTTAGTTTCTGGCAGGAGGTGGGCTGGCTGTGCGGGCTTGCACGAGGACAGCCAAAGCTGTTGTGTGTTTGCTGTCTTTACTGTAGTCACCTGACAGTTGTTATTCTGTCTCCTTGAGAGCACATAGATAAATGGTCTGCCAGAGCCTCAACACACGCTGTTGGATTGAATCGAAGTTTGGAGCGTTTGCTCTGTGAGGTGGAGACTGTTTAGGAGGGTGGTGAGATCTCTCTGTTTCATTACCAGGGAAGCGTGTTGCTGGGGTCATGGCAATGATGGGATATTTTATTCCTCCTTTTGGAAGGGTTGGATGTCTAGGTTCACGTAAATCCATTCTTATTCAACCAAAGAGAAGGTAATAACTAAAGATGATAAAGTTTTCCTTCGAATGTATTGCAAGGCATAATCACAAATGATTTTAGTCAAAGAATGTGTGCATTTGTAGCATTTTTTTCTATTACGTAAGAGAACGTTTAGAAACTAGGATAATGAATATCTTAGCATTTTAAGGAAGAATTTGAAATTTCATTTTTTTGAGCCTACGCCCTGGAGAATTTATGAGCTTTCTAAATGAAGAGCTTTTTAGCTTAGCTTCAGTTGATTAAAATCCTGGATTTCTTTATGTACTCAGTTCTGTGCCATATGTTGAGGTGAGCGCTGAGGTCAATGGGAATACTTTTATGACCATCAAAAGGTCACCGTGTCCAAGTTTAACGTGCAGTATAATGATTTAAAGTCCACTCTGGGAAAGCCTCTATATTTATCATCAAATTTTGGGGCTTCCCTGGTGGCGCAGTCATTGAGAGTCCCCCTGCCGATGCAGGGGATGCGGGTTCATGCCCCAGTCCGGGAAGATCCCACATACCGCGGAGCGGCTGGGCCCGTGAGCCATGGCCGCTGAGCCTGCACATCCGGAGCCTGTGCTCCGCGGCGGGAGAGGCCACAACAGTGAGAGGCCCACGTACAGCAAAACAACAACAACAACAAAAAAACAACACATATCATCAAATTTTGTGTGTGTGTTGAAATTATACACTTACGGTATTCCACATAAAAACTCCAGAGGCTTACCTGAGATCGAGTGATTTAAAATAGACGAAGAATAAAAATGCTTGTTGTAGGAAAATAGGAAAATGCATAAAGAAGAAAATAGGAAACCAGTGGCAAGCTTGGTGTTGGCCCTAGCTTGACCTGTGTGTCCTAGGATAAATCTTTTCAGTCTTGCCCTTGACCTCAGACTGGACCAGTGGCTACTTGGTTCATGGGCAGGCAACCACCATCCATCCTTGCTCTAAATGCTGAGCCTCCCACAAGCAAGGTGGCTCAGGCTTTGGGAGTTTTCTCTCAATTAATTATTAAGGGAACAAACAGGTCTTATCTGGTGAAGGCATTGGTCCCCAAATATTTTACTTCCTAGGCTGTTAGAATGTTCGAGATGGAAGAGAAGTGAGTGTGCCCAGGAGGGAACCACCCTTCCCGGAGGGACTGCTGTACTTCAGGCTTTATGCTAGTGGTTTACAGGGACCTCTTTAATCCTCACCAGAACCTGGTTTTGCAGGTCAGAAACTTTGCCGGTAAGGAAACTGTATCAGAGTTTAAGTCCCAGTTCATCAAGCCAAGTCAGTTAAGCAACCAATACTTACTGACTGAAGATTTAATGTTGAATAAAACAAACAGTTCCTGCCCTCATGGAACTTTTTGAACGATATGGACACAGTAGTCAGTGCTACCCATGTGTCTTGGCTCTTAGTCTAGTATTTCCTCCATCACTATCTTCTTATTTCAGCACTTATTGAGAAATCTGAATGTCTTACTGGACTTCATTTAAATTGTCTTTAGTATAATACCTAAGAACCTATATTCTGAATATCAGTTCATTCATTCATTGTCTAAGTCAGCACTGTATAATTCAAGATGCCCAATGTCCAGACTTAAGACAGCCACTGAAAACTCTATTCTTGACCAAATCCCTAATATCAGTTTATTTTCTTGTAATTACTTTTTTAAAAAGTGTAATGCAGACAAAATTCCAGTAAACAATGGTTTTAGTTTGTTTGTGTCAGTTAATAGAGATTTTATTGTATGTACTTCCTAGTATAGTTTATTACTGAAACCATTACTTTTTTCCAGCATTAGAATTCTAAGATTCTATTTTAATGCATGGTTAACAGTTTCTATTTATTGTGACAATAAGTTCTTACTGTCACTACTTATTGATACTTAAAATACAGATTAGGTGAAATCTTAGGAAATATATGCTACTTTTTTTCTTCTTGCTTTTGACAGTCATTGCAGATAAACTTGTAATTTTATTTAAGCTTCTCTTAATACTGGGGGAATTATAAATTCACCATATATAGTTAGAAACCCAAACACCATTTCATTACACGTGGGTATCAGTGGGTGACAATATAATATTGTTGATTCTGTGTCAACAAGCTATTGAGTTTCACATTATAACATGAAGTGATGACATTTATAGAGCCTGGAAGTCATTTGGAGACCCGTAAATATTGTTTAAGCCCAGGCATAACAAACCGGGGCCAAAGAACTCCTGGTTTAACAGATAACCTGCTGGTGAGGCGTGTCCTGAAGTTCGTTTTGCTCAATTGCTAAAATCAATATAGTAGAGGAGACAGAGGAAATTTCGTGTCATTTTACCATGAAAATCTTTGTAAATGTAATAAATCCTATTTTATAGACTCCCAAGTTAACAAAATCAGCTTTACCTTTGACTCTATAGGGAAACTAAAGTCGTGCTTATGTTAGCAAATTGCTTACAATAAAAATTACAAATTTTGATTTGTGGAATCAGATATTCTCCTGTAGCTTTCTTTTTCTCCCTCCTATTTTTTGTGGGGGAGCGTATAGAGTACTCTCTACTACAGAGTAATGCTGGATATAAATGTTTTGTATAATATGGGTGGGACGGGGGGAGGGGAAGTCCCATCCTTTATTGAAATAGCAGAGAATGACCTGGACATATAAATAAGCTCCTAAGGATTTGGAGTTGACTTCTTAAGAGTATTTCTGGACTCTCATGAGGGTCAGTATGGAAGATAATTGTTCAGTTGGTAATTAGATTGGAAGAAACAGTGGCTCTAAACAGCAGGATCTATTAAAAAAGTACACAAGTCATCATGATCTCATGACTTTATCACCTTTTGGAAATCAACTTCACCCATATATTACAATGCATCATATATCGTTTAGTTATTGAGGGTCATCTGGGTACTAGGATGTTCTGTGCTAGGCACTGGGATTACAGAGGTATTTATTCCTGCTTTTAGGAGCTCACACTTTAGAATAATGCTCTGTTATTGGTAGAGTCATAATAAATTCTTGCCACCTTACTGTCACTCTTCTTTTGGTCTCTTAATCTTATTTACTTTTTCTGTTCTTTATTTTTCATATATCAGGTCATGGTGGGAGAATTTTGAGCTTCTGCTTATAAAATCCTTTCTGAGATAGAACATCCCTAGAAGGGAAAAAAAATACAAAAACACTGTAAAACAACAAAACCAGTTTTTTTAAAAAAGTTAATGACACAATACATATGTTGTGTATGTCTTACACATACAAAAAATGTTGGCTTCAGTTTACCAGATGATTAGTTATCAGTACTTATTGCCCAGGAATAGGCTTTTAAACTTATTGGTGGAAATATTTTCACATTGTTGCTGCACAGTATTTCTTAAGAGTTTAGGAAAATTTGTTGTTGGTAGAAGCCATACATGCCCATAACTAAATCATCAAGGTTGAGTCATGCATGTGTGCTCACCTCAACTAGTCTCCTAACCAACTGATAAAAGTCAGTGTGTAAACACTGTGATAAGCCACCATAAGCCCTGCCATGATCAACATTTCTGGTCAGAGTTGTCATCAGACTTGCTTATGGATGCGTAAGTATTTGTTGTTTCAGAGTAAATTTCATACATATATATGAAATTATATATATTGTATATAAAAATATATCTGATCTCTACTTTCTGAAAATATACACATTTAGAATGAGAGCTTATTTAGTTCCTAGCTGAAATTTGTGACTCATAAACCCACTTACCAATTACAGACTGTTCCAGCCTGGATTTGGGCCATAGCTAGATAAGAATGAGTTACCATTTTGTATCAAATTGTGGTTAGGGTGCAAGATGCAAGGTCTCATTAAATTTAGTGTTTGGATGCTGATTGTTGACCTTGATATCTCTCCTTTCCTCCCCCTCTCTCTTCCTCTTTCCCCTTTTCTCTTTCTTCCTCTATTTCTGCCTCTTCTCCCTTTTCATGTCTTGAGAGCCTATTGGTGTAACTATTGTGAATGGTCAAGAACTAAATAACAGGGCTTCCCAGGTGGTGCAGTGGTTAAGAATCTGCCTGCCAATGCAGGGGACATGGGTTGGATCCCTGGCCCGGGAAGATCCCACATGCCGCGGAGCAACTAAGCCCGTGCACCACAACTACTGAGCCTGCGCTCTAGAGCCTGTGAGCCACAGCTACTGAGCCCGTGAGCCACAGCTACTCAAGCCCGCTCACCTAGAGCCCGTGCTCTGTAACAAGAGAAGTCACCACAATGAGAAGCCCACGCACCACAACGAAGAGTAGCCCCCACTCGCCGCAACTAGAGAAAGCCCGCACGCAGCAATGAAGACCCAACACAGCCAGAAATAAATCAATTAAAAAAAAAAGAATGAAATAACATAGAGTAAGGGATAAAGAATACAGCAAAGTGTTTGTTAAATGAAAACAAGGAAAAATTGTACAGCACAAGGAAATATAGCCATTATTTTGTAATAACTTTAAATGGAGTATAATCTATAAAAATATTGAATCACTGTGTTGTACACCTGAAACTAATATAATATTGTCAATCAACTATACTTCAATAAAGTCAATAATAAAAGTTAAAGAAAAACTAAAATAAGATCAGAACAAAAAGGTGTTTGTATGATTCAATCCAGAAGATCTGTTTAGTAGTTACAAATGATTTGTCCTGTGACTATAGAGAATCATCCCCAGATCCACCAGTTGGGAGTCAATTTCTTTTCCTTCTGCTGCTATTGTCATAACATCTGGTATCAAGCCATTGTTCACTTGATAACCTGGTGATCTAATTTGCTTGTTAAGGCGACCAAAACAGCAGTGATGCTTGCAGCTTTAACACACCTGTATTGATGTGACTTATGGTTCAACACCTGGAACTAATTAATCAGAAAAACCCTGGTTGGGTGCTATTTATAAACTCTGTGTTAGGATTGAGAGTGGGTCTATCACACCCTATGTAATAAGCCTTAAGCGGAAAGCTGCCTATCTGGAGATCTGTGTAGTCACTTATTTCTCACATGTGTGTGATTTTCCTTTTTAGCTTTTGATTGTGTTCAACCATCTTCCAATAATTTATCTTGCTAATCAGTAAGCTGTATAGGAATACTCTGGGCAGTTGGGGTTGGAAATCAGCTCTTAAATGGGGGGATTTATAGTTTTTGTACAAGTCATGTTAAAACATTGTGTTGAAGGGTGTTGTACTCTTTTCTCATGGAGTTTGATTTATTGGGTTCTTATTAACCAGAGCAGGCAGACTATCTTAAATTTTCTTCTGTTTGGATAGTGCTCTTTTCAGCATCCTATAAATGTAGCTCTTTGGCCATCAGATAACCAGTTAGTTCCTTGGCGGGGGAGTGGGGACAAAGGTCTTGGACTTAGTTTTCTCCCATGTGGAGGAGGAGTCCATCTATAGGAACCTCAATGATTCAGCTGATAGAGAAAACACTGCATGGATTATATGAGGAAATACAGAAAAGACTAATACAAACACAATTTCAGTGTTTGGTAATGGCTGGCAGAAAGTTTTCATTGCTGAGTGTTCTTGGTCAAAACTTAGAGATTCTTTCAAATGTTTTAGGCACTTAGATGTTTGTCAATTCATATCTTTTTATTTTTTTATTTTTTTTTTGCGGTACGCGGGCCTCTCACCATTGTGGCCTCTCCCATTGCGGAGCACAGGCTCCGGACGCGCAGGCTCAGCAGCCATGGCTCATGGGCCCAGCCGCTCCGCGGCATGTGGGATCCTCCCAGACCGGGGCACGAACCCGTGTCCCCTGCATCGGCAGGCGGACTCTCAACCACTGCGCCACCAGGGAAGCCCCATATCTTAATTTTTTTGTGAGCGTATGTGGCAGGGGTGGGGAGAGGACATTCGAAAAAAGTTTTTTCTTTTGTTCTGATAACTACACAGATGGGAAAACGTTGCACCATGAGCAGGTTTGTTTATGACTGTTTTTCATAGCAATGACCTTTTCCATTAGTGAAGAACTGCTTGAGGACTTCAGATTTGGGGCTTGTTTTTTTGGTGTGACTCCCCCCACCCTTGAATGGGTAAGCCTGTGGATGCCCCGTGGAGCACTCCAGGGTGAAGCAGGCCTCCCTGGACCTGAGATGCTTTACCACACTCCCAGGGGAGTTCATTTCAAGGTGCTAGTACTAGCAGCTGCGGCATGATATTGCCCAAGCTCAGGACCTCTTATTGATGGGTGGGAGGGAGTGCGAGTGCCACTTAAGAAATTTTATTATCTTTAGGAAGGAAGAATTTTTTTATTTACAGGGGGTTTCGTAGATGATCTCTTTCATGTGGGTTAAGACATTTTGAGCTCTGAATGTCCATGCTGCTTAGAGGTTCTAAGTTGTGCTCAACTGGGGGTGGTACCACCACTCTCAAGGGGTGTTTGGACATGTATGTCACAGGGACGGGGGATGGGCAGTACTGGCATTCCACATGTCAGGGGCCAGGGACGCTAGACATCCTGCTTTGCCCACGGCAGTTGAATAATTATCCCATCCTACATGCCCATCACATCCTGTCAGGAACCCCTGAGAAGCGTGGTTTTATTTATAATGCACTTCAGTGCTGATGAACCATCTGGTTGTAGGTCGAGGAGGTGCTCAGTGAAAAAGAAGTGATATGGAAGAGATGGGGAAAGGGGAGAAAGGCAGGTAGCCAGTGTTTAAACAAAATGCGTGAGGAATAGCTCAGGAAAGATGGAAATGTAACTTCCCACTTCTCAGAATTGAGGGGCTTCTCTGATGGTGCATCATATTATTCTGCCGGCTTTGGATCATTGAAAAGGCACTTTAAAAATTATCAAGCAGGGCTTCCCTGGTGGTGCAGTGGTTGAGAGTCCACCTGCCGATGCAGGGGACACGGGTTCGTTCCCCAGTCCGGGAAGATCCCACATGCCATGGAGTGGCTGGGCCTGTGAGCCGTGGCCGCTGGGCCTGCACATCCAGAGCCTGTGCTCCGCAACGGGGGAGGCCACAACAGTGAGAGGCCCGCGCACCACACACACACAAAATTATCAAGCAAATATTTCAGCAGTCTTTGAGATCCTCTATCTCTCAAGGTCTGGCTGAATTCCTCATGCTGGATGCTCAGACACATGCATTCAGCTTGGAGAGAACAGGACACTAGGAGGCCTTGGGTGGCACCTGCGGAAACTGTTGGCCATTTGCCATGCATTGGAGCTGCTTTGGATCGGGCCTGGGGCAACTGGAGGGGCTGCAGGGTGAGCCCCATCCCTGCCAGAGCCTCTTGGTGGACCACCCACCGGCCTGTTCACTGAGCTCATGCTCTGGGCAGGGTTCTGAGGAGCCCAAGCCCTTCTCATGGCCAAAGTCTATATCCTCATTCAGATTTGCATCCACCCAGAGCAACTTTTAGTCTTAATATAGTTACTGGCACTAGAGATTTCTAAGCTTTCTCACTCTCAACCCATTTGATCATATCACTCTGTTCTTGGCATTCAAGGCCCTTTCTTCCCCATCTCCCCAGCTTGGTTGTCCCCCACTTTAGAAGAGGTTCCCTGCACTTGGGCCATGGAGGCCTACTTATTCCCCCCTCACCCATGCTGGGCCTCCCTCAAGTTGTTTGGGCCCGTGCCTCCTCCCCTCCCACCCCCATCCCGCCAAGTCCTGCTCTTTCACACAGGCCCAGTGCAGTCTTACTCTCCTTCATGAAGCCTCTCTCACTGCATCATCTTGTGGTATTCACTTTTTTCTCCCTGAGACCAATTGGTTCTTATTACCTCTGCTGCTTATTTGGAACGAAATCATCTACTGTCATATGGCACAACTTTGGAGTCATACTACCTAGGTGTGAATCCCTGCTTCTCCACCTACCAGTTGTGAGATTTGGTCAAGCCTCAGTTTTCTCATCTATGAAATGGGGCTATTAGTACCATCTCATAGGATTGTTGTGAGGATAAGTGAGATAATCTATGGGAAACACTTAAAATACTACTGGCACTTAATAAATTCTGGGTGATTGATAGCTGTCATTTGTTTTGTGGGATGGGGGTTGAGGAATAGAGCACAGGCTCTGAAATCACACAGGCCCTGGGTCTGAATCAGACTTCGACATTTTCTGCATCTGTGGGAATTTGATTAATGCCCTTGAGATTCAAGTTCCCCTTCTATTAAATAAATATAAATCTCACTTCACATATTTCTAAGAAGATCCAGTGGATATGTATAGGGACTTCCCTGGTGGTGCAGTGGTTAAGAATCCACCTGTCAATGCAGGGGACATGGGTTCGAGCCCTGGTCTGGGAAGATCCCACATGTTGCAGAGCAACTAAGCCTGTGCTCCACAACTACTGAGCCTGTGCTCTCGAGCCCGTGTGCCACAACTACTGAGCCCGTGTGCCACAACTACTGAAGCCCATTTGCCTAGAGCCCGTGGTCCGCAACAAGAGAAGCCACCTCAATAAGAAGCCCGCGCACCGCAATGAAGAGTAGCCCCAGCTCTCCACAACTAGAGAGAGCCCATGCACAGCAACAAAGACCCAACACAGACAAAAATAAATAAAATTAAATCTCTAAAAAAAAAATGGATGTGTATAAAGCTTTTTATATTGTCCAACACATAGTAGGTGCTCAACAAATAGCAGCTATTGTTGTTACATGGCTATTTAATTTATAATGCATAAATACCTTTTGTCCCCAATAAATTTGTAAGTTCTATTAAAACAAAGGATCATATCTTATCATTCTTTGTTTCTTCCACAAACCTTGAACAAAGTTTTGCACACAGTGGGTATGATTTTTTTTCATGTGTGGCTTTATTGAATCTGACAACATAATCTTTTGGTCCTTTTTTAAAAAAAAATTTCATTTAAGTGATGTGTGTACATGATCACACATCAGCTGGCTTTGTGGGTTTCCCTCAAAGTCTTTGACTTCTTGAAATGTCCTCTCAATATCAATATTGTTTTCCTCTATCAAAACATCAGGGCTCTGAAACAATAATTTGGAAAAAGCAGTCAACTCAGTTGTTTGTAAACTGGATTAAAAAAAAAAAGCATAATTCTGGCCACCTATTTGGTGACCTGTTCTGAAAACCAGGCAGCTAAAATGTTGTACAGAAAGAATAGTAGGCTGGTTTGCTGTACCCGTCTTGTTTCAGTTCCATCAGTTGAGTTGGTGGCTATTCCACTGGTTGACATTAGGCAGGGCAGGGTCTCCAGACAGTTTGTTACCCTTGGCTGTCATGGCTGCAGTGTCAAGTTTGGAAATTAGCAAGTGACTTTAAATCTTCAAAAGGGGACTGGCCTTGTTGGTGTGGACAAGGTGTGAGAATTGTAGTAAACCATCACCCAGCTTATAAACATCACAAGTATGTCTGGCAATACCAAGGGAATAAAAACAAAGTACTGAAAAAGTGAAGTAAAAATTATGGGTGAATTAAGGAATGTATTTCTTTGAGTTCAGTGGAGGTAAGACTATTAAAGTGCCACGCAGTGTTACATGTTTTTAAAAAGAGCACATGTGCCTCCTCAGGTAGACCAAAAGTGTCTGGAAAGACCAGCACATGTTAGAGGATCTAGCCGGAAAGTAGGATTTGCCACAGAAATTACCTTACTCTGTTAACTTTGGACAATGTTCCATTGACTACGACTTGCCTTTTTCTTCTAATAAGAGAATTCATGAGAGGAAAAAGAAACTCTTATAAGGAAAGGGCAAAAGAATGAAACATTAGGGGGCTTCCCTGGTGGTGCGGCGGTTAAGAATCCGCCTGCCAGTGCAGGGGACACGGGTTCGAGCCCTGGTCCGGGAGGATCCCACATGCCGAGGAGCAGCTAAGCCTGTGTGCCACAACTACTGAGCCTGAGCCATAGAGCCCGTGTGCCACAACTACTGAAGCCTGCATGCCTAGAGCCTGTGCTCTGCAACAGGAGTAGCCCCCGCTCGCTGAAACTAGAGAAAGCCCCGAGTGCAGCGGAGAGCCAGTACAGCCAAAAATAAAATAAAATAAAATAAAATAAAATAAAATAAAATAAATAAATTTAGAAAGATTCAAAAAAGAATGAAACATCAGTATGACTCAATATTTTTCTCTTTTTAAAACTTTTAGATATTCCTCCTATTTCAAATTATACCAGGTTTCATTTTTCTTTCTATAGATTTAAGATAGTAAACTCCAGTTAAAAGACTGATTGTTTGCCTTGATGGTTTTATGAATCCCTGATATGTAATTTTACAAAGAGAAATCTTCATTACCTGGTGAATACGTGTTTACTGTCCCACATGTGCCTAGCACTGTGCCAGAGTTTGTAAAGGATACAGAAGTGGTGCTCTCAATTCCGTCCTGTGCCCCTTCTGGAAAAACAAACTTCTTCCCTCCTCTAGGCATTATCTGTTACTCCAGTATCTTATCTTAACACATTCTTAGTCCAACACTTAAACCAGGAAGCTTGGGCTATGGCTATTTATGAAGAAAGGATTACTCTTGTTTTTCTCCAGCTTGGGGCTCTATAACGTTGAAAAACAAGTTTATCCCTATGTCTATTGTAATTTTTCTTGAAGAGATTGAAACTCTTTTTTTGATTTCCCTGCATTGTTTTTTTTTCTTTTTTTTCCCAGCATTGCTTTTTCTTAAAAAATTATTTTATTGAAATGTAGTTGATTTACAATGTTGTGTTAATTTCTACTGTCTGGCAAAGTGATTCAGTTATACATATGTATACATTCTTTTTCATATTCTTTTCCATTATGTTTATCACAGGATATTTCATATAGTTCCCTGTGCTATACAGTGAGAACTTGTTTTCCATTCTCTGTATAATAGTTTGCATCTGCTAACCCCAAACTCCCAATACATCCCTCCTCCACACCCCTCCCTCCTTGCATTGCTTTTGATTGTTGCAAATTTTCTTTTGTTTTTATGTGCAATGTTTGTTGCTAAGTAGACTACTCTTCTCCAATTGTATTGTATGAGCATATGGTGTGGTGTGGATTCCACACCAGTCCAGTTAATGCATCCAGAGAATGTTGATAGCAACTTTGGAAAATAATCAAATTTTTACACTCATTTTTTTGGTGGAATTTTTTTTTTTTTTTTTTTTTTTTCTGGTTTGAAGAGAACATAGAGCGCTGGTAGTCAGTACAGTACAGACGCTGGACCAAACCTGTCAGATCCAGATCTTGCTTTGCACATGTTTGCTATTTGATCTTGGGCAAGTTACTGAAGTGCTCTGTGTCTCAGTTTCTTTATTTGTAAAATATGCATAATAATGACATCTATCTTGTAGGGTTGTTATGAAGGTTAAATGACAAAGTTTACAAAAAGTTTACAAAGTACTTAGAATGGTGCATACCATTTAAGTACCACACAAATCGTTTTTTCATCTTTGCACCATCTATTTTGATTTTTGGGAAAGGCAGGGCCAGCCTGGGAAAGTAGGGTGTCCCTTTGGTACTAATGGTTCCTTGTCAATGACTGCCTGGTTCTTAAGAATAGGTTTTTATTTCAGTGTGGATTATGATGTTTTCCTCTTTGGTTTTTATTAGAGGGAGACTGTTTTAAAGTTATAAAAGATTGTTTGCAAAATTACCTCTTGGTTAAAAATGGATTGGTTGAATATGGATGTTTAGAGACCATTTGTTGAAAGAAGTGTTAAATTTTGCTCTATTTAGATTTTTTTTCTTTCATAAACTATGTTTAGCTCCAAAGTATGAAATTCCCCCACTCCCACCTTCTTTGGACTTCAAATTAGTAAACAATAAAGTATAGATAATGTGTAGTAACCTTTTTAGGGGTTATGAGTAAAGGCTACTTATTTTTAAAAAAACTCTCAGGGCTTCCCTGGTGGTGCAGTGGTTGAGAGTCCGCCTGCCGATGCAGGGGACACAGGTTCGTGCCCTGGTCTGGGAAGATCCCACATGCCACGGAGTGGCTGGGCCCGTGAGCCATGGCCGCTGAGCCTGCGCGTCTGGAGCCTGTGCAAAAAAAACTCTCAGAAAATAAAGTGCATACAAACCAGTTGAAATCAGGGGCAGCTGAAATTGTTATCAAACTTGATCTAGACCTTTTCACTAACAGTGTGTTTTTTTTTAAATTTATTTTTTATTTTTGCCTGTTTTGGAACTTTATTATTATTTTTGTTTGATTTCTATTTTATTATTGTTAAAAATTTTTATTTTATATTGGGGAATAGTTGATTTACAATGTTGTGTTAGATTCAGGTGTACAGCAAAGTGATTGTGTTATATATCTACATATATCTATTCTTTTTCAGATGCTTTTCCCATATAGGTTATCACAAAGTATCGAATAGAGTTCCCTGTGCTATACTAGCAGTTTGTTTTTCAACAACACATATTTCCTTTGTAATAGAATGGATGACAGTCTTCTGACACTAATGGAGCATTTGGTTGATTACTAAGATGCCACCCAGCAAGTGATAGAGTATCCATTTGTTCTTCTGCAGAGATGTTTCCAAACAATAGTCATTTGGGAGTTATAACAGGCATGGAAGTTAATATTGAAAAGATGAACTTGACAAATGAATTACCATGGATCTGTTGATAAGTTGAGTGAATTGGGCTTGATATATTACTTGAGATAACTGAGTATTTGGGAGGTCAAATGTGAAAAATACTAACTAGAAAGAGTTACTTAATTGTAAAACTTCCCCTATCAGTTTAATTTTTTTTTAATGTGTGATTTTTTTCCCCCTATAATGCCAGCTGCTGGGCTTAGCATTGGGATTTTAAAAAAAAATAAATTCATTTATTTATTTTTGGCTGCATTGGGTCTTTGTTGCCGTGAACAGCGGCTACTCTTCGTTGTGGTGTGCAGGCTTCTTATTGTGGTTGGTGGCTTCTCTTGTTGTGGAGCACGGGCTCTAGGCACGTGGGCTTCAGTAGTTGTGGCACATGGGCTCAGTAGTTGTGGCTCGCGGGCTCTAGAGTGCAGGCTCAGTAGTTGTGGCGCACGGGCTTAGTTGCTCTGTGGCATGTGGAATCTTCCTGGACCAGGGCTCAAACCCGTGTCCCCAGCATTGGCAGGTGGATTCTTAACCACCGAGCCTCCAGGGAAGCCCTAATGTGTGATTTTTAAATAATTGAGTTTGAAGTGCTTAAAAAATGACTTTCGGGTATCTATTTCATGTTCTTTTCATGATGTGCTTAACTTCATATTTTAGCAAAAACAAAAAACAACCTCAAAATTTGACTTGTAATAAAAATTGCTTAAGAAATGAAAAAAGAAAAAAAATAACAAATAAACAAAAATGTTGCTTAAGAAATAACACTAATTATACATATATTTAAAAACAGCTAGTATATTGTTCTGAGAATTTGCTTCAGTATGCTCAGTTTCTAAGTGTATGATTTTTCCAGCAATAGGAAACTCTTTGTAAGTAGACTGACCTTTAGATTGTTATAATTTTTCAACCAGAAATTATTAGATACTAAGGGAAACAAATGTACTGAATTTACAAATGTATTATGTTGGCTTACTAACAATAGGCCTAATTGATAAAAGTGATTTAATATATGTTGTGTTAATAGCTAAACCTCCAAAGCCTCTAATCTCTCATGGAAATATTGCTTTGTAGAACAAAATCCAATGAGAAGTTCTGGGATTCCAGAGTGAATTTGTACATTCCTTAGGGGCATTTTTGCAAGGGAGGTTGTTGTGTTTTAAAGGTAGTTGATAAGAAACCTGCACCACCAACCCCAGACCTGCACCACCAACCACCATCATGCATTAGTCTATAGAAGGTATTTGGGTGTACGTATTCCTGTACCACTCGGTACCACCATTTAGCCAAGGAAAGTTTCTGACCATTTGCAGCATACATTATAAATCAGGATGTCACTACCAGACAATCAGATTTGAACATTCCATGAACAAAGTAGCCTATATCCCCTAGGAATAGATCACTTAACTGTGTTTATGTCATGCTCTTGATAGGCCTGCATTTACACAAGACAGGATAGCACATTGTTTATTTATTTTAGGAGTAGGTAATTGATCTGTATATTTACTTAATTTCAGTTTAATTAGTCAAACATTGAAATGGGTAATTTAGCATGATTGCTTAAATACATGGGGAAAGTATAATTATTCTTCCAACCCCTCGCATTATTCCTCTACCACCATGGGTTTGTGAACGAATAATTTTGAGTCTTCTCCACGTTGGGCTGGTGTCAGCTGCTCTCTTAAAAATAAAATTCATACTTGGCACATAATGTATGGGGAGGTTGCTGGTCAGATATTTGGGGAAACTCAGAGGATCTCTAACTGCCAAATTAGTCCCCTGGGGAGAACTAGAAAAACTGCAGGATATACTGGTTGAATTAAATGAACTTGTTTAAGTTATATTCACTTTCTGGTATCACTAGAGGATATCACTGCTACTTGGAAATGTGGCTAGTTTGATGCCAAGTTTGTGCACTCTGATTGGCTGCAGAGATTTTTGTTTGTTTGTTTCTTGGCCTTTGTTTGTTGGCAGAGAAGAGCCGTACCTGGCATCTTACAAATAAGTTACAAGCAAAAAGCCATAATATTGGTCTTGTATCTAAGAATGAAGAACCATAAATTGCTGTATATGATTTAGTAATAAAAAGGCACTTAAAAAGACTGTAGGGTAGGAAACTGAAAAAAGCACAGTCCCACAAATGAAAAGTTACGCATGATGGTATCAGAGATAACCACCCTTAACTTTCTGGCCTTTTCTGTGCTTTTTTTCTGTTATATATGATTCTGTTACAGGTAAAATTTTGCATCCTTGTCTTTGTTATAATGTGTAATGAAATATAACAAATATTTCTCCAAATCATTTAGAAGTTCTTCATAACTATTTTAATAAGTTCCTAATATGATATATAGATATAGATATAAGAAAATTTATTCATTTTCATATTATTGGACATTTACGAGGTTTGCAATTTCCTTTATTATAAATTATGCTATGATGAAAACCTCTACACATAAATCTTTAATTCTCTGCTTAGTTTCTTAAGGGGAAAAAAATTACCTAGAAGTAAAAGTATTAAGTTAAAGAATAAGCACTTTTAAAAAGCAGGATACCTGTTGTCAAATTGCTTTCCAGATTGGTTACCTCAAGGTGCACTCTAGTCAGCTGTGTGTGAAAATGACTTTCCTGCAGACCCTGAAACAGAATATAATCATAAAAATGTTTTCCTAATTGTATAAATAATTTACATTCTTTGATTACTAATTAGTTGAATAATTTTTTGTTTTCATCAAAAATTTGTATTTTTTTGAAATATCTGTGTAGGTAACTTTTTAAACTGGCTTTCTCTTGCTTGTGGGATTACAGAGTGTCACAGTGATGAGTTTCAGTGCCGACCTGGGCTTTGTATCATTGCATCCTGGCGGTGTGATGGGACCAGAGACTGCGCGAATGGCTCAGATGAAATTGGCTGCCGTAAGTGAAGAGCGGTGGGGCTAAGCTCTGTTCTGAGTAGCAGAAGTGCTTCACGGTCATTTCAGCTGTAACAAAGAGAAAGAGTTGTGCCTTTAGTAGTAGACTGGACTGAGCTCCAATCTTTTGAGATAGAGAACTGGTGGCATTAAGAATTCAGTCCCTTTTGATCACGAGGTTCAATTCACATCAGTTTCTATCTTACTCTTATCCCATGACCTTGGTATGGAACCAACTTTCTGAGCTGTTTTCTGAAGCCTATAAATGATTATTTCAGATTATTCAGTCTTCAAGTTTTGTGCACTAACAAGAACAAAAAAATAATGTTGTCTGTACTGCTGTGATTTGTAATTCAAGGAAGAGTCTGTTTTTATAAAAAGGATGTAGTAGAACTTGTGTGCATTACTATCAAGAGGTCGCAGAAGGGGCTAGTGTGGTTTATGTTTTTTAAATAATAGTTAAAAACATGATAAAATTATAAACCCCCAATTTAACTCTTTAATTTAGAAGAATTATAAAATCACTTTCATATATTTCTTCATTTAGTTCTCTCAACAATAGTCTGAGGTAGGTTTCAGATGAGGAAACTGAGGCATAGAGAAGCTAAATTATTTATTAAAGGCTTCCCAGTTGGTACACTAATCCCAAGCCTTATGTCCATTGCTCTCCCACCTTGCCATAGGTGATCCATCACTCTACTGCAATTTCATTCATTCTGACAGGTGAACAGGCAAGGGTTATCATCCAAAAACCAAGAAAGCAGGTGAAAATTTGTTTTGAATCATTGGCCATCCTGTGGCACAACAGGACAAACTTTGGTGTATTGTTTGGTTGACGATGCACTTGAAAATGGGAGAAGTGTGGGGATTAGGTCCTATAAGGTGCTTCTCAAACTTTCATGCAGAAATGGATCACCTGGGGAGCTTGTTAAAGTGTAGGTTTTAATTCCACATGTTTGAGGTGGGACCTTATCCCAGGTAATGCTGATGCTGCTAGTCTGGAAACCACACTTTGAGTAAGGGAGTAGTTCTATTTGTAGAGATATGATCAAGTGCTATCTATTTGCCTCCTCTGGGCTTACTGGGTTCATTTTAGGTTAAACACTAGGAGCAGAAAGTCAGGAACAGTGTGTTCTGAGATAAAGGAATAATTGAACAGTCATACCAACAATTTATCAATGTTCCATAACAATGATGATAAAAACATACCAATGACAATCACTCGCAACTTATTTACATGGTACTTTCACATATGTTACTCTACTTATTTTTTTTAACATCTTTATTGGAGTATAATTGCTTCACAATGGTGTGTTAGTTTCTGCTGTACAACAAAGTGAATCAGCTATACATATACATATATCACCATATCCCCTCCCTCTTGCGTCTCCCTCCCACCCTCCCTATCCCACCCCTCTAGGTGGTCACAAAACACTGAACTGATCACCCTGTGCTATGCTGCTGCTTCCCACTAGCTATCTATTTTACATTTGGTAGTGTATTTATGTCCATGCCACTCTCTCACTTCGTCCCAGCTTACCCTTCCCCCTCCCTGTGTCCTCAAGTCCATTCTCTACATCTACATCTTTATTCCTGTCCTGCCCCTAGATTCATCAGAGCCATTTTTTTTTTTTTTTAGATTCCATATATATGTGTCAGCATATGGTCTTTGATTTCCTCTTTCTGACTTCACTCTGTATGACAGACTCTAGGTCCATCCACCTCACTACAAATAACTCAATTTCATTTCATTTTATGGCTGAGTAATATTCCATTCTACTTATTTTCTATAGCACACCGTGAGAAAAATATAGTCCCCATTTTATGATGCATACATTGAGATTCAGGGAACCTGCTGAAGACTGTAAAGCAAGTAAATTGTGGAAATAATAAATTATTTGATTTGGGGTCTTATTTTCCAAATCTCATGGATTTTACAATTTATCATGATGCTTTACTATTAGTTATTACAAAACACTTCAAATAATTTAATAAACTCATGGTTGATTTTATTGAAATTAAAAATTTAATTTTTTTGGTCATAACTTTGTATGAATATGTGTTTGGGCTGTTTGTTTTATTCTCTGTATTTTGTATTGCTTTGGATCATCATTTTGTTGTGGTGCCATTGCTGAGATTACTTGACAGTGAACACTGGTTAAAGTCCACAGGCTCTAAGGTTTTTTATATTTGCTATCAAATATATTGAGCAGGAGTTGATATACTTCTTTTGAAACGAGCATTGTTTGTTGGTATAATAGAGTGGATGTTAGACATAATGAATTTTTTTCCGGTTTATTTTAGCTCACTCTACTTGCCGTTCCAACCAGTTCCTGTGTCAGAGTGAGGAGCTATGCATCCCTGCCCACTGGGTGTGTGACGAGGAAGAAGACTGTATTGATGGCTCAGATGAACGGCAGCATTGCCGTAAGTGCTTGTAGAGGAATCTTGTTTTGGCCCTTTGGACACCTTAAATTCCAACCTGTTACAAATACAAAACACAATGGAATGAATCTTTATAAATGCAGAGTTGGGCCTCGAAGGACAAGGGAACCTGTGCCAGCCATCTCACTCAGGGGTTGGATGATACTGAAAGTGTGAATGTGCTGAAGAATTATCAATATAGCCAGTGATTTGGACATGGGATAGATTCCCAGTATTTAACTCAGGTTATGTTATGCTTAAGAAAGAAACAACACACTTATTGGTATCTGTATGTGGAGGTCTTCATTTGTCTGGTTGGCAGTTGGATGAGTCCACGTGCTCCTGGAGCACACTGTGCAGGCAGAACCTTCCACCCCTTCTGCCCCACTATTAAACTCTCTTCTTTCTGACTGAGTGGAAGTGGAGGTCTGTTGGAGGCACTTCAGTGATGGCTGCTAGAGCCATCGTAGGATGAGCTGGAACCAGAAAGCAAATAGTAGCAAGGAAGAGGACATTGGCGACTGCTGATTCCTGGACATTGAAGGGGTTCAGGGCAGTAACCTGGAAGAAACCCTTCCATTCTGATTTCTTTGGGATGGAACTGGAAAAGAGTGTTTTATTGGGCTTAAACAATTTTGGACAAGAGCGTAGTCTTGGGTGAATGTAAGATGGCAACATGTGAGAAAGATGTCTGTCATCTGTAGCATTCCTTTCTCTTAAGGATATTTGTATAATTTAAAATTATTCTTGTATCAATGGGGATGTTTTTGGCTGCAAAGAGTGAAAAACACAACTCAAAAAAGTTAAGCAAAAAGGGAATTTATTATCTCACCCAAGAAGCCTAAATGTAGCATTTTTCCGGAATTGATTGGAAGATAATGGAAAATCTCAATTCCTTGGATCAGTGACATCATCCAATTTTCTTCCACTATTCTGCCCTGCCACCTTTTTAGCCTATTGGCTTTTCATGATTGCATGAAAGCCGCAGAAGTCCTGAATTTTACATTCCCATAATTCAAATGTCAATATCTAGAAGAGAAAACATCAACATCTTTTCCCTGTGTTTTTATAAGACAAAAGAAAGCAACAACAAAAAGACCCCAAACTAAAACCTTTTAGCGAGTCTAAGTTGGACTGAGATGGAAATTGGAGAGAAGATACAAGGCTGTAATGAACCACCTCAGGCTCTTGACCTCAGCTGTCCTCTGGAAAAGTCCAGCTCTGATCACTGTGTAGCATTCACCTTTCAACTTCCCCACATTCTGTTTCATTAAATGCACATCCCACAAATCATTGACATCTATCATCACTGTGTGTTGGTTTTGAGATACCCAAGATCCTGTTGACATTTTCACATGGACATTGTCCACAAAGATCAAAGAAGAAACAGATATTTTTGATGGCTACGTCATGTGGGAATTTGTTTGTTAGATGACTAGCAGTGGAGATGCTGTGGGCTTCAGTAGGTTCTGGATGTATTTATAAAAAATTAGAATTAAGTCCAGGAATTTTGAGTCCAGCAATGGGAGTATGAACTCTTTTCAGTCGAGCCACTAGAAGCCTTCTTTTGAGGAAGATAATGGAAATTCTCAATACTTATGAGTTTGACTTTGGTGTAAAGGTAAAATGTAGACTGTATAATTAAACAATCTGTTAGGGCTTGTCAGTGCTGGTCATGAGGTCTGCCAGCAACAGAGAGATGGTGATCCTTGGGACAGGGTGGTTCAGGGGAAACCAGCAAACTATGTAGGGCTGTGGAGGGTGGTGGTGGTGACAAATGGCAGTCTTGAGGAGGGCATAGACAGGAGCTAGTCAAGGCCAGATAGGAGCACGGCATATCTGCATCAGGTCCAGTTACGCGCATCCGGACCTGAGGTGGAGTGGCAAAAAGGAAGGGAGGTGGGGGACAGTAGTTCAGAAAGACTGAAAGGAGGAAGGAAAAGTACCAGGCATAGTAGGAGCAGGGAGAAATCCTTGTTTCTAAGAAATCTGTTCTGGGCTCTGATATTTCTGGCTGGCCTCTCAGAGGTCCTAGAGGAAAAAGGTGACCTAGTAGGTACTCAGTGCTAGATTGTGAACCTCTGGAGAGCAGTGACTATACTTTATTCAGCTTGTATCCCTAAGGCTTGATATTCTGTCTAGCAGATAGTACGTTCTTGATAAGTGGACACTGAATGAATGAATGATGGGTTATTTATCTTTTGGCTAGATATGCCATTTGGTTCCATTTTCCCTTGCTTCCCACACAGAGTAGGAAGAAAGCTGAGCTGTAGATTGTGATGCAGTGTGTGGTGGATGACCCGTTGATAATAACACTACATAGAGGGGATGGGAACTACCAAGGGCAACTGCTTGGGGAGACTGGAAATAACTTTACAGCAATAATTTATGAGCAAGGTTCCATACTATTTTAAATGAGTATGGATTTTATAAGGTAACTCTTGCATTTTAAATTTTACATTTTTTTAATTGGATCATCTTTCCCCCAAATGCTTCTCTTTTATGTGGACAATTAAAAAGTCCCATCATAATTCCTGCCTCAGGGCTTCCCTGGTGGCACAGTGGTTAAGAATCTGCCTGCCGATGCAGGGGACACAGGTTCGAGCCCTGGTCCGGGACGATCCCACATGCTGCGGAGCGACTAAGCCCGTGCGCCACAACTCGTGAGCCTACGCTCTAGAGCCCACGAACCACAAACACTGAAGCCCTTGCACAACAACTACTGAAGCTCGCGTGCGTAGAGCCCATGCTCCGCAGCAAGAGAAGCCACCACAATGAGAAACCCACACACCACAACGAAGAGTAGCCCCCCTCGCCACAACTAGAGAAAGCCCACGTGCAGCAACGAAGACCCAACGCAGCCAAAAATAAATAAATAAAAATAAATTAATTAAAAAAATTCCTGCCTCAGACTCACAGAATAGAATTCACATGATGCTTGGAATATTGATTCATTTGATTTTGTCTGTTTTATCCAGAGGCAAAGTTGATAAACTACTGGGGCTCTGCTCTCACCTACCCTAATCAACTTAGGATAAAATCAAGCTAGCTTAAATTTATGTTTATAAAATTGACAGGTATTCAATGTAGAAAGCTTATATAGTAGAGAAAACTCTAAAGAAAAAAAAATCACCCACATTCCTAATACTCAGAAATAACCACTGTTTACTCTTTGGCATATTTCCTTCTTGTTTACAAACCTTAAGGTTTACAAACCTTACTGATCCTTGATTAATACCTATACCTGCAAAATTCTTATTTCATCCATCCTTTATACTGTATAGATTTTCAAGCTATATTGTATTCTCAACACATGTTGATAATATAATTGTCTACACTCACAACCTTGAATGTTGATATGATTCTGGGCATTTTGATAGTATCCTGATAATAACACTTTTGCTTTCACATTGTAAGATGTCTACATAGAGTAGCTGGGTTAATGTTACTGTCATATTTGTTAGTTGGTCTGTGTTTTTCAGTAATTACAAAGTAATATTTTTTTCCTTTCACAGCTGGGAGAACATGCTCAAGCCATCAGTTTACGTGCGACAACGGTGAATGTATCCCAGCAGAATTCAGATGTGACCATTCCACAGACTGCTTGGACGGAACTGACGAGAAAAACTGCCGTGAGTCCCTTACAGTCTTTGCACTGTATTTGGTTTCACCTTTGTCCCTTTGGCATTTTAATCAATTCGTTGATGGACAGAAATGCCTACAATATGCCTCTTGTTATTGAAATCTCTTGGCAGATTCTTTTGTGGATTAGAGGTGATGTTCTGATAGGAGTCTATTTTTAGCAAGACATTCTGAGTCTGTCCTGCCTTAGCACATCAAGTTTCTGTATGTCTTGAAGTAAGAAACTTTTAACTTTAACATAGAATCACAAAAAGTCAATGAGTACAAAATCCAGTTTGGTCAATTTTAACTTTTAGTACGTTACCATGATAAGCTTCTAGGTCAAATGTCTCAGTTTTTCTGCTCTTATGGACTCAGCGTTTTCCAGATTACCTTTGGAAACGTGTTACATTTTGAAAATGGCTATCTGTGTAATGGAAGAATACTATATCAATTTGTAACTGATCACCACAAGATAAAAGCATACAAATCACAGTATTCTATGTATAATGTTTAAATATGACCATAAGCAAAATAAGAAAGTACAATCACTTCTTACAAATGAGTAAAGAGTAACCTGCCTCTCTTGAGGTTTATATAGAATTGTTAGAATACAAGAATATACTAATTATTCTGCTGTGTCCGTCCTCTGGTTCACCTAACTCTGTCTTTAGTCTCAGACATACCCATTTTCTCTCAAAAGCGCTTATAGGTCTATCATTTATGAATTTACCCAGAGCTTCTTTGAGTTTTTATATATCTTTCCCTGGCATTCTTTCTGGCATACTGCATTTCAGACTTCAAGGAGTTATTTTAATATTCTAGTATTCTAATAATCAGTGGATAGATTTTGTGTACCTTAGAAACCTTGATCATAAACTTCTTGGTTATTATGTTTCCAACTAAAGATTTAGGTTTTAGTCTATCCTCATGGGACAACTCTTTTATTGTTTGATCATTTTGATAGGATTTTAGTTCTCTGGACCGTTTCTAAATTCCTTCCTTTGGTATATTGTATGCTTAATGAAAGAGCCATCTTCTGTATATTTTGCTACACTTCCCAATATGGCGCCATGCCTAGGGTGGGAGCTAACATAAACTGGTTATGAGCAAATTGTTCCTATTTACTGTAGTGTTCAGATTGTGCTCTTAATGGAAGAAATACTTGTATGTGTGTCCAGATTCATGCTGCAACCTCACTGTCATCACACAGTACATTAAAACAAAACAAAAAACTTCTCCAATGCTTTCTTCCCTTGTATGTTATTTTCCTTTGAGAGGAGTCTGTGCTATTTGTCTTTATGTTTCCATTTCCTAGCAGAATTTCTGGTAGAGTTCTGTTGTAGTTTCCAACTTACATGTTTTCTTTTGAAAGAGATTGTGTTGCCTCTAGGTTGGGTCTTCTTTAACTTTGGAAAAGTTATGGAGAATTTAGTCTTGGTACCGGCAGTTTTAGAGATGATAGTGTGTGTCTGGAGGTCACAAATAGCAAGTCCAGAGTCAAGGACTCCCCTTTGAGCACTTTGTAAAGCAAACAATAAATTCTTTATTGTGGCAAGTGAAGAAAATATTTTTGATTAATAATAGAGACAAATCATACATTATATTTTGCAGTATTATGTAAACTTCAAAGTGTTATGTACATTCCAGTGGTTATTGTTATTAGACCCCTCACTGAGGACATTAGGGCCAGTATTATAATACTGTCTTACGAATAAGGTAACTGAACCAGCAAAGGATGGAGTGGCTTGTTCAAGGTTAAATGGTGTGTGGCAGAGCTAGAGCTCAGCTCGTCCTCTGGTCCAAGTCTGGTGATTGCTCTTCATGAAGGACTTTATTTACAGAAGGAGGAAGTCCTACCTTGTGCAAGAACAGGACTAGAGGCCTGTGCCACCAGCCAACAGTCTGTGTCTTTATCCCTTATTTACAAGTGGATAAAAATGAGTGCTTTATTGCAAATGCAATGGTACTGCAGGAAATGCTATTTTAGGGAAAATAAAAGGCAGCCAAAACAGACTGTTTGGATTTATTCCATGTGAACACCCTGCAGCCAAGTCTCAGGTCACCAATACAGCTGCCTCATGACTTTGCTGACGGACCTTCTGGAAAAAAGCTGGCAGGGTACAAGCATTCAAGCGGCTCTTATAGAAAGGAATGAAGGAAAGGAAGTGAGCTTTGTAAAATATCTGGGCAGGAATCCTTAATCAAGATTTTGTTCATTTTTTTAAGTACATACAAGTAATTGTTGAACCAGAGTTAAACCTCATTGTTTCTGGAATCATACAAGTCATGAATCCTTCAGGGTTCATGGCCCTAAAGTGAATCTCACACATGTAAGGGGGTTTTACAATGAGGTATTTTTTCCTATTTCTCTCTACCTCATTTATTTATTGCTATGTGTTCTGTAAGGAAGAGTGTAAAAAAAATAACAAATCAGAGGAAATTAAAAAAGAATCCTCATACTTCCTTGTTAGTGCTTTGATCTCCTGGCCACAGCCAGATTTGTACAAGAAGGAAATGAATGACCTGGATCAAAGTTTTTAAAAAGTGCCAGTACTGGGGGGAGGATTTGCCTCATTTTATTTTCCGTCTTTGTTTGGAGCTCTTGTGGGAAATGGGAAAGGGGAGTGTCACTCCCAGGGCATCAATCACTATCGTATTCAAATTTTTTTTTTTTTATTGGAGTATAGTTGCTTTACAATGGTGTGTTAGTTTCTGCTGTACAGCAAAGTGAATCAGCCATACGTATACATATATCCCCTCCCTCCTGGATTTCCTTCCCACCTAGGTCACCACAGAGCACCGAGTAGAATTCCTTGTGCTATACAGTAGGTTCTTACTAGTTATCTGTTTTATACATAGTAGTGTATGTATATCAATTGCAATCTCCTAATTCATCGCACCTTCCCTCTCCCCGCTCGGTGTCCATACGTTTGTTCTCTACATCTGTGTCTCTATTTCTACTTTGCAAATAGTTTCATCTGTACCATTTTTCTAGATTGCACATATACGCATTAATCAGTACTACACAGTAGGTGTGAGGACCATCTCCACTTTACAGAGATCAAGAGGTAAGGGTAGATGAACCAGGATATTAACCTAGGTCTAAACCCTATGCCCATGCTCTTGGAATACTTTACTTTTGTATTAGAAGTTTACAGAGCATTTTTGCCTATAGGTTACTTAGCTATTTTATTATTAAAATGATTGTTTAAAGCTTTTTATTATGGAAGGTTTTAAACATAATCAAAAGCAGAGTGATTACATCAACTCATAGCTAATTTTGTCTTACCTGTATCTCTTCTCTCCATTATTTTGAAGCAGTTCTCAGATATCATATAAGTTTGTCTTTAAATAATTCAGTATCTATATTGCTAAAATATAAGGACTGAAACATTACAGTATCATGATCACACCTAAAAGTTAATAACTGTTCTTTAAAGTAATCAGATATCCATCCAGTTTTAAAAATTCTCCAATTGGCTTATTATTTTTTTACAGTGTCATTTAAATAAAAATCCAAAGAAAATCTATATGTTGGAGTTAGCAAGTGACTTGTTCTGGAGTCTCCCATAGTCTGGGTTTTGCTCACTGCACCCACCCTCCGATGTCCTTTAACATGTTCTTCTGTCCCCTGTATTTCCTAGAAATTGGTAGCTAGATCTAGAGTAAGGTTTTTCCATCTTGGAAATAATGACATTTGGGTCCAAATCATTCTTTATTGTGGGGAGCTGTCTTGTGCACTGTAGAATAGCTATCAGCATACTTGGCCTCTATCCACTAGAAGCCAGCAGCACCTCCCAATTGTGATGGCCAAAAATGTCTCTAGACAGTGTCAAATGTCCTCTGGGAGCAGAATTCCCCTCCCCTGCTCCAGTTGAAAATAGCACTAGTCTAGAGGCTTGAACACATGCGAGTGTGTGTGTGTGTGTGTGTGTGTGTGTGTGTGTGTGTGTGTGTGTGTGTAAGGGCAACAACACTTTGTATATAAAGGTATGTATTTCCATCAGGAGGCACCTAATGTCTAACTGCCCCTTTGTGATATTAGCAGCCATTGATAATCATGCTAAGCTCCATTTAGTCGTAGAGGTACTTAGCTATTTTAAATGTCACTTCAGATATATAGCAACTGTTTAATTAGTTATTTTAAATTAGAATGTTCCCACATAATGGAGGATTAAGTGAGGCTTGGCCAGAAAACCTTTTTGTGAGACATGACACTTTGTTCTATTGTTTTTGCAGTCATGATGAATAGGAAAATTACTTTTGGACAAACTTAGAATCAGTTTATGACTATGGCTTTAATTTGTCTATTTCTCAGAAATAAGATTATCTATAGGAATGGGTCTTCTAGGTACTAGAAACCACTTAAATATAGTGGTGGATGTTGGAAAACTGCCAAGAAGGACTTATTTCTTTTCCCCAAATATTTGAAAGGATCAGGAAGCTTGACTCTGTTGTTCGTAGTCCCGCCTGTCAGATCAGACCCCTAGGATATAGTTCTTACCGTTTCAAGCTTCTAAGATCAAGGTCTTGAGCTCCAAGACAGAGCACCTTGTGTCCATTCCAAGCACTCCTTTTACATAACAATGAATGGTGTGTAAGGGTCCACTCAGGGAAGCAGGGAGAAGGGAGGGAAAAGAATGGGTGAGATGGCAAGAAAGGCAAGGGTATTAAGGTCCCAATAAAAAGATTACCCTTGAAATAAATAGTTTCATATCATATTTGGTCTTTTTGTCTGCTGTGTTCCTATATGCATAAGGCATAAGATATTTTTGGTTATTCTACTGTTTGAGAACTTTCTGAAAATATATATGTGTGTGTGTGTGTGTGTGTGTGTGTGTGTGTGTGTGTGTGTGTACAGCTATGAAACAGGTAAAAGTTCATTTTTCCTAAGTTATTTTGCTCTTCAGTCTGGCCATCTGTAAAAAGGCACCTGCTATTAAACAGCTTGTCAATTATTATTATTTTTTAAGGAACGGAGAGTTGAAACTGCCATCCATTTTGCTTTTAATGGGATTAGCATCAAGGAAAACCCACTCAGAGTCTAAGATAAACATCAGAACAATGCAGCAACTATGGGTCATTCAATGAATATGTTGCACTGACTTTCGGTTGCTCAAAAATAGTATAATTTTTTCTTAGTTAAGTAAACAGATTATTTCATCTTTATCAAGTACCATATTAGCACGCTTTTGGTGTGAGTAAAACTATTGCTAATTATCATTGGTTTGCCGCACTTCTCTTTTGCTACTTAGGAATGCCAAAGAAAGGGTCAAATCCTTGTTACAATGAAGGCTTTCTTGCTGGTAATCAGCAGTATTTGGTCTGCCTGCCACGGGGGCGGCTTCATCTCTGAAGTTTTATTTCTACTGACTTTCTGTTCTTTAGAATTCTGTATATCTAACTTTATATTTCTAACTGTTGAAACTCCAATTGGGGGCATAACTGGGAGGGAGTGAAGAGGAGGGATAAGTCATTCTTTGGACAGTGATGCCTGGTGACGGACATGTTCATCAAACTCAGCCCCCCTGCGCCTTGCTCTTACTATTCTCTACTCGAGGTGAGAAGGAAGAAGCAGACTGACCCCATCTTACATATCACATCACAGACGGACCTTTTTTTTTTTTTTTTAGCAGTTTGAGATAGGATTCAGAACCCTGAAACCTTGAGGAAAGAGAAAAATCTCTTATTTAGTCTTCATCTTACAAGCACATTATAAATATCTCCCATCTTTTAAAAGACCCTAAGATCCCTCTCAGCTGTTACCCTACTTCTCTGCTCCCGTTCACAGCAAAGTTACATAGAATTGTCTTTAATCACTATCTATCTCCATTTCCTCTCCTTCTTTCTTTCTTGAACTCATTGAAAACAGTCCATCTCCAAATCCCCCAAAACATTCTTGTCAGTGTCACCAGTGACCTCCATGTTGATAACCCTAATAGTTCTTGTTCAAATGTCACCTTATCAGAGAGCTACTCCTCACTGTTACTCTTTCTCATTTATTTTAATGTCTGTCCTTTCACCCTCCTAAATAGAACGTAAGTTCCATGAGAGCAGGGATTTTATGAAGTCCATCACTTTCTCTCTAGTACTCAGCAGTCCCGTTACTATCTGTTGAATGAAATCGTTTTAAAAAGCTGCATTACTTCACTTACAATTTCATTTATAATCTCTTTATCCAGTTCTTAGCACGGTGTCTAGGAAGATGGATTTCAATAAATATATGTTGCGTTATTCCCTGGAGCATTTGAGGCACAGTGTTCATCCTGTGGCTCAGTGACTCCAGTGCTAGGGCTCATGTGAGATTTTTATTATTTTTCAAAAAATTAGAACTATGTCAGCCTTTACCTCCTTTGCAGATTTTGGTGATAGTTCTGTGTATGAGAAGAAAGAGGTACAGCAGATCCAAAGTCTTCAGAGCAGGCCTCTTGGGTGCTTTTTAAACTTAGGTCTGAGATCACGTCACCCTGGATAGAGACCAGATAGGGATTTAGGACTTGAGACCCAGTAGTTCAAAGCGAAGGTGGTAAGGGAAACTATATAAGTTAATGTCTTTCCCTTTTTAGCTTCAGGCTCCTGAAAGCTGCTCAGACTAAACTTGAGGTTAGTCCAATTCTAGTAGCCCTTGGGAAGACCATGTTTACTTTCTCTTTCCAAGGTACTGAATTGTTATTCACATTTTATAAATATTATGTATATGCTTTTTGTTGAAAGACTCTTCAAATTATTTTTGGAAAGAGGCAGGAAATGCTTCTCTGTTGTCCTCTTGCTTATTACTGCACTGCCTAGATGCTAGTCCGTGATGACAGTCACTTCAGGGACTTGAATTTGACTAACACAGGAGGCGGGGGCTCAGAGAGGAATAGGTTGGTCTGCTGCTTTGTGGTCTGTTTTTTTGGTATGGACTCTCTTGTTTGTTCTGGCACTCTTGGAAAGCTCTGTTTCCTAGCATAGGGTTCCCTGGAATTCTTAGATTATACCAGATTGAAGTCCTTAGTAGAATATGCCATAATTTGATGAAATTTAGATTTGCCCTCACTTCTCCAGACTTCCCAAAGTGGAACGAGAAACTGAATGGAAGAAAGAAAAACTTTCCCTTGCGTTGCTTCTTCTCTTTCTTTTCATGCTATCTTTTTAAGATTATTTCCTTTCATTCCATTTCATTCTTCCTCCTGTAATTTTCTCTTCCTATTACTCTGAAGCCTGTAAGTGGTAACAGTACCTATTATAGTGGTTAGGAACAAGCGTAGTGGGGCCAGGTTGCCTGAATTTGAGTTCAGATTCTCCAGCTTACCAGTCGTATGACCTTTTTTTTTTTTTTTTTCCTTTGCGGTACGCGGGCCTCTCACTGTTTCACTGTTGTGGCCTCTCCCATTGCGGAGCACAGGCTCCGGACGCACAGGCTCGGCGGCCATGGCTCACGGGCCCAGCCGCTCCGCGGCATGTGGGATCCTCCCGGACCGGGGGACGAACCCGTGTCCCCTGCATTGGCAGGCGGACTCTCAACCACTGCGCCACCAGGGAAGCCCTGTATGACCTTTTTCAAATTGTTTAACCACTCTGTACCTCAGAGAGGCATGTATATAAGATCTCTAAAATGGGAACAATAGCGTAACTACCTCATTGGGTTGTTATAAGAACAAAATGAGTTCATACACGTTGAGTACTTGAACAGGCTTCTGGCATATAGTTTTCAATACATGTTATTGATGATTATTATTGTTTTTGCTTATTTAACTTCTTGGATAGTACTTGCAGCTATGTGCTGGTGGCCAAACTAGTAAACTTTTTCTGGCAAATCATTACTCTGACTGGATTATCCTGCCTTGGAACCAGACTAACATAAAGTAACTTATAAAGGATGGCTTCAAGACCTTGAAAAGTCCCAGGTGTCTGGGCAGGACTTACATCAGTAACTTCTTGTTTTCCTTTTAATCTCGGCCTAAGTGTCATAATATACCTTTAAGAGGCCCTCTCTTTCTTTAGAATCAATTTGCCTTCTTTTTGGCTATTTTGTCAAATTCTGAGAACAGAATGTATTTACAGCCTTCCTGTCAAGATAATAAAGAGTAGTGCCTACTATGTGTGTCTTACCCTACTGTGAATGATTTCCATTCTGGGAGGCCTACGAGTTTCTCAAACCACATCTTCCTCCTTGATTATGTAAACAGAACTATATCATGGAAATTTCTTGCTTCAAGCCAAATCATTAGCAGAGAAAACATTAAAAAAGTCTTCAAGCACCAATCTGACATGTATATTTGGAGACAGCTCCCAATTTCGAGGAGCAAACATGGACATGTATCGTTTGGAAGTTGGAGAAATGAAGGGAGAGGGAAAAGGTGGTGTGAATGAGGACGTTCTTTTTGTTAACATCCTTATTGGAGTATAATTGCTTTACAATGGTGTGTTAGTTTCTGCTTTATAACAAAGTGAATCAGTTATATGTTTACATATGTTCGCATATCTCTTCCCTCTTGTGTCTCCCTCCCTCCCGCCCTCCCTATCCCACCCCTCTAGGTGGTCACAAAGCACCGAGCTGATCTCCCTGTGCTATGCGGCTGCTTCCTGCTAGCTATCTGTTTTACGTTTGGTAGTGTATATATGTCCATGCCACTCTCTCACTTCGTCCCAGCTTACCTTTCCCCCTCCCCGTATCCCCAAGTCCATTCTCTAGTAGGTCTGTGTCTTTATTCCCATCTTGCCCCAGGTTCTTCATGAACTTTTTTTGTTTTGTTTTGTTTTTTTTTTGTTTTTGCAGTACGTGGGCCTCTCACTGCTGTGGCCTCTCCCGCTGCGGAGCACAGGCTCCGGATGCGCAGGCTCAGCGGCCATGGCTCACGGGCCCAGCCGCTCCGCGGCATGTGGGATCCTCCCGGACCGGGGCACGAACCCACGTCCCCTGCATCGGCAGGCGGACTCTCAACCACTGCGCCACCAGGGAAGCCCTCTTCATGAACTTTTTTTTTCTTAGATTCCATATATACGTGTTAGCATACGGTATTTATTTTTCTCTGACTTACTTCACTCTGTATGACAGACTCTATGTCTATCTACCTCACTACAAATAACTCAATTTTGTTTCTTTTTATGGCTGAGTAATACTCCATTGTATATATATGCCACATCTTCTTTATCCATTCATCTATCGATGGACACTTAGGTTGCTTCCATGTCCTGGCTATTGTAAATAGAGCTGCAAAACAGTATGGAGGTTCCTTAAAAAACTAAAAATAGAACTACCATACGACCCAGCCATCCCACTACTGGGCATATACCCTGAGAAAACCATAATTCGAAAGGAGTCATGTACCACAATGTTCAATGAGGACGTTCTTGCATTTTCGTATCAGACAAACTTTAGAGGTCTGGGCCTTAGTTAATAGGTGCTTGTCCATCTTTCCATTAAAACAAAACTTAGCAGGATGAGTTTCTCTGGTGTTCTTGTACAGTGTCTCCTCTCTTACTACACTTCCCCTTTACTTGAAGTCCTGTAGGACATTTCAGCTACATGATGGATTTGCTCCACGGGAAAAAGTTTACAAGGTTAGACTCAGACTCTCCAGGCAAATAAACCAAAAAATAAGACTTTAGAGATCCCCTATCACAAAATATTGTGACTTCCTCTTTTCTGGGGTAGATTGAAACCCATTAATTAATACTGTTAGCAGTAGAAATCTTTAAAGGAAGTAGAATCTGTTCATTTCTTACTTTGCTTAGTGTACAACTTGGACCTGTTCCCTCTGTGTGGGTATCCAAAGGGGGAAAAGCTTTTGGAAACAGTTTTCCAAATCTTTTGTGTATTTTGTGTCTTGGCTCTGTGCAGTCTTTCCTATGGGCATATCCCTCCACTGAGTCATGCACAGAAGAGACCAGAAGGTGTACAGGGGTTGAGGCAAGTCCTTAGCTGATTGACAGAGATTCATTATCGGCGTGGACGGAGACAAGAAAGCTGTTCGTTCTTCATTCCAAGTGTCAAACTGCTGACCTCTAACCATTCCAATACCCTCTCTGATGACATCAAGCTGGCCTTGTGGTTTGTTGGGGGAATGAGCCACGTCAGCAAACTTGTAGTCTTGATAGTGGATACTGGTTTTCAGTTTTATGGGACTGGTTCTCAAAAAGCAGGACAGGGAGAACAAGAGATCTGCCCAGCATATTTGTCTCAGATCCTTTATATCTACAATAATCACCTTAAATGAAAGAGTCACAGTCCAAGCCCAAATAAATTTTCCTCCTGATAGATAACTTCTCTACTGCAAAGAGTTGGGTTTTCTAAGATTTCTTTCCTGCCTGCTGCTCTCTTAAAAGGCTAGATGGCATACTGACCCTAAACGCTATCTGGCACATGGGGGAAAGTAATCGCTTGCTGGACTCAGCTGGCTTCTAGGCATCTCTTGAAGGCAGAATTACTTAACTGAGCTGTGTGACCCTTTGAAGGTGCATTTGCAATGTGCACCATCTCAATGATGCAAAGACATCAATAACCCTAAACACTAGCTGGTTCTTGGGCTATTAAAAAATAAAATAGGGGCTTCCCTGGTGGTGCAGTGGTTGAGAATCTGCCTACTAATGCAGGGGACACGGTTTCGAGCCCTGGTCTGGGAGGATCCCATATGCCACGGAGCAACTAGGCCCGTGAGCCACAACTACTGAGCCTGCGTGTCTGGAGATCATAAAAGGCAGACATTCAAACTATTTTTAAAAGCTTTTTAAAGTGATAACTCTAGCAATACCAAGCAATTCTTGAGCACAGTGAGTAATGACCCAGTCCCTGTACTGAGTGATGGGGATTTTAAAATGAGTAAGACAGGATCTTTGATCTCAGAGGGTTTCATGATGTCACGGGGGAAACAGATAATCAACCAACAGGATGAAGCCTACACTTAGGGATCATGAGAGATACATGTTCCAAGTCTGGGGAAGCACAGGGGAGAGACTGACAGTACCTTTTTTCTGCAAGGGACATGCTGATTTTTCCAGTGAGATCTCAAAAACCAGAGTTAAGCATCTGGTTAATAGCAGTGAAGTGACCATATGTGCCTAATGTGTTAGCAATTATTCGGGCTTTTCAAAAAGCTTTACCAGACATTGTCTTTTGAGGTCCCTGTACCCTGTGAAGGAACTTATCCAAATGTGTGGATGGGGAAGTGGTGACACAGAGAGGATGAACAACTTGAGTAAGAGTAAATAGGTACTGAGTGGTACCCCAGGTCCCAGGTTTCCTGGCTTCTAGGCCTGTTTTCTTTCTATGACCCTCCAGCCAAAGAACTGGCCCTTCATTTCCCAAAGCATATCTGGTGGTACATTACTTTCCTGGGATGTTATTTGTATTATGTAAACGAAGGTTCCATTTTGAAATAAGTTGAATTTCTTCTCATTTTTCAGCTCGAAGCTCGCAAGTCACTTCAGAGGAGACTTCCCTGGGCTCCCATTCCCTCCTACTATGCACTCTCATGGCACTCTGTACTTCCCACATTAAGCATGTAATCCAGTTTGTAATTTGCTGTTTGTGTCATTCTTAGGCTATCCAGAGAATGTATCTTTTGTTTACCAATATATGCTTAGCAGTTAGTGTCTAGAATATAGTAGTCACTCAAGAAGTGATTGCTAAAGCAACATCTTCATTTAAGGTTTGTGTGCTCTTTCCATTCTTTCAGGATACCCAATATGTGAGCAGCAAACTTGTGCCAGTGGAGCCTGCTATAACACCAGTCAGAAGTGTGATGGGGAAATGGATTGCAGAGACGCCTCTGATGAACTCAACTGCAGTAAGTAATATGGTGAAGCTGGTTTATACTGGCCAGTTATGCACATTTCTTCTCAAGTTTGTGTTCAGTGAATTCATGTTGGTAGCTTGAAGTCAGCCACAGTGGAGTATTTACACCATGGAAATTGGCAGCTACTACAGGTGAGGACTTTTATGTTCCTGGAGAACTGGTTATTAAACATTTACCAGAACACTACTGCATAGTAAGAATCTCTCTTTAAACTTGAGACAGAATCTTCCTATGAAATTAAGTGGCTACAGTGGAATTGAAATTCTCTCTTTTCTTTCCCTTCTTAACCTTGTGTCCCAGCTCACCGATGCTTGCGCAGTGAGTTTCAGTGTGGCAGTGGGGAGTGCATTTATAAAACCTACGTCTGCGACCATGACCTTGACTGTGAAGATGGCAGTGATGAACGTTCTTGCAGTACGGTGATTTCCTTACGTTGGGTCATGCTGTTAGGAATGTTTTTGTGTTGTTTTATTTTTTCTCCCTACCAATGTGCTCCTTTTTTCAAATCACAGTCACTATGTCTGATGGCAAAGGGAGCCAGGCTGTCATTTAGGGCCCATGGCATGAGCCTCAGCAGTGTTGCTGAACTTGGACTTTAATTTCCAAGGATCTGTGTAGAGTTGAAGGGTTGCTGATGGACAGTTTGCATTCTTTCCTTAGGCTACAAAGATACAGAGTGTATTGTATCACTGGACTCTCAAATTACTCATATCTCAGGAATGGGTCTAATAACCTTCGCAGAGTGAGACAAGGGCTTAGAAAGGGAGACAAGGTCCCTAATAGTAATGGCCCTAACTCTCCTCTTTACTTTGAAATTCTTACCACATTAAAATCACGAGTCAGGAAAGTTTCAGTATGGTTGCAGGTGGCTTTTTTTTTTTTTTTTTTTTTTTGCGGTACGCGGGCCTCTCACTGTTGTGGCCTCTCCCGTTGCGGAGCACAGGCTCCGGATGCACAGGTTCAGCGGCCATGGCTCATGGGCCCAGCCGCTCCACGGCATGTGGGATCTTCCCAGACCGGGGCACGAACCCGTGTCCCCTGCATCGGCAGGCGGACTCTCAACCACTGCGCCACCAGGAAAGCCCCGCAGGTGGCTTTTGTTACCTCCACATTTTCACTCTGACCCTCCTTTTCTTTCCATGATATTGCCTGCAATGCACACGAATGCTCTCATTGTTGCCACCTCCAGACTCATTTTATTAGAATATGAAATCTCCATGAGAGAGTTTTATAAATTCCAATAAATTGACAGGTATTTTTTTTTTTTGGTGGTCACTTATTTACCAGAATGCAGGATTTTCTCCACACCCATTTTGATTGGTGGGTAACCATGCCTTAGAGGTTGTTAAATATTTTCAGTATCACTCTAATTTTCTGTGAGCCATGCCTGATTTCTTTTCTGGCACCTGTGCTTGTTTCAGGGACTGTATTGAGAAGAATGTGACATCATGGAACGAGTTACTCAGAATCATTAGGTCCTAGATAGCAATGACTGTGCTTGTGGTCAAGTAAGAGAATGTTGGCCATTGGCGTGTCTATAGCATCTTTGTCAGTCTGTGTTCTCTGTTCTGTGACAACCTATAACATAACTGTCTTGTTTTTAATCTTGATGCACCTGAGTTCATGTCCTGGACCCAAAGCTGCTGTTTTCTTCTCCTCCTTCTCCTCTTCTTTCTCCTTCTCTTCCTCCTTTTGTTTTCATTTTTGTCAAGATAGTTAAGGGACTAAATGGGCATAGAAATTTCAGTTTCTAGGAGCTTAGTTTAGGTGGCAAGGTGAGCACTTTGATTTTTCCTGAGTGGTTTGTATCTTTGGAGTGCAGCTGTCATTTTCTTCCAGGTTCTTATCAGACCTGCAAAGGTAACGAATTCACTTGCCCCAACGGCTTCTGCATTAATCAAAATTGGGTTTGTGATGGAGAAGGTGACTGTGTAGATAATGCCGATGAAGATGGATGCGGTAAGGAGGGGAAGAGCTTCTCATTGGAAAGTGTTTTCTTAAAGTGTTTTCCAGAACTTGTTTTTCCTACTTTCCTTGTTAGAAATTATCTGTGTGACATGCAAGTTTCTGGATTGGCTGGGCTTAAGGGGTATTAGTGGACGGGGAGGAAAGAGGTGATTCCACTAGCTTTTCCTAAAAAGACCCAAAACTCAAATATAACATAAATTATAATCCTTTCCTTCCAACACTAAGACCAAATAGGTAGGACAGTCTCTCCCCTGTCTATAGTCCTATCCAAGGTTTTCCCTTTAAGACTCTTATTTTAATTAGATGTATCTATATAAAAAATGTAGGCTGGGGAAGGAGGGAAAATGTGATTTGTCTCAAAACCTTATAACCTTGAAAAATGACTTAGAGCTGGAGATTGTTAGTTGTGGGGAAGGTGATATTTGCCCCCTTCACTGCGCTATTATCATCAGCAGTACCTCCAACAGTTCAGAAGTTGCTGACACCCATGAATAAAGCATGTCACCTTTGCGGGTCTAGCCCCAAGTATTGGGTTGGCCAAAAAGTTTGTTCAGCTTTTTCTGTAAGATCTTTATATTAAGAATGATGCTTGTTCTGGGAACATCCATTGGTTTCATGTTTCAGTGATCCAAGTAGTTGTTTTCCTACATTTGGGTGTTTCTTACACTGTTGACATTTCACTAAAGAAACAAAACAAACTGAACAACTCAAAATGACACACACACACACACACACACACACAAACAAACATAGGAATCCTGGCATTACCTTGATAGCCCTAGTTCTATTGTTCATGATTTAATTAACTAAATGTTCTCCTATGGGTTATTCATCTAGTTTGTTGATAATTCAGGCCCATTTCTGCTTCCTCTTCTTATAACCTGGCTGGGAGTTGCTTCCCCTAGAAAGAGTGGAACTTAATGCCATTTGCCACTGCTTAGAATCTCAATAAAAGGTCAGTTGTAGAGTTAGATACTACTAGTTTACTGTGAAATATAGGTCATTTGTAGACTTCTTGTCCACCTGATCTCTATCCTCTCTTAACCATGTATTGAAAAAGAGTTGGCTCTGCCTCTAATGTGGCCTGTAGTAACTCTCTCTTTTTTCCCCACAGAAAGCAGAATTAACCGTACTTATGAATGTTACCCAAATGAATGGGCTTGTCCAAAGTCTGGAAAATGCATCCCAATTACTAAAGTTTGTGATGGGACTTCAGATTGTCCAGAAGGAGAAGATGAAAGCAATATCACTGCAGGACAACACTGTGGTGAGTATGGAAATTCATCTGGGCATCTTTCAGGTAAAGGTGTGTCTGTTTCTCTATAACAGATTGCCAAATACAGAGACTATCAGTTGGTGTTTGCAGACCGAACAATCCCAAGACTTAGTGGCTTTAACCAGCGAACATTTATTATTTCTCACAGTTCTGTGGGTTGGCTAGCTCACTCACGTCTCAGGATGCTGCAGTAAAAGCACGGCTAGTCCAGGCTTGTTTGCATGGTGGTGGGAAGAGCAAACCCCAGTGAACAAGCTCTTTTAAGCCTCTGCTTATGTCATGTTTGCCAAGTGTTCTATTGGCCAAAACAAGTCACACGAAGCCCAGATTCAATGGACTGAAGAAATAGACTCCATCTCTTGATGAGAGGAGCTTAAAAATATTTGTGACTCTCCTCTCCCCCTTCCCAGGAAGAATGGATTTAATGGTAATTGTGATGGCTCTAAAGTGTTCTGGAGATTTTATTCCCTGGCTTATACCTATGGAAAAAGTGTTGTCTGGATATACTCCAAGACGCTTCTGGTTTCAGGGATATGTACTTTGAGTCAGTGTTTCTTTTTTCCCCCTGTGGCTGTAGAATATTCCCCCACCATCACCCATCAACTCTGTGGACAACTGACTTTCCTGTAAGAAAATATAATTCATGACCTTGATTTTATCAATAGCACTCTCTCTAAATTATCTAGTAGTTGCCTAGCAGTGGCCATTAACTATAACCCTAAAGTTTTAGGGATTTTTTTCCTTGGAAAAAAGAGACTTCTATGGCTTCTTTTTGGCATTTCATTTGGGAACCCTTTTAAATAGTCATAGTACAAAAGTTAGAAAACTAAAATTAACAAAAATATAGTCACCTGAAATTCCACCACTTGAAGCTAGCCATGATTAATTAACTTTTTAGTGTTAAAAGTTAGGAGTTTAGTGTTTAGTGTTTAGAGTTTAGTGTTTAGTGTCCAGTGACTTGGGAATTCTTGGGAATTTCCTTCTATGATGTTGACACAAAGATAGACTTATGACCAGATTTTTCCATAAACAGCACTTCTGATGACTTGTGCTTACACTTAGTTACAACTTTTAAAAAAATATGTGCTGAGCTTTTAAAAATTATTATTATTAATTTTTTAAACATCTTTATTGGAGTATAATTGCTTTACAACGGTATGTTAGTTTCTACTTTATAACAAAGTGAATCAGCTATATGTATACCTATATCTCCATATCTCCTCCCGAGCTCTTTATTGCATTATATTGCAGGAAGGCTTGAATGGTGACAGATTTTCTGTGGCTGCTGCATGCTTACTGAGCTTTTACTTTTGAAAGAAGTTCTTACTTCTTGTAAATCAGCCTTGTCCAGAGGTCACCGTTCATTTCACCAAGTGTTTTTCTCTGTTTAGATGTGGATTTGTGTCCGTTCTTAGGCTGTGAGTACCAATGCCACAAGTCACCAGTTGGAGGGATGTGTTACTGTCCCTCAGGTTTTATCGTCAACGAAAATAGCACCCATAACTGTGTCGGTAAGTGACAGGTGGGAGGGCCTTGTCTTTCAACACGGTGCTTGTGGCACTGGTGGGTTCCATGCCCTCTAACATCATGGAGTTTGTACTTGTGGATAGGAATGTCTATTAACAAAGAGCAACACAGTCCTCACCGAAAACATGACAGTATGAAGTTTTAACTCTGAGAAGCTTTTGTGAGGCACCCAAGGCGAAAGAGTGGTTGTGTGATGAGTGAGTTGACTAGCTATGTGTATATCTTTCTACCACCCGATGATGGAGGTAGTCTTTTGGTGTTTTATGTATTTGTGTTTTATGTACTTGGAGGCAGAAATGATATGGCCATACTTGTTAAATACAGTTAGCCCTCCCTATCCGTGAATTCCGCAACTTTGGATTCAAATCAATTGGGGATTAAAAAAAAAAAAAAAAAAGGCAGAAAGTTCCAAAAAGCAAAACTTGAACTTTCTGTGTGCAGGCAACTATTTATATAGCACTTAAATTGTATTTATAACTATTTACATAGCATTTACATTGTATTGATATTAAGCATTATAAGTAATCTAGGGGTGATTTAAAGTATATAGGAGGATGTGTCTAGGTTATATGTAAACACTACACCATTTTATATAAGGGACTTGACCATCTTTGGATTTTGGTATCCTGGGGGGTCCTGGAACCGACCCCGTAGAATGCCAAGGGTCGACTGTACTGAAATACTTCCATGTAGTTGGTAAATAGCTGCTGCCTTGAATCCATCAAGCACCTTACCCTGCTCCTCTGGCTTCTTCCCAGGATGTCCAAACCTTCCCAGGTTCCAGGAACTAAAGAGTGGTCACACAACAGAGGATCACCAGGTCACTGATCCACTGACCACACTGGCCAGTCAGTGCCCATGCTGTGCTGGTTGTTAATCCCATTGATTTTCGAAGCTAATACTGAAGAAGAACAAACTCTATCATGTTATTTCCATCCAGTGGCTGGCACTGAATTAGACCCCAGTGCACTAAATATTTCTGACATCTTTCCTATCTGAAAGATAAGAATGATTTTTCCTACTGGGAAAATTTTGATTTTGATGTAAGCCAGCTTTGCACCCCACTGTGGTTAGGAAGGGGTTCTTATGATGGGAGAATTAGACATGGCCAAGTATCATCAATTTTCAGTTTTTTAGGGTTTGAACAATGAATTTTTAATGCTCTGATTTCTTTTTCCTTCCTTTCTAACTTTTGTTATGTGAATAACAGACGTACTAGCAGAAAGTGACCACAGGGGTTTTTACTGGTGTTGGGAAAAGGCATCTGGAAGGCAACTGAAACAATTCATTACTATGAAGTATCCATCTATGGATCTTCAAAAGATAGATGATTCAGAATTTTACCAGGATATCTGTGTTCTTTTGATACTCCTTAGAAATTTGAGATTCTTTAGAGCTTTTTGGATGAAAACAAGCATGGCACATGTACGAAATACTTTTAGAAAAGTATTTCTTCTGAAATAATTTCTAAAATATTAATATAATTTGGCCAAAAATATTGAATTTGGATAAACCTAATGATGTTATTCAGTCTTTAGTCTCAGCTCATGGCTTCCAACTTAATTATGGTTGATCTTAATAATTTCCTCATAGTCAGAGAAAAATTTAATGTCAGAAAGACTCTGGGGGGTTCCCTGGTGGTCCAGTGGTTAGGTCTCTGTTTCACTGCCGAGGGCCTGGGTTCGATCCCTGGTCAGGGAACTAAGATCCCACAAGCCATGTGGCATGGCCAAAAAAGAAAAGAAAAGAAAAAAGAAAAAAAAGAAAGACTCTGGTTTACAAACTCTTGAGAAAGTCTATTCCTCAGTGTTATTGAGAACTATTGTAATGGGGCTCGCTCATTTACCTGTTGTATGCCAAGATTTTTATATCCGGTAAAGCAATCCAGTTGAGGTTGTTCTTGTGGTGTTCAAAGTAGGTAATTTTAGATTTCTAATATCAGGACCATGTCCCAAAGTTTGCCCTGGATCTGATTGCTCCTCTTAAGTAACTCTATTCGACAAGACATGTTAAGATTAAATGCTTTATGCAAATCAGCCTGAGTGATCCTGAAGACTCAGAGAGAACTTTGAACTATTTAAGAAAGCCCCCAAATTTCTAATCGTCTCAAAACGTTTTATAAATAAAACATTTATGATCTGCAGCTAGCATTAAGTGATATTATAGGACATTTTTTTGTGTTTTATTATTATCATTATCTCATTATCGTAACACTGCAGATGCATTCAAGTCATTTAAAAAGACTTTTCACACAAATGTCCTCATTTGTTAGGTGGGTTTCTGACTTTGGAAGCCCTGCTTATGCTTCCTGGCATCACTGTGAGGGCTGCATCCCTTTTTTCTCGGAGTGGTGCTCATCTGTAGGTATAAGGCTGCTCGTCTGTTTTTGGCAAATGTCAGGCTTCTCCACCCCCTTTACTGCCACCCAGCTGCCAATCCGATTTCCAGTCTCTTAGTTTTCTAGGCCTCTCTGCTTTCTCTTAGTAGAAAAGGAATTCCAGTAGAGATACCAGAAGCCATGTTCTCAGTATTACACTAGCTTTTCTGTTTTTCCTCTCAGCCCCAAAGAGGAGTTAGGCAAATGCACCCTTTGCCTCTGAGTTTTGAAGCTTGGTTAACAGTGATTTCACATTTCTTTCAAAGAAGACTGTATTTTGCTCTCTTTGTAAAGAGAACTCATTAGTTTCAATACATGACACGACGAAACCAGTTACACTTGTTTCAGCTGAGCTTTTAGGGGAAATGTGTAGGTCTGGTCTTTTGAGCGTTTCAAGTCTTTCACGTTCAGCAAATACTCTCTTTATGGCTGTAATCCTCTGCATGGCTGACTCATCACAGAGGCTTCAGGTGTTGGAAACCTATACAACATTTACCATCTTAGATCTGGCTCCCCAGTGAATGCCTCAGTGGTCATCAAGAATAAAATGGAATAATCCTGACAAGAAATTTTGTGTCCTTCCGTTCATCTGCTCCTGGTAGGCTTGCCCTGGCTGCGGAGCCTCTGAGGCATGCTGCCAGCGCAGTTTACCGGGGTTATTGTTTCTGATTGACAGGACACGCTGTTTGTTGAGGGAATGACATCGTGGTGCAGAGTTAGAGCAGGAAGGTCATTCAGCATGGTGGGATTTCACACAGCCAGGTGGAACAGAGGGTGTCCAAGGGGGTCTATGCTAAAAAACATTTTTTTGAATTACTTTCAAAGCAGTATTTGTTGGTAGGAGGGGACAAAGAATAAAAAGGAAAGTAGATCAAGGTAATGGGCTGGAGTATTGTAGAGCAGCATTTTAGTGTTTTTTACAGTTTCTACTACCTTTTCTAGTCTCTTGAGAACCTCAGGTCTCCTTTCATTTTTCTTGTCTTCCCTTTGGCTGACAATGGATATTAATTAGCCTTCATTCTTCTTCATAATGGAGAATAGAATCTTATTCAGTCATTAAAAGTGACAGTGTTTATACACGCATTTAAACCTGTAAAGTATTTGTAGCCCAGGTGATAAGAAGGGCATTTGCACCCAAGAACTCCTAGTTATGACTTCACCCTCTTTTTGACATGAGAACGGCTCCCAGGGTGACTCCAGACCCTTAGACATAGTCATAGTGTCTTGCATTCAAAATGAGGTCATGACACCCCGGGAGTTTGAGGGCGAATGTCCTGTACTTTTATTCCTGCTGAAGCGAAGCCTCACGTGGTGCTTTCTTAGGGCTGAGGCGAGGACACAGGAGACATAGATCAAATGCGGGCCTTTTATTTTTACCCACATGTCCTTTTATCTTGTCATGTCCAAATTGGATTAATTTTTTCTTCGTCACGATCCTTGGAATGAAAGATATTCTGGTCAATGTTGTTATACTTGGTCTGAAGGGTAAATGGGAACCATTATCTTGATACCAGGACTTTCTTGGTCTTTCTTGCTGGGGAGTCACAAGATGGTGGGCCATCCAGCAGGTGTGGTAGAACTCAACTCACAACTCTGCAACTGTGATCGGATCCTAGAAATTCTGGAGAATCCTAGACCTGAGGGTCTCAGGAATTATAATTTACTTGAGAATTTCCTGAAGCCCTGGGGGGTGGGAACCTTGTTGGTTTAGGCTGTGGAGGTCATTCTCCAAGGGAAGAGAGCAGGGTGAAGGAGGGTCAAGAGTGGATGTGAACTTGGGGGGGTCAAATGAAATATTTGGCACCAGTGGACCAAAGATAGGACAATTTCTGTGCCCCTTAAGCTTTATAATCTTTGAGAAAGACACTTTCTTTCCCCCCATATTGTATTGTTTATATGTCAATTATATTGAAACTCTTTTTACACGGTAGAACTAAGGCTATTATGGCATTGAACAGAGCTCTATTATGTAATGGATTTTCAATAAGCACTTATTAAATGAATGAATAATGCTAATGAATAATCAGAAGAGAATATATTTTTCATGTCTTAAAAATGATTTTAATTTTGGTTACGATTTTTGACATCAGAGGAAAGGCAGCTGGGTAAACAGACCTTTCCAGATACTTTATTGCAGGCACAGATTTGTGTCTTACTGAGCCACTGGATATAAGGCAGTTCTTTCTGCAGTGATGGAAATGTCTGTGTCTTCCAGTATGGTAAACACTAATCATATGTAGCATTTGAAAGGTGGCAAGTGTGACTTGGAAATTGAATCATTAAATTCATTTTATTTTAGTTAATCTAAATAATAATTTGAGAAGCTGCAGAGGGCAGTGGCTACCATATTGGAAAGCACAGTTTTAAAGGGATGCATTTACACTAAAAGTCAGATATTTTGTAAACCAACATTAACAAATGAAATGCAAAGGCAATGTGTCCAAGCAGTGTTGTGCATCACCTGCAAAGTTATCCTTTACGTAGATTTAAAAAAACCTTGGGTTTTCCCTAGTATGATGATGCCTATTTTTTTTCCCCTTAGAGGGTACTTACTTAGGCAGGGGCATCACCATATTCCTGTATAGCTTGTCCAAGATTTTTTTCAGAAGGTGCTCAAGAAATGCTGTTAAACATGATTACAAACGGTTATTTCCTATATGGCAGATTTTGATGATTGTCAGATGTGGGGAGTTTGTGACCAGATATGTGAAGACCGAATTGGCCATCACCAGTGCCACTGTGTAGAGGGGTATATCTTGGAGCACCAGCAGCGCTGTAAAGCTAATTCTTCTTGTGAGTAAATTAAAGACACTTGTGTTTCTGAATAGTAAACTTCTGATGACTATCCTCTTTCCATAGCAGATGACAAAAGAAATATCAGCATTGATGCAGATGGAAAGGTTTTATTACCACAAATCAGGAGTGGCTCCTGCTGTTGGAAGAATAGGTCAACATTAATTCCATACTTTGGTTATTAGGGACCAACTTGTGGATTAACAGGTTTTTTTTGTTTTTTTTAAATTTTTATTGGTTGCTTGTTCACTTTGGGACTGGAATATTATGTCATCTATCACATAAATTTTATGAGTACATTTGACCTACTTTTAATTACTGTACCTACCATATGGTGACAAGTACCAATAGGCATTGTTTGTGCAAAATTTAGAAGTGGTTCAAAATGGACCTGCTAAATTTGGATTAGTTTGTGAAAATGCCCTCATTCTAAGAGTACTGTGGTAGAGAAAAGTCATGAAAATTTGTTTTAAAAAATTGGGCCTCCCAAAGCATTTTTGTCACCATGGATTTCTGGGTAATAAGATCTTCACTCTTTTTTTCCAATTGTTTTTTTCACACCTGTTTAAGGTGCCTTTGGGGGCTTTCTGAAACTTATCTGCACACATGATCTATGAATTGACCATTTTCTAGTTGTTTTTGTGTAGAAATACTGATATGCTGTGGACGAACTTTTAGATTTTTACAACTGATTTTTAACATTTATTTATTTTTGAATAGATATTATACTCATATTTTCAAAAATTTAAAATTATTTAGAAGATATTTGACCTCCTCCCACCATCTCTGTTCCCCTCTGCCTAGTTTCCCACTTCTCCTCTCCTATGGATAATCACTGTTTATTTTAATTCTAGAGATTGTTAAGTGCACAAATAAGAATATACAAATATAGACACAACCCTATTTTTACATATATGGTGGTAAACTATACATACAGTTCTTCATCTTGCTAATGTTGCATACTATATTTTCAAGGGCTTTCCATATCAACACAGACAGCTTTTTTTCATTTTTAAAAAAATTTTGTTGTATTTTTAAATTGAAATATAGTTGATTTCCAGTGTTTCAGGTGTACAGTATTTTTTTAATAGTGGCAAAATCCATTTTTTTGGTTGTATATAATTTATTTAACTAGTCATTTACTTATGGACTTTTATATTATTTCTTACCCTTTGATATTGCAAACAAGACCTCAGTGAGTAACCTTTTTCATTTTGCATTCTTGCGAGTATACGGGTATAGCAAATTTGGATCCATCATTGCCATGTTTTTCACAGAGTGGTTTCCCACTAATCCTTAAAATGTGTTTTGTGTTTTACACAATCTAAGGTTGCACCTGGGGTAAGGTGCCCACATCATCAAAGATTCTCGATGACACCTCAGTATCATTGAACTAGCAATCAGGACATTCGAGTTCTTGGCAGACTGTATTCCTAACTTACTGTGATTTTGGACATTTCATTAAGCCCCTTTGTGCCTCAATTTGCTCATCTGGAAAATGGATAGAATGACATATATGTGTGCCTCAGAAGGTTTAAAACCAAATAAGAAAACATAGTTGAAAGTTGCTTCATCATCTTTGTTCACTTGAAAGACTGATAATGCCTTCCTTCTTCACATTTAGTTGGTGAGGCCTCTGTGATCTTCTCCAATGGTCGGGATTTGCTAAGGGGTGATATTCATGGAAGCACCTTTGAGATCCTGGTAGAGTCTCAAAATCGTGGATCGGCTGTGGGTGTGGATTTTCACTATCACCTACACAGAGTCTTTTGGACTGACATTGTGCAAGATAAGGTAAATAGAAATTTCTGGAGTGTAGCTTGGGAGCTGATAGAACTCCAAGCACAAAGTGTTGATAGCTTTTCATTTTTAGGGGAGTAGAGGGGAAAGTTCCTTTGTTTTCTAACAAAAAAGGCCCTTGAGATATTTTATGTTAATCAGCACCCTTTACAGCTATAGTATTACATGTGACCTATTAAACAAAGCACTCTATTATATGGATTAGCCTTGAGCAACTTTTAATTTTATTCGAAATGGAGTCCAAAAGCCTAATTAAAAGAAATAGTAGACATTCTTTCAAAACTGGGTAGATATTTGGTAGTAATTTTTGAAACTTGATCATTTAAAATGTAAAAAGTATTCTGCTTTCCTGTATGATAAAAATCAGATTTTTACCTGCATCTTCTAAATGGAACAGTAATTGAGGATTGGGTAACAAATATTGACAGTATTTTGTTTAACAGCCAAAATTTCATTATGCTCTCTTATTTGGAAAGTGTGATGGATCTGATTTCAACTTTGAGTAATGCAACGGAGATTGTTAAAACATAAATTTTAGAGACTCCTAAAGAGTTATGGAATTTTATTTCTTCCCTTACATTTCCTTGTACCATTAATAAAATTTTAATTCATTTAACTGATAATTTGCATAAAATTTCTAAAAATTGAGACTTTGGATTATTAGCAGATCTGATTTCATGACAGCTAGAAATCAAAACAAACCACTACCACCTTCTCCACCAAGAAATCCACATTGAATTAGACTTTCTCTAACTACGAAGAATTAGAAATGCAGGCTTTTTTTGGTAAACCCAACTTTTTATATATGCCTCATATGCTTTTAAAGAAACTCCCTGCCCCCACTAACCCATGATGTAAAATAACAAGTCTCCAGTGAATTCTTTTTTTTAAATAGATCTTTATTGGAGTATAATTGCTTCACAATACTGTGTTAGTTTCTGTTGTACAACAAAGTGAATCAGCCATATGCATACATATATCCCCCTATCCCCTCGTCCTGAGCTTCCCTCCCATCCTCCCTATCCCAGCCCTCTAGGTCATCGCAAAGCACCCAGCTGATCTCCCTGTACTATGCTGCTGCTTCCCACCAGCCAACTCTTTTACATCCGGTCGTGTATATATGTCCATGCCACTCTCACTTCTCCCCAGCTTCCCCCTCCCACCCCGTGTCCTCAAGTCCATTCTCTATGTCTACATCTTTATTCCTGCCCTGCAACTAGGTTCATCAGTACCATTTTTTGGTTTTTTTTTTTTAGATTCCATATATATGTGTTAGCATAGAGTATTTGTTTTTCTCTTTTTGACTTACTTCACTCTGCATGACAGACTCTAGGTCCATCCATCTCACTACAAATAACTCAATTTTGTTTCTTTTTATGGCTGGGTAATATTCCATTGTATATATATGCCACGTATTCTTTATCCATTCATCTGTCGATGGACATTTAGGTTGATTGCATGTCCTGGCTATTGTAAATAGTGCTTCAATGAACATTATGGTGCATGTCTCTTTTTGAATTATGGTTTTCTCAGGGTATATGCCCAGTAGTGGGATTGCTGGGTCATATGGTAGTTCTATTTTTAGTTTTTTAAGGAACCTCCGTACTGCTTTCCATAGTGGTTGTATCAATTTACAGTCCCACCAGAAGGGCAGGAGGGTTCCCTTTTCATCACACCCTTTCCAGCATTTATTGTTTCTAGCTTTTTTGATAATGGCCATTTTGACTGGCGTGAGGTGATACCTCATTGCAGTTTTGATTTGCATTTCTCTAATAATTAGTGATGTTGAGCATCTTTTCATGTGCCTCTTGGCCGTCTGTGTGTCTTCCTTGGTGAAATGTCTATTTAGGTCTTCCACCCATTTTTATTTATTTATTTGTTTTAAATTTTATTTATTTATTTATTTATTTTTTGTGGTACTCAGGCCTTTCACTGTTGTGGCCTCTCCCGTTGTGGAGCACAGGCTCCCGACACGCAGGCTCAGCAGCCATGGCTCACAGGCCCAGCTGCTCTGCGGCATGTGGGATCTTCCTGGACCGGGGCACGAACCTGTGTCCCGTGCATCGGCAGGCAGACTCTCAACCACTGCACCACCAGGGAAGCCCCCACCCATTTTTAAATTGGATTGTTTGTTTTTTTGATATTGAGCTCCACAGACTGGCTGAATGGATACAAAAACAAGACCCATATGTATGCTGTCTACAACAGACCCACTTCAGACCTAGGGACACATACAGATTGAAAGTGAAGGGATGGAAAAAGATATTCCATGCAAATGGAAATCAAAAGAAAGCTGGATTAGCAATACTCATATCAGATAAAATAGACTTTAAAATAAAGACTGTTACAAGACATAAGGAGGGACACTACATAATGATCAAAGGATCAATCCAAGAAGAAGATATAACAATTATAAATGTTTATGCACCCAACATAGGAACACCTCAATACATAAGGCAAATGCTAACAACCATGAAAGGGAAAATGGACAGTAACACAATAATAGTAGGGGACTTTAACACCCCACTTACACCAATGGACAGATCATCCAAACAGAAAATAAATAAGGAAACACAAGCTTTAAATGATACAATAGGCCAGATAGACTTAACTGATATTTTTAGAACATTCCACCTAAAAGTGGAAGAATACACTTTCTTCTCAAGTGCACATGGAACATTCTCCAGGATAGATTACATCTTGGGTCACAAATCAAACCTCGGAAAATTTAAGAAAATTGAAATTGTATCAAGCATCTTTTCTGACCACAGCGCTATGAGATTGGAAATCAATTACAGGAAAAAAACTGTAAAAAACACAAATACATGGAGGCTAAACAGTGTGTTACTAAATAACCAAGAGATCACTGAAGAAATCAAAGAAGAAATAAAAAAAATAAATAGAAACAAATGACAATGAAAACACGACGACCCAAAACCTATTTGATGCAGCAAAAGCAGTTCTAAGGAGGAAGCTTATAGCAATTTAATCTCACCTCAAGAAACAAGAAAAATCTCAAATAAACAATCTAACCCTACACTTAAAACAACTAGAGAAAGAAGAACAAACAAAACCCAAAGTCAGTAGAAGGAAAGAAATCATAAAGATCAGAGCAGAAATAAATAGAAACGAAGACAACAGTAGCAAAGATCAATAAAACTAAAAGCTGGTTCTATAAGAAGATAAGCAAAAGTGATAAACCCTTAGCCAGACTCATCAAGGAAGAAAGGGAGAGGACGCAAATCAATAAAATTAGAAATGAAAAAGGAGAAATCACAACTGACACCACAGAAATACGAAGGATTATAAGAGACTACTACAAACAACTATATGCCAATAAAATGGACAACCACAAAGAAATGGACAAATTCTTGGAAAGGTACAATTTTCCAAGACTGAACCAGGAAGAATTAGAAAATATAAAAGACCTATCACAGGTAATGAAATTGAAACCATAATTAAAAATCTTCCAACAAACAAAAGTCCAGGACCACATGGCTTCACAGGCGAATTCTATCAAGCATTTAGAGAAGAGCTAACACTGATCCATCTCAAACTCTTCCAAAAAATTGCAGAGGGAGAAACACTCATTCATTCTATGAAGCCATGATCACCCTGATACCAAAACCAGAAAAAGACATCACAAAAAAAGAAAATTACAGACCAATATCACTGATGAACATAGATGCAAAAATCCTGAACCGAATACTAGCAAACAGAATCCAACAACACATTAAAAGGATTATACACCATGATCAAGTGGGGTTTATCCCAGGAATGCAAGGATTCTTCAATATACGCAAATCAATCCATGTGATACACCATATTAACAAATTGAAGAATAAAAACCATATGATCATCTCAATAGATGCAGAAAAAGCTTTTGACAAAATTCAACACCCATTTATGATAAAAACTCCAGAAAATGGGCATAGAGGAACCTACCTCAACATAAGAAAGGCCATATATGAATTCTTTTTTTTTAAATCCAAATGACTGATTTGTGCAACAAAGACAGGTCCCTGGAATGAAGTATAGGAAAACTGCTCCCAATGAATTATGCTTAAGAAGTGTAATAATTTTGGTTTTTCTTTCAGGTTTTTTCAGTTGACATTAATGGTTTAGATATCCAAGAAGTTCTCAATGTTTCTGTTGAAGACCCAGAGAATCTGGCTGTGGACTGGGTAAATAATAAACTTTATGTTGTAGAGACCAATGTCAACTGCATAGATATGGTAAATTTGGATGGAAGCCAACGGATTACCATTATAAGTGAACATTTGGGACATCCTAGAGGAATTGCCGTGGACCCAACTGTTGGGTAAGTTATGTGAAAATGTACTGATTCCAGCATTTTTGGAGTTTTATTTCTCCCCCTGTAAACAAAACATCCATTGGCATAATTGAAGGTTAATCCTGACTTCTTTTAGGTTCTGTACTCTAGAATCCATGTTTATTTCATATCTCTTTTCATAGAAGCTTTAAAGGAGTTGGCTAAATATAATCCAATTTGAGGATATGCAGTCCAAACACACCTACTGGTGTCCTAAAAATATGTGATACTTTGGGGGTATGAATTTTATTCTTATTGTTTGCCACATTCTCCTGGCTGAGAAATTGGATTCTGTTTTCTGACTCGAATAGTATTGTCACAACTAAACCATTATTAACATGATCACTCTAACATAAGTTGTAAAGTTGTTTTAAACAGGGGATAGATCTGAAACCACTAGGTGGCGTTGCGAGGGGCTCTGAATATTCTTCGTGTCTTAGTGCAGAGAGAATTCAGCGAGAGGCAAAGTGATAGATAAGAAGTGATTTATTAGAATAGGATGCTTGTGAGGCTTACAAGCGGGCAGGCGAGTGTTGTGTTGCCCCGAGTACTTAGCGGGTTACATTTTTATAATCAAAGGAAGAGAGGAGAGGGGGAGAAGACCACCTTCTTTTTTATTCTGTGAGTCTTCCATCATTAACTCCTCCTATACGTTGGGCGGGGGAGTTTTTGAACCTATATGGTGTCTCCGGGACTGTCATGGCACTATGGAGAAATTATTTCAGGTCTCAGTACAGTGAGGGTCTTTCACTTTGAAATATCACCTTTCCATAAGTTATTGTTTTTTTGTGTGTGCAAAGGAATGTCCTAGGGGTCATTAACTTGTTGACATCACTGGGCAGATTGTAGACCTTATTTTCCACTGTTGTTTTATTGTTTGGGGGCATGTCTCATGCTTCTGTTACATGGTTTTGTTGGTAAGCAAGTTGGCTTGGTTTTGTTGGTAAGCAAGCCAGTGTGGCTTTGATGCTAAGCGACTTGCTCTGCTTTATGAGTCAAGCAAGCCCACATTGTCTCAGGATTTTCCCATTACTTTCTTGAGTGATCATTAACTTACTGTGGTCTCCCAAAGCCCCCTAAAGTTCCCTCTCTATCTACAGTCCCCTAATGGGGTTTCTAAGCTGACTATTTGATTACCCTACTCTATCCCCTATCAGATCTACCCCTTTTAGTGATTTCTTGTTAGAGACTGGGGTTGAGATGTCAGTGTTAACACCTCATTACAAGTTGTTCAACTGTGAATCAATCCAGCAAGAGTGATAATGCTTACTTTTCTCCAGGTGTAAATTAAAATTTTCCTGACCTTCACATTTGAGACCAGTTATGGGAGACTAGCTTTCTCCTAGATTTTCACAGTTGGGTCTTAGGAGCCTTGCATGAACTTGAGGCTGCTTAAGTGTTGGTGAATGGTGATTATTCATTTCTATGTCATGATTTCAGCTGTCCTTCCTTGAAAATGATGTATATGTTCTCTAGACTCTGCCTTAGAATGAGGAATTAAGGAGGGAAATGGCTTGATAGTTTTTTCTTTTTTACAGCCTTTTTGCTGGCTGTAAAAAAGAGAAGTGAAGGATGGAGCCAGGGATCAGGGGAGAATATTAAGAAGTTAAAAAGGTAGATATGCTTTTTTTTTTTTTTTGCCTGCCAGTTAGTGTATTTTAATAGTTGTTATTTGGAGTTGTTCACTCTCCTGATTGACCCTCACAGTTTCTGATTTTTAATACTTTAAAATTTCTCTATTGTTTTAAACCCCCATGGTTCTCTAATCAGCTAGAGGAAATTTCCATTGATCCAAACATACAATCTCAAAAAATATTTTCTAGGTAAACTTGTAAAATAATTGATTCTTTCATCTTTTGGTTTTCTTTTGTAGTTATTTATTTTTCTCAGACTGGCAGAGCTTTTCTGGGACACCTAAGATAGAAAGGGCTTTCATGGATGGCTCCAACCGTAAAGACTTGGTGACAAGAAAGCTGGGATGGCCTGCTGGGATAACCCTGGATTTGGTATCAAAGCGTGTTTACTGGGTTGACTCCCGGTTTGATTACATTGAGACTGTAACTTATGATGGAATTCAAAGGTAAGAAGTATTTTTTTTTATATCTTTGTAAGTTTTGGGGAAATACATAACATTTATGGAGAGAGAAACTGAAGGACTAGAATTAAAAGATTGCTTTGTTGGTTGACATAACTTGAATGATCTTTGTGTTGACATTGCATGTTGTGACCTGCTCTGAGTTTTAGCTTGTGTTCCATATTAACACTCATTAAATATTACCTACAGCATTTGTTCTTTGACTTCTCTTCTCCAAGCCCTCTCTCACTCCCAGATGAAGCACATTATTTTCATTAACTTCCAAGTTCATTTATTTGTCTGGGTCCCTTATGGTTTGCTTGCAAAGATCACTTTATCTTTTAGCTTTTTATCTTCCCTGCAGTAAATAAGTTTTATTATTATTTGTAATATTATCTGGTGAGAATTAATTGGGTTTTATACTGCTCTTATATATATATATATATATTACAAATCTTAATGAGAAGTTCTGACTTTACCTGATATACTTCAAAGACATTTAAACAATATTTGAATGCAGAGTATGGCATACCTTTTTCCTTCATCTTAGTTGGATTAGAGCTCACTATAAATTAATTAAATTGTTACCTATTTTAGATTCTCTTCTTTTGGTATTTTCAAAAACTGGTTAAAACATGGTCTTTAAATTTTGACCAAGAAAAATTACTCTAGTCAGTTTGATTTTTCCAAATGACATGATTTTATTGTTTTCTCAGTGAAAAGAATATTCTAGTTTTGGTTTCTCCTTTATCTCTATTTTGTAAGGATGGTATCACAGTTTGCCACTGGATTTTATATTCTTAGAACAATCTCTACTTGTTTAAATGAAGTGATTGGGTATTAAGGCTATGACGTATTGTCACTGAAACTGGTTCCCATAGTGAGGATAGGAATTAATTTAATGAAAAAATAATCATATAAGTCATATAAAAACAATTGAGAAATTGCCAATTTTTTTTCACTTTCACGGTTGTTTTTTTTTTTTTTTTTTTTTGCGGAACGCGGGCCTCTCACTGTTGTGGCTTCTCCCGTTGCGGAGCACAGGCTCCAGACACGCAGGCTCAGCGGCCATGGCTCACGGGCCCAGCCGCTCCGCGGCATGTGGGATCCTCCCAGACCGGGACACGAACCCGTGTCCCCTGCATCGGCAGGCGGACTCTCAACCACTGCGCCACCAGGGAAGCCCTCATGGTTGTTTTGACATTAATTTTATAGTCTAAATATTTTTATGCTACGGTTAAAGTAAAACATAAAAATCAATGGAATTTCAGAAAGATTCGAGTGTTTACTGGCTGTGGAGAAACATGGAGGAGATACTAAAACTCACGAGTATGGCTAAAATCATAAAGTCATTGCCTCTTGCTTTACCAGCAGGTGGCATTTAGATTTATGGAATTTATTATTATTATTATTATTATTATTATTTTGGCTGCTTTGTGTCTTCATTGCTGCGTGCGGGCTTTCTCTAGTTGTGGCGAGCAGGGGCTACTTCTTTGTTGTGGTTCGTGGACTTCTCATTGCGGTGGCTTCTCTTGTTGCAGAGCACGGGCTCTAGGCTTGCGGGCTTCAGTAGTTGTGGCACACAGGCTCAGCAGTTGTGGCACATGGGCTCAGTTGCTCCGTGGCATGTGGGATCTTCCTGTACCAGAGATCGAACCCGTGTCCCCTGCATTGGCAGGCGGATTCTTTCTTTTTTTCGTGGTACACGGGCCTCTCACTGTTGTGGCCTCTCCCGTTGCGGAGCACAGGCTCCGGACATGCAGGCTCAGCGGCCATGGCTCATGGGCCCAGCTGCTCCACGGCATGTGGGATCTTCCCGGACCGGGGCTCGAACCCGTGTCCCCTTCATCGGCAGGCGGACTCGCAACCACTGTGCCACCAGGGAAGTCTTCTAGACTTCTGGAATTTGCTAAATGAAAAAAAAACCCATTAATTTTAATGTACCATGTCACTATTGAGTGTTTCAAAGTTTGCACTCACTTGCCATCTTGGGTTTCTTTGTTTTTTTCGCATGCAGTGTGATTCCCAGTGTTAGTATCTTCAAGTCTTTTCTTAAAGCTCTATTGTGTTCTTTAGTTTTTCAGGGCTGCTGAGATTTTTCTTTGAGGTCTTTCTCCTATGCCAAAAAGAAAAGAGGTTTCTTTCACGTACCATCCTCTACCTCACTTTACTTATGTGGCCTCAGTGAATTACTGCTTCTGTAGATGCAGTCATGGCAGCAGTGTTGATTTCTTCCCCTTGCCTAGCACCTCTTACCTGTGTTGTCTTCCATTTTAGTGGCTCTGGGCACTCTGCCTCCACTACAAATATGCTCAGCTGATGGTTTCATCAAGCAGAGGCATACCAGTGGTAGCCCTGCTTTTTCCCCTCCCTAGAGTGACATCAGGAATGAGTCTGTGTGTTTTCGGTGGGTTGAATTCTCCAGCTCACTGTCTTGCTCCCTAATTGCTGAGAAACGGTCAGTGGTGCAGCGTGGAGTAAGTGTTGAAGTTGTCTACCAGACTTCCAGTCCCTTGTTACACTCTTTCCCCTACAAATTTCAAAATGATATTTCACATCTTAGACCTTTTATATGTGGAGCAACCTTAAAAGAATGAAGATCATGTGGGAAAACAGTAATTTTTCAAAAGATCTAGAACAAGCGAGGACAGAGACTGGAATTTAAGTGCCAAGGCTCTTTTCGAAGAGACAATAGGAAAATCCTTCTAGTGAGTACAGACAGAAATACACCTGCATCTTAAAGTGTATCTTGACTATATATTCTATATTTGTAGCAAGAAATGTTTTATCTTTTTAAGCATTTATGTGAACTAATTCCACCTTTTGTTTTTTTGGAACTAATTCCACCTTTAATCAAAATTGTACGGTATATATCTTTTGTAACAGGAAGACAGTAATTCATGGAGGCTCGAACATTCCTCATCCCTTTGCAATAAGCTTGTTTGAAGATCATGTGTTCTTTACCGATTGGACAAAGATGGCTGTAATGAAGGCAAACAAGTTCAAGGAGACTGACCCACAACTGTACTACCGGTCTTCCCTGAGGCCTTTTGGAGTGACTGTTTACCATGCCCTCAGGCAGCCCTATGGTAGGCCCCTCAGCAGTGGAAAACCATGCTTGGTACTGGCCTTGGTAGAAAGGTTTTCTCAAAGTTCTCATGAGATTTGGGTGACATTCTCAGATATATGATGGATTATCTAGAGAGTTCAACCCTCTGAAATTGGCTTTGCAGATCGTTGGCATTCTGGAGAACTTGATGTATTTCAGAGTTAAAATGCCCAATCTACAAAGAACTTAGAGGTGTATTTAACAGATATTTATCGGCACCTTCAGTATACCAGATCCTGTCTACAGGCTGGAGAAAGAGCAGCAAACAAACCAAACTAAAATACCCATCCTTATTCTACGGGAGGAATCTCCCAATTCAACCCTCTAATATTGCAGTCGAGGAAACTGAGGCCCAGAAGAAGAAAATGACATGCTAAGTGGTCATTTTAGGTAGTGACAGCTATTTTTTTCCTTCTTCTCTGTTTTATATTTATGACACCTGTTATTTGGTTTGCATTGGGTCTGTCATAGGTCAGCTGGGTTTGGTTATCCCTCAGGCTGGTCACTTATCAAAGAAAAAAATATTTTGATTCAGACACTGAATGTTATTTTATAGTACTTATGTTACTTATGTTATTTTACAGTAAGTTTTATTTGTTCCAAGGTTTTAAATTGACATGACTGTTTAGACTGTGTATACAGCTCTCTTCTGTATTTGCTCATGCATCAAAGAAAAGAAACACAATAAACTAGACTAAATCGGAAGAAAGCTTAATATCAGTGAATAGTAATTCAGAGAAAGACAGATTTCACTTTAAAACTGTAATGCTAAGTGATAAGTGATAGGTCTGGCTAGGATGGATAAAGACTATAAAGTAATTAGGTTGATTAAAAAAACTCAAACCAACCAACCATTAAACTGATAGATTCAGATAACTACCCTTCAATGTAGTCATCCTAGGAAACAAATACTTCATTGGAAAATATACACTGTACCTGTACTGTATTAGAAAATACCTATTTGGAATAATCAGTTCATGAGCTACTAAATTCACATCTGCCCTTGACCAAAAATATTACCCAGTTTTATTATCTAAGTTATTTCTATTATTTGCTTCAGAATTATACCTGCCTGTGTTTCTCAAAATTAATCTACCCGAGAAGGTGAAGAGACTATTTTAAAGAATAAGTCAAAGGCTAAGAAGACAATTTCAAAAGCAGACATTTTTAGCTTTGACAGCCTTGTGTACGGTGAACTTCCTGATGTCACTGCTTTGAGAGTGGTTTTTGGAAGTGTAAACTGGTTTGTGTTTCAGACATGTAAGGTTTTGGAATGAGATCTGGATTTGAATTCTAGTTTAGCTATTTGACCACTGAATAATCTTGAGCAAGTTGTCTCACCTTTTGGAACTTTGGTTTCCTTTTCTGTAAAATTGTGATAATATTTACCTCTTAGAGGCATTGATTGTTAAGTTGTCCTACAAAATAAGCATCCAGTGAGTTATAGTTATTTACTCTATTTTTTGAATGGTAAAAAATAATACTAAGGTTACTTGGGGGGCAATTATATTTTAGTCACTGAGGCTAGCAGACAGAATCTGTTACAGTTATAGGGGGGAAAAGAACCCCCAAGGTTATCCAGTTGCAGGAATCTTGTCTTTTTTTTTTTTTTTTTGCCACCATCAGTTTCGGAGTAGATTCAAGAGCAACGATGACATGAGGAGCAGCTAAATGTGGATGTATTCAGTAGCAACCAGTAATGATGTCTCCAAGGAGTTTCAAACCCATTTCACCCACAGGTCTCAAAATGGCTTCGCATGTCTTGGATAAATATGCATTTCTAATTGAGATTTAACCATGTGCATTTTTCCCTCCAGCTAGCAATCCATGTGCAGATAACAATGGGGGCTGTCAACACATCTGTGTCCTCAGCCACAGAACATTTAATGGTGGTTTGGGCTACCGTTGCAAGTGCAGGCTCGGCTACATTCCGGATATGGATGACTACCACTGCGTTGGTAAGAAATCAGTTTTGGACTGTCTTTCTGATGGTCAGCACAGGGGTATGCGCTGCTCTTGGACTGGACCAGCTCCCTGTAGCACTTCTTCACAACAAATAAGCTTTTGGTAGCCCACGGGCATCTTCCTTGGTAGACACCTTTCCCTTTGTACAAAGAGCTGTGTTTGAAGATGTAAATTTCTATCCTTTGGGACACATCTAGGGTTTCCTTGGGCTCCCCTTTCCCTTTATTTCCTTCCTGAAATCTGTCTCTTTTTAATTTTTAATTTTTTTAACATCTTTATTGGAGTATAATTGCTTTACAATGGCGTGTTGGTTTCTGCTTTATAACAAAGTAAATCAGCTATACATATACAAATATCCCCATATCTCCTCCCTCTTGCGTCTCCCTCCCTCCCACCGTCCCTATCCCACCCCTCTAGGTGGTCACAGAGCACCGAGCTGATCTCCCTGTGCTATGCGACTGCTTCCCGCTAGCTATCTATTTTACGTTTGGTAGTGTATATATGTCCATGCCATTCTCTCACTTTGTCCCAGCTTACCCTTCCCCCTCCCCGTATCCCCAAGTCCATTCTCTAGTAGGTCTGTGTCTTTATTCCCGTCGTGCCCCTAGGTTCTTCATGACCTTTTTTTTTTTTTTTTTTAGATTCCATATATATGTGTTAGCATACGGTATTTGTTTTTCTCTTTCTGACTTACTTCACTCTGTATGACAGACTCTAGGTCCATCCACCTCAGTACGAATAACTCAATTTCATTTCTTTTTATGGCTGAGTAATATTCCATTGTATATATGTGCCACATCTTTATCCATTCATCTGTCGATGGACACTTAGGTTGCTTCCATGTCCTGGCTATTGTAAATAGAGCTGCAATGAACATTGTGGTACATGACTCTTTTTGAATTATGGTTTTCTCAGGGTATATGCCCAGTAGTGGGATTGCTGGGTCATATGATAGTTCTATTTTTAGTTTCTTAAGGAACCTCCATACTGTTCTTCATAGTGGCTGTATCAAGTTACGTTCCCACCAACAGTGCAAGAGGGTTGCCTTTTCTCCACACCCTCTCCAACATTTATTTATTTAATTATTTTTTTTTAACATCTTTATTGGAGTATAATTGCTTTACATTGTTGTGTTAGTTGCTGTTGTATAACAAAGTGAATCAGCTATACATATATATATATCTCTATATCCCTTCCCTCTTGCGCCTTCCTCCCACCCTCCCTATCCCACCCCTCTAGGTGGTCACAAAGCACTGAGCTGATCTCCCTGTGTTATGCGGCTGCTTCCCACTAGCTATCTGTTTTACGTTTGGTAGTGTATATATGTCCATGCCACTCTCTCACTTCATCCCAGCTTACCCTTCCCCCTCCCCATGTACTTAAGTCCATTCTCTATGTCTGCGTCTTTATTCCTGTCCTGCCCCTAGGTTCTTCAGAACCATTTTTTTTTTTTAGATTGTATACATACATGTTAGCATACGGTATTTGTTTTTCTCTTTCTGACTTCACTCTGTGTGACAGATTCTAGGTCCATCCACCTCACTACAAATAACTCAATTTTGTTTCTTTTTATGGCTGAGTAATATTCCACTGTATATATGTGCCACATCTTCTTTATCCATTCATCTGTCGATGGACACTTAGGTTGCTTCCATGTCCTGGCTATTGTAAATAGAGCTGCAATGAACATTGTGGTACATGGCTCTTTCTGAATTATGGTTTTCTCAGGGTATAGGCCCAGTAGTGGGATTGCTGGGTCATATGGTAGGTCTGTTTTTAGCTTTTTAAGGAACCTCCATACTGTTCTCCATAGTGGCTGTATCAATTTACATTCCCACCAAGAGTGCAAGAGGGTTCCCTTTTCTCCACACCCTCTCCAGCATTTGTTGTTTGTAGGCTTTTTGATGATGACCATTCTGACCGGTGTGAGGTGATACGTCATTGTAGTTTTGATTTGCATTTCTCTAATAATTAGTGATGTTGAGCATCCTTTGATGTGTTTGTTGGCAATCTGTATATCTTCTTTGGAGAAATGTCTATTTAGGTCTTCTGCCCATTTTTGGATTGGGTCGTTTGTTTTTTTGCTATTGAGCTGCATGAGCTGCTTGTATATTTTGGATATTAATCCTTTGTCAGTTGATTCGTTTACAAATATTTTTTCCTATTCTGAGGGTTGTCTTTTCGTCTTGTTTATGGTTTCCTTTGCTGTGCAAAAGCTTTTAAGTTTCATTAGGTCCCATTTGTTTATTTTTGTTTTTATTTCCATTTCTCTAGGAGGTGGGTTAAAAAGGATCTTGCTGGGACACCAAGTTTTATATAAATAAATCTTAAGGATAAATTTCTCAGGGAGAAGTAAGATTATAATACTTCAATTCAAGACTGTTTTGCCTTCACAGTATTTTCTCCTTCCCTTCTTTCCATTATTTCCAACTATGTTTTCTACAGATTTTTTTAAATGTTTATTTCAGAATGACCTTTCAGAATTATAACATGTGCTTTATGGGTGTATAAGTTATTTCTCTGGAATTGGGAGAAGGCAAGCAAGAACTATGCTGTGGCTGACTGTGTGTGTCCCTCTCTCTACAGCTGCTGAGCGATTTCTGTTCTTTTCATCTGATGTGGCTGTTCGTGGCATCCCGCTCACCCTCTCTCACCAGGCAGATGTCATCCTTCCAGTGACAGGAGGTGCTTCCGTCTTTGTTGGGATTGATTTTGATGCCCAGGAGAAGGCTATCTTTTTTTCAGATACAACAAAAGACATGATTTGTAAACAAAAGATAGATGGTACAGGTGAGAATGGGTTTAAATGTTCTTTTTTTGCATATTTTGTCTGTCTTCAATAATAATACTAATAATTTTTTCACTAAAACTTTGCATTCACTTCTTAAGCAGGGTCTTTTACTAAGCTTGCTAAATACTTTTAGATTGGGAAAAGAAATCTATTGCTTTTCTTTTGAATTAAGTTTAAGTGAACACTTCCTTTATTTTCAAAATAAGTTACAAATGAGAGTGCATTTTAAAACAAATATTGTTGCAATTGGACAATTAAGAATATCAATATTGACAAATATTAACCTATGGACACTCCATAATAGGAGTGTCAAATGTATGAAAGCTGTTAAAGGGTTAATTAACCAGAGGCTGTTCCCTATATTCAAGCAGCCAGACTGAGCCAATGGAATGACCTCTCTGTAGGGATGCTGCACTATGTAAATGCTGGGCTTGGAATAATAATATTTATTTTTTAAAGTCATGAATTATATGTAAATATGGATTTATTGTCTGTTTTCAGTTGATTGGAATTCTGTTAAAATCTTCATAATCCTCACAGAAAGATAAATTATAGTAAGTCATACCTTACCAGTTGGGTACTATATTGGATGTTGGCATGATCCAGTACTTTGATTTTAGAATCCACTAATGGGTCGAAACCTGAAGTTTGAAAAACATATCAGTAGCCAGTATAACATAGCAACTAAGAGGGGCCAGCTCAGGAGCTAAACTGCCTAGTTTTGAATCCTGGCTCCTCACATTTCCTGGTTATGTAATCTTGGGGGAGTTACTTACTTTCTTTGTACCTCAGTTTCCTAAATCTGTGAAATAGGAATGATAATAATAATAATAGAGGTACTACATAGCTCATAAAGTTGTTGAGAGAATTTTAGGCTAATACATGTAAAACACCTAGAATAATGCCTGGAAAATAGTAAATATTCAGTAAATGTTAGCTATTATTGTAGCTGTTCTCAATGAAAAACTCTATTGCTCCGCCCCACCCTGCCCCCAACTGAGACCTGCTCCCTAGAGGTAGTTCCTTACCATTCTTTTACCTGTTTGTTCTATTTTTTGTCTCCGTGTTTCTAAATATTTTGCTTATACTGTTACTGAGTCCAAGTTTGTACTGCTCGCTGCATGACAGGCCAGTAAATCTAGAGATGAGGTGTTGGGGCAGGGAATAGCGACTTTATTCAGAAAGCCAGCAGACTGAGAAGATGGTGGATTAGCATCCCAAAGAACCATTTTACCTGAGTTAGAATTCAGGCCTCTTTTATACTAAGAGGGGAAAGGGTGTGGTTGGTTGTTGCAAACTTCTTGGTGCTGGAATCCTTTGTTCTTGCAGCTGTCCATGTACATCTGGTCACTGTGTTCTTATAAACCACTAACAAGACAAAATCTGTTCTGCAACTTTTTATCTCTATATGAATGGAAAAGTCTTACGCCTTTAAAGATCAGAGCCTGGAGAATGGGCTCTCCTGTGTATTTCAGGCCATAGGCAACGTTCCTTTACAAAAGGTGCACAGCCAGCATGACTAAGCACAGGCAACAGAGTACAAAGGTTAGAGCTAAAGGAATAGATTCAAAATGGAGTCAGGTTTGTTCTTCTCTGTTGCAGTACGACTTCCTGATTTGCATATTAGACATTTATTTTCATTGTTATAGATAGGGATTTAGCTCTTACATTCCCCTCTACCAACTTCCTTCTCCCCCTGTTCTCCCTAAAAAGCTAGATTGTAATTTTTGTTCGCTGTTAAGTCAAGTAGTATTCCATGATGACATTTCTTGAACAAATTTTGATTTTTTTCCCCCTGCAGTTAACAATTGCTCCATCTTCATTTGCTTAGTTTTCTATGTAGCTATTATATTTTCCCCAAATGCTCCAACAGATCTATCAAATGCTTGTCTGTGTATCTATGTATCTATCAAATGTGAACAATCTATAATTTTTTCCCCCTCTGCTGTTCAGTTGGATCTGGTACACAACTCTTGTCTTCCGATTTCCCTCTGCCACTTTCCTGTGCTGGTTTTCCTGTTTCTGGAAAGCCACTTGTTTCTCTTTCCAGACTGATTTCCTTATTTTGCTGAAACACATTATATAGTAGCTTCTTAAGAAGAATGAGTTGGTGGTACATATTTCGAGTCTGAAGGTGTTTTTATTTTGCCCTCCAACTTGATCATTTGACTAGGTGTAGGATGAAAGTAATTTTACCTCAGAAATTTGAAGACATTGCTGCACTCTCTTCTAGTAGCCAGTGTTGAGAGTCCTATGCCATCCAGAGTAGCATTTCAGTGTGTATGACCTTTTTGGGGGAAGGTTGTTTTTGTTCCTTTCTGGAAACTTTTAGAATCTTTTGGTTATCCCATTCATCTTGAGATTTCTCTCCTATTCTGGGAATTTTCTTGCCTCTGCTTTTTCTATTCGAGGATGTTAGATTAATCATCTATTTTTTTCTTATCTTTTCTTTCCTGGTTTTCATCTCTATCGTTTTGTTCTACTTTCTGTGAGACTTTTTGGCATTTTAGTTTTAGCCTTTCTATCGCATATTTAATTTCTCTTATATTTTCAATGTTGAAGATACCCTTCTTGCTCTCTGATTATTCCTTTTTAAAAATAAAGCCTTTCTTGCTTCATAAGTTCAATCTTTTCTTATTCTATGAAGATATTAATTACATTAAAAATTAATTTTCCTCTTTCCATCTTCTTTGGGTTCCTTTTTCCTTTTGGTTTGTTTCAACTTTCTCCTTCATGGAGGAAGCTTTCTTCAAATTTCTTTGAGCCTTGTTTGATGTTAAGAGCAAAGCTATGAAACACTGATCAGAAGGCTGTTGGTATGAATGGGCCTCATCAGCTGGTGATAAGGCAGCCTTTTTGTTGGGAAGCTTCCAGATGTCAGTATCAGAAAATCCTCTCTGGAGATAGTCAGTTTCTCCTTAGTAGCTGCTTCCATTCTCCCTGTTGGGGTGAGGAGTAAGAGGGGGAAGCTAGTATCTGTTTTGGGAGCAGTACAGAGCACAGGGAGCTGAGGCCTGTTCAGTTCAGTGTTCACATATATAACCCTCCTGTGCTCAGTTCTGTGCTGATCCCAGCCCTCCATTGTGCAATGTGTCCTCAGCCCACGGCCTCTCTGCTTGAGGTCCCCCAGAGAAGAAAATCTCTGGTCTGTTCGGAGAGGAGTGTTATACATGCTCAGGCTCTGGGAGGAACCTCTGGGTCCAGTTGCTCCCGATGCCAACTTTTAACTAGGCCCCTTAGCGTCCCGCCCATACCTTTTTCAGAGCCGGTGCTTCTGCGTGCAGACACGCTGAGGCTGTTGTGTGTGTGTGTGTTGGCGCTCCCCCCTGCCGGCACGTCTCTCCTTCCGCTTAGTGAGTTTCTTTGGAGAAGTCTCTTTCTCTTCCAGACTCTGTGGAAATCTTTCATCTGCTGTTCTTTCACTGTCATTATTAAAAGGAGTTTGGAAGGAAGAGGAGATAAACACAGTGGTCAGTCTGTTATTTTGAACCAGAATGCATCTTTTCTGAGGACTAGAATTAGGTCTGCTGAGCTACACACAGGCTAAGTCTCCTGTAGACGCCTTCACAGGTCAGCTTCCTTCTGCTTTGGCAACTGCAATTCTCATCATGGGTTTTTTTGTTTTGTTTTGTTTTGTTTTTTTAAATCAAGTTCAAGTCCACATTCTGAGCAAATTGCCTTTTAAAAGTTTCTTATAGTTAGTGGTTAAACTGCTTGTGCTTCCGTGAGGGATGTATTATTGTACATTGCCCTGTTTTTCCGAGTGAGCAAGTTAAGTGTCAGTGAGTTTATATGCAAAAACTGAATTGTCAGAAATCAGATTGAAGTCAAGATGGACTGAATGAAGCCCTCAGGGAACTTGCTCCATCAATGATCCCTTCTCTCCTCCAACTTCTCTTGTTCTACTGACTTTTCCCCATCAGATATGCTCAAGTCTCTCTCATACTAAAAAACCTTCAACCCACCCTTCACTCCACGTTCCTCTCTGGTTGCAGCCCTCTCTCCTCAAGTTCATGAACAAGCACCTTAAAAGTTTGGTCTACACTTTCCTGGCCCTACTTCCACATTTCTCACCTCTTCACACTCTGTCACTTGAAACCCCTTATCCTGGTCACCTCCAGTCTCTTTGTTATAAACTTTATCCTTATCTTTGGCACCTTAGTCATCTTCTTTAAAATGCTTTTTTCCCCCTTGACAACACACTCGTGAATTTCCTTCTATTTCTTGACCATTCTTTCTAGTGTTCCTTACACGTCTTTTCTTCTTTGCCTGTCCTATGCACAACTGTGATCTCTAGTGTTCAACATTGGTCCTCTTTTTATTTTTTTAATTTTTATTTTTTAATTTGTATATTTATTTTTGGCTGCCTTGGGTCTCCGTTGCTGCGTGCAGGCTTTCTCTAGTTGTGGTGAACGGGGGCTACTCTTCGTTGTGGTGCACGGGCTTCTCATTGTGGTGGCTTGTTTTTGTTGTGGAGCACGGGCTCTAGGTGCGCGGGCTTCAGTAGTTGCGGCTCACAGGCTCTAGAGTGCAGGCTCAGTAGTTTTGGCGCACGGGCTTAGCTGCTCTGTGGCATGTGGGATCTTCCCGGACCAGGGCTCAAACCCATGTCCCCTGCATTGGCAGGCAGATCCTTAACCACTGTGCCACCAGCGAAGCCCAGTCTTCTTTTCTTATTCTGCATTTTCTTCTGCATAATTTTTCACCTTCCGTATCTTTTGTTACCATCTATGTAGTAGTTATAAATCAGTGTGAGGAGACTTAAAATAGGCCATTTCCTGAATGTTTTTCCTCTTCACCTGGAGAATGAGGGGAAAGGTCAGGTAAGGCTTCTTACAGGAGGTGATGAAAGTCTCCATCCAAACTGTCTCTCTGGGGTTCAGACCCATAGAGCCAGCTGCCTTTTGGATGTCTCACCTGGATATCCCACAAACCACCTCCAAACCAATATGTCTAAATGTCTACCTTTATTCCACTTCTCCAGACCCCTGCCTTAGGGGAGGAGCACCGCCTCTCCCCTGCCCACCAAATCTGGTGGTCACCCAAACTTCTTCCTTTCTTTCAGCCTCTACCATTAACTTATTAACCTCCAGCCATGCTTTGGAGCGTGTGGAATCCTGTCTCTCTCCCTCCCACTTCCACGTCTTTGCTTTCCTGCAGCCCCCCATTCACCACTTCCTTTGGGAAACCGCTCCACACCTGCACTTTGCCTCGGTTTCCATACCATCCTGTGCATACCTCCATCACAGCACCTGTTACTCTTCTATTGTTTTCCCTCTTGGCCTAATTGCCTCCCCCCACCACTCCCACTTCATTACCTTGAAGATACCTTGAAGTCAGTGTCCACATTTCTTTCAAAATGCTTCACTTTTTTATGACTCAGTTTCCTCATGTGCAAAATAGGGATAATAATAATTCCTACTGTTGAGCTGTTGTGAGGATGGATGAATTCATGTAAAGTACTTGGGCCAGTTCCAGGCTCATAGCAAGTGCTCAGTATAAGCTATTATTATTAATACCATTAGCAATATCATGTTTCCTCAATGTCTAATATGGTGTCTAGCACACAGAGGACTTTCTTTTTACAATTTGCTGAATAAATGAATGGGAAAAGCACCAGGATTGTTTTTCTCCCTTCAAAAGAAAGAGATGTGATTGTTTACTCTGATTCACTTTTTTTTAAAGAATATTTTGTTGTGATAGTTTCGGGTGTACAACAAAGTTAGTTTAGGTTGTTATATTTTAGGTTGAGCAGAGTTTCCTGTGATTCACATTTTCTTTAGTAAAAAAAGAAAAAGGAGGGGAGAAGGCATAAAAAATTCACAAAGAAGAAAATGGTCTTTTTTCTCCTTGTACCCAGTTCTGATTTCCTTTCTGGTTGCTGGTCTTTTCCAAACTTGGCAACTTTGTGGCTATGAAAGACTGTTGATGAAAAAGTTGGGCGGGAATACCTCATAGATACCCCCAGTCGTACCTGGCGGTGTCAGCTTATCAGCGCTGTCTGTGGGTGGTGGTTGTGAGTATGTGAACTCAGGTATCTCTTCTTCAGATGTTCCGTACTGAGAAATTTTTTCTGGAAGGTTGAACAAGGGAGTAAATCCAGGCCATACCACTCCTGGTTCTATTTATCAGAGTCATATCTATTCTTTGAGATCCAGACTTTTGGAGATGGATAGATTCTAGGTTTATCTCATGTGTTGCTTTGCAGTTTACTGTTGCTTTATTTCTCAAAAGAATTCCACATTACTGAAATATTCTCTAGTTCTCACACAAAGTTTAAATATGCAGTGGTAGGAAAATGTATGTCATGTAAATTATGCTTACTTTAAACCATGTCCATATTTTAATTTACAGGAAGAGAAGTTATCACAGCTAACAGAGTGCCAAGTGTTGAAAGTTTGAGTTTTGACTGGATTTCAAAGAATCTCTATTGGACAGATGCTTCTTATAGGAGTGTCAGTGTCATAAGGCTAGCTGATAAATCGAGGCGCACAATAGTCCAGAATTTAAATAACCCACGATCAATCGTAGTTCATCCTATTGCTGGGTAAGTGTGTTCATGTTTTCCTAAGAGCTTGAAACTTATGTCTTGTACAGTCATTGCAAAGTGATGCCATAGGTATTTGGCAAATTCAGTAAATACAATATTGAACCATGTAAATTGAAATCACCTTAGATTGTGTCCTTTTAGCATATGCTGAAGTGATCACTTTATCTCCTTCCAAAAACTTTCTCCTAAGCTTTGGCTTCCCAGTCTTCACTGGAGTGTGTTCTTTTTTCACAGTCCGCAGAGGACCAAACAATGAGACACAGATTCTGTGGAGAAGGAATGAATATGCAGCAGAATTATCAGGAGAGGCTCAAATTCTTTCCCTGCTTTAATGTATTGATATAAAGCTTACGAAAACTTGCTTAATCATTCAGTAGTTTTCAGAATAAAACGTCTTTCAGACCACAGACAAAGTTTCATGTTTAACCATTGCATCATTGGTGGAGTCAGACAAGAAGAGAGAGTATTTCACGCCATGCTTTTTTGTTCTTTCCTTTCTTATTTAAATATGCTTGATAGCTAACGTAAAGTCTGAGATAGGCAGTTGTGTTTTAATAGAGTAGTTTAAAAAAAAAAGATGACTGGTAATTCACTAAAGCCTGATTGAGGGTACATAGCAAACACTTTACATAGTACATAATCTCATCTAATCCAAAAGCTGGTTTGTGAGTGAGGTATATACAAGACCTGTTTTGGAGATAAAGAATCTGGGGGGCTTCCCTGGTGGCGCATGGGCTTCCCTGGTGGCGCAGTGGTTGAGAATCCACCTGCTAATGCAGGGGACACGGGTTCGAGCCCTGGTCTGGGAGGATCCCACATGCCACGGAGCAACTGGGCCCGTGAGCCACAACTACTGAGCCTGCACGTCTGGAGCCGTGCTCCGCAACGAGAGGCCGCGACAGTGAGAGGCCCGCGCACCACGATGAAGAGTGGCCCCCGCTTGCCACGACTAGAGAAGGCCCTCGCACAGCAACAAAGACCCAACACAGCCAAAAATAAATAAATAAATTTATTTAAAAAAAAAAAAGAATCTGAGGTTCAGAGAGATAAAGTAACTTGCTCAAGGACCCACAGCTATTAAGCAATAGTTAGTATTCAAATTCCAGACCTGTCTGACTGCAAAGCCTGTGTGTCTAACATATTTTAAAACTGATGATGTTATTGATAAGAAATTTTATTGCCCAATAGAGAGTTAAACAGTTGATTTTCTAGTGAATTTATCTTAAGCTAAATCTTTGGCTTTGGGTTTTGAAAAGGGGTTAAATTCCTTTCCTGATGTATCCTTCATATTTTTTTTTATAAATGTATTTATTTTTATTTTTGGCTGTGTTGGGTCTTTGTTGCTGTGTGTGGGCTTTCTCTAGTTGTGGCAAGCGGGGGCTGCTCTTCGTTGCAGTGCGCGGGCTTCTCATTGCGGTTGCTTGTCTTGTTGCAGATCACGGGCTGTAGGCGAGCGGGCTTCAGTAGTTGTGCCATGCAGGCTCAGTAGTTGTGGCTCACGGGCTATAGAGCACAGACTCAGTAGTTGTGGCACACAGGCTTAGTTGCTCCGCGGCATGTGGGATCTTCCCGGACCAAGGCTCAAACCCGTGTCCCCTGCATTGTCAGGTGGATTCTTTTTTTTTTTTTTTTTCGGTACGCGGGCCTCTCACTGTTGTGGCTTCTCCCGTTGCGGAGCACAGGCTCCGGAGGCGCAGGCTCAGCGGCCATGGCTCACGGGCCTAACCGCTCCACGGCATGTGGGATCTTCCCGGACCGGGGCACGAACCCGTGTCCTCTGCATCGGCAGGCGGACTCTCAACCACTGCGCCACCAGGGAAGCCCGGCAGGCGGATTCTTAACCACTGTGCCACAAGGGAAGTCCCTGTCCTTAATTTAATACAATATGAAGTCACGTTTCAGAAAGTTACCTTTTGGAAAGACTAATTTTAGTTTTTAAGGCTCATATGATAGAGAAAAGGTTTTTTCCCTACACTTATCTTTTTGCCACTCCTCGGGATAAAAAAAGACCTCTTGGGTAAGATCGTTTAAGAGTTACGTTTATTTGGATGTATTTTTCATCAGGGTTGAAATGCTTTCCTGCAAATGTAATTCCTTGTGGAAGATGACTAAAGAGTGATCTAGTGGATCCTGGTTGTTTATTCCAGAAAGAAAGTGAGAGATTAAAATCTATTTTCTTGCTCATAGTTTATTGTATTTCAAGAACATGAAGTATTTAAAATGTAACCTGAACTGTGTCTTTTTAAAGAATCTACTTGGTGACAATAGTTTTAGGTCCTGAAGTCTAGCACAGTGGTTCTCTGCTTTGGATGCCCATTTTAATACCATTTGTATTTTCGATATATTTTTCTAGTAAACCCAATAGCATACAGAGAATGAGATTAATTTGCAGCAAGTCTCTGGAGAATCTATGTTTTTGCTAAATCTCTCTAAGTCATGTAGTTTGTCCCAATGTTAACATCTTTGATTTATTACCTCCTTTTCTAGGTATATATTCTTTACTGATTGGTACCGTCCCGCTAAAATTCTGAGAGCATGGAGTGATGGATCTAACCTTTTGCCTATAGTAAACACTACTCTTGGGTGGCCCAACGGGTTGGCCATTGATTGGAGGTAAGTAGGAATCATCCCAAATTGCTGAGTTCCCACTTACTATGGAAGACATATACATAGTTGGCCAGCTTCTGCTGGGATGAAAACATATGTAGTAATGAATATTCTGAGGAAATTGCTAGAGGAAGCAGAATAGGGCAAGACCCAAACCCCTCTAGAAGTAGAACAGGGATTTGATGAGGTACAGGTTATGTGCAGTTTTTACAGGGGGCATCTTGAGGATAGGAAATTGTGTCAACAAATGTGTATTTGCCTATATACACCATGGGAGGATTTTTGGAATATGAGATTTAAATTTTAAGAAATTAATCTGTCAAGGAATATAGGAAAAGGTAACAGGGTAAATAAGCTTACAGACATCAAATGCAAAAGCAGTTTATAGGAGAGAAAAAAGGAAGAAACGTGTTTAACCTTTTAAACATCAGTTACTACGAATAATTTTCCTAACTTGTGGATTTAATAAGGAGAAAACTAAAATTCCTAGCTTGAAGATAACAACATTTCAAGTTTTCTAAGACAATTGAAAATCACTTCATAAAAGTTGTTTTGTCTTTCTGGAGAGTATGAAACTATTAAACTTTGCTTAATAAATGTGTCAACTGAACGTGCTGTTTTTGAATGCCCTTAGTATAAAGTGTGCTTTGCTAGTTTCTGGATAACCAATAACCAAGTATTTTATTATTTTAGCTCTTCACGATTGTACTGGGTAGATGCCTTTTTTGATAAAATTGAGCACAGTACCTTTGATGGGTTAGATAGAAAAGTCCTGGCCAGTATACAGCAGATAACACATCCGTTTGGACTTGCCGTCTTTGAAGGTACGTTTTGAAGCAAAAGAAGTGTGTCTTATTTATACTGTACAAGTTGTATAAAACTCATCCTCATTTGGCAATCTCACAATTCCAGAAAAGCTTGTCAGTTTTTTAATTGAAATGGTGCTTTTATGTATAAATAAAACATTTGATTAGTTGACTGAATATTTAACTTTTATTTTTTGTTTGAGAAATTTTTAGATAATAATATTGACAACTTATATGGTTATAGCACTTTATAGATTAAACATATTATACAGTTTAACTCTGTTATGTAAATATCATGCAAAGAAATAGTACATTACTGCTTCTTTATTTCCATGAATAAAACAGCAAGGGCTGTTTGTAATAATTATTGTAGCATTTCTTTTTTTTTAAGTTTTATTTTTAATTTTTTTAAACAACTTTATTGGAGTATAATTGCTTTACAATGGTGTGTTAGTTTCTGCTTTATAACAAAGTGAATCAGCTATACATATACATATATCCCCATATCCCCTCCCTCTTGCGTCTCCCACCCATCCTCCCTATCCTACCCCTCTAGGTGGTCACAAAGCACAGAGCTGATCTCCTTGTGCTATGCGGCTGCTTCCCACTAGCTATCTATTTTACATTTGGTAGTGTATATATGTTCATATTGTAGCATTTCTTTGTTCTCTGATGTTTGCAAGAACCTTGTCAGAACCCTTGTGAGAGAACTATTACACATACTCATCAACTGGATAGCTGACGTCATCTTTGTTATACAGAAGTGTTAGCATATGGCTTATGAAGAATAGCTAAATGGAGCTTCCCTGGTGGCGCAGTGGTTGAGAGTCCACCTGCCGATGCAGGGGACACGGGTTCGTGCCCTGGTCCGGGAAGGTCCCACATGCCGCGGAGTGGCTGGGCCCATGAGCCATGGCCGCTGAGCCTGCGCGTCCGGAGCCTGTGCTCTTCAATGGGAGAGGCCACAACAGTGAGAGGCCTGCGTACAGCAAAAAAAAAAAAAAAAAAAGTATAGCTAAATGTAGTTTTCATCAACCTTTCCAAATAATTTAAGATTGCTGGGAGTATGGAATTCTGGGAAACTGCAGCAACAATGATCACACCGGATTATCTGTTTTCTTTCTCCCATCTCCCCTCTTGTGAGTGTAAGCATGTTCTCCTGGGTTCAGTTGCTGGGAATAAGAATCTAACTTGTTACTACGAAACAGGTGGTTTGTTTAGTCTTGAAAACAGGGTTTCTGTGAATGATTGTATAGCTTGTGCCAGGCCAAGAGGGCAAGGAGAAACAAATCTACCCTGGTTCTGCTTGATAAACCGTAACTAGTCTAGTTAGAGAGGTGCCATTTTGTGATCCACCAAAGGCGCTATGCATATGTTAGTTGTGTCTCTGGTTGAAACTTCCTACTCTGAATAATTAGCACAGTGCTTTAAAAAAACTAGACACTGACTATAATTCAAAGGCTTTGTCACATACCTGTAGTGTGGAATGAATAACTAGTAAATATATTGTATATTCCACCCTGCTGTCTATCTGTGGAGGAGTGCATGGTATTTAAAAATATTTTTAAAATGGTCTTGTGAGATTTTTGATGAGTCAGTTATAAATACGCAGCCCCCCAGCCTGTGCATTTTTTCCCTTTCTACTAATGATGTCAGACACGTCCTATTTGTTGTCACATAGGAACATTATAAGAATGTTAAATTTTCTCTGCTCCTTGCTGGGATATTTTGGGATTGAATAAAGTTTCAGTACCTTTTGGTTTCATCAGTATGAAAAAAATTTGAGTGCATACCCATGAGAATAACACAACATTACAATAATAGTATCACTAATAATAATAATGTGTTTTTTCAACATTGCCCTTCATTGTGAATTTCTTATAGAAAGCTTTTTTTTTTTTTTTTTTTTTTTGCTGTATGCGGGCCTCTCACTGCTGTGGCCTCTCCCGTTGCGGAGCACAGGCTCCGGACACACAGGCTCCGCGGCCATGGCTCGCGGGCCCAGCCGCTGCGCGGCATGTGGGATCTTCCGGGATAGGGGCACGAACCCGTGTCCCCTGCATCGGCAGGCGGACCCCCAACCACTGCGCCACCAGGGAAGCCCTAGAAAGCTTTTTTATTCCACAATGCCATGGAAATTACGTGTCTTTTTAATGAAAGACTAGATCTCCTTGACTGCGCACCACACAGGACCGACAGGTTTATTGAACACGTTATATTTTTAAATATAGTAAGATGCCTTCCTGGGTGATGGGCCTGAGATGGCCTGTCCATCTAGATAAGATTTAGTGAGTCCGATGACTGATTAGTCATTGATTAGACCATAGATAAGGAAAACTGGTTTAATGATAAAATTTGTGACATCTTAGTCATTTTCTGGTTAGTTGGCAGTTTTAGTTAAGTTATTGTTAAAGATAAGATCCACTTTGATTCAGTTTTTTCTTTGAAAACTCTGTTGAAATATATATGTTTATTTCTCTGTTTCAGTATCTAAGGTAAAATGAACATGATCAAATTTTTGAGTTTTAGAATCTTGTATTGCCTCTATCTTCTATTTTCAGCTTCATGGAGCATTACTCAGTGTGCTTTAGGTGTACGAACACTTCAGTGGGTAATTGTTATTGATCCCTAAACATACACTGACATTTCCTTCTTGGACTAGGTCTGTACTTTTCCTTCTCAACAGCTTGTTATGAAACTTGAGGGTCAAAGTTTTTAAAAAAATGTTCTCATTAAAACATGGGAAATAAAATGTTTGACCTGGAAGAGAGCTTAGAGATGATTTAGTCTATTTCCTTAATTTTAGTAGAAAAATGACCCCCCCACACACGGTAAAGTATTTGCCTAAGATTACTCAGCAGGTTACTGCTTTAGCTGGGATAAGAACTCAGTCTTTTGAGGCATCAGCTAATGCTCTATAAAAGAATCCTGAGATTTAAAAAAAATTTTACCCATGGCAATCTAAGCCTAATTTCTATTAAATACCATCACAGTATTCCATACATTCTTGCCTGAACCTGAACGCTAGTATTATAAAAAATATAGGCTTCTGGGACTTCCCTTGTGGTGCAGTGGTTAAGAATCCTCCTGCCAATGCAGGGGACATGGGTTCAAGCCGTGGTCTGGGAGGATCCCATATGCCGCGGAGCAACTAAGCCCGTGCGCCACAACTACTGAGCCTGCGCTCTAGAGCCCGTGAGCCACAGCGACTGAGCCCAGGGGCCACAACTACTGAAGCCCACGTGCCACAACTACTGAAGCCTGGTACGTAGAGCCCGTGCTCCACAACAAGAGAAGCCACCGCAATGAGAAGCCCACACACCACAACGAAGAGTAGCCCCTGCTGGCCGCAGCTAGAGAAAGCCCGCACACAGCAACAAAGACCCAACACAGCCAAAAAAAAAAAAAAGCTTCTAAGATGTAGGGTCTCTCTCAGAGATCCATACCAGCAACTCCTATTTTTTTTTTTTTTGCGGTACGCGGGCCTCTCACTGTCGTGGCCTCTCCCGTTGCAGAGCACAGGCTCAGCGGCCATGGTTCACGGGCCCAGCCGCTCTGCGGCATGTGGGATCTTCCCGAACCGGGGCACAAACCCGTGTTCCCTGCATCGGCAGGCGGACTCTCAACCACTGCGCCTCCAGGGAAGCCCTCCTATTGTTTTTATTCCCTGGTTATATTACACTCCTCTAGAGCTCTTCCCTTCCTCTCCAAATCATAGAATTTTCACCTCTACTGGTGCAGGACAAATTGGTATCAGGAAGTATTCTTACAACTCTGTTTTATTCAAGGTCCTTAGCTTCAGAAGCTCAAAAGTCAATAAATAAGTTTTCTTTAAGAAAAAAAAAGAATATATATATATATATATATATATATAGGCTTCTAAAGAGTCATTTCTAGAGACTAACAAGTCATGGAAAATGATTACAGAAACATATTGCAGATATTTATGGAAGAAGCTTCCCACATTTGGAAGAAGCATTACAAACATATTGCATTTTCCCAAGTGATTTGTAAGTGAGCTGTGGCGAGAATGCTAATCACCGTGTTCCTTCTTAGACTACGTGTATTTTACTGACTGGAGACTGCGTGGTATTGTTCGAGTCAGGAAAACAGATGGTGGACAACTGGTGGTTCTCCGAAGTGGCGTTGGTATTGTAATGCGTGTGAAGGTATATGATACCAGAATCCAGACCGGTGAGTGATGTTGCCAGCTTCTTTCATAGGGATGTGTTTAATATGGTGGCTTCTTTTCTCTTTAAGTACTTATTATTTAATATAACTCCTGATATTTTTATCTCCCTGTCACTCAGATAGTTTTAAGGTGTAAGATTTAGAATTTCTGTTCGACTCGGCTATCTTTAAAACTGTGTTTGAGAAAAACACGTTTCAGCAGTTTTCTGTATTTAAATTGAATGTGCTATTTGGCACGTTGATTTCCAAGAGGAATCGAGTTTTTAATATTGGGTCTGACAACCAAACCTGTGATCAACCTAAAGGAAATGTGCTTGACTCACTTATCTAGGGGCATTGCTTTTTCAGGGTCTAACGCCTGTAACCGGCCCACCAATCCGAACGGTGACTGCAGCCACTTCTGCTTCCCCGTGCCAAATTTCCAGCGGGTGTGTGGTTGCCCCTATGGAATGAGTCTGACTTCCGATCGTTTGACATGTGTGGAAGACCCATCCCGTGAGCCACCGTTGGAGCAGTGTGGTGCCTTTTCCTTCCCCTGTAACAATGGCAGATGTGTGCCCATTCACTACCGCTGTGATGGAATTGATGACTGTCATGATAACAGTGATGAGGTTCAATGTGGCACATTTAGTAAGTAGCTATCCACTAGCAATACTTCCTAGGATGAATAGAACAGAGAGAGGGGGCTTTAAAAAAAAGGCTTGGGTTATCTCTATAGGAAAGAATATTCCTTTCGGATTGTTAATATGTACTCCAAAGGCTTTTAGGAAGCTAGGCGATGAATATCATTCATAGATAATGTTGCAGATGATTTCTAGCATTGATTTGGGCTATCTTCAACAAAATTTCTTTCTGACATTGGCTGTTTGGATCAATGCAGAGTCATTGCATCTTGGCATACTCCTCAAAAAGTCAACAAAACAAACTGGATCTAATCTTCAGTATTGGAGAGAATAATATCACAGAACAGGTGCTTGCAATAATAGCTTTTGAAAATCTCGTGTGCTATATTCCTTTTTCCTCCTGTTGGTGTAAAATGAATTATGGGTGAAATGGTGGTTTTAACCTTTACATTCTTCTTTTGATGGTAATCCAATTTATAATAAATGCTATTGCAGAAGACAAAACGATAGAGGACAGTTGAAATCTCAGAAATTTCTATCAAGGAAACATTAATAGAAAGAAAAGTGACATTTGAAAATGAAAGTGCTCATTTGTACATTTTTGAAATTTCTAAAGTTTTATTTTGTCTATATCTTTTTGTTTTTAAAAGTGCAGATTTTACATGAATGTTTTATCAATTTCCAATGACCCATGTGATCAGAGGAAGCATAGCTTAGAAGTAAAGGATGGGCCTTAGAGTCACACCAACTAGAGCTTTGGTCTTGGGCAGATTCCTAAGCTCTCAAAGCCTCAATTTCCTCATCTATAAAATGCAGATAATTATATGTACCTGACAGTATTCTTGTGAGGATTAAGAGAGAAAAAAATGTGTAAACACTTAGGAAAGTGCCTGGCATGTGATAGTTGCTGAATAAACGTGCCCATTTTGTATAACGCTCCCATTGAAAAAGGAGAAGAAGTGGGCCTTTACAAGGTAAGATCTCATTTAAAAGGCTGTAAAAACAGATGTCTTTATGACCAATTCGTTTCTGTTGTAGATACTTCCTGTGCACCTTCAGCGTTTGCGTGTGGCCACGGAGGACAGTGCATTCCTTCATACTGGCGCTGTGACAAACAAAATGACTGTGTGGATGGCAGTGATGAGCAGAACTGCCCCACCCGAGCACCCACTTCCTGTCGTGCAGACTTCTTCACCTGTGATAATAACTTGTGTATCCCAAAGAGCTGGGTCTGTGACACAGATAATGATTGCGGGGATGGATCTGATGAAAAGTCATGTGGTAAGTTTTGAACTGATTTCTCTTGGTTGGTCAGCCTAGTGAATAGATTTGAACAGTCAGTAGGCCTTGTGCACTTTCCTTGAAGGCTTACATAATTTTTGTTGTATCTTAGCTACTTCTCTTCATCTGTCAATCCCTGTATTAATAGGCTATAGGAGCAAAGACATGGGAAGTCTTCCTAAGTATTTTCTATGCAAGCAAAACAAGGACTGTCTCTGATGTCTAACACCCAGCTAGAAACTGGAAAATAAAATCCCTCAACTAACAATTTTTCTTTCTAAATCATATAAACACATCCAGACATTTGGCTATTGGTTTTCCTTTTCATTTATACAGGCGAAAAGGCAACAGAATAAAGAGGCACCGGACATTTAAATTTCATTAATCTTACCCACCTGCTTTTCATCTTGTGAGTTCTGATTTCCTCTAGGTTGTCGTTTGTTTTCATATCAGCAGTCATAGTTTAAGGTGGAGCAAAAGTTCCCTGGACTAAGTTCTGTCTTGCTTGCATGATTAGGCAATTCGCTTTTTCTCAGGACTAGATGAGCTTTAAGATCCCCTCCAGCTTTCACATTCTGTGAGACTATATTTACTATGACTTCACCTTTTGGGTAGGGGGAAGCAGTGCATCTGACTTGAAGGCTGTGTCTCTTCACCCAGCTAGGACCCTGGTTTTGAGGATCATTCTGCTTAGATTTTGGATTAAATCCAGTTATCATGATCTGTCTCTACACTGTTGCTACTAGGCATTGTGGTCATGCAGACCATGTTGCCTTGCTGGGCTCCATTGCTTAGCTTTGGTGCAGAGCCTTGGACTTCATAGCATTCAGGAGGTGTAAGCCAGTCCAAGGCCATGATGCTTACTTTCTAAGTATGGTCTGTTTTTCAAGGTGTAATCACAGTTTCTGACTCTGCCCTGTAATATTTTTGTTCCTCTTTCCAAAAAGTGTCCTAGCTGGGCTCTGGATGGGCTGACTTTGGCAATCTGGCTGACTTGAAGGAATTTTGAGCACACATACAACTGAGATAACTTAACTATTTCCTTAGCGTTTTACAGTTTGGCTCTGGTACACACTGAACAAGAAATAAACTGTTACTTGGTTTTGTTTTTGGATGACATTAGATCATACAAAGACATGCTCACCTAGTCAGTTTCATTGCCCCAATCATCGATGTATTGACCTATCTTTTGTCTGTGATGGGATCAACGACTGTGCTGATGGGTCTGATGAGAGTGCTTGTAGTAAGTACATTGTTTTATTTTTAAATTTTTAAATTAATCAATTAATCAATCCATTGAAGTATAGTTGACTTACAATATTATATGTTTCAGGTGTATAACATACTGATTCACAATTTTTAAAGGTTAACTCCATTTATAATTATAAAATATTGGCTATATTCCTTTGTTGTATAATATATTCCTGTAGCTTATCCCTATCTTGCCCTGCCCCCTTCCTTCTGCCGATTGTTAACCACTAGTTTGTTCTCTATATCTGTGAGTCTGTTTCTTTTTGGTTACTTTCACTAGTTTGTTTAATTTTTTAGATTCCACATGTAAGTGATATTATACGGTATTTGTCTTTCTCTGACTTATTTCATTAAGCATAATACCCTCCATGTCCATCTATGTTGTTGCAAGTGGCAAAATTTCATTCTTTTTTATGACTGAGTAGTACTCCATTGTATATATATACCACATCTTTTTTATCCATTCATCTGTTGATGGGCACTTAGGTTGCTTACATATCTTGGCTATTGTAAATAATGCTTTATTTTTATTCATGATATTTAGAAAAATGTCAATGTTTAGTTGTTTGCTCCTTGGCTTAATTTCTAATACTTTTCTCTCTCATTTTCAGTAATTAATTGCACTGCTTCTCAATTCAAATGTGTCAGTAATGGTAATTGTATTAGCAACACATATCGCTGTGATGGTGTTTTTGACTGCAATGACCACTCTGATGAGACAGATTGTCGTAAGTACCATATACCTAGCATGTTCCAGGTGAAGGGGTCATTTCATGTTTACCAGTATTGATATTACCACAGATTTTCTCTTAGACAAACTAGAGAGAAGGCAGCCTGAATTACAAAGCATTGTCAAAGGAACACAGTACTGAACATATAATAAAATCGACTTGACATTACCAAACAGCGACTTATAATTTGTGAATCGAGGGGTTGTAAATTGGCACTTTCAGATTGTCTCTTGAGTAGGTTAAATATTTCTCAGATATTTTTGTTCTCACTATTAATTTTTCCTAGGGCATACCAAATTAGTGGGTTTCAAATTTTTGAGGTTTACTATTTATAAAGATATTTTAATGGTTTCTTTTAAATCTCAATAGGGAGGTGAAATCAAGCAAATCATTTGTTTAGTATCTGCTAACATGTTACATATGGTCTTTGTCCTGAGAGTCTGGTAAGAGAAATTATCGAAAGTAAGAAACAAAGCAAGGTAGATAGTTACAAGGGCCTTATAGAAACAATACAGATAAAATTCTGTGAAGGTTCAGAGAAAAGAAATTTTTTCAGAGGATTCAAGGAGGACTTCATGGACTATAAATCTGTTGGACCTATAATCTCCACAAGCTGTAGACCTATAATGGACAGGATTTGTTATTCCCCACTTTTTATATTAAATGAGGTGAGGTGGTCATTTGTTTGAATAATGGTATTTTGGACCACAAATAGTAGGTTTCTATCAATTCTCCTCCCTAATCAGAAAAGAAGTGTTTAAATCTGTGGATCAAAAAGACAAGTTAAATGCTTACATACTGTATAGGTGTGTACAATACCCAGAAATTCTTAATCACTGAATTTCCTGTCTCACATTGAAAACATGGAATTCTTCTGTGGTGATCTGAGGTTAAAGTGCCATTGCCCCTGACTTGCTATTGCCTTAAAAAGTTCCTAGGAGGGAGTTTGGGTTTACTCCTGTGAAATAGGCAAGCAATTCTTACTTATCTTGTAAGGATTGCTTGGTGAATAGTGGAAAGTTTGCAAAGAATTGAGGATTTACAGTCATGTTTTGTTTACTTAATGTGTGCTGGTTTCATCTGACATAATTCACTTGAGGGAAAATGATAACATCCAAATATATGACATTAAACCCATGAATTCCAATTCACCGTAGCTATTTAAGCTCTATTTAAATGCTCTGGTGATTCTTTATTATTTAATCCATAATTAGAAACACAGGAAATAGAATTTTCTTTTGACCCAGGGACTTATCTTCTATCCAAGAGTTGTACATCCTTTGTTGTCAGACCCACTAATCTGACGCATAAAGATCTCTACATGCCACAATGTCAGAGAAGACTCGTGTCATTTTAGATTTTAATATTACATTTGTCATAGTCATTATTATAAACCTACCATTGATCCAAAATCATTTCCTCTGAATCTAGGAATTATATAAAAGGGTTTATGGATTGCATTCACAAGCCCATTTTCCCCATTTTGTTCTCTCAGCAACCAGGCCTCCTGGTATGTGCCACCAAGATGAATTTCAGTGCCAAGCAGATGGTATCTGCATTCCGAAGATCTGGGAGTGTGATGGCCACCCAGACTGCCTCCATGGATCTGATGAGCACAATGGCTGTGCCCCCAAAACCTGCCCTTCATCTCATTTCCTCTGTGACAATGGAAACTGCATCTACAGAGAGTGGCTCTGTGATGGGGACAATGACTGCAGGGATATGAGTGATGAGAAGGACTGCCCTACGCAGGCCTTTCAATGTCCCAGTTGGCAATGGCAATGCCCCAGTTATAGCATCTGTGTGAATCTGAGTGCAGTATGTGATGGCAACCCTGACTGCCCCAGTGGGACAGATGAGTCCCCACTTTGCAGTAAGTTTCCTGACCACAGTTTACTGCCATAAATTCATCCTGAGCAGTGGCCGGCTGTGCATCATCATTGTCACAGTCACCACGTAGCTTTTGAGGAAGGGATCTCAGTTCCTCTCTGAATTTAAATCTGTGTAGGGATAGCCATCATGGAATTCATATAAATCATCACTGGATAATATTTCTCATTAAATCCTTTGCACCTGGTTCTGTGTTTTTACTTCATTAGATCGTCAAATTAAATCTGGTTCTGTTGGTAATGCGCTCATAAGTTTTTCTAACTTTAATATTTTCTGATTTCAATCAGAACTTGCCACAAAACAAATGAAGCCTGGGGATTTGTGTTTGCTATGATTAAAATCCTGTGATTGGCATGTAATCCTAATTACTGTCCTTTCTTTATTTCTTCTTTAATCAATGCTCGCTCTCAGATGATACCCAGCCAGGTATGATTGCAAAGTATTTTAGACTCTTATGATTTTAAACGCATTGCGTTTGTGCTGAAAATGTCCTAATCATTTTGACTTACTTCCCCTTCTAGTGCATGTTTCATATCAGGACTCTTATAAATAAGAGTACACATGGAAATAGAGGGCATTTGCATCCTCAGGTAGATGAACTATCTTTGGGTGCTTCAGGCATTGCCCTTTTAGCCCTGAAAGTAAGGATGATGGCATGTCAGTGCATCTGTGCCCTGTAGTCTTCCAATCGCCTTTCTCCTGTATAGACCTTCCAGCTCTGCTCTTCAGTGTCAAAGTCTTATCTTCCATTTCTGTGTAGGTAGAAGAATGACAGGAAGCAAATGGCAAGTAATTTAGGTCTCTTTGCATGCTTTACCAATGATAGTTGTGTTTCTTGATGTCCACCATATTTCCCCAAGTTTCTCTCATTGCACTAAATGGAGTTATAATAGAAGGCTGTAGTGAAGAAAGTGGTCCAAGTCCAGTGGACGTGAAAGATGGTAAATCCTCAGGCAAATCGGAGCACTGAACAGCCTGTGGACCTCATCCAGGTGGATTCTGCTCATAGCTCTTACCTGGGTATTGTGTTGAAGGTGGCCTGAGACTGTATGACACGTAATACAACTGAGTGAACCAAAGAAGCAAAGATTCCTGACTTTTCCACTCTGTGATTCTTTTTCTTTATTCTAGACCAGGAGAGCTGCTCAGATTCCAATGGTGGTTGTACCCATCGGTGTATTCAGGGGCCCTATGGGGCTCAATGCCAGTGTCCATTGGGATACCTGCTTGCCAATGATTCTAAGACCTGTGAAGACATAGATGAATGTCGTATTCCAGGCTTTTGCAGCCAGCACTGTTACAATATGAGAGGTTCTTTTCGGTGCTGGTGTGATCCGGAATACAGGTTAGACGCTGACCAGAGGACCTGCAAAACTACAGGTAATGAAAGTGAACTAACTCCAGCCAGTTTACCAAGCACACTCCAGAGCTTAAGATTAAATGTCATGTTTAACAAATTTCACCATCTTTATATAATGCTTAATGAATTCAGTTCAACCAGTATTAATTCAGTTTCTGCTACGTGAAAGTATTTGTACTATGTGTTAGGGTATTGCTTTGGCTGCTTTAAAAGTGACCAGATAGTGACCACCTAGAGGGGTGGGATAGGGAGGGTGGGAGGGAGACACAAGAGGGCGGGGATACGGAGATACATATATATATGTATAGCTGATTCACTTTGTTATACAGCAGAAACTAACACAACATTGTAAAGCAATTATACTCCAATAAAGATGTTAAAAAATAAATAAATAAAAGTGACCAGATAAAGAATGCTAAAACAAAGTAGGCAGTTTCTTTCTTTTTCAGGCAGGAGTCTGGAGGGTAGACGGTTCAGGGGGTAAAAGCTGGTGTGGCTTCCATCTAGGGATCCATTGCTTTTGCTCCAGTCTTTGCCTGCTCCCAGAAAGTAGGAAAGGGGCGAGTAGCTTCCTTTTAAGGATGGCACCTAGAATTTGACACATTGTTTCTGTTCACATTTTATTGTTCAAAACTTAGTCATATGGTCACTCCAAACTGAAATGGAAATGGGGAAATGTCTCTAGCTGGTAGGCCCTGTGCTGTGCTAAAACTTGGCATAATTTATTACTAAAAAAGGAAGAAGAGGAGAGGGACATGGGGATGATTAAAAGTCTCTGCCACAGACCTACTTGAGAATGGACTTGAGGATATGGGGAGGGGGAAGGGTAAGCTGTGACAAAGCGAAAGAGGGGCATGGACATATATACACTACCAAACGTAAGGTAGATAGATAGTGGGAAGCAGCCGCAGAGCACAGGGAGATCAGAGCACAGGGAGATCAGCTCGGTGCTTTGTGACCGCCTGGAGGGGTGGGATGGAGAGGGTGGGAGGGAGGGAGATGCATGAGGGAAGGGATGTGGGAACAGATGTATATGTATGACTGATTCACTTTGTTATAAAGCAGAAGCTAATAAAAAAAATAAAAAAAATAAATCAGATAACAACAAAAAAAAGGTCTCTGCCACAGCTGAATGCAAAGTACAAAATAAGCAAGTACAAAAGTAACTATAGTAACAGGAAGAATGCAAGTAGAGTTCACTCCAGGTTGATATTTAGATAAACACTAAAGTGTAATTCAAGGAAGAGAGATATTTCGAAAAAGCTTACTTTCAACACTCATGAAAATCAGCTAACTATTAAGGTAACATCATTCTTATAGGAATTTTTGTTTGTTTTTCCCGTTACTCTAGTTTGGATTGATATCTTCCTTCTGTTACCAAAGGTATTACATCAAATATTGATTGTTTTTTTCTCCCAGAATCGTTGACACTTGTATTTTCTTCTTGGACAGCCTCTGAAAGTCTGCTGTTACTGGTGGCGAGTCAGAACCAGCTTGTCGCTGACAACATCACCCAGCAAGAGCACTCTATCCACGCCCTTGTCCAGGATGGTTCTCACATTGTGGCTGTTGATTTTGATTCAGTCAGTGGTCATATCTTTTGGTCGGATGGAACTCAGGGTAAAATCTGGAGTGCGTTTCAAAATGGAACAGATAGAAAACTAGTAAGTACAGGTCTACTGGCCTTTGACCTGACTAGTTCCCCTGTCTTGGGTCTATGTGCTGTTACTCACCAGTGAGAGAAGGCCCTACTTCATCTTAGGTGGTTCTCATGTTTTCCTCTGGGCCACATCACACCCAAGGGACCCCGATGTTCCTAACTCCTATTTGATGGGATCTGAAGGGAGATGCATGGCTCTGAATTGCAGGTCATATGATGCAGAGACCTCACAGCATCTTGGAGGTCCCTTTTGCAAATTTTTTTCCTAGTGGATGAGAGAGAAGGGAAACACAGGGGAGGTTGCTTTTCTTTCTTTTATCTTTTAAAAATGTTTTTAAAATTTATTCTTTTCTTTGCCATTATGGTTTATTACAGGATACTGAATATAGTTCCCCATGCTATACAGTAGGACCTTGCTGTTGAGGTTGCTTTTCTTAGCTTTAATGCAGTTATGTTTCTTGATCAGTCTCCCGGAGTTTCAGTTTCTTGATCCTTGATGGTTATGTTTCCTCTGCCCCTTAGAAATTTATTTTGTAATTGTTGGCACTCAATCAATAAAAGTATTACTTTTGCCATGTGAACACTGTAAAGTTTCATAGGGTTGCCAGCCTCGCAAACGGATACAGCTTTTGTTTAATTGAAAAAATTCTGAAACCAAAATGAAACTACATACTAATCCAACAATAGAGTATTCAGTCCTACACAATCTTGTATATTTTTCCAGAAAACCCTACTGTTTCTACATGGGAAGACAAAGTTTTCTAACCTTCATAAGCAATCATAGGACAAATTAGATGCCTTATTCTCAATTTTCATATAATTTCCATGTTTGCATTCATTTATTCCCTTTAGAATTCACTCGTTATTCACTTTTGTCTTTAGACGCTTTACAGTGGTATCACCATGACTGAAAGTATTGCAGTAGATTGGGTAGGACGCAATCTTTACTGGACAGACTTTTCTCTGCAAACAATTGAAGTCTCTAAACTGGATGGGAGTCACAGGACTGTGCTGCTTAGTGAAAACATAACAAATCCAAGGGGACTAGTGTTAGATCCCAGAACTACGTAAGACTTCTTTTTTTTTTTTTTTTTTAAATGATGTTGCCTTAACATTGTATGAGGGAAAAATAACATGACATGCTGTGGCTAATATTCATAACACAAAATTTACACATTGATTTATTAGCTTGGCAATATATGATTAAGTCTAATGAATGAATGCAGTAATATTCCATAGATGGGCCATGGTACTTGTTGTGCCATGTGTACCTCATGGTTATACAACAGAAAAGCCAGATTTTCCTGCTTCAGTTTCATATTGTTTACTAAAACTTCCTTTTATGTCATGTAAGGAAGTTTTTGCCTGCTGGCCCTAAAGGGAAGAAGAAATTCTCCCATGTGCTTAGAAAACTTTGAAGGCTTCTTTCCTTGAATTTCCTTAGATTCTCTTAGATTCTTTTCTGCAGGAAGATTCTTTTCTGCAGGAAGATGAGTTAGGCAAATTATGTTCAATGCAATGCAGACTTCCTAGTTATTGTAAAGTAAATTTCACATCCGTGACATTTATGATAAATCTCTGATGATGAATAAATTGACTTATCTTAAAAGCGACAGGGTAGATAAACAGGGACAGATGAACTTTTCTAGATCAACTATTTGTGGATTGTACAGAAACATGAATCGGCCTTGAGACATTTCAGTGTCACAGTATACTGCATGTTTTCTGAACATTATAAAAACACCCAGATGGCTTGTGATTGCATTATGATTACAGTTTTACTTTGTGACTCTCAGAGGAAATAGTAAGCTCTGTGCGTATATTCTGACCTGGAGATGAGTTATTTTAAGCAGAGCTTAAACATGATATTCTGTCACTTAAAATGACAGTTATTTTCCATTTTGAAATATGTCCCATCCAATTGGTAACTAGTTTCTTTTCACAGTGCCCGTGTGATGTTCTGGTCTGACTGGGGCCATCACCCTCGCATTGAGCGAGCTAGCATGGATGGCAGTCTGCGCACCGTCATTATCCAGGAGAAGGTTTTCTGGCCCAATGGCTTAGCTATTGACTACCCCAACAGGCTGCTGTATTTCGTGGATGGCTATCTTGATTACATAGACTATTGTGAATATGATGGAAGCAATCGGCGGCAGGTGATAGCCAGTGATTTGGTAAGTTGGTAGTGAGGAAAGGAAACTAAGACTACAATAATGGTTTAGTAGGAAGCAGATAGAGTAACAAGAAAGCTAAGAAATTCACTGTTGTGTTGTAGACATTACAAGGTCCATCGAGGAAATACCAACAGGAGGAAGGGTCAATCTATCTTTTATTATTGACAGAAAATCAATATTCTAGTTCATGGTCAGATTGTGCCACGTCCAGGAAGGATTAATAGCTCATGTGACTTAGTTGATCTGTAGATGCTAATCCATTGCTAAGTCCATGTAAATAATGATTTAATTATATGTAGATTCCCTCCATGAAATCATAGCCTGTTATATATTTTGTATTTTTATTCAGGAAATTCTGGTGAATTTATTGTCACAAGTTAAATGAGAAAATATGTATTTTACCAAAAAGGTGTTATTGACTTCTATTTAAGATTGTGATTGTTTATAGTTCTGTGGCTTGAAGAGGCCCTGGGAGATCTCTCCTGTAACTAGACAGGTGATCTACATAAGTCACCTTACTTTCTGCACTTCAGTTTTGCTTTTGTTTATAAGACGGATGCCCAGTGTAATTACCAGAGTAAAAATGAAAGCTAAGTGACACAGGTACATGAAAGTATTTTGGTTGGTAAGTGGGATATAGGTCAAGAAGTATATTTTTTTCTGTCTCTTGACCAATGATTTCACTATGTCTTTATTAAGTTAAATGCTAAAGGAAACCATCTTCTTGGGGAGGTATCCTTTTCTACTTTGTTCATCTTCATTTTTATTTCTAGGTCTCATTGTTCTCTTCTGCTTCACAGACTCTGCGGCATCCCTACTCCCTAAGTCTCTTTGAAGATTCCGTGTACTGGAGCGACCGTGCTACTCATGAGATTATGAAAGCCAACAAGTGGCATGGGGGGAACCAATCAGTAGTACTGTCTCTTCACCAGCCCCTTGGAATTGTTGTGGTTCATCCTGCAAAACAACCAGCTTGTAAGTGATAGAGATATCCTGCATGGTATAGCTTGGAAAACATTGATCTGGGGAATGTAAAATGTATAACGTTGCAGACCCATTTGTTTGGACAATACATTGCCATGACCTCTGTTTACCATGGAAAACTCAAATCTTGTATGTCTTTACATACTCAAGTCTCCCTGGTCTTTTCTCCCACTTTCTTTTGCCACACTGGACTTCACTGGACTTCATTTTGGTACAAAAGCACACCAGGCTACTTACCATATCTGAATGTCTGCACTGGCTCTTCCCTCTGCCCTGGGACGCCCCTCGTCCAGATGTCTGCCTGAGTTGCTGCTTCATGTTATTTAGAATTCTCTTAGGTGCTCCTTGGTGGGCCTCGACCATCCTATCGAAAATGGCACTGCCTCTCATAATTCTTTTGCTCTTTACTCTCACGTTCTAAAGTCACACAACTTATGAGTTTAGTTTTATCTCCCTTTGTTAGAATATCTGCCTCATGTCTACAGTATTCCCAGTGCTTGGAGTGGTGTTGGGTACATAGTGAAGGCTTGCTACTTTTTGAGTGAACAAATGGATTACTGCATCTAACAAGGTGTATGTAATAAGAATATATAGGACCTAGAGAACATCCTATGAGCACAGGATGCACACAGGATCCCTCTACTTCAAGGAGCAGAAACACACAAAGATGTCATCAATAGAAAAATAAAGGATTATTATCTGGCTTCCCTGGTGGTGCAGTGGTTGAGAGTCCGCCTGCCGATGCAGGGGACACGGGTTTGTGCCCCAGTCCAGGAAGATCCCACATGCTGCGGAGCGGCTGGGCCCGTGAGCCATGGTCGCTGAGCCTGTGCGTCTGGAGCCTGTGCTCCGCAACGGGAGAGGCCACAACAGTGAGAGGCCCGCGTACTGCAAAAAATATATATATATATATATTTTATCTAACCAAAACTTGGACAACAGTGGGTAAATGTCAAGGTCACATAGGGAACACACAACTTGGTTTCATTTAATGTAAAAAGATCTCTTTGGGGTCAGCCAAGGAGACACATCTTATGTAGCATCAAATTTCTATTACTAAGCTCTGGATTACTCAGTGGCTGTTTGTTCTGTTTATAGACTGGATTGATCTGTGACCTTGGGCAAGTCACTCCTCCCTCTTTATGCCTCTTATGAATTCTATGTTGAAAGAATGATGTTGGGGAAGGGTAAAGTAGTTTAGGGCAAATACCAAACCAGCCAATGTAACTTAATGTATTGTGTCTCCAGATATTGGGGGCTTCTGGGAGGACAATTTATTAATTGAGATATAATTGACACATAACATTGTATTAGTGTTAGGTGTACAACATAATGATTTGATATATGTATGTATTGTGAAATCACTATAATAAGTTCAGTGAACATCTATTACCACACATTTTTTTTCTGTGATGATAACTTTTAAGATCGACTCTTTACTATAGTCATTATGCTGTACATTACATCCCCAAGACTTATTTACCTTGTAACTAGAAGTCTGTACCTTTTGACCACCTTCACACGTTTTGTTGCCCCGCATTCTCTGCTTCTGACAAGCACCAGCCTGTTCTCTCAGTTCATTTTTAAAAAAAATTTAGGTTTAAAATTTAGATTATTAAAAGTGATATCATATAGTATTTGTCTTTCTCTGTCTGACTTATGTCACTTAGCATAATACCCTCCAGGTCCATCCGTGTGTTGCAAATGGAGGATTTCCTTTTTTGCGGGCCAAATAATATTCGATTATATGTGTATATATACATACCATGTCTTTATCCATTCATCCCGTGCACTTTAAAGTGGGCGGTTTTCCATTCACCAATGTTTTCTTCTCTTCTCTTTGTATTACAGCCACAAATCCATGCGTCCATGCCCAATGCAGCCATCTATGCTTGCTTTCCTCAGAGAGGCTTTACTCCTGTGCTTGTCCTTCAGGGTGGCGTCTCTCTCGTGATTCTGTGACTTGCGTGAGAGGTACAGTATGTCCTTTAAGTATGCCCTGAAGGTGGAGCTTGCCACAGTTTGTACAAAGCTGTGTGAGCTCTAAACCACTTGGTGATGGAGTGTGTGCTGTGTTCTCTCTGATCAGCAGGTATCTGTAGAGTGTGTGCTATATGGGGTGTTAATTGAGCACCATATACAGAAACTGTATTACAACTGAGTTGTAATTGTAATGTAGTTTCTGTACATGCAGCTAATATTATGTGTGCATGTAATTCAACAATCTTTAACCTCACATTTTCTCTTACCTGGTTATAGTCAGGCAAGCTATGATAATAGGAAGTTCCAGATTCTGCATTTAGAAGTAAAAATCCTTGATATTTGTGGATAGCTTCATTTTTTAGGTTCCTGATCTCATCTTTATTCTCATAACCAATAGTCAATAATGAGTGTTATAGTCTGGGTCTTCTGACTCCAGTTTCAGTACCTTTACTATTACTGTATGGTACTTTAAAAATGAAAGTTTTCTCTGTATGAAATATTTTAAGGGATTATTTGAACAATTTATTCTTCATCTCATTCTAGATATCTTACTGGGTTGATTGAAGAGTATGTGGAGAGTTATACTAAGTATTTTAGGGAGCAAGAAAGGAAGGACAAGATGTAGTCAATCCACAAAGGAGATTTCTACAAAATCATTTGCCTTTGCTTAAAAATCTGAAGAGGTAGTCTAAACTCAAGTTTCTTTCATTACTCAATGAAGAGGAGTAAATGTGTTTTGATACTGATAAAAAATGGCTATAGACCAGTTAAAATTAAATGATTAATGGGAAAAAAATTGCTAAATTAAGAGAAAAATAGAGTCAATCTAGAGGGAAATTTAGTTTTCAAATGGAAAATATATTCCTGAATCCAGGAAATTTATGGTGTTTACAGGTTATGCGGATGTAAGGTTACTGAAAATCAAATTCCATAGACATGTAATATTTTGCAATGATACTTTTGTGATGAAAGATTTTAATTATTGGTAATGCTTAGAAAGGGATTGGCATTTGCCATTTTTCTTCAGAGCTTTATTATAAACCTAATCCTTGTTGACATTGTTTAATTTAGTGTGTCCTCAGAGTCTTTCAGCAGAAGATTAAACTGGGCTATAGACATTCTGCATACAAAGCATTCTTTCACCACACAAAGATTGTTGAACTGTGCATTGGGGATTGGTGTAATCTGTATTACTATCTGATGGTGATTGATAAGTGTAAACTCTGAATAGTACCTTTTGTTATTTCACAAATAATTCCACTAGTGGTTTTCCCATGGACTGACTTTACTGAGGTGGAACCTTTTCAATAGTTTCCAACCGGCTTCTGAGCACCAGCTGGGTAACTGAGTGCCAATATATGTGAACTAAAAAAAAAAGTTGCATTTTTTTTTCCAGCAGGAAGCTTAGAAGACTGTTAACATTCATAGATGAAAATGTTTTACTTAATTTAAATGTTCGATTGCCTCTAAAATTTTGTCTGCGAAGTGTCTAAAATATCTTTGGAAGTGCTTATGTGATAAGATCAAGTGAAAAAGCAGAGATGGTTTAATATTGGCCATGTAAAATCATGCATTAAAAAAATCTGGAGGACAAGATACACAAGTGCCAATAATGCTTACAGTTGGGAAGGGGGATTATGGGATATTTCTATTTTTTCCTAATTTTATGCTATAAAATTTTAAAGGGAGAGCTTTCTCTGTATGAAATAGTTTTTTTACTGTTTAGCAAATATGTTCCCCACAATGCCAAAGAAACCCCCAAAACTCAAACCAAAACATCTTCCCAGCGCCCGCTAAAACTAACAACTGCAAATCCAGGGCTGTTCAAGGTCATACTTTGGGAGGAGCTAGGCTTGGGAGTCATAAATGTCACCTCTTAATGACAACATAAATTTCCCATTCCTGACTGTTGTTTTTCACTTCTTTGCCCTGCTAACACTAATCTTAATAGGATCATGACATGAAAAATAGAAAATGAAGAAATGTTCTTTCATTTCAAAAGAATAAGACCTCCTGAACTCCTTTCCAGCCAACCCTAGGTGCTGCTGTGCCTACTCTTTCATGGTCATGGTCCATATACTTTGTCTGGCCCTCCAGACTCTAAGTTCCTTGAGAGTAAATTCTCTACCTGATTCCTTGATGTATGCTTTTTGCCCGTGGCACACAGTGGCACTCAGTAAATGTTGAGTGGATGACAAACCCTCCAATATCCCTTTTTGCTTCTTCTCCATTCCTGTGTTTTTCACCTGCTCATCCCTTTCTAGATGTGTACAGTCATCAAATCACTCCTCCTGTTTTCTTTCCCACGGAGCACTTTTCATGCACCTTCCTGTGCCACCTGCTGTCTCAGTGGTCACTTCTGCCAGTGCAGCATTAAATGATACCCCATCTCTGGTCTGTGGCCCACAAATGTTCACTGGCTGTAAACCCTCTCAAACACACCTGCAGTGGTCAGATGGAGGTCCTGAGACCCATCCCCAGGGAAGAGTAATGGCTGAAGGAGTAGTGCTGGGTGCTCTCAAGGAAAGAGCTTGTTAGAGGAATCAGGAAGGCCCATGTTTGATGGATGAGAAATGCAGTTTTTTAGGCCTTAAACAGTGCTTTGGTTGACAATTCTTCCAATTAAGCAAAAGAAAAATTACCCATTAAGAAGAACAGAATCAGGTTTTGAGTAAGTAAAAGTTCCCCTGTGAAACTGGGAAATATATCTTGTTTCTCTGAACCAATGAACATTTATAACGTATAATTAATACATCATTAAATATCATCTCAGCGTATTCAGGGTACACCTTAAACTCATAATTTTAAATTTCTGCAGTTAAATCAAATGAATCGAGTGGTGATTTGATATTCGATAAGTAGTACCCAGCCTGCACTTTTTGCAGAGGAGTGATTAAGAACATAGGTTTTGGAGAGTTCAAGCAACCTTGCTGTGACCTGGGTGAGATATGCTGATTTCTTTGTGCCTCATTTGAAATTTGGGGGAGAGGGATAACTATCTAACAAGCAGGGTTATGAGGCTTCAGGAAGGGAAATTAAATGAAGTAGTACTTATTTGCTACATGCTGTGTAGCGTGTCTTCTCAATAAGTGGCTACGATTATCATGGTTATTGCAGTTGTTCAGAAGAGAGGCATAGTGGAGCGGCTGAGAGAGTCAAGACTTGGGAGTTAATCTCATTGCCTGTTTCCTGTGGAAGCTGCAAAGCTGTGGGAAGCTCCTTGGCCTCAGTTGTTTCTGAAAACAACTTTGCAGGGTTGCTGTGAAAGACTAAATGCTATATATTGTAATACTTTGTAAAGTATTAAGCATGAAGAGTTGCAAATTTTATTTTAGATTTGTACCAGGTTAATAAATTGAGTCATTTCTTAGTAGTGGAAATGCCAGGAACAAGGAAAAACTAATTGGACATGAAAGTAAGTAAAGAAAAAATTGTCAAAATAATCCTGCTGAAGATGTAAAGCTTCCCTGATGATCAAAGTAATGCAAACACCATTTTTAGCCCATGAAGAGTATGCAATGATTAATCATTTTATATAGTGTCTTAATAGGTGCTATATCTTATATATCTTAATAACACAGAACTCACATTCCAAAGTTTTCCTTTTCTCACAGAGGAATGGTAATAAAACCCTACTCGTGAACTTCCTTAATTTTTTGATAAAGGGACTATAATTTGGATAAAGATCATCTTTTAAAATGGGCCTCATTATCTATTAAAGAGCCTACTTGAACTGGTAGTTTAAATAAGGCATTATGAAGATGTTTAAGTTGCAAAGTACAGATACTTTTGAGAACTTCAGAAGGCACTCTTTACATATTTACTTATGTATCCATCCATTTATTCATTTATGGGGTCATTCAGTTAGCAAATATTTATTAGACAACTATTATAAGCCAAGCTCTGGGGACATAATAGTGAGTAAATCAGACAGGGTCACTGCCCTTTGGGAGTTAGAATCTAATGTGGAAGGTAGACATTAGTCAAACAACAATTGGTAGGATTATAAATTAGATTTACTTAGTAATTAAAGTTTCTCATAAACTCTAGGCAACACTTTGTGGTGTTATTTTCTGAACATAATTAAAACAAATGAACTGCCATTCACCAAGAAGAGTCTATAAATTTTCTTTCACATTTTGGGGCAAAATCCAACTCTCCTTTCTCTGAGTTATTCTGCGTATAGAAATGGAAGAACTTCTTGTCTGTGACTCTTAGCAAACTTGGATAGTTTAGCAGCATGAGTAAGGAATTAATGAAGAGTATGGTAAATGCTGATCTACTTTGGGTAATTCCAGAGGTCTTATGTGTGAAGTTGATGGTCTGGTGACGGAGCAACCCATTGAAACCCAATGGAAGGCCCTGGATTATCTGGTGAAATATCTATCATGCATTATAGTTATTGCAGCAGTTCTGCAGTGGCATTTTGTCCCATCAGATGGTACCAATCCACTACCTTCTGTTACTCTAAATGTCTGGGATATAATTTTGAGAGATATTTTGTTATTTTCACAGGTGATGAAGCGTTCCTAATAGTTGTAAGACACAGTATAATTTTTGGAATCTCCCTTAACCCTGAGGTGAAGACCTTTGATGCTATGGTGCCCATATCAGGGATACAGAATGGTTATGATGTTGCAGTTGATTACTCAGAGCAATTCATCTATTGGCTTGAAAATCCAGTAAGTTTCAAATAACATTCAAAGTATGCAACTTGTTCTTGAAGAGCCTACCTGCACTGAGGCCTTCTTATATTTATGCTGGGTGGGAAATGGCCCAGACATAAATAGATTTACCACTAAGCATTTTTTAATTTAGTGAGGGATGTCAATGGGAAGTTGGCCTGGAGCAAAGACCCGATAATAAGCACATTTAAGCTATTGGGTATATTTATTCATTCAACAAGTATTAAATGACTACTCTTCTCCCTTCACTGAACTAACTGCTTCCAACTGCAGAGTACATGCCAAGAGGAAGCAGTAACAAAGCTCGCTCTTAAAGAGCTTTAGTCTATTAGACGAACATAAAAATGAGGATATTAGACTAACATAAAAATGATCATCGCTCAAGACCAAAAGCAATAGTTTCCTAAGGGAATTCCAGGAAAGCATCTGATGTGGCCGCTGTGGCCTTCACTCAGAATCTTTGCCTCTAGGATAAAAAAGAACACTCCTCCAATTTCCTTCCCACTGGGACCCTTTCCTCACCCTTTAGGGAAGAAACCTGTGAGGATGGGGAAGGGGCAAGGAAAATACAAATGAGGAAGAGAGGGAAGATCTATGTGGTTGATGCTTGTCACCTCTGTGGAAAAATATACTCCTGGCCTCCTGATTCACACCTGTGACTTGGATTATTTTTATGACTCTTTGGCCTGTGGTGGTTAAGGAATAAACTTCTGTAGCTGTTATCAGAGGGAGCCTGAATGGTAAGCCTTCTATATTCCTGTGATGCACTTGAAAATCAGTGTTTTTAGTGTTGCTGGCGTTAGCATTATACACAGTAACCCCAGCCAGAGGCCCTGAAACTTTGCCTTTATTCCACGTGTGAGGCGTGTTAAAGAAACACAGTAGCTGGCAGTAGCTGCAGTGAAGCTGTGGCCTTGAAACAGCTCACCCCTCCTTGTCTTTCTCACCAGGGTGAAATTCACAGAGTGAAGACAGATGGCACCAACAGGACAGTGTTTGTTCCTCTATCAAGTTTGGGGGCTTCTACGAGCCTGGCCTTAGATTGGCTATCAAGAAACCTTTATTATACCAATCGTGGAACTCAGTCAATTAAGGTAATGATTCCGTAATACTATTGACACAAACGCTGGTTTCTTATTCATGTAAAATCTATTCTCAGGAAATGCTGTCATATGGAGGAAGCAAAAGGGATATTAATATTAACTATCAAAGTCTCTGAAGCCAAGGAGAAACCTAAAAATTGGAACTTTCTACTGCCCTACTTTGTCTCCTCCTAAGCATAAATGGTAACTTGTTCATGTAAAAGGATGTTAGATAATTTATTAGGATATATACAAAGATAAATAAAAAATTAGGTAAGGAGTTCAACATAAAGGGAAGCTTATAGTAGGCAAGGCCTTTTCATTATCTTTCCTCATCAAGTATTCAATACTATTTCAGTTCTAAACCAAATTTATAGGTTACCTCTGTTCTTAGATGGAAATCTTTCTATGGCTCCAACAGTGAAACAGAAAGTAGAAACTTGATTCTGATTCCTTTGATGCTTTCCTTTTTTGAGATAAGTGTTTTTTTTACTCTAATTCCCAGAAGAAATTCTATAGGGGCACAGGTATGAAATCACATGAAGTAAATCAGAGGTAACTTGACTAGTACTGGTTTGCTCCGCTCTGGGACAAGGTTAAAACATGTGATGGATTATTCATTCAGAGTAATTTTGAGAGTGAGAATTCCTAACGCAAAGGGGTGGTCTTGGGAGAGCGACAGTAGGGTGACAGTCCTGACTGCTCAGGATGAGGCACCAGTTAGTAAGTTGGTTCTCTCTGGGGCGTTCAGAAAGATTAATGCTAAAGATGAGGAAGGCACACAGCAGCTAAGTGGCTAATTTAGAGCAGATTTGCTAGGAGGAGTGCTTATTCGATAGTCAGAACAGTGCTTTACAGTTTACAAAGGTCTTCCACAAACATCATCTCATCCAATCCTTACAACATTCCGGAGCGCAGGCAAATGTAGTAAACGGTCACAGTGACAGGGACATTCGCAGTACGCATGCAGTATGCTAATCTCAAGCCGGGTAGAATAGAATCAGCAGCTCCTAACATGAAGGGAACCTTGGAGCCTCATCTGGTTCAAGCTCTTTGTTAGATGAAAATCTGAAGCCCACAGAAGCTAAGAAACTGGCTTAAACAGTCAGCTTCACTGCCCTGATTCTGGGGGAGGTGGGTGGTCTAACTTTGCCTTGTTATAAACCACAAGTTCGGCAGTCTAGCCTGCTTCAACCCCCTTTGACAGTGACAGAAGGTATTTTGCACAACCTCAACGAAAAATATCACTGACCCATCAAAACACAGGCGATATTTACTGCCCAAGACCTTTAATACCAAACTCACATCTCTCTAGAGTCCACTCAGTAGAAAACTGTCTTCCTTCCACATGGCAGTTGATCTGCTCCTGCTTTGTAAGTGGGGTCTTCTCTTTTGGACTGATACTCTTCCAAGAGCAGGGCACATGTCTCCTCCATCAGGGTTAGATACAACAGAAAAGCACCAGTTGAAGAACTGAGTATGTGCGTGTGCATGTGTGTGTATTGGTGAGGCCACTTTAACCACGGAAACCTAAAGTTGGTAATTGTGCTCCAAATGCAGTGAGGTCCAGAGGAGAGAGAACTTGCTTTGGAGTCCTGGCTTCGAGTCTGGCTTGCTTGCTCATTTATGCATTCATTCAATAAGCACTAGGAAGTGCTTTCCATGGATTGGTGCCATGGTTCGTCCTGGTTATTCAAGGATGAATCAAACATTTGTTTTTCCTGCTTTTAAGTAGCTCACACATCTGAGAGCTAGACACATAAACAAATATCTTTGCTCCAGTGTAAGTGTGATATGTGCATTGAATATAAAGAGAGTGATTAAGGACAGAAGTAAGTGTGTGGGGAGAGAACGGTGGGCTTCCCCCAAGAGGTTACTTGAGAGCTAAGTCTTGAAGGATGACCATCCTTCATTTCTGCATAATGAAGAAGAAGGGAGAAAAAAAAAAACACTTGAATAAAGACCATGAGATATGAAAATGCATTTTGTGACTAAGCACGGTGTTTACTCACAGGCTGTTTGACCTTGGACAAATTATATAACTTCTCTGAGTCCGTGCTTCCTTATCCATAAAATGGGGTTCATAGTTCAGTAAGTAAAAGTACTTGACGCTAAGGTATCCTGCGAATGCAGAGCCCTGTTTCCCTCAAATCATCAATATATTTAGACTATCCATAAAGGTAAATTGCCCCTTTAGTGTTTTTATCGTTTTTTTCCTTTGGTGGTATCAATTGTAACTCTTCCAGATGAATGTTAGATCGATTAAAAAAACAGAAATTGTGTCCAAGTACTGTTTTCCTGTATGATATCCGTTCCAGAGGAGAAACTCACATTCAATTCCAACTCTTCCGCTAGGGGTAGCTGTGTGCTCACTCACTAAAAGCAATTCTGTAGCTGAAGCGTGAATCCTACAGCATGGCCTTGTGTGAGAGAGCTCCATCTCTGCCAAAACACAAGGAGACGGACTTCCCTTTGAACCAAAGCCATCCTCAGGGAAAAGAGAGAAATTGCAGCAGGAAGAGGCAAATTGAAAAGAGAAAAATTATTTTAGTCCAAATAGGAGAGAAACGTACCACACAGGAGAGAGAAAATATAGAGAGAAGAGTGAGGGAGAGAAGGGTGTGTGTGTGAGGTGTGTGTGTGTGTGTGTGTGTGTGTGTGTGTGAGAGAGAGAGAGAAAGAGAGAGAGAGAGAGAGATGTATATAGATAGAGAGGCAGAGATAGAAACACACACAAATAATCAGTTTGTGTTGAAATGTAATTTTATAGAAAAGCCTTCATGCAAATCAAGAGGTATTTTCTTATGTCTTACGAGTTTTTCTCATCTCAGACTGTCTCAAGTGCATACCAAAATAGCCTTGTTTCTATAAAAAACTACATCTAGTCCAGTAATCCATATCCCTCTGTGGTGTTTCACAGTGTTATAACACTGTGGTTATAACATTTCTAGCAAGATTACTTAAAAACATAACATTGGGAAAACCACAAATCCTCTCTAGGCCTCTTTTTCATCACATTATATGAGCATAATAATGCCATCTATCTCACAAAATTACTGTGAGGATTAAATCCGATAATGCTTAGTATAAGGCCTGCTGCATAGTGAGGTCCCAATAAATGGATCAATAAAAAAAAATTGAATACAGTTGTGCTGGGTGCTGTGCGAAGCACTTTACATGCATTGTCTTATGTTCCTGGAACCTCTATGCAGAAGGGAATTTGTCATCCCCATTTACTGGTAAAGTTCAGAGAGGTGAACTTACTTGCCTCAGGTCATATAGTCAGATCTGGCCGGGTCAGGATTTGCACTCAGGCTGTTAACTTGGCACAGAGTTCACTTTAACTCTGTGTAAATTTGGACTGTTTGATCAACTGTGTTTGCAGTGATGGGCCACTGCGTGCTATGGCCCAGTCACTGGGGTACAGGAGACCTGTGGGGTTCCCATTGGTCTTCCAGAGTTTTCTCATCTTTTTTCTGTAGTTTCGCTCAGGCAATGATTCTGTATGTTCACTCATTTGAATCTTTCTTTTGTCCGTATAAATATCCTCTCCTGGAACTTTAGGTGAATTGAAAATAGAAATTTGAGAGGTGATTTTGTTTTCTTACTCCCATTTTCTATTGAGCCGATTTTCTCATAGCCCTGAAATGCAATTAGGGATTATCTGAATATCATGCAAACCCTCCCATTCACCACAATCATGCTTTGAATTCGTTGTGTGTTTAAGTTCTCCTTCATCATAGCTTTCTTTATTTTGCCCTTATATAGGTTTTGACACTCCGAGGAGATGTCAGATACGGAAAAACACTGATTACCAATGATGGGACGAATCTTGGAGTTGGTTTTCCGGTTGGCATAACTATTGATCCTGTTAATGGGTGAGCGTTCATTCATAAGTAGTGTGTGTCTTCTATACAGCACCACCCTTGTTAATATTATGGTCTAATAAAATGGAAGATTTCAAACGTAGGGCCTTTTCTGATTTCATATGCCAACATTTGAAAAATATAGATCTCAGTAAGAAAGAAATAACTCTAAGTTATATTTAATGTGTATTGTGTTCTGTTTTTCAAATTAATAACATTGAACTTAAATTAATTCCAAACAAACAAGAATTTCAGGCATTTTAAAATAGAATTATAAGAATGAACAATAGGGCTTCCCTGGTGGCGCAGTGGTTGAGAGTCCGCCTGCCGATGCAGGGGACACGGGTTCGTGCCCCGGTCTGGGAAGATCCCACATGCCGTGGAGCAGCTGGGCCCGTGAGCCATGGCCGCTGAGCCTGCGCGTCCGGAGCCTGTGCTTCGCAACGGGAGAGGCCACAACAGTGAGAGGCCAGCACAAAAAAAAAAAAAAAAAAAAAAAAAGAATGAACAATAATGCATTTTGACTTTGAATGAATGTGGAAAGCTTTAAGGGAGTGGATAAACACTTGAAATAGACCTTGAAGGATGAGAAGGCTTCCAGTAGGTGCAGGATGGGTTGCAGCTGAGAAGTGGTACTTTATTTATTTGGCTGCACCGGGTCTTAGTTGCAGCACATGGGGTCTTCTTGCCTCGTGTGGGATCTTTAGTTGTGGTATGAGGGATCTTTTAGTTGTGGCATGTGAACTCTTAGTTGTGGCAAGTGGGATCTAGTTCCCTGACCAGGGGTCGAACCTGGGCCCCCTGCATTGGGAGTGCAGAGTCTTAGCCACTGGACCACCAGGGAAGTCTAGAGAAGGACTTTAATGTCATGCTAAGGAGTTGCACTGTATTTTTTTTTTGAGAAATAAGGAGCCAGAAGGGAATTTGGAGGAAGGGAATGATAGAACCTAATCTGTATTTTAGAAAGATTGATCAACACTGGAGTGGAAAGGGTCAGGGGAAGGAAGAAAATGTTCAGTCAGGGATGAGAGTTCTTAGCTAAGTTTAGGTAGCTTAAATTTTTAGTGAACTCAGAATTCACAAGAGTTTTGTGACTTTGTCCAGAAAACTTTTGGCAGCCTGGAATGGGAAAGGAGAAAGAAAATAATGACAGGAACTCAGGGTTAGTAGTTAGCAATGTAGGCACAATGGGAAATCATGAGAATAAATCAGAATATTGTTAAAATGGTTAAAATGGTATGAGGTCCAGGCATAGAGGGCCTGAAAGATTGAGAGCTCAGACAAGTTTTAAGCGCAAAGAACAGGTTCAATGGAAGACATAAAATAGGAGCAAGGAAGAGATGGAAGAGTTTGGTTGAAGCAGGGAATTTTAGAGTTTGAGAACTTAGAGGTAGAGAAGTTTAGAACTGAAGAGGAGGTTCATGGGATGGGTGTCTTGGATTGGTGGTAAAAGAGGTCTGCATATAAAGATGATGGGAATTAAGTGTTTCGAGGACTTATAGGAAAAGAGTGTGAGAGGGTTGTCTGTTGAGGCTATAGCAGGAGGTGAGATAGAAAGGAATGAAAACTTGGATTCAAGTCTAGAAGTTATGTCCTCACAGTAAATGGAAAGCAACCCTCATATATTTTAATGAACTTTCATGGATCACGGATTTGGTAATTCTGTGTGCTGATTAGGGTTCATGTGTACACATGGCATTTCCATCACGAAAATCAGAAAATAAAGTAGCTGGTCTTGTGGTTGATGATTTGGAAAAGAATTAAATAAGAGGGCTGAGAGGTGATCAGGGAGGTACTTGACCACATTTACATTAGTTTTGTCCTTCCTAGTGTGCTGGGCATACTGAGTCTTTGAAAAGGATCGACTGTTGATACAGGCTCTTCTTAGTCCGTGAACTTCCTGTGTGACCAAGCTAAGGGATTGCCCACCAATGGAAAACGGTATCCTGTATCAGATACCATTTTAAATGGCCTCTCCCCCAGTAATAACGAAGAAGTATACAGACATTAGAGAACACTGATTAAGGAACTCTTCCACCTTGGATGTAACAAGATATTAATGTTTCAGACTTCCTGCATTGAATGGTGTGCCTCTTGAGGACAGGAAAGACATGTTTTTCATTTAAATATGTAGTGAAAGCACCTGTTTCACTAAACGCCTTTGTTTTTCATGGTTCTAGGAAACTGTACTGGTCAGACCGAGGAACCAACAGTGGCATTCCCCCCAAGATTGCCAGTGCTAACATGGATGGCACATCTCGAAAAACTCTCTTTACTGGGAGCCTTGATAATGTGGCATTTATCACCCTTGATATTGAGGAGCAGAAACTCTACTGGGCACTCAGCAGCACGGGAGTGGTATGAGCACACTTTCTAGTCTGTTGTTCTTTGTTGCCGAGCTTGCACAGCTGACATTGATTGTTCTGAGTTGTCTGGCAGTGGTTCTCAAGAAATCTCACTTGGCCATTTGTACCAGTGTTATTTATTTATTTACTTATTTGTTTTTTTTGCGGTACGCGGGCCTCTCACTGTTGTGGCCTCTCCCGTTGCGGAGCACAGGCTCCGGATGCACAGGCTCAGTGGCCGTGGCTCACCGGCTCAGCCGCTCCACGGCATGTGGGATCTTCCCGGACCGGGGCACGAACCCGTGTCCCCTGCATCGGCAGGCGGACTCTCAACCACTGCGCCACCAGGGAAGCCCTGTGCCAGTGTTTTATTGCCCTTTCTCTCAATAACTTCTTTCCCTGAAGTCCAGTTCTTTATAGTGTGTGCATGGTTCCTTACAGAATGTTTATTTTTTCCCTCATTCTTCCTTTTTCTTCAAGATAAAATAATTCCATTTCTCATTTTGTATTTGTCCTTTAAGAGCCCTTTCTTTCATGTTTCAGTGATTTCAGTGCTTTTCTTCGCAAGTTCTCAAAGGCTCTCCGATTGCAGAGACTAAGAAAAAAAAAATAGCAAGCTTCTGAGCTCAATGTCCCCTCACAGCTACATATGACGCTCTAATGTCCTAACATGGTAGATGGATGTGTGAAAACTCCCTTTCCTGGTAATTTTAAACTCCAAGGTGGAGTTCATTACATTCTGCCATAAGAAGCAGGAACTATAAATTCCATTCATTCACAGAAATAACATTTGATCTTCACTACCGTGCTTATGCAGCTGAGCTGGGACTGGGCACATAGAAGGTACTCAGTAATAATTATTGCTCAACTAAAATATTGCTTTGGATGTTGAGTGTGTGCTAGTCTCTTCCTTGCTTTAAAGAACAGGAGTGATTTCAGATCTGTCTTTGACATGGATGCTCTCCATAAAATTGTGCGGTAGGTTTGGTTTTCAGTTCATGACAGCTCGCTGAGTACTCATTTCACTCCTGATATGTGCTTATAATGGTGAAAAAGAAGTAGGTGATGTGTGTGAAAGCACTTTGCAGAAGCTCGTGCCACGTGGTGTGATTTCTGCTTACAAATTAGCGCGTCCCAGACCAGACTCCCCAGGCCCCTCCCCTTCCTGTTTCCGCATCTGCTCCGCTCTCTGGAATCTGTGAGCTGATTGGTGGTATGACTCTGCATCCTTTCTCTTAGGCTAGAACCCACATGTTCCTCCTTCACTCTAATAACCACATCCTTATTTAATCATCACAAAATCCTGGCAGCTTGTCCCCGTGCTCCTTCTCTCAGGTCCAGCCTTTTTCTGCCACTTCCACTATCCTGGGCCACTTCTCTCTAGCCTTGATGAGAACACGGCCCTCACTAATGAACCTGTTTTAGTGATGGAGGCATGTGGTCTTCATAACACCACAAGGAACCCTGGAACCCTGGTCCAGATAAGTAGCTCCAGATACTTCAGCCAAGCGTGGTCCGCTCATCTGGTCCTGGTCACTCCCTCAGCAGCTCCCCTCAGAGATTATCTCCCCTGTTCTCTACCCTTCTGGAAACTCTGTTTCTAGGGCATAACCTGCTCTCGTAACTGCTGGGTTCCCTTGTCCAGGAAGGCAGGAGCCACACCCCATTTCTCTCTTACCAACACTCAGCTCAGATCCTGGCACAGAGGAGGCACTTGAGACAAGTTTCTGGAATAAAATCAAACCAGCTATGTCTACATTTTGTTCTTCTTCCAGAGCATAATGCTTGTCACTTCCTGTTAGAAACTTCATTCTTGAGTTCTTTTCTAGTTCATCAGAGTCATTTTGACTCAGGCTTGTTACTGTGCTGATATAGCAGCATTATCTTGCTGTCTTCCGTGAGTGTGTCAAGCACGTTTCCTATCTCCATTGCAGAAATAGTTGGTGAAGATGTTAAACGCAGGGCCAGTTAGACATTAAATGTGTATTATCCTTGACCAGAATATCACATGCAGGGATTAGTCCCCTATTCTTCACCATGCCATCTGAGAAAGTTGATTGGCTTATTTGGACTTCAGCTTCATTGTCAGTGAAATGGGCACAATGACGTTTGTCTCACCTACTGCTCGATGTAGATGTGACTATCAAATATAGTCAGAAACCCCTGGAAAGAATCGAGTGCTATATACATGTGAAACATTATTAAGAGAATATTGGTTTTAAACATTTTCCTCATTGCACCATGAGACAGTCAATAATGAAAATTTTGATCTTTCAGATTGAAAGAGGAAACGTGGATGGTACAAATCGAATGATCCTGGTAAACCATCTTTCCTACCCCTGGGGACTTGCTGTCTATGGCCCCTTCCTTTATTATACCGATGAAGAATATGAGGTCATTGAAAGAGTTGACAAGGCTACTGGGGCCAACAAAATAGTCTTGAGAGATAATGTCCCAAATCTCAGGGGACTTCGAATTTATCAAAGACGTGGTGAGTATTTGTCACTGAAACATACATATTCATGGGTGTATATATATTTATTCATGGGTGTCTGCACACTGACATGCCCACACACAAACCCACATATGCACAAAACTGTGTGCATACACATGCATGCAAACTGAAATTACCCCAAGATATTTAAAAAATTATAACCATGTCTTAAGCATGGCTAAGTGTCAAAGACTAAGCTGGCATCTGAAAGGCCAGAGTAAACTTACTCCCATTCTTTCCACAGCACTTTAAACTCCTTACTTTGCTTTTATTTTATCATACTCCCTGACATATTACGTATGTGTTTATCATCTGGGTTCTTCATTAGAAGGTAACCTCCATAAGGACAGGTATTTTGTGTCTTGTTTCTTACTCTCTCCCCAGTAACTAGAATAGTTGCTGGAGCATTGGAGGTGCTCAGTAAATATTTGTTGGATATCTGCTGGGAAAGTGATTAACACAATAGAATTTTTTTAATCTTAAAAGGAATACTCTTAGATGTTGCCTTTTTCAATAGATTTATTTCCCAGAGATAATCTAACTTCTGATTTGCCCCTTTATATTAACATTATGATCTGGAGATTATTTTTTATAATTTTGAAATATTTTATAGCTTTTAGTCCCTAGCCAAAGATTTGTTTGCTGTCCTATAACCTAGGTTTGTTACTTGGTATTATTTTATTGCATGTTCAAAAAACCCTTCAATATTATTATTTAATATACTTTAAATCAAATGCTCATCACAGTGTTGATCATGTAATTAAAACTGATATACTTTAAAATTCCAGTACATAGGTCAAGAGGGCAAAAAAAAAAATTAGAATTTGTTGACTGACCTCCCTAATTCCTCTAATTCTTGAATGATTTGTGGAAGAAAAACAATTGGTGCTCCATTCTCTATTATTATATAATATATAAACTATATAACTATTATATAGTTGTGGTCCTGTTTTAAACCTCTGTACATGTTAGTTCTATAAGCAGTAGGCTCTCCAATATTGTTTTTAGGTTAACTCAGATTCCATATTTTGTTACTTACTTTTATAATGACTTATTTGCTGACTCGGTTGAAAAATTTGACATGGAGTGGCGAGTAGGTGGGGTGAAAAGTTAAAAACTAATTTTGATTTCATTTAGGCTCCGAATCCTCAAATGGCTGTAGCAACAACGTGAATGCCTGTCAGCAGATTTGCCTGCCTGTACCAGGAAGACTGTTCTCATGTGCCTGTGCCACCGGATTTAAACTCAGTCCTGATAATCGGACCTGCTCCCCATATCACTCTTTCATTGTTGTTTCCACGCTGTGGGCAATCAGGGGCTTTAGCTTGGAATTGTCAGATCATTCAGAAGCCATGGTGCCAGTGGCAGGCCAAGGTACGCCAGCTCCAGTGTAAGTCACATTTGACTCCATCTGATGCCATGTTGAAGTCCTTGGTACCATAAAGCATTTCTCCACGTCTGGATCCGGCACATAAGGAAGCTTGTTTATCTTGCTTGATAACCATATTCACATGTCCTCATGACTCATCTCTGTTTTCTTATATCTAAAAAGTCATGGATCTAAGTTACCATCTTGTAAATAAAGTCACTAAGTTTTTCAACCAACTTTTCATTTTGAAAAATATCAAATGCAGAAAAGTTGAAAAAAAGGTATAGAGAACATCCTTATACCTGCTAGATTCAACCATTCTTAACATTTCACCACATTTGAGCCTTCAATCTCTCTGTGTGTTTATGTGTGTATACATACATATACATACATTTTGAATGAACCTTTCAAAAATATATTGCAGATATCATGACACTTCACCCCTGTCTATTTAGCATGCAGCTTGAAGGGCATTATCATCTAATTCATATTTTTTCCTGTTGGCCTCATAATATTTTTATAGCTGTGGATTTGTTCCAGCCAAGATCTAATCAAGATTCATGCATCGTATTTGGAATGTCTGTTTTGTGTCTTTTGATCTGTAGTAGTTACCCCAGTATTTTGTTATGACAGTGATTTTTTGAAGAGACAAACCTATTGTCTTTTTAGCATCTCACATTGAGGATGTCTGATTACCTCCTCATAGCGTCGTTTAACTTGTCATTCAATTTATACCCTGATTTCCCATGAAATGAAAGTTAGGTCTAATTGCTTGATTAGATTGGGGTTGAACACACTTGAGAAGAATCCTTCATAGATGAAGCTGTGTCCCTGATACAGAATCTCATTAAAAAGGACATAATGTCAGCTTGTCCCCTCTTAGTAATGATTAAGCTTGATCACTTGGTTAAGGTGGTCACTGTGAAGTCTCTGCTTTTTTTCCCCCTTTGTAATGCGTATGAAATCTTTGGGGTCACACTTTGGTACCCATGGATATGTTTTTCCCTAAGCACCTTTAATTCATTGGTTTGAGCCATTGATGATCCTTGTCTGAAATGATTATTTAATTGGGCATTGCAAAATGGTGATTTTTCTTGTTCTATCATTCCTTCTACATTCATTCTTTTTAAAAAATAATTAATTAATTTTTGTCTGCGTTGGGTCTTTGCTGCTGTGCATGGGCTTTCTCTAGTTGCGGCGAGCAGGGGCTACTCTTTGTAGCGGTGTGTGGGCTTCTCATCGCGGTGACTTCTCTTGCTGTGGAGCACGGGCTCTAGGTGCTCAGGCTTCAGTAGTTGTGGCATGCGGGCTCAGTAGTTGTGGCTCATGGGCTCTAGAGCGCAGGCTCAGTAGTCGTGGCGCACAGGCTTAGTTGCTCTGCAGCTTGTGGGATCTTCCCGGACCAGGGATCGAACCTGTGTCTCCAGCATTGGCAAGTGTATTCTAATCCACTGCACCACCAGGGAAGTCCCTACATTCATTCTTCTATAAAAGAGAGCTCTCCTTTTTACTGTCACATGCACTCAAGTTTTTATTTTTTTAATTCAGTGTAGAATCATTTAGCATAATTATTCTTTTGATGCTCCAGGCAATCCATTTTGGCCGGGGAGAGCCTCTCAAAGTGGCTGCCTGTACTTTTTCGACATGATCCCATTAGTGTTTGAGTGCTTCCTTGTTTCCTGGTCTAATAAATATGTTCCAGGCTCACCTTGTACCTTCCCTTCCCAAACCTATAATTAGCCATTTCTCCCAGGAGCCAGTGCTCTTTACTGTGGGAAGTGGTTTTTAGAAACTAAGATCTGGGGGTAAGTGTGCTCATTGCAACTGGGAAATAAATAGTTATATTTCATAATGGGGGCATGGTTGGAGCAGGGGGGTTGGGAATGAGAGTTTGAGAGGAAGGGCAGACATTTTTTAAAGTTCTAGTTCAAGCTAGAGTATTGTTTAATGATCTTTTCTTAAACGTTCTAGGACGAAATGCACTGCACGTGGATGTGGACGTATCTTCTGGCTTTATTTACTGGTGTGATTTTAGCAACTCTGTGCCATCTAATAATGCAATCCGTAGAATCAGACCAGATGGGTCTAGTTTTACAAACATCATTACAGATGGGATAGGAGAAAATGGAGTCCGGGGTATTGCAGTGGATTGGGTAGCAGGTGGGTAAGCTATATAGTGATTTTATTGAAAAGTGATTTTATTGACTTTTCATGTTTGCATTTCTTATTTCTTATTTATCATCTTATTTATGCTATAAAGTTTAACATAAGTGCGACAGATCTGTTTTTCTGAATGTTTATTGAGATTACTTAAAACAGATTGAATTGTGTTTTTAGAATAAATGTAACAGACTTGTGTCTGTTAATGATAAGGTGTTTCAGTTGACAGATTCATTAGAGATTATATCATTTGCTTCTATTATTAACAGGATCAAACTGTAGGCAAAATGGATAGAAATATTTAATTATGTAGGTTTATTTCACACTTAGATGAGCATCTAATTTCTAAATTAGAAATGTCTAAATTTTCAAAGAGAAAGGGATATCAAAATATAACGTAAACCATGAAATATGACATTTACTTTAAAGGTTAGCAATTTTACTTGCCGAATTCTTAATTGCTTCCTCATGTTAATGTATGGAAAACGTTTTGATTATTAGGTACTTTATTGTAGTTAAATTGAAATGCCTGACCCAATATTACATTGACTTAGCTATACTGATTCATGTACTTAATTTTGGATTACCACTGATTTTTAATGATACACTGACAAACAAATGTATTATACTTCTAGAATATAATCCCATTATATCAAAATAGGTATCATTGTGTGTTATCAAGCTTGGCAAGTAGATATCACTTAGAAATATTAAAATATATTATGAAAATCTAGATACTGTAATAGTTAATTGCCAATAGTAAACATGGTAATATGGTTAGGTAAGGCTTTAATTTGGTTCTTAAATTCCATTCTTGATTACAAATTTACCACATTATTTCTGAGGATATAGATAAAACAAGGGTCAACAGCCTATAGCCTGTTAGCCAAATGCAGCCCACCACCTGTTTTGTAAGTAAAGTTTTGCTGGAACACAGCTATGCCCATTCATTTATGTATTGTCCATGATCGCTTTCATGTTACTGTGGCAGAGTAGAGTATACTGTATACTCTGCAAAGCCTAAAATATTTACTGTTTGGCCCCTTACAGAAAAAGCTTGCCAACCCTTAGTAGCAGTGCAACAGACTTCTGACTACATGGAATCAATGTGGGCTCCCTCTCTATTCCTTAAACTATCTTCCTGCCATGCTTTTTATTCTAGCATTTACATTGTTCTTTAATGCCCAAAGGCAAATGGCCTTTTGTTTTGGTGACTTTAGAAGGTCCTTGGGATGAAAACCTCTACACTAGTTAGAAAGACAAGAAAAGATCTCACGTTAATGCCAAACAGAAAGAGCATTTGATGACATAGGTAACAACCTGAGATATTGCTGGTTCTCACTCTTTGCTCCTTTCATCATGTTGGAGTAGAAGGTATGTCATGATAATGAGTCTTTGAAGATTCAGGTAGAAGAGGAAGGACATTCTGGAAAATACATATTTCAGTAGAAAGTGGGTTATGATATTTGCTATGAATTCTGATCTGCTTTAGAAGCTGAAGAGAGTTACATTCTCTTTAAATGTGAAGAAACAATCTATTTAGTTCCTAAGAGTAAATATTTATTAAATCTAAACTGAGATATTAATCTGTCATCCTGGAAAAGACAACATATACTGACCCAAACCTCAGTCTTACAAACGGTATCTTCTTCCTTCTTGTTTTTCCATTCATCAGCATGCTCTTTCATTATTCTGCAGGAAATCTTTATTTCACCAATGCTTTTAGGTCTGAAACACTGATAGAAGTTCTAAGGATCAATACCACCCATCGCCGTGTTCTCCTTAAAACCACAGTGGATATGCCCAGGGATATTGTTGTAGACCCCAAGAACAGATACCTCTTCTGGTCTGACTATGGACAAAACCCAAAGATTGAACGTTCTTTTCTTGACTGTACCAATCGAACTGTGCTTGTATCAAACATCGTTGCCACACCACGGGGCTTGGCATTGGACCTTAGCAATGGCTACGTTTATTGGGTTGATGATGCTTTAGATTTAATTGCAAGGGTCAGCATTGATGGAGGGGAATCTGAAGTAATTCGTTTTGGCAGTCGTTACCCAGCTCCTTATGCCATCACTATATTTGGAAATTCTATCATATGGGTAGACAGGAATTTAAAAAAAATCTTCCAAGCTAGCAAGGAGCCATATAAAGCAGATCCACCAACAGTTATAAGGGACAATATCGACTGGCTAAGAGATGTGACCATCTTTGATCAGAATGTTCAGCCCCGGTCACCAGCAGAGGTCGACAACAACCCTTGCTTGGAAGATAATGGAGGATGCTCCCATTTCTGCTTTGCTCTGCCTAAATTGCACACCCCAAAATGTGGCTGTGCCTTTGGGACCCTGCAAGGTGATGGCAAGAGCTGTGCCATTTCATCAGAAAATTTCCTCATCTTTGCCTTGGATGATTCCTTGAGGAGCTTACACTTTGACCCTGAGGACTATAGTCAACCTTTCACAGCAATAAGTGTGGAAAGAATTGCTGTGGCCCTAGACTATGACAGCATAGATAACAGAATCTACTTCACACAAATTTTACAATCTGGAAAAGGCCAGGTTTCCTATGTCAACCTGAATTCAAGGAGCAGTTCTCCCACCGTTGTTGTTTCGGGTAAGTGCACTCTAAGTGTAGCTTATCTTGGAAGGAGACACAATGGGGTCAACACACATGGATAACCCAGGGGTTCTAAAATGCATATTGAGACTCTAACTTCTTTTTGTGTTTTTGTTGGTGTATGTCCAGGCATAGGGAATCCTGAGGGCATTGCCTTTGACTGGATCAATAGAAGAATTTATTACAGTGACTACACCAACCAGACAATTAAGTCCATTGCCACGGATGGGTCTAAGCACACTGTGATAGCCCGAGTTACAAAGCCAAGAGCAATTGTGTTAGATCCTTGCCAAGGGTATGACATGGTCTGCTTATTTCTGGAGGGAGTGGGGTCTGAAATTATTTTATGCTCATAGAGAGCCAGTGTTTTGTGGGCTTGTAACACTGTAGCTACAGATTCAAGGGTGAAAGAGCATGAGTGACTCTACCTGGGAAGGAACTCCGAGTGATGCTAGGAAAATTGGCAGCATACTAGGGAATTAATGCTCTGACTCAGTAAATCCACATTGGGCAAGTTGTATGGATGGGAATGGAGTAGGGTTTCATTTTGCCATATTGGTGTCAATTTACAGTTAAAGAATGCTGCCATCTTTCTTAAGTAAAAAGAGTGAGGTTCTTTGTGATGAATTATGACTCCTTTTGGATCACTAGGTACATGTATTGGACTGACTGGAGTACTAATGCCCAAATTGAGAGAGCCACACTGGGAGGAAACTTCCGGGAATCCATCGTGAACACTGACCTGGTCTGGCCCAATGGGCTCACTCTGGACTATGAAGAAGGCTTTCTCTACTGGGCAGATGCTAATCTGTATGTGTCTTTGGTTATTCCTGCGGGTGTTGATGAGAAGATTTCTTCCTCCCTCTTCAAAAAAAGAGGGATATGCATAATGTGATGAAATATTGGTGAATACACCTGTGAAAATTGATCTATATCATGAGATTGAATAATTGTGAACTGAAGGCATCTAAAGATGCATTACTAGACAAGTTAATTTCAGCTATAATTACAAGTGTCGTCATTCAATTTATAATTTACAGGCCCCATGTAACTACCATAAAATATGAATGACTTTTAAATGCACACTGATAGTAAGTTTTCTCTGGGCTTTAGCATTCAGTATCTTGTAAAAACATTTTCCTTCAGTCTTTGTCTTTTCATTGTCTTCTCAAAAAAGTTCTTTCTTCTGTGCCAGCTTCTCAATTTCATAGTGTTTTGCTTATAAACTTCTGTCAGGTCTAATTTTGTATGTAACTCTCCAGGTACTCCTGAAATTACTCACATTCCAATCATCCTAAAGATTGAAGACATGAGATGATTTTATTTATTATGGCTGGTGTCTACATGGTGGGAATCTTAACTTTTCTTGCTTATTTTCTTATGATTTTGGTCTTGTGACACTGAGCACCTAACAACTTCATCTTTATTTTCTCACTTGAAACAAAGCAGTTATATTTTGTGTCTAAATTTGGATCATTCTAGGTAAATACCTCAAAGTAAATGACAAATGGAAAAAGTCATTAAGGGAATGGGAAGGGAAAAGTTATTCACATTAAAAATATATATATTTATTTATTTGGCTGCATCGGGTCTTAGTTGCAGCATGCGGGAATCTTTTAGTTGCAGCATGAGGGATCTAGTTCCTTGACCAGGGATTGAACCCGGGCCCCCTGCATCAGGAGTACGGAGCCTTAGCCACTGGACCACCAGGGAAGTTCCATGTAATTCACATTTTATTGAGTGACTATTTTGTGCTTAACACCAAGTTCCATGCAATAAATGTATTATTTCATAATGCCCTCCCGTTTTCAAATGTCAGTCTGGTTCCCTTTGTAGGATTACTTGTGGGTTATATTAATATGTGGAAATCAATGATTTATATAGGCCATTGTTTGATAAGCAGATGAAGTTCTCCTATTACCAGAAGAAACATTTCTTGCTGCCATATGCTGCACTTGAAAAGAAAGTCGAGGGCTTGTGTAAAGCCATGGTTGGGCTCAGGCATTGGGTACCAGTTGAGGAACTTATTCTTTCTGGATTCCAGCTTTTTTTTTTTTTTTTTTTTTCCATCTTCGTTTTAGGCAGAAGATTGAGCGCATCACTCTAGAGGGCCTGGAGCGGGAGGTCATTGTCAGCAGAGCCAATAATCCTTTTGGTTTGGCTGTCTATGGCCAGTATGTTTACTGGACTGACTGGTTCAATAAAAAAATTTACCGAGCAAACAAATATGATGGGTCAAGTCAGACTGCAATGACCACGACTCTTCCCTTCCTGCCTAAGGGTATTCGTGCTGTCGTGAAGGACCAACAGCAGTGTCACAATCCTTGCGATCAGTTTAATGGGGGCTGCAGCCATATTTGTGCACCAGGTAAGGCACTGGCCATGAAGATAGACTCATGGAGAGTAATAATAATGATGACCACTAGTAAGGAAGGCTGAGGGAATATTCAGCTCTAATAGGAGAAAAAATTCTCTTTGTTTCCAGAGTAACTTATAAAATAGATTTCAGGGTTTGTATGTTGAGAAGACTTTGAAAGGTTTCTTTTGTATTCCATATGGACCCTTCTTACAAAGACATTTTTAATTCAAGCTTGATGGAGGTAGAAAGAAACATGCAGGTTTGGCTGCTGCATCTCGTGTCTTGAATAGAAATTTCATCAGTGAGCTAACATTCCTTATAAAAGGATTTAATTCTTTCACTTAGGAGGTACTGTTTATAGTGGATATTTTAGAGTGTGATGTGTGCTTCAGAAGTGTGTTTTATAGAGAACAACAAATTCATAGGAAGACGTGCCTTTTGAGACTGTTGCTTTGCAGAGTTTGCTGAGAAGGTAGAATCATTGCTAATGTTTCAGTGAAGACAAGAGATAGTGGTTTAAAGATTAAGGTGAAGTAGCCACATTTATTAGAAATTGGTGGTGGTTCTTATTGATGGAAAAATGACTCAGAGTAGAGTTTCCATGGCTTGTCTTATAGTGTGTTTAATATAGAAGCTGTTGCCAATGCCCTTCTGGAGGAGAAAATATGAATGTTTGCTACACAAATCTTTAGCTTTTCCTGGGCCTACCTTTCTTCAGGTCCAAATGGCCCTGAGTGCCAGTGTCCACACGAGGGCCACTGGTACCTGGCCAACAACAATAAGTACTGCATCCGGGATAATGGTACAAGGTGCCATAGTTCCAAGTTCACCTGCCTCAGTGGGCACTGCATCCCAGAGCAGTGGAAATGTAATGACATCGATGACTGTGGTGACAGCAGTGACGAGCTGGAAACTCTCTGTGGTGAGTTGGACTCTTGGAACTTTTGTTAAGAACTCACAATGTACCAAGCGTTTGGTCCTTTTAGAAGTGAAAAACATTTACTCTGAGAATCTAGACTGCACTTTGCTTAAATCACACATAAGCTGATATATGTGCTGTGAAGTAGTGTATGATGCTTTATTAGGAAGCACCTCTATAGTGGTGCTGGATGCCATTTACAGTCTGTAGAGCCCTGGGAAAGTTACTTAACCTCTCTGAGCCTCAATCACATTAAAGCATTGTGTTTGAAAACTTAACGGGATTAAGTTTTATGTGATTGAGATAAACTTATACATTGAGATGGTAGAGAAATGGAGTGACTTTGCCATTTGCTTAAAATACTTCATTTGCGGGCCTCCCTGGTGGCGCAGTGGTTGAGAGTCCGCCTGCCGATGCAGGGGACACGGGTTCGTGCCCTGGTCTGGGAGGATCCCATATGCCGCGGAGCGGCTGGGCCCGTGAGCCGTGGCCGCTGAGCCTGCGCATCCGGAGCCTGTGCTCCGCAACGGGAGAGGCCACAACAGTGAGAGGCCCGCATACCGCAAAAAAAAAAAAAAAAAAAAAATACTTCATTTGCTAAAAGAAGCATACAAAATATTTGCTTAATCTAACTACTTTAAAATGTTATCTCACTTTGCATGCAGTGCGTTTTGCAGCTTTTGCCTTGGAAGGTAAACCCAAAGTGTCTTATTTTATTTGCTTGTATCTTTTTAGAAAATGGGATGATGCTTTAATCCAGAGCTTCTTCAATGTTTTTTTTCCCCTCCTCTTAGCGTATCACACCTGCCCTTTGACAAGCTTCACCTGTGCCAACGGGCGATGTGTCCAATATCGTTATCGTTGTGATCACTACAATGACTGTGGTGACAACAGTGATGAGGCAGGGTGCCTGTTCAGGGCTTGTAACGAAACCACGGAATTTACTTGCAATAATGGAAAGTGCATCCCGCTTCACTTAGTCTGCGATGGGATGGACCACTGCCATGATCACAATGCCTCAGATGAGAAAAATTGCTGTAAGTTCATCTTCAGTACTTGTGCTTTGGAGTCTTGAAGTCTTAGAGCTTGGGAGATGAAATTTTTATATAAAGACAGTGCATTTTCTGAGAAAAAAACCCATAGTATTCATCTGAAACATACATTTCATTTTAATACAGTCTACTAAGTGATTTTTTAAAACAATTCTACCTAGTATTTGAATTATTCACCTATATTTATGGATCCGTACAACCATTGACTATTTAACGTTCAATATTTTCTCCTTGGTTTATACATCTGACTGTTTTAAAGCTTTACCAGTGGTTACTGACAAAAATGATTGATTAATGTGTTGTGTTTAATGTTTGTTGTGCAAAAAGGTATGTAGTACAGTGTTGACTGAAATGATTTGTCTCTTTAGTTTTTCTGGTAAATTGCTTTTTAGTGAATTGATTTTCCAAAATTTCTGGGATTTGCACTTTAGAATCTTGAGAAAACAAAAGGGCGGAGCGTGAGCACAAATGTATTTTTAGTTTGGGTATATCTACATGCTCCATTGCTTTTGTAGGCACTTAACCACAATATTTATTTGGGTGTGCTTTTTTTTTTTTTTTAATCAACAAGTGGCCAATCTGTTTCATCTATCTCCCCAAACTTTTTTTTTGTGGTGGTTGTTGTTGTACGCGGCCCTCTCACTGCTGTGGCCTCTCCCATTGTGGAGCACAGGCTCCGGACGTGCAAGCTCAGCGGCCATGGCTCACGGGCCCAGCCGCTCCACGGCATGTGGGATCCTCCCGGACCGGGGCACGAACCCGTGTCCCCTGCATCGGCAGGCAGACTCTCAACCACTGCGCCACCAGGGAAGCCCCCAAACTTTTTTTTGAGTATTTTAATGCAACTCCCAGACATACATATCACTGATAAAGACCTTTGGAAAACAACTACTATGCCAGTATTATGCTCAACAAAATCAACAATACTTATTTGATATCCTCTAGTACTCAGTCCAAATTCAAATTTTATCACTTGTCCCCAAAATGTCAACAGTTGCTCTGTTCAAATTATGATTCAGGCAAGGTCTACACATTGATTTAGGCTGGAATTGAGGCCTAGAGTTTTGATTACATTCGACTCAATTCTTTGGGCAAGAACACTCCATAGGTGGAGCTATTTCTTGTGTATCACATAATGAAGCACATAATGCTTGATTGTTCCACTTTAAGTGAGGATGAAATTAATTAGTGAATTTAGAAGTCAGCCTGAATCTTCCCTTAGGAAGTTCCCTTCAACCTTTCACCCAGTGGTTTTAGCATCCATGGATGGTTGTTCCATAAATTCATTATTACTTTAAGGGTTACAAAATAGGCATTTTAAAATTTTATTGTGCCTTGCTCATTTATTAGCTGATGTTCCATAAAGAAGAAATTTCCCTTATTAACTATTTTGTTACCCTGAAATAAAATTCTGCAGGGTAAATGTCTGATTCTTTCCCTTTGTCATTTTTGAGAGTAATGAGTTGGTGACCAATGAGCACTAAGTCTTTGCTTTGTTTTGTTTTTACTATTGTGTTAAACTCATGGATTTTTACGTTTTTGAGTTTTAATGCAGTGAAATAAGTTACTGGTTTCGGTGCTTAGTTGTTCTATCTTTGGCCATCAGGAACCCTGGTAAAGTTGGGTTCTCTGTTATTTTGACTTGACCCCATTCAGTCTTCCATAGCTCAGACTTGTACATTTCCTCTCTCAGACCTAGAATTGGCCTCATTCCTTTTGTGGTATTTAAAAATTACCACAGTGTTGCATTACCCATTCCTATTTGGCTTTTATTGCTTCTAGGCCTTTTTATTGGACAGAGCTAGGAAATACGATTCTTAAGGGGAAAAAAATGATATTGGTATTTTCCATTTTAATTTGGGATAACAGGTTTTTTACCTTTTGGTTTTTATAATCATGTCTCTTTTACTTAAAAATCTTGGTTTGTAATAAGTGACATTAACATAGTCACTTATTTGCTTTATTCTATAATAATTTCAACATGCCTATAATAATTTCAAAGTAACCACACAAATATAATTAAAGATTTTAGGTCCTTCTTGTTCTTAGATTATTTCCCACTAGGAATATGCAGTCATTTGTTACTGTTTCCAAATTTTAGGAATTGCTTTTCTTTATCTATTTTTATTTCATTATGTTTATTTATACAAAATAATGTGCATGGTTTCTTAGTCAAAATTATATGACAAGGTACATTCACAGAAGTCCTTCATCCTTGTCCTCTCCACCCTGCTCCCTCCATACTATTCTCAATCTGTTCATAGGGGTTACAATTTTCATGAGTTTTATCTTTTCATCGTTGTTGTTGTTTTTAGTGTAAGCATTTCTTTCTTGCTAGACATTCACACTGCCATCATTTTTCTTACACAAAAGATAGCCTAGTGTTCTGCTTTCTTACTGTTGATATATCCTGGAGATCATACCATCATTCCTTATCAATATACAGAGATCTTCTTCACTCCTTTTTACAGCTACATATTACTCCATTGTGTGGATATGCCATCATTTTATTTAACCAAGAGTGAGGAGTCATGCTGATGCTATTAAATAATGAAACAGACAATTAAAACTATAAAGCAGCCTCCCCTCTCCTCCATGGCCTCTGGTATCAGCTGGAAATATCTCTTTTTACTGTAGAATGTATGGCATACCATAAGTGTCATGGATCATGCCTCTGTGATAGCTTTGAACATCCTTCCCTTCTGGTGGTTTGATTCTGCAATAGATCTGTTAGCGTGGACGTGTATGATGTATATGTGGTGGGTAAGTTCCAAACGTTTATCTGGTTGTCTTTTTCAAGCTGATCGCACGTGCCAGCCTGGATACGTAAAATGTATGAATTCAACTGTTTGTATTCCTCATCTTTTCTTGTGTGATGGAGACAACGACTGTGGAGATATGAGTGATGAAAACCCCGTTTTCTGTGGTAAGATAAAACTGCTTTTCCTTCTGTGGTTCCAGGGGTGCATGTCTTGAGCTAATGCAAAGATACATCGCCTGGGTGTTTGGGCTAATTTCAATTTGTCATCTCAAATTGACCTTGTAAGTAGATTCCGTAGGCAGTTACTTTAGGATGTAATTGTAGGGGCATAAGAAGCCCCTTCTCTCTGTTCCCTGGCTGGATGCCTGACTCCAAATATTTCTTCCAGAGACCAGCTCTAATGCCTAACTTTCTACAATTAAAGACCTTTTGTCTTCAGCAACTCCAGGCAGAATTTGCACATTGAGCCCTTGTATTTGCTCTCAATACATTTGTAGTAGCCATTAGTAACTGAAAGAATTTTTCTCTCTTTTTCATATGCTTGACTTTCAGAAACCTTAATTTCATATTTAGCCATTTGGTTTAATCAAATAATTTCCTGTATCTATTAAACTAAAAGACCTTTCTTAAGCACGATGATTTTGAGACTATTGGTGTAAACAGATGCATCTTTTAAGGACTTAGTGATTGTCACCAGGCCAGGTTACAGTCCAAGAGCAGGAGTCAGTTGTAAAAACAGCAGCAAGAGGTAGCAGAAAATCTAGAAAACACATTAGACCAGAACTACCTCAGGTTATGCGAGAAAAGAATCAATGTTCACGTGTAGGCAGAGTCATTTACTCAAAGGAATTATAAGGATGATAAACAGCAGAACTTTGCTAACTCTCTAGAATCATGGTCTAAGATGGCTAAAAGATTGTGTGTAGGGTGAACTCAGATTTGGTTATATTGTTGTTTTTGCTTTTCAATAGCATTTATTTTATTTTATGTTATGGCAGAAAACATAGAACCAAGTTTTCTTTTATCTATAATTTGTGATTCCATGTGTCAAAAAAATAGTCTTTTGGTATTTCTAACAAATGCAATTCATTTTTGAACTTCTGGAACTTAGAAAAAAATTCTGGGAAACTGGAGCGGTATTGCTCTCCCGTACTCTTCCCTCCCAATGGAAAACTTATACAAAAACTCATTTCCCAGGCCTCAGCCTTCCTTTCTTGGCAACTCGTATCCAGATCAGAGATACAGGCAGTTTATTAGGAACAAGCTTGTGTGTTGCTCATGGGTTTTATCTTCTTTCCCTCCTGCAGTCTCTAAGTCGTGTAAGAGCGATGAGTTCCACTGCACATCTGGATCCTGTATTCCTAGCTTTTGGTTTTGTGATCACGAAAGAGATTGTTCTGACGGCTCTGATGAACCTGACACTTGTGGTAAGAGAGTAAGCAAGCATGACAAGCATTGTAATGCGGCTGGAGACCCTCTTCCGACTACTTCAAATATAGACTATGATTCTGGCTGCGGAATGTTTGCACTCCTTGCTGAAACCACTCAGCAGACATTCATTAAAAACCTGTTCATGCAGCGCACTGGGTGGGTTGCTGATCAGGATATGGAGGTTGCTGATCGATGCAGATGAGAAGAGAGTATGTTGGTGATGCACCTGGTACCTGCCTGGCTTGTAGAACTCAATTAATTGTAATTGACTCTGAATTGGAATTTCTGAATTTGGCTGAGTTCTGACCCATAAGACTGTGGGAGGATCCAAGAGTGATTGAAATCATCATATACAGGTGGAGGGGGCATATGAGGGGCACATATTTCTTCCTGTTCTGTGTGCCAGCTGAGGAGGTAGGGTCCCATGGCCATCTGAGCTTCCTGAGATGTTCCAAGGACCTTCTAGTTATATTCTTAGAGGCAGTTGTGTGTTGCTTCTGTTTGAAGGCTACTATTTACCTTTGCAAGTCCTAATCTATATCCACGCACAATTTTTTTACATAATTTTTAAAATATAAAGGTAAAATCTAATACATTGCTTTTTTGTCTGTCAATATTGCTGTATAGGGGTCAACAAACTATGGCCATGGGCTAGCTGCTTGTCTTTATAAATAAAGTTTCATTAGAATGCAGCCACATCCTGGCTATGGCTGCTTTTTTGCTACAATGGCAGTGTCAAGTAGGTGTGACAGAGAACATATGGCCTGTAAGCCTAAAATATATACTGTCTGGTTAAGAGAGAGTTTGCTGACCCCTGTTACAAAGTCTTCAGACTTCTGTTTAATGGCTGTGTGATATTCCATTGAGTGGTTATATGATCATTGAGTTAACTGCCTCTATTTTAAGCATTTAGATTGCTTAATTTTTTTCCTGTATTATAAATATCACTGCAGTAAGTACCATCACATATAAAGCTTTTTTTTTTGGAGTGGTATTTTCTTTTTTCTTTTTATAAATTTATTTATTTATTTTTGGCTGCGTTGGGTCTTCGTTGCTGTGCACAGGCTTTCTCTAGTTGCGGTGCATGGGCTTCTCACAGTGGTGGCTTCTCTTGTTGCAGAGCACGGGCTCTAGGGCGCGCGGGCTTCACTAGTTGTGGCACACAGGCTCAGTAGTTGTGGCGCACGGGCTTAGTTGTTCCACGGCAATGTGGGATCTTCCCGGACCAGGGCTCGAACTTGTGCCCCCTGCTTTGGCAGGCGGATTCCCAACCACTGCGCCACCAGGGAAGTCCCTGGAGGGGTATTTTCTTAAGACCATTAGCCTAGTTTTGCAGCTGAATTCAGACTATTTTCTATTCCTATTTTCCCTCAGGTTCAAATTCTGTGGCTAATAGAAAGTGGTATTAGAAGCTCTTTGCTAATTTCTTTTTCCCCAACACTGAGAGTTTTGAGAAAACAAAGGGCACATAGAGTTTTGAGGATCTGTAAAGGAAATAATTAATAACTGTTAGGTGGGTAGAATAGTCTTAGAGATTGGTTTAAATATATGAACTATTGGTTCAAATATATGAAGAATAAATATAGTTTCCAGACTTCTCCATGGGAACCAAAGTCATAGTAATAGCAATTAGTACCAACTGTCTGACATATTTAAATAGAAGTAAACACACAATCTAATATGAATGCATTCTCACAATATGCAGAGATTTTTTTTTCTAGTTTTATTGAGATATAATTGACATACAGCACTGTGTAAGTTTAAGGTATAGAGCATGATTTACATACATCATGAAATGATTACCACAATAAGTTTGGTGAACATCCAATACACAGATATTATTTTAAAGAAATAATAAGATGTATATAAAAGAGTAAAATCCCCATTCCTTCACCCTCCTACAGTCCCCTCCCTCCCCAGACATAATCACTATTAAGTGTGAATTCTTCTTATCTTTATCTATATATCCTGACATGTAGTTTTTAAAACACAAATGGGATCTTACTACATATATTTTTTCTGCAATTTCCGCCCCCCCCCTTTTTTTTTAGCCTAACAGTATCTTGTCAGTTAGAAAATGCAGCTCTATCTCATTCCTTTGCACTGCTGAATATTACTGTAAAGTATGGGTGTTCCATGTGTTCTTATCCCTTTCCCAGCTGATGGATATTTAGGTTGTTTCCATTTTTTCACTATAAGACATAATGCTAGCATGAACATCCTGCATATGTGGGAAGATTCTTATAGGCTAGATCTCTAGGAGTAGCGTTCCTGTATCAAAGGGGATATGTTTCTTTCAAAGACTGTATTGATATGTACTCTTTTCTCACCAGCTTATGAAAGGTCATGTTTCTCCTTACTGTTATTATTGTGCTGTATTTTTAGTGGTTAAAATGAAATATTCTTTAGCCCTAGGCTAATTTTGAGGGGTCTCTGGGTTTATTGGCATATGACAACTTGATTCGTTGACATGTGGGATATGATTAAAGAACTCTAATTGGTGTTCTAGAAAGCCCATGCTGTAGTAGGCTTCTCTCAAGATTCCTGGACTGCAAACTACTCTTCTCACCAAGAGTGCTTTTTATATTTTTTCAGAGTTTTCTGAGCCAACATGCTTCAGTGATGAATTCAAGTGTGACAATAACAGGTGCATCCAAGTAGAGTGGGTCTGTGATGGTGATAATGACTGTGGGGACATGAGTGATGAGGATGAAAGACACCACTGTGGTAAGTGCAAACAATCAATTCCTCTGCATTGTCACATTCTAGGGAAACTCAGTAGATTTATATTTCTGTCTTTGAAGTATATGGTTGTCAGAGAGGTTCCTCTTTGTTCAATGCACACAGGTAGAATGTTACCTTTATTTTTATGCTCAAGAATGTTTGATATCATCCACTTAAATGCTTTAAAATGATGAAAAATGATTTTAATGTTTACTTTTTTTCTCTTGCATTTAGGTAATGGAAATAATGTCCTACATTTCTAGAGCAGATAAAGAGAATTCGTTGGCCACTCTTAATAGCAGTTTTAATAGTGTTGCAATTAACTGTGCCTCCAGTTTTATCCATTACCCTAGAGCTGTTAGGGGGTGGGGGGGGTTCATTCCTTTTAAGTGAATTATGGAACAAACTATGGAACACCATCTCCCATTACCAACAGAGCATAGAACTCTTAGCTAAGGTGTCTTGATAGAGTGTCTTTCCATGGTAGAATAATAAAAACAATGACTCCATGATGTTTGCATTTGATTGTTACCTCATATGTCCATGACTTTGGTGGTGGTCCATGGTTCTACATATATTCTATGAAATGGGTAGTTGGCAGCTCCACAAACATGGGCTGTAGCATATACTTTTCTCCCATATCTCCTCACCAAGACTCCCCTCCTCTTGTCTCCTCTTTACCCTCAGTGAGATTGGATAAAATACCCATATCTTATTCTGCAGGCTTTCATGATTACATGTTAGCATCTTAGCTCTTTCCTAACAGTGTCTTGGTTTCTGACAACTCTTATTGACATACACAGCTCCTATATACCTAGGAAAGAAGCCCTAGATTCTTGGAAAATTCTATGACTTTCAGCTATCTAGTCAACCATTGCGAGCTTCAGTTTTCTCATCTGTAGAACTGGCATAAAAATGCCTATCTCACATTGTGTTTGAGTGATTATACTTTGTAAACTAAAAAATGTTACCAAATGTAAGGGATTTTTGGTATCCAATTAATAAAATGTGAGTAGTTTTGATAGACCTAAGGGAAAAATGTGACCTTACATTAATTTTATGGAAAACTAAATGAGGTGTTTTATTATCTTTACTTTTTACTTCTGAAAAAAATCAAAGATCCAAAGCAATTAAAATGAAAATTTGGGAGGGTAGTTTGTCTACCTATTTCCCCTTCATTTCCTTTCATCCCTCAGACTATTATGTAATGTAAAGCAAGATAAATAATGCTTCAGGATGAATTTGACTTCTAGAATGAGCTCTCATGTGATTTCTGCTTCTCATGTGCTTTGGTTTCAGAGAGTCACAGCTGCTCAAGTTCTGAGTTTCTCTGTGTAAGTAGCGTGTCTCCATCCAGGAGGTGCATCCCTCAATCTTGGGTTTGTGATGGCGATGCGGATTGCTCTGATGCCTATGATGAGCACCAGAACTGCACCAGGAGATCCTGCTCTGAAACGGAGTTCACCTGTAGTAATGGACTGTGTATCCCCGACTGGTTCAGGTGAATTGGGGATTAAACAATCTACCAACAAACTTCCATGAGGCAGGACTGGGGCCTGGAGTCCATGGTACTTTTAGTGGTCTATGAAAATGTTTGGATTTCTTTTAAAATTAAAAGAAAAAAAAAAGAGAAATTTTAGGTCAAAGAAAGTATTTTAATACCAAATAATATTAATATATTAATATATATTAATTATATATATTATATATAATATATATTAATTATTAATAATATATGTTAATTATATATTATATATTATAATATATATTAATTATATATATTAATATATCTGGCTTTATACCAATGTGGTCCTTAATTATAAATGTTTTTTATGGTGGTAAAAGTCACATAATATAAAACATACTATTTTAACCATATTTAAGTGTACAGTTCAGTGGCACTAAGTATATTCACATTGCTGTGCAACTCTTAACCCATCATCCATCTCTGGAATTTTTCACCTTCTTAAACCGAAACTCTGTACTCTTTAAACACTAACTCCCCATTCGCCCTCCCCACTCCCCTTAACCCCCGGCCCCTGGCATCTACCAATGTACTTTCTGACTCTATAAATTTGACTATGGAGGAAGGGGCCCATGAAGGCAGAAGTGCCTAGGGTCCATGAAGGTCATAATGTGACCTTGCACGGAGTGCCAGAGAGATGAATGAAGTGGGCTTGCTAGAAGAAAGTTCTTTCTTGGGGTAGCTGAGGCTCTTGGTTTTCCACTTGCAGTAGAGACATAGGTACAAGAAATACTTCATTCTCTTCTCTCTGCTGTAAGAAGAATAATGGTGTGAGCATGATGATAAATGGGTCTGGGCGCTGCGGCTCAGGGTCAACCAGATGACAGTGAGGGGCAGGTGAGGTGGACCTGGGGCAAGTGCTCCAGCTAAGAGATGCAGACACTAGTCAGCGTCATTTCTTTGGAGGGAAGTTGGGAATCTGGATTTTCACCTGAAATATTCTGATTTTAAATGCTGGAAACGTATTTTAAAAACCCTCTCAAGAGTGGTACTGGGTTTCACGACACAGGTGTGACCGGCGCAACGACTGTGGTGACTACAGTGATGAGAGGGACTGTGTGTACCCTGCCTGCGACAAGGTCCATTTTACCTGTCAGAATGGGCTCTGCATTTATAAGGCCTTTGTCTGTGATGGGGAAAATGACTGTGGAGATGACTCAGATGAGCTGGAGCACCTGTGTCACACCCCGGAGACCACGTGTCCCCCTCATCAGTTCAGGTGTGACAATGGGAACTGCATTGAGATGGTGAAAGTCTGCAACCACCTAGATGACTGTTTAGACAACAGTGATGAGAAAGGATGTGGTGAGTATAACAGAAGATCGGGGAAAAGGAAACCAGGGGGACTGAATGTGGATTTTCAACCCCTCATGACTTAGCAGGACTTGTCAGTTGGTTCTCTAAGTAGAACATTGCCAGAAAATTACTATTGCTTGTCTAGCAAAAAGCAAGGATTTCTTGGTATATAAGGTCAGTCACAAACATTTTTTGGACTAATTCATGAGTTAGGCAGTCATTACATAGAACAGGAGATGAACAAATTCAGGCCATCGGTATCTAACAGCAGAGAGTGTTGATTCTCTTTGGCCTCTTGCAATGACTTGTTGCCTTCACTGCCTCTCTGCTAGGATTCCTTAGCCTGTTCTTTTTTTTTTAATAAATTTATTTATTTTATTTATTTTTATTTTTGGCTGTATTGGGTCTTCGTTGCTGCGCGCAGGCTTTCTCTAGTTGCGGCGAGCGGGGGCTACTCTTCGTTGCGGTGCGCAGGCTTCTCATTGCGATGGCTTCTCTTGTTGCGGAGCACGGGCTCTGGGCGCGCGGGCTGCAGTAGTTGTGGCTCGTGGGCTCTAGAGCGCAGGCTCAGTAGTTGCGGCACACGGGCTTAGTTGCTCCGCGGCATGTGGGATCTTCCCGGACCAGGGCTCGAACCCGTGTCTCCTGCATTGTTAGGTGGATTCTTAACCACTGCGCCACCAGGGAAGTCCCCTTAGCCTGTTCTTAATTTTCATCCCCAGGTGACTAAAGGGGAGAATTTAACTGGCAGCCCCTCCCCCCACCCCCACCGAACTCCCACAAGTAAACCAATCTAGAATTTATAAAATACAGAATCTTAAGGTAATGTTCTCCCCGCTGTGTAGTTAGTTTTTGAATGAGAATGGCCATGTGTCACAGGACCAGCCAGAGGTACCCTCCTGGGGTGCTGGGTGGCTCATCCCCTTTGTGAGACTCAGTCAAGTGAGCGCTTCTCTTTCTATCTCCACATTCAGGGACGTCACACTGGGAGCCTGAAATTGGCCATGGTGTGAGTCGTGGCACCATTGAAATGGAAGAGGCTACAAATTAGAGCTCCCCACTCCCCCCATCCCACCCCACACCCCAGACCTGTTTTACCAGCACACCACTGTGTGGGCCCTTCTGCTCTCCTCTCTCCTGCTGTTTTACTTCTAAATTTATCGATTAAAAGAAGATTGGCAGGTATAGGATTAGAAGTCAAACTTGTTGGTTGTATTAGTTGTTAAAACCACCGGTGAAGGATCAAGTTGGGAGGAAGTTGAGTAAGAGTGACTTTTGAATAATGTAGGGCCTTTAGAAATCCCTTCTTTTCTGTCTTCTTTTAGCATGATTCATTAAGAATTGGGTCTGTCCAAACAAAGCAAAACGAAAAGGATTGGGTCTGTCCAGTGGGAAGGTTGACTTTGGACCATTATGGTGGATCCATTGCTGTCAACTTAGGTTCTCTGATAACTGTCTTTTACCTACAGGTGTTAATGAATGCAATGACCCTTCACTCAGTGGCTGCGACCACAATTGCACAGACACTTTAACCAGTTTCTATTGTTCTTGTAACCCTGGTTACAAGCTGTTGTCTGACAAGCGGACTTGTGTTGATATTGATGAATGCAAGGAGACGCCCTTTGTCTGTAGCCAGAAGTGTGAGAATGTACTGGGCTCTTACATCTGCAAGTGTGCCCCAGGCTACATCCGTGAACCAGATGGAAAGACCTGCCGGCAGAACAGCAACATCGAGCCCGATCTCATTTTTAGCAACCGTTACTATTTGAGAAATCTAACTATCGATGGCCATTTATACTCCCTCATCTTGCAAGGACTGGGTAATGCTGTGGCAGTGGATTTTGACCGAGTAGAAAAGAGATTGTACTGGCTTGATATAGAGAATAAAGTCATTGAGAGAATGTTTCTGAATAAGACAAACAGGGAGACAGTCCTAAAGTACAATCTACCAGGTACAGAAAGTCTAGCTGTCGACTGGGTTACCAGGTAAGAAAAAGCTGAGGAGCTTTTTAAGAGTTAAAAGGGTTTTTGTTTTTAAAAAAGTATCCAAACCATGTTTCCATCCTAACAGAGAACTGATCTTTTCCAACTTGGGTTAATAGGTGGATACATTTTAATGCTTCTGCATGTTTTTGTTTTTTCTGCTATGTACCTCATAATCAAATGGGATACCACAGAACCTAAAATCTAGTGATTTTAAGGATTTATGATATCAATTTCATGGGGAGGGGCATCACAAAGGAGGAAAGAGCTCTGTTATTACTGGCCATTCAGTTAACTGGAGGTGACGTGAAGGGATGATGCATGCATTTGTTGGTGCATTCAGTCATTTAAAGCTGTTGCCTAAGTGCCTCCTGCATGCAGTGCTATGCTAGGAACTGGGGTCTAGAGGTCAACAAGACAGACACAGCCCCTGCTTTCCTGGCGTTCACAGGCTGCTTGCAATGCTATTTATTTGCAGCCTGGGCTGGTTGTAAAATAGAGAATGGCTGACTTGAAACTCTGAGCATCTTTAAGGGAGACGGTGATACTTTAATTCAACTCCACCAGCTCAACCACACTTCTTCATGTCTCTATTGAATATCGAATCTATCAGATATTTGGCTTTGTGGTTGACATGAAGCTGGAGGCACTTAGCCTGCAAATATTATTGCTTCAGTCACCCCAGACCTACAGGGGACTCTTCCTCATCTTCTCTGTTTGACCATCTTAAGGGTAAAGATCCTAAGATGGGGGATGGAGAATTGGCCCCTTAGTTCTACCTGAATAGTAACTGGCCTGCCATACGTGCTCAAGAACTGCCTACAGAAAAATGAATAAAATATTGATCATGTGAATACAAGTATTTTATATATAGTGGCTCTTTTGGGTGTCAAAAAGCATAGTGACGAACGATTTGCAGGAACAGAACTAATTGTGGTACTGTTTCTATCTCATCCTTTGCTGCGATGCAAGGAAAGGTAATATTTTAGCCTTGATATTGTCATTCAGCCCTCTCTCCCCAAAACTGGTAGGATGATATTTCCCCCTGGATTTCAGCTACTTTCCTCTCACTCTAGGCATGTTCTTGACCAGGGGAAAGAATTAGGTACATGTGTGGTACTGAGGAAAATGGAGCAAAAAAGTCTAGAGTGAGGGTAGGATAAAATGTCTCATGACCGAAGCATTTTCTCAAATGTTCAAGAAGGAGCACAGCCAGGCTAAACATTCCTTAAAACACAAGGCAGGATAGAACCCGGTCACATTTAAGTTTGTAGGGGACAGTTCTAAGATACTAATTACAGTGAACTTTGAAACAATTTCCCCAATATCAATAAAGATGTTCATAGCGAACTCAAGGATGTTTGGTTTCCAAGGCCCTTAAACTTGATATACAAGTTTTTCAAAGCACCATTATGCACAGTGGAAAATTGTGCCAGTTCTCAGTCCTCTTAATTTTTCCTGGAGTGGGCATGGAGTGTCTTCTCCATATGCTGTTCACTGGGTCAGTGTTTTGACTGTGGAATACAGAGAAATTAACGAGTTGGCAGTAAGCTCCTCAGAGTGGAGTGCCCTGTGGTGTAGCCAGTCTTGAATTCCTGCTCTAGCTCTTACTAATCAGCAACCTCTGGGCCTCAGCAGCCTCATCAAGAAAACAGGAATAAGATCTTAAATAATATAATATTTTAAAAAGTCCTTAGCCCAGGGCTTGGCATTTAATAGATGGCTGCTATTATTATTGCTATTGTTACCCTCTACAATGTTGGAATCTAATATTGTGGCCACCTCATACATCAGGATTTACCCAACTGAATTAAATAACAAGGCTTTTGCATTTATGCATGCTCATTCCCTCATCCCCAAGCCTAAAAAGATGCTACTGTCCTAACAGTTAAATATTCGGACACCTCGCATGGTTGGATCAGGCTTACCTCTGGCAAGGAGACGCTGGGGTCTTTTGGAAGAGAAATCGTTTCAATAAGAATTGACTATCAGATCTCAAATGACGCTCATTCTAGGAGTTTTGAACCCTTTGGAAGGTTATGGATACTTTAAGACTCTGGTGAAACCCACAGACCCCTTGCTGGATAAAAGCACTTAACAAATTTATGCTTATACAATTTTGCATCAGTTTTAGAGGGTATACCCCCCGCCCCAGAGCCTAGGCTACCCTGGTGTCAGATTAAGGACCCCAGATTAAGAACCCCGCCTTATAGAAAATATATGGATTTTATTGAATAGCAATATATTCAGAACTGAAATATCCTTGAGGTAAGAGATTCTAATAAGTTTCTAAAGCTTTCTGAGTTTAAGTAAAACTTGGCACAGGGTAAGAAACTCATTTTGCCAGCCTACTGGGACAGGGCCAGGGAGGGGGTCAGGTTTTTCTTTATCTGAAGGATGCCATGATTCAGAGTTCCCTTGTGCAGTCTCAATGATAACACTTAGACAAGTTTGTTTCCTCGACTCCACCATTTAAACTGTAGTTCATGATACTCATTGATCACTCTCACTTCTGCTTCCCTGCTCCTCTAAAGCCTGGAACATTGCTTGGGGAAGATGCCTTTTGCTGCATGAAGCAAGTAAAGGTAGAATCCTTGTGTGAAGTGTGGCCCCAGAATTTCCTATTGTAAGGTGACATCACCTTACAATAGGAAGAGTAGCACACATTCTTGCATCTTTTGTTGTCTCACTGCAGGAAGGTCAACTGTGTTTCCCCTTGTCCTTGTTTGCCTGGGGGAAAAGTGCTTGGATCGGAAACTGTGTGGCTAAATGTGCCTTGTTTCACAAGTAAAATGGCTATAACTCCTGGTTCTCCATTTCTCCATTTTCAGAAAGCTGTATTGGGTGGATTCCCACCTGAATTGCCTCTCTGTCTCTGACCTCAATGGTCGATACCGCCGCAAGCTGGCCGAGCACTGTGTGGATGCCAACAACACCTTCTGCATTGAGAATCCCAGAGGAATTGCCCTTCACCCTCGATATGGGTATTGTCTCCCTGTAACCTTGGGCTCTTCTTTCATACCCTTCTTCCACCTCTGTTACCAGAAAGGCTGTTCACGTAGTGATATCAAGGCCAGTGTCTTGTTGGAGTTTGTCTTCTGCTTTTCCTACCTGGTAAATGGCTTAGTATAATGGGTAGAAGCATGGCTTGTTCGAAGGCTATTCAATGGCGATTTCTATTTTCTTTGCCATGACACACCATTTCACTTTCACAGTCAAATATGTTGGCTGCATGCAAGTAATTTATGGTTTAAAGAAACAACAACCCACCTTTACTGGACTTTCCATGTCAAATCCACTGAAATCCCCAGTTAATCATGTTCATTCCTGAGCATTTCCGGTGCATCATGCCCTGTTAGATTATTTTCTGTTAGTTCTCTTTCCTTTGTGAAAGGCTCTGTAGGATGTAAACTCCATTTCTCTAATTGGAGAAAGCTTATGTCTTTGCCACTGAGTTCTTTTGGCTTCGGGGACTGACCCTTTGTGTTTGCTCCAACAGGCATGTCTACTGGGGAGACTGGGCTGACCGAGCATACATTGGGAGAGTAGGCATGGACGGAACCCATAAGTCTGTGATTATTTCTACCAAGATCAAGTGGCCCAATGGCCTCACCATTGATTATACCAATGATCTACTCTACTGGACAGATGCCCACCTGGGTTACATTGAGTACGTACTTAGAAAAGAATAAAGCAAACTGGGTGACTGCTGATTCCAAACACCAGTGCTTGTGTTGCCAGTGTATTTTTCCCAGGCAGCTACTAACTGGCCTGTTTGTTGGAAGTCACTTCTAACTAAAGTGCCTATAGGCAATTCACCAAGCTCTGTGGTATGGTGCAAGAGAAAGAGCATGAACTTTGAAGTCATACAGATCAGGATTTTGTCTTGGTGCTTTTACTTATACTCCTAAAAAAGCAGCTAGTAATCTCTCCCCTATGGTAGTCAGCTTAGTGCTCAACTCATCTTAAGTCCCTTGCCCTACCCTCCCAAATATATGATTAATAGGCTTGGAAAAATTATACTGTTCAATGAAAAATACTCCTTGTAAAAAAGCTAATACAAATTATTAGCCAAGCAGTACATGTTTATTTCGGGACATTGCTAATTATGGCCTAGTTGGACTATGGTAATGTCTTCTGGGTATTTATGAACTAGTACCCAGATACACAGCCTGTTGCATGCAAAAGCAGGGAATTGTCGTTAGTTCACTAGAGCTATTTTAAAGGTTTAAAAAAGCCTGTCATTCTATTAACTTTATTTTGAAAAAAATTACACCTGACAAAAAATACTCATAAAAGTATCTGAGCTCTTTATATCGAGATCATGCAAGAACTGAAGGGAAGGCCTCAAGACTGCTTTCTGGTTTATGACCTTTTTAAAGAAACAGATAACGACTAAGTTCTGGTCATCTATCTGCAGTCTTATTAACAGAGGTCAAGAAGATATTCAGGTTTTCCTATGCCTTCTTTAAATTTCCATAAATTATGATACTTTGGAAAAAATTTCTAACATCACATGGCTAATGTTATCAACTTCTTTAGTTGCTAGCTCATTCCACCTCTTGTGAGTTTTACGGTCTGCTCCCAGTTTTTTAAATATTAAAATATCAGTATTCTGACATAGGTTCAGAGGAATGAATGAGACCTAGATTCACTAATAATGTCTGGGTCATGATTAATAATACATGTGCTACCAGTGTGTACAAAGCTAACCCTGCTGGCCTCTAGGTTAGCTCAGCTAGTCTATACCACTCAGGTTATACTGAGAAGCAAGCTGTCTCCAAAAACTGCTTCTCCCCTTGTCTTCCTGAGGAGACAGAAGTCCAGCTTTAGGTTGCTTTCCTCTGATTTCTTCTGATGGCTTAGGAAACAGTGTTCATCCCAGGATATCGAAAGAATGCTTCATGGAGAACATCAACATAAGAGGTTATAAACCTTCAAGAGCTGAACCAGCTGCATCAGCAGGAAAGCAGCTGTGGTTAGGAATTAGTGATCTTTAAACTCCTCTGGTTATTCCTATCTTTTTTTGTTTTGATTTTTTTAACATCTTTATTAGAGTATAATTGCTTTACAATGGTGTGTTAGTTTCTGCTTTATAACAAAGTGAATCACTTATACGTATACATATGTCCCCATATCTCTTCCCTTTCACATCTCCCTCCCTCCCCCCTCCCTATCCCACCCCCTCTAGGTGGTCACAAAGCACCGAGCTGATCTCCCTGTGCTATGTGGCTGCTTCCCACTAGCTATCTATTTTACGTTTGGTAGTGTATATATGTCCATGCCACTCTCTTACTTTGTCCCAGCTTACCCTTCCCCTTCCCCATATCCTCAAGTCCATTCTGTAGTAGGTCTGCATCTTTATTCCTCTCTTGCCCCTAGGTTCTTCATGACCATTTTTTTTTTTAGATTCCATATATATGTGTTAGCATACGGTATTTGTTTTTCTCTTTCTGACTTACTTCACTCTGTATGACAGACTCTAGGTCCATCCACCTCACTACAAATAACTCAATTTCGTTTCTTTTTATGGCTGAGTAATATTCCATTGTATATATGTGCCACATCTTCTTTATCCATTCATCTATTGATGGACACTTAGGTTGCTTCCATGTCCTGGCTATTGTAAATAGAGCTGCAGTGAACATTGTGGTACATGACTCTTTTTGAATTATGATTTTCTCAGGGTATAGGCCCAGTAGAGGGATTGCTGGGTCATATGGTAGTTCTCTTTTTAGCTTTTTAAGGAACCTCCATACTGTTCTCCATAGTGGCCGTATCAATTTACATTCCCACCAACAGTTCAAGAGGGTTCCCTTTTCTCCACACCCTCTCCAGCATTTATTGTTTATAGATTTTTTGATGATGGCCACTCTGACAGGTGTGAGGTGATATCTCATTGTAGTTTTGATTTGCATTTCTCTAATGATTAATGATGTTGAACATTCTTTCATGTGTTTGTGGGCAATCTGTATATCTTCTTTGGAGAAATGTCTATTTAGGTCTTCTGCCCATTTTTGGATTGGGTTGTTTGTTTTTTTGATATTGAGCTGCATGAGCTGCTTGTAAATCTTGGAGATTAATCCTTTGTCAGTTACTTCATTTGCAAATATTTTTTCCCATCTGAGGGTTGTGTTTTCATCTTGCTTATGGTTTCGTTTGCTGTGGAAAAGCTTTTAAGTTTCATCAGGTCCCATTTGTTTATTTTTGTTTTTAATTTCCATTTCTCTAGGAGGTGGGTCAAAAAGGATCTTGCTGTGATTTATGTCATAGAGTGTTCTACCTATGTTTTCCTCTAAGAGTTTGATAGTTTCTGGCCTTACATTTAGGTCTTTAATCCATTTTGACTTTATTTTTGTGAATGGTGTTAGGGAGTGATCTAATCTCATACTTTTACATGTAGCTGTCCAGTTTTCCCAGCACCACTTATTGAAGAGGCTATCTTTTCTCCACTGTACATTCTTGCCTCCTTTATCAGAGATAAGTTGACCATATGTGAGTGGGTTTATCTCAGGGCTTTCTATCCTGTTCCATTGATCTATATTTCTGTTTTTGTGCCAGTACCATACTGTCTTGATTACTGTAGCTTTGTAGTATAGTCTGAAGTCAGGGAGCCTGATTCCTCCAGCTCCATTTTTCTTTCTCAGGATTGCTTTGGCTATTCAGGGTGTTTTGTGTTTCCATACAAATTGTGAAAATTTTTGTTCTAGTTCTGTGAAAAATGCCAGTGGTAGTTTGATAGGGATTGCATTGAATCTGTAGATTGCTTTGGGTAGTAGAGTCATTTTCACAATGTTGATTCTTCCAATCCAAGAACATGGTATATCTCTCCATCTATTTGTATCATCTTTAATTTCTTTCATCAGTGTCTTATAGTTTTCTGCATACAGTTCTTTTTTCTTCTTAGGTAGGTTTATTCCTAGGTATTTTATTCTTTTTATTGCTGTGGTAAATGGCAGTGTTTCCTTAATTTCACTTTCAGATTTTTCATCATTAGTGTATAGGAATGCAAGCTGTGCATTAATTTTGTATCCTGCTACTTTACCAAATTCATTGATTAGCTCTAGTAGTTTTCTGGTAGCATCTTTAGGATTCTCTATGTGTAGTATCATGTCATCTGCAAACAGTGACAGCTTTACTTCTTCTTTTCTGATTTGGATTCCTTTTATTTCTTTTTCTTCTCTGATTGCTGTGGCTAAAACTTTAAAAACTATGTTGAATAATAGTGGTGAGAGTGGACAACCTTGTCTTGTTCCTGATCATAGTGGAAATGGTTTCAGTTTTTCACCATTGAGGATGATGTTGGCTGTGGGTTTGTCATATATGGCCTTTATTATGTTGAGGAAAGTTCCCTCTGTGCCTACTTTCTGGAGGGTTTTTATCATAAATGGGTGTTGAATTTTGTTGAAAGCTTTTTCTGCATCTATTGGGATGATCATATGTTTTTTCTCCTTTAATTTGTTAATATGGTGTATCACATTGATTGATTTGCATATATTGAAGAATCCTTGCATTCCTGGGATAAACCCCACTTGATCATGGTGTATGATCCTTTTAATGTGCGGTTGGATTCTGTTTGCTAGTATTTTGTTGTGGATCTTTGCATCTATGTTCATCAGTGTTATTGGCCTGTAGTTTTCTCTCTTTGTGACATCTTTGTCTGGTTTTGGTATCAGGGTGATGGTGGCCTCGTAGAATACATTTGGGAGTGTTCCTCCCTCTGCTATATTTTGGAAGGGTTTGAGAAGGATAGGTGTTAGCTCTTCTCTGAATGTTTGATAAAATTCTCCTGTGAAGCCATCTGGTCCTGGGCTTTTGTTTGTTGGAAGATTTTTAATCACAGTTTCAATTTCAGTGCTTGTGATTGGTCTGTTCATATTTTCTATTTCTTCCTGATTCAGTCTCAGAAGGCTGTGCATTTCTAAGAATTTGTCCATTTCTTCCAGGTTGTCCATTTTATTGGCATAGTGTTTCTTGTAGTAATCTCTCATGATCCTTTGTATTTCTGCAGTGTCAGTTGTTACTTCTCCTTTTTCATTTCTAATTCTATTGATTTGAGTCTTCTTCCTTTTTTTCTTGTTGAATCTGGCTAATGTTTTATCAATTTTGTTTATATCTTCTCAAAGAACCAGCTTTTAGTTTTATTGATCTTTGCTATCATTTCCTTCATTTCTTTTTCATTTATTTCTGATCTGATCTTTATGATTTCTTTCCTTCTGCTAACTTTGGGGTTTTTTTTGTTCTTCTTTCTGTAAGGTTAGGTTGTTTATTTGAGATGTTTCTTGTTTCTTAAGGTAGGATTGTATTGCTATAAACTTCCCTCTTAGAACTGCTTTTGCTGCATCCCATAGGTTTTGGGTCATTGTGTTTTCATTGTCATTTGTTTCTAGGTATTTTTTGATTTCCTCTTTGATTTCTTCAGTGATATCTTGGTTATTAAATAGTGTATTGTTTAGCCTCCATGTGTTTGTATTTTTTACAGATTTTTTCCTGTAATTGATATCTAGTCTCATAGCGTTGTGGTTGGAAAAGATACTTGATACGATTTCAATTTTCTTAAATTTACCAAGGCTTGATTTGTAACCCAAGGTATGATCTATCTTTGATAATGTTCCATGAGCACTTGAGAAAGGTTATTCCTATTTTTAAGGCTTTGCTTTTGCAACTTTTACATCTTTCATTCAGTCCAAAAAAAGTTTAGTTTTTGTTTTAATTGAAGACTAAAAGTTTTGAGGAAGATCTGAACTTCAGTTACCTCTAGAAGGTAGAACTTTATTCATTGATTTGTCAGCCTCTATCCTTAAAGGCATTAGAGGAGGGGCATCATCTTCACTGAGTGACTCTTCCTTCCTCCAACTCCAGGTACTCTGACTTGGATGGCTACCATCGGCACACGGTGTACGAAACCGGGACACTGCCTCACCCCTTTGCTATTACTGTTTTTGAAGACACCATTTATTGGACAGATTGGAACACAAAGACAGTTGAAAAGGGAAACAAATACAATGGGTCAAATAGGGTGGCGCTGGTGAACACAACACACAGACCATATGACATCCGTGTGTATCATCCCTACAGGCAGCCAATTGGTGAGTAAGTGATTTGGAAGTTTTTGCACAGTTGCTTTAGGGTCTTGTGCATTCCATTCTTGTTTTTGTTTTTTAAGCATAAATATCATGATTTATACTGGGAGTGGTGTTACTTGCTGATGTTTTTTACGAAGCAAATGCTAAGAGTTGAGGGGATGGAAATATCTTTAGAGTTTATTCCCCTATTCCTGGAAAAGTCTGCTTACAATTCTTTTTCATAACACCTGCTCTATTCTTAAAGATCAGTCTGGGCTTTCTTTTTGATAAGAATCAACAGTTGTTATGTTGCCTTTTGACATTTCAGCCCTAAATACTTAAGAAAGCACCTTTGAAAAATAAGGACATTTCCTGTATAGCCACAATAAATTGTAACACCTAAGAAATGTATTATAATAACATGGATGTATTTATAACAATCATTTCTTTACCAACATCAATCTACTGAAATGATTAGTTTAAAAGAAATGCTTAAAAGAAAGTTATAGTAACTATAAAACATCATTTATTAAATGTCTGTTTGCATTTGATATCTAGCCAAGTTCTGGAGTATTCTTTGGGGATAGAATGGATTTTGTGGGCCTGCTTTGTCGTGGTGTCTTGTTAAAACATACGATAAACTTGGAAGTTAGGAAAAATGAGAATTGGCAAAATATTTTTTTCTGGAAGTTAATATTCTTCATATTATTTAGCAGAAGTTCAAATTCATCTTTACCTCTGAGTTGTGGCCCAGAAAAGTAGTATAGATGTTGCTCAGTTTATCCATCCACCTGATTCTTGTGCAACTTCTGTTGCCTATATCCTTAGGATGAGAGAATATAGCATCTGCTGAAAATTAAAACTTTAACTTAGATTGTGGGCACGTGGATGGAAACTAAATTTCCCACCTGCTCTCCAAGAACTTTGGGAGACACATTTTTTCTAGCCCAACACCAGTGAGTAAGCCTCACTTCTGGTAGCACATAAATCAGTTTTATGTACTAGCAACAAGGTTGCTAAAACAACTCTACCATATGTACTCTTTATGAACTTTTGCACAAAGTATGAATCTAGGATAACTTTTTTTTTACTAAGAGGTGATGAGTTTTATGTGGCCGGTAATCAGCGCGTCTGTGCTTGATACTCTAAGTGAATGAACATATATTTTCTTCCTTCTTTCACTAGTGACTAATCCCTGCAGTACCAACAATGGTGGCTGTTCTCATCTCTGCCTCATCAAAGAAGGAGGCAGTGGGTTCACTTGCGAGTGTCCAGATAACTTCCATACTGTCCGGCATAGTTACAGCACCCAGTGCCTGCCCATGTGCTCTAGCACCCAATTCCTGTGTGCCAACGGTGAAATGTAAGGCTCTCTTCTCCCTCTCCCCATTGCCTCTCCAGCCCTTGGACACACATTGAACTTCAAGGCTCCAGGGGATGGGAGTTTTCCAATGAACCAAGATTTTGGCTAATTAACGTGGCTCATTTGGGATGCACCACGACCAGGAAAGTTAGATCTCCAACCGTCCAACTTTCTCTAACTTCAGATAATTTCGTCCATGAAAGAAGGAATTTGTGAACCAAACGCCCATGCATGCAAGTTTTTGTTTCTGTAGCAAGGAAGCGAACTGTGTGTTTTTTTTTATTTCTAAGGAATTGTCCAAAGTCTCAGGGCCAAGAATGTATATAAGTGTACACTGAAAAATAGCCCTCAGGAGTGATAGAATTTCTCTGTCTTTTTCAAACATATGCTGGCCTAGCTTCTTAGATGACTATGCCAGAGGATCCAGGGTCACACATTCAAATCCATTTTTGATGATTTGTATTTGTTATGAAACATGGTCACAGATCATTTCCCTCACAATGGCCACAGGCCTTGATGACTAGGGGCTCTGAGTCAGAGAGTGAGGTCAAGAGGAGGTGTTAATGCAAATCATAACATCTAAGATACAGTGGCAGATTATTTTGACGATTGAATAAGGTATCCTAGGTTAAGAATCTAGCATACACCCGTCACGACATAGGCTCTCAACAAATGTTAGTGTCTCCAGCTTTCCAGCCAGTACCCAAATGTCATATATCCCTCTGGCTGACAGTCCCAACCAATCCCTGTTTCCAGAACCACAGCTCCAAACACACACTCCACTCTTTGTCATGGCAGGAATTTAATCATCATACTCAAAGCATTTTTTCAGTGTGTGTTGGGTCTTAACAAACCTGTTCTATGTCACCTCATTATGTTTTCTCTGAAAATATTCCACAGTAGCCAAGGTTTAATTGATCCTCTTCTTGGGCCGTGAGAGAACTCATGTGTATCATTGCTTGGAATTCCATTTTGCCTTCTTCTCTCTGGATAGTCGTTGCCTGCTCTTCTAACCACTTGGTGTTTTGCTAGGAGAAGTGCTCTGTTTTCTCTGTGTAGGTGTATTCCTATCTGGTGGAAATGTGATGGGCAGAGAGACTGCTTGGATGGTTCCGATGAGCCCATCACTTGCCCGCAGCGCTACTGCCGGTTAGGACAGTACCAGTGCATGGATGGCAACTGTACCAGCCCACACTTCATATGCAATGCTCATCAGGATTGCCCTGATGGGTCCGATGAAGACTCTGTTCTTTGTGGTGTGTTGAATTGCTTTCTACCTTCTTTACCCACTTCTATAGTTGATCGCCCATGGTTCTGTAGGGATTTTCTGAATGTCATAATCCAAAAACTGGTCCAAAATCCTACAGAAAAAAAAACTCAGAGTCCATCCTATATCTATTTTTATAAAGTTTTAAAAAATCCCAAGGTCTGTACAAGGAAGATGGTTGAGGTAGATACTAAGTTGTCTATATTGATGGTTCTTTACTGTATGCTGTGCATAGAATCTCCTTTGAGAGCTAACATTGAGGGCGAAATGAGGGATTCCCACATTTTAAACAGGGACTCTCAGTTGTAATATTTATTTATATTTCCATTTTTAAAAAGCCAAAAAATAAAAAAATAAAAAAGCCCCACTCAAACCCAAAAAAACAACTCTCCAAACCAAAATCAACACATAAACAATAGCAACAAACAGAAAGTTTGAAAACCATTGTCCATCAGGGCAACAGGTACAGGAGAAGGTGAATTTAGTAGGTTGTCAGCGATTCAGTCCTTATCCCCTAATTCTGCATGCAAGAAAAAGATATTTAAGAATAATAGTCCAAGGACTAACTGCTCATGTAGTGGTACTGGTTAATAATAAGTGCATTAGGGCATAAGTCCTCTAAGAAGAAATTATAATCGAGTTCTCCGGGATCCATTAGTGTAAATTAGGAGCTTTTGTTCCTGACACCTTCCAAGCTGCCAACCAAATATCCTCACTTGCAGAGCATCACCAGTGTGAGTCCAACGAATGGCAGTGCGCCAACAAACGTTGCATCCCGGAATCCTGGCAGTGTGACATGGAGGACGACTGCGGAGATAACTCAGACGAAGACAGTTCCCACTGTGCCAGCAGGACCTGCCGGCCAGGCTATTTTAAGTGTGCCAATGGCCACTGCATCCCTCAGAGCTGGAAGTGTGATGTAGACAATGACTGCGGAGACTACTCAGACGAGCCCCTTCAGGAATGCTGTAAGTTCCTGTGAGAGGGACCTGGCCTGACCGGGAGCAGGGACCAAGAGCAGCTCTGTGTGGATGGAAAGAGGGTGTGCAGCCCCTGCTGCAGCCCCATGGGGTGCCCCCTCTTGGCTCTTGCCCGCGGCTCTTCCGGCACCGCAAGGCAAAGGAGAGCCGCACGCACAGCCTGCGGGTTGAACCACGCCCCCTGTTCTCAAGTGGCTGATTCCTGCTCTCCATACACGAATGTCTAACTGTCCAGAATATGATAACAAGAGCTTACACTTTGTCTATCTAGCACTTTCTCTTTTGAGCCTCAGAGAAACATGGTGAGGTAGGGAAAGTGTGTGTTGCCAACTCTCATTTTACAAGTGAGTAACCTGAGCTTCATGGTAAGTGGCTGGTCACTTTTCTACTTCATGCCAGAGCTGACACTTCAACCTGTTTTTTTTTTTTTTTTTTTTTACTTCAAACCCAGTTCTTCCCCCCACCCCGCCCCACTCCCCCCAAAGTTTGACTGCAACATAAATGAGTGGTAATGAAACGGTGAGAAAACTTAAGGACTCTGTCTTTCTGCTTTGGGTGAACGGATCACACCTAAACGAGACACAGTTGCCAGAGTCCGTTTGGTTGGTAACACGGTCACCATTACTCCTCAGCACCGCATCTTAAATAAGACAATGGAAAGGTGTCTTTGGTTTCCTGGCAGGACCGAGACTTCAGTTCTGACCTTGCCCCTTCCTCTCTTTTCAGTGAGCCCTGCCTACCGCTGTGACAACTATACGGAATTCGACTGTAAAACAAACTACCGCTGCATCCTGCAGTGGGCTGTATGCAATGGTTTCAACGACTGCCGGGACAACAGCGATGAGGAGGACTGTGGTAGGGAGGGGCTGCGGGGGAGGAGGGAGGGACAAACAACTTAGCAGGAGATGAGAGCGGATTTCCCACAGCATCCTTCCTCTGTTCGCCTCTAATAACATGTTACATTTTTGTAGCATTTTACAGGGATATTGGGAGTTTACTTTATACATCTTAAATGAAATGTGTCTCAAAGGATACTATACTTGGGTAAGACCTTGTGAAGATATTAGGAATTTGTGTAATTTCTCCCAAATGCAGAATTCCTATTTACGCTTGACAAGTTTAAACGGTCTGTCGAATCTTAGAGATTGATTGAAAGGAATGAAAGGGGGAGTAGAGAAAAGATTTGGTATCTATCTCTAAAAAGGATATTTCAAAATCAGAATATTTCTTATTTGGAGATTTTCATATTCTGAATCTCCCTCTGACTTTCCACGTCCTCTGTGTCTGGCAACATAGAACATTTATGGACAAAAGGCCAAATGAATGAATGGAATTTGCCAAGATTAGGCATATACTCTAACTTGAAAACAATGTCTCTGTGTGTGTGTGTGTGTTAGGTTTAGTTGGAAGAGAGGTAAGGAAGATATTGGGTTATTTTAATAAGAACACTGAATGTAATCAACTAAAGACAATGTGATGGACATGTTTTGTCTGCTGGTGGCATCGCTTAATCTTCCTTTCCAGGCCTTCGTTGCAAATTGCAAGCCAGGGACCAAATCATTTTTTGAACAGTTTCTACAAAAGAGAATGGATCTAGTTTCTAACAGTAGGATAGATTCAGTTTAGCCTAAAGAGGAATATTGACAGTGAATGTGGCTGGCTTTCCTCTTTCTGGGAGCTTTGAGAATATGGTGGCGTAAGCCTCAGACCATCTCACAAGAAAGCCAGTACTACTTCGACATTTCTTGACCATGGGTTTCTGAAGTATTTGCAATGACTGTGCTTTGCAGAGTCGCTGACATGCAAACCTTCTGGGGAATTTCGCTGTACAAATCACCACTGCATCCCTCTTCGCTGGAGATGTGATGGGCACAATGACTGTGGAGACCATTCAGATGAGGAAAACTGTAGTGAGTGTTCAGGGTCCTTCATCCTTACGTGCCACTGGAGTGGTGATGTCTGCTCTTTGTCTGTAATTCAAGTGTCTATGCCGTTCATCCTCAAAGAGTAGGAGGACGGCTACCTGATCTCTTGTTTTCTGACTGGTACATTACTACTTTTTCATCTCCTTCTCAGCTGCTCGTAATCAAGCTCTGGGAGAAGAATATTTATATACAAAAGTATATCTTTTGTCTCTTATTTATTTATTTACACTCAAGTTTTTTTTTTTTTCAAGAAGAACTTGAGGTGACTTACAATATATCATTGCCTTATGATATATATCAATTTCAGATTAACTAACATGAAATACATTCTGCCTTTAGTCCCCTTTTGGAAGTAAGAAGGTATAGGCAGTTGAGAGAATCAGGATGCTGATTACACCTGCAATTATCAATTTACTAAAAACTTCTTACACAAAAGGGCGATCCAATTGGCATTTTATTGTTCATAAGAAAGTTCATGTTGAATCCTATAGGAGGTTATCTGGAGTTTCAGGAAATGAAAAATTATCTTAAGATTAAATCACCTTTGGACAAACTTTTTGACAAAGTCCATTCTTTACAGACTTACAATTAAGGTAGAAAGTCTATTTTGGGGGGCTGGACAGTCTGGGACTTGGGACACAGGAGGGCGTTAGGCACAGAGGACACTTAGGCCAGTCCATAAGCCTGTCCCCTACGTATGATTCCTGGTGCCCTCTGATGGCCATGTGGCTTTCTTTTTCAGCCCCCCGGGAATGCACAGAGAGCGAGTTTCGGTGTGATGATCAGAGCTGCATTCCTTCTCGATGGATCTGTGACCAAAACAATGACTGTGGGGACAACTCAGATGAGCGGGACTGCGGTAACTGTCACAGCTCTTTAAGGAGCTTTCCAGAGAGTCTTGTACTAGGGTCAGCATCTTGGTCGGAAGTAGGGACTTCACATGTGTGTTTGGAAGGTTTTTTAGACTTAAATGACTTCTGTGTAATTTATGTAATATATAAACCTTAGCATTACAGTACCTTCTGCTTTATATATATTTTCTATGCTTTATGATTACCTTATAGCAGTCTAGATCAATAATAATAGGGGAAAATCTCAAAAGAGTTTTAAAAATCTCATTTTAACTTAAACCTCTGCTAGGAGCAGACTTTAATCTGCATGGACCTTATAAACGAATAAAAACATTGGTCTTCCTACTGTTCTCCAGAAAGTGGCCCTAAGATATATACGGCTGTAGCTCCCTGGTGTAGAGGTCAGATGTTAGAATAGGAATCATAAATCCCAAGTAGTTTTATAGCTCTTACTGATTAAGGGTTGAGTCTGAGAAAAATCAGCATGCAAAGCAGTAAAAGTTGGGGAGTTCAGGGTTTTGAGGAAAAGTTTAAGAGCTAGAGATATTCAATAGAGGAGAGATCGCTACTTCCATCTCCATATTTTGAACGGGGAAGGTGTACCTTTGAGAGTTTATTTACTCGCTCACCACAAGGCATGGGTTTGTTGTGAGCCAGTCACCGGGTATGGATAGGAATGTGATGGAAGACTTACTACCCTCCAGGGAACTAACAGTTGTCTGAGAATGCCAAGGCATCCTGGAAATGACAGTCTTTTCTCTTCAGAGATGATGACCTGCCATCCTGGACATTTTCAGTGTGACAGTGGGCACTGCGTTCCTGACCAAATGAAATGCGATGGGTTTGCCGATTGTCACGACGCCTCTGATGAAGCCACTTGTCGTAAGTTTCTAGACACCCTTGGCACCGTTGGTCTGAAATGTATGGATATGGCAGTTTAGACCCAACCTTTCCCATCAGCCACCACTTCTCATATTAAAAGACCATAGATATTTTCTATTCAGCATTCATTGATAATTATCAGTTTACCTGGGGCCTGAGTCACCATGTCCATATATTTCACCATAGACATTCAAGTGCATTTCATTAATAATATTTCAAATAGAGAATATATTAAGTGTCTGTGCTAATGAAAGTATTTATATGTTATCAGCTACTCTACAAATCGTTATTGGATAAAAACTTGGCAGGTAAAAGAATATTCAAGCAATGAATAAAAGGGTATTCAAACATAACGAAGTCCCAGCATTAAACATTTTCTGAATTGAATAATGGCATATAAAATTGTTTAAAAGTATAATGCCAATATGATCATTTGCATTTTAGTCTTTTTGAATCACTGAATAAATATTAACTGTTGATGATTATTCATGATGGATTTTGTTGGTAATGCAGTTGCCACATCTTAAAACCTGGTTTCCAAGAGACTGTATAAATGGATGATAGGAAAAGCCAGTGCTGACACCACTGAAGGGTTGCAGTTGCCTATAATGAAAAAGTGCAGTGCTGTCCACAGAAGGACTCATGTCATTGAATACTGGGCTTGGTCGTCTATCCTTAAGAAACATTCCGTCAGAATTTCAGACAGTTTAAAGCCACAGAACATCTGGCTGAATCAGGAAGAGCAGGCTATAATGGAACTCTTTCCATTAGGAGAGCTCTTTCTGAAAAGGAGAAATAGCCGGATAGCTTTCCAAAAAGTGTCTTTTTCTAATAATTTGACTATGTCTCCTCCCCACCAACAGCCACTCGCTTTCCCAACGGGGCATACTGCCCAGCTACTATGTTCGAATGTAAAAATCATGTTTGTATCCAGTCATCTTGGAAGTGTGATGGTGATAACGACTGTGGCGATGGTTCCGATGAAGAACTTCATCTGTGCTGTGAGTGAGAGAGACTGGGGGTGGTGTTGTCAATGATTTTTATGTGGAACATGTGATCCAGGAGGGCGGTTGTACAATTTTTGAGTACTGGACACATGATCTGCATTAGTGTGCTTTCACTTGGCCTTCCTGCTTAGTTCTCTACTTGGAACATGAGAAAGTTGGGCAAGCATCCATAGTGTTAAACATTTTGTGGCCTTCAAAGGCAATTTGCATAAATAGCGGCAGATCCGTTGTGGTTGAAGTCTGAGGTAGGGCGGGGCTGTACATCTCTCCTGCTCCATCCTACTTTCAGTGCCCCTCAGAGTACTTCTGCTAAACCCCCAGAGCTTCAGAGAACACCTTTAGGACATTTTAAAACTAGTTAGTCCTTAGTCACTTTATGTTACATCATAATTCAAGCCCATCTAATTCTTTTCTGTTGTATGATGCATATTTATTTATTTAAACATCTTTTTGTGTTTTTTTAAACATCTTTATTGGAGTATAATTGCTTTACAATAGTGTGCTATTTTCTGCTTTACAACAAAGTGAATCAGTTATACATATACATATGTTCCCATATCTCTTCCCTCTTGCGTCTCCCTCCCTCCCACCCCTCTAGGTGGTCACAAAGCACCGAGCTGATCTCCCTGTGCTATGTGGCTGCTTCCCACTAGCTACCTATTTTACGTTTGGTAGTGTATATATGTCCATGCCACTCTCTCACTTTGTCCCAGCTTCCCCTTCCCCCTCCCCATATCCTCAAGTCCATGCTCTAGTAAGTCTGTGTCTTTATTCTCATCTTACCCCTAGGTTCTTCATGACCTTTTTTTTTTTCTTAGATTTCATATATATGTGTTAGCATACGGTATTTGTTTTTCTCTTTCTGACTTACTTCACTCTGTATGACAGACTCTAGGTGCATCCACCTCGCTACAAATAACTCAGTTTCGTTTCTTTTTATGGCTGAGTAATATTCCATTGTATATATGTGCCACATCTTCTTTATCCATTCATCTGTTGATGGACACTTAGGTTGCTTCTATGTCCTGGCTATTGTAAATAGAGCTGCAATGAACATTTTGGTACACGACTCTTTTTTTTTTTTATAGATTATCATCAACTGATTTTAATTAATTTATTTATTTTTGCTGTGTTGGGTCTTCATTTCTGTGCAAGGGCTTTCTCCAGTTGTGGCAAGTGGGGGCCACTCTTCATCGCGGTGTGCGGGCCTCTCACTGTCGCGGCCTCTCTTGTTGCCGAGCACAGGCTCCAGACGTGCAGGCTCAGTAGCTGTGGCTCATGGGCCCAGTCGCTCTGCGGCATGTGGGATCTTCCCAGACCAGGGCTCAAACCCGTGTCCCCTGCATCAGCAGGCGGACTCTCAACCACTGCACCACCAGGGAAGCCCCACGACTCTTTTTGAATTATGGTTTTCTCAGGGTATATGCCCAGTAGTGGGATTGCTGGGTTGTATGATAGTTCTATTTTTAGTTTCTTAAGGAACCTCCATACTGTCCTCCATAGTGGCTGTATCAATTTACATTCCCACCAACAGTGCAATAGGGTTGCCTTTTCTGCACACCCTCTCCAGCATTTATTGGGGTTTTTTTTTTGTTTTGTTTTGTTTTTAACATCTTTATTGGAGTATAATTGCTTTACAATGGTGTGTTAGTTTCTGCTGTATAACAAAGTGAGTCAGTTATACGTATACATATATCCCCATATCTCTTCCCTCTTGCTTCTATTTATTTTTTAAACCAGTGAGTCTTAATTTGGGTACCCATCAGAATCACGTGGGGAGAGGTGTTTCAAAAGCACACACTCTGGTCCCACCCTAGGCTTAGACCTATTGAACCAGAATGTCCAAGGACGTGTCAGGCCTGGGCAAAATGTATATTGAGAAAGCTCCTTAGCTTTTAGTTTAGTCTCCTTGTTGAGAACTACTGATTTTAACAAAGTGAATGAAAATAGAGTTTGTTTTGGTCATTTTGCTCCATGCTTTGAGTCATTGGAGAGACTTGAGGGCAGTAGTTCTCAGAGTGTCACCTCTGTACTAGGAGAGTCAGTATTACCTGGGAACATGTTAGAAATACAGATTCATGGGCCCACCCCAGATCTACCCGATCTGAATCTCTGGCAGGGGGACCTAACACTCTCTGCATTAATAAGCCCTCCAGGTGATCCTGATGCAAGCTAAAGCTTAAGCATTTCATGTAAGTAAAAGCCCCCAACACAGGAGAAGACACTCTCAGAAACATTACTTCTGGAACTCTTGGTTAACTCCTAGTCTGACTTAGCTGCAACTTGCTTCTGAGGTTCTCATCACCTCTTCCATTCAGTTTCCTAGATTCATCTGCATTAGTGTGCTTTCACTTGGCCTTCCTGCTTAGTTCTCTACTTGGGACATGAGAAAGTTGGGCAAACACCCATAGTTTTAAACATTTTGTGGCCTTTGAAAACAATTCATTTTTAGCCCAGGGATTTGACTCTAGAAAATGATATATCAGAGTATTCCTTCCCCCCAGAGAACTTTGAATTAGCGTACATTATATTTTCCCAGTGGCATCCCAACAATTTCCTTGCCATATCTTAGTTTTGTATAAGGAACTAACCATGTTTTGTTTTGTTTTTCACTTGATGAATCTTGAAAAACATCTTAAGCATGTGTAACTTTCAAAGAAGAAGTCCTCAGGAAGTTGCTTCCCTCTAAAAGATAAAGTGCCCATAGTTAGTAAAATTAAACTTTGCGGAGGCAGAGACATATAGCCACATGAAAAAGTGACCAACACTGTTTTATAATGTTGCATTTGCCTTTCACAGCAAATAATTCTTGCAAAGTTCTATTAACGATACTTCCAAGAACCAGTTCTCAGAGCTGAATTTTTTTTTTTTTTTTTTTTTTTTTGCGGTACGTGGGCCTCTCACTGTTGTGGCCTCTCCCGTTGCGGAGCACAGGCTCCGGACGCGCAGGCTCAGGGGCCATGGCTCACGGGCCCAGCCGCTCCGCGGCATGTGGGATCTTCCCGGACCGGGACACGAACCCGTGTCCCCTGCATCGGCAAGTGGAGTCTCAACCACTGCGCCACCAGGGAAGCCCTCAGAGCTGAATTTTTTCCCCCCAACCTCATTACAAGTCTCTCCTCTTGCTCCCTGTTTGTGGTACCAAGGCAGAAGGAAAATCAAACAGCCCAAGTCCTCCATGGGAAAGAGGAACACATGTGTGTTGAGTTCACTGAAGTCCTGGTACATGCATAGAGGACCGTTTCCCTGTAGCAACCAAGGGACCTGGGTTCTACCTGTAGGTTCCTCACTGGGACACAAGCATTAGCCAGAGGTCTAATTCTGGATAATAAAGTGAGTCAGGGTTTGCTTATGAAGCATCAACTTTAAGTGCAATAAGTGAGGGAATTCAGGTAGGAAAGTCCATCATGGTGTAAAACTTTAATGAAAAGACTTTGTGTTCTAGAGACTCAATGAGAACTCCAGTCAGAGGGACAAACAGTGGCCTCTTGGCTCAGGTATGGTCCTGCTGGCCTCTCCAGCCTCCTGGCCACCATTGTCCTCCTCACTCCATGCTTCAGCCCAGAGACCTTTTATTCAGGTCCAGAAGCCTGCCTTCCTGACTCAGAATTTTTCCATGTGAAGCCTCTTCTGACCCCTCCTCCCCCAGATCTATATCATATCTCCACTGTAGATGCTTTCACAGCATGTTGCCTTTGTGGCTCTTATCACAGTTGTAGTTGAATGGTTAATTTGGAAAGTCTGTTCTCCTGCTAGAATAAACATCCCATGAGGATAAGGATTGTGTCTTTCTTTTTCCCAGTTGAATCTGATGCCCGGCACAGCGCCACGGTGTCAACTAGACACTCAAGAGCTATTTGTCGATTGGTTAATCGAACAAGCCAATGAAGGGATGAATCAAGCAAGCCTGGCGCTGGCACAGGAGTGTTTTCAGATACTGACCCTTATGTTTTGCTCTTAACCTGTACTTTTGCTTTTCCATCTTGTGTTTTAGTGAGTGTTCCCTGTGATTCACCACACCGTTTCCGGTGTGACAACAATCGCTGCATTTATCGTCACGAGCTGTGCAACCATGAGGATGACTGTGGAGATGGAAGTGATGAGAAGAAGGAGAACTGTAAGTAAAAGTCAAAAGGGAGAAGGGAGGGCTTCCCTGGTGGCGCAGTGCTTGAGAGTCCGCCTGCCGATGCAGGGGACACGGGTTCGTGCCCCGGTCTGGGAGGATCCCACATGCAGTGGAGCGGCTGGGCCCGTGAGCCATGGCCACTGAGCCTGCGCGTCTGGAGCCTGTGCTCCGCAACGGGAGAGGCCACAACAGTGAAACAGTGAGAGGCCCATGTACCACAAAAAAAAAAAAAAAAAAAAAAAAAAGGAGAAGGGAAAAAGAAGGGCCCCCAATTGCTGCAGTTTGCAAAATATACCTCAGGGATTTCAGTTTGTTCTGTAGAGGCTTGAGCTGCACCCGTGAGTGCAGATCTCCGTGGACATTATTGTTTGCAAGACCCTATAAACATGCATCACTCAGATGCAACCCTTCCCTGCTTCTTCCTATTTCATTTGAAGCAGTTGTTGGCAAGTTCCTTAAGAAAGTGGTTGAGTCACACTTCACAAACTAATGGTTTCTCTCTTTTCAAAGATGAGGTTTGGTCACTCTTCAGCCTAGAGTTTCTAATTGCCAATCTAGGCATGGGAAATTCTCAATGCCCCACTGAAAAGATCATGCTAGATAAGGCAGCTCTGGTGTTCACAGAGCTTATCTAATATCCTTCTTTAAAATGAAAATGCATTTCCCAGAAGAGAAAGATGATAGATTATTTTAAGAGATAAGTTTCAAACTGGCTGCATTTAATATTTTAGATATTGAAAAATCTGTGCTTTTACATTTTGAGACGGTTTTAAATCTGTCCATTGAAGGAGAGAGTTGATTAATTTTCTGGGCAATTCAGTTTACCTAGAAAAAGTCAGTGAGGAAAATTATTTCTCCTGAGTCGAATTACTTTTTTTCCTAAAAGGATATTATCTGGGAAAATGTAGATAAATGCTTAACTTTTCTATTTTCTATTCCTTATATTGATGTGGGCTTAGAATGCTTGCTGTCAGCTGCTATCCCAGATGGCCATCCCGGGGACTGGGTGTCAGGGGCACTTTGATACTATTGCCATGTTCAAGTTTGTACCCTCCCTCTCCCTCACCTTTTTGGGGCAGAGATGAACCTGTGGTTATAACATTGTTAATATGTTTGTTTGAAGCATAGCACAAAGGAATGAAAACCCAGAAATAAAACCTTTCTAAAAAATTGGAGCAGGGCTTCCCTGGTGGTGCAGTGGTTGGGAGTCCGCCTGCCGATGCAGGGGACACAGGTTCGTGCCCCGGTCCAGGAAGATCCCACATGCCACGGAGCGGCTGGGCCCGTGAGCCATGGCCGCTGAGCCTGCGCGTCTGGAGCCGGTGCTCCGCAACGGGAGAGGGCACAACAGTGAGAGGCCCGCGTACTGCAAAAAAAAAAAAAAAAAAAATTGGAGCAGGTTTACCCCTTTCCTTCTTTTTCCATTTCCCCTATCAATCATGCCATTTTTCAGTGGAGCCAGACATTTGTAGCATGTGGTCAAATCCCAGAGTGGAAAAAAAGGGGTAGTAAACTAAAATTCTTCTCATGGAGCAGGATGTTAGAGGAATCACTGCTAGCCATCACAGTAGGTGAACTGCAACATTTCAATAGCTTAAAACAACAGAGGACTAAAGTTTGATGAAGGTCAGGCAGCTCCCTCCATCCTGTAATTATGCCATCTGGAACACATAGTCTTCAAGGTTGCTGAGGCAGGAGAAGAGAGAAATGGAGGAGACAGATTCCTAACTTCCTGGGCCTGGAAGTGACAGGTGTCACGCGTGCTCACAGTCCGTTGGTTGGCAGTAGTCACGTGGTCCCAATCTAACTGCAAGGGGGACTGGGAAATGCAGGGAAGTGCATGGATATTTAGTGAACACCATTTGTTTCTACCACAATTTACCCTGGTGTCACTAAAATTCCCTGTGCACTTTTCTTTCCATGCATAGAACACTCTTAACCCCTCCCCCAGGGACATAACCCAGAGTCCGTCCCAGTAAATGAAATCCAGGAGCTCCAGGGAACAGGCACTAGTCATGCCATCAATTCCAGATGTGTTTCCTCTTGGTCTGGAGACCCATAAACTAAGAGACTAGTTTTATTTGTGTCTCCTGCCCCCAGTAGATAGTGGTAGAACAGGGGGAGCATAATGGAAGTAAACATCCTCATTGGGAAAGAAAGAATGAGAGACTCATTGCCATCCCTGTTCTGTAGCAATTCTGAAATGCCACTGGGCTACGGTGGCACATGTTGGCCCAGGACAGTCCTGATTTACGTCTGTTGCCCTAGTGGAATTGTTAATAGAGCTCCTTTCCCTCTCACAAGCATATTGACTTGGAGAGTAAATTGTATGTTTACCCTGTGCAGACATTGTGAAGGCCCTTATATAGTGGGGAATGGAAGAGATTTATTGATGAGGTCGACTCTGCTATGCCCATTTTTCCTCATTGTCTCTGCCTCCGCCCTTTGGGAGTGGTTGCTTGTCTATATCCCTCTTCAAAGGAAGAGGGAACAGGGGAGAATGCCCTCCTTAGGGGCACTACAGCTTTCCCAGCCACTCCCTGCTTGTAGAAGGTTGGGGTCCCAAGAGTTTTGTCACCTCAGTCACAGTGTTTTGGTTTATTTGGTCGTATGTTTTGGAAACCGAGCAGGCTTTTGATCTGCTTGCTTCCAGTTAGTTCTAAGTGTCAATAACCTTACTCAGTGTTTTTGTTTGTTTTGGTTTGGGGTTTTTTTTTTTTTTTGAGACACAGTTCTTGAATTTGTTGCATTTCTTTGCTTTGTTTCCCTCATGCACCTTTGTCCGTTATATTCAGGCCAGAAAAGTAGATGGGCATTCATTTAATTCAACTAAGAGATTTGACTGGTCCTTTTTAAACTTCAAAGTCTTGTGTCATCTAAATGCAGTAGGTTCTCTGCAAACTGCAAATTTCTGGACTTTATTTTCTTTGATTTCTGCTTGTAAATCAGCTAGTTCTTCCCCGAGCTTATCGCTTTCTTGCCAAACTCAGGTAATGGCAACCCGTGCACATTACTGACATTCCATTTTCTAACCTCTTTGCCCAGATTGACAAGTTCAGTGAACATGTGGTCCGCCTTCCAGTTTTTCCAAGGTGACAACTTTACGAATACTTTGCCGCTGCGTAACACAGGCCTCCATCTTTCCCTCCTTTGGGATCACTTTCCTCGGTGCCTGCCTCCTGACTGACGCCAATGCCGAATATTTTAGGTTTTGTTATGGAAGTGCCCTACTTCTATATCATTTAGGGTAATTAATACTAGTGACCTCAACCAACAAATCTCAAACTCTCAGTGGTGTGACGTAGCAAAGGCTTATTTCTCACTCACATAAAGGCCAGTGCAGGCTGCACGCCCTTTTCCATCTTGACGCGAGGCCAACTGATGCACATGGTCCCTGGGTTGCTGAGCAGGGAGGCACATAGGCTTTAATAGCTTCAGCTCAGAAGTGACACGTGTCACCTCCAACTCATAGTCCATTGGCCTGACCTAGACACATGGTCCCAACCTAACTGCAAGGGAGATGAGGAGTTGTAGGGAAGCGCACGAGCTTATTTGTGGAAATACTGCCTCTGCCACCGAAGGAAACGTCGTGTTTCACAGAAGAAAAAGTTTTGACTTTTCCTTATTCTTAAATTTTAGGTGTAGAACCGACTCCTAGACCTTGTACAGAAGATGAATTTAAGTGTAGCAATGGACATTGCATTTCACAGCACCTGGTATGCGATGATGTCAATGACTGTGGTGACCATTTTGATGAGACGGGATGCAGTAAGTAAATACTTATTTTTATACTTCATTGTAGTAACTCAGGTTAACCTACTGGAAGCATGCAATAACATAAAGTAGACGATAACCGTGTTTCTCTTTAATTTACACATTGTGTTCTGAACTGCAGTCAAGCCCGTAGCTACCTGTTATTGAACACTTATTCTATACCAGACATTGTGCTAAACAGTACATGGATTATCTCATTTCATCCCTGTAACAATCCTATGAGTTAGGTATTGTCTGTCTCTCTGTCTCTGTCTTTTAAACAAGTGAGGAAACCAGCTTACGGGTTAAATAAATTGGCTATGTCTTCCTGTCATTAAGAAACTGAGTCAGGATTTGAACTCTGATCTGTTTAACTGCAGGGCATATCCTGTTCCCAGTTCATTAGGTGCCTCTCAGCACCTTAAAGCTATTAATTTTGTTTCTTAGTTTGTACATTTTTTCATCTTAAGCCAAATGCAGTATCTTTGGCACATAGGGAAAGAATGGCTGGTAAGAATGGAAATGTCACAGGGGACCTTGGAAGGACCACTTATTTTTAAGAGAGGATTTTGTGTAGGGAAAGGATGATGTATGCAATCAGGGATGATTCTAGCTTAATATTGTGATGGAAATCTTGGAAGGACATGCTAATAATTCGCACTTTGGTAGTCCTTTATAGCATGTATGAAATGCTTTCATATACATTCTCTAATTTGTCACTCAAGATAGCTCCAGGGGATTACTGCTATTATGTCTAACTATATAATAAAGCTCAAAGAGCTTAAGTAACTTGCTTGAGGTCACACAGAGTGGCAGAGGCAGAATTTGAACAGTCCTGGGACTGCAGTCTGGAAGAGCCGGCTTCTAGTTCCTCTGCAACTAGCTGTGCCACTTTGAGTATATACTGACTTCGTCAGGCCTCGATTTCTTCTTAGGAAAAAGGAGGGAGTTCTTCAAACCCTACGAGTCTGGACTTAGTCACCTTAGTTAGCTCCACGTGCTTTCAATTTTGTGGGCTTTAATCACCTTTTTCTGAGGCACCCCAAAGATTTCCTGGCAAATTTTCTCCTGTGGGGGTTACACAAGAAGATGAAGAATCAGCCATATTGAGTTGATTTGCCACTTGTTTCACACACTTTCTCAATGGGGTCTGGAGTTTTTGACATAATATTGTGACTTGATTAAATATTTAAAAAGCATAAACATGATGGAATTTGTAAAACCCAAAGGTAGATTTGGGTTCTGCTGCCTAGAGACTGATATGTGAATGGTTCCAGGACTTTGGACTATTTCCAAGTTAGGCTTAGGTCAAACATTGGTTTCTCTTTTAGTTACCTGTGCCAATTAAAAGCCTTAAAATTAACTGCAGTACTTTTAATTCAAATGACATTTAATTAAAAGCAGGGTTTATTTAAAGGAAATAGATATCACAGGCATTAATATGGTATGGAAGCAGCATTTCTTTTCAGATATTAAGTGGATTTGTGATATGGAATTCAGTCTTACTGCAGTGGGCTAATTTGACTAAGACATAGAATTCTTATTTAAAACACCAGTTCTTGGATGCTGCTAATCCACTTGCTTTCCTTTTCTTTTCCTTTCTTCTCCTCTTCCTCCTCCTTTTCTTTTAAACAGGATCACTGAAGTGTTTTGGACATATGTTTTCTTTCTTTCTTTCTTTCTTTCTTTTTTTTTGCGGTACGTGGGCCTCTCACTGTTGTGGCCTCTCCCGTTGCGGAGCACAGGCTCCGGATGGGCAGGCTCAGCGGCCATGGCTCACGGGCCCAGCCGCTCCACGGCATGTGGTATCTTCCCGGACCGGGGCACGAACCTGCATCGGCAGGCGGACTCTCAACCACTGCGCCACCAGGGAAGCCCTGTTTTCTTTTTTAAAAATATTTTAAAATCATGAAAGGAAAGACATTAATATTTTTCTCATACCATTGAGGGATAAAGAAAAGAAGTTAACCTCAGGTTGCAAATATTATTTATATGATTACAGAGATAGATTGACCTGCTATTCCTCTGTCTGGTAGTTCTTATTCCTTCTTCATAAAATGGAAAATAGAGTGTCTACTTCCGAAATAGAGTATCATATATCTGGGTTGGGAGAGATCTCTTGTATTATGAATTAAAATGGTGATTGTTTTCAAATGAAAAAAGTTACAGGAAGGTCTTGACATTTGAGGATGAATCTCATAATGTTATAGAGTTCTGCTCTTGTTAAAGACTCATGTTTCACAAGAGTATAACTCATTCAAGGGAACACTTGGTCCAGAAATTTTTACCTCCTGGGATCCCTAATCACATTATAGATTTTAGAACTGGGGAGGAAATCACAGAGCCTCATGATGTACTTGAGACTCAGAGAGGTTATGTGACTGGCTCAAGGCTATTCATGTTGATAAAAATAGGGTCACATTTATTGAGTAATGCTGTGGAGACATTACTTACCAACCTTACAGAAATTTAAAAGGTAATAGAGAAATGCTATGAGAAACTTCATGCCAACGCATTAGACAACTTAGGTGAAATGGATAAATTCTTAGACAAAAAATGCTAAAACTGCCTCAGGAAGAAATAGAAAATCTGAACAGACTTATTTAGCACTGTGTCATTGTTAAGAGCTCAGACTAGACCTTTATTATAAGAGGTTCAAGTATAAAGCTTTTAAGTATGAAATCCAAGGGCAGCACTCCATTGAAGGTCATTGTGCTTTATTTTGTGTTTTTGAAACTGAATGTTTTTCGTTTATTCAGACCACATACACTCATAGTCGTTGTACCTTAAAGCAGCGGTCCCCAATCTTTTGGCACCAGGAAGACAATTTTTCCACGGATGGGAGCTGGGGGTGGGGTGATGGTTCAGGCGGTAATGCGAGCGATGGGGAGCGATGGGGAGCCTCAGATGAAGCTTCACTCGCTCGCCCGCCACTCACTGCCTGCTGTGCGTCCCTGTTCCTAACAGGCTGCGGACTGGTAGTGGTCTGTGGCCTGAGGGTGGGGCACCCCTGCCTTAAGGGACCCTGAGAAGTGGCTAAGTTCACTTCATTGCCTACTATAGAAGACAAATAGATATAAATCTATTTTTATTTAAAAGAATTGAGTCAGGAGATACCTGTATCAGTGTCTTTTATTTATACATGTGTGTATATATAAACATGTATACACACAATTGAGATGTATCTATTTATATATAAACATTATTTATATATAAATATAATTATATAATATTAAGATAGTGGAGGGCTTCCCTGGTGGCGCAGTGGTTGGGAGTACGCCTGCCGATGCAGGGGACACGGGTTCGTGCCCCGGTCCGGGAGGATCCCACATGCCGCGGAGCAGCTGGGCCCGTGAGCCATGGCCGCTGAGCCTGCGCGTCCAGAGCCTGTGCTCCGCAACGGGAGAGGCCACGACAGTGAGAGGCCCGCATACCGAAAAAAAAAAAAGATAGTGGAGCAGGTGGTTACAGTTGTAAAGAGTCCCTGGCTGTGATTCTGTCCAGAACTGGATGCTCTGAGAATGAGCCTGGCGGTGCTGAGTATAATCGGAAAATTGCCTCAAGGATCTAACATTACATGTATTTGTACAAATGGTTTTCAAGCCATTATCAGATATCCCTATACAGAGGTCTCTGATACTCTGCAAAGCTTATGGAAAGGGGTCATCTCAAGATGTTCTATAATTGGCTACCTGTAGGTGTTCTTCTGATATACCACTTGACTGTTCATTTGTGGCTGATGTGCTTTGTACTTTTCATTTGTAATGCTGGGATTTTGTTTTTCAGATACAGGAAAAGAAAGGTCATGTGCTGAAAATCTATGTGAACACAACTGTACCCAATTAAGTGAAGGAGGATTCATCTGCTCCTGTAGACCTGGGTTCGAAGCCAATAGTTTCGACAGAAACTCCTGTGAAGGTGGAGTATATTTCCTCCACTTCCTATTAGGGAGAACCTTGTACTTTTTAGATTCTCCATTCATTCCCTTTTACTAAACATGGTTTAATTCCCTTCATGGGGCTAAGCTCATGGTCCTAGCTCATGAGCTAGGACCATGACTCAAGGATGCCAGTTGCTTTTTCCCCAGGCTATCTTACTGGTGCCTTGCAGAGCATTGGGCTGTAGCTCATCTTCAGTAATGTCTGTGAAATTGATATGATTAATGAAGACCTGAGTGATGATGGCTACTTACTGTACCAGTGTCTGAGATCAAATTTTCTTTTTTTTCTTTTTTTCTTTTTAACATCTTTATTGGAGTATAATTGCTTTACAATGTTGTGTTAGTTTCTGCTGTATAACAAAGTGAATCAGCTATACAACACAAGCCTTACTTTCTTCAAACAACACGTATTTATTACATACCTCCTTATGTCAGACAGAAATGAGTTCCCAGGTGTGGAGTCCTAAGGGAGCTTATCAAGAATGGTAAATATCAAGTATGATTTTAGGTGTATTTGATCATTTGAATTTACTGTTCCTATCTCATGATGTGCCATACTCAGATGATTAGAATAGTTCTTTTAAGGGCTGAAGCTTAAGAACTCAATTGAAAAAACCAATCAATGACTTCCCTTTCTGAAGCCAATTAGCAGGAGGGAAGTGGTACCAAACATCAACAGCACAACACCTGCTTCCGCAAAGGGAAAATCTTGTTCTGCTGTTGTACAGAGTCAGACTGCTTCTGTTTAAATATGGTCTTTGGGACTTTGGGTTCAATAATAGTCCCTACCTCAGAGAGGCTTGTTGGAAGATTAAATGAGGAAAAAACATGAAAAGCATGTGAAACACTGTCTGAAACTTGGTCAGTGTTCCACAAACACTGGCATCATTGCTTATGTTCATCTGCACTCTTCTCATCCTTATTGCTCGTGAATATGTATTGAAACAGAAGCAGGGTCTCTGAGGAATGGATGGGAGCAGATGTTGCCCACTTGGTTTTATTTTGCCTACAGACATCAACGAATGTGAACAATTTGGGGCTTGTCCCCAGAACTGCCTTAACACCAAAGGAAGTTACGAGTGTTCCTGCGCCGAAGGGTTCAGGTCTGTGACTGACAGCCACGGAGGACGGTGTGCAGCTGACGGTAGGATGGTTGACCTCGGGATTAACTGATGTACCCAGCAATGCTGATGAGTACAGTATACCAGGAAATAAACTTTAGAGTCTTAGTTTGTAAATTCACCAGCTACTTCTCTTCCAACACCCATCCACCCTCTTCTCCTCTCTCCTCCCCTGCCAAATTAAAACACTAACTACCACCCCCCAACAAATACCTAGGAGTTAAAACAAGAGTCAGGGGTTACATATTATTCTGGATTTAGCCTCTGGTCCACCTGGATAAAAACTTCAAAAAGTGGACAAGATGTCACTCTCCAGAGGATTCAAACAACAAGTGCTTCCCTGTAGGATGGTGGTCACCAAAATCTCCCAGTCCACTGAGGTCAAGGTTTGAGGCCCAGTAATCCAAAGCGGGTCACAAAAAGCATTCCATTCAATGGGTCACAGTCAGTTGGGGCAAATCAGGGACATTCTGTTGAGAAATGTCTTTTTATTGTTCATGGACTACTGATCACAGACAGAAAGCATCTGGCTTATTTGCGACTTCAGTGATTAGCTCTACATTTTAGGTTAATGCCAATATTTGAGAATCAGGCCTGAGTGAAAGCAGTAATAAATACGAGATAGAAATGACAATAAAAGTCAGAAGTATCATAGTCCAGATTTCCAGAGGTCTGATCTAAATCAGCATATCTCAGTTAAGGGGTCTTTATGATCTTATAGATTTGAATTTAAAGTTTGTAAATGAGTTTAAGGACTTGATAAGAAAATAGCATTTTTATTTTGCAAATGAAGGGTAAAATGGCTGTTCAATTTCTTCATACAAATTGGGCTTTTAAAGCATACATTTGACTAGCATACTTAAATATTTTACCCTCCAAGCATTTTTGACACTGAAGGAAATCTAGAGTAAAGGCATTTGAACAGTTGGTGTGGTGATTAAGCAGCAAATTAGAAAATGTTTAACTCTTAACTAACGAGATGACTGAAATAAATTAGAATATTTATATAAAACATTATGTCAGGATAAAGCAAATACATAAAATGAACTTTCAGAAGTTACTTAAGTTAGATTCGAGTGACATTATGAAAGTAAATTAAATTTTAAACATTCTAGGCAGTGCATCTTGGAATGAGTCACCATTTACATAGCTGCTTTAAGTAAAAAAAAATTTTTTTTAACCAAGAACAAGCTGCTTTTTGTCATTAGCTAGAAGCTAAATTGGGTCACAGAGCTGATTGCCTGCTAAAAGAATCACTAAAATCTGTCAGTAAAGAATGGGAAATGAGGACTTCAGGGTAAACTTTTAGTATGACTCTACATATTGTATTTCTTCTGTGAGACTGAATGTCTACAATCTGGTCTTACTGTCAGTGAAAAAAAAAATCAGTGAAAAAGAAGTAGCTATCCAGGGGTCTCAGTCTTGGCTTAGCTTTAAACTGTTGCCCAAAGATAAAGAACTGATAATATCCCTAACAGAAATGTTAGCTTTCTACCTGAAATGGAGACAGGGATGTCGACAGTCACAGATTTTGCAACCCAGTTGATGGTCCGCTCTATTCATGAACAGAGATCAATTTTTAGAAAAATTCCTTTTTTGTTTTGTTTTGTTTTGTTTTTTAAGGGCAGGGAGGATATCTGCTGTTTTATATCCTACTGTCATAAACAAAAGTTCAGGTAGCATTCAAACAGATTAATCAGCCCTTCATTTATTTACAGGTTACCCTCCTTTGCTGCTACTGCCTGAAAACGTGCGAATTCGAAAATACAATCTCTCATCTGAGAAGTTCTCAGAGTACCTTGAAGACCAGGAACGCATTCAGGCTATGGATTATGATTGGGATCCAGAAGGCACAGGCCTCAGTGAGTATAACTGTGGCATCGGTCATTGATAGCAGTTGAATACATTGAATTATAAAGTGTTGAACTTCGGGGAATTTATTTCTAATGAGTGAATGTTGTTGCCTGAGTGGAAGAGGATGCTCCCCCCACCCAGCGTGCTCCAGACAATTTAGCTGTGGCCGTGCGTCCCAGCCAGTGTCTCCCACCTTCTCACTGAACCTTCTCCCATTTCTGGGGACTATCCTTTCAGGATCACCTCATGTCCCATTGTTTACTATCTCCTTGTCTTTGCCCTTGCCTTCCCCACCGTTGTACGCTTGGAAAATTTCTACTCAAAGACCCAGTTCAAAGTCACCTCCCTTCTGATGTCTTTGATAATCCCTCCTGGCACAGTTCTGTGAGCCTGTAGCATTTTATACGTGCTTCTACTAAAGCACATGTTATGTTGAGTTATAGCTAATTGTCCACGTATTTTTCTCCCTACATCTTAACTGTGTACTCTTTGGAGACAGAGATTGAATTGAATTCATCTCTACATGCCTGGCATCTGACCCAGCATCTAGTACAGTGTGTGTGGTGGGTGTTCAATGAAGGAAAAATGAATGAGGCTTACTGCGGAGTCTCTCATGGCTCTGTATGGCGTGTGGGAGACGGTAGTGGGGCAGGAAAACTTGCGTTCTATGCCTGTCTCCCTCATCTACTAGCTTTATGACCTTAAATAATTGTAACAATTCTCTGGATCTCCATTTCTTATCTGTAAAATAAAAGCAGTAATCTTGTTCGGCCTGCCTTCCTCTGAGAGTTGTTTTGAAAACCAGGTGAGATGACGGATATGAAAATGCTTTGCAAACTAACTATGTAAGATTTATTGCTGTTGTGTTTTCACATTTCTTTATACAATACAATGAACTTTTCAAGAATGGTTCAGGGACTTCCCTGGCGGTCCAGTGGTTAAGACTTCGCTTTCCAGTGCAGAGGATATGGGTTTGATCCCTGGTCAGGGAGCTAAGATCCCACATGCCTCGCGGCCAAAAAACCAAAACATAAAACAGAAGCAGTATCATAATAAATTCAGTAAAGACTTTAAAAGTGGTCCACATCAAAAAAAATCTTAAAAAATAAAAAAGAATGGTTCATACCTAGGGAAGTATGTGCCTTGAAAGTCACCGTCTTCCTATGCTTTTTTTTTTTAACATCTTTATTGGAGTATAATTGCTTTACAATGTTGTGTTAGTTTCTGCTGTATAACAAAGTGAATCAGCTATATGTATACATATATCCCCATATCCCCTCCCTCTGGCGTCTCCTTCTTCCTATGCTTTTTTAAATGCCTGCTGTCCAATATCCTTTAGTCTATACATAAAATAAGACTTCTCATCTACACAGCTCCTTTATTGCTAGTATGGACTCAAACTCTTAACAATTTGCCCCTGGTTTATCTATATGTTCTGTTTTGGAAACTAGAACCTGATCCTAATGGGGGTAAATAGGCTGAAATATATTTTAATGGACTACCTTCAAATAGAGAGGACTAAGTGTCAATAAGTTATCAATTGAAGCATTTGTAGCTAATAGCTCAAGTATGATAGATTTTGAGGTTTGATTGTACTGGTTAAATTGAATTATTAGTATTATAGGAACGCCGATGAGGTAGAGGTGTCAATGAATGAACAGTACTTCACCTGATTAGACCCATTTCCTCCCTTACCTGGTGTTCCTAACAGGAGACTGACCTGTGTGTCTTGCCTCCGCAGGTATTTTATATTACACTGTGCTAGGGCACGGCTCTAATTTTGGTGCTATCAAACGTGCCTACATCCCCAACTTTGAATCTGGCAGCAATAATCCTGTGAAGGAAGTTAACCTGGATCTGAAATACATAGTGCAGCCAGATGGATTAGCAGTGGACTGGGTTGGAAGGTAAGTTTAGCCTCATTCTCCTCTTGCCTATTCTATTTTCCTGGCCAGAGCTCCCCTCTGCTCACCATGGCACATGAGTTAAACTGTCCCAGATTATAGGCACACTCAGCCTCAGGGGCAGCTGGGTGATGCCCGGGCTTCCTGTAGCCTCAGCAACTACCTCTGCTTCCCCATTGTGTCATATAAACATCATCACTTCCTATATTCTATGTGTACCATGAAAATTTTGGGGAAGCCCCAAGGTCAAGATTTTATATTTTATCTAGGAGAGCATTCTTGCCAACAGAGGTCTGGATTCCAAAGTGAACTTTCAGTATGGCAGCGCTGTTCATTTTGTGAAGAAATGGGACAGACTTACATTCTGCCAGCAAAGCAGTTGAGATGAAACATGTTTCTTTATGGTATTGTTTTGAGGAGGAACAATCCACATGTTGTGTTTTTAGGAGGCTATGTTGTCTGAACAGATTGGAAATTTGACTCCCCTGTTTAATCTTTGGGTTTGAGTTAATACAGCTGTTAGCTTTGATCTGCTCTTCTATACCTTCTAGAACTTCAGGGACCAGAGCCAGACATTTTGGACGATACCTAAATAAGAACCTTAAGTAGGTTTGTTATCAGATACATGCATGAGAGGCAAACTGATGTGGAAGAATTAATAACCTCCTTCTTCAAGGAAGAGCCTTGGGTTGGAATGACATTTGTGGGAAAGTAATTACATTACAGTCAGAATTCAACCATTTGTAGAACCTCTTATGTCCTTGAAATGAACTAATAAAGGAAAATGTTTGCTGCACTCTGGGAGAACAGAGAATCCTTTGTAGTATTAATTAATTTTCACCTTTTCACTCACTTGTCTGGTGCTCTTGGAAGAACTTGAGCATCTCTGCAGAAGTTAAGTAGGTCCCACTGTGCCTGCAGCATAACAGGAGACTCATTTCAGCAACTTCTGTCAGGAAACCAGACCTCGGAGAGTCATGAACTGGAAACTCTAGACTTCAGCGCTTCCTTCTTCAAACCAACCACTTCCTTCTTCAAACCAACCAACCAAGATCTGTCTTCTTGTTTGAAGGTTTACCTCTTTTTCAGCCTTAATGACTGAGTAAATTTAAGCAACTGCTGGAACTCTTTCTGCTTGTTAGAGACTGAGACCTGAAGCCTTAGGGATGGAATAAGGGCAGGATGGCTTTGCTGAGTTTGTTATTTTGAATGGCTATTTCCACTCATCCTTGGAGCTGATGCCAGATTCCTAGTGATTCCAGTGGGCTCTTGGCTGAGGAGGAAGCCAACTCACAGACAGTCAGAATGAAAGGACAACAGTGCCTCACAGCTATCTAGAAGCAATTGTCTCATAATAATGCCGGATGTGAGTTTTGTCATTGTTACCAATCCTGGCTGATACAGCTGCTTTGGCTGAATATCCCCTTCATCCGACACCCCATCAGTTGTAACTTTCTACAGATGTCCCCTTGGCTGAAGAGATTGGGGCATTCCTGGGAGAGGGAGGCTGTGCTCTCATCACTGGTGTCTGAGTAGCTGTCTTGTTGGCCAGAACTTCCAAACCAAATGCTCTCATCTTCACACCTCTTCCCCAGAAGTCCAGTCTAGACTTTTCAATTGTTTAACTTTGTCTCTCTAAATTCAGGCATATTTACTGGTCAGATGCCAGGAGTCAGCGGATCGAGGTGGCTGAACTTGATGGAAGGTACAGAAAGTGGCTGATTTCCACTCAACTGGATCAACCAGCTGCAATAGTTGTGAATCCCAAACTAGGGTAAGTACTTGAAGGAGTCCTTAATGTTCTAGATATTTTCCACTGGATTCTCAAAAAAATTATATCTTCAATTATTTTTTCCTAATTGTACTGAAATTGTCCTTGGACTTTTTTGAGTGGCACCTATGACTATTTTCAAGAATTATAATATGCCCTAAAGATCACTTAGGACAAAACAGGCTTCAGAAGATGGACACTGTGTCAGGGGAAGGCCTCTGGCCACACTTTTTCCACAGCCCAGTTTGTCTAAAACCCGCACATTTCTCAACAGAATTTAAGGATTGAGCAACATCTGATGATTGGTTTAGACTAGACATTGCAAAGTGGTGGCTGATGGGCTAAATATGGCCCATACACTTATTGGACTTGAACTTCACAGAGCTTTAAGTTTTTTTTTTTTTTTGTAAACTTAGTAGATAACATTTAAATTAAAAACAAATATTTGTATTTTTGGTTTGAAAAATCAGAAGAACTGGTAAAGTTAGGTAGGTATGCCTTCCTTGACGCGGTATTGCCTGGAACTCTTAGACAGGGCTTTGCTTGATGCGGTGTTTGCCCATCACTCTACATTCATAACTGCCCTGTTCCACCCATTTATCTTGCCTGCCTGATCCTTTCTAGATGTTTAAAGTGTACAGTCCCTGGTCTGCTCAGTTCTTCTACAATTAAGTATTAATTGCATGCAAAGTAATACCTTTTCAAAGAGTTAGAATGTAAGCTCCATGAGGGAAGGAATCTGTTTTGTTCTCTGATACGTTCCAAACACAGGATAGTGGCTTCTCACACAGCGGGCATTCAAGAAATATCTTTTGAAGAATGAACAGCTTTCGTGATTATATATTTTAAAAGGTCTGGATATATATCTTTGGACAGGGCTGGCCAGTTTCTATTGGGAAAGTGCAGTTCTCAGGAAGGATAGATCACAGATGCACAGGCTCCCCCCTTTCTCTCCCTGTCTTGTGTAAAGTATAAAAATAGCATCATTTAGGACCCAAGCCTCTTTGAAAACCAGTTGATTTCTCCACTAGATGAAATGCTGCCATGAGGAAACCTTCTGTTACAGGTTTATGTACTGGACTGACTGGGGCAAAGAACCTAAAATCGAGTCTGCTTGGATGGATGGGCAGCGTCGGAAAGTCCTGGTTCAGGAGGACCTCGGTTGGCCAACCGGCCTTTGTATAGATTATGTGAATGGTGACCGGATCTACTGGAGTGACCTCAAGGAGGACATTATTGAAACCATCAAATATGATGGGACCGATAGGAGAATTGTTGCAATTGCAGGTTAGAAATTTCACTTAGAATTTCATATATTAAATAATTAATGTGTTTCCAGTCTCTTTGCCCATTTTCGTAAGAAGGAACCCTAATCTTAGGAGATGCTTTTTACAGTTTCTTAGATACCACTCTGCCCAGCTCCCAGCTACTGATTTAAATGCAAATGAATCTATTAGCAATTATTAAGCCCTTTTTGTCCTTTTTGTATAATTAAAAAAACCTGCTGTCAGCAGCAGATGTTGAAATAACCGTTTCTTGTTAGGTTGCTCTGATAGAGATGACCATCCTGTGTTCCAGTGGTAATCCGTGTCTAACCACTTCTAGGTACATTAGTTTTTAATGTGCTAGATTGCTTTTTATGCACAACTGGAAACATCTAGGAGAGAAGCATTTTGTTTTCTTATCTAGACTCTACAGAACTGCAACAATCCAGCACGTAACAGGTTTTTCTGCTAACTGGTGTCTTATGTTCCCAGAAAAAAAAAGATCTCTGCCATACAGATTGTTTTCTAAAAATAAAATCAGCAACTTGAAAGTGAGTGAGTCCCCTATAATTGGTGTCATTCAGTAGGCATTGATCTATTTTAATTTCTGTCATCTTGATCTCCTGGTGCAGCACACTTTCATGGTCATGTGTACAGAGAGTCTGCCTGAATGTTGCTGGAATTTTAATGTGTTGCCTAAGAGATTGATCCAAGCAGTTTGACTTCTAACATAAAAGTGGGGCTCAGGTATCTTCAGTAACCTTGTTTTGTTTTGCTTTTCCCCTGTGGGTGAACAGCAATGACCCCTTATAGTCTGGACATCTTCGAGAGCCAGTTATACTGGACATCTAAGGATAAGGGAGAAGTATGGATCCAAGATAAATTTGGGCGAGACGAGAAAGAGAAATTGCTGGTAGTGAACCCTTGGCTCACTCAAGTTCGAATCTTCCATCAATGGAGATATAATCAGTCAGGTAGTCACCAACCTTATTTCAAATTAATGGCTATATTTCTTTTGGAAAATGGTGGTGGATAATAATGGGCTGATCTCCCTGTGCCTGAAACGTGTGTGTGTGTCTGTGTGTCTGTGTCTGTGTGTATTTTAACCGTTTTGACCAAAGAAGATAAAATTGGAGGTCGAATGAAATGGTGCACACCACCAGCAGATATGGAGTAAGAATACTTCTGTCCTTTTTGCTGCTTGGAGTTGTGGGTTTGTACTCTTAGGCCACAGAATCCAGTAGGTGTCAGACCCCCTGCTAAATGTGAGTTGGGTTGCCAAGTCACATAAGAGGCTTTATGGACATCAGAAGTCTTACCCATTCTAGCAACTGCAAGGCCAGGCTAGTCAAGTCATCCTGAGCTATGCGAGCCTTAGCTTAAAGCTTAAAGGATGCATTTCTACATCCTCCCTTCTTTCTCATTTTCTGAGTTCTGGATCCTGCTTCCTCAGGTTACCTGTGTTCTGATTCATCATCATTGTGTGGAGTAATGTGAAAGGGGAAGGACATTATTTTTTTCCAGTGGGCACATTTTTATTCACTGATGTCTTTAATGATTTTTGTTTCAGATATAGGTAGTTATATATCAAAATATTCTATCAAATCTTTTTTTTGGAAATATCTTCCTTTTTTAAAATTAATTTTTATTGCAGTATGGTTGCTTTACAATGTTTTGTTAGCCTACACTGCACAACAAAATGAATCAGCAATCGTCATACAGATATCCCCTCCCTTTTGGACTTCCTTCCCATTTAGGTTACCACAGTGTATTAGGTAGAGTTCCCTGTGATATACAGTATGTTCCCATCAGTTGTCTATTTTATAGAGTATCAACAATGTATAGTGGGGAAAGGACATTTTTTAAAATTTTTTGCGGTACGTGGGCCTCTCACTGTTGTGGCCTCTCCCGTTGCGGAGCACAGGCTCTGGATGCGCAGGCTCAGCAGCCATGGCTCACGGGCCCAGCCGCTCCGCGGCACGTGGGATCTTCCCGGACCAGGGCACAAACCCGTGTCCCCTGCATCGGCAGGCGGACTCTCAACCACTGCGCCACCAGGGAAGCCCGGAAAGGACATTTTTGAAGTGAGGAAAGGAAATAGACTTTTATTAAGTTCTGTATGTCAGATTCTCTCTTCAGGATTAACCCAGACATCTGCTTCTTCAATTAATCTTCTCCCAAACTTATAAAGAGGTTTAATTCTCATCTCACAAGTAAGGAAACTGACAATAGGAAAGATTTAGTAACTGGTGCGCCCAAGTCCCACAACCAGCGGACAAGCTTTAAACCCAGAAATGGTTTTTAAACTCAATGCCATTCATCCCAAAGCTCAGCACCTTTCTGTTCTGGTGCAGCTATCAGTGTACCCAATTCCAGACTGCATTCTGTGGCTGTGTGGCCTTTGACAAGTCACCTCCCTTCTGATCCCTGCCTGTGAAACAGATGTGGAGCCTGAGGTCCCCCTGAGTTCTCTGATACTCTGAGAGCCTGAATCCATCTTGACAAACTGAAGTGCAGAACGGAGGCTCCCAGGAGATGACACTGGCGGCAAATGCCTTTTCTAGGGATTAGCCCCCTTGTGTTGCTGGTAGTGATTACCCTTCTCCAGACCTTCTCCAAAACATTCCAGATCCCACTGATATAATAGCTCTTGTGTCCTAAATCCTCCTGCAGCTCTTATGTTTGCCAGTTTCAAGGGCAGGAGGGGAGAGCCCAGTATACCTGTGGAGCCCCCTCTGGCCCCTGTAGAGAGGACAGCCCAGGAGTCAGGCAGAGGAAAATCTGGAGACTTTCCCTGAAAAGCATCCCAGCCAGCTGATACTCTGAGCCTCCTTTGCAAAGTGTTGATTGATGAGTAGGCCAGAGACTCAGCCCAGCTGTGCCAGGTTAGCATTTACTCTGGACCAATAGCTCTCCAGTTTTAGGGCGTGCCAGAAACGTCTAGAGAGCTTGTTGAACACGCCTTGCTGGGTCCCACCTGAGGGGTTTCTGACTTAATTTGCCTGAGGTGGCCTAAGAATTTGCATTTCTGACAAGTTCCCAGGTGATGCTGATGTTGCTGGGTCAGGAACAACATTGTGGGAATCCCTGCTCTACTCAAAGTGTGGGCCATGGACCAGGAGCATTGGTACAATACGGGGGCTGGTTGGAAGTGCAGACTCTCAAGCCCCATCCCAGCCCTCTTGAATCCGATTCCCCAGGTTATTTGTACGACATTAAAATTTGAAAGCTGTGCTCTAGAGAGCTGAAGAAATGGTCATGGGACAGGTTTTGAGTGAGGCTTTTTACAGCCATGCCTCGTCCATGGTCAGGTTTTTGCATGACAGAGAATCAGGATTATAGAATGTTAGTCTGAGAAGGAATTCAGAGACGACCTAATCCTTGGATAAATCATAATATATGCTAAGCTAGTGTTCAGAAGACTCTAGAATTACCTGAGGTGCTTTTAATGGTAATACTTGAGTTCCATCCCAGAGCGATTTTAATCTGGATTTCTGTGACAGGGCATCAATCATTGTGAATAGCTCCCAGGTGATTCTGATAATCATAGCTCTGAATTCCCTAATCTTGCAAATAATGAAACTGAAGCCCAGAAGAAAGTTCTCTGTGGAGAGCAGGGGTGGAAATCACATCCAGTGTATGCTTTGGCTGGACCACACTTTATGATCTAGCCAAATTTGGGTGAGGACAAATCTTGATATAATAATGGGGTCTTACTGACCTTTTAGAAATATCTCAACTTGCTTAGTGCTGATTGTTTTTGAAGTCATGCAGGGCTCTGATGTCACCTGGCCACAACTCAGTGGATGGGCATGTCCTTGGTTGGGGTATTCATTCCCTCCTCAGAAACTAACCACTGTTCTCTTCTGCTTTCCAGTGCCCAACCGCTGTAAAAAGGTCTGCAGCCACCTTTGCCTTCTGAGACCTGAAGGATACACCTGTGCCTGTCCCCAAGGCTCCAAATTTATAGAAGGAAGCGTCACTGAGTGTGATGCAGGTAGGGACACTGCCTGGGCAGCCATGGGGGCCTGGGAGAGCTCCTTTGCCTTCGATAGTAGGTTCCCTTACCCGTGCTTCACCTTTTTCAGGAGCATGAAGAATCCCTGTTTACTGGTCTCTTGAAGAGTAGAGTGGGGATGGCTAGAAAGAGGGATGGGAGATGTGGAAAATATGAACAGAGCTGAGTGGGGCTTAAGGGGCCAAACAGATCTTGTGTTCCAATGAGTGCTAAGAATTATTTGCCAAGATCTGCAGAGATTTAGATCCAGTGCCCCTAAATCGACTGTTGTGTTGTCTATAAAGACATTTTGAAGAGTGAGTTTCCTATAAGGCCTCTTCCTCCTTTCTCCACCCCATACTGGATCCCAATCACCCCAGAATCTATTCAGTCTTAATGGGAGCTCCTCAAGGTGGAGAACTAGGCTCCTGAGGTGGGACGTGGGCGTTTATCCAGTACGGAGGGGAGGCCTAGAGGAGGTTCACTGGTTTTCCCACTTGCTCATTTCAAAGTTTGGACAACTGAAAAAGGGCCACGTTTTAAAATGTACCTTATGCTCTTGGGAGATGGAAGCTGGAAGTAAGTAAGTAAGTAAGCAGTGGTTTAATTCTCATCCCAAAGCTATAGATGATCTATTCTTGGCAAGACCTTTCTTCAGTGACTCTTTTAAATTAAGGAGTTAATAAGCCATAGGGAGTAACTAGTTAGTGTCCCTAACTAGTATCCAATGCTTGATAAGGGTGTTAGAAAATCATCCTGCAGTTCACTAGTGGCCCATTTTATGGCTCACATCCTTGGGCCCTTCCCCTGCTTTAGCTGATGGGGAAATGAAGAGGCGTAACCATGTTCTGCCACCAGGGGGCGCAAGCGGTTAAACAAGGCACCTCCTGTTGACTTCCCAACCAGGCTGAAAAGTTGGCAGGTTTAGAGCATGAACTCAGCAAGTAAAAACTGCCCCATCCCCTTCCCCTATCCCCGCTCTTATCCCAATGCTACTGGGGAAATATTGGCAAGATTACAATCTTTAGCAAGGGCAATTTTGAAGGTCTTAAAAAATGAGGAGATCTCCAACCAGCTGTCCATTAAGCGGCTATTTATCTGTTTACGTGTCCGTTTATTGATGAATGGATTGCTGATGCTTCGGAGCCTTTAGTGGAAGTTTCGGGGTGTGCCTACGTTGAACTCTTGATTTTAACTGGGTTCAAAGAGAAGAATTCTGAAAACTTCAAAAGAAAATGTCAATGTCCTAAGAGATTTCCTTTACCACAATGTCCTTTTTAACTATTAGTATATATTCTGGAGTCTAGTATCTCACCACTGTTTTGGGGGGGGGGATGCTATAACCTGCCTTTTTTTCCCTACCAAATGTATGTTACTCCCCAAGACCTTATTGATAAAGAAATTCATCTGACTTAAGGGGAAGGTGACATTTAAAAGGGAGATTAATTAGCTGCCCCACCACATGGGCTCCCCACTCCAGCCCTGGGCTGAAGTAGGTTTGCATGGTAGGGGGCTCTGCTGAGCGCCGCTGACTAACACCTGCGTGGCTTTCCCTTTCTGCAGCGATCGAAAGTCCTATCATCATGCCCCCTCCATGCAGGTGTATGAACGGAGGAAACTGCTATTTTGACGAGAATGACCTCCCCAAATGCAAGTAAGTCTGAATGCTGTAGGTCTTGCATCTTCTGGGGGGAATTTGAGACCTCAAAGTAGCCAGAAAAACAAGTACAAGAACCTTGCCAGTTCGCTAATTTTCACATCATAACCAGCTTGCCCTCCAATGGGGGAGTCCACAGAGAACTAAGGCAGTGCTTCTCAAACTATAATGTGCGTTAGAATCACCTGGGGCTCTGGAAAAAATGCCCATCTCATTTACAGGGATTCTGCATTTCTGACAAGCTCCCGGGAGATGCCACAGAACTGTGGGCCACGCTTTGGGGAGCAATGAGTTAGAGAAGTGACAACCCCATTTTCCTACTCACCTCAGATTACTAATTATAATTGGATTGTGGGAGAGCAGCTGTCAGCAGAGCTGTCACAGTGCTAGGTGCTCACGAGGGGCAGAGACTGGGCTAAAGATTTGGAGAGCAGAGAATTAAAAAGAAAGCTCTTAATATGGAGAAAGATGATATTTAACGAAAGCATGTCAAAGGAAAGAACACAATGAAGGTTTCTAGTTCCACGCTCCAAGGAGGCATTCCATAGATTCGAGAAGACACCAATAGGTTTATTTGTTGAGGCTGATTCTGTAGAATCAGAATTCTATTCTGTAGAATACCACAGGTATTCCCTCAAAAGTGAATTTCCACAGTCAGATTCCAATCAGAGCCCAAGAAATCAACAGCTTGTGAATGATTCTTCTTTTCCTTTCAGATGTCCTAGTGCCTATGTGGGAGAATATTGTGAAATAGGGCTTTCAAAAGGCATTCCTCCTGGAACAAGTAAGTTTTAAGAATACGAGGGACATGGGAATGCATCATGGTAACTAAACTGAGTGTTGTCTATATTCTGTTTAACTCAGTTTTTGAAGAATGAATGGTTCTAGCCCCCAGTCCCTATTGCTAAGACTACTGGCTCTTTTCCTTCTCCTCATGTTCATATGTTTGCTTCTTCTTCCCTCTTTGACAGCAGCGGCCGTGCTGTTGACAATCATCCTGATCATCATAATTGGAGCTTTAGCGACTTTAGGATTTTTCCACTATAGGAAAACTGGCTCCCTTTTGCCTTCTCTGCCCAAGCTGTCAAGGTCAGTTTCATTAGGTGGAATATTGATTTTAGAAGTCTGTGTGACCTGTAACCACGTAAATAACTTAGTTTTTCTTTTAAGTTAAAAAAGCATCCTAGGCTGTTCACCTATTCTGCAGAAACAAAAAATACTGAACTTAAAGCAGTCACTTCAAATCACAATGTCTTAATTGATTGCTTCTCTGAAGCCTGAGTACAAATCACATTTTAGAGTCTAAAGGGTTGTATGTTGAGGTTACACTGGAGAACAGCGTCGGCTGTTTGAGGGACCAGGCTTTCTTTCTGCAAGTGCCCAGCTGGTCCTCTCCTCAATCTCAAGCATTCAGGAATGTGCTCAAACATTTCCAGGTCACTAAGGGAATTTATTCCCATACGTGATGTGTCAATTCAAAGTGGGAATTGAGCCTTTCATTTAAGGAAGAGCTAGGAAAAGGTACAAAGAAAGAATCCTATTGCAAAAGATTGTTTCTTAAAAATAATAAGACACTGATTACTTCTTTTCAGCTTAAGCAGTCTTAGCAAATCCTCTGAAAATGGAAATGGGGTGACCTTCAGATCAGGGGATGATGTTAACATGGATATTGGAATATCTGGTTTGGGGCCCGAGTCTGCTATTGACAGATCAATGGCGATGGTGAGTTTGGTTTCAAAGTGACTATTTGAAGGTTTTCATTTTTACTGTTTTATCAAAGAAACACTTTTTATAAAGAATAAAATTCACCTAGAAAAAAATGAAATACAGTATGCTCCCTCACTATACCAAGTTAGGAAACATTAGGTTTGTTGTAGAAATGTGTCTAAAAACATTAGTAATGAAATTAAAATTAACCCCTGATCTAAGCCACACGGTTGAACTGGAATCATGAACAGTTTTAAGTTTAATTAGAGTCTTAAACAATCTATGTTTTTTGGGAAACGGGAGAGGGACCATGATATTCTGTTTTTATTCGATGACTTTTTGTACGTTTAAAGGAAGAGGCAGGGAAATAACATGTTTCCTAGTCTCATATATTTTCCCACCAGTGTGTAGTGTTGGGATAAACAGTGAAACGTTTTAGAGTCAGTGGTTGGTTCACATCACAACTCTGCCACCTGCTAAGTATGTAATAGTAGGGATGGAGCTTGATCACTCTGTCCCCATCTGTAAATAATCCCTCCTGTGAGGACCAAATACTTTATGAATGGACTGGGATCCACTATGAAGTCTACCATCAGTGTTGGGAAATCATTCCCAGTATTCTGCCTCCCCCCCAATCTTTCCTTTTTGTTCCTGCCTAAAGGTACAATATTATCCCTCCTGTCTTCTTTCCCCCTCTCCCTCTTCTCTTTGCTCCTCTTCCAGACCCCCACCCTTTTCTCTATGTCCAAAGCCAATCACCAAGTGAGTTATTTGCCTTAAGGAGCCATAGAGAACTCAGATAAGGGAAGAGGGTTTCTGTTCTCCTGGCCTGAGGAGTTAATGCATTTACGTTACTTTACATAACGGTTTGCCTCATGGAGGCCTTGTGTCTCCGTTGGCTTTTGTTGGAGGTGGGGGGCAAGTTCTTTTTGGGTCAGTTTGACGTAGCACCTAGCGTACCTCCAGGTGTGAAGAGCACATCCTCCTCTGTGTATGAATCAGATCAGCACGGTATGATCTTTTTTTGTGTGTTCTTTTTTCTTTCCCTCCATCAGAGTGAACATTTTGCCATGGACCTGGGGAAGCCGCCCATAATATTTGAAAACCCGACATACACCTCCAGGGACACTGCTGTCAAAGTGGCTCAGCCAACAACAACCCCGGTGAGAAATCACAGTCCTTGCTGTCAGGTTTGGCTGTTGCTGGATCTTGTTCTTTGGAATAATGTGATTTTAGGGTCCTCCCAACCTTCCCTCCATGGAAGAAAGCACACTGGTCGCTTCCTCAGCTTCACTCCCTGCAGTAACAGGACCGACCCAAGGACCGAAGGCCTGAAAACAATCAGAATCCTGGGTTTTGGCAGCCATTCTGGGGGTGCCGACCAAGAGCCTTTTCATCCTGAGTGGTCAGAGCAAGAGGTCTGAGTGCATATTCAGAGGCTCGGCAAACACTGTGCCCGACACACACATACGGGCTCTCTGTAAATATCTGTGAACTGAATGAGTGGATGGTCGTCAGGTCATTATGCAGAGGTTTGGGGTACTGGGCACACTCTCTGGGTTCTGACTGGTATCACAAGGGTGTGATTTGAGGTGACCTCCCTGCTTGCCCTTGCCATACTTTTCTGGAAAGTACAAAGGTCTTCGAAGTTGATAGGCAGATACATAAATTTCCTTTGATGAGGCCCTATTACTCACTCATCTTTAAGAGGAACAGGGAGATGAGATAGACGTATGGATGAAGGAACAGAACTCTTCATTAGGTCTGGATCAATAGCCCCAGTGTCACTGCCAGTGCCTGTCAACTGTTAGTTAGCCTGTCTTTCCTTTGTCAAAGCAGCTAGGGGGGCTTCCCCGGTGGCGCAGTGGTTGAGAGTCCGCCTGCCGATGCAGGGGACACGGGTTCGTGCCCTGGTCCGGGAAGATCCCACATGCTGCGGAGTGGCTGGGCCCGTGAGCCATGGCCGCTGAGCCTGCGCATCCGGAGCCTGTGCTCCGCAACGGGAGAGGCCACAACAGTGAGAGGCCTGCGTACCGCAAAAAAAAAAAAAAAGCAGCTAGAGCCTCGGCAAAATACAGTTTCACTGTTAACACCTAAATTTCTTTTGAACTCACAAGGTATAGTACATTTTAATGTAAGAAAGAAATGTTTATTTTATGAATAGCTTTCTTAAGATCAGCAATATTTGAATCTTGAAAGCATTTTGCCTGATCCTTTAATATCCAGATAGCAAAACTTTAAGTACATGATAAAGTAGATTTTTGGCATTTTCCCTTGAAATAAAATGAAGCCATGTTTACCAATACATTTTCAAGTTTGAGAAGAAATAAAGTGGTGAATGTAAAAATATAGGAAAAGGCGTGAATTTCTACCCTGTAATTTATTAATTATATATCTTTGGTAATTTGTGCTTTAAGAGGGAACCTCGGAATCACATGAATGTTACAGAAAATATCTAGAGGGGTATTAATGTCATTATGCCTCTTGTTTTAAAAATTCAACCTCTTTCAAGCAGTCCTCTGAAATCAATAATTTTATTCTAAATATCCAGATGTAAAACTCTCAGTTCACCAATGCGTCTGGAAATAATTCATACTGTTCTATTAGGATTTGGCTGCCAATATACAACCAGAGTATCCTTTATCCAAAACTATGGTCAACAGTGGGAGTAAGGGGCCCTGGAGAGCACCGTAGAAGTTGCTATTACTACATGAGAGTGTGACCATTGATGGGTGTATTTGCCTCCCAAGATTAAGGCATCAGATAGACAGCTTAGTAGTTGGTGCTCCTGATGTTGGGGAGACGAGAGTGGTGTTTATTCCTGGACCACAGGGTTGGTCTCATATAATAAAAATGGTGCCTGATCATGTTTGTGGGAGAGCAAGGTGATAAACAGAACCAAAGAGCTGATAAGAAACTTTATAGCAAAAATTCTTTCAAAACTGAATAATGGCCTTCAATATGCACACAGGTAACTGAATCTGGAAATGTGTACAACGAAAACTATGGAAGTCCCATAAACCCTGCTGAATTAGCTCCAGACACAAAGCCAACTTCCCCAAGTGCTGATGAAACTCAGGTAACAGTGACTGACTACTGAAATGATATGGGAGTTGGGAAGGACTTTGGAAGTGCTGGGTTTATTAATCCTAGGCAAACTAGAGAGACCCTGATAGGCTCATAGAGCTCAAGATGTGTAGGCAGTTAGTAAAGATAATTTTATCGTAAACTGAAAAACTTTCCACTGAGTAAAGCTACATGCTAACACTGAGCTGGTAATGATGTTCCTTGTGACATGGGAGGTAAAGCAGAAAAGAAGAGCAGCCGACTTCTGGACCCAGCCTCTTCAAATCAGAGGCGTTTAATTTGAGATAACAACTTAGTATGAATAAAGTGATGCATGTAGAGGACCTTTTCCTTTCCCGTGCAATACAATTTTTCTACGGTGTATGTCTTTGTTCCCTTAATAAGGTATGCTGTTTTTAGCTCTACTCTTGTTACCAATGTTCACCACTAGATGGCACTAATTTATACTCTCTTCGTCTATCCATCTGTCCATCTTCCATCTAACCATCCAGAGAACATTACTGCCCTCGATGTGCCAGGCACAGTGTTTAATACAGAAGATTAAAAGAAAAAAAGACCACTAGATGGAGCTTCTCTACCTTGTCTGCAGGCCCTTTGAAATTTGTAAACTATGTTGTCTACAGAGAGAAATTCAGTAAATAAACTTGATACAAAACTTAATAGATAATATATCATTAGTTTTAACAGACACATAGGAAGCTATCTCAGATATAGTTGTTTGATTCTGGGCAGCTATTTTACCTCTGAGCACTAGAGTCTTAATGTTTCTCATTGGGGGCACTATTGGCTTATTGGAAAGGGCAGTTCTTTTTGGTACAAAACTATCCTATACATTGCAGAACATTTTAATATTCCTGGCCCCTGTCCACTAAGTGCCAGTAGTGTTTTCCCCAATGCATTGTGATCCCGGAAATCACTCCCTCCCCCGCCCCTGGCCCCCAAACATGCTCTCCCAGTTGAGAACAGTAGGATCTGGAATGTCTCAGTTTGAAGGTTCTATGACTTCTGTGAAGTAATATAAAGAAACAAAAGCCCAAGGGTAGTTAGAAATCTTACCACTTTTTACAATCCCTATTCTCAAATTGCATAATCTATAAACAAAATTGGTATCTGCAAAGTCATGTTGGATTTTCAGCACCTCACAAATTGGTTCCTGTTCTGCTTGTTTGCGTCAAAATAAAAGTTGAACTAAATTGATGCTAATGAGGAGAGCTTATAACAAAGGTCACTTTGTCCACCTTTTCATATTCCATTTACTAATTCCTTCTCACACACACACACACACACATGAATGTTGTCTTAGAAAGGAATTTCCAGTTTCATATTTTGCATATTTCATATTTTCAAGGGACTGAATTTTTTTTCTTTAAGCTTCACTGAAAAGTTTATTTCGAACACTAATCTTCCACAGACACCAGAATACTTGAATGTCACATATTTGGTTCCCCAAGTCTGACTCAACTCCACAGCAGTGCCAGATCTATTTTATATTCTCAACATTTTTTCTCAGTCCATTTCAAGTCTAGTGATCTTCCCTAGGCAGAGTTCTCTCCCAGCTGAGCAGGAAGGGGAGTGTGATGGAGATGCTTCAACCTCTGACCTGCACATCAGTCATCAAAAACGCTGAGAGTCTTTCAAGTGAGAGCGAATGTTTACCAATTATAGTCCTTTTCTTTCTCATCTCCATCTTTGCAGTACATTGGCTCTTCTTCCTTTTTTTTAATCAGTGGAGGCTGAGACCCTCTAAGGTCTATCCTCCATGGTACATCCAGGGACTTTTCTATGACCTTTGCCTTCTGGGAACTGAGAGAACAGCCAGGGGGGGCTTAAAGCAGTAGAAGCCTTTGGTTAGGATGGCCCTAGGTTGACCTTAATATGCCAGAGAGGCTCACAGGTTTCTCTTTCATCAATAAATCTGCTCAAAGGACTCAAAGAACATGAAGTCCTGTGACTTAGTCCTGTCATTTTCAAAAGCCATGTCGACATGCACTGGATTTCCCAAGGAGATGACAATGAAAATCACCTGCACTTCTCTTGTTAATAGTTACTCAGCTCCATGTAGCCATTCCATACTGAAACAATGAGTTTTGGCCTTCCCTATTGAAGTGTAGTTTTCCAGAGGCCGGGCTCTGACTTGAGTGTCTCCATCTTGCCCTCGTGCCAGGTAGGTGCTCACTTAAATGTGGGTGAATGGCTTCTTCTACTTCCCCTGTATTCACGTGCTCCCCACTCCTTCACATGTTGGCCCCCTACTTTCACAGAGCAAGAGACAATCCATAAAACACGTGGGCTACCTTAGCTCTGTGGGAGGAGGCTGTTTCCTCATCCCCTGTTGTCTTGTCTCCTTATATCCGGCAGCAGGGCCATGGCCAGCACTGCTGCCATGGGCAGCTTTTCAGCCAGACAGGGGCCACTCATCATAGACTGGGGTGATTTCTCTTTGGGTTCTTCAGTTTTGAGACCTCCGTATCCTGGAGGCCCTGCCTACTCCTCTATCTACAATTTAGTTACATGAGTTTGCTGTGACTGCCTTTCCTCCTCTGCAAAAGAGCATCTACCTCACAGAGTCCTTGGGAAGATTACATCAGAAACTTGTAAAGCTCTTGGAATAGTCCCCGACACATAGTAAGCACTCAATAAAGGTTAGTTGTTTTTGTTGCCATTATTATTATTGATTACAGGAGGAAATGATGGAGCGAGACACAGCATGTTTGGGTTGACCAAGGATCAAGACATCGTTTTAGGAAATGAGAGTGACAATCTGGCTTGTTCCTTAAAGTTTCAGGCAGCCCCTGAAGAAATCTCTTGCCTGGCTCTGTCAAAGCTTCTAGATACTCTGGGCACAGATTCTGTAAACTGTACACTTCAGATCAAGGAATTTTTTTTTTTGAAATTATTAGATAAAAAGAGCCCAAAGAGTTTCAGTTACTGTTCAGGGCCCAGCCGAGGAAGAACTGAACAATTTACCACATGGGCCAGGTCACGTGTTCCCAGGTCCCAAATTGCTTTCTCCCTCTGTAAGAGGAAAACTTAAAACCTAAGCAGAAGGAAGAAACCCACCAAAAAATTCCATTACTGAAGGTTTTCTGTTTCCTCTTTTCAATTAGGCAACAAAGTGGAATATCTTCAAACGAAAACCGAAACGAAATGCCAACTTTGAAAATCCATTCTATTCCGAGGTAATTTTTAACAATTTTTCTCAGCCCAGGCATTCTTTCTTAGTATTAACTTGCTAAATCAGGCATACACTCAGATGATTCTGAGCAAATTGGCCAAGATTTGTCTTCTTCACACAAAACCATTTCCCATCACGTCGGGGTAATAAATGGTTGATTCCTGTTTCTTTGTGGTCTTAGATGGAGAGTGAACCAAAGGTTGGTGCTGCTGTGACCCCACCTCCATCACCTTCTCCCCCTGATAAGATTTCTTGGAAGAAAGGCCCAAGTCCAACCTACAGTGCAACAGAAGACACATTTAAAGACACCGCAAATCTCGTTAGAGAAGACTCTGAGGCATAGCTGTGCCAGCTATTTAGGGAATAATTAGAAACACTTTTGCACATATATTTTTTACAAACAGATGAAAAAAATTAACATTCAGTACTTTATTAAAAAGATATTTTTCCCCTGTACTCCTGTAGTTGGAAATATTTGTGGAAACAATACCTTGTGTGTCTTTTTTATTCATCTCATATTTTTACAAATAATTACCACAATGTACTATATGTATATCTTTGCACTGAAGCTATCTGAAGGTAATGCTATAAATATATTGTATATTTGTAAATTTTGGAAAGATTATCACATCATTAAATTTGCTAATGAAAGTATCTGCTGAATTGGTTGGTGATCATTACATTAAATGATCCATTGGGACTTCCCTGGTGGCACAGTGGTTGAGAATCCGCCTGCCAATGCAGGGGACACAGGTTCGAGCCCTGGTCCGGGAAGATCCCACATGCCGCAGAGCAACTAAGCCCGTGCGCCACAACTACTGAACCCACGCGCCTACAGCCCGTGCTCCGCAACGGGAGAGGCCACCGCAATGAGAAACCCGTGCACTGCAATGAAGAGTAGCCCCTGCTCGCTGCAACTAGAGAAAGCCCGCGCACAGCAACGAAGACCCAACGCAGCCAAAAATAAAATAAATTAATAAATTCATTAAAAAAAAGAAAATGATCCATTGAAGAAAGGAATTGACTTGGGGCCTTTAGCCATGTCAGAAGAGGAGGCACCACTCATAGTCCCTATAGATTTATCAAGGAAGGGAATCCAGGCCACTCCTGGGTCTGTTTTCACACATCAGCACTTAATGTTCAGTATTATATGTAACCTGATGAATAGCGTAATGATAGAGATGCAGATAACGCAGTAGGTAGAAAAGCAATTCAGTCCCACCCTTCTGCATGTTTGCGTTGTCTAACCAGAACACTGTCTCCTGTGTGTTATCTTGCTCGCTGCCAAGTCAACACTTTTATTTTAATGTCTGAGAAAGTCCCATGTCATTAAGTGCAAGTGTCCTGCAAAGAGTTTGTATCTAATCGCATGAAATTTCATTTGATGGACCATAGGGTGATTGACACCCTTGCCTGGCATCTCAGGTGGTCACCTACCCTAGAAACTGGAGCTCAGGAGCTGAATTAACTGAAAGTAAATCTGTGTCTTCATAAAGGAAGGTGCAAAACAAATACCCGTTAAGCAAAGCCTCAGCTGGGTTTGTGTTTCTGTGTGTGAAAATTTCCTTATAATGACTATTTATTTCCTCAGTTGAACATGAATAGAAAGGGAAACCGTTCTTACTGAGCCTTTTTTAGGTCCTTGGCAAAATTGTTCATTTTGAGGAGCGTAGCCCTCCTCTTGAATAGCGGCTGTAGTCTCCACAGCGGGAACCGTGGCAGGAATACACAGTTTCCACACTAAGTAGGTAGGGTTCCTGGCTCTCTGTGCTAATATTAATATGGCACATCTTTAAAACAATGAATGAATGAGTGTATGAATGGATGGATGGATGGGTGAAACATGTACTACTGATGATTTTATTCCCGAGTTCTCAGAATATTTTTGGTTCATATTTTGAGTGCTTATTGTAAATTACTTTGACATGGACTTTGATTAGAAAGCAAATGGAAATGATGCTGCTGAAAAATTTCTAATAAATGTGTATTTTATTAGACTTGTTCTGTGTGCTTCATAAGCCTGGGTCATGAATCAGTTGTATTTTGCTGTGCAGAGAGCTTGGGGCTTTGAGTGCTAGGCAGCTGGGGAACCAGAAATGCCCAGGGTTCAGGGATGGGGGGGAAGAGGAGGAGGAATCCACAGCTCACACAGCCCTGACAGGCCTGGTGGGGTGAGCTCAGGAGAGTAAACTGTAGGTTTCTGGGACTTCCCTGGTGGTCCAGTGGTTGAGACTTCACCTTCCAATGCAGGGGGTGTGGGTTCGATCCCTGGTCGGGGAGCTAAGATTCCCACGTGCCTCATGGCGAAAAAATAAAAAAACATAAAACAGAAGCAATACTGTAACAAATTCAATAAAGACTTTAAAAATGGTCCACATCAAAAACATCTTTAAAAAAGAAAACAAACTAGGTTTCCACCTGAACTCTGGTCGGGCGGCCCCCTGAATTTCCTTTCAGAGTCACCCATTTCCCCCTGCCTTTTTCCTTCCTCACACCCTAGGCCCCCAGCCAGTTTCCCATTTCGGATCTAACTGTGATGGGAGAGCAGCGAGCACGGTCACAGCTGGAGAGGGTTTTGTTCAGCCTGGGATTCGGGCTCCAGTGGGGTGCGTGAGATGTATCAGTCCACGAAGTGTGAAGTCAGAGTAAAAGGGAGCTCAAAACTGGTTGTGATTTCCAGCTTTGATATTTGTCTCAGGCCTTAAGCGCAATAAGGAATTATTCTGGGGAATTTAAAAAACGAGAATTAGTTCCCTGCTTAGCTTCATTTGTGGGTCTCCCCAGAAAGGAATCAGAAAGCCTGCTGCTGCGTTTCTGTTCTCTCCCGTGTGAGCTGGCACTTGTAGGTCAGAGCGTCAGTGGGAGGGTTGCCCCTGGTACCTGGTCGGCTCTCCCAGCCCAGGTCCTGCCCCTGCTTTACTCTCTCCATTTGGAGCAGCTGGTGGGAAGTTGTGCAAGGTTGGTGGGGGTAACCTGGAGACAGGGTGCTGTTTAGAGGATGGAAAAGCTGATGTGATTCAACATCTCATCACATGAAGCAGGAACAATTTTGCTAGCAGAAGTGTATAACTGCACAATGTAAGATCACAACCATGAGCAGGTGTGTCCATAGGAAGCTGTCAAATCACACTGGTCACCTGTCCAGGGCTTCCCATTGATTTTTTTTTTTTTTTTTTACTATTTATTCCTTTCTTCCTTCATTGATTCACTCACTCACTCACTCACTTGCCTGTGTTCTTGCCAGCACTCAGTTGCAAACATATGGACATAAGAGACCACGAGTTTAAGGAAAATATGTGAGAGGAGAACTTTTAGTGGAGAATTCCATCCATTAACTTTTTTTTTTTTTCTCCTGAATTGGGAAAAGATCACTATTATTTGATATTTGAGGTGGAGTATCTCAGGCTGGCTCAAAGATGAGAGCTAGTTAGGCCCTGGGGTTAAGGAGTGGTCTGAGGAAGCTGGTTAGAGATGCACATTCTGGAAAGAGCCCTGGCCTCACAGCCTGTAGCCCTGGGTTGTCCTTTGAACTCTCAGCCTCTCTTCAGTCTTCCCCTCTGCATTCATCCAGGTCACAAGCCACAAGTCATACTGAGGATAACATATGATTATGTGTTTCTTTTTTTTTAATTTAATTTTTATTTTATATTGGAGTATAGTTGATTTACAATGAAAAGGTTGGACGTATATGAAAGGTCTGAAAAGCCTGGGAAAGGAAGACCAGCTCTGGAGAGCATTGCCTCGTGCCGCTGGTGGCCCTAACCATGGCCATCGCAAGGTGGGGATCAAAAAAAAAAAAAAAAAAAATCACCTGGGTGTGTCAACTCCTGAATTTTACCAGCCTTGCTGAGGACTTTTAGTCACACCAATTCTGTGCCTCTTCCTGGAAGTGAATTCAGAGCATTTCGTGTGAAAATTAACCAAGCTTCTGCATTCACTTTGTGCCCATGATATTTTGGAATAAGTGATAGGAGACAAAATAAACAGGTCTCTAGAATCTATTTGACGTCATTGAGCTCACTTAGCTAAGAATATCACCAGTCATAGAATGCTGTCCCCACATTACGCAGACCAGAGAGGAAGGGCTCATATTTCTGTTCCTCTGATAACTAGTGTCCCCTCATGACAGTCATTTGCCAACAGCACAGTTTCCCAACCAATTACTTTCATCGCTGGTGCTGGGTCACACGCCTGTTGCTCATCTCTGAGGCTCAGCTGCATCTTCTATGAAATAGAGAGGTGGGCTGTGAACGTCCAGTGTGAAACTGTATGTAAAGCGTGTGCGCAGCCCACTGCCTGGCACAAAGTAAGCCCTGAATCTGCAGTAGCCATGATTATGATCATTTCTTAAGTGGAAGAGAAGGGAAGAGTTTTTTTTAAAAAAGGGAGATGTATTTTTTAAAAGCTCCTTGGTGATTTTAACATGCCGCCAAGGTTAGAACTAATCTAAATAGAAGTGGCTAATCTTCTTTAATTTTCTTTTCTTTTAAATGAAGGATGCTATGGGGGTGGTCAAGATTTTCTCCTGGCCTTTGGAAGAACGCACAGATCTTGTCTGTAATGAGGCTGGAATGAAGATGATAAAACGGAGGGTCTCATTTTATTGTCACTTAAGGGTAATGAGAAGGCAATAAGGACCCCTGGACGTGAAAGATGGGAAACCTGAGGCTGAGAAAGGGAAAATGCATATTGAGGTCACAGCATGGGGAACAGACTCACATTTCCTGTTCCAAAAATCCAGGGGTGGGACCCTGCACAAAATTCCCAGTGTCCCGCACCCAGCCCTTCGCTGAATTAAAGAACAGGTCGATGGAGGAATTTGTTCTTCTATCCCTTTCCATGGTTCCAGACTCCAAGGGACTTTAATTATGTTCTATTAGTTTCCCTGAACCTCATTGTGGCTGTAATTCCTCAGGAGGCCTTTTGGGGGCCTGGGGAGAGGAGGAGACCGGAGCATCCTGAACCTTCCTGACGGGACTTTTACCGCAAGACAGGTAGGACGCAGTCTATTTCCAAGAGTGCAGTTGTATATTTATTGCTTCTAGGTTTTCGTTTGTTGAGTTTTTATCTTTATTTTTTTGCAAATTCAGAATTTAGAGGATAAGCAACCTCGAGCTGTTCTTGGCAACAGTGCTTTGCCACCATTTTCCAAATCTTCAAGGGACCAGATTCATTCAGTGGAGGGCAATGGAGACTTTATTTGCTGCACAGAAAATGGTTCCCCACATTATGGAGGTAGTGCCTAGACTTTGGGTGTGGGGAGTCCATTTTTCTGTCGTTGGCCCTTGCCCAGGGCCTTGTGCAAATGGCTGACACAGACCTCAGTCACATAGGCAAGGAGCCCTTCTCCTGGAGAGAGCGAAGCTCTAAGTGGCCGTGTGACCTTGGGTAAGTCGTTTCACCTCCCTGATGGTTAGTAGCTTTATCTGGAAAGTGAAGTGGTTGGACAAGGTTATCGCTAAGTTCTCCTTTAGTATTCAAGTTCGATGATTTCTCTCTGCTTCAGTCTTCATTTGGAATTTGGTTCAATTCAAAATCACTGCAGCTGTTTCTGTAAGTTCCAAGCCTGTGATAGCAACTTCAAAGAAGACAGATTCGATTATAACTTCTTAGTTTTTATCCTCAAATGCTGTCTCTCTCTAGGTGAGTTATCAAAGAGATGCATTTTAGAAAATCTTTTTTTGTTGTTGTTGAAGTATCTGAAAGCCTGCCTGTCAGTTTCAGGGCTGAAAGTTGCCATGAGGGGGTTATTTTTGCAGGAAACTCCTACAAACTTCGTTTATAGAGTCAAGGCTGCAGGGGCCTTTCATGGGACCCCGGGTCCATAAGGAGTTTCCTAAGGCACATGAAGGGACCCTAGTCAGAGAGTAAGGCTGGTTGGAGGACCAGGAAGTCACCTATGAAGAGCCAGTGGCATCCTGCAGACTTCTGATGAGATGCGAGGCCCATAAATGGGCTCTGGATTAAAGAACAGATGAACCTAGAACTAAAATAAACTAATCATGATTTTCAATTCTTTGAATGTTAAACTTGAATTTATTTTTCAATTGTGGTAAGATACACGTAATGTAAAATTTTAAATTTGGATTTTTAATCGTCAGTCTGACATCTGGAGCCGTTTTTGTTTTTGTTTTTCCAAGATGGCCTTAGAAATATTCCTGTAATGGCTTTGAAAACCACTGAGGCATGGTATTCCTTCTAATATTCTGACTGTGTCAGAGCCTGTGAAAATACAGCAGGAAACACAGCTCAGCTCAGCCCAGGCCAGCAGGAAATGCCCTAGTCACCTATGTTGGCCACGTGAGTTTACTTCTCCGACTGGGTTGAGCTGGGGTGTTCAGAGTGCAAAGCCGCCAGTTAATAACTTAAGCAAATGGCCACCACGCCCTGGTTTAGGAGTCAGCCGTGGCATCTGGGAAGGTGAAATAGGGTTGGAGCCAGGGTTCTTTCCCTAGCTAGCTGGCTGACCTTGCAAAAGCTGTTGAGTTTCTCCAAACTTCTGTTTCTTACCTAAAAAAAAAAATGAAGATAATAAATTCCATAGGGTTCTCATGAGGATAGTATTTATTAATTCATTCTACAAATATTGAATGAGCATCTACTAGGTACCAAGGAATAGTATCAAGTAGTAACAGTTAACATTTCCTGAGCACTTTAAGTGAAGTATCTCATTTAATTCTGGAAGATTTATACTGGAAGTACTATTTGTACCATTTTACAGATCAGAAAACGGAGGGAGGGGCTTCCCTGGTGGCACAGTGGTTGAGAATCCTCCTGCCAGTGCAGGGAACACGGGTTCGATCCCTGGTCCGGAAAGATCCCACATGCCGTGGAGCAACTAAGCCCGTGCACCACAACAACTGAGCCTGTGCTCTAGAGCCCGTGAGCCACAACTACTGAGCCCACATGCTGCAACTACTGAAGCCCACACGCCTAGAGCCCGTGCTCTGTGGCAAGAGAAGCCACTGCAGTGAGAAGCCCGCGCACTGCAATGAAGAGTAGCCCCCACTTGCGGCAATTAGAGAAAGCCCGCGCACAGCAACAAAGACCCAACACGGCCAAAATAAATAAATAAAATAAATTAATTAATTAAAAAAGAAAAAAAAGAAAAAAGAAAACGGAGGGAGACCACAGATGAGAACATGCTGCTTTAAAAAAAAAATCATGAAATTATATTTCGATAATTATAGTTATAAAATAATTCTATAATTTTGTGTAAATTACAAAACACAATACAACATGCTTTGGCACAAGATCGTGACCTAGGAAAAAATTTCCTTTACTTTCTCCATTTTATTTCTGTGGCTCCTTAGTGACCTATACTGTCCAGCAACAACAGCTATAAGAGTAGGTATTCACTGAATCTTTCCTATGTGCCAGGACCCTTTCTAAGCACTTTCCAAGTATTAACTCATTTAATCCTCCCAACAGCTCTATGATGTAGATTATTATTATTAGCCCCATTTTACAGATGAAGAGACTGAGGTAAGAGAGGTTAAATACCTTGCACAAGGTCTTATAGGTATTAAGTATTGGATCTGGGACCCCACCTCAGTCTAGTCCCTGGGTCCACACTCCACACCATTGTGCCACACTGAGTCCTCACATAGGCAGGCAAGGAAATATCCTGCCCTACCCAGCCCCGACTTAACTCCCTCTCCATCCCCTTCCCACTCTGCCCTGACTGTCCAACAGCTTCCTAGTCTTAAAAACCTTTCCAAACTCCTGGGCTTCCCTGGTGGCACAGTGGTTGGGAGTTCCCCTGCCGATGCAGGGGACGCGGGTTTGTGCCCCGGTCCGGGAGCATCCGCGGCAAAAAAAACCTTTCCAAACTCCTATCAAAACTTCCTGTCCAAAGGAAGCCTTCAGTGACTTTTATTCTACTGAGGGCAGGCAGGTCAATGCTTTCTGGACCCTGTGGGTTAGTGTCTTGACTTCAGTTAATGCTAATGCAATTTAATAAGAACCCTTGGAGGAGAGGGCTCTGGTCACATGAGGGAACTCTTTGGGCTGGACTGGCTCCTGGGTGCTCCTTCCCCAGTTAGGTGCTGGCTTCTCTCCCTATGAAGGGCCACGCCAGCCCCACCCACCTGTGCCATCCAGCATTAACCTTTTCTTCACGCAGTCATTAGCCTTTAAGTATATAATGAACCAACACCTTGATTTATTCTGCAGAGAAATAAATCTGCCAGGACAGGCTGAATATTCCTGGTGTGTCTCCTGCTGTGTCTGACCGTGAGGCTCTTGTTTCTGAGAAACAAAAGAGGCAGAAAAATGTGAAAGGCAGGAGAAATGATTGTTCTGAGCTCCGTCTCAAAACGGATGGTGGAGTCAAACAGCTAGGACAGCTAAACCTACCCTAGATGTTATTTGTAATTTCCCGGGCAGGGAGGGAGGCTGTGTGTGTGTGTGCGTGTGTGTGGTGTCTTTCTTTAATCAAGTGAGATTCACACCCTTTTTCTGCCCTCACAAGACCTTCTAAGCTCATCTCCATTCTAGTCCTGGTATACATTTTAATAATCCCTTTTCTTGTCTCTCTCTCCAACCCTGTGTCAATGTCCCAGGGATAATGACCATCTTTCACTCCTCTCTCCATAGCTCCTAACATTGAACCTGGCACTTAATAAGTGCTGAATAAATGTTAGTTAAGGAAATTAGTGAAAAAAAGTTAAAGGCTAAGGCAAGAAAGAAATCCATCAAATCCTGAGCCTCCAGTGAAAGATGCATGATCTCACGAGCACGTTCATATCCTGTCTACCTCACGGGATGGTTCAGAGCTCATGTGTGTGGTGACTTCGGTCACGATCAGGTGCCATTTAAATTTGTACTTTGACTTTATTCTTCTAAGTTCCTGGGACTCGTAAAGGCTTCTTATTGAATAGAATGGTCAAATATGTGGGCATATACCCTGAGAAAGCCATAATTCAAAAAGACACATGCACCCCAATGTTCATAGCAGCACTATTTACAATAGCCAGGACATGGAAGCAACCTAAATGCCCATCGACAGATGAATGGATAAAGAAGAAGTGGCACATAGATACAGTGGAATATTACTCAGCCATAGAAAGGAACGAAAATGGGTCATTTGTAGAGACGTGGATGGACCTAGAGACTGTCATACAGAGTGAAGTAAGTCAGAAAGAGAAAAACAAATATCGTATATTAAAGCATATATGTGGAATCTAGAAAAAATGGTACAAGTGAACCTATTGGCAGGGGAGGAATAGAGACGCAGATGTAGAGAATGGACTTGTGGACACAGTGGGGGAAAGGGGGGTTGGGGTGAATTGGGAGAGTGGGATTAACATATATACACTACCATGTGTAAAACAGATAGCTAGTGGGAACCTGCTGTATAGCACAGGGAGCTCAGCTCGGTGCTCTGTGATGACCTGGAAGGGTGGGATGGGGGGGGGGAGGTCCAAGAGGGAGGGGATGTATGTATACATATAGCTGGTTCACTTTGTTGTACAGCAGAAACTAACACAACATTGTAAAGCAACTATACCCCAATTTTAAAAAAAGACATCTGAAGAGTTAACCTCATGCTCTTCCAGAAAGATGACTGAGAGGAGATGAGCTATTACTAAAAGCTCACCTGGCGGTAGGCAGGGAAGCTCCACCCCTCCCGTGTCACTCAACCCCTAAAACTTACCAGTGCTCGTGTATAAGACAGGGCTGTGGACAGCCACTCACAGAACCAGGCTGGCTGTCTGGCCTTTTGAGACCAAGCTGGCTAGGAGCCTAGGCCTGCGACAGCTGGTGTCCGCCGAGCAGTTGGCACATGCTCTTCTGCACATAGGCCCTTGTTCAGGGGATACACCAAGCTGAGGGAGGTACTGTTATGAGCATCCCCATTTTATGGAGGAGGAAACTGAGTCACAGAATTAAAACAGCCTGCTCAGGATCGCGCGGCCAGGAAGTGGCAGAGCCAGGTTTTGAACCCAGGAGCTTTGACCCAGAGCCACGTTTCTAACCAGGGTCAGAACTGCTTCCTGGTTCGTCTCTATGACCTGAGACACGATGTAATGGAAGAGTCCTGTTCCAGGGAGGAGGAGATCCAAGTCTCAGTCCAGGTTGGCCAAAATTCAGCGACGTGATCTCAACAAGTTGCCTGCTTTTTGTGTTTCTTAAAAGGGGATAGAAGATCACTGCTTTACAACCTAAATATCCATTGACAGATGAATGGACAAAGAAGATATGGTACATAAATACAATGAAATATTACTCAGCCATAAAAAAGAATGAAATAATGCCATTGCAGCAACATGGATGGACCTAGAGATTACCATACTAAGGGAAGTAAATCAGACAGAGAAAGACAAATATCATATGATATTGCTTCTATGTAGAATATAAAATGTGACACAAATGAACTTATTTACAAAACAGAAAGAAACCCACAGACATAGAAAACAAACTTATGGTTACCAAAGGGGAAGGTGGGGGAGGGATGAATTGGGAGTATGAGATTAACAGATACAAACCACTGTATATAACATAGATGAACAACAAGGATTTACTGTATAGCACCAGGAACTGTATTTAATACCTTGTAATAACCTATAATGGAAAGGAGTATGAAAAAGAGTATATATGGATATATGTATAATGGAATCACTCTGCTGTATACCTGAAACATTGTAAATCAACTATACTTCAATTTAAAAAAATGAAAAAAAATTAATTTTTTTTAAAAAGATCACTGCTTTAAAGTCTTTCATAAAGGAAGACCCTCTTTAATTAATTACATGGGACCCATGCTTTGAAAGTAACATTAATCAAAAGAAGTATATTTGTTGAGTAGCAATTACCTTGTTTTCCATTTTGAATTACTGAAGTCAAATTAGAGTTTGACTCAGTTTCAGTGAGGTCCTGCTTGTACATTTCACCTAGTTTCCACCTTCTGTTTTCCTGTGTCCCATCATGGATTATTTTTCTTTCTTAGTCTTAGCCACCATTTTCTATGTAATAAGTCTATCTGTTTACTCAGTTTTGTCTGTCTCTCCCTCTAGAGTGTAAGCTTCTGTGTGGGCCAGCAACTCACTGCCTTATTCTCCTCTGTATCTTCAGGGTCTAGCACCTAACAGTTGCTTGATGAGTTGTTGGACTAATGAATAAACTGACTTACAGGTATTGATAAGCCTGTTAGCTGAGGCTATTGAAGGGTAAGCACACCATTTCAATCTGGCTTTTTTTTAATTTTTTTATTTATTTTTGGCCGCGTTGGGTCTTTCTTGCTGCATGCGGGCTTTCTCTAGTTGCAGTGAGCGGGTCTACTTTTCGTCCTCAGGCTACAGGCTCACGGGGTTCAGCAGTTGTGGCTCGCGGGCTGTAGAGCACAGGCTCAGTAGTTGTGGCGCACAGGCTTAGTTGCTCCACGGCATGTGGGATCTTCCTGAACCAGGGCTCTAACTCATGCCCCCTGCATTGGCAGGCAGATTCTTAACCACTGCTCCACCAGGGAAGCCCCAATCTGGCTTTTACCAATATTGAAAATAACTTGAAGAGCTCCATTTTTGCACTTTAAAAGTCTGTAGACGCTGGGTTGGGAAGGGCTGGATGGCATGGCCTCTAAGCTCCCATCTGCTTCTGAAATTTCACAACCCAGTGGTTTTCCTTTGTGAAGGCGGCTGGAGAGATTCACTGAAGGCGGGACACTAGGAGGTGGTTTTCCCCCACTGATGTAATTCATGGGAAGTAGGGAATGCTCTGGTGCCACCCACTAATACCCATCTGTCTCCAAGCAGGGTGACCCGAAGGCCAGATGACAGCATAACTGTATTCATTCTGGAGAGACGTCCATGGTAGCAGGACTTCTTTAAAGGTCCCAATTGAGAGCAAACCTATAACCTTTCTGCTCAGTTAATGTATAAGTTGAAGGAATTAGAAAAAAATTATCCTCTCTCCTATACATATGAATGATTCTTGGATCTATCCTTTTATGAAACTAAATATTAATATTATGGGACCTCATGAATGTTGTGGAAAGCCATGTGTACAGCTATAACGATGAGTGGGACAAAGGCAAGCTGGGGAGAGGGAGAAGCTCAACTCTGAGGCAGTTGCCATGGAGGCCTCAGCCAATGACATAGGATGCTCTGGAGCTGGGAATGGTCCTTCTGAGTTATCCCTAATTGAGGCTGGGGCCAAGCCTTTTGTCTCTCCATCAGCCCAACATTGGCTACCAACCACTCTGTTTTAGTCTGTTCAGGCTTCTATAACAGAATGCCATAGACTGAGTGACTTATAAACAATAGAAATTTATTTATTTCAGTTCTGGAGGATGGGGAAGTTCAAGATCAAGGCACTTGCAGTTTCAGTGTCTGGTGAGAACCCACTTCTTGCTTCCTAGACAGACGGCCATCTTCTCACTGTGTCCTCACATGGCAGAAGGGATAAAGGAGTTCTCTGAGGTCTCTTTTATAAGGGCACTAATCTCATTCAGGAAGGCTCCACCCTCATGACCTAATCACCTCTCAAAGGCCCCACCTCCAAATACCATCACATTAGGGGTTAGGGTTCCACCTATGAATTCTGGAGGGACACAAACATTCAGTGTCTATCACACCCCCGTAAGCTTGTGTGAGGCAGCACACTGGCTGAGGGCAAGTCCATCAGAGGACATAGTCCTGAGCCCTGAGCAGCTGGGGGCTGGGTGCAGACGCCCCAAATAGGGATCCGGAAGGAGCACCAGAGAGTCTTTAACTTTCCTCTGTTGCTGTCACCATATCCTTGCATACTTGATTCGCCAGAATGGAATAAAGTAGAACAAATTTCCCAGCCAGGACTGTGTTGCATTCAGCAAAGGATGAATCAGCCTGAAAACAAAGATGGCCTGGCCCTCCATTTGCCAGACCTCCTGGCAGAGCAGCCAACCCAAGAATAAGCACCGGAGGAAGGTTCCTAACTGTCCTCCCTCTGTCCTCACCTTCTCACTTACCCTTTCCCTCTTCTTAGTTTTATTCTCCAGCTAAGCTGTCAGAGGCAGCCTTTGAGGGGTGTGTCGTTGGTCCTTGGAGAAGGAGGCTGAGGGGGCAGCGTGGGAAGGGGCTTGCACCTCCAGGTTGGGTGGCAGGGATGGGGATGGGAGTCTTCCTTCTGAGTCAGAATCCTTTTGCTGACAGAACCACACATATGATAGCTCTTTTAAATGGAGGAGATGCCCAATTGTCTTCCTAGAACTTAAAACTGAGCTAGGTGGCACCAAAAGTTCTATCTTGCAGAAGAGGGACATTTTGATCCTGTAGATGTAAAGGGCGTTTCTCTAAGGTCACATGTTAGCAGACGAGGTGTGTCCTGGGTTTGTTTGTTTGTTTTTGTCTTTGAAGAACAATGAATCACCCTAAAGAACTAAACAGATATTCAGTTCTAGGAAGTTCAGGAGTGTGAGACTGTGCTGTCCTGGACTTAGCGAGCCTACTTTCAGACCTCAGGGGAAGCTTGGTCCCTCTAGGTGTCTACTTGCTTCTTTAGCTCTTTGACTAGTGAGTGTGCATGTTTCATACTGGATTGCAAAGGAAATTTATATTTTCTAATTTCTTTTCTTTTTGCATAAAGTATACCAATCCTTCAGATTCCAGGTAACAGCTTTTGGATGAACCTACTATTCCAAATGTTTTATTTCAAGATGGAACGATCTATAACATGACTCACCCATTTGACAATTATGGGTTCTTGTGGCTTCAAGGAGGCTTGAGAAAACCACTAATTAGATCCACGGAGGCAGTGGTCATAAAGACAGCCCGCACCCTCCCCGTTCACATATGGGCCAGGGCTCCCACACTTCCTGTCCCCTCTACCCTCCTCTCAGCTTGGGGGAAAGGTGAGACCTCTTAAGAGTCTGTGAGTTCAGAAGACAAGGAAGGGAAGAGGCTGACAAAAAGCACAAACAGCCCGGGGCCGTTGAGCCTGGGTTTTGGACCCCATCTGTGGAGGGGGCAGGAGCTGGGGAGCACTGGCTCCCAGGTGGCCCACTGCTGAAGACAAGGACTCAGGCATCACAGGGAGCCTGGCTTGGAGTCCTAGTTTCATTACTTAACCAGCATATTCTTGCAGTGCATGATTTAATCTCCAGGCACCCGAGGCTTGGTTTTTTGTTTGTTTGTTTTTGACTGAGTAAATTGGGGGTATGACCTTTGCATGCTCCTAGGTTGTTAGGAAAACTAAATGAGATAATGCACAGGAATGTAAGCTCCGTGAGGACAGGGACATTTGTTTCATTGGTGCTATAGTCCAAATGCTCACATCATTCTTCTTGGTGCTGAAATATTTGACAAACCACATAGCACAGGGCCTGGATTACAGCTAATGCTTGTAGCAACACAGCTGCTGTTCTTCTGCTGGGGATGCTTCCCTACACCCTGATGCTTGCAAATCTGAACGTCTGCCAGGAGCTCTTGTGCGTACTCACGGGAGCGCCAACGCGCAGTCAGCCCTCGCACTTGCTCACGAGTTGATTGGCTGGTTTCCTTCAGTGAGTCGGCAGATGGCAGACCTATGCAGAGGGACCCTGGGATTAGGGCAGCAGGTCCAGTGCCGTTGCCTGGAGCCTGCTGAGGGTGGGCCAGCCTGGGGTGGGTCAGCCTGGGGTGGGCATGGGGGACTGCCAAGCTGAAGGATTTCAAATGGCGGGAGTCCTGGAATGCTTGAGGAGAGGCTGTTAGGTGCTGGGGAAGGGGGGAAATGGCAGGGAGCCAAAGACGCAACGGCCTTGGTTAGTTTTAGGAAAGTTGCCAGGAAAGCAGAAAGATCTTTTCCTTTTCCTTTTTCTATATTCTTCTCTCTCTTAGAATGGAGCCTAGTACTGTTGGTTCTACAGCTGAGCCACATTTTGGGTTCACGGGCTCTTGCGAGCTGGACAGGGACCTGGACCCCCGTTGTTTCTATGAGAAATTCATTCTCAGTTCCAAAGAGATGATGAAGGGCCTTGGTCTCAGAGTGAAACCCGTTCTGTGCTCTGTCCTGGAATCCAGACAAATCAGGGCTTGTTTTTGGTGGGAGTCATTGGAGAGTTCTGTTTGCATACTAGAGACCTCGCAGGCCCCCGGGAAGAGCACAGGCAAATTCTGGGGCTGACAGTCGGTCCCAGGGCAGAAAATTCTTGAATAAATTGGAGGGGTGCAAACTGGAGGCCAAACACCCTTCAACATCCTTGACATGCTAGGAAGTGTTCTAGTGGGGGGAAGAACTCCACTTGAAGAGAGAGCCATGCACCAGCTGGTCCGGAGGCTAGCTGAGTTTCAAGGAACATCTCGACAGGGGCTATCAAAGGGTTCATATTTTCTCCCAGCCAGGTTCCTAAGGGGGCCTGGGGCACATGCAGGGGGAAAGACGCCCATGAAATGAGCAGAGAAGGCCAAGGGAAGATGTGCAACACTAGGGGTATTAAGGACACCCAGAGAAGAAAGTCCTTTCTTAGGAACCCCGTCAAAGATTGATCATGCTGGTGGGAGGGGTCCTCGCCTGGGAGAGCAGTGACATGGCCATGTCAGGTCTGAACAGGGAAGGTGACCAGATCACCCTTCAGTAGCCAAGGACTGACCTGGTCACCCGGGGGATGTCGGGTGCTGGGAAGAGGGCAGTTGGCAGGACTATTGGTACCCACAGCCTCCTGGCTGCCCAAAAGATGCAGAGCCCCACTCACCCTGCCTGAATATAACCTTCTTGGCTACTGTCAGAACTAGAGCTACATGTATAAAGAGACTTCTGGAATACACGACTTTTGAAATCTGGGGACTTACTTGAATGGATCTCAGCTTGGGGTCTCCTCCCACCTTCCCTCTAATGAGGAAGAGAGAGGAGGAGCCGGCCAGATGGTACCAGTGTTAATGGACCAAGCACAGTACATAAGGTAGAGTTGTTTCCAGTTAGTTCCCTGCCTCCCCTTGTTAGCTATGGCAAACTGATTGGACGGAGTTTCACCCAAAGGGCAGCCAGATCGCTTCTTGCTGCCTCCTTCTCCTCTCGCTGCCCTCAGTAAGAATGCTAGGAATTGTTGCCAAAGGATCAGAATAAAAGAAATGGGACACCAGCGGTTGACCCGATGCAGCTGGGAGTCCAGCTGCTATCTTGATGTTGTGTTTCTCTAGAACATTGCAGCTCTTTTCACAGATCATAAAATGTTGGGTTAGCTTCAAAAAACATGCCAGCATGTGTCAATTATCCTCAGTAAGGAAGGCGGAGGGGAAACAAAATTGCATAAGAGAAGTTAAAAGGTAACTCCTAGGGTCTTCCCTGGTGGCGCAGTGGTTGAGAGTCCACCTGCCGATGCAGGGGACACGGGTTCGTGCCCCGGTCTGGGAAGATCCCACATGCCGCTCCGCGGCTGGGCCCGTGAGCCATGGCCGCTGAGCCTGCGCCTCCGGAGCCTGTGCTCCGCAACGGGAGAAGCCACAACAGTGAGAGGCCCGCGTACCGCAAAAAAAAAAAAAAAAAAAAACGTAACTCCTAAACCCAAGCTTAGCAAGTGGTTTCCACTTCACTCACCCTGGGTGTCACCCCATCAAGAGGAGTTGCCAGAAAAGAGCCATTTGGTGCCCACTGCCCAGTGGAGGCTCTAGGGCCCCGAGGGGATTCAGTTGATCTGACGGGGGAGGCGAAAGGACAAAGGCCAAGGGTAGTAAACTCAGGGACGCATCCGCTCAATTAGGAGATACCCACGGCCGCTGGGCTGGCAGGAGATCTTGACGCTCCAGGGCTGCTCGGATGCTCTGTGCCTCTGGAAGGTGATTCGTGGTTCCTGAGCCTCACTTTTTCCCTTCTTAAAAAATGTGACTCCTAATACCTGCCCCCATCTCAATAAGGAGATAAAATCCAAGAAACGTTAAAAGGCGTTGACACCTCAGAGAAGGTTCTGTGTAGGGGTGGTGGCCACAGGAGCAGCAGGTGCCTAAGTGTGTTTCATACAAAAGGCAAGGGTTATTATCAAAAACAGCAGGAGCCTTAGGGGCTATAGGAGCTGGAGAACATTGCTGGGAGCGTGGTGTTGGGTGTGGGATGGCGGTAATCTTCTACCAGCCTGCAGAGGTGGGTCCTGGAGGTTTTCTTTTCACCCATGTTAGTGCAGCAGTCACGTTCCATGCGACACTAAGGCCACTTCTTCCCGGTTCTGCACTAGCACATAGAACATAATCTCTGCCTGGTCTCCACCCTACATCTCCTGCAGCAAAATCTTGAATTCCCCTGCTCCCCAAGAACACCAAGGCAAAGAAACATCTACAAACTCTGATTCCTTTCACAGAGCACCAGGAATTTTGAACGTGGGTGTAATTCATCTCCTAGGAACTAAACATTTTTTTCGTTGTTTCTTTACCATTCAGCTGTTTATATTGGTTTGGTATGACAGCTGATTCGGGCTTTATTTAAATGTGTCCCTTTCCCCACGGGCAGGGTGGACTTGCCATTGGGTTCATCAGTTAGCGCCTACTGTGTGCCTGCCCCGGTCCTCAGAGAGGGAGGTGTGGGAGAGCCTGACCATCACGTTTGTGTCTCCGAAAAGCAGTGGATAATGATGAAAATTCTTTTTTATAATTATGCTTGCCCGGCAAATTCCCCAAACTCGTTGTCACATCTTGTTACCCAGATGTGCCTGCCTCTGAAGTGCCCCCCTCCAGGCCCTCCTCCGGGGAGCAGGCAAACAAAGGAAGAAGTATGGGGGCCAAAGTGATTATTGGGACCAGAGTGACAAGATGGAGGGACTGTAAAGAAATGATACGCAGAATTAGCAGCCTGGCAAGTTTACAGACGTTACTCATTAAGATTTCCCCGAATATGTTGATGGGGTCTTTGTAGCAAACTTTAGCTTCGTAACCATGTTAGTAGTAATGAAAATAGAGAACTGAAGTTGATTGACAGAACTGCATAGTGCCCGTTTATCCATTCCCAAGCTTTTGTGAGAAGGGGAGGCGAAATGTCTTTGGCATTTAGTGGTCAAGACCCCAGCCATCTTTCTCTCTGGTCTGAAAAGTGCTTTGGCTCCAGCACGAGGAGGTCAGTGGGAGAAAACAAGCAAAGGTCAGACTACTTTTTCTTTCTCCTTTCTTTTTTGTTAGTCACGGTGAGTGATTGGATTTTTAAAAGGATCCAAAAGCATGCAACGGGAGACTTGAATATTCTGATTTGCATATTCGTGTCAAACCTGGGTTGCCAGCCCTCAGTTATTTCAAAGGCTGTTGCCAAGAGCCCAGCTTCGAAAGGCCTCAGTATGTCAGGGGCACCTGGGGCCTCTTCATGGGGCTTCAGGAACTGAGAACACCCTGCCACTCCCCCTTCTTTCTGCTGTTTTCTGGGCTTCCCTGGGTGAAACGAAAGACAGCTTCTCCAAGGGGCTGACTTCACCCGTCCAGCACCACTTCCTTCGTGAAGACATGTAAGCACAGTGAGCTGTGGGCTCAGAACATGGGCAGGACTTGGGAGATGGCGGTTAGTTTTCTTTTATGCCTTGTAGTATTTTTGATACCCTGTTTTAAAAAAAAAACATTATTATATTAATCATTGATTGTGTTCTGCATTCTGGGTTATCCTAGAAGCTAGCAATAGCGGGGCTGGGAGGATTATGGTTTTCCATCCGACAGAGGGAACTTGTTTTTTACCGTCTTTTCATAGAACTAAACTACAGCATGTCAGATTTAGATGGTCTAAAAGGAAGACTTCTCCAGTAGGAAAAGCTATTAAAGAAAGAAACGAGTTCATCTGGAAACGGTAGATTTTAATCCGTTAGAAGTGATATTTCTTAGGGGTAGAACGAATGATGATGTTCCTTCTCAATGAGATCGAACAGGAACTGCACGGTCCTGCCTGGGAATCCCAGGGATTTTTATGAGCATCAGGTGCCCCCTAGTGTCCAAGTGGCAGTATTGGCCTTGCATGCTTTGATCCCAACAAAACTGGAGCACGGGTACGGGGACTTGGGAGGGGAATCTCAATTTGTCTCCATTTGTTTCCTGGGGCCAGAGGTGTTGGGGGAGGAATAGAAGTAGGGAGGGGCCTGGTGTTAGGAAGTGGCTTATCCAGTCCCCTGGAAGCTGCAGTTCCTGCACCCACACCGTTTGAAGAAAGAGCTGACTGTGCATCCTTACCGAGTATCACCATGAGGGGACCAGGTCCGTGCAGTGGAAAGAGCTTAACGCTGGGAATTAAAGAGACTGGAGCTCAACTCCTGACTTCTTGGACTAAGCACTTAATCCTTTGAATGGAGCCGCCTTCAAAATGGTGGCAGGAATAAGTGTATTTCAGAGACAACTCTTGTGAAACTCCTGCCCCCTTTCCCCATGCCTGTTCCTCATCCCAGATTTGAAACAGCTTCCTGGGTCCAATTCACTTGACACACAGCTATGTGGGCTGGCTTCATGCATATACTATTTCTTTGTAAAAATATTATAAAGGTTTGTGGGTTTTTCATTTGTTTTGGGCTGCTTTAATTGATTTTTAGAAGTCAGTCTCCTTCAAACTTGACCCTGAAATAGCTCATGCAACCATTTCCACCTGAGATGTGGCCATTGCACTTTGACAATTATGAGACACAGCTGGGCCTTCAAGTTTGTCCGGCCTGCCAGCCAATGAGGAAATCCACTATCGGGGCCCTGGAGGCTCTGGCATAGTACCTCCAGGCAACAAAACTCTCGTCTTGCTGATATAGTGCCTCTGGCTTCACTAGAAGTCGTGAATAGATTTTCCTAGTGACCCACTCCAATGTAATATCAGAATATCTTCATAACAAATCCCAAATCTTTTTCGCATCTAATTTTTCTCCTATCTTTAACTCATTTGGGGCAGCTTTTCTATCACAGAAGAGTTTGGATTTAATCAGAAAATACTCTTCTGCCTTCCATTTTCACTATGGAGGGAGGAAAGAGGGATTATTTTTAGCTTAGGTAGGTGAGGTAAATTGGGACTCTTTACAGAGTAACTTCTCTGACTATAGCCTTAACTACTTAAAAGAAAGAGGACTAAATTAGAACACATGAATAGGTCATTTTGAAAACTTGCCGTGTGGTGGGGAAGGGACAGCAGAGATGGAGACATGCACAAGTGTCTGGTGAACCAGGGTTGGCTTCCAGGCCAGTCAGAGGTGTGTGCGTGTATGTGTGTGTGTGTGTGTGTGTGTGTGTCCCCTTGGGCATGACACTCGACCTCTCCCAAATCTCTAGTTTTCTCATCTGTAAAATGAGGCATCATAATAGCGCCTACCACAATGTTGTTGAGAAGATTATATCTGATAATGCATTATAGCCCACATTCACATAAAAATTGTTCCATAAATGGTATATCTACTATTATTCACTTCACTTTCTTTCTGCTTTCACTGATTTTGGGTTCATCTTGTACCTTTTGGAAGCTTCCTTGGCAATTTGCAGAAGTACAGGTGGTCTTAACGTTACTTCCTGCTGAAATGGAAGCGCAGTTGCTATTTTAACCACCTAGGGATTAGATGCAGAGAGAGATCCTATGCAACCCTGCAACAGGACATTCTGCAGCTCTCAACTTGGCTCTGAAAACAGAATGTGCTCAGGAAATGCTTGTCACCTAACTTGGAGCCAAGTACAATGCCAACTAGGAAATACACTAACACTTACACATGCAAGCATCCCCTCAAGTACCCTCTCTCCAGCACACGGCTTCTGGGAGTTGAGGGGTGCCCCAAGTGGGGTCCCCCTGGTTTGCTCTTGGTTTGGGTTTAGATGGAGACATTTATAACCAAGACCCTTAAGTCAGGTCCCCTAAATGATGTTTCTCTTGTCCCCTAAATAAGGACAGGACCTCCCAATTATGTCAAACCCCCCCCCCCGCTTTGTTTTTATTCCACAGTACCCTTGTTGGACTTTTGGGATTAAGCATGATGGCTCAAGTTCAAAACCCAACCACAGAGTTTCCTGTGGTTTCCACTGCATTTCATTACACGGTGCTAGAAAAATACAAGGGGAAATGATGCTATGTCACCCAGGAGAAAAGCAGTGATTTCGGCAAGCTTCTGATAGTGCAAAAGCAATCAATACCAGACCCAAATGCCATGGAAGATTTTTGTCTGAGGGCCCATTCTTACACCAAGATGAATGTGATGGTTATTTTTGATATCATTTTCACAGTTCCAAACTCTGTATGGAAGACCAAGTAAATCGATTTCACTGATAAGAGATATAATTTCTCAGTGCTGTGGCTTCGATATTCTAAAAATATATACTCACTGAGCAAGAAGGGCCCTTAGCAGCATCTGTTGCAGGGGGCTGCCTCTAAGAGGCTGTCCAGCGAAGAAGCTGATGGCCCTCACCGTTACCCACCAGCTCTAGGTGCTGCGGAAGTTGAGTATCCTATCTGAGCTTTCATCTTCTTTGTAACCACCTCGAAGGGCTGTTGTGTGAGGATTAAGTGAGGTAATTGTGCATATAAGACAATTAACACAGCGCTTGCTGTGCATGTAGTAGCTGCTCAATATTTGGTACCATCATTACCATCATCATCACATCATCTTCGTTATCTTATTTCAGCAACGCTTCAGGGATGATGGTGTTGGAGCTCTTAGATTTCTACTGAGTCACTCTTTGAGGTCTCTTATCTTTCTCACAGGAGAAGTGGCCCATTTCTTATCCGAGCCCCGTTCTGCTGTGACTCTGACAGATAACGCTGCTTTCAGGGCCCCTGTTCCCTTTTCTTTGAACAGAGATCTGAAGGGCCTTGCAACCCCGCCTCTCTCCATTCGAACACTCTTCTAGTAGCTGAAGGCTTTGCCAGGTCCGTCCTGCATCTTGGACTCCCTTCCTCTGTAGTCACAGAACCTTGGGTGGGACTCTCCACGGAGTGGGTGCTGAGAAAACGGCGACCAAAGGATGTTCTGTGGGGCTCTTTTTTCTCACGCTCTACATCCAATCCCTTCTTATCACGCTTAACTTACAAAATTGGGAAAAACAAAAGGCAGAACAATTGATCTTGTCTTCGGCCAATGCATTCAAATAACAGGCTGAGTTGGGGCTGACCTACACTAAGTTCTGCCATGAACCAAGGCCAATTTGAGAAGGTGCCAATAGAATGAACAATGCTGACATTTATTGAGCACCATGCTAAGCTTTGCCAAGCATTCACTAATTTAATTCTTGTAACTGTCTGAGGGACAGTTACACCCAGTCTACAGATGAGGAAACTAAGGTAGAGAAATTAAGTACCCTGCCAAAGGTGAAGCCAGTGCTAAGGGCAGAGCTTGGTTTTGACTCCAGCATCTTGATCCAAGAGTCCTTGTCCTTAACCACGTGTGAAGCACCTCTGGACAGATTTATCACAATTTTTTTAAAGGCACTCACTTGGGAAAGATGCTTAGAGGCAAGAAACCGGACCAGGTGAGTTTCTAAGGATTCCTTTCACTCCAAGATTCTGCCAAACCAATGCCGTGTTAGTACCATCACATGGTTCTGGAATAAAGTAGGACAAACTGGGTGGCGCAGATGACAGAAATTTATTGTCTCGCAGTTCTAGAGGCCAGGAGTCACGGTTGGTTCCTCCCAAAGGCTGTGAAGGAAAGATCTATTCTGGGCTTCTGTCCTTGGCTTATAGATGGTGGTCTTTTCCCTGCGTCTCTCCACATTACATTGTTTTCCCTCTATATGTGTAGGTCTCTGTGTCCAAGTTTCCCTTTTTTTAAAAAAAATAAATTTATTTATTTTATTTATTTATTTTTGGCTATGTTGGGTCTTAATTGCTGTGCACGGGCTTTCTCTAGTTGTGGCGAGCGGGGCTATTTTTCGTTGTGGTGCACGGGCTTCTCACTGCAGTGGCTTCTCTTGTTGTGGAGCACAGGTTCTAGGTGCGTGGGCTTCAGTAGTTGTGGCATGCAGGCTCAGTAGGTGTGCCTCGTGGACTCTAGAGCACAGGCACAGTAGTTGTGGCGCACAGGCTTAGTTGCTCCGCAGCATGTGGGATCTTCCTGGACCAGGGCTTGAACCCGCGTCCCCTGCATTGGCAGGCGGATTCTTAACCATTGTGCCACCAGGGAAGCCCCCAAGTTTCCCTTTTTATAAGGATACCAGCCATATTGGATGAGGGCCCACCCTAATGGCCTCACTTTATGCTGATTTCCTCTGTAAAGACCCTATCTCCAAATAAGGTCACATTTGGAGGTACCAGAGGTTAGGACTCCAGCATATCTTTTTTGAAGGGAGACACAATTCAAACCATAACAGCCACCCCCTCTGTCATTTTGAAGTAGTAGTCAGCAGGGAAGTAGTTTACTTAACAGGAACTGTCCAGGAGGTTTAGCTCTTGGAGTGGAATGGGCAACTTTGTTAATACCTCATTTGCTACTTTTAGCCAATAATCCAGTAAGTTGGTCTCTAGGTTCTCATCTACAAAAATAAGAAATAAAGGAAGAAAAGGAAGGTTTCAGTCAGTGTCTAACTTTTAGGAGCCCTTGACTCTTGATAACATGGAATGGACTCTCGGTGAATCAGACACTATTTAGGAATTAGATATCACCCAAAGAGAATGTATTGTTTTCTAATTGGTTTCCTAAAAGAGTTAATTACCCTCTCATAGAAGAGCAGCTTACCTTCAGACTTATTTATTAATGCATTGGTGATTCCACTTGTAACTGCTAATGTTGATAAATAGCATTATGTCCTTTCTTGTTGTTTGTTTTTTGATGACATTTATTAGAGAGAGAACTGTGGATGTGAACAAATCCAGTTCAAAGTACACCCAATACACTAAGGTCTCTACAGAAAAATGTATGTGCTATATTCATTATTTTTAGAATCTAGTGATCCTATAAATCATTTTTGTTAGCTAGCTACATAATGAAATCTTATGACATTATACTACTACATTTTGGATAATGCTAACTATGTGATATTGCCCATCATGAAATGAGAAATGTAAAAATTAAGGATTCCATAAAAATCAAAACATAGATTTCACAAACTGAAAATCATAGCTATTTCAAAGTAGAAGGTGAAATGAGTTTACTGTAACTTCCCAGAATCCCACTTGATAATTTATACGAGGTTCTCAGCAATGTTACTTTTTTAACTTGAAAATTATTGTTTAAGGAGTTTTAGGTCATAGACTTGATCTTTTTCTGGACAATTTTACCATTTCTTTCTTTTTTTTTTTAAACATCTTTATTGGAGTATAATTGCTTTACAATGGTGTGTTAGTTTCTGCTTTATAACAAAGTAAATCAGTTATATGTATACATATATCCCCATATCTCCTCCCTCTTGTGTCTCCCTCCCACCCTCCCTATCCCACCCCTCTAGGTGGTCACAAAGCACCGAGCTGATCTCCCTGTGTTATGCAGCTGCTTCCCACGAGCTATCTATTTTACATTTGGTAGTGTATATATGTCCATGTCACTCTCTCACTTCGTCCCAGCTTACCCTTCCCCCTCCCCATGTCCTCACGTCCATTCTCTACGTCTGCGTCTTTATTCCTGTCCTGCCCATACATTCTTCAGAAACTTTTTTTTCCTTAGAGTCCATATATATGTGTTAACATATGGTATTTGTTTTTCTCTTTTGACTTACTTCACTCTGTATGACAGTCTCTAGGTACATCCACCTCACTAAAATAACTCAATTTCATTTCTTTTTAATGGCTGAGTAATATTCCATTGTATATATGTGCCATATCTTCTTTATCCATTCATCTGTTGATGGACACCTAGGTTGCTTCCATGTCCTGGCTATTGTAAATAGAGCTGCAATGAATACTGTGGTACATGACTCTTTGAATTATGGTTTTCTCAGGGTGTATGCCCAGTAGTGGGATTGCTGGGTCATATGGTGGTTCTATTTTTAGTTTTTGAAGACCCCTCCATACCGTTCTCCATAGTGGCTGTATCAATTTACATTCCCACCAACAGTGCGAGAGGGTTCCCTTTTCTCCACACCCTCTCCAGCAATTATTGTTTGTAGATTTTTTGATGATGGCTGGTGTGATGTGATACCTCATTGTAGTTTTTATTTGTATTTCTCTAATGATTAGTGATGTTGAGCATCCTTTCATGTGTTTGTTGGCAATCTGTATATCTTCTTTGGAGAAATGTCTATTTAGATCTTCTGACCATTTTTGGATTGGGTTGTTTGTTTTTTTTGGATATTGAGCTGCATGAGCTGCCTGTATATTTTGGAGATGAATCCTTTGTCAGTTGCTTCATTTGCAAATATTTTCTGCCATTCTGAGGGTTGTCTTTTCATCTTGTTTATGGTTTCCTTTGCTGTGCAAAAGCTTTTAAGTTTCATTAGGTCCCATTTGTTTAGTTTTGTTTTTATTTCCATTTCTCTAGGAGGTGGGTCAAAAAGGATCTTGCTGTGGTTTATGTCATAGAGTGTTCTGCCTATGTTTCCCTCTAAGAGTTTGATAGTGTCTGGGCTTACATTTAGGTCTTTGATCCATTTTGAGTTTATTTTTGTGTATGGTGTTAGGGAGTGTTCTAATTTCATTTTTTTACATGTAGCTGTCCAGTTTTCCCAGCACCACTTACTGAAGAGGCTGTCTTTTCTACATTGTATATTCTTCCCTCCTTTATCAAATATAAAGTGACTATATGTGCGTAAGTTTTTCTCTGGGCTTTCTATCCTGTTCCATTGATCTATATTTCTGTTTTTGTTCCAGTACCATACTGCCTTGATTACTGTAGCTTTGTAGTATAGTCTGAAGTCTGGGAGCCTGATTCCTCCAGCTCCGTTTTTCTTTCTCAAGATTGCTTTGGCTATTCGGGGTCTTTTTTGTTTTCATACAAATTGTGAAATTTTTTATTCTAGTTCTGTGAAAAATGCCATTGGTAATTTGATAGGGATTGCACTGAATCTGTAGATTGCTTTGGGTAGTATAGTCATTTTCACAATGTTGATTCTTCCAATCCAAGAACATGGTATATCTCTCCATCTGTTTGTATCATCTTTAATTTCTTTCATCAGTGCTCAGAGCAAAGATAAAATTTTGTAGCCATCACCAACCTTACTCTATATGTTGTAAAATTAAAGTTTTAAAAATGATCAAGGCATCATTTACTTTTTTTTCTCCTTGTGCAGGGAGGGGAAGGGGGAGGGTGGTTACATAATATCATTACATCATACTGTTGGCTCACTTTGAACGGATATTCTACAAAATGCATCAGTCATTGCCACAATGTGGCTCTGAGTCCTATGCTTGTTTTTTTTTTTTTTTTTTTTTTTTTTTTTTTCTTTTTGCGGTATGCGGGCCTCTCACTCTTGTGGCCTCTCCCGTTGCGGAGCACAGGCTCCGGATGCGCAGGCCCAGCGGCCATGGCTCACGGGCCCAGCCGCTCCGCGGCATATGGGATCCTCCCAGACCGGGGCACGAACCCGTATCCCCTGCATCGGCAGGCGGACTCTCAACCACTGCGCCACCAGGGAGGCCCCCTATGCTTGTTTTTTGGAACCACAGCAGAGCCCTGTGTCTTTCCCTTTATCATTTTGTCTTGTTAGTCCACAGTTAGATCTCATAGAGCATATGAGACCCCGATTCTATCTATGTTTTTCCCCTGGTGTGTTGACAAATCTGCCTCTGTGTCTTCATCTAAGTTGATGGTAAAAAGTGCTCCTCTCTGGGGCAGAACTAGGATCAGATTCTGTTCCCTTTGGAGGGGAAGGAGGTGCCAGTGGCGGAAGGGGACATAAAGAAGACTTGAGTGTTTGGAGAGATTTCTGACCAGACTCTTTATTTCATTCAGAATGAACATTGGAATTTGTAAAGTGTGGAAATAGCTGTTCGTATTTCTGCTCATGAAAACAGCTGTATTTCTTAGAGGGGTGTTAGCAGCAGGGGTGGAGAGTAAGTAGGAAAATGAGAAGAGCCTGCATACCCTTGTCCATCCTTTCTCTCAAGGGTTCAAGAGCATGGAGGAGCCTGGGAATCACTGGCCATGAGGTAGTCGTATGCTTTCAGTACTCAGAACTTTAGAGTTTTTCATTTATGATGGCTCTAAGGTTCCAGAAAAAAACTAAAAAATACATTTTGGAATTAAAGTCCACTGTCTGATTCCTCTCTCTCTCTCTCTCTCTCTCTCTCTCTCTCTCTCTCTCTCTCTCTCTCTCTCTTTTTTACCAAGAGGGGATTTAGGAACTTTTAGAATTAAAAGCAAGTTAGGGGAAGGGTAAGCTGGGACAAAGTGAGAGAGTGGCATGGACATATATACACTACCAAATGTAAAATAGATAGCTAGTGGGAAGTAGCTGCATAGCACAGGGAGATCAGCTCAGTGCTTTGTGACCACCTAGAGAGGTGGGATAGGGAGGATGGGAGGGAGACACAAGAGGGAGGAGATATGGGGATATATGTATATGTATAGCTGATTCACTTTGTTATAAGCAGAAACTAACACACCATTGTAAAGCAATTATACTCCAATAAAGGTGTTTAAAAAAAGCAATTTGGTTATCAGGCTCCTCATTTGTAAGATGGGACAATAAAAGTACGTGTTGTGTAAAAGTTGTAAAGATTATACATGAGAAAATGCATGAACAGTCCTCTGGGTGAACGCTGGCTCATTTGAAAGACTCGGTGAACACACTATTATTGCCATGATTGCAGAAATAGCATGGTTGCAGAAATAGCAGACTTTTCTCTCCTCTTTCCTCTCCACTGATAGATTTTGGCTCAAAAATAATAAAGAACATTCTATTAACTAGAGCCAGTCAACAAAGTAATTACAGGTGGAGAGCTTCCCATTCTTCAGTGGTATTGGAGCAGAAACTTGTTGTACTGGGAATGTCGTTAGTGGAAACATCTCTGTGAGACATTCTAAGCTACATGTCCTCTTCCAGCCAAGTCAGAATGTCCAGCTACCTTACTAGTATTATCTTTGATTGCAGGGTGTTAGCACTAGGAAGACCTTACCTTGGCCCAGCTAAGATCCCCTCATTTCTCTCATTAGTATTTCCCGGGCTAGTGCCAGCCACAGTGACTAAGACAGTCTACCCCATCACACCCCAGTGGTACTTACATCATCACTTCTCTGCATTGAAAAATATACAGTCGTAAAGAAACACAGTATTTTCAGTATCTTAGTCTGCTGTTCCTTTTTCCCTTTTCTGGTCTTAAAAGCTAAGAGATTCAAAGAGTTGACCTTGGGTCAGGACAGATAATCTAAGTCTTTTATTGAGATTAGAAAAAAGTATTTACATATAAATTCCTGAAATGATTAACAACAATAATAACAATAAGTAAAATCAACAATGACAACAATGAAAAAAAGATAGAAAGAAGGAAAGAAAAGAAATCTAGAAATCCAGTTAGAAAACTTCAAGGACCTGAGGAATGATGTATAAGTGCTTTTGTTATTTTGTCACCAGTGAGAAAAATTTAAAAATAGAATATAGGAAAACAAAACAGAGTGTATATTTATATATCCTCAAATTTATACATTACTCTTATACATAATAATTATTAGCTAGACAATACTCATGTTAGATTAATTTAATTAAGGTTTTGTTTCTATAGACCCAGTATTGAAGTTTAGAAAAATACTCTGTAAGACTCAATTTCTACATACTATAGTGGTTCTGAGCGTGAGTTCTGACATTAGCCTGCTTGGGTTTGAACCCTGGCCCATACTTGGGCAAATTGTTCACCTCTCTGTGACTTCATTTCTTTGTCTCTAAAAAACATACCTAATATCCAAAATATATAAGGAACTACTCCAACTTAATAGCAAAAAACCAAATAACCTGATTAAAAAATGGGCAAAGGACTTGAATAGACATTTCTTCAAAGAAGATATGCAAATGATCAACAGGTACATGAAAAGATGCTCAATATCACTAATCACTAATCATCAAACAATGCAAATCAAAACCACAATGAAGGGCTTCCCTGGTGGCTCAGTGGTTGAGAGTCCGCCTGCCGAGGCAGGGGACGTGGGTTCGTGCACCGGTCCGGGAAGATCCCACATGCCGCGGAGCGGCTGGGCCCGTGAGTCATGGCTGCTGAGCCTGTGCGTCTGGAGCCTGTGCTCCACAACGGGAGAGGCCACAACCGTGAGAGGCCCGCATACTGCAAAAAAAAAAAAAAAAGCCACAATGAAGTATCACCTTACACCTGTTAGGATGGCTATTATCAAGAAAACAAAAGGTAAGTGTTGGTGAGGATGTAGAGTAACTGGAATGCTTAAGCATAGTTGATGGGAATGTAAAATGGTGGAGTTGCTATGGAAAACATTAAGGAGGTTCCTCAAAAAATTAAAAATAGAAATACCATGTGATCCAGCAAATCCCACTTCTGGGCATTTCTCCAAAAGAATTGAAATCAGAATCACAAAGAGATACTTGCACTTCCATGTTTATAGTAGCACTATTCAAAATAACCAAAATATGGAAACAATCTAAATGTTGAGCAACAGACGAATGGATTAAGAAAATGTGGTATATACAGAGGGCTTCCCTGGTGGCGCAGTGGTTGGGAATTTGCCTGCTAATGCAGGGGACACGGGTTCGAGCCCTGGTCTGGGAGGATCCCACATGCTGCGGAGCAACTGGGCCCGTGAGCCACAACTACTGAGCCTGCGCATCTGGAGCCTGTGCTCCGCAACAGGAGAGGCCACGATAGTGAGAGGCCTGCGCACCGCGATGAAGAGTGGCCCCCGCTTGTCACTCGCACAGAAACGAAGACCCAACACAGCAAAAATAAAATAAAATTAATTAATAAACTCCTACCCCCAACATCTTAAAAAAAAAAAAGAAAGAAAATGTGGTATATACATACACTGGAATATTATTCAGCCTTAACAGAGGAGGAAATCCTTCTATATGCCTCAACATGGATGAACCTAAAAGACATTATGCTAAGTGAAATAAACCAGTCACAGGGACTTCCCTGGTGGAGCAGTGGATAAGACTCCGTGTTCCCAATGCAGGGGGCCTGGGTTCGATCCCTGGTAGGGAACTATATCCCACATGCATGCCTCAACTAAGAGTTCTCATGCCACAACTAAGGAGCCCACCTGTCACAACTAAGACCCAGTGCAAACAAACAAATAAATAAATATATTAAAAAAGTAAGAAACCAGTCACGGAAAGACAAATATTGCATGTTACCACTTATATCAGGCATGTAAAATAGAAGCAGGGGGTAGAATGGTAGTTGCCAGGGACTGGGGGGGAAAGGAAAAAGGGGAGCTGCTGTTCAACTGGTGTAAAATTTCATTTATGCAAGATGATTGAGTTCCTGAGATCTTTTGTACAATACTGTACCTACAGTTTACAATATCGTATTGTACACTTCCTTTGTTAAGAGGGTGGATTTCATGTGGTGTTCCTACCACATTAAAGACAAACAAAAAGCAAAAAAAAACCATATCTAAGATATGATTAGGGTTAGGTAAAATCATTCATGCAATGTACAAATGCATTAAGAACCTGACATGTACTGAGTGTTGAATAACCATTACTATATTTTTCTTATTATACCTGTGAGAAGCCAGGTTGCTTGGATTACTTGATCCATAACAAAGGTACCATCATTAATTGGGTGGCATCATGCTCAAGTTCTAGTTGCCATATCTAGGAGGAAAAATCAGACCCAGAGGGCTGAGAGTAAATATTTTACCTAGACATGGGACTGGATGGTTTTTGTCAGGGCTTATGCTATGTGTCTATAGCAGAATGCTTTCCATCTCCAGTTTCTCAAAAGAAACTGAAATGGAACTGTTCAGGGCAGTTGCTGGTGTAGAATGTGACAGAATGCTATGTTGCTTTGCATGACTTGTTTCAGGCTGGAGTGTTATTTATTTCCAGGAATGGATTAGGCAAGAGCTGTGATCTGGTTTTTTCCTAGGCAGGTACTGTGTGCAGAAAGAGCTTGGAAACTTTGCTAAACCAGAATCTGCATTAGAGCCCTGGCTATTTTAATGCCTCATATAGAAGAATGGATATTACTCATATTTTGTTTTAAAAAAATGAATCACAGAGTTGAGGAAGAATGTCTGAATTGAGTCTCAACAGAATTGTCTTATTTTTCAACATGCAAAATTTCATGAAACTGTTGGCCAGTATTATCCTTATAAACTGTGGCAAAGATTAAGTTGTCACAAATAATTTGTAAATATTAAAAAGCTTTTCATTTTATGAATGTTTAGCTCTTTCCTCCACACTGATGGTACTGTTATCTTTTGTGTTCTTGAGAATTATTGGGATTAATAGGGTGGAGAAGAGCCAAAATTGATCACTTTTCTTAGAAGCTCCTGGAAGTTTTCCTCATTAAATGCTGGGCTGGGTTTCCCACAGAAGTTATGGAGTGTCTGGAGAGATTTTAAATATAAGAGATTCTCTTCAGCCTGGATGGCATGGACATGTCCTGCCTACGGTCAGAGAAATGGACAAAATGATTTTTTTTTTTTTTTTTGCCACATCACGTGGCTTGCAGGATCTTAGTTCCCTGACCAGGGACTGAACCCTGGCCCTCTGCAGTGAAAACACGCAGTCCTAACTCCTGGACTGCCAGGGACTTTCCTGGACAAAATGATTTCTAATGTCCTCTTTTTCTGTGACCACTGGACCCAGGAAGTCTCAACATAGACGCAGGCTCCTTCACAGTGTCTTTGGATCAACAGGTCACTGGAAATCACTATGGCAACACTGACTAATCTCTGAGGGAATGCTGATAGCAGAACCAGAGGTAGGGAACCCTTGTGGAAGTACTCAAAGGCTTAAGGAAGTTACAGGATTTTGTTGAACTGACACATTGATAGCACAAGTAATGGGGCTGGCAAAATTGATCTTAAGTGATAGTACTGCACCTTAGCCAGAACGGCTAATACAGGCTGATTTCTGAATTTATTCCACAAATATTTATTGAACACTGGTCTATGTGCCAGTAATGTGCTAGGCAAGGGAATACGAAGATAAGCAAATCATCATGGTTCCTGATTTCATGGAACTTAAAATTTGATAAGGAGAGTCATACTGTTCACTCTCAAGGTGGCTGTCCCCCTCCCCCATATGTACAGACAATAATATGGTGTGGAATGTCATCAGTGGCAAACACTTCACAGATTTTTATTTTGTTTCTGTCTTCAACATTTTTTTTTTTGCAGTATGCGGCCCTCTCACCGTTGTGGCCTCTCCCATTGCGGAGCACAGGCTCCGGACGCGCAGGCTCAGCAGCCATGGCTCACAGGCCCAGCCACTCCGTGGCATGTGGGATCTTCCCGGACTGGGGCACGAACCCGTGTCCCCTGCATCGGCAGGCGGACTCTCAACCACTGCGCCACCAGGGAAGCCCCTGTCTTCAATATTTTTGACACCGTGCTAATAGTTATATTCAGTACATGAAAAGATACTACTGTGTTGAAAGCTTTTTAGGAAATTTTGACAGTATTTTTGTACAAAACATTTTTTGAAAAAATACTTGTTAATTTATTCTATTTTAATTTGCCAATGTCAATAAAAAGTTAAGAAAAAAAATTGATAGGGAAGACCAATATTAACTAACTTACCAGCCACACAAATACATAATTAGAGACTGTGATAAGTGCCCTGAAGTAAATTATAGGGTGCTGTGAGAAGGTATAAGTTGGGATGAAAAGATGGTGGTCAGATTTTGGAATTGTACATGCCTCCCTGAGGAAGGGTCTGAGATCGTAGGATGAGGAAACTAGATAAGCAGGTAAAATCAGAACGTTCTAGGGAGAAGCATGATCAAAGGCCCTGAGATGGCAAAATGAGAATAGTAGCCTAAAATGAGGCTCATGAGGCATGCCAGGACAACGTGGTTTATGTTTTGCATTTTAATCTAGTCAAAGTGCAATGGGAACATACTGAAGTGTTTAGGAAAGTGGAGGTGGGGAGAAGACCAGCATGATCAGATTTTAATTTTGAACAATCTGACTGCAGTGAGGAGAAATCATTGAAGCTACACAGGGTAAATATGCTGTAGTTGAGATAAGAGATGATGGAAGCTTGAACAGATGGTTGCACTGGACATGAAGAGAAGTAGATGGACTTGAGGTCTCCTCAGGAGATAAAATTGACAGTAGTTGGTGCTGGACAGGGAAAGGGTAGGTGGGGCGAGGGAGATAGAAACTCCAGATTTGAATATATTGTTCAGATAGAGCTATATTGGACACAGCTGGATTTTTAGATCCGACCAGAGGGAACATCTGGGAAGTTCTCCTGGTCCCTCCAAACTAAGTGGGGAAGGACCTCCCAAGCTCAGTGTGGCAGAAGACGATGTCTCAATTCATTTTGACCACAGATTCCTGGAGAAGCTCCTCTAAGGCATCCTGAGTGGCAGCCTCAGTCTTTGGGTTACCTTAAGCTCTGTGATGGAAGGGACCATATCAATTTTGTTCCTGACTATAGGCCAGTGTTTAGCAGAAAGTCCAGCACATATGTCCACCAAAATATTATTGATAAAAATGTATTTCCCCAAGAGCACAGAGAATATGAGAAGTGATTGTGTGATGGAGAGACATCTAGGAACCCATAGTTCAGACTCCTGGTGCCCTGACCTTCCCATGTCCCTACCCCCTGAGTCCCTCCCTCCCTCCCAGGTCTTGTGCTTTTGTTGAGACTATGTCTTTATACTCCAAATGCCCCCACCTTCTCATTTAGTTGAAAAACTTTAAAAGTTGCTTGGATGAATATATTTGGTTTCATTTTAAGGTGATATCATATTTGAGAGCATTCATTTAAGTACAGCATTTTTTTGGTTAGGTGAAACAGGGAGTTACCAATTGTAGCTACTTGGAGAAATGAGTAAAGAACTCAGGCCAAGGTGAAATAAAGGAAATAACACCATTAGGTAAGCCCAATGACATGGTGGAAAGTTCAGCAAATGAGGTTCCTGCAGATTCTAAAGCCCTGGAGTCCCAGAAGGTCAGGAAGCAGCAGGCTAGATGTTTTTAAAGCAATGAAATGAAGCCAAGATCTAGGAGTTCAAGGTGAGAAGGAGGAGCCCCAGCAAACAATGCGGATGAACTTCAGCTCCAAGGATAAGCCGAGTGACAGTCACCTAACCCATAGGTGGTTAGTTGCAACCAGAAGAAATCAGGAATCTGTAGGTGGATGGTCTCTGGGGCTAGGACCAAGATGGAGATGAGTTCATAAGTAGGTAGTGATGATAGTTGAGATAATTTTGCCCGAGAATTTTTCTATCTGATTCTTGCTGTGATTTTCTTCATTTTCATGCAAAAAGGATGAGTGTATCTTCTCTCAAAATAATGAAATATATGTTCAGGTGGACCTGACGCCATTGGAAATTTGATTTTGCAAAATCATCAGTATGTTGCAAATGTGAAAGGAGGAAACTACCTCATAGGCAGATGTTTCCTGAAAGGTGAGTGTAAATGAATTGAATTACTGATATCTTCTAAGTGACATGGTTTCAAGCAGCAGACATTAGTTTCTTCGCAGTAAGTTCAGTGTGTGTGTGCGTGTACACACAAATATGCACACTAGATAATTTCTCCCGCTGTTTCACCCTACATTAATCTGTAGCAAATGTTAAATTTTGACAATTCGGGCTTTTCATGTAAATATTTAGCCAACCTCTGTGAGTGATACTGGGCTGGGTGCTGGGGTTTGGGCAAGCATCCATTTAGGTAGATGTTTCTTTTGGATGGGGGGTGGGTCCAGAGTCAACCCAATTTAGAACCATGATATGAGCCAGGAGCAGACCTGCTCTCACTGTCACTGTAGGTGAAAGAGAGTCTTTGAATTTAGCTCCGTATTTTCATGGGGCTTCAGAGACCCCCTCAAATATTGGATTTCCAACCATCTCAGGTGTAATTTTATTAGATAGTCTATGTCTTGTTATATTTACAATAAACCAGAATAAACACACATGTTCTACATTTTTCTTCTTTTGGAATGACTGGTTCCTCTGTTGTTACCATCTTTCCACAGAGAGCTGTATGGGCATCAATGTTCACAGTGGCCTTGAAGAAGCTGTCCATCCTCTGTAGTTCCCTCCAGGATAGGCAGGCTTGTCTTGGAATCTCCCTACCTCTACTTTTACACTTTTTTTCAGCCCTCCTATTCCTTTTCTCCTTTTCCTTCCCTCCTACTTGTAGTCTTACCTAGTACTTTTCTGCTGCCCCTTAGCTTATACCAGTTCCATAATGCTTCATTACCCTTCCTTTTCTTGCCTCCATCAAAGCTCACAGAACTGAGTTCTAATCCTTATCTCAGCAAGATAACACACCTAATCCACTTATGAAAGTCTTCTACTTATCTCTCAATGTTTTGATAAGGGACAAATATTTAACATTCAGGAGTTACTTTTAAGTGCTGTGGATTAGAAGCATGGGGCAGGCAAGGGGTGGAGATCATTTTGGATGGGAAAGTCTTCCCATTTTCCTTACATCATACCAAGCAAGCAAAGCCTAAATGTTGGACAGGTGTCATACCTGCCCATCTTTTCAAACAAAGTTTGAGAAGGGACCCTGAGACATCATCAGTGAGGGTGGGATCTCTTCTTTTACCAAAAGAAGCATCTTCTAAATGAGTCTAGGTTGGATTAGGTAAAGAATGAGATGGAGAAGGAGATATGTCCTTGGAATCAACCAATCTCATAGCCTGGGGCAGGTGTCTGTGGTCAGCTTAGTCACACTGCCTTAGGATTAGCCAGCTCTACTTTCTGTTTCAACAATAAAAAGTCTTGCAAAACTGCTGGCATGTGAGACAGAGGAATCCAGAAAGTTTTGGCATCTTTTCCAGCAGCATAATGGGTTTTAGGGAAGAGACTTGTGAGAGCGTGGTCCATGCATTCCACCACCAGGGAAAGGTCCGTGTTCACAAGGGATGTAGAGTCTTTCAGTTTGTCTAGACCTGTAAAAAGAGACAAAAGCACATTTGCTCTGTGAAAGAAGAGGAGTAGGGGAGTGTGAGGCCAGGTTGCAAAAGGGAGGATGCAGTGAGGGAATTTATTTTGAATTTGCCATTATAACTGGGTCCCCTTGTTATGGGTTTCTATCTATTCCTCAGAAAAGGATGCAACAGTGATTTCTTTAGACCGCTGGCTCTCAAACTTGAGTGAGAAGCAGAATCTCCTAGAGGGCTTGTTAAAAGCCAGGTCCCACCTCTAGTTTCTGACTCAGTGAGTGTGAAGTGGAGCCCAAGAGTTTGCACTTCTATCAAGTTTCCAGGTGATGCTGGTGGCGCTGGTCCACGGACCAAACTTTGAGAAGTGCTACTTTAAACCAATGTAGGAAAGATACTTCATAAAGTCTCTGAGGCTCCTGAACCCAGGAAGTTAGTAGTTTGATTCCGAATTTGTTTTATGGGAGTAGTAAGTTTATAGGAAATGTGAGTGTGCACATGTGCTTGTGCCTGTGTGTGTGTACACTGATATAACACGTGCCTCTATAAGTCAGTGAATAGAGAATTATCTCCCAAAGCCCTGACTCAGGAAGCTAAAGTTATCCTGCTTCTCAGGTAAATGAAGTGTTTGAGTAATGAGCTGACACTTCTTAAAAAATTAATTAATTTATTTACTTATTTTTGGCTATATTGGGTCTTCGTTGCTGTGCACGGGCTTTCTCTATTTGCGGCGAGTGGGGGCTACTCTTTGTTGTGGTGTATGTGCTCTCATTGTGGTGACTTCTCTTATTGTGGAGCATGGGCTCTAGGGGCGTGAGCTTCAGTAGTTGCAGCACGCGGGCTCAGTAGCTGTGGCACACGGGCTCAGTAGTTGTGGCCTGCGGCTCTAGAGCGCAGCCTCGGTAGTTGTGGCACATGGACTTGGTTGCTCCGCGGCATGTGGGATCTTCCCAGACCAGGGTTCAAACCCGTGTCCCCTGCATTGGCAGGCAGATTCTTAACCACTGCGCCACCAGGGAAGACCCAAGCTAAGATACCTTTAAAGAGGCAGGTATTTTATCAAGGGAGTGGTGATGGCTTGGAGCATTCCTCCCAAGCTCTTAAAACATACCTTGAGTTGTGTCTTCTCAAGGGAAAATCTATTGTGTTAAATCTTTCCTTCTACTTCAGGGCCAGTAGCCAAAAGGTGTTCAAAGAGTCTAATTGAGGCTAGCTCGTAAGTCTTAGTCAATTTTAGTCAATTTTAAATTCCTACTACTCCACCTTGCACAATGAAGCAAGGTGAGCTTAAATTTGTGGTCTACTTTGGAACTGTGAGTCTGGCTGATCTTGAGGTCCTGGCTCAGAAAACTCTAATGAGCACCCAGGACAAAATAGGGCTCTATGGGCTTCCCTGGTGGCGCAGTGGTTGAGAGTCCGCCTGCCGATGCAGGGGGCGCGGGTTCGTTCCCCGGTCTGGGAAGATCCCACATGCCGTGGAGCGGCTGGGCCCGTGAGCCATGGCCGCTGAGCCTGCGCGTCCGGAGCCTGTGCTCCGCAACGTGAGAGGCCACATCAGTGAGAGGCCCGCGTACCGCAAAAAAAAAAAAAAAAATAGGGCTCTATTTTGGGAATTCCTTTGGGAATTCTGAGAAAGAACACCTGACCCAGGGGCCAAGTCAAAAATAATTTTGAGATGGAAGTTGATGATATATTCACAGGCACTTAGAAAGTATCAACGTCAACATCAAACAGGGAAAGCTCTTTTCAATGAGGGATTTTGTTTCCCAAATTACTTAGAACCTTCAGAGGCAGTATGTGAGTGAGAAACAGAGCGTTTAATGGCAATGGTTGTAACCCTACACATAGTGACATATCAGCACTGGGAGGTTTGTCAAACCAGATGTTCTAGTTGACCTGTGTGTGTGTGTGTGTGTGTGTGTGTAGTGAGGTGGCTGGGGAACTCAGTCTGTCTAAAAACCTCCCCAGGTGGATCTGACTAGGCTCTTGGCTCCACCTTGAAAACTCCTGGCCTTGAACCTTGTCACAGTTGGCTGTCTTACCAAGCCTGTTGATGAAGAGGTAAGATCACAGCTGGGGTTAGAGTGACACAAAATTAGGTGGGGCCCTGTTTGGCTCACAGCAGGAGCTTAGTAAGTGTTCGAGGAATGGCAAGTAAACTAACAGGGCCAGGACATTTGACGTGGAGGTGGGCCCCTGACACAGGGAAGTTCCAGCAGTTCCTCAATGCCTCTTCCCTGTTGCAGTGCACGGCCCAAGAATAGATGGCGAAGTCAGGCTGTCTGGGTTTAGATCTAGCTCTTCCACTTACTAGCTGTGCCACTTTGGGCAAGTTACATCCCTGTGCCTCTATTTCTATAAAATTCAGAGGGTTTGTTTGGGCATTTTAAATGAAAGAGTTTGTGTAAAGCACTTAGAATGGTGACAAGTACATAGTAAATGTTCACTATGTGTTAGTCATCATTATCTAATCTTTATGATTATTCCTCTATCCCTGACTCAGTCTGACTTATGTTACTTTTCCTTCCATCTCCATCTCCCATGCATTCCTGCTCCAGAAGACTTCCACCCAAATAATTTCTTGCTGTTTAGGCCTTATTCAAACCTGACCTTTCCTATAAAGGCTTCTTAACCAGCAGTACTTTTTATCCTGTGCTGAATTTCTTGGTAATTAGAGAGCATACTATCTAGCACCCCTTCTGGGCTGTTGGGTTGTGTCTCAGAAGTAAAGGATCAAGTTTCTTGCATGTTGTACAGTCTCATCTGCTTACATTTTGTTGTCAACTAGATTGTAAGCTAGTTAAGGGTCAAAGTCTGAGTCTTTATATTTTGTAACCTCCATAAATCCTTGAACAATGTTGAATGAGTAGTCGGTGATTACCAAAAAGAGGAGGTTTGGGTAGAGGTGATGACCATGGGCTCCAGTCCAGGCATGGCCTGGGGGAGTTGTATAAGCTTGGGTAGGACATTTCCCCTTTCCAAGCCTCTGCTCACTACTATAGTTCTTTTGAGGAATAAATGATATAATTTATAAGGCACTTAGTATAGAACTTGGCACTTAGTAAGTGCTCAGTAAGTGTTTATAAACACTTGGAGGAGCAAGAGATGACACTGGAATTAATAAGCATCCCTGATCCATATTTGAGATCTCTATTGGTGTATTACCATGAGAACCTTATTTTTTCAATTATGTTTGAGTCTCATTCAAGCTGTCTAGGACAATGAATACCAGAGGACCCTGGGTCCACCCAGAAACTCACTTTTTTCGATGTAGTCTTCTCCGTATTGTTGCTTGATGTCTGGAGACAGATGCTTCCAAATGGTAAGTTTTCTTTCGATGGACTTTACTGGATCTGACAGATATGTTTTGAACAATCCTGGTTCAATGCATGCGACGTGCACATCAAAAGCTTTCATGTCCCGCCTGTGAAAAGAGTCCATAGAAGATGTTTAATCCAGGCTTACTTGGAGAATGTTTGCTTATGAATCTTTTCATGGAATCATGGAATGGGGTGCATGGGAAAGAGCATCTTGTTCTATCCTCTCAGTTTGCAGATGAGGAAACTGAAGTTCAGGGTGGTGAAGTGAGGGCTGGTTTAGTGGCAGAACAGGAAAGGGATCTGGGTAGACCCACCCCCAGTGCAGTGTTCCCCCAAAAGACAGTGTCTCATTAAGTTGACAAGCATTTGGGTTGGGGACAAGGTTCTTCTCAGTACTCAAGCTACCTGATGGTGAAATCGACTAATGGCTGGCCTGGATGGTCAAGTTTACCTCTCCTCCAGGAATGTGAGGAGATTACAGCACAAATGAGGGGGGCTGAGGGATACAATATGACAATCCCTGGCCCGACTAACCTGCTCCCTATGCTGCTTGGCAAACTCTTTCATCATGTCGCCTTGGAAAACCAATAGTCTACTGGTTTACCAGGAGACATGGTTTTAAGGGAATATGGTGCCCCTTTCTTTAAAGCAAACCAAAGTATTACAAACGGTTTATGAATAATCGTTCCCTAAATTTAATTTCTAGTTCCACCAGTAATATATAAGGAAATAGTTATTCATTTTACAGAAGTCTTCACCATAACATTTTTCAAAGAGCTCTACCAGTGAACTTAAAATGTGGTTTATCTTAGGTTCTGCTTTCTAGAAACATACCTATTGTCTAGTTTGAAGTATATTTTACTAAAAATGCAAATTAGCTTGACCTTGAAAGATATAGAAATGTATATTGCTTGCATTAAAATTAAAAAGATTATTTTCCAACTTAATTGTATTTTTCTCACCTATCTTCTGATCCCCTTTGGATTTTGGAATGTAGCAGTGCCAAGGGGGTATTTGGGAAGTCTTGTCTCTCCACGTGCCCATGAAAATAACATATAATCTAGGGACAAGTGACTTTAAGTCCACAACTAAGCTTACCAGGTAAGTAAAACCAGTATGAAACCAGTATGCTTGCTGGGCAAATACAGCTTTAAAGAGCTCCAGCCTTCTCCCAATTGGACTGCTGCTCCTAATCCTCTTATAATATAGAAATTCTGTAGCTGTCACTGGAGTGTGGCCTGAATACACAGTAGCATTTCTAATATCAGCTCCAAGCCTTAGAAAGAAATAAACACCCTTATTGGTTAATTTCAAGCATGGTATAGTTCCATTGTAATCCTACAAGCCCGTCTGTTGAAATCTCTTTTTAAAAGTGAGTAAATCCTTAAGTATACTAAAATTTTATTAGGATACTGTTGCTGAAATCACGGAACTAAAGGGCAACCAAAGAGACTAATGGAGGTTCCCCATGACCTTGCTAATCAAAGTGCGATCCCTGAATCACGGGCAGTACTTGGGTACTTCTTAGAAATGCAGAAACTCAGGACCCACCTGAGACCCACTGAATCAGAATCTGCATTTTGACAAAATCCTCTGGCGATTTACTGTTTGAGAAGTGTTGTTCTAATGCTATTGTGTTTATTTCCTGGGAGAATCAAACCAGGCAAACAGATTAAATGGCAAAATGGAGCTGCTCTGTCTTTATTAGTCTCCTTGGAATAATCTGACCTTTTACTGGTAAGCTAAGCCTAGATCCATGGTTTAGATTACAAACTCTAACATGTGCTTTCAACACATGCTGGTTGAATAAATAAATGTATAAATCGAAGAAAAGGCTCTATCTAATTTGTCTTTCTTCCCTAAGGCACACTCTGCTGGATACCCTCCATTTGCTCCTCTAGTCCCCTCCACCCTTCTTCCTGCACTACATTCTGGGATTTTGCCTTCTATTGGGTACAGTCAGTTGGGAGTACTGGTGGGAGATTACAGGGAACGATGAGAAGAGGTTGAGTTAGTTATTCCTCCTGCGGTGTGGACACTGGTTGGTTTCATCCCTCACCTGAAGGTGATAGCCTCTATGTATCCAGGTTCTGGAGACAACCCTGTCTCTTTGTCCCTTCAGTCCTGTGGACAGATATACCCCTGGTGGCATTAACTCCTAGAAACTACACTACCTTTTGAGATTTCCCTACACAGCTCGCATGTCTGCAAACAGTCCTTTCAGTAAATCTGCTCCATTGGCCCAATTTTAATGTGCCTCCATTTCCCATGAGAACCTTAACTGATATAACCATTTGCAGTTTAGAGGCTTTGAACTGACGGTCACAGGTTCTGGTTTCAGGTAAGATACATTAAGCACACACACACTCCTGTCTCTCCTATTGAAAGCAGCTACAATACCTGGACAGAATGCATGGAGCAACTATTTAAAAACTCTAAAAAGCAAATGTTAGTAGGCAAAGTAGGGAAGAAGAGTAGATTTTGAAATACCACTGAGCCAAACGTGGGTTTCCTATATTTCCGCTGCTCTAGATCCCTGGTCTGGACTCAAATCAACCTCAAAACTCAGAAGTAGAAGGAAAGAATTCCAGGAGAGATCCAATTCATAAACAGAGAGAACTCCAGGCGAAGCCCATTGTTCTGGCTTGAGGAGTTGGCGTGGGGGATCCTAATGCTCAGAGAGAGCCGGGAATCCTCTTCCTTCCTTCTTCCCTTCTTTCCTCCCTCCCTCTTTCTTCTTCTTTCCCTCCTTCCCTTCCCTCTTTCCTCTTTCTTTCTTTCTTCCTCCTTCCCTTCCATCCTTCCTCCCTCCCTCGCTCTTTCTTCCTCTCCCTCTTTCATTCCTCTCTTCCTTCCTTCCTTCCTCTTTCTTTCTTTCTTTTTTTCTTTCTTTCTTTCTTTCTTTCTTTCTTTCTTTCTTTCTTTCTTTCTTTCTTTCTTTCTTTCTCTTTATTTCTGAAGAAAGGAAGAGGGAGGGAGGGAGAGAGAGAGAGAAAGAGAGAGAAAGAAAGAAAGTTTTCAGAAAAGAAAGAACCAAATGAAAATTTTACACTTGAAAAATACAATAATCAAAATAAAATATTTACTGGCTGGACTCATTAGTAAAATGGAGAAGATGAAGGAAAAGCAGTGAATTTGAAGACAGATCATTAGAAATTACCTAATCTGAACAGCAAAGAGAAAAATAATTGAAAAGTGAACAGAAACATAGGGATCTGTGGGACAAAACCAAAAGGTCTAACATTTGTGTTAGAATCCTAGGAGAAGGAATAGTAGATTGTAGAAAAAAAAAAAGTTTGGAGAAACACTGGTTGAAAATTCCCCAAATCTGTCAAAAGGTATAAATCTAGAGATTCAAGAAGCCCAGTGAACCTCAAACATCATAAACCCAAAGTAATTCATGTCTGCTCACACTGAGTTGGGGGACTTTGTTTATTAAATTGGTCATCTTATGGTTTTATGCTCTGGGATTCTCTGATAGCACACAGCAAAAAGATGTGGTCAATGCTTTCTGGTGGTAGCAGAATCTTCACCTCTGATTAGCAAGCTCCTACTCTGAGTTTCATTTGGAAATGGAAGCATCAGAGGAAAGCTGTCTTTCTTGTCCTTGGGGTGGGGGTGGGGAGGTTACCATACATTCAGATATAGTGTGTGAGGTTTGAGTCCAGAACTTGCAACAAGAGGAAATAAAATGCTGCATAGCTGAGTCATTATTTACCAGATAATTTTCTACCGAGGGTTTAAATAAAATGCTACTGTTGTGTCTGCAGCTGACAGTAACACCAACAGAGAGACCTGATTTAGCTTCTCTCTGGGATTCCCTGTTAAATAAGCTGATCTGTTGAATATAAGTTTGCCACCACTATCCACATCATGCACTAATGCAAAAAGGAAAAAAGACTTCGACAGAATTATGTTCAAATCTTAATTCTACCACTTGACAGCTGGGTGACCTTGGGCTAGTTACTTCATCTCTCTTAGTTACAGTGGTATCATCTATAAATTGGGAATAGCGTAAAGCACCAAAAATAGTGTCTGGTACATAAATAAATGTTCAGTGAACGTTAGCACCTATTATTTTCTAATATACCCATCTTTGCTTTACCTTAAGCTGTCATTGAAGGCTTCTACTGCATATTTGGATGGAGCGTAGCCCCCTCCACTGAATGCAAGCCGACCCCCAATACTGGAGACGTTGATAACCCTCCCTCGAGCTTTTTTGACCAAGGGAAGCATATTTAACGTGACACTGATGAGTCCAAACAGGTTCACTTCAATAGGTTCTCTGTAGTCCTCCACTGTCAGCCAGTCAGTGGGCGCCAGCACACCGACAACACCAGCGTTGTTGATCAGACCCCAGAGACCTAGAACAGAGAGGAAGGGAAGGAGGTGTGGTAGAAGGTGGCATTATATGGGCATCCTTGATGGAAATACAGCCCTTGCTTTACCTGATGGTGCCATTTCCTGCTTCTAGTCATACTCCTTCCTGCTTTGAAATACTTTGCTGTCTTGGGAAGTGAGAGCAGAGGGTGGGAGGCTAAACTGAAATGGCTGAAGTTCTGCGACTGGAAGCCAATCTCACAATTCTTCTGTTTCTGCTTCTGAATGTCAAATACTGATACTGTCTGAGTGAGACTTTTTGCTTTTTAATCTCAGATGTGAGTAAACTGGTCGATTTTTCCTACTGTGCTAGATGGCAAAGCCAGAGAATATTTACAAACAGTTCTTTATAGACAAAGAACAACATTGATCTATTTCACAGTTATTTTTGGTAAAAACCCAGTCATTCACTTGGCTTATTTTATGGTGGGGAGCATTTAATATTGTTAAAGGTGTTTGGAATTCAAGCATTAAAAAATAACTGGAGCCTCGTCAAACCATTGTTTTTGAAAGTTTCAGAGTCTCAACTATATGATGAAGATGTGATAGAGAAAAATCACATACATTTGTTTTTTCCTTTGTGGACTCAAATATCTTCATTCATGAGAATATTTCAAACTTGATCCAAGCCAATAAAAGTATTCTAGTTCAGAATGCTGCCATCTTTGCAGAATCTAAGGCAGAATGAGGTCCAGTGACTCACTACTCTATCACGACTATCTAAGACACCTTTGCTCAGATCCTCAGACCATTTTCTTCCTTTCCCAGTGAAAATGTGTGAGCTCTGGAACCATTTTGTAGTGAGAAGTGGGTCCCAATCCAGATGACAATTTGGAGATTGCCCCCATGATCTCCTCTAGTTTTTAGCCCCAAGTTCTTTGCTGTGCAGGGGGCTAGAGTAGCACTTCACAGGAAAAGACCAGGAAAAGTTAATACCTCTATCTCAGTTCTAAATTCACCCACTGGGACTTAGGATAACGTGGGCTGTGTCTCTCATGCATGTAGAGAGCTTGCAACTTAGAACTACTCAGGGGTTATTCTAAAATTTCTCCAATCTTCTCCAGTACACAGCTGGTATTTAGGAAATATTTTTTTGGAGAAACTATTTAAAATCAGAACACATTTTATTTAGCTTTGGCAACTTCTCAACACCCCTTCCATTCTTCCCATCCCCACATCACTCACCTTTCTCCCCTGCTTGGTTTTTCACCCACTGGGCAGTCCTCTTGACACTTTCTGGGTCAGTTATATCCAGAAGCACAGTATGAAGTCTCTCTGAGGTTTCTTCCTTTAAAGCTGTTGATCCTGATTCAGTCAGACAGGCAGCAATTACATGAAATCCTTTTTTATCAAAAGTTCTGGCTGCCAAGTTTCCAAAGCCAGTGTCACACCCAGTGATGAAAATGTACTTATCAGTGATGTCTGTGATCTTTAGCTGTCCTTTATAATGCCATAGAAAACCACAAAGGATCAGGAGGGCTAACACCCAAAAGAGCATTTTCCCCCTGTGTATGACGGAGACACTTCTTTCTTGAACAGTAAAAGAAGATGGTGTCCTGAGTGTTCAAAATTAGAAAGAAAATTCAAATTAGAACCATTAAGGCATTATAACCCAGGAGTGATGAACTTAAGATATCTTAATGCATTTGAGTGTATAAATAGATAGTTAAAAATACAATAACTCTTATTGGTTGGGAAGATGGCCATTTAAGTGCTAAAACACTCCTCTAAAGTAATGCAAAAACTAACCAAGTAGTAGAAAAAGTAATGGCAAAGTTGACACAGGTCATTGGGTTGATAAGACATTTATTTCCTGCATATATATACAAATGTTTCTTTCCTTAATGAGGAATACAAGCATACATACAGATAGAATGGTACACACACACACTCACGTGCACACATACACACAATTTTATTTCCATTGCTTTACAAGGAACAGATTATTTCAGATAAAAAATAGTGTAGTATATCTTCACTTATCATGGAAAATTTGGGCTCTGCTTTCATCTTTTTTTCCTGCCAAAAGATCTATAGCTAAAGAAAGAAAAAAAAGAGTAAAAGAATTATTAACTGATAAACAGAAGTCAGAGGTAAATGGTAGGTTTGTGCAAACTAGTTGATTCTTGTGATATAGCTGTGACTATTTCTAAAGCAGTCAGGTTTTTAGACTATTGTGGCGTAAAAATTGGGTATAGTTTCTCCAAATCTTCCCTCTGTAGGAGTTATTCGTTTGTTGCAAATCGTGTCCATGTAGCAGGATTTCCCCTTCTCAAATATATAAATACATTAAAAATATATAATTTTGAGGGGTGGGGTGGTGTAACCAACTCTTGCAAAATTTCATATTTAGACATTTTAAGGAAATTTCATGTTTATACAATCAATTAGTATAGTGTTTTGTTCAAGTCCTGGTCTTGATAAATAATTGTCAAATAACTAAATGTTGACTATATTCCCTGAATGGATTCTGTAGCCTTTGTTGCAATCCGAACTCCCAAGGGAATTTTGTGAAAAATACAAATACTCATGGGGTTTAATGTGCCCTAGAGCAGAGAGTGGAAATTTTCTGTGTCGTTGTGTTTGGCCGATGGCAGGCATAAGGTGAACAATAGTAAAACAATGGCTTACATTTATGAAGCATTCTGCACTGCACTTTTACATATAGGTCTCATTTGATCCTCTTAACAGCCTTCTCAGTTAGAGAGGGCACATTACCTGCCTCATTTTATAGGAGAATTAATATGCCAGTTAATAAGTGTAAAAGGAAGGATGGAATTAGCAAATCATCATTTGGCAACTGACATAGTGACAATTGTTCCAGGCAATTTTAAACTAGTGGGTGAAATTCTGATAAGAAACAATAACCATAGAATCTCAAAGAATCTTTGCATAAGATCTGTGGTAATTAAAAAGAGAGCAATAGTAATTTCACAGTGGAGAAATCTGACAGATACCACTTTAACCAAGTGATAAAAATGAACACTACTAGTTATGGGACAAACCAACATCATGTCCCTCCTGGTATAGCCACTGAGAAGGACACAGCAGCACTTCTGTGCATAACTGAAAGCTAATCATGCATAAGGCACATCTTTCAACTCTACACAATGTGTGGCCTGTACTCTTCAAAAATGTCAAAGGCATGAGTGAAGGAAAAGAAGGACTGAAGACTGTTCCTGATTAATGGAGACTAAATAGAAGTGACAACCCCATGCAACTTGTGATCTTGCACCAGAAAATCATTTTTTTCTTTTGTCAAAAAGAACTTTTTTAGGTTGACAAGTGAAATTTGAGTAAGCTCTGTAGATCTGATAAATAATACTGCATGAATATCAATTTCTCAATTTTGATAATTTACTATGATTATGTAGAAAATGTCCTGCTTTTTAGGAAATACACACAGAAGTATTTAAAGATTAAGTAGCACCATGTCTTCAACTTACTCTCAAACAGTTTAGGAAATAATAAGAATATGTATATAAACAAATATATTAAGAACACGTATGTTCTCTAAGGAGAGAATAAGAGTGTAAATGTGGTACAATGTCAATATCTGGGGATTCTGGGTTGTACTATTCTTTCAACTTTTCCATAAGTTTGAAATTAATTCAAAACAAAAAAGTTAAAAATTTGGCAAAGGAAAATAAAACTTTTTTTTTTTTTCTGAGAAAAGTGTTCGACAGCTTTGATTTCCATGCACAGAATAGGTAAGAACTATTTCATACCCAGGACTTCAGAATCTAGTGACCTTGGACACTGAGTTTTCTGCCTTCTACTCTTTGGCAAGTTCACCTTCATAACCCCTGGAGAAAAACAAAAACTCAAACCAAAGCAGTCAGACTCCCTCTTCTCTCCTCATCTTCTCTACACCCTGCTCAACCTCCTCCTTCCCTAGCCAAACCAATTTTTCCTTGATAACAAGCAAACAGAGAGTAGGTTTTAGTTGTCAGGGATGGGCTCATGCTCAAATGTGTTGTCCTCACTAGTTACCCCTCTGGGCTGAGGGTCATTTCAGATGCTGGTGTCCCAGCCTGCAGCCCGAATCTGAGGACAGCAAACCTTGACGTAGAGTTTTGCAAAGCCTGTCCTTTCCCCAAAGATTATCATCCAAAAATACTGGTCTTCTTCAGTTCCTAAGGTTCACATTCCTCTAGGTCATTGGACCAAGTCAGCCACAAACCAACACATACCTTCGTCCTCTAATAGTATTTTAGCCAAGATGCCACCTCTGAGTAACAACGCTGGGTTGGTCACAGTCGTTGGGAACATGACCTGTACACAGAAGCTGACTGATGGTTGATTGGTTCATTGACCACTGAGAAGTAAATGAGTAACAACAACTAATAGGTCTGCTTCAACCTTAGTCTGCCAGGTGTGGTCACCTCCACATAGTTCTCTGGTGACAGCAATTCAGTGACTCAGGACACAGACTTTAGTAGCTTGGGTTGTTTGCTTATCTGTTGTGTTTTCCAATTTATCTCACACAAACTGCTTGGTAGGGGTACAAATCCCTTGGTAAGAAGCACCTAGGTCTGCAGTAGTCCTTCTAGCACCCAGGGGCTGTGAGCCTCTTGACCCGTCAAGGACAAGAACCAAGTAAGAGAAAGCAGATCTGCAGCCCCTACAGTGCAGTGCAAAAGGATGGGTGCAATTCTCAATATAAGTCCTCTGAACTGGTCATGGAAATTTTTATTAAGCCAAGATAAAATTTGGAAAAGCAAGGACCAAGGTCACACACACACACGCACACACACACACACACACACACACACATGACAATTAGAGCAGGGCTTAGGAGCCCAGGCCTTGGAATCAGGCCGGTAAAGTTTCAGTCTCAGTTCCTCTACCATCAGAAGGCCTTTGGGTAAATTACTTTTATTATCTTCACCTCCATTTTTCTATCTGTAATATGGAGATAATAACTTCCACCTTGAAGAGTACTTGGTGAAATAAAGTGACTAGGTGTGCTACACAGGAAGAACCTTGTCATATGGCAGGATCAATCTCTTTCACTTTGTGAGGAGGCTGCTCTATGCATTGCCCATATCTTGGATTGGGTTCTCAACTTCAGTACTTCTGCAATTTTGGGTCAGATAATTCTTTGTTGTGGGGTTTGTCCTGTGTATTACAGGATGTTTAGCAGCACCCCTGGCCTCTATCATCTAGATGTCAGTAGACCCCGTCCCTAGTTGTGACAACCAGAAAACCAAAAGTGTCTCCAGACATTGCCAGATGGCCCCTGGAGATAAAAGCATTCCCATTTGAGAACCACTGGTCTAGCACTGCCTTGTCTTGGGGGGCCAGAACTGTACAGCATCAGAACTACTTTTCTGGAAACTCAGTTGTTGGTTCCTCAGTAGTGCCACATTGATAAGAGTTCATATTTTTTTATAGTCTTACCGGAAAAGTTTTGTTATTTATAAATATTATTCATACCCTGCTGCTGTAAGCATCAATTTCTATGTTTTTAAAAAAATAATTGCCGGGCTTCCCTGGTGGCGCAGTGGTTGAGAGTCTGCCTGCCAATGCAGGGGACACGGGTTCGAGCCCTGGTCTGGGAGGATCCCACATGCCGCAGAGCGGCGAAGCCCGTGAGCCACAACTGCTGAGCCTGCGCGTCTGGAGCCCATGCTCCGCAACAAGAGAGGCCACGATAGTGAGAGGCCTGCGCACCGTGATGAAGAGTGGCCCCCGCTTGCCACAACTAGAGAGAGCCCTCGCACAGAAATGAAGACTCAACACAGCCAAAATAAAGAAATAAATTAATAAACTCCTACCCCCAACATCTTCAAAAATAAAATAAAATAAAATAATTGCCTTTTTGTCATCAGGATAGGAGGCAGTGAACAAAGCCAAATTTATGTGTGATACAATTAGTGAATTTAGAAATTACCAAATGAGCACTCACAGCTTTTATGAGGCCTAAATTCTGGCTGAGCCTTTTGAGTTTGGACCTCTCTGGACTCCTCTGGGGCACCTTTCAGATGGGTGGCCTGCTGACTACAGAATTCAGAGGATGCTCCTAGAAAGCCATGGTCCTTGGGATTCCCATTTGACCAAGTCAGGTAGAAATGATAATAACTCTATGATTTATTGAGTATTACCACATTCTAGGTGTTCTGCTAGGATCTAGAAATATTTTTCTCATTCAAACCTTACAGTAAAATTATCTGTATTTTATAGATGAGGAAACAAATTCAGAAATGCATGTTAATTGGCTCAAGATAGAATTGTGCTGCTCTGGGGACTGCTATGCAGGCCACTCACTCCCAGCATCCATGCTTTAACCCTCTGCTCCGCTGCTACCTGGATTCCCATGCAGCTCTGGGCTATGTGTACACTTCTCTACACCACCTGTGCATTGTGTGATAGTTGGTATTAAGTAAATAAATGTAGAAGGAAAGAAGGAGGAGAGGGAGAGAAGGAAGTTTCCACTTGAACACCAGAGTTCTAGTGATAATTGGATTAACCTTTGAGCCCTCTAAATCATCAGGGCATCATCAATATCATCATCATTATTATCATCATACAGTCACACTTCCAATTTAGATAACTTTAAACATTTTTGAAAAGCGTTCAAATAAAATTTATCTCATTAAATTGTCAAAATACTTCTGTGAGCTAAGTAGGGTAGATGTCATACTACCCTAGTACCCATACTACCCTGGTAGGGTCATTTGCCAGAGAGAGGCTAGACCTAAAATTTTGATCTCAATTCCTAAACTGTGTAAAAAAAGAAGTAGAAATAGAAAGAGATGAACACGTTATCAGTCAATAGGAAAACTGAAAATACATTATCTGAATTCTCCACCATGCCACAAAGCCTCAAAAGGAACCAAGAAAGGAGAACTAATTTTCTCTTTCATCTGCACGTAACGGGCTAAAGTAACTACTTGGCTGCAGCTATAGGAAAATATTGCAACTCGATTGCTGACCTTGCCCACTTCTGCTTCTTTTAATTTTCTCTTTCTGGGTTTCTTTTCCTAGTAAAATATCTAAAATAAGATCCTTTGATTTCACTTCTCTTAGTCATCTTCCTCTGCCCTTTAAAAATAAATGACAGTTTAAAAGAAACAAAATGGAAAATAATGTCTTAACGTTTCAATGTCTTTGCAAGGTATACTTTTTATAACAAATGTAGACTTCTTTCCATACAACTTGGTTTTATTTCCACAGAACTTCACAAAAGACTTTGTTTTAGAAAGCAATACTGAGACTAGTCAATCACACTGATTGTTAAGGGATTTGTAGAATCTTTATTTTTTTTCAATTTGTTGCAATCATGGCCTGAGTTGAATCAACAACTAAGTTTTTACCAAAATACATCAAATAGAGAACATTTAGCAATTGTGTTCTAAAATATTTTCTTTCTGAGGTTCTCTTGCACAAGCTTTCTTAGTGTTGACAGCAGTCTAACTGGATGTGCATGTCCTTTGTACGTTTAAATATTGTAAACCTGGTTAATTGACACCAAATTCCTTTTTATTTTTACCTTTTCATTGAGTCAAGGAATTCGGTCACTATTTAACCTAACTGGCCTTTCTGAGATTTCTGTGGCACTTTTCTTTAAGAAAAATGACACTTGCACCTAATGACACAAACTAATTCGTATGACTAATGAATGATGTTCCTGTGAAAAAAATGTTCAAGTTGGGCACCCAGAAATCTAAAAAAATTTTTAAAATGTAGCTGAGGGACCTTACCTGAAATAGCCTTACATAAGGCAACAAACGCTCCGTTGAGGGTCTGATTAAAATGATAATGATTATGATGTCCCTGATAATACGGCTGAGATGGTGTTCATCCTTGTAAGTTCCCTCAGTGGGATGAAGAAGCTCCTCCACCAGTTATGTTCCCCTTGCATCCTGCTTCCTGCAGGAGGGAGGCGGCCCACAGTACCCAGTGTGCCCTGTGGAGTGGGACACTGAGGTATGGAGAGGGGTGTGCCTCTTTGCAGACTCATTCAGTCTCCTGGCAGAGATGTGCCAACCCACTCTTTTGTAGGGAAGACCTGATGAATTTACGTTTTGCATTCTTTTTTTTTGCGGTACGCGGGCCTCTCACTGTTGTGGCCTGTCCCGTTGCGGAGCACAGGCTCCGGCCGCACAGGCTCAGTGGCCATGGCTCACGGGCCCAGCCGCTCCGCGGCATGTGGGATCTTCCAGGACCGGGGCACGAACCCACGTCCCCTGCATCGGCAGGCGGACTCTCAACCACTGTGCCACCAGGGAAGCCCACGTTTTGCATTCTTTAGTTCTAAGGAAAAAAGTATCTCATTTGCTTTCTCTCAAAACTTTTAAATTATAATTGATAAAACATCCATAATTAATTAATTAATTAATTAATATTTCCAGTCCCTCCTAGGTTTATTATTTTGCCGATATGCTTCCTGACAGCACTGGCAGGTTAAGAATTGTTGTTAAAGCCATGGTTACCTTATTTATGTTGCTGAATAAAAGTTGCTAATTGAAATACATTGTATATTGTATTTTATTATAGCTTAGTTACAAAGCTTCAAGGAAAGCTTAGAATACAGAGAGAATGTTATGCAGAGATGCAGAAAGCGTGTTCAGATCTTCAGTATATTTCTTTTAGTCTCAGTTATCTTTGAGCAGAAGCAGAGTTTTTAAAGACAGTACCTTGAGAAAGTGACATGCCTTATAAGGGTTTTAAAACCAATTCCCATTTTCTCCATTTGATATGTATGAGATAATCATTTTTTCCTTGCATTTAAATATTGAGCTTTGTCCTAAAAATTGAGCACACTTTTCGAATGTCTAAAGTACAACAAAGATGATACAACATTTAATTTGCATTTTATGCAGTATCTAGCCAAGGATTTTTTTAGAGCACTTACTAAGCTAAATAAAACATAATCCTTACCCTGGAGCTAATAGTGTAGCAGGACATTTCAGAACTATTTGTACAACCCTAAATTGAATTCTAATTTAAAAGTGTGTTTTCTTTAAACTTTTTCCCCAGCTGCTAAAAATCAACCCGCTGGGAGAGAGAGAGAGACCACACTACCGTTTTGCATCATAAAGCCTTTAACAAGGGCTGTCCTTGAAGCCACTAAACTGACTTTCTCCCTTTCTCATTGTATGTTGGGAGTTTCAGGTAAAATCCCAACCTGAATCATAAAATAGAGAGTAAATACACGAAGTAGGTTTATTATTGTCATCCCAGTGTCCAGGAATCAAATGTGCCTTGAGGAGTTTCCCTGCTTCCTTCTGGACTAAACATCTTTCTCACTCAGCTAGCGTGTGTGTGTATATTTGCCTAAATTGACATCTGAAAATATCGGTAAAGCAGGTAGACAAACAGACCTGACCTGCAGTTGGTAGCAAATCTGTTGTTCCAATCAGAAACTCAGCTAAGATTCCCACTCTTTTTGGAGCCTCTTCCCACTCCAGTTTGCAATTAATTATAAGATTCACAGATGGTGTCAAATAAGCACAGAGAGATGAACTAGATGTAAATGTAATTGTAATTCTAGGGTGCTAAAGAACATTCAAAGAGAAACCTGGGGAAGGTCAAGGCAAGGTCTCGAGGGACACTGAGATCATTTCTGTGGTGAGATGGACCCAGGGCCCGTTACAGCCTCCTAACATATCTGTTTTTTTTTTTTTTTTTTTTTATAGCAACCATTGACTGCAGCATGAAAGACAACTTGATTCATTTTGTAAGACAAAACAGTTTGAAGACTGACATGAGAAATGAAGGAATAAATGACAGAACTCCATCATTGGTTACCTTATTTAAGATGAACGGGGACACAGAAGCTGGTGTGGACTGGCTGGGCTGCTTGTGACCTGCCCGATCTGCTCGCTGTGCTGGGGAAAGAAGGGTTGTGCCACCCTGACGTCGAAGATCCTCTTAGGGTGGAGGTGCCTGGGCTCCTGTCAAACTCAAAGTACTTAAATGTGTGAGGAGTTCTCACGTTCCCTCCTCGCTCTGTGACTCACCCTCGCTGCGACTCGGGGTGATGACTAAATCTCTCTTCTGCGGTTGAAGGAAGCCAAGAAGTTGTGGGTCACGTGTTTCCAAAGGAATCAACAGTATCTTTAGTAAATGAAAGGTAGTTACTTTTAGAAGGGACTTAACAAATGATCAATAACACCACTTTCACTGTGAGTACTGAAATAATTAACATGGAGACATTCTGTAAATTGTCCAGTGCATTGTTTTAATTATTTAATTTTTGAATTATGATTATTGTTCGTGATCTCTAGTTATTTTTTTCCTCCCTGTTAACATGCCTTTGCTGATTTAGTACTCCTTCCCTCCTAAGAGTGTAGGTAGGGGAAATCAGTCTCTGATGATTCATTTTTACCACTTTTTTTGCTGTTGTTGTTATACAATGGAGAACAAGGAGACCAAAACATTTTAAGGAAATGAGAGGGTGGACTTATTTATAAGTCTTAATTTGCATTTTAAGGTATGACAAGGAGATATTACTGAAGTGGTCTTTAGAACTGAGACCACTGGGAAGAGGAAAGGACGCCCCCTCCCTGTCCAGAGTTAGTCTGTTTTAGGGTCATCACAATTGACCTGGCATATCCTGGGATGCAACGGAAAGTACCGAGGCTGCAGGTGCTAATATATACACCAGCCCCACCCCTCCCCAAGCTTGTTACCTTCGCCCTAGGCACTCAAGCTGGTACAAACGCCACTGATTGTTTAGTTTCAGTCTCTTTATATACTGATTTATTGCTATACGTCTCAGATTTCCCAGGCTTCTGTGTCCCTTCATTGAAAAACAGTTTCTTATGGTTGAGCTGAGATGAGTGGATGAATGAACATATCTGTCTAGGTGGAGACTAGACAACTGCCAGCACAGGGATCTTTTTTTCTCCAAAAGAACAAAACACCAAAACTGAAATTTACTCAGGTAAAGATTTAGTGTGTCCAAAAATGTCCAAATATAGTTTTCCCCCTTTGACACTTCACATGTCAGAGTAAGGCTTAAATAGAAATCTTCTTTGAGAGATAATACATTGACTTACATCCTCATGAAGACAGGTATAAATGATTACTGTCTGACCCTTCCTGCAGCAAGTTACTGCCACTGAGAGGTGGAGAGAGCCACAGACACCTGGGTGGTCATGGGGTAGAGATGGGAAAAGGGCCAAGAAAAGGCTGTAACATCAGTAGGTTTTGCTGACTCAGCAATCATGTTTGGTGCCCTGTTTTAAAATTTTCCCAAATAGACTTTTAAAAAAAATCAGATGTTTTGACTGATCTGCATGTTGAGAACCAGAATTCTTGCCATGTGTCTGGATCCCTCAATTCCAGTGAACCCAATTTTGGAGTTCAGCTTCAGTAGCCCTGGCACCAGGGTTGGAATACTTGCTTCCTTTGCCAAATGATCCCATCTAGGTGTTCAGTTAATGAAATCATTTGTCAGCAGCGCCTTATCTGGACTGTTAACATATCTGCATTCAAATTCACTTCTTAAGTGCTAAACTTTCTTTCATTCCCATTCCTTAATAAGGCAACATACGAAAGTGTTTCTTTGTTCAGAACTCTCCCTACATTAGACTTCTGGTCATCAAAGGTGATGTAAAAAATCCAGAATGAAATTGCCATTCCATTTTCTTCCTATTCCTGTTTAAAACAGAGATTGTATTGTGAATTTCATTCAAATGTAAGCTTTGATGTTGATACTTGGGCTGTAATTATATAGGGGTAAGTCTAGATACTGCCATAGAAAAAACACTAAACATATGACTCTCCTTTTTCTTCTAAGTGTGTATATCCCCCATATTTCCCTCTGATTTCTGCCCAAGGATGCCTTCTCCACTCTTTTCCAGACACCTAAACACAAGGAGAATATCCGGATCCAACACTGTCTCAGAGGACATACATCAAGCTCCTTGTCACGGCACTCTGCTGGGGTGGTCCAAGCCACAGGTATTCCTAAAATGGGAGTCAAATGGAAAAAAGCACGTACCCCAGCACTGCAGGCTGTAGGGGATCCAATTCCTGGAGTATGGCTGGTGTCACTCTTGTAAGGGTTGCCAGAGAGAAAAGACTGTTTATGGAGTTTGCGTGTTGACTTCGTCCTTCCTGGCATAATAATATAGTCCTCTCTCCAAGGTCGCTCTCAGTGGAGTGTGTTTCTCTGAATAACCATGAATTGGATTTATGGCTTCCTAGTAAAAACAGTACAGGTTGTAATTTCTACCTCCTTCCTTTGTCAACAGGCAGCTCTCTTACTTCCACTATAAATGTTCCCCTGACTACACCAACAATGCCTCTGACATGTGAGGAGCTGAATTGCAAATGCTGTTCATAAATGCATAACTAGGCTTGGTCAAAACCAGGAGCTTTGTTATTCATTTGGCATTTCCTGACTGTCCCAACTGTAAGATGAAGCTGGGCTAATCTTTTGTTCCCCTATACTGTAAGATATTTAAGTATAATAATAAGGGACTGAGTCATGGGAACATTTGGTAGATTATTTGAAGAAAGATTCTTCTTATTTGCAGAACACACATCGTTTTAACTTACTCAAACAAGAGGTCTTGGTTTGAAAGGTGGAGTGAGGAGTATCATATTGGTGAGCATTGTCCCGTCAAAGCACAGGGAGCAAGAGAAGATGGGTGAGAATGGAGGGAAAAGATCAGAAACACTGGGGATTCTCAGCAACAGGGAGACTTGCGACAAATAAGGGTGGAGGTTTAGTAAGAAAAATGTGACTCTCACAGGGGGAAGGAAGGATGTGGTTACTCCTTCTGGTGTGACCAACACACGTAGAGCATTAAACGTTTTTTATCCCCTGGCTTAAGAATGATCCTCTTGCTAAATTTACTGGTTTCTTCCTTTCCAAGACAACTTCCTTTGCCCGGAATCTTAACTGAGATGATAAAGAATCAAAGGAAATTATGAGCAGATGCTTGATGATATACAAGTGCCATCCAGTAGGAAAGAACTCACTGGGATCCAGGAAATGGAGAGGAGTTAAAAACAACATTTGGTAGTTAGAGATAACTGTCTTCAGACCCTGTTTTAAGGTCTTCTGAACTGTTTGTTCTGTGCTACCCTGTGTTAGGCTCATGAGATGCAAGGATAAATAAGTAAGGCCTTTCCTATTGAGGAATCACTCACCATTGGCTCATTAATTGTTGATGAAGGAAGCCCACAGAGCTTTTTCCTCTCCTTGAATGACCCCTGCCCCTTGCTGGCTCCCAACATGTGACTCTCGTCTGTGACTATTTTTTGCTCCTTGAGACTGTTTTATACTGTCAGAGAAAGGGTGATCTCATCCTTGGCTGGTGGATATGTGAACCGCTACAGCCTTTTTTGAAAGCTATCTGGAAACATCTATTAAAGTAAAAAATACATATTACTTTTTGACCCAGCAATCCCACTGCTGGGAATCCATTTTATAAAAACAAAGCCAGTATACATGTACATATGAACAAGAGGTGGCAACAAGATCCAGGAGGAAAGTGATTGCCACCAAAAGTGGGGTGGCTGAGTAAATCATGGTAGATATGTACATGGAATATTATTTTGAAGCCATTACATAGAACAAATTACAACTCTACCACTTGGCTTGGAAGGCTTTCCATGACCTCACTTTTGTAAAGTAGACAGGGAATCTCTATGTGCACGTGTGTAAAGATATTTAAGTGAACAGGGAGAAAATATGGAGGGATATGCCCCGGGTTGTTAATATGGGTCACTTGTAGATGGGTGGCATAGGTGAAACAAAGAGAGGATAAAACAAGAGAAAAAGGAAAAGATACATATATATGTGTGTATATATATATGTGTGTGTGTGTGTGTGTGTGTGTATATGTGTGTATATATATATATCTGTGTGTATACATATATATGTGTGCGTATATATATGTATGTGTGTGTGTGTGTGTGTGTATATATATATATATATATATATATATATTTTTTTTTTTTTTTTTTTTTTTTTTTTTTTTTTTTGGCTGTGCTGCGTGGCTTGCAGGAGTTCCCTGACCAGGGATTGAACCCAGGCCCTCAAAAGCACAGAGTCCTAACTAGTTGACCACCACGGAATTCCTGGAAAAGATATTTTTAAAAGACTGCACTGGGGACTTCCCTGGTGGCAAAGTGGTTAAGAATCCCTGCCAGTGCAGGGAACACAGGTTCAAGCCCTGGTCCAGGAAGATCCCACACGCTGCGGAGCAACTAAGCCCGTGTGCCACAGCTACTGAGCCAGCACTCTAGAGCCCACGAGCCACAACTACTGAGCCCACGTGCCACAACTACTGAAGCCTGCATGTCTACAACCTGTGCTCTGCAACAAGAGAATCCACTGCAATGAGAAGCCCGCGCACTGCAACGAAGAGTAGCTCCTGCTCACCACAACTAGAGAAAGCCGGCACGCAGCAACGAAGACCCAACGCAGCCAAAAATAAATAAATAATTTAAAAAAAAAAGACTGCACTGAAAATGATATGACCCAACACAATGCCAGCTAGGAAAAAGTCCTGCCATATCCCCAACCACCCAAAACACCAAACACCACCCACCCCGCCAAAAACCCCTTGAATCTCATAGAGCCTTTACATCCAATTACCAATTTATAGGAAATATAGAGAATAGGGGAAACAAGTCAAACTATATCCTGGGGGTTATAATCAATAAACCAATGAGGGAATCTTAAGGACAAACAACTTGATTTATTCAGTAAAAATGAATCACACACAAAATAATGGAGAGCGAATCTACTGATTAAAGGAAACTTAAAAGATATAACCAATTGCAGTATGCAGACCTTATCTGGATCCTGAGGGGACATACTTTAAAACAACAATAAATCTATTTATGGCAATTTTTATGGGACACTGGAATTTAAATTAACTGGGATGGGCTTCCCTGGTGACGCAGTGGTTAAGAATACTCCTGCCAATGCAGGGGACATGGGTTCGAGCCCTGGTCAGGGAAGATCCCACATGCCACGGAGCAAATAAGCCTGTGTGCCACAACTACTGAGCCTGCGCTCTAGAGCCTGCGAGCCACAACTACTGAGCCTATGTGCCACAACTACTGAGGCTGCATGGCTAGAGCCCGTGCTCTGCAACAAGAGAAGCCACCACTATGAGAAGCCCGCACACTGCAACGAAAAGTAGCCCCCGCTCGCCGCAACTAGAGAAAGCCCATGTGCATCAATGAAGACCCAATGCAGCCAAAAATAAATAAACAAAAAATAAATAAATTAACTGGGATAGTTGATTACATTAAGTAATTTTTGTTAATTTTTCAGATATTATGATGGTATTAGAATTATCAGTAAAGGAGCCCTTATCATTTAGGTTAATTACTGAAATATTAGTGGATGAAATAATATGATGTCTGCGAATTGTTTCAAAATACTATGGAAGTGGGAGGATTGAATGAGAGTGTGGCTGGGCTGGTGATGTGTACGTGGGACTTCAGGATACTAATTTGTCTACTTTTATGTATGTTTGAAATATTCCATTATAAAAAGTTTAAAACATGATATAACCACACTTTGTTATTTATATAAAATTTTTTGCAAATTTTTAAAAGAAATTATGTAAATTAAAAAGAAAGACTGACTTTGAGGTATTAAACATATCTATTTTATCAATGTTCTCCTGAATTAATGTTCAAAACTGAATTAAAGCATTGCAGAAGAGGGGGCCATACTAGATTAGCTTCCAGTCTCATAACCTGTGCCTGAGATGAATATCTTGTTAAGAACAGACTGCTTACCTAATGGAAGGTATAGTTTTGCTGTAGGTTTTTTACACTCTAAATATGCTTTCAATTTGTCTCTGTTCTTTTGCCATAATGATGTCTAAAAAGTAAGATGCCTCATTGTTATTTTATAAAATGTATCAAATGCTTTCCCTCTGGTTATGGAATTGAGCCTGTATTTGCAAGACAACAGCACCCAACGTCAATTCACGTGTTTTGGATATTAGTCAAGGAAACCAATCTGGCCCATGTATTTCTTTTTATTTTTAAAATTTTTTTAATTAAAAAATTTTTTAATTAATTAATTTATTTATGTATTTATTTATTGGCTGTGTTGGGTCTTCATTGCTGAGTGCGGGCTTTCTCTAGTTGTAGAGAGTGCGGGCTACTCTTTGATGCGGTGTGCAGGCTTCTCATTGTGGTGGCTTCGCTGGTTGTGGAGCATGGGCTCTAGAGCGCAGGCTCGGTAGTTGTGGCTCACAGGCTTAGCTGCTCCATGGCATGTGGGATCTTCCTGGACCAGGGCTTGAACCCGTGTCCCCTGCATTGGCAGGCGGTTTCTTAACCACTGCACCACCAGGGAAGCCCTGGCCCATGTATTTCTTATGCAAAATACTTTGCCAGGTGTTATGGGAAATATAAATAATATGGAACACAAACTTGGCCATCAAAAAAGTTGCAGTGTCTGGAACAATCGGTGCTTTTAAACATAAATACCTTTATCATCTACATGCACTGGATTAATTTAGTTTGCAAGATTCATTGACACTATTATATTGACTGAAATTTGTGAAATGTTGTTAGCCTTTCTGCTTTTCTGAATATAGGGTTCTTATCCTGCTCAAATACAATGAAGTAAACTTGGCATTTTGATGGTTGCTTATTTTAAAATGTGAATTATTAGTTGGAAAGCAAACTGCTGATAAACTAGTTTGAGTTCCAAACATCCCATGCTGGGAATGGCAAGGTTGTTAATGAAACCTGCCAGAAATAAAGGACATATTGTCATTATAACACCCTGTTGAAGTTGGTTGGCTGTTGGCACAAAACTGGTCCATAGTGAAGTAGATCTTGCCTAATAAAAGTTAACTTCCCAGCTATCAGTGGCCCTCCAATGTGAAGTCAAACATTTGCTAAGTAAATGTCCTACCTGAACTTTGTGCCTTATGTTTAGAATGTATAGGGAATGTCTAGCATGTCTTGACTGGTAGCTTCTCAATGAAGGGGGCCTGATTTCTCCAGGGCCTCTCTGAATGGGGAGGCTTTCCTTTGCTGAACTGGGTCTGCAGAACTTGGGTTTCAGCTCCTTTCCATCTGTATGAAGCCTTGTTTAACATTTAAACAAAATCCCAGTGATCCAAGAAAAGCTATTTTTACTATTCTTTTTAGTTAGTTTTGTTATTAAGTAAAAGTAATTCAGTCTCATCAGAGGAAAATGAGGGAAAAAATGAGAAAATTTATTTCGTATTTAGCAAATCATAGTAATACAAACAGACTTTGGTTTGCCAAGCACTATACTACAAGCATTCTCTTTTTTTTTTTGCAGTACATGGGCCTCTCACTGTTGTGGCCTCTCCCGTTGCGGAGCACAGGCTCTGGACGTGCAGGCTCAGCGGCCATGGCTCACGGGCCCAGCCGCTCCGAGGCATGTGGAATCTTCCAGGACCGGGGCACGAACCCGTGTCCCCTGCATCGGCAGGCGGACTCTCAACCACTGTGCCACCAGGAAAGCCTTCATTATCATATTTAATCCTCACAACTACCCTATCAGTTGTTAAACTATAAGCTAATTTAAAGTTGAGGAAAATGGAGACTCAGAGAGATTAAATAATTGATCAGATTTACTTACCTAGTTGTTCAGACCCAGATCTGTCTTATTGCAGAGTCCATATCATTATACTCTCAATCACTATTAAAATTTAGAGTACATTCATTTAATCTTTCTTCTATGATATCTGTTTTATGTCTCCATATGGTATTTATTTACTCTTTTTTTTTTTTTACACTAAAACAGTGTTACATGTATTGTAGCCTGCTTTCTTAAAAATTTACCATAAACTTATTTGGAATACTTTCTGATATCAATAAATATTCTTCTGTCAATAATTTAAAAAAATAGTTGTATTCCATCGTATGGGTTTACTTGGCTAACCTTTTATAATTGGACATTTAGATTGCTTCTAATTTTTCATTATCATGAATAATGCTTTGAAAGACATCTTTAAATGATTTTTTTTCATATCTGATTGTTTGCTTAGAGTAAATTCCTAAAATTTGTACCACTTCAGCACGTTTATATGGTTGATTTTGTGATGGATTGTTTCGGTAGAGGACAGCCTCCCTCCTTCCAGGCCCTTGTGTGTAGTCCCCGCGCATACTGACTCTGGGTTTGCCACGTGACTTGTTTTGGACAATGGGGCATCTGCAGAAGAGATGCAAGGACAGGCTTAAACAAGAGCACACTGGAGCCTGCCCTCTTGTAGTGCTGCCATCATACAACATTTGGGCTGGATTGCTGGAGTCCTGTGGCACAGCCCTCTGCCAGCACCAAACCGCCAAACGTGAGTGAAACCATCTCAGACCATCAATCCGACAGTTGCCAGATGACTGCAGTCATGGGCATGACCCTCAACAAGACCCCCAGCTGAGCCCACTGCAATTCTTAACCCCTAGAATTGTCAGCAAATAAAATGGTTGCTGTTTTAAGCCACTAAGTTTTAAGGTGGTGTGTTGTACAGCAAAAGCTAACTGATACGAGCTTGTATAGCAGATAGTTACTCTTATGCATGATTATTATAGGGTCAGCTGTGATCCAAGATGGAACATGACATTGAGAGGGCTTGATAACTGATGACATCTGCCAGTGGGTCGTTTATCATTCTTTTCTAATTTAATATATACATTTTAGGTCAGGTCATTTAATATGGAATTAAAAATATACAAAATATTTCTCAATTTCCTTGGCAGTAAAAACCTCCACTTGTTCTTATGCTTGACTATTAAAAAAGCAAATTACTTGTGATTCCCTGGGAAAGATAATGTTCTACATTTGCAAAGAGTTGAAAAGTTATTTAATCATTGCTATCAAGTCTTCAACTGAACAGCACCAATAATTTTTTTAAATGATTATCTATCATGGAAAGCGATCCCACTCAATGACGGCCTTAAAGGTTAATCGCCTTGTTTTTTTTTTTTGGTCTGGAAGTTTTGGGGACTTTTTTCTTTATCCTTGTAATTTGAAAAATTTTGCCAGAAACCAACCAGATGCGGTTCTGTTCTTATTGACCCTTGATTTTTACATTTAGAAGTTTTTCAATGCTGGAAGTTAATTTATTTCAATGACAATTGCTTCCGTTTTATTAGCTTTGTTTCTTCCTCAAGAAGCCTTACACTTTTTATGTTGTCTCTATTTTCTATCATTTATAATCTCTATTTCATCATTTTATTTATTTATTTAGTCATTTATTTATTTATTTATATTGAAGTATAATGGACCTACAACCCTATGTTAGTTCCAGGTGTACAGCATAGTGATTCAATATTTCTATACATTACAGAATGATCACCACAGCATTTTCATACTTTTGCCTTCTCCCTCTATAGTCTGGTAGAATTCTCACATTTACATAGTATGTCACTAATTCCCTTTCTTATAGTGTTGGCTTGTTGTTTATCATTTGGCAATGAAGATTTTAATTCTGATAATGTATTTTCAGTTTCCTGTTCTCCTTCTTTATCAGGTCTTTTCATGTCATTATTTTCTCCCCTCATATCTTTTACTCTGTATCACTTAGTCTATGTCTTCCTGCTTTCTATTCAGATTGCCAAACAGTTTTCTAAATTTTGTGTGTGTGGATTCTGTAGTAAGTCACTTTCAGGTCTGTGTACTTGTATTAGTTTGCTAGGGCTGCCATGACAAAATACTACAGAATGGGTAACTTAAATAACAGAAATTTATTTTCTCACCACGCTGGAGGCTGAAGTCCAAGATCAAGGTGTTAACAGGTTTGGTTTCTTCTGAGACCCCTTTCCTTGGCTTGCAGATGGCCACCTTCTCACTGCATCCTCATATGGCCTTTCCTCTGTGCTTGTTCATCTCTGTTGTCTCTTTGTGTGTCCAAATTTCCTCTTTTTATCAGTCAAATTGGATTAGGACCCACCCTAACAGCCTCATCTTAACATAATCACCACTTTAAAGGCTTTGTCTCCAAATACAGTAACATTCTGAGGTACTGGAGATGAGAGCTTAAACATATGAATTTGCAGGGACAATTCAGCCTGTAACAGTACCTCAGTTGTGAAGATGATGTTCTCTTTTCATAACTGAGCATTGTGTGAGTAAGCATCCTGTTTTGTTTGTTTCATTTCTTTCTGCTTTCTGTCATCATTGGATCAGTAGAAGCTGTAAGTCTGGAAATGGTGTTTGCCAATTAGTTAAATCATATAAATTTATCTTGGAAGCACTTTTTGTTCACTTGGATGATGTTTTATTTTTGTTGTTTCTAAACTGTGGTAAAATGCACATAACATGAAATTTATTATTTAAAATTTTAAAGCGTATGATTGAGACAATAAGTACATTCACAATGTTGTGCAACTATTACCACTATCTAGTTACAGAAAAATTTTTCATCATCTCAAACAGAAAACCTGTACCCATTAAATAGTCACTCCCTACTCCCCTGTCTCCAGTCCCTGGCAACCAATAATCTACTTTCTGTCTCTATGGATTTGCCATTTTGGAGATTTCATATAAATGGAATCATACAATATGTGGCCTTTTGTCTAGTTTCTTTCACTCAGCATAATGGTTCATCCATCTTGTAGCATGTATCAGTACTTCACTCCTTTTTGTAGCCAAATAATATTCCATTGTATAGTTATAACACTTTTTGTTTAACTATTCATCTGTTCATGAACATTTGGGTTGCTTTTGGCTATTATAAATAGAGCTACTTGAACATCCTTGTACAATTTTTTTTGAATGTCTATAGTTTTTTAAAATATATATATACCTAGGAGTAGAATTGCTGGGTCATATGGTAATTCTGTTTAACTTTTGAGGAAGCACTGAACTGTTTTCTACAATGGCTGCACCATTTTACATTTCCACTAGCAATGTATGAGGGTTCTAATTTCTCCACACCCCTGTGAGAACTTTTTATTAACTGTCCTTTTAATTTTAGCCAGCCTGGTGGGTGTAAGTGGTATCTCATTGTGATTTTGATTTGCATTTCCCTAATGACTAAAGATGTTGAGTATCTTTTCATGTACTACTTGGCCATTTCTGTTTCTTCTTTGGAGAAATGTCTATTCAAGTCCCTTGCCTGGTTTTTAATTGGGTTGTTTATCTTTTTGTTGTTGAGTTACAAGTGTTCTTTACATATTCTAGATACTAGATCCATATCAGATATATGATTTGAAAACATTTTCTCCCATTTTGTGGATTCTCATCTAACTCTCTTGATAGTGTCATTTGATGCAAAAAAGTTTTTAATTTTGATAAAGTCTAATTTTTCTATTTTTTCTTTTGTTGCTTTTGCTTTGGGTATCATATTTAAGAAACCGCAGCAAAACTGAGGTCGTGAAGATTTGCTTATATATGTTCTTCCAAGTTTTATAATTTTTGCTCTTATATTTAGGTCTTTGATCTATTTTGAGTTAATTTTAGTGTTTGGTGTGAGGTAGGAGTCCAATTTTATTCTTTTGTGTGTGGATGTCCAGTTGTTCCTGCGCTCTTTGTTGAAAGAAAACTATTTTTTCTAAACAGAAAACTCTGAAAATCAAACACTCTTCTTTCTAGAATCTGTTGTTGGTCCTTGCTGTGGGTTGTAGTTGTTTGTTTAGTGACTTTTCTAAGCTATTTTTGTAAAGAATGTATTCTTTGTTGGATCTCTGAAATCTCCATTTCTTTAGCTTAGTAGTCAGCTAGTTGTTTGATAGTGACTTCTTTAAATGACTGGAACCAAGAAAAAAAGAAAAGAAGTGAAAAGAAAATTGTCTCCAGGTCTTTGCAGATTGGCTCTGTGTTGAGCCAATCCTCAGTGCTTAGCCAGGCCATTTACAACTCTGAATTAGCCTTTACTTCCTGCTTTAGCTGAGCCTAAAGTTCAGCTAAAAGTGGGGAAATCTCTGGCGGTCCAGTGGTTAGGACTCTGTGCTTCCACTGTAAGGGGCATGGGTTTGATCCGTGGTTGGGGGACTAAGATCCCGCATGCTGCGATGAGCCCCTGCCCCAGGCAAAAAAGTGAAAGCTTACAGTCTTTTCTAAGTCTTTTCTGAGCATTCATGATGCCCTGGGCATGTGCATGGCTTTCTAGATTCCCTGGTATACTCAGGAGTTTTTCAAAGCCTTTATTCCCCAGAATCTCACTCCCCAGCTTTTTCTTCCTTTTGTCACGTCTATTGTTTGCTTCAACTGTTGATTTTTGTCCTTGGTGGCAGCAGCTTGTTCATTTAGCTGTCAATATTTTCGAGGAATGTCCTCCACCCTGAGGGCATTCCAAGATAGGTGAAACAAGGCAGCCTCCTTGTGTTGTTCTTCAAGGAACTCATAGACACGTCAAAACAAACGTGATTCCTTGGGAACAAGGTTTTCTCTACTCCCTCTAGTACCAGGTACTCGTACTTGGAACTCAAACTGCCATCTTGAAGACCACCATGTGGGGAGAAGAGCGGGGCAAGGCTAAGTTAAAATGCCACAGAGTTCTCTGACTATGTTTTAGTGGCCTTCTTCTGCTTAACTATTTACTTGGCTGCTGTAAAGCTTTCTCTGTCTTCCAGAGTTCCAATAAGGTTGATCCTTACAGTTTTTGCCAGATAATTTGATGTTTCTGGGGAGGGACAAGCCTCTTGTGGTCGCTATTCTGCCATCTTCATTGGTGTTACCAATCCACTTGGATGACGCTTGAATCCCTTTTGTATATCTCCAGTTGGATAGCAGACTCGGTGCTCTCTGTCGACCTAGATGGGTGGGATGGGGCAGGGGGTGGGCGGTGGGTGGGAGGGAGGTCCAAGAGGGAGGGGATATAGGTATACATATAGCTGATTCCCTTCATTGTACAGCAGAAACTAATACAACATTGTAATGCATTTATACTCCAATAAAAAAATTAAATTAAAAAAATAAAATAAAATGCTGCAGAGACATAGAAAACAAACTCATGGTTACTGGAGTGGAAAGGTAGTGGGGAGGGATAAATTAGGAGTATGGGATTAATAGATACACACTACTATAAATAACATAGATAAACAACAAGGATTTACTGTATAGCATATGGAACTATATTCAATATCTTTTTAATAACCTGTAATGAAAAAGAATCTGAGAAAGAATATATATATATGCGTAACTGAATCACTTTGCTGTATACTTGAAACCAACAAAATACTGCAAATCAACTACACTTTAATTAAAAAAAAACACAGCAGAATGAGATATTATTTCTATTACATCTTAAATGTAATTAAAATGTAATTAAAATTAAAGTTTTAATGATAATATTCAGTGTTGCTAGAACTGTGTTTTTTCCTAAGAAAAAAATGCATTTCTAGAACCTTGAAAATGCTTGAGTCCTGTGCCTCAGTAATTCCCCTTTTAGTAATTATCCTAAGGGTATAATCAAATTTGCAGTCAAACATTTATCAAATATTTATCTACTTGTCATCATTTATACGTCTTAAAAGTACATTTAAACTTTTTTTAAAAGTGCAATAATCTATGTTCAGCATAGTGGTTAAACAGGTTGTGTTAAATCTATATCAGAGACTATAATGCAGTTTTTATAAACCTTGTTTTTTGATGAATATGTAATAACATAGGAAACTGTTACAGTGCTGTGGAAAAGGATGATATAAAATTAAATATGGTGTATATTTATAAAGTTTATTTTTAAATGCATATCAATTTTAAGTGCACAGAAAAAGACTGGAATAATAAGCAGCCAAAGGTTAACAGTGAAAAAAACAACTTTTGCAGTCTAACATACTTTCTTCTTTGATGATTATAGAAGATAATGGCAGGATTTTTTTTTTTCTGGCTCAATTTCTGATTCTCTGATATGCTGAAAAGATGCTTGATTATCTGAAAAACTTAGTTTACAGAATCCACTATTACAGACCTTTCTGGTTTTTTATCAACATTTCTAGAAGTCAGTTTTTAGTCTCCTTTGGCCCAACCTTAAATGATGGAGTCCTTCAGGGATCAATTGTAAAAATGTTTTTTCATTCTATACTCTCCAAGGGGATTTTCTATTTTTCCAAACCCATAAATACTGCAGGTACTCCAAAGACTCCAAAATTAACATCTCCAGTCCATGGTTACTTGTTGAATTCCAGACCCAACTGCTACTCACAGTTGTCCTTAATATCTCACAATATCTCAAAATAAACGTATAAAAAACTGAACACTTAGTTCTTACGCTTGCAATTATTTTTCTCCTCAGTTCTTCCCCATCTTACTAAATGACAGTTCTATCCATCTATTCATTTATTCTAGAAATTTTGGAGTCATCCTTGACTCTCCACTCCTCTTGACCCCCAAATTCTATTAATTTTGATAATTAATAAGTAATAATTAACCCTATATATATTTCTTGAAAGTGGTCAGTTCTTGACAACTCCACTATTAGCATCATAAGATAAGCTGCCATATCATATTTTGCCTGTATTACTCCATAGTCTACTACCTGTTTCTCTGCTTCCATGCTTGCCCCCTTCAACTCACCCTGCAATGAGTGAATGTTTAAAAATGAAAATCAGATCCCATTACTCTTCTGCTGAATCGTAACTCGTGAGTGTGGCTTTCAAGGTCCTGCGTGATCAGCCTTCCACCCACATGTCCAGCCACAGGCCATGCCACTCTCTCCCTTTCTCATCACTCTCCAGACACAGTGGGGTCCTTTTAGTCATTCAAATCTACAGGCTCTCTCCTGATGTAGGGCTTTTGTATGAACTATTTTCCCCTAACTGTTGTCCTCTTCTTTCTACTCTTTTCCTGGCCAATCCCTTCACCCTCTCTTTCTCAGGCCAGCCTCCTCCAAATTCTCAATCTAAGTTAAATCCCTCTTCTCAACTCTCCCATAGCCTCTTGAACATTTCCTTAATAGACTTTATGACCTTTATCATCATTTCTATGCTTGTGTGATTATTTATTATTGGTTCTCCTTTGGATTATAAAATTCATGAGACCACGCCTGTTTTGCTCATCATCTCTATCCATAATGCCTATCGAGATGCTAAGCTAATAGTCATTGATAAATGAATATTTGTTGAAGGAATAAATAAAAGATTGAGTGGATTAGGGATCAGAAGCAGTCCTATTGTGATTTTTCCCAAGGGCTAACAGCATTAAGTATTTCTTGGGCACCTGTCCACATTACAGCAATGGGAGTAAACCCCTACTTTCCCTTTCCCCTCACATGTGTCAGGAGTATGATGTACTTTGTTCAAAGACTGCTCTGGGATGGAGGAACTGAATGCCAAGATGAGCCAAGGGCAAGAGAGGAATCTTCTTTACGCTCAAGATGAACTAGGAATTACCATGAATCAGAGAAGCTAAACCCATTGGATTTAAAAAAAGGTGTTTTTTTTATTGAGATATTTACAATTGAAGTTGATTTACAATGTTGTGTTAATTTCAGGTATGCAGCAAAGTGATTTATATATATAAAAATATTCTTTTACAGATTCTTTTCCCTTATAGGTTATTACAAAATTTTGACTATAGTTCCCTGTGCTATACAGTAGGTCCTTGTTGGTTATTTATTATATATATAGTGTGTATATGTTAATCCCAAACTCCTAATTTATCCCTTGCCCCACCTTTCCCCTTTTAAACCCATTAGATTGTTTAAAAATTTCAAGAGACCATAGGTTTATAAAGAGGGATTTATCAGAAATGTGATGATGATGTGAGTAAAATAAAAATGAGAGCAAATGTCATTGGAGTTAATGACAAAATCTAACAGTTCTGTCAAAAAACACAGCTGCAGGCCCTTGCAAGTGGAAATTGAAAAATGTGAATCCAGCAGGAGTGTAAAGAAAAGAGGAAGTGGTTTCTCAGTGTTGGGAGTTATGAGTATTTCAGGGGCTTACAGATTTGAAGGTGATAATTGAGAAGCAACATTGGAAATTATGAGGAAAGATGTATAAACTTAAGTATTGCTGTGAACTTTAGCCTTATTATAAAAGCTAAATATGAATGTTCTGAAACTTAGGATATCATAGGAGATATTAGAATTGATAAATGGGGTTTCATGCATGAAAAAGGTGTAGGTATTTTTTATCATACGTTATGTTATTTTATTCAGATACCAGTCTGATCACACATGGTCCAAGAACACTCAAATAATAAACCAAATATAATCAGATGTTAAAGGCTGGTCCTTAAACATTATAGCCAATAATACCAGGCTTGCCTATGATCTCACTGATATAAAGCCACAACCATGCTTCATTGGCCACCAAACTCTTCAGCACAGCTTCCTTAACTGTAAGCTACGTACAGCAACCAGTTTGAGCACTACTGATTATTTTTTCAGGCTCTAGGTAGTTGTAGAAATCTTAGCAGAGGTTGGAGAAACCAGCTCAATCCCAAGGTCATGCAAAGATGTGGCTAATCTAGGCTTTGAGTAAGTCACAGCAGCATTTATTTGCACTGGGGCCTTCTCAGTGAGGTTACGGACAAACTGTCACCTTGAATGGTTGACTGTATCAGGTATAGGTATTTTACAAGGCTGATAAGAAGAAAGGGATCCAGGAAGTAGAAGTATGGAGAAGAACAGAGCTTGATGTTTTACCAGTGGATCTGAGCTGGCAGTGACACATCAGGAATCAGGCTGAAGGAAGAGAGGGAAGTCAATAATCACTTAGGTGAGGGAATCACTCAGAGAGGCCATGAGAAGCTGTTGGAATGAAGATCTGAGATGAATCATTGCAGAGTCACTTAGTTGGGTTGTCACTTCCTTTTTTTTTCTTACTTATTTTCTTGTGCCATTTTCTGAATTCTCTATGTTGAAATCTTCAGAATGTATAAAATTGTGTACCTGTGTCCCTCCTTGAAAAGTAATAACACAATTTAATTTCTGGAGCTATCTAGGAGTGTAAAGAGTTTCTGTTAGCATATACCTAGCTGCCTATGAAAGAACATCCTGGTAATGGTGGCTTAAATAATAAGAGCAGTGATTTCACAGTACATGAAATCTGAAGGTATTTGGTTTCAGGGTTGGTTCAGTGGTTCAATTATATCATCAGGACCCAGACCCTATCTCTCCACCCTGCTGTCCTCAGCATGTGGCTCTTCATTTTTTAGTATGTCATCACCTCATGATCACCAGACGTAATTTCTTTCTTTTTTTTTTTGTTGTTTAAATGAGGTTTTATTTATTTATTTAGGCTGTGTTGGGTCTTCGTTGCTGCGCACAGGCTTTCTCTAGTTGTGGTGAGTGGGGGCTACTTTTCATTGCGGTGCGCGGCCTTCTCATTGCGGTAGTTTCTCTTGTTGTGGAGCAGGCTTCAGTAGTTGTGGCTCACAGGCTCAGTAGTTGTGTCTTGCAGGCTCTAGAGCACAGGCACACTAGTTGTGGCACACAGGCTTAGTTGCTCCGTGGCATGTGGGATCTTCCACATATGGAAGTCCCCCAGACATAATTTCTTAAATTCTGACTTAGAGGGAAATACCACAACTTAGAATATGATACATTGTGAGTTTTGTTTCTGCTTGGCATGCATGTGCATACACACACATACACACACTACACACACATTCACTTATATTAAAAATAAAGACATATACAACAGTCCAGAGGAAGAACAAGAACTAGTGACTGTCCTTAGAATATGCCCATAAGGGGACTTCCCTGGTGGCACAGTGGTTAAGGATCCTTCTGCCAGTGCAGGGGACACGGGTTTGAGCCCTGGTCTGGGAAGATCCTACATGCCACAGAGCAACTAAGCCCGTGTGCCACAACTACTGAGCCTGCGCTCTAGAGTCCACGCGCCACAACTACTGAAGCCCGTGCGCCTAGAGCCCGTGCTCGGCAACAAAGAGAAGCCACCGCAATGAGAAGCCTGCGCACCGCCATGAAGAGTAGCCTCCCTCGCTGCAACTAGAGAAAGTCTGCATGCAGCAACGAAGACCCAACGCAGCCAAAATAAATACATAAATTAAAAAAAAAAAGAAAGAATATGCCCATAAGGACCATGTGAGATCCTGAAATGAATTCCTGAGAATGCAGGCAACCATCCTTCCATACCGGATAAAGAAGTGAGGATGTGGCAAACCAGCTAGTGTGGGATGGGCTGTGGTCTAAAGGGAAGGATGCCTGACTGCATCCCGGGAGAGAGGAGCATGGACTCTGACACGAGGTCTGCTGAGACCCCTGGGCTGAATGGGAAGAGAGTCTCTAGCATTAGGACAGCTGCCTCTACTTCTTCGTCAGAGTTGCGTGCAAGTTGAACTTGCTGCAAGTCCTCTATTTTGCTGTATGTCAGTTTGAGGTTTGATGCTCATGACCAGGGGCCCCTAGTTAATCATTCTTAATCATTGCTATTTAAAATTGTGACATTCTCAAACATGCGCCTGGACAAGTGTCAGCGAGAAGCCATGAATGAGTGAATCAGGTCTAAGCCATGAATGAGTGAATCAGGTCTAGATAGCTCACTGCTTTACAGCACTGCTTCACAAGCTAAGTTTCCTGGTGTCGTAAGGCATTGCCTAGAGTTAGTAAGAGTGGAAGTGAGGAGCCCTCAACAGCCATTTGCAACATAGCAATAAAAATAATGTGTCTGCCTTCACTCTTTCTCCCCAAAGCTAAAAATACTAGTTTACCAACATCCAACTGGATTGAAAAGCTTATGTAGAGAACTGGATCTTGGTCATATGTGGCTATTGGATTGCTGTCCAAAGGCATGATGGACTGATTTGGTAAGACTGGTTCCTTGTTGCCAGTGAATGTTGAGTTAAGAATGAATTGCCTTGCTTTAAGCTAGGGAGTAGTAGATAACTTCTCACACCCTATTTATAACCACATGACATGGATTACTATGAACTGTGACTGACGATGAACAACCACCCATGTCTTACCGCCTCCTCTTCCACCCCAGCAAAAGAATGTTTCCAGGACTGATAGATCACTTTAAGAAGGGAGGTGTCCCACGTGAAGCTGAGACATGCAAAGCCAATTCACCCAAGGCCTCAGGCAGGCCTGCCTCTCTCCAGTGAGAAATGCATTCATTTGACCGTTCAAATGATGACTCAGCTACAAAGACACAACCACTTGTTAATGAATTTTACTCTGTTTCAGGAGTCTCTTTGATTTTCTTCTTCTTTATTAATTTCACCTATTCCTCTCCCTTCTCCAATTATTGATATTCCCTCATAATTTTTATAACTGTGTGTGCAATGATGTATAAAAATGTGTATAATTTTTATAACTGTGTGTGCCACTGTGTGTATATTTTTGTGCTGGTTTTCCTCATTAGAGAGGAAAACAAAAATAGAAATTCTGACCAAGTACTGAGTGCTGAAGAAGATAAATAGCTGTGGAGTTCAACATATTTCATTCAGATAATTGTAAGCTACATCTTGCTAAGAGTGTGATTAAACAGTCTTATTTGGTATTGTTAATTCTAAAGGGGGAGCATAAAGCATCTAAAATATGTTGAGGTTACTCAACTCACTACTTTTAACTTTGGTTCCCACGATCATCTTAAAGGAAGCATGATTTGAAGCACATCATGAAGGGTTGTATGTGTCATGTGTTTCACTCTAAATGGTCAAACAGGTAGGACCTGGAGGAGTTCCAGGAGCCGAGGCCAGTCATGGCACAGGGTTGAGACAGACTGTCCATGGGGCCAAAGGGGATCGCAAGGGCTGTTCAGATTAGAGCCAGCTTGTGGGAGAAGTGGGGTCAGGGGCAGAGGTCTGGAGGGAGTTGGGGCTACCTCCAGGTTCAGGACCATTGGGCCATGCCACTGAGTAGGAGCTTCAGACACCACCACACTGGCTGGTCTACATTAGGATAAACCAACATTGCAATGCAGACAAAGACCTAGAATCCACAGAAACCTTGCCTGTGATGTCCAGATGAAGGCCCCATCTTTTCTGCAGAGGGTAAAGTCTTTAGGGCAGCAAAGCAAAGACTGAACTGCAGCTAGTATTTGGAGAGTGCCCAGAGTCTCTAGATATATTTTTAAAAATCCTTATTAGTATAAATTTTATGAAGCATCCTTTTAGGCATTACCGTTTGTCATGAACTTTATTCTTTTTATGTAATAACATGCATATTACAGACAGAGATAGTTTTCTCTTATTGTATCCAATTTAGCAGACACAGAAAAGCACAAGGCAGAAAATAAAACTCACCCATGTTCACATTTTTATAACCTACAGATAATCACTTTTATATTTTCATGTATTTTCTTCTAGCCTTTTTTACACGTCTATAAAGCAAAATTAGGAATATACTAATTTAGGTAGATAGAAGTTTCACCTCCCTTCCTGCCTGGGTGTGAGTCACAGGATAAAAGAAAGTAGAAGAGGAAAAATCCATGGATTACTGGTTCACAGTGTTATCCTGCCACACTGATCTCCAATAATCCCCACACAGCCATAGATCTCATTGACTTCTTGGGAAGGGCTTCTACTACACGACTATTGATACCTCATCATGGGCACCCTTGACTAGGCAAAATGGGATCGAGAAACTTCATTAAAAAATGTTTTTAAACGTATATTTTTCATGGCAGAGCCAGCTGTAGGATGTGATTAAGGAGGGTGTCTAATCGGTGGCTTGGGGGATGTTGGTGTGTACATCCACGTGCCATCCAGATAGACTAAAATCTTAGACTCTAAACTAAAATTTCCTAATCTTAGGGCATTGTCTCTAGGAGTCAGATCAACTTGGTGGTACCCATGCTGGAGGAGAAACTACTCTGCCTCCAGATCCAAAACACTTTCCTTCCCACATGCAGCGTATTTGCTCAGGATCTATGGCACAGGGAAGTTCAGACAGGCTTCATTACCCTATACATCACTCCCATTTTACAGATGAAGAAACTGAGGCCAATGGAGATTAAATAACCTGCCCAAAGTCACTTGGCTAGTGTGTGAACTCAAATCATTGTGATTCCAAAGCCCGTCTCTTGAGATTGGCTAGCTTTTAGCCAAATCTCCTGTGCTCATAGCTAGACGTCCTCTCCCAGTCTCTCTGGCAAGTAGATGTGACCATGTGACAGAGTCCTGGCCAATGGAATGCAGTGGAAGGGATGGATGTCATTTTCAGGTTTGGCTGTGGAAACTGTCCACACATAATGTTTCATATTTTCTCTTCCCTTGTGAGATGGCTAGATGCCAATGTACAAGGAGACCTTGAAAGCCACATGTTGAGGATATCGGCACCTCTGTCAGCCTGGGCCCCTGAGTGACTTGTGGATCAGAGCACCTTCCCCTGCTACCAATTTTCCTTCACTCAAGACCCATTGGACTTCATAGGAGTCCAAGTATCATTAACAAGTCTCATTACCTTAACTAAATCACATCGCAAGTAAGTGGCAGAACCAGAATACCAGCCCAGTTCTTCTGGCTCCATAAACCTGTGCTTTTTTCACTGTACCATTCTGCCTCCCTCTGTAATGAGCTAAATTACAGAAATTTTACCCTTCCAGGGAATTACCTGGCGGTCCAGTGGTCAGGACTCCGCACTTCCACTGCATGGGGCAGAGGTTCGATGCCCAGTCGGGGAACCAAGGTCCTGCAAGCTGCATGGCACAGCCAAAAAAAAAAAAAAAAAAAAAAGAAAAGAAAAAACAGAAATTGTACACTTCCACACAGTTGGCTTTAAAAACACAGAGCTACCCAAGGGTGCTCTAATCTAGCCACTTTTCTCTCTACTAATCTCTATGCCACAAAAACACAGCCAGTTATGTGTTAACTGATTCAAGTTGGCTTTTTGCAATTTATATTGATTTTCAAAGTGGTAATAACCAAACAAAAGAGTCCATCACTGTTGTACATGTGCAAGTTTCCCTGGACTGAAGTTCCAGTCTTAGACTGGCTGCAACACATCCTGCTGGAATCAAAAATCCTTCTTTGCCGGTCTTTCCCTATTTAAGCAAGCTAGATGCCACTGTTGCCCACAAACAAAACACCGTTTTCTAGTCTCTCCTCTCAGTAGACATCTGGTCCTTCTCAATGCTGCCTGCATGTGTTCTGTGACCTTGCTCACGCTTTATTTCTGACCTGGTCCTTCTCCTACTTTGAGACATAACTCAAATTTCCCCTCTTCTGACACTCTTTCTCTGATGATTCCTGTCCCTACTGATGTGTCACATTTTAAATACTTGAGACGCATTGAACATTTTGACAATTGATGTTTCGTCTTTTTTTTCCCCCTTAATTGCTTTTTATGTGGAGCCTTATCTTCCCTTTAAGATTTGAACATTCTCAGGGACATTAACTTAATGTTTACAAGTTGGAAATCGGCATAACACCTGACATGGTGTCTTGCAAATAGATGTTCAATAATTTGTTCTTAAATGGTTCAAGGAATGAAAGTAATGGTAACTTCTTTTGTTTCTTCCACAGTGAGTGCCCACAATGATCCTCAATATAATTTTTTAAACTGTTGGTTGAATTCTGTCTTCATGGTTTGGGGCCTTCCCTGAGGCATTTTGGTGTATGATTTTGAAACATGGCCCAAATTGGTCTACAGTGACCTCCAAGGCTCTACAATAGAGGTTTTCAAGCTTCAGCATGCTGGGGGCCGTCCACAGAGTTTCTGATTCAGTAGGTCTGGGTAGGGCCCAGATTTTCCAGTTCCAACAGGTGAGGCTGCTGCTGCTAGTCTAGTGGCCACAGCCTGAGAACCACTGCCTCCTTCCACCATACTGATACCACCTGCTACTGCTCCGCCCACTTATTCTACTCTAGCTACAGGGACTTCTTATGGCTCCTGAAACTTACCAGGTGTGCCCCTGCTTCAGGGATTTTGCATTTGCTGTTTTCCCAGATACTCACGTAACTTTCTTCCTTATCCCAGGTCATTCCTTACATGTCATCTTCTCCAACCACCTGATTTAAAATGGCAACACTCTCCGTCCCTCCCCTGTCTGCCACACGCACACATACACACATTCACACATACACATGCTCCCTATCACGTCCCTTTCCTGCCATGTTTTCCTCCATAGCATTTATCACCATCTGACATACATGATTTTTTTTTACTGTCTAGCTCCTCCCCCCACCAGAATATAAGGTTCCTGAGGGCAGGGATTCTCATCTGTTTTGCTCATTCCTGTATCTCAGAGGATAGAACAGTGTTTGGCACATAGTAAGCACTCAAATAGTTGATTTTTTTTTTTTTTTGCGGTACGCGGGCCTCTCACTGTTGTGGCCTCTCCCGTTGCAGAGCACAGGCTCCGGACGCGCAGGCTCAGCGGCCACAGCTCACGGGCCCAGCCGCTCCGCGGCATGTGGGATCTTCCCGGACCGGGGCACGAACCCGTGTCCCCTGCATCGGCAGGCGGCCTCTCAACCACTGCGCCACCAGGGAAGCCCCAGTAGTTGATGTTTTAACTGGAGGACAGCAGGGACCACGACCTTACCTGTTTTCAGACCATAAATCATAAAGAAAACACACCTACTGCTGAAACAAAATAGGAATGATTAACACGGTATTCACTCTGCCTGGGCCAACCCTGTCAAGGGGCCAGAGTTGAAGGAGCAAAGGAAGATGCCATTAACCCTCCCAGGGCCTCTGGAGGGGTCACTGCTCTGTCCTCACTTCTCATCTATAAGCTGAGGGGTGGATGAAATATCTGCAATGTTGTTTCCTTCTCTAAAACTCCAGGCTCTATCTTCCTCCTGGTCTATATGCCCCACAAAGGGAGGTCTTAGGACAGTAGGACCAGTGAGAAGCTCTGCTCAGTTTTCTCCTGAGCATTTTCACCCTTTGGCTTTTGTCAACAATTTCACCACAACAAAGTTAGCAAAATTCTATTGAGAATCTTCCCCCAATTAAAGGTACAATCCCATAGCTGTGCTGCCTTTTTGGTTTTGTGTCAATTTTTTTTTCCTGGGTCCTAATTGGTGCCAAACGCAATATTATTATATTTGCATTGTCTCAGAAGTCAGTCTACCCCAGGGATTCTCAAACCAGTTTAGATAGGGGAACATCAAGAAATCTTTCTTGCCTTTGCTGACCTTGATATATTGAGATTTTTTTTTTTTTTTTGCAGTACGCGGGCCTCTCACTTTTGTGGCCTCTCCCGTTGCAGAGCACAGGCTCTGGACTCGCAGCCTCAGCGGCCATGGCCCATGGGCCCAGCCGCTCCGCGGCATGTGGGATCCTCCCGGACCGGGGCACAAACCCGCATCCCCCGCATCGGCAGGCAGACTCTCAACCACTGCGCCACCAGGGAAGCCCTATTGAGATTTTAACATCTAAATATAATAACACACAAAATTTGGGGCTAAATCACAAACTATCGAAATCCTGTATATAGATTCCAGTAGAGACAAACAGTAGTGGAAGCTGAATTTCAAAGAGAAACTTATGGCCGAAAAATTTTAAATTGAGAAAATTTGATCTTATCATTTAATTTGATCTTGCTTTCTGCAAACTGGGAAACATTGGTCCATCCACGGCATTTCAGAGCATGGGGTGGAAGAGGGTTAGCTTAGAGTGGTCAGGAGCATAGGTTCTCAACCTACTAGTTGTAAGACCTTGGGTGGATTATTTCACCTCTCTGAGCTTCAGTTTCCTCTACTATAAAATGGGAATAACAATGATAGCACCTAACTCCTACGGTTACTGAGAAGTCCAAATAAGGTGGTACAAGTTAAACTCTTCAACTGAGTCAGGTACCCAATAAAGTGATGACCAGTGTTGGGTATTTACTATTCATTGCTGAAGGCCATAGTGAGGAGTGTTTAGGAAAGGGTTCACTCAGGTAGGGAGAGGAAGAAGAAATAAGAGCATTTGAGAAGATGGAAGGACCAACACGAAGAGAGAGGAACGGATATGGGTGGCAGCAAAAAGCTGTTGGAGAAGCTTTATGTGTTGATTTGACTTGGTTTTCTGTTCATTTGAACCTTTTAAAAAATCATTAATCTTTACTTACACAGGGCTTCATCTGGTGGGTAGAGCCTGAGGTTATTGACTGTTCAGACCAGGGTGCAAGGGTCATCTGAGCACACAGAGTTTTGAGCAAAAGGCTGTTTCAGGTGTTCTTTGAGGTTATCTGTCTCCATGAAACTCTGGGGCTGGGGCAGGAATATCAGCGCCTGCAACCTAAAGATTTTCCAAGAGTGATCTTTTAAATTGAGGAGGAAAAGCTTTAAGGTATTTTTGTCTGCCTTGTTATGTTTTCAAGCAACTCTTCAAAAATAATGGCCTATAAACAGAAGAGTTGGACATGGCCAGAGTCACAGTGCTCTTGCTGGGCACCCCCCGCTGGCTTCTCACCTCTCCTTCGAAGCTGAATCAACACTTTCCAAAGCCTGTTGACACCCTCAGAGCGATTCCCAAGTGCACTCTGTGTTTGGGGTTATTATTTTGAGTGTGTTCAACCTTTCCTCAGATGTCACTGAACTCTGCTTAGGCTGGCCTTCAGGGCATTGACCCTTAAGCAAATAGATAGAGTTCTCGAAAAAGCTTGAATTCTGTTCAGTGCTTTACAATGATGAAAACTGAAGTTGGAACGGGTTAGAAAACTATTTGACTCTCCACAGTGGAGTCCATTGTTTCTTCTGGCTTCTTCAATTTCACATTCACAGGTAAGTGACGTATATCATCTAGAGCATGGGAAGACCATGTTCTGCAAATTCATCTCCTCTAAGTCTTACTTTGTGGTGTGTTGTGTTTCTGATTCATTAAAGGCTGGCCTCTTGTTATGCAATAAACAATGCTACAGGGCTTGGCTAGGAACTTGCAGAATACATTAATGATTTCATAATATTGTATATAATACAGATAAATCTTTGTTGCTATCTCATTTATAGTAATACTTTTTTTATGCATCAATTTTCTTGAGAATGTGTGTGCGTGTGTGTGGTGCAAATGGGCAAATAGATTGAATAATCAGCGCAAAGTAAAAATGTTACTGAACTTTTTAAAGTTGGCTTTATGAAAGCACAATTCTGTATGCACTGACCACCACAAATCTTACCCCAGAAAGCTGGTGCTGGTTTAATACAGAACTATACTGACTCCATTCTCCTAGTTTTCAATAATTCAGATGCTGGAAAATATGAGCTCTGGATTCATGGCTAGAAGGGGAAAAGTTGAATTCTAGAATCTTATTTCCATTTTTCGGTTTCCCTAGACAGTAGAAAGCACATGTTGCTGATGATTTGAACACATTGATCAAATATCATTCACATTTAAGACTGGGAATAAAGTGCATTTTTTCCTAATGTTTTGAAGGGGGGAATAGCTTTCTAGACATTTTAGAGGCAAATTATAATGATTGTACTTAGAACTCAATATTGGCATCTAATAGTGGTTATTACTAAACTTTTAAGGTATTAACTTATTATTTTTTTATTTATTTTTATTTTTTTGGTATTAACTTATTTACAGGCTATTTCTTTTTTTTTAAAAAAATACATTTATTTATTTATTTATTTTTGGCTGCTTTGGGTCTTCGCTGCTGCGTGCAGGCTTTCTCTAGTTGCAGCGAGCGGGCGTTACTCTTGGTTGCAGCACGGGCTTCTCACTGCAGTGGCTTCTCTTGTTGCAAAGCACGGGCTCTAGGCACGCAGGCTCAGTAGTTGTGGTGCACGGGCTTAGTTGCTCTGCAGTATGTGGGATCTTCCCGGACCAGCGCTTGAACCCGTGTCCCCTGTATTGGCAGGCGGATCCTTTTTTTTTTTAACATCTTTATTGGAGTATAATTGCTTTACAATGGTGTGTTAGTTTCTACTTTATAACAAAGTGAATCAGTTATACGTATACATATATCCCCATATCTCTTCCCTCTTGCGTCTCCCTCCCTCCCACCCTGCCTATCCCACCCCTCTAGGTGGTCACAAAGCACTGAGCTGATCTCCCTGTGTTATGCGACTGGCAGGCGGATTCTTAACCACTGCACCACCAGGGAAGCCCTACTGGCTATTTCTTAATAGAGGTTCTTTCTGTGTGCAGCCAACCCTCACCTTATGCCCCCCTCCCCCAGACTTAGTTACCCTCCTACTCTGCCTGTACCACTCTTGTCATTATCTGTTTGAAACCTCCATCTCCCTGCCTAGAGGTTTACATGCCCTTCCCCCCACTAGATTGTAAGCCCTTGAATAATTTGTGTGTCCTACTACTAAGCGTAAAGGTGACAAATATTTGCTGATGAATACTAGAAGTGGATTTGGAAGTAATTTAGGAAAAAAACACTGCTCACTCTGTGGTTTTAAAAGACACTGAAATTGCTAGAAAATGCCGAATTCCTTAGCAGGAATCAAGTATTAGGTTTACTTTGCTTTATGAAGGTGAAAGAACTATACATATAGAGACCAAGCAGAAGAGCAGGGAGGAACCTTGGTGTTAAATCCTGTTTTCTTCAAGAGCAGTTCCTTAGTTCTCCGTCTCATTTGCGATCCTGTGAAGCAGGCCTATCCGTCTGCCCCTTGAGGATCACTGTGTATTTCTTTCCCTTCTCAGTCAGCTGTAGCCCCCATGGCTAAAGGGCCTCTGCTTCATCTTATCCCGGGACAGTGTCTCCACGTTGTTGACACACACCTGCTTATCTGCAAGGCAGTATTTTTCTATTTTCCTTGCTTCTTGGTATAAATCAATATTTCTTTTCTCCTTTAATGATCCTTTGGAGAAAGAAATCATTTGCTGGGTTTGATCATAATAAGGGTGCCCTTCCTACATACCTAAATGTCAGCCGTGAAAGACTTGTTAAGGGCTTTTTAAAAAAAAAAACAGAATTTGTGGCTTCAAAAGGGACTTCCAAATTCACGAGGAGCAGGTGCAGTTCTGCTCTCTGAGCAGCTCAGGGAAGGGGAGAGTGTGGTGCTGGCGGCCTTGAATGGTTTTACAGAGGGGAAGACTTCACGAGAGAAAAGCTAAAGCCAATATTCACAGTGTGATGTGAGGTGCAGACGCTGTTCCATCCCCGAGACTGGCCTCCCGCCCCTCAGTGGCTGCTAGAGCATTTAGATCCTTCGAGGCCTAAACGTGGAAAAAATCTCAGCCTCTTCCTCCTGAATTCAGTCTAGGCAAGATCAATGTTTTTCAAAAATAGCATTTGGAAGAAAATGAACCGGAATGCAGAACAGATCTCCCCAGAGAAAATTCAAAGCCGAGAACACTGGTAGAGTTGAGAAGCTGTGTCCTAAAGTGACAAGAGCCTGGGCACCGTTGGCCTGGCTGTCTTGCATCACACAGCCTGTTTCCTTTGGTCACCTCAAGCCTGTCTGCACAGGAGTGAAGTGAACTGCATAGGCCCCTGGCCTTGGTAAACGAGGGGGCACCGCTGCTGGGCCTGGGAGATTTCTGTCCTTCCCAGCCCAATCTCCCTGTCTCTCTGGGTGTGGGCTTATCAGAGTGTTGTGTTTTTTGAAAGTATAAATACGATCATATCTTTTTCTTGTCTAAAAGCCCTTACTAGTTCCCATTGCCCTGGGGATAAGGACCTAAGTCCTCAGCATTAAGGATTATGAGGCCCTGAGGAATGAAGCAGCCACATCCTCCAGAGCTGCCCCATCCATGTTCCCTCAGACTCACTGGACACCCTTGGGTCCTTGAACCTATGTATTGTCTTTTGAGTCTGGGCCTTTGCATGAGCCTGGAGCGGCCTTCTCTCTCCTGTTCCCTTGGCTAACTTTCCCTATGTTCAAGGTCCCATGTTAACTGTGCTGGTTCCAGAGCCTTCCCTTACTCTCTAGACAAGGGCAGGGCCCTGCTTGAGGGTCTAGGGGATACCTGTACTTCTCTTTTACTCACAGTCACAGTGCTTACTTCTTACGTGTCAACTGCCTTCCCTGTCACAATGTAAGTTCCATGAGGACAGGCAGGTTGGAGGGCTGGTGTGCCATAAGATTTTTAGGCTGGGTAAATCAGCTCTCCAAAGATTTCTTCCTGGGCTTCAGGCTGTCCTGAACTGACTTCATAATGCAGGGGTCTGCAAACCTATGTGTGAGGAACTAGACAGTGAATGTTGAGGCATTGGCGGGAAGGTGGGAATGGCCTATGTCACAGCAACTCAACTCTGCCATTGTAGCCCCAAAGCAGCCAAGGGCAAAATGATAACAAATGGGCATGACTGTGTTCCAAGAAAATGTTATGTACAAAAACAGGCAATGGGTTGAAAGTCCTGATTATTATCATATCCTTCAGCCTGGAAGGATTCCAGCTACTGGGAGAACTGTTTTTACCCCAACCTGTTCCTTCCTTCCTGCCCTCTTTCCTTCCCTCCTTCCCTCCTTCCTTCTTTCCTTCCTTCCTTCCTTCCTTCCTCCCTCCCTCCCTTCCTTTCTTTCCCAATTCTTCTGCAGTATCAACAGCCAGTTGCTAGTGTTGACCCAGCTTTTGGTGAAGGTCAACCCACTCATCTGTTGCTCCAGGCTGGTGTCTTGAGGTCACACTAGCAGCCTTGGTGTGATGGCCCATGGTGGGCTCTGACGTGTTGTCCTCAGGATCTTTGATTTGCTCCTGGCACAGCCTATAGAACCTGTATCTCCTCCAGCTTTGACAGCCTCAACCCCCTGTGCCGCTGCTCCCTTAGCCCCTTTTCTGAGGTCTCTCACTGTCCCAGGTTCTCTCGGGCGACCATCCAGGTGCTGCTCTCTGTCTCCTCTCTCTCCTCCCTGGCAGTTGTCTTCCAGAATGCTGTTGCTAATGTTCTAAGGTAGAAAAATCCTTGCTATTACTACCAATAAAGGTCAGGAGGCTGTTCTCTAATGTAGATTTCTGTGTTGATAAGATTAGACATTTTATTAAAGAAAAAGAAACTTTGACCCTGGAGAGTGAAACAGAAGCGCAGGTAGTACTCAGGGTATAGACCACGTACCATTTGGCAGAGGGGGAAACTGGTGTTTCCAGTTTATCGTGGGCGATTCAGAATTCTTGGGGGATTCCATGATTAGGTGGCCAAAATCTGCTGATCAGTGCTTAGAAAGCTTGATTTCCTACTTTTAACTCCTAGATTCTCTTAAGTTTATTGAAAGACAATTTTTCTGGGAGACCTTGAAAATTCTCAATCTGTTCCCAAAGAGATTTTTTAGAGATTAAAATAATTTACTATATAAAAAGGTAGAGTAAAAAGGAAATAGCTTGGTAAGTTATTTTCAAATCTGAGTTCTTTTGTGTGGGTTAAAGTACAACTTTGTTATTGTAAATTGTTAAGAAACCCTAATTAAAGCTTCTTGCAATGCATGATACCCAAGTACCTTTCACATGCTTCAGGAAGCTCAAGAACAAATTGTTAGCTTAAATGCTATAGATAATAGCTGAGAGAGTAGAATTAGATGACATGACTTCTGCTTGCACTCTTAAATCATAAATGTACCAAGTGAGGAAGAGACATGCTCTCACCACCCTGTACAACAAATGTGCTTGTCACTGAAATCTAGATTCCCACTATGTTTCCAGGGTTTCAGAGACTAACAGAGATGTTCTCCAGCATCTGCTCTAAGAATTTCCCAGGATCTCATCTAATAAAAAGGGAATTAACCAGTGGGGAAAACATGGTCTAATGATACATCAGGGTACACTTATAATGGTATGAGGCCATTCATCTAACATCTAATTTTGGAAACAATTTTTTTCTGGAAAATACCACAAGCAAAGTCTTCGTTTATTCTTTCTAGTAATTTTAATATCTCATTGCACTTCTCCAAATGTAGTGTTATGAAATTGCTACTATCTTTGTGGGTGCACACAAGTAATTAACATTTTCAACACAATGGCCTTTAAAGGTCATCACGGAATTGACCGGAGATAAGGCAACTAGCTTCCGTTTCTTTTTTTTCCCTCTCTTTTTATTTATTTATTTATTTATCTGTTTATTTATTTATTTATTTATGGCTGCGTTGGGTCTTCATTGGTGCACGCTGGCTTTCTCTAGTTGCGGCGAGAGGGGACTACTCTTCATTGCAGTGCCTGGGTTTCTCACTGCGGTGGCTTCTCTTGTTGTGGAGCATGGGCTCTATGCACGTGGGCTTCAGTAGTTGTGGCATGCGGGCTTCAGTAGTTGCGGCTCATGGGCTCTAAAGCGCAGGCTCAGTAGTTGTGGCGCACAGGCTTAGTTGCTCCGTGGCGTGTGGGATCTTCTCAGACCAGGGCTCGAACCCGTGTCCCCTGCATTGGCAGGCTGATTCTTAACCACTACGCCACCAGGGAAGTCCCCTAGCTTCCGTTTCTGACTGAGCAACCGATGCATGTCCTGTAGCACTGGAGAGAGTGTGTCTTTTAAAACATAGCTCCTTGGAGTGGACTACTGAAGTCCAGAGTGATGCATTGAATATTGAGGTAGAAAACAAACAAAAGAACAGTCCCAGATATTTGGTTGCTGGCCTGGTACTCACAGCTAAGCTGTGTTATTCTCCTATAAGAAATAAACAATCTCATGGAATACTAACTGAATTAGTCAGGGTTCTGCAAAGGAACAGAAAGAACAAGATTATATATAGATACATAGAAAGAGATTTATTATGAGTCATGTGATTATAGAGGCTGAGAAGTCCTACAATCTGCCATCTGCAAGCTGGAGACCCAGGGGAGCCAGTGGTGTAGTTCCAGTTGGAATCTGAAGGCCCAAGAACCAGAAGTGCAGATGTCTGAGGGCAGGAAAAGATGATGTCCCAGCTAAAGCAAAAGGGCAAATTCACCCTTCAAAAAAATTAATTAGTTAATTTTTTAATTGATACATAGCTGACATATAACATTGTGTCAGTTTAAGATATACAACATGTTGATTTGATACATTTATTTATTACAATATGATCAACACTGTAGCTTTAGCTAGTACCTTTATCACATCACATAATTATTATTTCTTTTTTGTGGTGAGGACATTTAAGATCTAGTCTCTTAGCAATTTTGAAGTACACAATACAGTATTGTTGACTGTCATCACTGTGCTGTGTATTAGATCTCCAGAACTTACTAGTCTTCTAGTTGCAAGTTTGTACCCTTTAACAACATCTCCCCAACTCCCCCCAACCCCCCAGGCCCTGGTAACCACCATCCTACCCTCTGTTTCTACAAGTTCAGCTTTTTTAGATTCCACATAAAAGTGAGATCATCAATATTTGTCTTTCTTTGTCTGGCTTATCTCACTAAGCATAATGTCCTCAAGTTCCATCCATGTTGCTGCAAATGGTAGGAATTCCTTCTTTCTCATGGCTGAGTAGTATTCCATTGACTTAAAGCATGGAGAAATCGGGGCCTGGAGAAATGTTAAAAAACATATCCAACAACATAGAGTGAAGCCATAGGCAGTACTGGGATCTGTGGAACTCCAAAGTTCACAGGCAATGCCAATTGCCAATGGTCTCTAAACACTGCCAAATATTTGCACACCAGTGGAAAGAAACCTTTTTAAATGAAGAGCTAAGCCAGGAAAAAAAATAATTGGAGACTGGAGTTTTAAAAAAATGTCTCATTTTGGGCTTCCTTGGTGGTTCAGTGGTTGAGAGTCGGCCTGCCGATGTAGGGGACACAGGTCCGTGTCCCGGTCCGGGAAGATCCCACATGCTGTGGAGCAGCTAGGCCCGTGAGCCATGGCCCCTGAGCCTGCGCATCCGGAGCCTGTGCTCCGCAACAGGAGAGGCCACAACAGTGAGAGGCCCGCGTACCGCAAAAAAAAAAAAAAAAAAAAAAATTCTCATTTTAAAATTAGGAAATGCAATATTACAATTATGGTTCATGTTGTTTTATTATTTTCTCATTATCAAAGAGTTTCTTTCTTTGCTTTTTGAAAAAAAAAATTTGGGTCAAAATTTCAAAAACGGTATAACCAGCAAACATTGCAGCCTGAATGTAATATTGCTATGTTAAAGAAATTTTGTTGTTGGATAAAAAATTCTGAATTTGTTTTTTTTTAGTATTTTTTTAACTGACCTCATAAACTACATAGTTAATGTTTCACACCCTGCACTTTTTTTTTGGCTGTGCTGGGTCTTCATTGCTGTGCGTGGGCTCTCTCTAGTTGCGGCGAGTGGGGGCTACTCTTTGTTGTGGTGTGCAGACTTCTCATTGTGGTGGCTTCTCTTGTTGTGGAGCACGGGCTCTAGGCTGATGGGCTTCAGTAGCTGCGGTGCATGTGCTCAGTAATTGTGGCACACGGGCTTAGGTGCCTCATGGCATGTGGCATCTTCCCGGACCAGGGATTGAACCTGTGTCCCCTGCATTGGCAGGTGGATTCTTAACCACTGGACCACCAGGGAGGTCCCTCTCACTCTGCTTCTTAATATTGAGTTTATTTTTTAAAATTTATTTTGTATAAATCATATTGATAGATACCATCATCTTGATAGTACATTTGATATGACGTAATGAGAAGGGTACTTTATCTCTGTGGTCTTCCTCCCCAAAACACACAACTCCTGTCTAATCATGAGAAAAACAGCAGATAAATCCCAATTTCAGGAACATTCTGTAAAATAACTGTTCAGTACTTCTCAAAACTGTCAAGATCATCAGAAAGAAGAAATTTATGAGAAATTGTCATGGCTAAGAGAAGCTTAAGGAGATTTGACAACTTAGTGTAATGTCTTTATATCTTCACAACACTTTGCACTGTTGGATATTTAATCTTTGTCAGTATTTCAATGAATGGTTTTAGTATTTGTCACTGATCAGTACCCAAATGCATTCATTGGGTTGCAACATAATGATTTTTCTAATTTTATGGGCTTTTAAACATCTGGAATGGATATTAATTTTTACTGAATACTTTTTCTCCATCTATCAGGATGATCCAATTTTTTTACATTAGACAATCATTGCATTTCTGGGATCAACGTTGCTCACTATGTTTTTTTCATAAACTGCTAGATTATATTGAACATATTTAGCATTCTAAACTCTACTTTCAAAAATAATTATAATTCTATTTTTTTCTTATAACATTTTTATTTGTTTTAATGTCAAGGTTATACTTATGTTATAAAATGAATTAGGTAGCAGTTCTCCTGGTCCATGCTGGACTTTCCATATTCTGGATCTAGGGGTTGCATTTACAAAGGAGCACTGAAACCTACCCAGCAGTATTTGGGTGTTGTTGTTCAGCTCTACTGACCCAAGAATGTCACCAGTTGGCTGTGCCCTTCTAGTGCTTTTTATTTTTACTCACTTAAAAAAATCAATCAATCAAACAAGTAAGCACAGATAAGCAGAAAGAACAAATAAATAAAAAACAACCATCCATCCAGGAACCAGAGAAAGTCATAATCAATGGTTTGGGTTTATGTTTCCTAATAATTAGACTCGTTCATGGGGTTATTAACCAATTAAAAAAATCTACTTTTGTCTGAGATTGTTAATGAAGATAATTTCTTGAACCAAATTATTCTTTCACTTGGCTACTTTGGTTAAGGAAGAGAAAATAAATAATAATCACAATGATTCTTTTATTTTATTTTCTAGAGTTATTGGCTGTGGACTGCAATTACCATGTCTGACTCAGTAATTCTTCGCAGCGTGAAGAAATCTGGAGAAGACAATCATGGTTTTGAGTCAGATAGATCATGTAAGTGGCCTTTTTCTCTTACTGTCTCTTGTACAAAGAGAGGTGAGAACAAAAGTGGAACAAGCTAGTGAAGGTTTAAGGAGAAGAGAAAAATCAATGGCAATAAATAGAACTGTTATTGGATGGTCTTCTAACATACTCTAGGTGTTTCTCCCTAGAATCCATCTAGTGGAATGGCTGAGAGTGTTAGGTAAGAACACACAAATCCTGGGTGAGTGAAAGCATCTCACCTGTAAATATCTCTTCCCTGGGTAGAGTAGGGTTGTTCTAGCACTGGCTATTATTATTACCTTTATACGTATATTGTTATAATTGATTATAGTAGTAAATGTTTAGTGAGCGCTGCTCCCTGAGAGGAACAGTTCAAAGACTCTGCTGGCCAGAGTGAGGTAATGTGTGTAGCACTAGTACATGGTGTGTAGTGAGGGCAGATGATTCTAAGCTTTTTTTTTTTTTTGTAAATCCTATAATTTTACATTTTATAGAAGAGGAAACAGAGAGTTGGATACATTTTTGAAAACTTGGCAAAGATCGTGTGACTAATAATTAATGGAGCCGTAATCCTAGTCTGGTTCTGATTCCCAAACCTAAGAGGTTAATCTCTATCTACACTGTAATGCCTCTTTACTCTTAATGAAATGAAATGACGTGAAATTTAAATGCCAGGGGAACCAGGATGTGCTGTCCTATGACAATGGTTGGCATTAGCACCTCGGGTTCCTTTCCTTGTGGTTTCCCTACACTCAGGACCCTGAGCACCCATTTTCACCTCCTCCCCTCCATCTGCTCTGACTTATGCTGGGGAAAATAGTACGTGGCTCAATCCTATGGCTTCTACTGGCATGGGGGTGTCAATGGTATCTTATTGTTTAGTTGATTTGTGGTCTGCATTTTAAGTAGACAAATTCTGATGTTTATAAAGAACCAAACAAGAAACAAATATTCATTTTATTTGGTAGTTCAAAAAATCAGACTTTCTTTAGCTAATTTAGAAATGTTGGTCTTTAGTTGACATCCAGAAGGTAAAAAGATTTCATTTTCTAGAGAAAAGTCAAGAAATGTAGTCAAGGCAGCAGTCCTGAATGTGAAAAAAATGTCTTCTATAATATGGAGAGAGAGAGAAAGAGAAAGAAAGAGAGAGAGAGAGAGAGAGAGAGAGAGATGAAAAAGCAAAAAATTATTTTGCATTATTCCATGAATAAAAGTAATTATAGAAATGTTTGTCCAGAGCAAAATTGTTAATGACTATGTTTCATTTTGTCATTATTATTAACTGCTTTTTGTATTGTTTTTATCCTGACAGATGACAATGATAAGAAATCAAAGTAAGTGACTACTCAACAATGCATCACATCTTCAAAATAATTTCCTAATATTCCCATAAAAGGCACAAAGCAGAAGCAATATTTTTACACACATTGCACTGCCTACAAAATGGTATATATAATCCATTTTTTTTCTCTTTAAAACATTACTATAATTTGATTTCAGAAACCTTTGGGAATATTCCTTCTGGATTAGGTCCAAATCTCCCCTATATGTCCAGGAACACCACAGAATTTCTGAACTAAATGAGCAGAGGAAAAATTGGACAAGTATGATTTCATGGGCACAGAGAAGAAAGCCCAATTCTTCCCAAAAGCAAATAGTAGAAAGCTAAAATGTAATTATTAGATGTTTCTCTTTAAGAGTTTAAATTCTCTTATAAAACAAATGCCACTTAATCATACTCGGCATGAGGGCAGGATTAAAGGAGTCTAATGTAGAAAACAAGGAGGTACCAGCTAAGTTTCTGAAATAGAGCTGGTGGAAAGGGAGAGGTTGAAGGTACTTAAGACATTTTAAGTAATTCATGGCAGAGGGATGTGGTAGTTGTGGTAACATTAGCTTTGGACTTGGAATGGTCGGGTCAGCTGGGCGCCGAAGAACCATTCTTCCTCACTGGGTGGGAAAGAGATGGAAAAGGGCATGGATGCAGATGAATGAGCTACAATGAGGATGAGCAGGAAAGCTGAGTGAGTGCTTTGGTTTTTAGAGGATATGAACCTTTCTCCTGATAAGTGTGGTAACGTAAACATGGAAATGGAGATTTGAAATGATGTAGGGGAGGGTTGAAACTTTAAAGACTTTGGCCATGGAAGTTTCCATTGAGAAGGTGACTTTGGAGAGAAGGTATGAAGGAGGTGAGGGAGTTGGCCATACAGATATCTGAAGAAAAAGCATTTTGGTGAGAGGAAGTAGCAAGTGCAAACACCCAGAGGTGGGAACAAATTTGGCATGGACAAAAATCAGCAAAGAGGCCAGGTGGCTCGGGTGGTGAAAATTGGACTGAAGTAGGAGAAAACAAGGTCAGAGAGTCAACTGGCCAGACCACGGAGGGCTATGGATGTGTCAGCAAGGATCTGTGATTCTACTCTGAGCTGGAAGGGAAGCTTAGGGCAGCCAAGTGCTAAGCACAGCATGTGCAGCACCTTTCAGATGGTGGAGAGGTTGTTTCTAGCAGGCCCAGCAGCCTGGCTTCAGGAGGAGAAGGGGGAACAGCTGGCTGAATGCAGAGATGGGGTTTCCAAGGGTGGATATGGGGAAAAGGATTGAGGATGATGGTGAAAGTGTGGTCCAAATGGCCAGCAGTAGGACCTAGGATGCTGAGTAAGGAAGCAATATCTTGATGGCGTTTAGTGATTGTAAGTAAATGGAGAGTTTAAAGGACTGCGGGTCTCAACTGAGATGACAAATAGGTATAGAAGGAGGAAGGAAGTGAGAAAACAAGATGCGTGCTCAGTCTCAAAGAGCCGATAGAGTAGACTAGTTCCTGGTGAAAACAAGACCTGCGGTATATTCATGAATGGATGACTCAGGTGAAGTGGAGATCCCTGGAGTTGAAAAGTTCAAGTTTGGGTTGAGTACAATTTTATGAGCAATAAAATGAATAAGAAATAATAAGTAAATATGAGTTTATGGGAAGTATGGGAGTTTTTTTGAATTTTTTATCATGTCAACATTATTTAATGTAGTTGTAAAATTTTTAAGTGCAAGAAGGAAGCTGTAAATTAGATAATCCAACCACCTCAACTTATAAGGAAATGTAGGTAGAAAGAGGCCGAGGTTCAAAGCTGAGGTCCAATAGTTATTTGCTACTGTAACAGGGAGTACAGAGTACTTTTTATTTTCTCTTAGCACCTCTCAGAAAGACCTCAGTGAATCTCTACTGAAAAAGAGATACAGCTATACTGAAATCTCTAGAAGAGGTAAATCTGAAAGTAATAGCCAGTTAAAAAAATTTTTTTAATTTTATATTGGAGTATAGCTGATTAACAATGCTGTCCTAGTTTCACAGCAAAGTGATTCAGCTATACATATAAATGTATCTATTCCTTTTCAAATTCTTTTCCCATTTAGGCCATTACAGAATATTGAGCGGAGTTCTCTGTGCTATACAGTAGGTCATTGTTGGTAGTTTTTGTTTTAGTTTTTTTTTTAATAAATTTATTTATTTATTTTTGGCTGTGTTGGGTCTTCGTTGCGGTGCACGGGCTTCTCATTACGGTGGCTTCTCTTGTTGCGGAGCACGGGGTTTCGGCTCACGGGCTTCAGTAGCTGTGGCTCGAAGGCTCTAGAGTGCAGGCTCAGTAGTTGTGGCATGTGGGCTCAGTAGTTGTGGCTCACAGGCTGTAGAGCGCAGCCTCAGTAGTTGTGGTGCACGGGCTTAGTTGCTCCACGGCATGTGGGATCTTCCTGGACCAGGGCTCGAACCCGTGTCTCCTGCATTGACAGGCGGATTCTTTACCACTGGGCCACCAGGGAAGCCCCCTGGTTAGTTTTTAAGATACCAGTTTTGGAAAGAATTTCGCAGCTAGTGGGGGCTTTCTTTCTTACTAAAGAATGACTCATAAAATCACCATCTAGGAAGAATTTCTCATTGTTTTGGAAAGGACGGTCTGTAAACCCCTGTGTTTTTATCCTCAGGTTAGAAGATAAGAAGAAGAAAGGTAGCAGCAGTCAAGTTGGCTTCTTTCAATTGGTAATAAAACTGTGCTGATTTATGGCACAGGTTTTGCCACTGTGAGTTGTTCAGGTGGCGGAGGAAGTGTTATAGTCACATTGGCAGGTTTTTTAACTATGATGATCACTTTTTCAGTCATAAACTGTCTACGTGATAACATGTTGAATAGCAATTAGAAATTTATTGCTGATTAAACACAAATTCTATCTGGTAAATCATAAAAGTGTTCTAGAAGATAATCTCTAAGCCCCTAATTATCATTTTAGTAAGGAAAATTATCATAGTAATAATGTTATGTATACTTATTCTTATGATGTCTTTAGAAACTCCATAGTGTAGGTATTTTTCTCAAATTTGCAGAGTGGAGGCATTTCTGGGCACAAATAGGTGCTCTTCATTGTCAATATCAGTTCTGGGAGCCGATATTGCTGAATAACCCACACAGAATATCTACATGGCAATAGCATGTGTGCCAGTGATTGTTTCCCCCTTAAGCTGGGAATGAATATCTAAGAACTAAAGTCAGCTCCTGAGATAAAGAGAATGAATTATGAGACTAGGAAAGAGATAACATGAACTAACAATGTAAGAGTCTAATGATTTAGATAATCGATGTACTGTTTATCTCAATATTAGTGAGAACTCTACCTTTCAATTAAGATGATTCCCTTAAGACTTGGTGTTGAATACTATTTATCAGAATCTAGTAACTAAAATTAAATAGCCCTCCTACCTCTCCTGCTTTTCACCCATAGATGATCTCTGAATCCTTTGTTTTTCAAGTTTCGATTTTCTTCAAAGACTGACATTTGGCTGATGTGTGTGGGAAGTTTATGTGCATTTCTCCATGGAGTAGCCTATCCAGGCATGCTACTGATTTTTGGCACAATGACAGATGTTTCTATTGAGTATGACATGGAATTACAAGAACTCAAGATCCCTGGAAAAGCATGTGTGAATAACACGATAGTATGGACCAACAGCTCTCTCTACCAGGACGTGACAAATGGAACGCGCTGTGGGTAGGCTGCTATTTTTTACTTTTCACTTTTTTGGCTTGTATCTTAGATTGTAATTCAAAATGTGTGAAAAGAACCTTATGGACTGAGCTGGAGTGGTGTCTAACACAGAGCAAAAAGAAACATAAATTTACCCTTATTTCTATAATTACTCTGTCCTGAAGTTCTTCCTGTCCTACCAGATTTTTAAAGCTTAACAATTACAACAGCAAAACACAGAACTGGAAATTGCTCATTAAATACATCACCCAAATTTCACCACTTTGTAGACAACAGCCTTGAGGATGACACTACCAATACTTGATGCAGTTGGAGGATGACGCATGAATTTTACTTGAGTCCTTGTCATGTCTCATATCCAAGACTTCCTTTTTCCTCTTCCCTGTTTCTTCCTTCCTTCCTTCCTCCCTCCCTCCTATCTTTCTTTCTTTCTTTCTTTCTTTCTTTCTTTCTTTCTTTCTTTCTTTCTTTCTTTCTTTCTCTCTCTCTCTCTTTCTTTCTTTCTTTCTTTCTTCCTCTCCTCCCTTCTGTTCCTCAGCTGCTGTGGCCGTGGCTGATGTCCCACTTGATCCCCAGCCTTCTCTCTACAATGGGAATTTCATCATTCCTGTGCTCTAGGACTTGGAATAGGGGCCGTTGGTCTCAGTTAGCAGTTGGGTTTCTGTGGAAGAGTGATGTGGTGCTATGAATAGAAGACAACCATGCAGAATTAACCAGAGCTCACCATGCTCCTGTTTTGTCTGTCATAAGCCCGACAGGCTGCCTTGTAATCAGTGAGTCTGTAGGGTACACAGAGTTGATTCACTGTCATAGCATGGACTTTGCAGCCTGCCTCATGCTGCCTCAGGGCCAGAACAAGCTCATTTGCACGTATGAACCCACTCAGGTTCAAGAACCAAGGGCAGGGCACATCCTAGCTAGAAAGACACTTGGAATGGTGCCCCCAAGTGAATTTATATTTTTTTCCTTCATTTAAAATTTTTTCTACAGACTTGATTCCAGATATGACAAATCCTTCTAAATCACTGATGTTCTTCCATAATATTATTTGTTGTTAGCATCTTTCATTCATTTACTAATTTAACCAAAATTTTTGGAACACCAATTATGTACCAGGAAAATGTGTAAGCATCATGGATACAGTGGTACCTTATGAATCATGGTCCTTGTATTTGTGGAGCTTGGGTCTAGTTGGTGAGACCATAATGAAATCAACCACCATGCAAATAAGTACGTAGTTATAAACTGGTTAGCACTTGACAGGGAAGTACAGGATAACATACAATGTGCAGAATTAGACTTAACAAATAATAAGCCTACTCATAAGAAATAAATTTCCAATGTCTAAATATGTATATTTCTCTTCTAAATTTGGAAGTAACACTCAGAACAATTTGCATAAAAGAGAGACTGTCTTCGGGCTTCCCTGGTGGCACAGTTGTTGAGAGTCCGCCTGCTGATGCAGGGGACACGGGTTCGTGCCGCAGTCCGGGAAGATCCCACATGCCACAGAGCAGCTGGGCCCGTGAGCCATGGCCGCTGAGGCTGTGTGTCCGGAGCCTGTGCTCCGCAACGGGAGAGGCCACAACAGTGAGAGGCCCACGTATCGAAAAAAGAGAGACTGTCTTCAATGACAGTATTTATTTATTTATTTTTGGCTGTACCACACGTGGCTTGCAGGATCTTAGGTCCCCAACCAGGGATCGAACCCGAGCCCTCAGCAGTGAAAGTGCAGAGTTCTAACCACTGGACAGCCAGGAATTCCTAATGACAGTCTTTTAAGTCTTTCATTTATATTGGAGAACAGAATTGAACTGATTTTTTTTTTTTTTTTTTTTTTGCGGTACACGGCCCTCTCACTGTTGTGGCCTCTTCCGTTGCGGAGCACAGGCTCCAGACGCGCAGGCTCAGCGGTCATGGCTCACGGGCCCAGCTGCTCTGTGGCATGTGGGATCTTCCCGGACCGGGGCACGAACCCGTGTCCCCTGCATTGGCAGGTGGACTCTCAACCACTGCGCCACCAGGGAAGCCCCTGAACTGATTTTTACAGAGTGGTATGACTACAAAATGTAAGCTAATCCATTTTCCCCCTTTGAAAAAAATCCATTCAGACTTATGTATGATGTAAATTGACCCCAATCATTAATAATGCTTGAAGATAAATTCTTCAAGGGAAAATTCCTGAAAGTATATCCTGTTATGTCTTAAAAATTGGAAATAAATGTTAGAGGGACCAAAATTTGAGACATATTTTTTCTCAAATGCTCATAAATATTTATTAGATGAACTAAAGAATGAATCTGCCTTTAACGTCTGCATCACTGGCATCCATTAGAAAGGAATTCACCATGGCTACCCATTACTTTATTCATTTTTACTGGGTCCTATACTTGAGGGTGAGTAAATAATTCAGAGCAAATAGGGGTTTCAGAAATTCCTTGGCTTTGGCTGAATTCACATGATACCAAACATGTAAATAGATATTTGATTGTGTAGACCACACCTTTCTCAGGCCTTTCCTTTACCAGGAACTCCATTGATGAGTTAAATATTTTAATCGTGAGCTATTATGGTCATTGACATGAATACTGTTTGTTGCACTTCTGAATAAATGTTTAGCTTTCGTGTGGTAAGATCACTGTGAAAATGGACTTGGGTGGGACAGAAGAGAGGGAGGGGACATTTTCTTACCTGTAAGTAGTAAACATGCCTCCAAAATTACCCAACTCTTTCACAACTTTCTTTCTTGGAAAAAGTATATCATTAAAAGTACAATGTCTCCACCTATTATAATTGGTGTGTTAGTCTTGTACTATACAAGGCAACCCAATGATTTTATCAACATAAGCATACATGTATAATGTAGGAGCTGGATTTTCTCTTTCATCGTATTGGTTTCCACATATCAATTGTAATCCATTGGATGGAATTTTAGGCTGAAGCCTTCCAAATGGCTCTCGGAGAATAAGGCTAAAAAGGATTACAGAACGTTAGGCCTCCTGATTAGCTTCTCAGAATTTATTTGCTCAGAATAGTCAAATAATAAGGTAACAGAATGAAAGAAGAAGAAAGAAGGAAATATCACAATGCAGTTTTCTTTCTTTCTTTCTTTCTTTTTGGCTGTGTTGGGTCTTTGTTGCTGTGCACGGGCTTTCTCTGGTTGTAGCGAGTGGGGGCCACTCTTTGTTGCGGTGTGCGGGTTTCTCATTGCAGTAGCTTCTCTTGTCATGGAGCACAGGCCCTAGGCACATGGGCTTCAGTAGTTGTGGCATGTGGGCTCAGTAGTTGTGGCACACAAGCTCTAGAGCACAGGCTCAGTAGTTGTGGTGCACGGGCTTAGTTGCTCCATGGCATGTGAGATCTTCCCAGGCCAGGGCTCGAACCTGTGTCCCCTGCATTGGCAGGCAGATTCTTAACCACTGCGCCACCAAGGAAGCCCCATACCTTTCTTTTCTTTTATCCAGTTAAAGTGTAGAAACTCAAATGGAGGCTACAATGTCTTGTAACTTAATTGTGGAAGTGACATACTATCATTTCTGCCATTTTCTCTTGGTCACACAGACCAGCCCTGGTATAATTTTGGTGAGGATTACACAAGAGTGTGAATACCAGGAGACAAAAACAATCAAGGGCTCCTTGGAGGCTCAGTACCACAGCCATTGGGAAGTTTGTGTCCTTACCTGCCCCACATATGGATGCATCGATGCAAAAATCAAAGTCTGTACTTTCTCTTGGATTTCAGTCTATTTTCTTAGCAACGTATATTTAGCTTATGCACTCAAGTACTATTTTGAAGTTAAACACTGTAAGACAATGTACTTTGAAAAACAGCTTTATTGAGATACAATTCACATACCATAAAATTCACCCACTTAAAGTATAAAACTCAATAGTTTTTAGTACATTCATAGAGCTGTGCATTCATCACCACAATCAATTTTAGAACATTTTTATTAGCACACAATCCCCCTACCCCATATCCCTTAAATTTCACTCCCCAATTCCCCATCCCCCCTCAGCCGTAGACAGCCACTAATCTACTTTCTGTCTCTGTAGATTTGTCTATTTTGGACATTTCATGTAAATGGAATCATATAATATGTGGTCCTTTGTGACTAGCTTCTTTAACTTAGCCTGTTTTCAAGATTCATCCACATTGTAGTGTGAATCATACTTCATTTCTTTTTATTGATGAATAATATTTCATTGTATGGATATAATACATTTATAGCCTGGATATAATGAGTGGAGTTATCCATTCATCAGTTGATGGACATTTGAGTTGCTTCCTCTTTTTGGTTATTACAAATGATGCTGCTATGGACATTTATGTAAAAGGTTTCTTGTGGACATATGTTTTCAATTCTCTTGAGTATATACCTAGGAGTGGAATTTCTGGGTCATATGATAAATAAATGTTTAACCATTTGCAGAACTTCCAGACTGTTTTTCAAAGTGACTGTACCATTTTACATTCCCACTAACATGTGTGAGGCTTCCAATTTCTTCACATTCTTACCAACACTTATTAGTATCTATATATTTTTAAATTAATTAATTAATTTATTTTTGATTGCATTGGGTCTTTGTTGCATGCGGGCTTTCTCTAGTTGTGTTGAGCGGGGGGCTACTCTGCATTGCGGTGCCCGGGCTTCTCATTGCGGTGGCTTCTCTTGTTGCAGAGCATGGGCTCTAGGCGCAGTGGGCTTCAGTAGCTGTGGCATGTAGGCTCTAGAGCACAGGCTCAGTAGTTGTGGCACATGGGCTTAGTTGCTCCGTGACATGTGAGATTTTCCCAGACCAGGGCTCAAACCCGTGTACCCTGCACTGGCAGGTGGATTCTTAACTACTGTGCCACCAGGGAAGCCCCAGTACCTATATTTTGACTGTAGCTCCAGTAGGCTGAATAATGGCCCCCAAAGATATGTAGGATATCCCTGGAATCTGCAAATGTTACCTTGTATGCAAAAAAGAGTCTATGCAGATGTGATTAACTTAAAGATCGTGGGTCGGGGGAGATTATACTGGATTACCCAGGTGGGCCCTAAATGCAATCACTAGTATTTTTTAAAGGGACAGTTACTAAAAAGAGGCAGAGGGAGATTTGACTATAGAGAGAAAAAGAGAGGCAAGGTGACTATCAAGGAAGAGTTTGAAGTGATGTCCCAAGCTCAGGAATGCCAGTAGCTACCAGAAGCTGGAAGAGGGAAGAAACAAATTCTTCCCTAGAGCCTTTGGAGAAAGTACAACCCCGTCAGCACCTGAATTGCAACCCAGTGAAGCTGATTTCAGACTTCTGGCCTCCAGAAGTGTGAGAAAGATGGAAGTATGTGTATATATCAAAGGGCAACAAGAGGAATCTTTTTTTTTTAATTTTTAAAATTTGTTGGCAGAGGTTTTATTAATTAATTAATTAATTTTTGCTGTGTTGGGTCTTCGTTTCTGTGTGAGGGCTTTCTCTAATTGTGGCAAGCAGGGGCCACTCTTCATCGCAGTGCACGGGCCTCTCTTGTTGAGGAGCACAGGCTCCAGACGTGCAGGCTCAGTAATTGTGGCTCGCGGGCCCAGCCGCTCCGCGGCATGCAGGATCCTCCCAGACCAGGGCTCGAACCCATGTCCCCTGCATTAGCAGGCATATTCTCAACCACTGCGCCACCAGAGAAGCACCCAAGAGGAATGTTTGAATGATGAGAATATTCTGCTCTTCATTTTATCGATGTCAACATCCTGGTTGTGATATTGTCCTATAGTTTTGCAAGATGTTACCATTTGGGGGAAAACTAGATAAAGGGCATATATAATCTCTCTGTAATATTTCTCACAATTGCATTAGCCATTCTGGCAATATGCTACCCTAGTGTGTGGGTATTCTATAAAGCAACTTTACCCAGTGACAAACCATTTGTCCATAGGTCAATGTCCCATGCATTAATGAACATGGACCTTTCAACATTTTGGAAGTAGGATATGGACACATTTCTGCCAATTTGGGTTGACACTGATATTCACTCTAAGGTGTCAATGCTACTGGGTTTACAGGGCATCAGAACCATTGAAAGGAGCGCTCCTGGTGAGGCAATGCACCTTGTCATAAAGACCTCATATTGTTGTAAAATATCTTTTACCTTTTCCCTCTAATTGTCATTTCTCTCCCCTCTTCTCTCTTCGACAAATGCGTCAGGGGAATCTTAATTTATCCAAGTAGGCATGTATCAATTTTGTTTTGTTTTTCTTTCTGTTGAAGAGAAAGACAGTCTGTGGTCCAAATCACCTTTAAACTTTACAGAATCCTTACTAGGATTTTATAATCACAAGAGCTTTCCACCATGCAGATGATGAAGTCTGATGTGCAGTCAAAGGAACCAAGTTGACGTCCCCTTTTCCTTCCTATCAGTTTTTCTGATAGGTTTGCTCTGTTGTCCCAGAAATATTCCCAAGTAGTCTTTAAAACTCTAAGGATTCTAATGACTTCTTCCCAGAATCAAATAGAAGTGAGTTAACCATTCGTTTCTGGGGTGCCTCAGGAGTGAAAGCAATCACAAACTACACATGTTCTATCCACACCCCCCGACAGTGATGTTATGTTCCTGAACTTTGCTCCAGTAAATCTCACAGCTGGGTCAGTGCTCAGAGCTCTTAGTCAAGTACATTCATTCATGACTGGCAGCTGCGGTTTTCACGACAGGCCCTCTCACCTCTGCTTACAGTGTCTGAAGAATAAATGCACCACAGGGAATCTAAGTAAAATTTTTGGACAAATGCTCATAGTTTTCTGTTTTGGGACACCCAAATTTTATTTCACAAACAGAAACCAAGAGTATGCACTCATTTATTTATTTAAAAAAATTTATTGGAATATAGTTGCTTTACAATGTTGTGTCAGTTTCTACTGTACAGAAAAGTGAATCAGCTATATGTATACGTATATCCCCTCTTTTTAGGATTTCCTTCCCATTTAGGTCACCGCAAAACACTGAGTGGAGTTCCCTGTGCTATACAGTAGGTTCTCATTAGTTATCTATTTTATACATAGTATCAATAGCATATATATTATGCACTCATTTATACATTAGAAGTCTTTACTCATAAATACTGCATTATACACTCTATACAAAGATACTTAGCTTTTGTAAGGGCCTCTGATCATGGATACTTGTATACAAGTTTATGACTTTCTAGATCTTTTTCATTCTGGGGGTTCCCTTAAATCATCCTGAAAGACTGGGAATGTGGTGAACACAGACATATTAGGTGGTTTGGAGATCGTCAGAGGGGTTGACCAAGGCAGTTGTTTCCCTTCCTCATTAGTATTTTGAAAGTGAAAGAAAAGTCAAGAAACATTCACTGAGTACCTACTTAATGGGTAAGGTATCGTACCTGGCTTCGGGAGTGGGAACAAGCAGCTTACTTAGTCTTTGCTGGCAAGTAGCTTGCAGTTTACTAGCAAGAGAAACATTAATATACTCCATATAAATATATTCAATAAAAATATTGAATAATAGTGCAAGGTGGCAATAAAATCTGCCATGGAATAATAGTTTGTTCTGAATTAAATAAATTATACTTAAATACTTGGTCTGAGTTCAGTAGAGGGAGAGAACAATTCAAGCTTGGGTCACAAAAAGAAGGCCTGATAGAAAGCAGAAAGCTGGTAGACTGAGAGCATCTAGGATAAAGATGCTACTTTCTGATTCTCTAAAGAAATAGACATCATCTAGCTTATCCCTGAGGATCGGGTATATCAACAACCAATATGTTAATTTTTTAATGATAAAATTTCTTATTTCCCGAAAGCGATTTCAGAATCATTTTTTCTCCCCTCCCTGCCCCTGCCAGTTCCAAACCCTGTGTCGCAGTGTGATACTTGTAATGGGAAAACACTGTGTAGTTTTCTTGCTTTCCCACAAGTTCTTTGACTTCAGCCTTAGAAATTGTCCTGGGGAGCGAGGATTCCTGGGCTGTGGTCAGCACAAAGACTGGGTTAATAAAGTGTTGTTCTCTCTCTATGGGAAGATGACACACACATTTCTCCTAGTGTTACTCTGAGAGAGGAAGGAGTTGAAAAGCTGGCTTAAGATTGCTGGACAGGTAACAGTAAGCCTCCTGATTTACAGCACACATCTCTCTACCTGTGCCTTTCCAGACACTTGTCTGGCTTTTTTTTTTTTTTGCAGTACACGGGCCTCTCACTGTTGTGGCCTCTCCCATTGTGGAGCACAGGCTCCGGACGCGCAGGCTCAGTGGCCATGGTTCACGGGCCCAGCCACTCCACGGCATGTGGGATCTTCCCGGACCGGGGCACGAACCCACGTCCCCTGCATCGGCAGGCGGACTCTCAACCACTGTGCCACCAGGGAAGCCCTGTCTGGCTTTTTAGAACATTTCTCTAGCTGTGATTGCACCATCACTAATGATGAGCATGAGTGAAAGGGGCCTTAGTGGACAGAGCTCCGGGCTGCCATCTAGGGTCCCCTGTCTTCCAACAAATGCCCATTAATTATTTCACAACCCTCGCATCTCTGCCTGTAAAAATGAAGGAGGTAGGCGTCTTTGCTATGATGGATACCATGAGGTCTGTTTGGGGATTTGGATTGATTGTAATTCTACACAGGTAAAATGCCTTACCCATATTTAATAGAAACATACAATATGTATATTTTAAATTCCTCTGTACTCACAAATGCAATCTTTGTTAGCTAGATCCTACCTGTGACTCTTACCATTTTTTCCCTCTTTTGAAGGTTTCTGGACATTGAAAGTGAAATGGTCACCTTTGCCATTTACTATGCTGGCATCGCTGTCATGGTACTTGTCACAGGATATATTCAAGTTAGTGACGCCTCCATTTTATTTATAGATCAGCAGCTGGGTTCACAGACGTGACAATGAAATGCAAAGTGTGTTCTTTTTTTTTTTTTTTTTTTGCGATACGCGGGCCTCTCACTGTTGTGGCCTCTCCCATTGTGGAGCACAGGCTCCGGACGCGCAGGCCCAGCGGCCATGGCCCACAGGCCCAGCCGCTCTGCAGCATGTGGGATCCTCCCAGACCGGGGCACGAACCCGCGTCCCCTGCATCGGCAGGCGGACCCCCAACCACTGCGCCACCAGGGAAGCCCCCAAAGTGTGTTCTTTAAAGCTATTCAGAAGCCCCAAGGACTACAGCTTTATTTCAGGCAGACAACAGACGGTGGGGAAGGATTTTTCCTCTCAGTTGGGGAGGAACGCTTGTCCAGAGAAATGGAGAATAGACTTTTAGCTTCAGTGTCTTGTTCTCCCCTGCCCTCCCTGCTTCATCCTCTCGTCTAAACTCAGAAATAGACAGCTGTGGGTGTGTTCATACAGGGAGAGCAAGTACGAACCTTCTTCGTACCTGGAAAAAGCTGGGAGTGGGGAGTTGGAGGAAACCAAGCTTGACTTTCTTTTTCTCTGTTTTGCTAAAGTCACACCAAACTGCAGTCCAACCCAAGTTCTGTAAACTGAATCCATATTCTAGATTTCAGTTATGAGAGGGTTTGGAGTTAACTCTTATTAAGGAAGAAAAGTATTTCATCTTTTTCCTACTAACGTAGGAAAAATAATAAATCCCCCCTACTCTCCATTCACTAAAGAATTCCAGGAAGTTAGTGTTAGTTGTAAATATAAATGAGTCAATTTTCACCATTCTGGCACTGGAGTTTTAATGACAGTCTTATTTTGCTTGCATGGGGAAAACTGTCAGCAAGATTCCCTGCTTATGTCATAATGTTTGCCTTACTTTCTCTGAAAATCATTGTCCAACAGCTGGAAAACAATGTATGAATGCTTATTGGCAGGCTTCTCAGGGGAAAAATTCATCAGAAGTGGCATGCAAAAGTAGTGATTTAAGAGCAATAATTTATTTTTGGTGTAATAAGCCTTTTTTTACACATGAGGGAAGTGAAGCTTAATAAGGTTAACTCTGCAAGTGGCCGAGCTGGATTCAAACCCAAGCCTCTGGCTTCCCTCTTTACAGTGGTTCGGCTCAGCCCCACTTTCGGCTGCAGATGTCAGAGCTCACACCTTAATTCCCAACAAGAGGCATGTTGTGAATTACTTTTGTCCTTTTCTCAACTGTCATAGTGAAAATATTTTCTTCTGAAAAGAGAAGGAATTAATGATTATTTTTATCACAATGCTAAACATTTCTTGCTCCATTTACAGATATGCTTTTGGGTAATTGCTGCAGCTCGTCAGATACAGAAAATGAGAAAACTGTACTTTAGGAGAATAATGAGAATGGAAATAGGATGGTTCGACTGCAATTCAGTGGGAGAGCTGAATACAAGATTTTCTGAGTAAGTGGCTGGTAGGACATTTTAATGAATGTGTGATTTTTCGCTAATGAAACACTTGTTTCCAAATTAAATAACAATTGGAAACACATTTTCAGTTCTTTTTGATGCATTTTGTCTCTTAAGTTGGGCTTTTATAGGGAGCATGGCTTTTTTCATAGGTTTCATGGCTTCATCAAAATGACTATTTTTTTTTGAACATCTTTATTGGAGTATAATTGCTTTACAATGGTGTGTTAGTTTCTGCTTTATAACAAAGTGAATCAGCTATATGTATACTTATATCACCATATCTCCTCCCTCTTGCACCTCCCTCCCACCCTCCCTATCCCACCCCTCTAGGTGGTCACAAAGCACCGAGCTGATCTCCCTGTGTTACGCGGCTGCTTCCCACTAGCTAGCTATTTAACGTTTGGTAGTGTATATATGTCCATGTAACTCTCTCACTTTGTCCCAGCTTACACTTCCCCCTCCCCGTATTCTCAAGTCCATTCTCTAGTAGGTCTACGTCTTTATTCCTGTCTTGCCCCAAGGTTCTTCATGACGAATTTTTTTTTTTTTTGGATTCCATATATATGTGTTAGCATACGGTATTTGTTTTTCTCTTTCTGACATACTTCACTCTGTATGACACACTCTAGGTCTATCCACCTCAGTATGAATAACTCAATTTCGTTTCTTTTTATGGCTGAGTAGTATTCCACTGTATATATGTGCCACATCTTCTTTATCCATTCATCTGTCGATGGACACTTAGGTTGCTTCCATGTCCTGGCTATTGTAAATAGAGCTGCAGTGAACATTGTGGTACATGACTCTTTTTGAATTATGGTTTTCTCAGGGTATATGCCCAGTAGTGGGATGGCTGGGTTGTATGGTAGTTCTATTTTTAGTTTTTAAAGGAACCTCCATACTGTTCTCCATAGTGGCCATATCAATTTACATTCCCACCAACAGTGCAAGAGGGTTCCCTTTTCTTCACACCCTCTCTAGCATTTATTGTTTGTAGATATTTTCATGATGGCCATTCTGACTGGTATGAGATGATATCTCATTGTAGTTTTGATTTGCATTTCTCTCATGATTAATGATGTTGAGCATTCTTTCATGTGTTTGTTGGCAATCTGTATATCATCTTTGGAGAAATGTCTATTTAGATCTTCTGCCCATTTTTGGATTGGGTTGTTTGTTTTTTTTTGATATTGAGCTGCATGAGCTGCTTGTAAATTTTGGAGATTAATCCTTTGTCAGTTGCTTCATTTGCAAATATTTTCTCCCATTCTGAGGGTTGTCTTTTCATCTTGTTTATGGTTTTCTTTGCTGTGCTAAAGCTTTTAAGTTTCATTAGGTCCCATTTGTTTTTGTGTGTGTGTGTGTGTGTGTGTGTGTGTGGTATGTGGGCCTCTCACTGTTGTGGCCTCTCCCACTGTGGAACACAGGCTCCGGACGTGCAGGCTCAGCGGCCATGGCTCACGGGCCCAGCTGCTTCGTGGAATGTGGGATCTTCCCGGACTGGGGCACGAACCCATGTCCCCTGCATCAGCAGGCGGACTCTCAACCACTGTGCCACCAGGAAAGCCCCCATTTGTTTATTTTTGTTTTTATTTCCATTACTCTAGGAAGTGGGTCAGAAAGGATCTTGCTGTGATTTAAGTCATAGAGTGTTCTGCCTAGGTTTTCCTCTAAGAGTTTGACAGTGTCTGGCCTTACATTTAGGTCTCAAAATGGATTAACATTTTGAGTTTATTTTTGTGTATGGTGTTAAGGAATGTTCTAATTTCATTCTTTTACATGTAGCTGTCCAGTTTTCCCAGCACCTCTTATTGAAGAGGCTGTCTTTTCTCCACTGTATATTCTTGCCTCCTTTATCAAAGATAAGGTGACCATATGTGTGTAGGTTTATCTCTGGGCTTTCTATCCTGTTCCATTGATCTATATTTCTGTTTTTGTTCCAGTACCATACTGTCTTGATTACTGTAGCTTTGTAGTATAGTCTGAAGACAGGGAGCCTGATTCCTCCAACTCTGTTTTTCTTTCTCAAGATTGCTTTGGCTAATGTCTTTTGTGTTTCCATACAAATTGTGAAATTTTTGTGTTTCCATACAAATTGTGTCTTTTGTGTTTCCATAAAAATTGTGAAATTTTTTATTCCAGTTCTGTGAAAAATACCAGTGGTAGCTTGATAGGGATTCCATTGAATCTGTACATTGCTTTGTGTAGTATATTCATTTTCACAATATTGACTCCTCCAATCCAAGAACATGGTATATCTCTCCATCTATTTGTATCATCTTTAATTTCTTTCATCAGTGTCTTACAATTTTCTGCATACAGGACTTTTGTCTCCTTAGGTAGGTTTATTCCTAGATATTTTATTCTCTTTGTTGCAATGGTAAATGGGAGTGTTTTCTTAATTTCACTTTCAGATTTTTCATCATTAGTGTATAGGAATGCAAGAGATTTCTGTGCATTAATTTTGTATCCTGCTACTTTATCAAATTCATTGATTAGCTCTAGTAGTTTTCTGGTAGCATCTTTAGGATTCTCTATGTATAGTATCACGTCTTCTGCAAACAGTGACAGCTTTACTTCTTCTTTTCTGATTTGGATTCCTTTTATTTCTTTTTCTTCTCTGATTGCTGTGGCTAAAACTTCCAAAACTATGTTGAATAATAGTGGTGAGAGTGGGCAACCTTGTCTTGTTCCTGATCTTAGTGGAAATGGTTTCAGGTTTTCACCATTGAGGATGATGTTGGCTGTGGGTTTGTCATGTATGGTCTTTATTATATTGAGGTAAGAAGTTCCCTCTATGCCTACTTTCTGGAGAGTTTTTATCATAAATGGGTGTTGAATTTTGTCGAAAGCTTTTTCTGCATCTGTTGAGATGATCCTATAGATTTTCTCCTTCAGCTTGTTAGTATGGTGTATCACATTGATTGATTTGCATATATTGAAGAATCCTTGCATTCCTGGGATAAACCCCACTTGATATGGTGTATGATCTTTTAATGTGCTGTTGCATTCTGTTTGCTAGTATTTTGTTGAGGATATTCACAACTATGTTCATCAGTGATATTGGCCTGTAGTTTTCTGTCGTTGTGACATCTTTGTCTGGTTTTGGTATCAGGGTGATGGTGGCCTCGTAGAATGAGTTTGGGAGTGTTCCTCCCTCTGCTATATTTTGGAAGAGTTTGAGAAGGATAGGTGTTAGCTCTTCTCTAAATGCTTGATAGAATTCGCCTGTGAAGCCATCTGGTCCTGGGCTTTTGTTTGTTGGAAGAGTTTTAATCACAGTTTCAATTTCAGTGCTTGTGATTGGTCTGTTCATATTTTCTATTTCTTCCTGGTTCAGTCTCAGAAGGTTGTGCATTTCTAAGAATTTGTCCATTTCTTCCAGGTTGTCCATTTTATTGGCATAGAGTTGCTTGTAGTAATCTCTCATGATCCTTTGTATTTCTGTAGTGTCAGTTGTTACTTCTCCTTTTTCATTTCTAATTCTATTGATTTGAGTCTTCTTCCTTTTTTTCTTGATGAGTCTGGTTAATGGTTTATCAATTTTGTTTATCTTCTCAAAGAACCAGCTTTTAGTTTTATTGATCTTTGCTATTGTTTCCTTCATTTCTGATCTGATCTTTGTGATCTCTTTCCTTCTGCTAACTTTGGGGATTTTTTGTTCTTCTTTCTGTAATTGCTTTAGGTTTAAGGTTAGGTTGTTTATTTGAGATGTTTCTTGTTTCTTAAGGTAGGACTGTATTGCTATAAACTTCCTTCATAGAACTGCTTTTGCCGCAACCCATAGGTTTTGGGTCATCATGTTTTCATTGTCATTTGTTTGTAGGTATTTTTTGATTTCCTCTTTGATTTCTACAGTGACCTGTTGGTTATTAAGTAGTGTATTGTTTAGCCTCCATTTGTATTTTTTACAGATTTTTTCCTGTAATTGGTATCTAGTCTCACAGCGTTGTGGTTGGAAAAGATACTTGATACGATTTCAATGTTCTTAAATTTACCAAGGCTTGATTTGTGATGCAAGATATGATCTATCCTGGAGAATGTTCCATGAGCACTTGAGCAGAATGTGTATTCTGTTGTTTTTGGATGGAATATCCTATAAATATCAATTAAGTCCATCTTGTTTAATGTATCATTTAAAGTTTGTGTTTCCTTATTTATTTCCATTTTGGATGATCTGTCCTTTGGTGAAAGTGGGGAGTTAAAGTCCTCTACTATGATTGTGTTACTGTGGATTTCCCCTTTTATGGCTGTTAGTATTTGTCTTATGTATTGAGGTGCTCCTATGTTGGGTGCATAAATATTTACAATTGTTATAAATTCTTCTTGGATCGATCCCTTGATCATTATGTAGTGTCCTTCTTTGTCTCTTGTAATAGTCTTTATTTAAAGTCTCTTTTGTCTGATATGAGAATTGCTACTGCAGCTTTCTTTTGATTTCCATTTGCATGGAATATCTTTCTCCATACCCTCACTTTCAGTCTGTATGTGTCCCTAGGTCTGAGGTGGGTATCTTGTAGACAGCATATATATGGTTCTTGTTTTTGTATCCATTCAGCCAATCTGTGTCTTTTGGTTGGAGCATTTAATCCATTTACATTTAAGGTAATTATCGATAATGTATGTTCCTATGACCATTTTCTTAATTGTTTTGGGTTTATTATTGTAGGTCTTTTCCTTCTCTTGTGTTTCCTGCCTAGAGAAGTTCCTTTAGCATTTGTTGTAAAGCTGGTTTGGTGGTGCTGAGTTCTCTTAGCCTTTGCTTGTCTGTAAAGATTTTAATTTCTCCATCAAATCTGAATGAGATCCTTGCTGGGTAGAGTAATCTTGGTTGTAGGTTTTTCTCCTTCATCACTTTAAATATGTCCTTCCACTCCCTTCTGGCTTGCAGGGTTTCTGCTGAAAGATTAGCTGTTCACCTTATGGGGATTCCCTTGTGTGTTATTTGTTGTTTTTCCCTTGCTGCTTTTAGTATTTGTTTTTTGTATTTAATTTTTGATAGTTTGATTAATATGTGTCTTGGCATGTTTCTCCTTGGATTTACCCTGTATGGGACTCTCTGTGCTTCCTGGACTTGATTAACTATTTCCTTTCCCATATTGGGGAAGTTTTCAACTATAATCTCTTCAAATATTTTCTAAGTCCCTTTCTTTTTCTCTTCTTCTTCTGGGAGCCCTATAATTCGAATGTTGGTGCATTTAATGTTGTCCCAGAGGTCTCTGAGACTGTTCTCAATTGTTTTCATTCTTTTTTCTTTATTCTGCTCTGACGTAGCTATTTCCACTATTTTATCTTCCAGGTCACTTATCTGTTCTTCTGCATCAGTTATTCTGCTATTGATCCCTTCTAGAGAATTTTTAATTTCATATATTGTGTTGTTCATCACTGTTTATTGGCTCTTTTGTTCTTCTAGTTCCTTGTTAAATGTTTCTTGTATTTTCTCCATTCTATTTCCAAGATTTTGGATCATCTTTCCTATCATTATTCTGAATTCTTTTTCAGGTAGACTGCCTATTTCCTCTTCATTTGTTAGGTCTGGTGTGTTTTTGCCTTACTCCTTCATCTGCTGTGTGTTTCTCTGTCTTCTCATTTTGCTTAACTTACTGTGCTTGGGGTCTCCTTTTCACAGGCTGCAGGTTCATAGTTCCCCTTGTTTTTGGTGTCTGTCCCCAGTGGCTAAGTTTGGTTCAGTGGGTTGTGTAGGCTTCCTGGTGGAGGGGACTAGTGCCTGTGTTCTGGTGGGTGAGGCTGGATCTTGTTTTTCTGGTGGGCAGGTCCATGTGTGGTGGTGTATTTTGGGGTGTCTGTGGCCTTATTATGATTTTAGGCAGCCTCTCTGATAATGGATGGTGTTGTGTTCCTGTCTTGCTAGTTGTTTGGCATAGGGTGTCCAGCACTGTAGCTTGCTGGTCGTTGAGCGAAGCTGGGTCTTGGCATTGAGATGGAGATCTCTGGGAGATTTTCGCCGTTTGATATTACGTGGAGTTGGGAGGTCTCTTGTGGACCAGTGTCCTGAACTTGGCTCTCCCACCTCAGAGGCACAGCCCTGATGCCTGGCTAGATCACCAAGAGCCTGTCATCCACACGGAAAAAGAGAAAAAAGGAAAAAAAATTATATATATATCGTTGCTCCCAAAGTCCACCTCCTCAATTTGGGATGATTTGTTGTCTATTCAGGTATTCCAGAGATGCAGGGTACATCAAGTTGATTATGGAAATTTAATCTGCTGCTCCTGGGGCTGCTGGGAGAGATTTCCCTTTCTCTTCTTTGTTCGCACAGCTCCCGGGGTTCAGCTTTGGATTTGGCCCCGCCTCTGCATGTAGGTCGCCTGAGGGCATCTGTTCTTCACTCAGACAGGACAGGGTTAAAGGAGCAGCTGATTCGGGGTCTCTGGCTCACTCAGGCCGGGGGGAGGGAGGGGCACAGAGTGCGGGGCGGGCCTGCGGCGGCAGAGGCCTGCGTGACGTTGCACCAGCCTGAGGCGCGCCGTGTGTTCTCCCGAGGAAGTTGTCCCTGTATCCCGGGACCCTGGCAGTGGCGGGCTGTACAGGCTCCCGGGAGAGGAGGTGGGAATAGTGACCTGTGCTTGCCCTCAGGCTTCTTGGTGGCGGCAGCAGCAGCCTTAGCGTCTCATGCCCGTCTCTGGGGTCCGCGCTGATAGCCGTGGCTCATGCCCGTCTCTGGAGCTCCTTTAGGCGGCGCTCTTAATCCCCTCTCCTCGCGCACCAGGAAACAAAGAGGGAAGAAAAAGTCTCTTGCCTCTTCGGCAGCTCCAGACTTTTTCCCGGACTCCCTCCCGACTAGCCGTGGTGCACTAACCCCTTCAGGCTGTGTTCACGCCACCAACCCCAGTCCTCTCCCTGGGATCCGACCGAAGCCCGAGCCTCAGCTCCCAGCCCCGCCCATCCGGCGGGTGAGCAGACAAGCCTCTCGGGCTGGTGAGTGCCGGTCGGCGCCGATCCTCTCTGCGGGAATCTCTCCGCTGTGCCTTCCGCACCCTTGTTGCTGTGCTCTCCTCCGGGGCTCCAAAGCTTCTCTCCCACCCCGCCCTGCCACCCGCAGTCTCCGCCCGCGAAGCGGCTTCCTAGTGCGTGGAAACCTTTCCTCCTTCACGGCTCCCTCCCACTGGTGCAGGTCCCGTGCCTATTCTTGTGTCTCTGTTTTTTCTTTTTTCTTTTGCCCTACCCAGGTACGTGGGGGAGTTTCTTGTCTTTTGGTAGGTCTGAGGTCTTCTGCCAGCGTTCAGGAGGTGTTCTGTATGAGTTGTTCCACATGGAGATGTATTTCTGATGTATTTGTGGGGAGGAAGGTGATCTCCACGTCTTACTCTTCCGCCATCTTGAAGCTCCTCCAAAATGACTATTAAAAATTGAAAGTCGGGATGCTATAATTTGGTTTGTAGGTCCTGGACTAAATACTAGAAATGAAGTATTATAGAAGAGAGTTTAGAGGACGTAGGGTTATTTGATCTCGGAAAAAGAAATTGAGGGATGTCACAATCTATGTACCCGTAAGGAAAACAATATGATTAGAAAGAATTATCTTGCTTTGCCTGTTGACATAATTTCCACATATAATGACAAAAACAAAAAAAAATTCAAAATAGTTTGAGAAAGATTCAAACTGAAAAACTAGATTTAAATCCAGTTTACACCTAAATACTAGTTTGGGTCATTAATAGTTTCCCCCCACCCCCGCCCTGAGTAATGAGAACCGTTGAACTGTGTTGAATTAAAGTTTGAGGTCCCATGAAAGACAGTTAGTGTGTAGTGTAGTGAAGATAAAAGCAGACTGAATGTTGGGGCCCCTAGACTCCAGCACTCATTCTGCCCTTTACTTACTTTGACCTTGAAGAGATACTCAACCTTGCTAGGATACAATTGTGTAATCTCTCTGTAATGTCTAAGGTCCTTTTCTGCTATCAAGTCCTGAGCCTTGTTTGCTCCATCTGGGCAAGAGATTATGGGAATGTTCATAGGAATATGAATTTAATGTAATTAAATCAACCAATACTCTGGAGCACTTACCCTATGCAAGGCATAAAGATATACCACAGAGCTCCTGATCTCAAGGAACTTACAGCCTAGTAGGAGGGATAAAGGGTTCAAGCAAATAATGAGAGCTAACGTACATTGATTGTTTACTATATGCTAGGCACTGGTCTACATATTGGGTTGGCCAAAAAGTTCGTTCGGATTTTCCATATGTTACAGAAAAACCCGAACGAACTTTTGGGCCAACCCAATACTTTATGTGTATTAACTAATCCTCACTGCTACCGACTGAGGTAGGTTCTGTTTTTATCTTCATTTTATAGATGAGGAAACTGAGACACAGAAAGGCTAAGTAACTTGCCCAAGAAGAGCTTGTGTTTAAATTCGGAGTCTGGCTCCAGAGTCTGTGCTGTTAACCACAATTCTATACTGCCTATAAGCAGAAAGCAACAATTACATACACATACATACACACATGTATACAGATTAATTACATTGCTATGGAAATACAGGAAAGTAGTTATTACTTCTCCCTGGGGGATTATATAAATTTTTATGAAATAGGTCGTATGTGAGTAGAACCTTGAGGCGGAAAAGATTTAGCAGGTATAAAGGAAAGAAGGGCTGTTTAGGACCAACCAAGGATATTAGCTTTAAGAAAGAAAGGGACAAATAAGAGGGTTTCCAAAAGTCTTTGCCTATGTTGAATGAACACTAGTCAGGAAAACTGGATTAAGGACACACTCCCTTGGCTATGAGGAGAGAGGCTTGCTGCCCTCCCAAGCTGCAGCAAAATTTCCAAGATGTGAGAAGCTATTAAGTTTCCCAAGGGCAATGGGGTACAGAAATAGGAGTGTTTAGAAAGGAAAGATTGTACTTTCTCAGCAAGATATTGAATTGACCAAATTCAGTTTTAGTGACCAAAGCCTCTCTTGTTTCTAGTGATATTAACAAAATCAATGATGCCATTGCCGACCAAATGGCCATTTTCATTCAGCGCATGACCACGAGCATCTGTGGGTTCCTGCTGGGATTTTACCGGGGTTGGAAACTGACCTTGGTTATTATCTCTGTCAGCCCTCTCATTGGGATTGCAGCATCCATCATTGGTCTGGTAAGAATGTCTTCTCACTTCTCTCCATGGGAAGACTTTTGCACTGAGAAACAGCCAAAAATATGAAGCTTGATTCCCTTCTCCTGAGTATGTTTAGTCAACATCATTATCACCATTTTGATTTATTTTGTTTGATTATTCCTCAGTATCAAATAACATTCCATTATTAGATTAGGGATTAATAATGTTTTAATAACACAAATATTATGGTATTAATAACAATAACAACTACATTAATTGAATATTTACTATTTTGCCAGGCACTATTAGGAGCCTCAAGGACATGATCTCTAATTTTACAACAATCTTATAAAGTATTAATGCCATTTTAAATATAAGAAATGGAGGTTCAGAGAGGTAAAGGGACTTGTCTGGAACTGCACAGCCAGTGAATGACAGAATAGGATTCAAATTCAAGGAAGCCTGATTCTAAATCCCCACTCATTCTGCAGTGTGCCTGTGGCTTCCCGTGGTCTCCCAAGTTCAGATGCTCCCCTCAGAAAGGCCCAACAAATAAAAGAGATTTCTGCAATTACACTGTGTTCTCCATTCCATCTGATCAGTTTCAGAGAGAGGGTTATCTGACCCATTCAGAGAAGTATCCCAGTCACAGTTTCGATTTCCCAGGTATGCAGGCCAAGAAAAAGTATAGGAGTAGGAATTTGGGGTCATCCCAGTTAAAAAACACTCCCAAGGATTGAGAAATTATTCTACTAGAGCAGCCACATTAGATAACAGGTCATGGGGTCAGGGACACTAATAATTTGCTGTAAATGAGAATAGAATTTAAGTGAAAAGCTGCACATACGTTCACATCATTGAGCTACAGGTACCAATCTTCATGACTGTATTTTCTAGCAAAATACTCTCTGCACTCCGCTGGCTGTATTACTCAAATATTTCCCAGGTAATACAGAGGGACAATAGCAAAGAGCTCATTCCACTTAACTAGGTCACCACCTGGCTCTACCACCTGGCTCAAGAAAGATATGTTCAACTTGTCAAAATGTCAGTTTCCTCATCTTTAAAATAAGGTTAGTACCTCCCAAAGTCATTATGATGACTCAAGGCATTATCCATGTTATGCACTTAGCATGGCATCTGGCACAGAATTAATTACTAAAGAGATATTAGTTTTTATTTTTTTCCCAATCCACCAAATCATGCAAGTTTTACAACAGTCTTTCCTACCAAATGCTTTCCAGCTGCACTCCAGGGAAGCCTCAGCTTCCACAGAGGGTCACTGGGGAGTCTGCAAACATTTGATTCAGGCTTTTTTTCCCTTCAAAAAAATTTAATCTCTTTCTTCAAACCCACAAAAGGTTAATATTCACACTCAAATGGATCATATGTCACGTTTTCACATGTTGGAGACCAACAGCATAAACTGGTTAACTTGATTTCAGATAAGCTCAAAGCACAGTTTCTCTTGTTGTCTCAGTGTCCATATTTCAACTTCTTGTAAATGTGTCACCGATTTGGAATGTTGTAGCTCTGCACTTGTTTCTTCTTGAATTCAGGTGTGTGCATGTTTGTGTAAAATGATTCGAGCAATTTCACTAAGTTCAATTCAAAAGCAGGACAAAAAAAGGTGGAGGAGGCAATATATGACACATTAGAATATGACATATTAGAACTGATTGTAGGTTTTGTATGCCTTTGTATGACTTTTATATACCTACGATGGGAAATATGAACAACTGTTAGATATTTCCCAATATACATCTTTTAAGTTCCTATATCAGTTTAATTGAAGTATCCAGAGATTCTTTAATGTGCCATTACAATAAAAACTGATAACATTCTCAACTACTTAATTTTCTCATTACTATGCTCATTACATATTTCAGAAGTAAATTAGAAGAGGATTGTGGTAAAAACTGCCATACCATCCAACGTCAAATTTTAATGTTGATTAAAATAGCCTTACTTTCCTTTATTGTTGCCTTTCAATTCACAAGATTTATAAAATGTGGACTTGTGAAATAAATATATTGTAATAAAATACCACTTTTACTTATCTTATATGTTAAAATTCTGTCTAAGATTTTGTTTGATAAGGGTTTTGCTGCTAAAAGTTCAGAAAAACTTGGAAGATAAACTTCCTTAGTCTGGGTACTATATATATTTTTAGGTTTCTGAGTCAGTTAATCTTCCACAACATTTGCTTTTTCCCCTTCTTGTTTCTTAATCTGTGCCAGAGAAGTCTTTGGTGGTTGATTCTAACTAGGACTCAATCCAGGTCCAATTTTAGAAAAACTAACTTGTTTAATATTAAGTGCAATGTCTTTTTCTTTCCTTTTGTAAAAAGCAAAACTAGTTAGTTGAGTCCCTACAGTTGAGTCAAGTGGTGTAATATTTATCTGAAGCTTTCTCCTATGGAATTACCTCTGCTGCATCATGCCTTTGCATGCTCAGAACCTCTCCCTTATTCTATATTCTAATGAATATGACACCTGCATGGGCCTCTGGTCTTTGCATGTGGTATTTGTCTGTAAACTGTGACATGGCCTTTGGACAATAGCAATGAACTCTGACATGGTTTGACTTGAAAACGTCATTAATATGATGACTGAAACACTGTGGTCACATAGAATGCCCTATTTAGTACATACTCTGTGAGAAGTTTTGTTGAGGCTGACTTTTAATGGAGTCATTTTGATATGTCAACAACCAAACACCCATGGATGAGGATTAACATGGCTCAAACTTGGACCAAATTCTTTCCTCGGTAAACGCTGTTCCAGTGGGAATCTAGTCTTGTATTAAACTGTGCTACATGTTTGCTCTGCTAGATGAATCAGTGAATGGCGGAGTGACTTACCTAATTATCTGGTCTTCACATTTTATTTTTTTCGTTTGGACTTCAGAGTGTGTCCAAGTTTACAGACCATGAATTGAGGGCCTATGCCAAAGCAGGGGCAGTGGCTGATGAAGTCCTCTCATCTATTCCAACAGTGGCTGCTTATGGTGGTGAGAAAAAAGAGGTTGAAAGGTTAGTTAATTGAAATGTCTGCCACTTTCCTGAACTTTGTTGATCTGCATATTACCCTGAATCTTCCCCATTTTGTATAAAGTGGCAGATTCACTTTGCTATGGTACCCTGAGGGAGCTTTTGTTCAAGAGGTAGCTAAGCTAAGCAATTAGATTGGTCAAAGCACCTACAAAAGACTCCCAAGACTTTAGCTCTGTGTTCTTGAAGATGATGCAGTTGGTGGCTTTTAGAAAGCCATCTTAGGTTGGATATTTGTTTCAAACTCTGATGGTGTGTGTGTGTGTACACACACCATACTTCATGCCAGTCTAAAACACTGTCTTCTGACATTAAGGAAAATCCTACCTGATCTAAAATGCAATTTTGCACATTTTTATTGAGCACTTTTTATTCAATGTGTTTTATTCAGCTACTACTGTACTATATACTCTTTTTAAGTCTAAGATTTCCATTTAATCAAATAAAAGTTAGCATTGATATATTATAGACCATCATTATAGAAGATTAACTGTTAATGAAAATCAAAACCTAAATGACCAAAACAACACAGTTGTCAAAACTTTGATTTTATTTATTCTTCCATTTATCTAGTATTTGTTGAGTGCTTATCAGGTGCCAGGTACTGATTTTATAAAACAGACACCAACTTAACTAAACTTTTATTTCATATGTTGTAGATCTAGTATGATCACATTCTCAGTTGCTACCAAATTCACCAAATGAAAAAGAGAATAGGATTTACAACCTCTGATTATCCTCTTTTCATTTTTTTTCTTTTGCTTCTTTTGTTTGTGAAGTGATTACCTTACTTCTCATAAAAAACTGCATTAGCATATTTCCTCCACTATGGAAGATATTATCTTTCATGTCATGTGACTTAATGAGAGAATTCAAACACAAATAACACTAGACCCCTCATGGTCAAATATTAGTGTTGAAAATTCTTTTCTCTTGGGACAAAGCTTACCCCACTGTACTCATCCAAGAAGTAATCAACTATGAGGCTTTGTTAGGCATCATCCTTTCAACACATTGTCATTGCCAGGTTGAAGCAAATTTTAAGGAACTACACAGGCATTATTGTTGTTTTCTTTCCCTAAAGCTGCTCTGTGTTTGGAATGATTTTATAATCATTGATTAAAACCACTGCATTGTGGCCTGTTTTAAACATTTTAACTTGAACTGCTGCTGCTGTTGCTGAAATAGACTCAAATGTTTTCTCTTCACAGGTATGAGAAAAATCTTGTGTTTGCCCAGCGTTGGGGAATTAGAAAAGGGATAGTGATGGGATTCTTTACTGGATTCATGTGGTGTCTCATCTTCTTGTGTTACGCTCTGGCCTTCTGGTACGGCTCCAGACTCGTCCTGGATGATGGAGAATATACGGCAGGAACCCTTGTCCAGGTACTTCCATCTTGATGACCTAGATAGAACATTTCCTGCCGGTATCTCAGAAAAGTCCACAGTGAAGGCATTCTGTTTATCCCCTTAGTGTCTGAAGGAGGAAAGCCTCAATGATTTGATGGAGTCCATCTGTTGAAACAGCAATACTTATGCCTTTTATAGTAAAGGGATGCTGAGCATTTGAGTTCATGAGACTCGTGATTTCATGCTTTCCAATCAACGGAAGATTTTATAGCTGTAAAACAATGATTTTTCTGATTGAGTCCAAAAGATGAAAATGGAAAGTCAGGGATCTCCTAGTTAAAAATTAACAGCTTATGTGGTTGAGCTTAATAATGGCATAAGATATGTGCTAATGGACATAGTTGTTACATACACTCACTCATAGTTACTAAACTACAAAGCCAATAATATCCTCAACTGAACAGGTAATACAAGTATATTTTATTCCTCACTTGCACTGTAGCCATGCTATAGCTAATGCCTTGGCTACTTTAATTTCCAGTATCTTTTCAGTTGTCTTTTCAAGAATTAATTATTGAGCATCTACTATATGCCAGACTCATACAAAGTGTAGAGAATTCAGTAGTGAGCAAAAGAAATGTGATATTTGCCTTGATGGAATTTACAGTTTAATGGGGAAGCTAAACAATAAATAAACACATAATGCGTAATGACGATGGTATTATATGCTACAGAGGACAGGGACCTCGACAGTGGATAGCAGGTGTGGATGGAGTCAGGGAAAGCTCTTTCTCCCGCTCACCTTTCCTCCTTAGTTTACACCGCCTCTCCTTACAGTTAGACTGTTGTCATTGTTCAAATTCCCAACTGGATGGCACTTCCCCAGTCAGGTCTCCCATGCTCATCCAATCTTTTATTCTCCTGCATGGTTTGCTGAACTTTTCCTTCAGAGTCCTTGAATGAATCTGAACACTTGCATTTATTTACATTTGTTCCTGTCCCTTCCCACCCTCACACAGTAAGCTCCATGAGGTCAGGGAGGTAAAACATGAAATATATGTTCCATTTGGTCTGTTAATTATTCAATAAATTATATTAATTTAAAAAGCATGGAAGTGGTTTCATATAAGATTCTTAAAAAAATATTTTGGCTCCAGATTCTAGGTAGGACAGGCATCAATTAAATAATGCAAAATATCATAATTTTGTGCACCAGAAATTTGCTAGCCAGAAGCCTTCAATTTAAGACCTACTGCTTTTATATAAATACTTATCTAGGGAAAGTTGAATAGAAATTTCACTTGCAAATAGAAATGATTATTAGAGGTCAGACCATAATCATTCTAAGGCACTGACTTTATTTCATTAAGAGCATGGTAATACACTAAGAATGACTTTTTAAAATTCAGTTTTTCTTTGAAAGATAAACAGATGGCATCACTTGAAGTTTGTTTAAAAAAATTAAATATGATAAATCATGTTAAAATGTTTTATAAACCTTAAAGGGATAGCATAGATGGAAAGTGTTACTATTATCGTAATTTAACCACTTTCTTAATAACTTTAATATAGCTTTGCACATTTGAAAAGCCAGTGAAAGTAGTGCAGGTCTAAAATCTGACTATAAAGTCCTTTGTCTTTATTGACCTAATGATTCTTAAGAACTTTCAGCTTTACCACACTAGAAACCAGTAGTTGACTTTAGTCTCAGCAGCTTGTATCTGCTCGCTATGCAGAAAGATATGCACTGAGAAAAGACATCCTTCTTTTGATTCCTTGCCTGCAAGGAGGGGACAGAAGTGTGTACAGATAACGGTTCAGAGGGAAAGATGAAAAAATGGTAAATTGAAAATACACAATTCCAGTTGGAATCACTGAATTACCACTGAGTTACCCTTGGTAACTCTCTCCAGTGAAGATCCAATTTTATGGTTCTGTTAAAAGATAAACTGAAGCATATTAAAATTTTTAGAAGTTTGTTTGAGAAAAAATAATTCCTTTTGGGCACAACAAACCAGAAATGGTTAGGGGGGTCTATTAATAAAAGCTAGGGGAAAGACTTTTATAGAGAAGTGGAGGAAGCAAAGCAAAGGAATTATTTGATCGACTGTAACTTAAGTAGTTGCCTTATTGGGGAAAGCCTAATTGGCTGTTCGTGATTGGTTGTCCTTAGGTTTTGATTTCTTAGCCTTGAGGCATGCAGGCTTAGGTTCTGGTCGCTTAGGTAGGCTGCTACATTAGGTGGCATTAAAGCCACCTCGGTCTGACGGCGTCCTTGTTTAACTCATTTAACAAGTTCTCACCTTCAAGTTTCCTGCCCGTTGGATTATAGGCTACTCTATACCTTCTGTAAATAATTCCTTCTCTCAACTGATATTTCTTGAGTACTTACTATGTGCAGACATGGCACACTATGTGTCTCTAACATTTTAATCATCAATAACTAACCTCACCTCCTTTTCCTAAACTTTTCCTTGCAAGCCTCCACTTACATCTTAAGAAACTTTTCTCTGGGAAGATGAGAGGCATTCTTTAACAGTATAATCATTGGTAAGCATTCCCTTTCTGGTTCTCTCTCTCCCTCTCTCTCTCCCTTTCTCTTGAGCGTGCATGCACTTTTTTGGCCATGCTCTGAGCAACAAACTATAAAGGCTGAGTTTGCATAAGCTGAGTTGAGTGTTTTTAATACATTAAACTAATTAACAATTAGGTTAATCTAACACATTTTGTGATGCACAAAATCATTATTGGCTGCATGGTAATTGGGCATAAATGATAAGTATTTCACATAAATGACTGTAATTAGTATCACTTGTACATGGACAAAAAACATACTCTATGATCTATTATGAAAAAAAGATGAAAGGGAACTGAATGGTGCTGATGGCTGCTCTTTCTTGCCCCTCTTAAGTTTCAGGACTCGATAATGAAAAAGTAACAGCAGTGATAGAGAGGAACATTATTCAGTGTATACAAGGTGTCAAGCACTGAGTGAAGTATTTAATATAATTACCATGTGTAATACTCACAACTTCATTCTGTAACTGATGCCATTATGCTACCAGTTAAAAATGAAATGGAGCCATGAGGTTGAGAAATATATGCCAGATAGCACAGGGTGGGATTTGTGCTCAGATCCCTGTGACTCTGAGGCTTGACCCATTAACTACTGTCTTCCTGTTTCTGAATCTCTTCCAAGGGGCCACAGATCCCTTTTTATTTAATTTATTTATTTACTTATTTAATTGAACTCTAGTTGATTTACAATGTTGTGATAGTTTCAGGTGTAGAGCAAAGTGATTCAGTTTTTTATATATATATATATATATACCCTTTTTCAGATTCTTTTCCATTATAGGTTATTACAAGATATTGAATATAATTCCCTGTGCTATACAGTAGGACCTTGTTGTTTATCTATTTTATATATAGTACTGTGTATCCATTAATCCCAAACTCCTAATTTATCCCTCCCCCCTTTCCCATTTGGTGACCATAAGTTTATTTTCTATGAACAGATCCCCTTTTCTCCAGCACAGCACACCCACAGATAAATTATTCCGCAGAGGTCTCTTTTGCCCTCCCTCTTCCCACACCACAGTCCACAGGGCTGAAGAGTGAGATATTTGGGGTGAGAAATGATGTGTGCTAGCTACTGCGATGGTATTAGGATGTGTACCTCTGTCTGTCTCACTCCCTCTTTCCCTGAGGACCCCGAGAGAGATGTTTGCTTGAGGTAGTGCTTGCAAAGCCAGGCTGAGCAAGGGTTTGACTCCAAACTTCAGTTCAGGCCACTAGTGAGTTGGTCTAGAATCAGCAAACCATGGCCCACAAGTGAAATCCAGCCTGTGGCCCGTTTTTGTAAATAAAGTTTTATTGGAACATAGCCACAGTCATTCATTTCCTACCGTCTATGACTGCTTTTGTACTACATAGTCGGGGAATTGAGTTGAATAATAGCTTCAGCCCATATGGCCTAAAAAGCCTAAAATCTTTACTAACTGACCCTTTATGGAAAGTGTTTACTGACCCCTGAACTAGGACATGTGGAAGGCTTCATTTGCTCAGTTAGAAAGACCTCTGATGCGGGTGGTCTTAACACAAATTAGACCACAAGTACTGTTCTATCTGTTCATCTTCTCACTTCCTAAGTGTGGAATCTCACTTCTTTCATCATCATCATCACTATTATTTATGTGGCTGACATTGGATTAATCACCTTTACACACATTATCATTTACTTCTCATAACAATCCCTTGAGGTATATGCAATCATTATCCCTGTGTTACAGATAATGAACTACTGGGGCTTGAGAGAGTAAGTAATCTGCCAATGAGAGGAAGTACCTGCCATAATTAAGGAAAAGGACAGATGGACAGATGAAGGACAGATGAAGGGAGAATGTTTGTCCCCATGCATAGAATAGGGAATTCAGGGAGAAGGCAAGAAGGGGCCGGCCCACAGCATCCGGATATATAGAATAGAGAGGTTCCTGAGAGGGAGGAGATGCCTGACTGGCTTTGAGAAGCTCCATGGTCCAGCCATAAGGGAGAAGGAGAATGGGGAGGGGCTCAGGTATTTTGCCCTGGTGTGCTATAACCCGTGGGAAGAATCCAGCTCATGAAACCACCACAGACTAGGTTTATTTGATTACCCGAAAAAGACTACATTCATACAGGTGCCAACCTTTATTTTAGCTCAGAAAAGAACTCCAGTCCTCAATAGATGGTGGCCAACGAAACAGCCTCCATGTGAGTCACATGACTAAAGCTTGTTCTTTGGTTGAAAGGGTGAAGTCTTGTGCTTCTCCTAGAGGCCAACATGAGGAATTGTCTCTTTGCTTCTTTATAAACAGCACTGATTAAAAACAGAGTGCTCACCTACTAGAGAATGGACTTGAGGACACGGGGAGGGGGAAGGGTAAGCTGTGACAAAGTGAGAGAGTGGCATGGACATATATACACTACCAAACGTAAAATAGATAGCTAGTGGGAAGCAGCCGCATAGCACAGGGAGATCAGCTCGGTGGTTTGTGACCACCTAGAGGGGTGGGATAGGGAGGGTGGGAGGGAGGGAGACACAAGAGAGAAGAGATATGGGAACATATGTATATGTATAACTGATTCACTTTGTTATACAGCAGAAACCAACACACCATTGTAAAGCAATTATACTCCAATAAAGATGTTAAAAACAAAACAAAACAGAGTGCTGTTGGGTAGGAACATCTGATCATGAGCAGGTAGCCTTCCCCTAACTTAATGAGATGGCCACGTTGGTGAATCAAAGAAGAGCTTACCCAGCTCTACACAGGAACCTGGCCACTCCACTTGTGTGCAGCAGCAGTAGATGAGCCTGGGAGCTGGACAAAATGTCAGTCAAGAGCCTGGATTCAAATAATGCTCTACCCCTTAATACACGATGAGACATTGTGTAAATTAGGCAGCCTCCATACACCTCTGTTTCCTCTTCTGTTGTAAGGATTAAATGAAGTAATACGAGTAGAGCATTGAAACACATGCCTTACTATTATTTTTATTATTGCTAATAGTAGTATAGCAGTAGTTATCCTAAAAACTAGTTCACTAGTAGCAGGAATATAGCAGTAGCAGTAGTAGTAGGCATATTTGCACGTACCAGTCTCTAGGACAATCAAGCTAATCACAGTGTCTTTATCATTTCAGCAACCCTTGAACCAGAAGTCTTTAACATTATAAGGCTGTTTATAAAACGAATCAATTATCGTATCACTACTCGAACCCACTCAGTGTCTATATGCTGCCTTGCTTACACCTCTTACTGATCTAAAAACATGTTCTTCTTTGTAGAATAGTGATGTTCAATCAAAACTAATGTAGTCTTTTAAATCCAAACAGTAGAAAAATTGGAGATACTTTGCAGAACAAAAACTGTTCCTAGTGTTTCCAAAGAGCTATTTAGCTTTCAAACTCCCACAGAAGAATATTTCTGAGAAATCTTTGAGTTCACATGGGCAGCCCAAATGACAGTGAAGACTATTTACAAATTGATGAAAACTATGTTTGTCTCTTTTTATTACAGATTTTCCTCAGTGTCCTAGTAGGAGCTTTAAATCTTGGCAATGCCTCTTCCTGTTTGGAAGCCTTTGCAGCTGGCCGTGCAGCAGCCACCAGCATTTTTGAGACAATGGACCGGGTATGTAAAAGCAAAAAGTAAAGGCCATTAGCAGGTTGGGGCTGAGGGGAGGAATGAACTCATGAGGAATTTATCCTCAATGTTAAAAAATATGAGAAACTATCACAATGCCCTTAATTCAGCAGTACTTAAATAAGTGCTGTCATGAGCCAGACCCCATTCTGAGCTGGCAGTGCAGGAGTGAAATAGAACAAATAAGGCCCCTGCTCTCATATCATATGGGAAATAGGCAATACCGAAGTAGGCACATTCAAAGATAAGATAATATTGGATGGTGATAAGTACAAGGAAGGGAGTAAAATAGGTCAGTGTGAAAGTGCTTGGGATGGGGGATGGAGCATTTAAATTGAGTGACAGTGACACCGTTTCTGAGCTGAGAACCAAAGGAGGTGAGTCAGCCATGCAAAAGGGGACTCGTGGGAGGAGAGATGCCTGAGAGGTGAGAGCAGGGAGGTATTCATGGAAGAGATCTCCAGGTTGGAAAAGGGCTTGGTGAATGTAAGGAACTAAAAGTCAGTGTGACTGAACAGAGTGAGCAAGAGACAGAGGCTGGAGGAATGGGAAGGGGCCAGATCACGCAGGACTTTAAGACCAAGTTCATAAGATTAGATTAACTTATAATTGTGACAGAAAGTCTACAAGATTGTAAAGGACCCTGGCAGCCTGGCTAGGATTTCCCTGGTTAAGTTATTGAAGACATCAGAGGTCAAGCTAGAGAGGTCAAAATTCAAGAACAGAAGGGGGGAGGTGGCAATATGTTGTTTTATATTTTGGGGTTTCATTTATTGGGGTATAAAAAGATTGTTGAAAACCACATAGAGCTATCCAAAGTTTACCTCATTCTTAGGGTTGTTGCATGCTCAAATTAGATGACGAGTCTGAAAGGCCCCTGAAACGATTACAAAAAATTAAGGCGTTTAAAAATTATTTTATTGGGGCGTCCCTGGTGGCGCAGTGGTTGAGAGTCCTCCTGCCAATGCAGGGGACACGGGTTCGTGCCCCGGTCCGGGAAGATCCCACATGCCTCGGAGCGGCTGGGCCCGTGAGCCATGGCCGCTGAGCCTGCGCGTCCGGAGCCTGCGCTCCGCAACGGGAGAGGCCACAACAGTGAGAGGCCCGCGTACTGCAAAAAAAAAAAAAAAAGAATTATTTTATTATTTTTACTAGAGACCAAAGAAGAAGAAATAGATAACACTGTAGCCCCAAATAGAGTTATTATGATGAATTTCTCTCACTAGTGAGGGAGAGGAAAAAAGTTGACCCTGGATTGTTCTGGTAGTCGGAGATGACCCTCACTCTTGTCTGATGACCTAGCATGGTTAAGTTCTTTTTTTTTTTTTTTTGCGGTACGCGGGCCTCTCACTGCCGTGGCCTCTCCCGTTGCAGAGCACAGGCTCCGGACGCGCAGGCTCAGCGCCCATGGCTCACGGGCCCAGCCGCTCCGCGGCATGTGGGATCTTCCTGGACCGGGGCACGAACCCGTGTTCCTTGCATTGGCAGGCGGACTCTCAACCACTGCGCCACCAGGGAAGCCCTGGTTAAGTTCTGAATTAGGCTCACCACTAACAACAACAGAGGTGGAATTCAGCATATCAGTTGAAAGTTGGTATATTTGAAGACACCACTTGAGGAGGTTTAGTTAGTTTTAATCATCATCTACAATAGATACTTAAATGTTGGATACTACTGGACCTTGGCCTCTTGAGATGTCTCTACTTCCTCAAGTGAACAAATGGGCATATCACCTGTCTAGTTAGGTTACAGTGATGTTTACATAAATGAAAAAAGCATATTAAAGCACCTTGTACATTGTCTTCTGTGGTATCTCAATTGATAATACTCCATAATAATATCAATATATTATATACTAATATATTAATTATAGATCAATACTATATATTTCCATAACATCTTATGGAAAAACCCAAATGAACTTTTTGGCCAACCTATTATATTATTTTATTGTCATTATGTAATAATATATCATAGTAGTATACAATAAATACTAATTAATTAAATTAATGTGATAATATTTTATACCAATTATATGATCATTGACATGTTTTATATTAATTATAATTAATTGTATATTACTTATTTATGTAAGTTTTGTTATATATAAATATATGAAATATATTAATACTATTATATAGTAATGGTAATTACAATAGTAATAATCTCACATTAATTTCTCAGTGAATGGTAGTGAATATTATTGCTATCATTAATGCATATTTAATGTGGAAGCAACTTATCTTTGGCATATCACTGCAGTGTTTTACCTGGTTGTTGTTCTGTTTTATGAATCAGTTCAAACCGAGATGGACCGTAAATGCATATAATACATGCTGTTGCTATATTCCTTTCATATTCTACTCCAGAAACCCCTCATTGACTGCATGTCAGAAGATGGTTACAAGTTGGATCGAATTAAAGGTGAAATTGAATTCCATAATGTGACCTTCCACTATCCTTCCAGACCAGAGGTGAAGGTAAGTGCCAAATTCTTCTTGATGATTCATTTCCAGAGCCACAGAATAACTGTTTTTATGAAGCATGACTTATTTTCCAGGAACGAGGCGGAGAGACACGTTTCTCTGTAAGTATCCTCAGGTGTCTTGCGTTCCTCAGGCCACAAACCATATTCCTTGTGATAATAATATATGCAAATCTCTCTGGTGGCAACACAGTCTGGTAGCACACTCAGGTTAAGTCAACTGAGTGATGCTCTGATAAAATGAGTGGCAGATCCTGTCACTGTGAGCACAAGCTAAACAAACTGCAAAACAATCAGAACAATCCAGAAGGATGGCTTATCAATCACATCCTTAAAGCCTGCAGAAGGCGGGACACTGAACGGGTAGGGAATGAAGTGGCAAAGGAAAGCTGCTGTCTTTGACCTTTTTTATTTCCTATCTGTAAGTTCACAAGGATCTCTAGATCAGTCCTTTAAGGAAAGGTAATCTTGTGATATTGTGGTCACATGTCTTGTACTAGGTGATTGTCCAGGGCACATGGTGAAGAAAATTTACAGTTTTCCCGCACCTACTGAGCAAGTATCTTTAAAGCCAATTTACCCCACAGGAAAATTAGGACCTACTCCCCAAATGAACTGGCTTTGGGAGGAGACTTATTCTTCATTTTTAAAAGAGTATCTTTAGCCACCCTTTCTTTTTATTTTTTTAATTGAAATATAGTTGATGTACAATATTGTGCTGGTTTCACGTATACTACATAGCGATTTGACATTTGCATAAATTATGAAATGATCACCACGATAAGTCTAGTAACCATCTGTCCCCATACAAAGTTATTACAATATTATTGACTACATTCCTTATGCTGTATATTATATCCACGTGCCTTTGTTTTATAACTGCAGGCTTGTACTTCTTTATCCCCTTCACTTATTTTCCCCTCTGGGAACCACTCCTTTGTTCTCTGTATCTCTGAGTTTATTTTCATTTGGTTTTGCTTGTTTATTTATTTTGTTTTTTAGATTCCACATGTAAGATCATACAGTATTTGTCTTTCTCTGTCTGACTTATTTCACTTAGCATAGTACCTTCTAGATTTATCCATGTTGTCGCAAATGGCAAGATTTAATTTTTTATAGCTGAGTAATATTCCATTGTGTGTGTGCGTGTGTGTGTGTGTATATGTGTTTATATGTGTATACCACATTTTCTTCATTCATCTATTGATGGATACTTAGGTTGCTTCCATATCTTGGCTATTGTAAATAATACTGCAATGAACACTGGTATGCATGTATCTTTTCAAATTATTGTTTCTGTTTTCTTCTGGTAAATACACAGAAGTGAAATTGCTGGATCATATGGCAGCTCCATTTTTAATATTTTGAGGAAACTTTGTACTGTTTTCCATAGTTAGCTACCCTTTCTTAATACTATTTCTATTACCCCCACAGAACTCAATCCCATGCAACTTAATTCTAATACTACATACTTATAATGTAAGTAAATATATATATATATATATATACACACACACACACACACACACACACCTCATACACATCTGTATATAAAACATAGTTACATATATTCTGAGAACATTTCTGAAGTATATTTTTGATTACTGTAATATAGCACATATATATATATATATATAAACATTAAATGTCAAAGTATGTAAAAGTGCTTTGTGAAATATAGATCACAAGGTAGTACTTACTCAGTAAGGATTTTTGAACAGATGACTGAAAGCTTCATTTATAATATCTGTTTGGAGCTAGTTCATAATAGCTGTTCAACAAATACCGGTTGAATTGAAATACATTTATGTCATTTCTGTTTTTTCTTCTATTCCCAATGCCAGTAGTTTGTTTTAATAAAGTCTTCTACTGCTAAGTGGCTTTCTCCCCTAAGCTAATTGGGACAGTCTCCTTGAGGTATCCTGACGTGTCAGAAACATTTTAAATTAGATTCTAGAACATACTTTTCAAAGTCGGCCTGGCTTATTTACTTCAACAGTGTTTTATTTGTTGGCTACAGCTATCAGTTTATTGCTAAGTAATGAGCTAAATGCTAAAACCACATCCTAGGCATTGTTTACTAATTTTTCTGGTTATTGAGGGAAATCAGTGGATATTGCTGTGAGGGCATAAGTAAACACATACACAGTGTCCTCACAAAGCATTCTAACTTGTAGCCTAATTGACAGCAATCTGAACATTGCTCTTTTCTTTTCTCTGCAGATTTTAAATAACTTAAGCATGGTCATTAAATCAGGGGAAATGACAGCTATGGTAGGATCCAGTGGAGCTGGGAAAAGCACGGCACTGCAGCTCATTCAGCGATTCTATGACCCCAGTGAAGGCATGGTGTGTATTTTCTAGAAAATTCTTAATCCACGGGGATAGGAAATTGCAAATCGTTATACATTGGTCAGACACAAAGACCTAGCATACACTGAGACCATCCTGACATCTGCATAGTTGACAGTGATTTTTGACGGAACCAACTGGACTAATTCCGTCCATGGTGGTTGTGTTCGATAAATAACCAGTCCATATGCTCAGTGATGTAACTGAATGTGCAGATACATTCAAAATGGTATTGCTGCCTCTTTAGTGAGGGAACATTTCCATTTCTTTCTTCTTATTGTAACAAAATTATTATTTTTCCCTAAGGTTCTCCAAACACTAAGTATAAGAAAGTTTACATGACCAGAATTAACAGAGAACAGCTCTTGATTATTGCTTTGAGAAGTTAGGTTAAAAAACTACTGTTTCTTTCTCCTTGTGTTTATCTGACTATAAACATAGATTGAAACTTAAAAAAAAACTTAATAGTTGCTATTTATCAATATTATATGTCAAGTGCTTTATGAAAATCATCACTTATTTTCACAGTGACCTCCAAAGATAAATATGCCTGTTTTGCAAATGAGGAAGGAGAGAGATTGAGATCTGAACCCAGATCTGTTGGATGCCAAAGCCTATGCTCTTTTCACTCTGCCTCAAAATCATTCTTGTCAACATCTCCTTGATGCCTTTAGATAGGATCATTTGACTGTATATTAAATGACTTCCATGCAATGAGCTCTAAATAATGCATGTACTGTCAGAGTGACATGGCAAATGTGATAGAGTTCTCTTTCTTCACAGACACTTTGTTCTCTGATTGGGTATTCTTTGCTACATACCACCATAACTATATTCTGAATATATAGAAATCATGTTTTCTTGATGTAAAATTTTTACTTTTTTCTAATAGTAATAATTATTTACTTATCGCACTTACAGTTTCAATTGCTTTTGAACAGCCAAGTGTCATTTGATGAGTCTGGCCAGAAAGTAAGTTGTTCTAAACACATATATACAAGATAGAGATCATTGCTTATTTTCATTGTGTCTTTTGAAGTTCATTTTGGCCTCAAGTCAAAAGATAAAAATATTCAAAGTATGGTGAATAACTGACTCTACTCTTTATTAAGGAATTAAAAACTTTTCTACTCCTGGGCCGATCATGTTAAACTATATCAAGTGAACTTTATACCAATTGTGTTTCTACAGTGAATTGTCCTACAGCTATACTTGATTTCAATTTTGTTGTCATCCTTATATTAACAACCACATTGTAAGAGGAATTGTTTCTTTTACAATCTCGTTGGTCTCTTTTTTTTCTCCCCATAGATCAAGTACAACCTAGTAGTATAACTCAGAACTCTGAAGGATTCCAAGAGAAGTGACCTTGTATTCTTGTTCTCTAGGTGACCTTGGATGGCCATGACATTCGCTCTCTTAACATTCAGTGGCTTAGAGCTCAGATTGGGATAGTGGAGCAAGAGCCTGTTTTATTTTCCACCACCATTGCAGAGAATATTCGCTATGGCAGAGAAGATGCAATGATGGAAGATATAGTCCGAGCTGCCAAGGAAGCCAATGCCTACAGCTTCATCATGGACCTGCCACAGGTATCCCTAGCCTCTCATTCCAGAGGGAAACCCAGAAGTCATAGAAGGCAAAAAAATTACACAGTAATGTACATTTCTTTTCATTTGATTCCTAAATTATTAAAATCTTAATGTCATGTTTTAATTTTATGCCCAGAAGTGTATCTTGAGTTTCTCCCCTTTGTCTGAAAATATGTTGTTGTTAATATATTAAAAACCTACCAAACTGGGGTAGCTTTCTTTTAAAAGCTCCTTTGACCCAGATACAATTTCCTTATTCTGTCTATTAAGCATTTGTCTAAGTGGATGATAAGTTTGTCATGTGGCAGTAACTTTCACAATGCCCTTTTGATGGCTATCATTGTCAGTGCTCTTTAATTTTCTTGTGCTTGGGCAGCTAATACTGTGTCTTCAGTACTGTATCTCACATATTCAAAATTTCCTCATTTATCTTTATTTTATACAACACGACAACAAAAACCAACTCCCTAATAGTATACTTGTACGGATTTTGTGGCCAATGGTCTGCTAAATGGAAGAGTTATTATTACTAGTTTACACATAGTTAGTGCTTACTACATATCAGGCACTGTTCTAAGCACTTTACATCTATTAATTCATTTAACTCTCACAATCATCCTGTCAGGCAGCTACTATTATTATCTGCATCTACTGATGGAGAATTGAGGTTCCAAGAGATCAAATCACTTGCTCAAGGCAGGAGAGACAATTATCTCATCCAGGTGGTCTGGCTCCAGAGTCCGTGCTCTAGAATACTTCCTACTCAGCCTTCTGAAATATTTGTATGAATAGGATTTCAGCTGTATTATATAGTCTAGTGGTTAAAAAGTATAAAGCTTTAGAATCAGTCTGCCTCCATACAAATCCCAGCTTCTCTACTTGCAAGCCTTATGAACTTGGGCAAATTACTTTGCCCCCTCAGGCCCCAGTATTTCCTTATGCATCAATTGAGCAGAATAGTAGTACCTACCTCATGTGGCATCTGTGAGGACTAAATATGATGATATGTGTAGAGGGCTTAAATTCATGCTTTCTACATGGTAGATGCTCAACTCACGTTGGCTAATAATAAGCAAGATAAGAGTCTGACCACAATGCCCCATTGTGAGATTCCAATATAACGCTAGACATGCAAGATACTCAGTAACTGTTTGCTATTCATGATAATGATTTTAAAGCTACTTTGATCTTTCATTCATAATATATAGACAGTTTTAGCGTTGTGTTTTTCTGTGTTGTCTAGCTAGAGAAAAGAGACAGTGCTTTGATACATGCTCTAATCCTCTAAGATGGATTTTCAGGACCCTGATCCACTTTTATTGTGGTGGAAACATGTTATTTGAAGTTGAGCTAAAGAGAAACATTTTTACATCCCAGAATGAAAGGATAAATCAATATCTTGATTTTATACACAAATATTGATTAGATAATACCCTGTTTCAGGAAAGAGTCTTTTTAAGTGAAAGGCGGACCTGTGAAAATTCATGCTTGAGGAGGAAGCTAGAAAGGACCTTTGTGAAGAATCGGTCAGGATCCTTCAAATTCTACCTCTTCATTACTGATGTCACCTTCTTCCTAGCAATTTGACACTCTTGTTGGAGAAGGAGGAGGCCAGATGAGTGGTGGCCAGAAACAAAGACTAGCCATTGCTAGAGCCCTTGTCCGAAACCCGAAGATCCTACTTTTGGACATGGCCACCTCGGCACTGGACAATGAGAGTGAAGCCATGGTGCAAGAGGCACTGAGTAAGGTTTGTTGAAAGTCTGAGTTCCTTTCATAAGTCTGTGTGGAAATTCTTGTTTTGCTGTAGGGAAGGCAGCTGTGGAGAGAGGAGAGACAGAAAGAGGGACAGAGAAGGACTACATGGGTCAGTGTATCCACCTGGAAAATATTGGCTCACCACTATGTTCCTCACAGTTGAATGGAAGACATTATGATTTGCTTCTAAAAGCTGCACATGTAAAATTTTAAATCTTGTTAAGTCTAACATAAAATATGTGATTTAAAAAATTTCCATTTTGGTTTTCAGCTGTTGATTAATAGCAGCAACCAGACCAATTGCTGATTGGTGTGATGTGATGTGATGTGATGGCATTTATTAGCCACAAGAAGGCACGCTGGCATTTTCTAATGTCTGTACAGCCTATTTAAGGATCTTCCCAGGAACTGAGGCTCTGTCTTACTTGTGGATTCAGAGACTGCCCAAATGTCAATGTCAGCTCTGTCTTACAGTCTGGCTTAACTGTGCACTGTACTCTTACAGGTTCAGCATGGGCACACAATCATTTCTGTCGCTCATCGTCTATCCACGGTTAGAGCTGCAGACGTCATTATTGGTTTTGAACGTGGTACAGCAGTGGAAAGAGGCACCCATGAAGAACTGTTGGAAAGGAAAGGAGTTTACTTCACTCTAGTGACTTTGCAAAGTCAAGGAGATCAAGCCTTTAATGAAAAAGACATAAAGGGCAAGTGCCTTTTCCATTATGCTTGTACATTATATTAAATAGTTAGCTATATATAATGCTTTTTGGATTTCTATGCATTTTAATATACAGTATCTTATTTGTTCTCCTCAAAGCCCTGGGAGACATTGTATAGACGATAAAGGAAAGAACAATGTTCAGGAGGTTTAGTTATTGATCAAGTCATAGAGCTAAAACACAGGTCTTTTGTGGAAGAACTTTCAATTCCATCCCTTTTTTCCCTCACAGTTTGCAAATAGGAGAGTCTTCCTAGAGTGTCCTGCACTCAGTAGGAGCTCTCCTCTAGTTGGCTGAGTGAATTAACCAATGACTAAAAAGGTTTATGCTTATTTTCACTAATGTAGATAGATACTTCAGGCCCTAGTGTACCTTCTCTTTTTCAATCTGAATTTTCAGGTTTGGTGGTTTACCTCAACCTGCATTAACCAAACATTCAAAACTTTCTCTACCATATCACATCTGGATTTGTGAACACTATTGGGTAAAATGACTGTATACATTTAACACGTGATTTATTCTGAAAAGTTTTGGGTTTTTTTTAACTTGGTGCGTCTTTTTTTTTTTTTTGCCACCTCTAGTGGGCTTCTCATAAGTTTTTTGTGGTTAATATCGGCTATATCTATAGGTTATCTATTTCTGTGGTGATAACACATAGGCTATCATATAGTTCAAAAGATTCAATCTTGCTCAGTATTTTTATTTTTTTATTGTTGTTTTTGTTAGAATGTGCTGGACAAGTGCTCACTTTCATTTATTGCAATAAAGTTAACAGACTGTTTTAGCATCAGACATAGTAGTGATATGCTAGGGAAATATAGTAAATAATAATTTTATTTTGATATGGTTCTGCTTGTTGTATACACTAAGGGATCACTTGTGTTGTGTTGAATAGGAAAAGATGAAACTGAAGATATCTTACTTGAGAGAAATCAGACCTTTAGCAGAGGGAGCTACCAAGCTAGCTTAAGGTAAGCTTAAGTCACGGGACAGATTTTAAAGTTTTCAAATGTTCTTAGGAGCCCTCTGCAGCTAAGATCCTCTGGCAATACCTCAGGTACAACCTGGAGAGCCCTTACTTAAACACAGCCCCAGGTCTTGTGTAATAATGAACATGCAAATGAATCCTTGCTTGCTATATTGACATTTCTGTCTCCAATTCATAGAGATTTTTTGTTTAAGTTTGGCTTCTCATTTTATTGAGGGTAGGGGACATGATAAAGATGCTCTGTAGTTAAAATGTTGTTTATTAAGCTTAGAAGGGGGATTTTAAAAAAATCTGTTCAGACTTGTCTCCCAAAGCTAACTGTGGTATGAAGCACTGTCTTAAATGGAGGTCAAATTCATGCCTTTAGCTTCATTCTTTAACCTACTGAGCTGTAATTGAATTACAAATATTTCTGCTCCCAGAGTTACCCATCCAAAATCAAATCATTCTTTAACTAGATGAAATAAGAGATTCATTGTCTGACGTTTAAAGAGAATTTTCCTAAACATGAATTTATTTTTTCCTAGATCAATACATGGGCATTGACTTCCAAAGCATATTTTTGGAGCATGCTATATAGCAAGACTATAAATTTAGCTTTTCATTCTGGTTTAAAAGTTTAAAAAAAATAGTTCCTTTAATGTTAAAAGTCTATGTATTAAGAATAATTCTGCCCAGGAGTATTTGCCTATATTCGTGAAAATGTTATTCAAGATCTTTTTTTCTTAAGGTAGGAAACTATTTGTAAGCAACAGACTGACAGCATATTTCTCCACCATGGAGTTTACCATTTCTAGGACATTTAACTCAAGGCTGTGCTCTGAACAAAGACTCAGTTTAGGACTTGCTCTTTCAAGGTAGCTAATTGTTTATTGAAAAATGGTTAAAGAAGCTTAAAATATAATATTCAGATAACAACTCCAAGTCGTTCAAACACAGATTTACTTACTTTTAATATTCACTGATTTTTATTTTTCCTTTTAAGAACAAGTCTATTCAGAAAAATTCTAAGAAATGCTAGTTTTATTGAATTTTTTGAATTTGGAAAGTAATAAAACAATAGCTTCATGTTTCTCTATAAAATAAAAGATATAGAAATTGCCAAAAATGTTAGGCAATTTTTATAGACATCTGGTATTATGTTTAACCAGCTTTTTTTCTGATTGGAAGAAAAAAATTATAAAGGTCATTAGAATCACAATTTGAAGATACCAACTAACTTCTTAAACACAGAAAATGACTAGGCAACTCTTTTGATCACTAAGTTAAAGGTTGCAAAGAGGAGATGTATCTCACGGTCATGTCAACAAGAAAATTAATATTTCCTTAATTTTTCAGATGAACAGAATTTTTCCCATTCTACATAGTTTACTTACAGTTTACTATTAGGAACAGATAACCATCTTTAATATAAATATTTTCTATTTGGCTATTAGTTCTCACAAATTCTCCATTTTGGTGACTAGGAAGAGAAACACAGAAATACCACCTATACACAGAAAGTAGCTATTAACCTCCTGCAGAGAAAGATTTATAAGTTTGAGTAAGAAGGTCTGTTAAAAATATCTTATTGTGTATGCTGACAGATCTTTAAGATGACTCATTGAAATGTTCATTTGTATCATATTTCCTTGGCTTCAGTCCTTCTGATGCCTAAGTCTCTCTTTAGTAATATATTTTAGGTTCAAGAACAATTTCATGGATGACAGTAATTTCCTAAATAATAATGTTGACAGAGAGAACATATATTCCCAAATTAGCTGTTTTTATTTGTGGTGAGAAGTGGCACTCGGCTTCTCAGGAAGGGAGGAGCAGATGTTGTAAGTTTCTGAAAAGGGGTGTGATAGAATTCTAATGCTGGTGTTTATGGCAGACCAGAGGGGGCAGGTCAGGCCCCTGTCTCGCACCCTTACTGCCCATGGTCTCACTGGGACAGCTTATGCTAGACAGGTGGAATGGTGGGCAACAGGGAATGAGAGAAAGAGAGATTTAAGAAATATAAGATGAAGTAGTAGAAATTTGAGGGGACGAGGATCAAGGTCTTCTGTGCTCCGAACTGAACTGTGGGCAGCTATATTTTGATGCCCTCTTCTTCTGCACATACTCCTACCTTGGCTTCTACTGCTCTGAGTTTCTATTTAGGCCCATAACCTTAAGTCTCAGCCCTGTCATGCACTCTGCTCTCTCTAGCTGACACATACCTATTTCTCACACCTTTGGGAGATGACCTCTCAACCTTAGTTAGCCTAACTTAAAGAGATGACTCTATTGCTGCAGGGTTTCAGGCCAAGTGGGAGGGGATTGGGGTGTCCCAGAGGCCAGTTTGGTAGCAGGGAATCGGGGTGAGGTGTGGTTTCATGCCTGATCACAATAAGACTTGGCAATAGTTTGAGCAAGAGCAAGGAAGATGGAGGACTTGACATAAATGCGCCTGTTGAACCTGGTGACTAAGGGGATGGCGATGCCATCAACAGAATGTGGGAACAAATTAGAGTCATGCAGTTGATGTGTTGCTGCCTTCTCAAGAAGGCTAGATGAGCATCAATAATAGGCAGGCACCACCTTGGTATTTGTTTTAGTCTAACTTCTCCTGGATACGGATGACAGAGAGAGACTTATGAATAGCTCCATCTAGATCTCACTACCACAGCCGATGCAGGTCTCCTCATCTCTAAATCATTCTCTTTACACCGTACTTCTTCAGATTAAGTGCTTTGATAGTGTAACTTCTGTCCTCTCAAGTCTTCAGGATTGCCTCTATCACTTAAGACTCTATTTGCAAATGGCTGAAAACCTAAGCCAACCTGGTTTAACCTTTAAAGGGAAAGAATAAGTTAACATAACTCAATAAATAGTCCAAGGAGGCTTTGGCATCAAGCAAGGCTGGGGCTTCGATGATTTGTCCAAGATACATACAGTTTCTTTCTCTTCCCTTCTCTGCTCTACTTATTTTTCAGTATTCATTTTTCAGGAAGCTTCTTTCCTTGACATAATTGCCAACAGCTTCCAGTGTCACATACTTTCAAGTTTAATCTAGAGGAGAGTAGGAGTCTCCTTCCCAGAAATCTCAGGGAAAAAACAAAACAATTTGAATCAATCACTTCCTGTATCTGCTCTATACTAAGTATATATAACTAGTAATTCTGTCCCCATGCTTCTCTTTATACTGTTCTGTCAATCAGCAATGCTCTTCCCTCCAGCCTACAGATACCCAGATCCTACTTTAACCACCTCCTCTGTGAAACCTTTTATGGTAACACCTGACATACATTCCTTTTTCCTTTAAATTTCCATACTGTTTATTTAAATCTGCCTTATAGCACTTACCGCATTCTCCCTTACATCAGGGTTGGATGCATGCATTGCTCTTCTATAAAGTTTTAAGCGGGCTTCCCTGGTGGCGCAGTGGTTAAGAATCTGCCTGCCAATGCAGGGGACATGGGTTTGAGCCCCAGTCCGGGAAGATCCCACATGCCGCAGAGTGGCTGGGCCTGTGAGCCATGGCCTCTGAGCCTGCGCATCCGGAACCTGTGCTCCACAACGGGAGAGGCCACAGCAGTGAGAGGCCCACATACCACAAAAAAAAAAAAAAAAAAAAAGTTTTAAGCTCCTTAGGGAGAAGTCTGTAATTGACCAGTCTTTGTATCCCCCAAAGCACCTGGCACTGGTTTGCATGTTGTAGGTGCACGGTAAGCTTCTGTCAAGTGAATGAATGAACACACCAAGTTAAATTATATTTCAGTAAGAGATTTGTTAACTAAATCCATCCCTATGGGCAGTATATAGCCTGGAGAAAACCTCACTAGTGGCCCTCTTTCCTCCTACTGGTCCATTTGTATCCAGGTGGCATTATGCTAAAGCAAACATCAAGGTGAAAGAGAAAGAGAGAGAGGGAGAGAAGGAGAAATATCAAAACTACAACCTACAAACAGAAGGGAGGTAACAGTGATGGACCATTGCCATTATAGCAATTAGTAGAACCATGTGGGTTTGGAATGGATTTGAGTCTTGGACCTTTTTTTTGGTGGACTAGTGGAACAACTTTGCCCCCCTTCTCTTTCTCCCTCCTCAGTTATACTGTGAATCAGAGTCTAGCCTGCTGTCTACAGCAACCAAACTGATTAGCTTTGCCTTAAGAATAGCTCTATCAAACTTGATCAGGAAGCTCCCTTATCTGGTTACCATGTAACCTAGCAAACATTTCTGTTCATTTGACACAAGTGATGTAAACTTGGAACCAGCTGAGTCCTGTTCCAACCTGCCCATAATTTATAGGCTAATTCATCTTTCTGTTTACTTACAGAGCTTCCATCCGGCAACAGTCCAAGTCTCAGCTTTCTTACTTGGGACCTGAACCTCCATTAGCACTTGCAGATCATAAGTCTACTTATGAAGAGGACAGAAAGGTCAGGTACCGATCGCTCATGGGGGGATGGAAGAAGTCTCTCCTGGAGACTACTGTATGCCCTTTAAGTGAAGATGAGTTTTCAAGGCCTTTATCTAGTATTATTTCACTAAGTCAAACTAAATGGGAGACTCCATTAAGACCTGATGGAAACTCTAAATTTTACATAATGTTTTACATATTTTAAAAGAAACACAAATTAATTAAATACTTTTAAGAATACATGGTGGGCTCCCCTGGTGGCGCAGTGCTTGAGAGTCCGCCTGCCGATGCAGGGGATACGGGTTCGTGCCCCGGTCCGGGAGGATCCCACATGCCGCGGAGCGGCTGGGCCCGTGAGCCATGGCCGCTGAGCCTGTGCGTCCGGAGCCTGTGCTCTGCAATGGGAGAGGCCACAACAGTGAGAGGCCCGCGTACCGCAAAAAAAAAAAAAAAAAAGAATACATGGTAACTTAAACTGAGCTATTAAGGGTTAATTGATAGTTCTTAGATGAACCATTCTAATAAACACAAGCAAATTACAGGTACTTAGCAGATTATTTGATTATGTAGGTATCATTTAAAAATTGTTAAGGATATCTGAAAACTGTTTTTGTAAAATTTTAAATCTCCTTCTTAAATTATAGTAACCTTGACAAAAGTGTTTGACAACAGAAATGTTTGATATACAAGTTATCACAAATTTTAAACTAATGGGGACTGATTAAGTTTTATGGGCATTTGTTCAGTTCATACAATTTTATAATAATTGTTTAAGAGTGCATTTAAAAGTAACACTATTAATTTTAACATCATTCAAAACAACATAAAAATGAAAGAGATAGGAGAAGAATCAACACATATAACAATATTAAACTTTCTTCGTCAGGATGTCTATTGCTGTGGTGGGTACAGTCTAACTTTCACATAAGGTGACCATCCCTCCTCCTCAAATCCTTGCTTAATCACTGAACTTCATTCTTCAGCCCTGATACTCCCATTTTCGATCCCCCATTACTTTTCGTTTGAATCTTTTCATGGCAGTTTTCTTAATTGAGGCTTATTTCAGGTCATGTTATCTTATCCTGTTACTAAATTATAAGCTTCTTAAAGTTAGTGACTATATATTATTTATGTTTGTATCAACTTGGGCACCTTGCCTTGCCCTGAGAATAGCTCTGTCAAACCTAACCGGAAGGTCCTTTATTTGGTAACCATGTGACCTAGCAAACATTTCTCTTTATTTGACACATGTAAACCTAGAATCTGTTGAGTCCCATTCCAACCTGCCCATGATCTACAGACTCTTTGATCTTTCTGTTTAGTTACAGAGCTGCATGTAGTAGGACATCAAGGGATTTTAAAACTAGGATGCAAAATTAAATTTTTATAGTAAAATAAGGTCCAAACCACAAGATATATCAAAGAAAATGAGTCAGAGAATATTTTAATTACAAGCACATCCATTGTACATGATGTAATTTCAAATTGTCTTTAAAGAATTTCAGTATGAGAATCCATTTTGGGAGTAATTATAAACACTGATTCACAATGCTAAATTTGGAATAAAGTACTACTTAACAATCTTATAAATATGATGGAAGGATTATTAAGGCTCTCTTTTGGCTTTAATATATTGATAATAAATAGATAGAGGTCTCAATATCTAATAGAGATGGTTTAAATAAATTTCATAGAAGAACACCTTGTCTCAGGAGCCGAAGGATGAATCCAGTGAGAGAAAACGTTTAGCAAGCATGGTTGCTTACTGCATCTTGTAATTAAGGACTCAGCACCTCTTCTAGTTCTAGAAACAGGTTCTTCATTTATGTCTATGGTGCTGCCACTCATAACTACAAGATGCATTACGTAACGAGTTTAATAAGCTTCAAGGGATAAGGAACTAAACACTGCGCTGACGTTTCAAACATAACAGCACCAATCGTATTCAATTTTTTAAATAAATTTATTTATTTTATTTATTTATTTTTGGCTGCATTTAGTCGGGGTTTTTTTAACATCTTTATTAGAGTATCATTGCTTTAAAATGGTGTGTTAGTTTCTGCTTTATAACAAAGTGAATCAGTTATACATATACATATGTCCCCATATTTCTTCCCTCTTGCATCTCCCTCCCTATCCCACCCCTCTAGGTGGTCAAAAAGCACCGAGCTGATCTCCTTGTGCTATGCGGCTGCTTCCCACTAGCTTTCTATTTTACGTTTGGTAGTGTATATATGTCCATGCCACTCTCTCACTTTGTCCCAGCTTACCCTTCCCCCTCCCTGTATCCTCAAGTCCATTCTCTAGTAGGTCTGCATCTTTATTCCTGTCTCGTCCCTAGGTTCTTCTGACCATTTTTTTTCTTTTTTTTAGATTCTATATATATGTGTTAGCATACGGTATTTATTTTTCTCTTTCTGACTTACTTCACTCTGTATGACAGTCTCCAGGTCCATCACCTCACTACAAATAACTCAGTTTCATTCCTTTTTATGGCTAAGTAATATTCCATTGAATATGCGTGCCACATCTTTATCCATTCATCTGTCGATGGACACTTAGGTTGCTTCCATGTCCTGGCTATTGTAAATAGAGCTGCAATGAACATTGTGGTACATGACTCTTTTTGAATTATGGTTCTCTCAGGGTATATGCCCAGTACTGGGATGGCTGGGTCATATGGTAGTTCTATTTTTAGTTTTTTAAGGAACCTCCATACTGTTCTCCATGGTGACTGTATCAATTTACATTCCCACCAACAGTGCAAGAGGGTTCCCTTTTCTCCACACCCTCTCCAGCATTTACTGTTTGTAGATATTTTGATGATGGCCATTCTGACCAGTGTGAGATGATATCTCATTGTAGTTTTGATTTGCATTTCTCTCGTGATTAATGATGTTGAGCATTCTTTCATATGTTTGTTGCTAATCTGTATATCTTCTTTGGAGAAATGTCTATTTAGATCTTCTGCCCATTTTTGGATTGGGTTGTTTGTTTTTTTGATATTGAGCTGCATGAGCTGCCTGTATATTTTGGAGATTAATCCTTTGTCAGTTGCTTCATTTGCAAATATTTTTCTCCCATTCTGAGGGTTGTCTTTTCATCTTGTTTATGGTTTCCTTTGCTGTGCAAAAGCTTTTAAGTTTCATTATGTCCCATTTGTTTAATTTTGTTTTTATTTCCATTTCTCTAGGAGGTGGGTCAGAAAGGATCTTGCTGTGATTTAAGTCATAGAGTGTTCTGCCTAGGTTTTCCTCTAAGAGTTTGACAGTGTCTGGCCTTACATTTAGGTCTTTAATCCATTCTGAGTTTATTTTTGTGTATGGTGTTAGGGAATGTTCTAATTTCATTCTTTTACATGTAGCTGTCCAGTTTTCCCAGCACCTCTTATTGAAGAGGCTGTCTTTTCTCCACTGTATATTCTTGCCTCCTTTATCAAAGATAAGGTGACCATATGTGCGTAGGTTTATCTCTGGGCTTTCTATCCTGTTCCATTGATCTATATTTCTGTTTTTGTGCCAGTACCATACTGTCTTGATTACTGTAGCTTTGTAGTATAGTCTGAAGTCAGGGAGCCTGATCCTCCAGCTCTCTTTTTCTTTCTCAAGATTGCTTTGGCTATTCGGGGTCTTTTGTGTTTCCATACAAATTGTGAAATTTTTTATTTTAGTTCTGTGAAAAATGCCATTGGTAGTTTGATAGGTATTGCATTGAATCAGTAGATTGCTTTGGGTAGGAGTCATTTTCACAATGTTGATTCTTCCAATCCAAGAACATGGTATATCTCTCCATCTATTTGTATCATCTTTAATTTCTTTCATTAGTGTCTCATAATTTTCTGCATACAGGACTTTTGTCTCCTTAGGTAGGTTTATTCCTAGATATTTTATTCTCTTTGTTGCAATAGTAAATGGGAGTGTTTTCTTAATTTCACTTTCAGATTTTTCATCATTAGTGTATAGGAATGCAAGAGATTTCTGTGCATTAATTTTGTATCCTGCTACATTATCAAATTCATTGATTAGCTCTAGTACTTTTCTGGTAGCATCTTTAGGATTCTCTATGTATAGTATCATGTCATCTACAAACAGTGACAGCTTTACTTCTTCTTTTCTGATTTGGATTCCTTTTATTTCTTTTTCTTCTCTAATTGCTGTGGCTAAAACTTCCAAAACTATGTTGAATAATAGTGGTGAGAGTGGACAACCTTGTCTTGTTCCTGATCTTAGTGGAAATGGTTTCAGGTTTTTACCATTGAGGACAATGTTGGCTATGGGTTTGTCATATATGGCCTTTATTATGTTGAGGAAAGTTCCCTCTATGCCTACTTTCTGGAGGGTTTTTATCATAAATAGGTGTTGAATTTTGTCGAAAGCTTTCTCTGCATCTATTGAGCAACGTGTATCACGTTGATTGATTTGCGTATATTGAAGAATCCTTGCATTCCTGGGATAAACCCCACTTAATCATAGTGTATGATCCTTTTAATGTGCTGTTGGATTCTGTTTGCTAGTATTTTGTTGAGGATTTTTGCATCTATGCTCATCAGTGATATTGGCCTGTAGTTTTCTCTCCTTGTGACATCTTTGTCTGGTTTTGGCATCAGAGTGTTGGTGGCCTTGTAGAATGAGTTTGGGAGTGTTCCTCCCTCTGCTATATTTTGGAAGAGTTTGAGAAGGATAGGTGTTAACTCTTCTCTAAATGTTTGATAGAATTCGCCTGTGAAGCCATCTGGTCCTGGGCTTTCGTTTGTTGGAAGAGTTTTAATCACAGTTTCAATTTCAGTGCTTGTGATCCGTCTGTTCATATTTTCTATTTCTTCCTGGTTGTGCATCTCAGAAGGTTGTGCATTTCTAAGAATTTGTCCATTTCTTCCAGGTTGTCCATTTTATTGGCATAGAGTTGCTTGTAGTAATCTCTCATGATCCTTTGTATTTCTGCAGTGTCAGTTGTTACTTCTCCTTTTTCATTTCTAATTCTATTGATTTGAGTCTTCTTCCTTTTTTTCTTGATGAGTCTGGCTAATGGTTTATCAATTTTGTTTATCTTCTCAAAGAACCAGGTTTTAGTTTTATTGATTTTTGCTATTGTTTCCTTCATTTCTTTTTCATTTATTTCTGATCTGATCTTTGTGATCTCTTTCCTTCTGCTAACTTTGGGGATTTTTTGTTCTTCTTTCTATAATTGCTTTAAGTTTAAGGTTAGGTTGTTTATTTGAGATGTTTCTTGTTTCTTAAGGTAGAACTGTATTGCTATAAACTTCCCTCATAGAACTGCTTTTGCTGCATCCCATAGGTTTTGGGTTGTCATGTTTTCATTATCATTAGTTTCTAGGTATTTTTTGATTTCCTCTTTGATTTCTTCTGTGATCTGTTGGTTATTAAGTAGTGTATTGTTTAGCCTCCATTTGTATTTTTTACATATTTTTTCCTGTAATTGATATCTAGTCTCACAGCGTTGTGGTCGGAAAAGATACTTGATACGATTTCAATGTTCTTAAATTTACCAAGGCTTGATTTGTGATGCAAGATATGATCTATCCTGGAGAATGTTCCATGAACACTTGAGCAGAATGTGTATTCTGTTGTTTTTGGATGGAATATCCTATAAATATCAATTAAGTCCATCTTGTTTAATGTATCATTTAAAGTTTGTGTTTCCTTATTTATTTCCATTTTGGATGATCTGTCCATTGGTGAAAGTGGGGTGTTAAAGTCCCCTACTATGATTGTGTTACTGTGGATTTCCCCTTTTATGGCTGTTAGTATTTGTCTTATGTATTGAGATGCTCCTATGTTGGGTGCATAAATATTTACAGTTGTTATAACTTCTTCTTGGATCGATCCCTTGATCATTATGTAGTGTCCTTCTTTGTCTCTTGTAATAGTCTTTATTTAAAGTCTCTTTTGTCTGATATGAGAATTGCTACTGCAGCTTTCTTTTGATTTCCATTTGCATGGAATATCTTTCTCCATCCCCTCACTTTCAGTCTGTATGTGTCCCTAGGTCTGAAGTGGGTCTCTTGTAGACAGCATATATACACGTCTCGTTTTTGTATCCATTCAGCCAGTCTATGTCTTTTCTTGGAGCACTTAATCCATTTACATTTAAGGTAATTATCAATATGTATGTTCCTATGACCATTTTCTTAATTGTTTTGGGTTTATTATTGTAGGTCTTTTCCTTCTCTTGTGTTGCCTGCCTAGAGAAGTTCCTTTAGCTTTGTTGTAAAGCTGCTTTGGTGGTGCTGAGTTCTCTTAGCTTTTGCTTGTCTGTAAAGGTTTTAATTTCTCCATCAAATCTGAATGAGATCCTTGCTGGGTAGAGTAATCTTGGTTGTAGGTTTTTCTCCTTCATCACTTTAAATATGTCCTGCCACTCCCTTCTGGCTTGCAGGGTTTCTGCTGAAAGATCAGCTGTTCACCTTATGGGGATTCCCTTGTGTGTTATTTGTTGTTTTTCCCTTGTTGCTTTTAATATTTGTTATTTGCATTTAATTTTTGATAGTTTGATTAATATGTGTCTTGGCATGTTTCTCCTTGCATTTATCCTGTATGGGACTCTCTGTGCTTCCTGGACTTGATTAACTATTTCCTTTCCCATACTAGGGAAGTTTTGAACTATAATCTCTTCAAATATTTTCTCAGTCCCTTTCTTTTTCTCTTCTCCTTCTGGGACCCCTATAATTCGAATGTTGGTGCATTTAATGTTGTCCCAGAGGTCTCTGAGACTGTCCTCAATTCTTTTCATTCTTGTTTCTTAATTCTGCTGTGAGGTAGTTATTTCCACTATTTTATCTTCCAGGTCACTTATCTGTTCTTCTGCATCAGTTATTCTGCTATTGATCCCTTCTAGAGAATTTTTAATTTCATATATTGTGTTGTTCATCACTGTTTATTTGCTCTTTTGTTCTTCTAGTTCCTTGTTAAATGTTTCTTGTATTTTCTCCATTCTATTTCCAAGATTTTGGATCATCTTTACTATCATTATTCTGAATTCTTTTTCAGGTAGACTACCTGTTTCCTCTTCATTTCTTAGTTCTGGTGGGGATTTGCCTTGCTCCTTCATCTGCTGTGTGTTTCTCTGTCTTCTCATTTTGCTCTACTTACTGTTTTTGCGTTCTGCTTTTCGCAGGCTGCAGGTTTGTAGTTTCCTTTGTTTTTGGTGTCTGTCCCCAGTGGCTAAGGTTGGTTCAGTGGGTTGTGTAGGCTTCTTGGCGGAGGGGACTAGTGCCTATGTTCTGGTGGATGAGGCTGGATCTTGTCTTTCTGATGGGCAGGTCCACGTCTTGTGGTGTTTCTTGGGGTGTCTGTGGCCTTATTATGATTTTAGGCAGCCTCTGTGCTAATGGATGGGGTTGTGTTCCTGTCTTGCTAGTTGTTTGTTATACGGTGTCCAGCACTGTAGGTTTCTGGTCATTGAGTGGAGCTGGGTCTTGGCGTTGAGATGGACATCTCTGGGAGATTTTCGCCATTCGATATTACGTGGAGTTGGGAGGTCTCTTGTGGACCAGTGTCCTGAACTTGGCTCTCCCACCTCAGAGGCACAGCCCTGTCGCCTGACTGGAGCACCAAGAGCCTGTCCTCCACATGGCTCTGAATAAAGTGAGAAGAAAAGAAAGAAAGAGAGAAAGAAGATAAAATAAAATAATGTAAAATAAAATAAAGTTATTAAACTAAAAAATAATTATTAAGAAAAAAATTTTTAAGTGATTAAAAAAAAAGAAAAAATCGGACAGACAGACCCCTAGGACAAATGGCAAAAGCAAAGCTATACAGACAAAATCACACACAGAAGCATACACATACACACTCACAAAAAGAGAAAAAGGTAAAAATATATATATATCGTTGCTCCCAAAGTCCACCTCCTCAATATGGGATGATTCATTGTCTCTTCAGGTATTCCACAGATGCAGAGTACATCAAGTTGATTGTGGAGATTTAATCCTCTGCCCCTGAGGCTGCTGGGAGAAATTTCCCGTTCTCTTCTTTGTTCGCACAGCTCCCAGGGTTCAGCTTTGGATTGGGCCCCGCCTCTGCATGTAGGTCGCCTGAGGGCGTCTGTTCTTCGCTCAGACAGGACGGGGTTAAAGCAGCAGCTGATTCAGGGGCTCTGGCTCACTCAGGCCGGGGGGAGGGAGGGGTACGAATGTGAGGCAAGCCTGCAGCAGCAGAGGCCGGCATGACGTTGCACCATCCTGAGGTGTGCCGTGTGTTCTCCCGGGGAAGTTGTCCCTGGATCCCGGGACCCTGGCAGTGGTGGGCTGCACAGGCTCCCCGGAAGGTAGGTGTGGATAGTGACCTGTGCTTGCACACAGGCTTCTTGGTGGCGGCAGCGGCAGCCTTAGCATCTCATTCCCGTCTCTGGGGTCTGCGCTTTTAGCTGCGGCTCTCGCCCGTCCCTGGAGCTCCTTTAGGCAGCGCTCTTAATCCCATCTCCTCGCGCACCAGGAAACAAAGAGGGAAGAAAAAGTCTCTTGCCTCTTCGGCAGGTCCAGACTTTTTCCGGACTCCCTCCCGGCTAGCTGTGGCGCACTAACCCCTTCAGGTTGTGTTCACGCCGCCAGCCCCAGTCCTCTCCCTGGGATCCGACTGAAGCCCGAGCCTCAGCTCCCAGCCCCGCCTGCCCCGGCGGGCGAGCAGACAAGCCTCTCGGGCTGGTGAGTGCCGGTCGGCACCGATCCTCTCTGTGGGAATCTCTCCGCTGTGACCTCCGCACCCCTGTTGCTGTGCTCTCCTCCATGGCTTCGAAGCTTCCCCCGCCACACCCCGCCACCCGCAGTCTCCGCCTGCGAAGCGGCTTTCTAGTGTGTGGAAACCTTTCCTCCTTCACAGCTCCCTCCCACTGGTGCAGGTCCCGCCCCTATTCTTTTGTCTCTGTTTTTTCTTTTTTCTTTTGCCCTGCCCAGCTATGTGGGGAGTTTCTTGCCTTTTGGTAGGTCTGAGGTCTTCTGCCAGCGTTCAGTAGGTGTTCTGTATGAGTTGTTCCACATGTAGATGTATTTCTGATGTACTTGTGGGGAGGAAGGTGATCTCTGCGTCTTACTCTTCCGCCATCTTGAAGCTTCTTCATTTGGTCTTTGTTGCTGTGCGTGGGCTTTCTCTAGCTGCAGCAAGCAGGGGCTACTCTTCGTTGTGGTGCTCGGGCTTCTCATTGCGGTGGCTTCTCTTGTTGGGGAGCATGGGCTCTAGGCACACGGGCTTCAGTAGTTGTGGCACGTGGGCTCTAGAGTGCAGGCACACTAGTTGTGGCACACAGGCTTAGTTGCTCCACAGCATGTGGGATCTTCCCGGACCAGAGCTCAAACCCGTGTCCCCTGCATTAGCAGGCAGATTCTTAACCGTTGTGCCACCAGGGAAGTCCCAATCATATTCAATTTTTGCATTTTAATTTTTTCCCCCTAGCTTCTGGGTAAATATTTGACAATAAAAGTAAGAGCGTTAGGAAGGAAGGAAAAGAAAATTCAATTTTGTTGTTTTTGTTGAAGCTGGTAGATGACTCAGCATTGTTGCAGAGAACAATCAGATTTCCTGGAGGTCTGAAGATCAGGTTCCCAGAGTTCTCATGAGGCAGGGAAAACTCAGAAGGGAGATATTTAAATAAATGGAAACCTAAATCAAATATAGAGATGAGTTTTAGAGAAACAAAAATGTTCCCTAACGCAGTGTAATTTTATTAAATTGACACTCTAATTTCTCTCTCTAGTTAAGGAAGGAAAAGGAAAAAGGGAAGAAAGTGACAGGGACACCAATGCGATTTTGCTAAAGCTTGAAGCAAATAAAGGTCTTATGCTTATATTAATACTGCTCATTTGTAGGATAATTATATTAGAATCTTTTTAATTTGAAAATTAAGTATTTTTTAAAAGTAAACAACAGAATCAAGGTTAATAAAATTTAATCTTGTTATGGACTTTCTCATCCAAGTACATTTTAAAGTTTTTTAATAGTTAACTAAATTCTGTAAGATTAAGCACTGGCAAAATTCTTTTTTTTTTTTTTTTTTTTCTTATTTTGATGAAGAAGCTCTAACCTGACCTTCTGTTAATTGGGAGATGTTCTACCTTCTGTGGCAGTGCAAAAGTTTTACTTACATAAAGGAGTTATCTCCACCTTGTGGTCTCTTAGAGTTTTGACTCCGAAAACTTCAGGAAATGGTTTCAAAAGTCTGTCCTTCCAAACTCTAAGTGGGGTGTCTGACCCAACATCTCATAGTTAGCTGGTGACAGAGCCATGACTACAGCCTGTTTTCTCTTCCTCTCCAAGCTATACTCTTGGCTCTCATAAATGGAGTCAGATCTTAGTTACAATGCTGACAAAATTAAGATTAGAATTAGGGGAAACCTGCAGGCTAGAGGTTCCAGTCTCTGATATCTAGGCATCTCTTTTAGGGAAACTAAAAAGGTAGAATATATAGGAGATTGAGTCAAGGTCAAATATTAGAAATCCATAGCTTCATCACAGCTAATTTGGAGACAGGGTTTAGGCAATGGTTGAGAGATAGGACAGAGGATCTATAGAAATGACTATCAGTTTTTGATTATTTGGGGAGTCCCTGCTTCTTGGTCATAGTTACCATTTCCTATCATCATATCTTAAAGTCGTTATCGAGGCAGGAGACCCCTATGGATTGGCATGACAAAGTCAATGTAACAAAGTATAGAAATCGGGACATAAGACTTAAGTAGGAAGTTATATTTTCACCTGACCTACACAAGGAGATGGAAGGAAGGAAGCTGGGAAAAGCTCATTGTCTAGCATTGTACCATCTACATTATAAGTGAGTGATCAGTGCTTTTTAAATAAATGTTTTGTTGCATGTATGTGCCATGGGCATAAAAGCTTCATTCATTCTTTCATCCAATAAACACTGATTGCACACCTATCACGTGCCAGGTATTGTGTTAGGGATGCAAAGGTGAACAAGAGCCACTGTCCTTCTCCTTGCACTGGAGCTGCTAGCAGGATCCTTCATGACATATGATAAATAAATGAGCACTGTGCAACTTGACATTGACACAATAGAGGCAGGAACCCTGCAGTGAGGAAGCATATATAAACTTTAATAATTGTATCTATCTGTGAGTTACTTGTTTGCTATATATAATCTTTAGCTTTTTAGCTTTTTTGAGATGTGTAAATTCGTCCTTAGCTTTGCAAAATCCCAGAGGTAAAAACCCTTCTGTACATAGTGACTTTAATTTTCTTTTATTCTTCTACTGTCTTTTAGCAATATCAAATAAAAGTCAATCAAAAGTCAATTACTGGGCTTCCCTGGTGGCGTAGTGGTTGAGAGTCCGCCTGCCGATGCAGGGGACACAGGTTCGTGCCCCGGTCCGGGAAGATCCCACATGCCGCGGAGCGGCTGGGCCCGTGAGCCGTGGCCACTGAGCCTGCGTGTCCGGAGCCTGTGCTCCGCAACAGGAGAGGCCACAACAGTGAGAGGCCCGAGTACCGCAAAAAAAAAAAAGTCAATTATTCAGGGACAGATTTCCTAGTTTTTACATCATTCAATCTTAATAGCCTCATCTTTTGGGGGGTTGGGGCATAGTTTCCTTTAAAGTCAAATTTTTAATGAAAGGGGAAAAAACAAAATTATTCAAATTAATTAAATTTTGCTTCCTGTTAGCCTATCTTGGAATGTTAACTACTGGACAAAAGGTACTTCATACTGCTTTTAGATGTCTTTGGTTTTGTTGTTAAGGTTTAGGGATACCTTCAGATATCAGAAGACCAGGGAAATTTGTATCATATCAGACTGTGGGTGGACCATCTTGTGGGACAGTGGTTCCAGGAAATGTTGGAGTTTAATGTCCCTAGATGGTATAGCACAGCTGACACTTTCAAAACATTCAAACATGGCACCCCAAACGTTTAGTTCTGGAAGAAGTTTTGGAGATTGTGTACTGCTGAGGACCTCAAAAAATGGGCTTTGTCATCAGAATTACCTGAGGAGTATTTTTTAAAACACAAATTCACACTTAGGCTTACTAAAATAGAATTTCTGTTGATGGGACCCAGGTATCTGTAATTTTAATCTTCGACCCACATGAGTCTGGTAAGCGTCCAGAACTGGACACCAACCACTGTTTAGAACTGTAAAGGGTCTGATATCTTGCTCTATTGCAAGCTATAGCCTGACCCAATTTCATGGATGCTGGCAGAATACACAAGAGCTCTGCATCAGAGACAAACGACCTTTTACTCAGAGCACAAGCAGGAGCCAGAATATAGCATTTGCACTAGTTCCCCAGCCCAACCCCACTTCCCGTTAAGTTGATGCAAAGAGAGCCAGATGATACCAGCAAATGAACAGGGAGAGGAATCCTGGGCTTGAGGAACCTGATGTTTTTATAATGGGCAATAAGCACATCTGTCCTTTTCTTGGGTTGGAGACACTACCTCTGTCCTCCAAGGCTATTTGCTGTACAAATATGCTTGAAGAAATAGCCTGAACAGAGGAAGTCCATGCCTCTTTTCACAAGATGTGCAGAAACATGAGAGACCCATAGAGAATTGTCTTCCCCACACAACTTTCCTTTTGAGGAGGAGGTAACTGAGCCTCAGAGAGTTAAAGAACTCAGTGATATATTCCATTAGTGACCATATGAGGCCCATCCAAGAACCTCATTCTTTCTACACCTGTTTCCCTCATGCTTTCCCAGCCACCTGTCTTCCTCTCTGCATTGATTTCCTAGAGTTTAGTAAGATGTCAGAGGTGAAATCATTGAAGGATTTGCTGCATGAGTGAGTAGTAATGACAAGTGCAACTGTTGAGGGCATGCCAAGAGAGAACTTGAAATGGAGGCATTGAGAAATCTATCACCAGCTGAGCTGCCTTCATCCGTCCTATTTGGCTTGCAACTAGAATGAGAGGGACACCAGCCTTTTATTTCAATTGACTTGGTAATGTAGACTTTGACTTTGGAAGCGAAAGTATAGTATTTGAAGTTCCTTGCTGTCTTCTGTTCCTGACATTCAGCTCCCTAAGGCGTAAATTACTGCGTATTAATGAAAGAGAGCACTAATAGTTTTGTAGTCAATTTGCTGTAGACATTTTTAGTATATTTTAATAGAAAAAGTAAAAAATAAATCAATACAGATCTATATACGTCACCTAAAACCCTTTCTCGAACAAAGTGGGCAATAAATTTAACAAATTATTGAATAATGGGCCTAAAGACCAAGCACTGAACAATATCTATAACAAGGAAAAATGATGGTAAAAACGATGATGTTCTGAATATATTTGCCTTTAAGAGGATAAAAATTTGCTAGCTCTGACACTTTAATGGCAACTAAAGAAATTGGAATAGGGAAATTTTGAAATAATTTTTACTCCTTGTGAAGAAAATGCAGAATTTAGAAATCCAAATTGATTACCATTTACTTCTGGGCACTAGTTAAGGAAAACCTTAGAGAAAACATGCAATTGATAACCATCGACACCGCTTAATACATTTTAAAAATTATTTTGCCTTGTTTAGATACACTGGCCTGCCCTAGAGCTTTAGCCAGTTACAAGATTTTAGAGCTTTGACATTTATGAAGGACATATCTTGAAAATTTCACAAGTCCTCAAATATGTAAATACCACTATAGCAGAAAAACTTTCTAAAATTGGGGGGTTATTTTTCTTACAGATCCAACATATTTATTACTCCCCAAGAGTTAATACCTATGCAATTGTGAAATGAGAACTACGAGCTCACCTTCAGATGAGTAGACACTCTAAGATCGATCCCATCCAAGTCACAGCATGGTGGCAAGCAATTCAGAACGATTTTTCACAAAATAACAAATCACTTCGTCTCATAGATCGTTAAGGTCACTCCTAACCAATCAAACTATGACTCAAATCTGTGAATACCAAAGGGTCTGCTGTATAACAAAAGAGTATATGCAGAAATTTAGATGATTAATGTAACTCCCTCTTCCCTCAAGGACAAGAACATTCCTGTGGAAGAAGAAATTGAACCTGCCCCAGTGAGGAGGATTCTGAAAGTTAATGCTCCAGAATGGCCCTACATGCTGGTAGGGGCTGTGGGCGCAGCTGTCAATGGGACAGTCACACCCTTCTATTCCTTCTTGTTCAGCCATATTCTTGGGGTAAGCAAACAGCTGGACCAGCTTTATTCTCCTCCTACCTTTGGTTTGTCTATCAGTGGATATTGTCATTTTTGATAGGTTGACTCTTTGTTGTAATGTATTTAGCTCTTTTTTATTTTTAAGCTTTTTTTTAGCTCTTTTTTCTCATCTCTAAAGGATTAAAAATGTCTCGAGTCTCCATCACACAGGAGGTAAGAAGGTGAAGCGGTATTTTATTTGGGCTGGCAGCACCCTCCAACAGGCATTGTGTCTGTAAAAAAACAGCACTATGGCTGCAAATTTAGTGTCAAAAGAGGGCAGTTTACCTATATGCAAACCAAATCAGAATGCAAAGCAGGTTGGTTGAATAATACAAAAGGATTGGGGGGCCATTTTGCTCTTGCTGAACAGCTGAGGTACAAAGTTTGACTTGAAATAGCAGGTGTTCATGCATGTTGTATAATGCTCTTCTCTTCTGCTGGCTGCACCATTGAAATGGGGAGGTGGGGAGGAAACAGGAAAAGGAAGAGAGAAGTAAAATAAGGCATGGATAAAGCATAAGCTTATTTCAGTTTTTCACCTCCTAGGGGTTTTGATATTCTCCATCTGACTTCATTGTTATAATAATAATAATAATGACTACAAACAATAATTAGGCACTATCTAAGAACTTTATATACAGTAGTTCACTAAACTTTTCTAATAACCACCTGTGGTAGGTATCCTTATTGATCCCATTTGACAAAAGAGCAAACCAAGGCGTAAAGAATTTAGGGGAGTGAGTGGTAGATCTGGGATTTAAATCCAGGCAGTGTGACTGCAGAGCCAAGTTCCAATAAAACCTTATCATTGCAAAATTAGTTCTCAATAATCTATCACATTTTCTTAGTTGAAATTTACACACACACAAATCCTGTGAGGTCAACAAGGAGGCAAACCTAGAATCTAGAGAACTGTAACAACTTGTTCAAGGTGACACAGCGTCACACTGGGTGATGGGACCAGGACGAGCACCAGCCTTTTTGAAGGATTTGTGAGAGTCCTAAGTTTTAGTTTCCTCCTCTGCTGTTCTTTCTCTCTTGCGGTCTCTCTGTCAGAGTTCCTGACAAGAAGTTAAGTCCCCTCAGACATGAGTTGTATAGAAAGACTTGTATAGTCCACAGGCAAAATCAAATCAATCCTATAGGGAGGGCCTCAGCCACCGCTTCAGTTTTCACACTGCCCCCTTGTGTTAAGTGAGGAAATCATCAGAAAGGTAGGAAATTGGAAACACAGGGGCCAACTCTGGTAAACTGAATTTCTGGTTATGCTGAAAATATTTTAATAATTAATTTATATTCATTAATATCTAGTAAATACCATACCCTAAACATAATAGAAATGTTCTTTTATTCACTCAATAGGTATTTTTTGGTTATCTCCCCTAGACTAGGGACTTGGGAACACAGTGTCAGTCAGGGTGCCTTCCCTAATGCAGTTTCCAGTCTATGAGGAAGACAGACATTAAAACAAAAAATCCACTGATCATTCCCCAAATATTTAGGGATCACTTACTTTTTTCCAGACACCATTACTGGTATTAGGAGGAGCAAGAAAACCAGAGCCCTCCTGCTCTCATAAAGCTGACATTCTACCAGGGAGAGGCTCTGGAAATGCATTCCACTGAGCAGTGATGCAGATGTAGAGGTTGTAGGGGGTGGCACTGAATCTGTTAAGACCCAAGACTATGCCCTAGATGTTCACTTTTAAAATAATTCCAGGATGTCAACTTCTTTGCTGCTCATCTCTTTCTCTCTTATAAATGCAGAGTATGGAATGCATTCACTCAACTTCACCGAAACCCTGTGTATGAACTGCTTTGGGAAGAGTCCTGGGTTCCCTGCCAGGAGACTTTTTTTCTGCCCTGGGGTCACATCATGCCACTTCTGTGGGTCTCAGTTTCCTTAACTATAAGAGGAAGGATTGACAAAGATGATCTGTAAGATAACTTCTAGCTCTAGTGGTCTATGAAATTGGCCAAGTCAAAAAAAATTTGATGATCCAGTTACAACCCCTGCCCTTGGTTATTGGTGGTGAGAATATTCTCTGTGATTCTTCCGGTCACAACCAGAAAATCCTAGCCTGAGCAATTCAGCTTTTCACTTAAGGACTGAAGGATCAGAGTAGCAGGATTTAGTTGGTGAAATCCAAAACCTGCTCATCGTTAAGGCTCTCACGGGGTTATATTTGCTAAGAGGATAAAGCTTGGCTATTTTTCTTCTTTGCTAAAGAAGGTTGTTTCTGTGTGCCTCTTAGCATAATTATCACATATTCATCAGTGGGTTCATGATGCTTTCATCTCATAGGGTCTAATCATGAGTCAGATAATAGTCTGGTTTTAATTGCACTGTTTTCATTCTGACATATCTAAAGGGCACAATATTCACAGTTGGTACTGAGACCACGGTTTGGAAGGAGGGCCCAGCCAATGATTGGGCCTTAGGGGCCTGGTTGCTAATCTAGCGAAGCCTCAATGTACACGTAAAGCATAATTTCTCTGGTTCACTTTCCCTGGGTTTATTTGACTTGGAAAAGGTGCCAAGTGTTCCAAGCACTGCAGTTTGGACATAGCATGCTGGGGAAAAGCATGAACGCTGGAGTCAGCCAGCCCTGGACTTGCCGCTGGTCTCTGCTCTGTGCTGTCTGCATGCATCTGGGCAAGTGGTTTCCCCTTGATGAGTCTTAGCTTCCTAATCTATAATATGGGGCGAGAAAATCTACCTCACTGGGTTGTTTTAAGAATCCTAATTTAAGGAAATCCTCATTTAAGTTAAAGTAGGTTAAGTAACACATTTGCATCTGGTAAATAGCAAGAGTCTAGAGAATGTTCATTTTCTCCTTAAACAAACTTACCTTTACAAAATGATGTAGATGTGTGCTTGAACTACAGCTAGTCTAAAAACAGAAGAACCAGGAGATGGGCAGTCCTTTGGGTTGCATTTCAGTAAGAATGTACAAAGAACTCACGCAGTAGAGTTTGTGGTTGGGGGGGGAGAAGATTACAGACATCTGATGCCCAATCTTGAACGTAATATTAGCCAAACATTCTTTTTTAACACTGAGAAGACGGGTAATATCAAGAGCCAAGAGAGCGTGCCCAGAAGAAAACCACTGCACTGGAATCTGGAAACCAGGCATTTCCTTATCTAATAATAACCACCAGCTAAATGAACTTGGACAAAGGACTCAATCTTGTGGGCTTTAGTTTCCCATCTATAAAATAAGAGCTAAACTGGCTAATATGCAGTACTGTAGTCCATGATTATAATAGGTGACCTTAGAGAGGAATGAGAATTGTGGCATCACCGTTTGGGGTTTGTGGGGATTTGTATAGTGATTTTTAAAACCAAACTGAAATATGTCTTTAAGTCCTTGTATTTGTAAACTGTAAAGTAAACTTACATGAGTTATTCCATGGTGGGGTGAATGACTGTAGCATCTTTTGAACCCACTTCATTCATTAAGAATGAATGTATTCTTTGTTGCTAAGAACCATAACGGGCCCAAATGCTCTGTCCTAGAAACAGTACATCTCATTAATTTAGAACCCCTCTCCCTACTTTGGAATTTGTGATAATTTCAACGGGTTACTTCTGCTTTACAAAAAAGGATTTGTTAATGGAGTAGTATACATTGTTTACAGGAGATTTATTTGGCATATAGCAGGCATTCGATAAATATTTGTTGAATAAATGGTTTCCTTTGAGCAACTGCTTTCTGGCATTGTTCTAGTTACTCAAATTAATGCAGAGTAATAAGGAAGGATTTATTGTGCAGCTCTCTAATAACTAGCTTTTCTGAACTCTCACAGTTCCCTCACTTAGTCTGAATTAGGAGGGTTTTGATGTACCTAAAATCTATTTCACTGTAGGGCGATGTCATTAGAATATGCAGCTATTCTTTCCATTTTCATATTGCAACAGCTTGGGTCCCAATCAGTTACTTGAGCATGTGCCTGTAAGTTCAGAATATACTTATGAGTATAGTTTACCACTTATTATAGACTGAAAAAAAAAACCCACTCATAAGTTCCATAGTTTTTTGAGGGGAATGTTTTCAGCTTCTGGTGATTTAGAAGCAACGATTTCAGCCTCTGATGGATGGAAGCTTTTCTGTCCTAAGACAATTCCAGTCAATGCCTTGATAGCTAGTTGCTTTTTTGTGTGTGTGTGCCAGTTGCTTTTATAATGATTCTATTATTTGTATATATATAAGTAATCTATAAAACTAATAATAGGCGAGGTACCAGAGTGGGAAAGCCATCTTTTTATTGGGGAAAGACATAGGTCATATTACTTTGAGTTTTGTCCTGGAATAATATTCTCAGATTCTCAAGTAACTTTCCCCCTTCTTTTCTTCCTCCTTTCTTTTTTTCCTTGCCTTATTATGTAAAGAATTTGAGGCATTTCATCATATTTTTCATCTGTACCAAAGAAAAGCCAATACAATTGCCTACATCAGGCAAAGAAACGAGACAAAAATTCTGTCAGTCATAACCACTGGGTTTCATTCACCAGCCTTCCTTCCCCCACAGAGAATTAAGTGTACATGTTCATAGTTAACTTTGGTTTAATGCTAGTGTGTTTAAAGTGAACTGGTTTTTAACCCAAAGCCTAGAGAAATTTCTCTTAAACATATTTGAATTGATTTCTTTTGCTATTGTTTGTTAATACTAAAGTTACTTCCTTGCTTACTGTCTTGCAAAGACTTTTTCAATTCCTGATAAAGAAGAACAAAGGTCCCAGATCCACGGTGCGTGCCTGCTCTTTGTAGCAATAGGCTGTGTATCTTTTTGCACTCAATTTCTGCAGGTAAGGAATTTTATTTTTCAGTAAGCGATTTAGTTATTTTCCCCCTTTTCCTGTTAAAATATCACTGAAGACTCCTTTATGTTTCAGGGATATGCTTTTGCTAAATCCGGGGAACTCCTCACAAAAAGGCTACGTAAATTGGGTTTCAGAGCAATGTTAGGGCAAGAAATTGGCTGGTTTGATGACCTCAGAAATAGCCCTGGAGCACTGACAACAAGGCTTGCTACAGATGCTTCTCAAGTTCAAGGGGTAAGCCGTGGGGGAAACCAGGCATGTAGTAACTGGAGTAGATTTTCTTTCCTTTATGTATTCCAATAATCACGTAATTACAATAACCACGTACATATTTCCCATGAAACAGGAACTCGCGGGGGGGATACCCCAGAGCTACATTTTTGCCCATTTCCAAAGCTGACAAACAGCAGCTAAAGCACACTGTCTCCTAGGTAGTGCCCAGAATCAGTGTTATGGCATGAATCAAAATCTGTCAGAGTTTTGCATTTCCTCTGAGTCTAGCAATTGAGAAGAATTTTCCCTCCTTTCTCAGATCGTTGTTTTTTTTTTTTTTTTAGGCCCAGAGGCTCAGATTCCACGAGACTTAATGGCGCCCGCAGAGGGTGTGTGTGGAAAAAAAGCCTCCTTCCACAGGTGCCTGGCTTGTAAGTTAGTCTTAGGAAAAGAAGCTGTTCTAAGCAGCCCAGCCGGGAACCTGAGGGAAAGACAGAGATGATTGCTATCTAGAATCCTGACACATTCCAAGGGCTGTCTTTTCTGACTAAGGGAGACTAAGCTGTGGTTTCTAAACCCCACAACCTGTAGCCTTGTTCAGGAGATTTGCACAAGTGTACAAGATGAGGCTACACCTTTATTAAACCAGGCATTTGGGTTAAAGGGATAAGAGTTCAGTTTGCCTCTCAACACCACTGCTCACTTTCCATGAAAATCAGAAAAAGAGGAAAAAGAAAAGTCATGGTTTGCCCATGAGGCTCTTGGAAGAAAAAAACTCACTGGATTTGTAGTGCTGTACTGTATATCTCGACTTCTACCAGCTGAACCAACAATATGAACCATGATATGGAGAATTTCAAAGGAACATGGAATCCTCTTTAGAGGCAAATCCCTGTAAATTTTTCATTTTGATCATTCTACGCTTTTTCTATTGTATAAATAGAAAATGTGTTTTCCACAGTCATTGGGTCACACCGTACCTATTATTTTGTAATCTTTCTTTTTTCTCCTGAAACAATCTGATGGGAGCATATTTTGGTCCTTATATATGCTTCTACAATGAATTTTTAATGAATGCTTAATTCATCATTTTAATATATCATCATTTCTCAAAGAATTCCCCGTTTAGGTCCTCCCTCCCCACATAAGCAATTTATATCATTTTGCATCAAGCTTGTGGCATACCCTTGACTATATTTTTAGTTCTCAAAATATAATCACTGGATCAAAATGTATAATCATTTTGAAAGGTTTTAATATGCATTGTCTTACTGCTTAAAGTTTTTACCAATTTTACTCTCAACATTTGCATATTCTAGTGTCTAGTTTACCTTATTCTTGACCTTAGATTAAATAAATAAGCCAAAATCTCATCTCTTCTATTTCTGCAACCTTCAATCTGCAAGGAGCTTTTATAGGTTATTCATTATCACTATAATTAATCTCACGCTGACTGGTCTAGCTCTGATACCCATGAAATGAAATTAGTCAATACATGAGCTCCCAAGAAGGTGTGAATAAGATGTACTTTTATTAATCCAGCCTTCAAGTGCATTGGGGGGGCTCTTTAATTAAAAGACCCTCCCTTTTTAAAACAGAACTACCATATGATCAGTAACTCCACTCCTAAGTATATACCCAAAAGAATTGAAAGCAGTGACGAAACAGATCCTTGTACACCCATATTCGTAGCACCATTATTCATTATGGCCAAAAGGTGAAAACAACCCAAGTTTTCAACAACAGATCGATGGATAAACAAAATATGGTATATACACACAATGGAATATTATTCGGCTTTAAAATAAATGAAATCCTGATACCTGCTGTAACATGGATGGATCTTGAAAATATTATGCTTGATAAAATAAGCTAGACACAGAGGGATAAATATTATATGATTCCACTTATATGTGGTACCTAGAATCGGCAAAGTCATGGAGACAGAAAATAGAATAGAGGTTAACAGGATCTGGCTGGGGAGAGGGAGGAAGGGATGTTAAATTGAATGGGTATAGTTTTTGTTAGGAATGATGAAAAAGTTTTGGGAATAAATGTGGTGATAGTTACAATTGTGAAGGTATTTGATGCCACTGTCTTGTACGTTTAGGAATGGCTAAAATGATAAACATTGTTATGTATATTTTATCAAAATAATTTTTTAAAGCCTATCTGTTTGCTACAAAATAGCTTTTTCATGATATTTAGTTAGAGACTGTGTGTCTGAAATTGGTTGATCACTGTTGGCTTGCAGGCTGCCGGCTCTCAGATCGGGATGATGGTCAATTCCTTCACTAACATCACCGTGGCCATGATCATCGCCTTCTTCTTTAGCTGGAAGCTAAGCCTGGTTATACTGTGCTTCTTCCCCTTCTTGGCTTTATCGGGAGCCATACAGACCAAAATGTTGATGGGATTTGCCACTAATGACAAGCAGGCTCTGGAGGTCGCAGGACAGGTAATCTCCCAGACCCACTTTTCAGACTGCTTATGGCTGAGTGGCTGTCAGACTGCTAAGAATGAGGGGTGCAAACAGACTTAAGGAAGCTATCAGCCTACAAACATTCATGGTTAGAAACTTCCCATTAGCCTTTTTCATATATGCCTCTGATGATATGAGATTGAGCAGGTGTGGAGAAATAGTGGGGAAAACACAGAGGGTTACATGTTCAGTTTCCTGTCAAACAGTTATTTTTTCTACATCCCAGTTTGGTGTAGTATTCTCCTTTGCAAGAGAGGATAGTTCACTTTCCTGTCTATTTGGTTTTTTCAGCTTAATGGTTTCTGCAGGTCATGCCACCCACACAGAGAGGAGTTACTATCTTTTTAATGGCACATGCTTTTAACTTTCACATTTCAGTGTCTGCCTGACTTGGGGCAAATGTCTTTCCCAAAGAGAACCATGAGATATATACAGTTTAGGTCTCGAATACACTTAGGTTTTAGCTATGCACTTTTAAGAGTATGTTCTAATTAAATCTGGTTATCAGAGGTAAATGAAAATATGGTGGCATAGACAGATATCAGGGATAAGGAATCATGCACACACACATAAACACACCCTCACCTTTTAACAAATTTACTATAAACTGGGTTTTTTCTCTTTAAAGAAGGAATGTGAACATTGCCCAAGTAGGCAGAAGCCAAAAGAATTTCATATGCCAATAGGAGGAAGTAGCCCACTTTTGTACCTTTTTTAGGATAGCACCCTAATTCAGAAACAGTGGTTATTTACCCTAGAGTAGAGATTGAAACAAATACAAATTCGTAGTATAGACTAAAAGATAAACTTCATACTCAGTTTTAATCTATCTTATATAGTATTTGGTCATAATTTTTTAAGAAATAGAATCTAATATTTTAGGTTTATATTATTAAACAATCTTTTTCTCTCAGACACATCTAAAGATACCATTTTGAACATTTCAAATGAATTCACAAAGATAGCCTTGTGTACCGTTTTTCCCCCTCTTCTCTCTTCCTCAACAAGTAGAGGCAACAAAGCCATGTTAGGATCAAGTAGAACTTGTGTTGAACTGATAGAATGTCTCAGGGTCCAGTCAAATTGATCTCCAGCAACCTCTCTATGTTCCCAGATGATGCCCCCATCTGTGCTGTATACTGCCTTCTGTCATTTGCACCAGATCTAATCCATGTAATGGTTGAAAATGTCATGAAAGCAGTTATCTCTGCTCTTTTATTTCTAAAACTCTTTTTCATTCTTCAGATTACAAGTGAAGCCCTCAGTAATATTCGCACTGTGGCTGGGATTGGAAAGGAGAGGCAGTTTATAGAAGTGTTTGAGGCTGAACTGGAGAAGCCATACAAGACAGCCATCCGCAAAGCAAATGTTTACGGATTCTGCTTTGGTTTTTCCCAGTGCATTGTGTTTGTTGCTAATTCTGCTTCCTACAGATATGGAGGTTACTTAATTTCCAATGAGAGGCTCCATTTCAGCTATGTGTTCAGGTGAGGACTACCTGGCCAAAGTCATAAAAGATCAGCACTCCAGGGAGGAATGATCTGGTTCTATCCATTAGCTTCTGCTGCTTAAACCATCCCAAACATGGTGTCTTAAACAGCTCAGATTTATTATTTCTTAAAAGATTCTGTGTGCTGTCAGGGTGGTTCTTCTGGACTAGGCTGACTCAATCAGGCTTCTGAGTGCCCTTCTCTCTCCACATGGCCTCTTAGCAGCTGAGCTTGTTTTCTTCACATTGTGCTCTCAGAGTTCCAAGTGCAACAGAAGATTGCAAGCCCCAACATGCAAGCACTTGCCAACTCTGCATGCATCACATTTTCTAATATCTCTTTGGCCAAAGAAAGTCATACGACCAAGTCCAGATTCAGAGAAAAGAGGAACGGACCCCATCTTTTGATGAGAGGATCCGATAATTGTTTCTCCTTTACTCTCACACGGCTATCACATGGCACTGACACCTGATGGCTGTCCTACAGTTCAATTTATCGTGACACTATTTACCTGGAGATAGCGTTGGGTCCTCCCACAGGTTAAGGTCTCAGTCCTACAAGACCGCCCCTCCCCCAACCCTCCACACCAAAGCAAGTCCAGGTCATCACCTGTGCTTCTGACCAACAAGCTGTAGACCCAAGGTTCCCATGACCTCATCCTCAGCTTTGATTAATATGCTAGAGCTAGAGCGGCTCACAGAACTCAGAGGAACATGTACTTACTAGATTACCAGTTTATTACAAAAGGATACAACTCAGGAACAGCCAGATGGAAGAGATGCATAGGATGTAGTATGTGGGAAGAGCTTGGAGTTTTCATACCCTCGCCAAGAATGCCACTCTCCTCAAATCTCCACGTGTTCACCAGCCCAGAAGCTCTCTGCACTCTGTCTTTTGGGTTTTTATGGAGGCTCCATCACGTAGACCTGACTAATTAAATCACTGACCATTGTCGATTGAACTCAATCTCCAGCCTCTCCCCTCCCCTGAGGTTGGGGAAGGGACTGAAGTTCCACCCCTCTAATCTCATGGTTGGCTCTCCAGGCGACCAGTCCCCATCCTTAGGTTATCTAGAGTTTTTACCAAAGTCACTTCATTAACATAACAAAAGACACCTCGGTCCTCTCAAAACTTGGGAAATTCCAAGGGTTTAGGAGTCTGTGCCAGGAACTGACAAAAGACCAATATAGTTTTCTTATCATAAGTCACAATATCACAGAGGAATAAAAAAATCATATTGCAAAAAAAAAGGGTGTGTACAGAGTAATATGACAAATTAAGCATTTTCACAATCTACCATACTGGTTAATGCTGAGAAAATCTAAAGTCCTTGAATAAGATGGTTCCTAGAACTACCTTATTTGAACTCTACTTTTTGTAAATAAGGCACATATCTAGCTGACTCTTCCTAGGTAGAGACAGCAAAGACTAGTCAGGGGAATTTTGTTCTTTTGTTTATAGCTGCAGTCTGCTCTCCTAATAAGGTTAGCTTTGAGTCCAGTTTCTCACATTTCCAGACACCTAAGGGTGTCAGGGTACCAAGGGACTGGGTGCACATGCATATGGGTGTGGTGTGATGGGGCAGGGAACCTTGGAAGGATGAGGGGGAGACGGTCTGAGAAAGCCTTGGAGGACATTAGGAAAATCGGTCCTAAAAGAAATCTCTTCTCCAGCCACGAGTTCTATCTGCTCGCCCTCTATCTTCTTCTAGAAATATAGAAGAAATTTTTTTTCTCCTGCCCCACCATGCCCACCTCAACCAGGAAAGTCTCCTTTCTAAATTTTTGCGTATGTAGAGCTACTAACCCTAAATCAGAAATCACAAACGCCTTGACTTGTTTAGTTTATGTAAGACTTTTGAAGAATTATTTGCCAACGTGTAAAAATTGGGGCACTACAGAAAGCTCCCAATTTCCGGCTTCTCTTTAAAAAATGAAAGATGACCTTCCATCATTTCCTATTTTATTCCGGGTGCTTGTCATAGCTTTAAGTTTTGGACTGGGCTCCTAGAGATGTCTGGCTTTGCCAGTCTGGCCTAAAACAATTTCTGCTTATGAACTGAGCAGTAAAACACACAGAGACACCCTACCCCACCCCACCCCCACTGAGGCAGGCCCCATGGTGCATTACAGTGCAGGTGGACAACTTTGGGGGGCGCCCCTCGCAGCATGGTCTATAGAGCAAAAGGGCTATCTCTTATCATATTTATCATTCATTTATTTATTCACTTATTTGCTCATTAATTATGCACACATTGAGGCTGGGACAAGTAGAAGGATACAGGCAATTGCATCATGTTACATGCCTGCTTGGTACAGAATTGATGCTTATATCACCAATCATTGTCTTTTACACATTAATCATAGATTCATAGAATGTTAACGTTGTAAAAATGCAACGCAATCCGGTGATCTTTCAAACTCCCTCCTTTTTTTTTTTTTTTTCTGAGAAGTCTTTTTTTCTCAAACAAATTTTTTTTAAAAAGCTGTTGTAGTTGAAGCAGGGTTTGGAAATCTGAGACCCGCCTTGTTCAATCCTCCCCTCACCCTTTCTTCTTAGAACACAATTTGAAAAAGGCTAATCTCTCCAATCTCCCATTCCCAGACAAGTCTAAAGAGGCCTGCTCAAGGCTGCTTGGTCCTTTCCAGGGCTAGACCCCCAAACTCCTGCCTCTTAGGCCGTCACACCAACCACACCACGCCCTTTCTACCTGGGTGTCTGTCCAACTACAGGGTGATCTCTTCAGTTGTAATGAGTGCGACAGCTCTTGGGAGAGCATCCTCTTATACCCCAAGTTATGCCAAAGCTAAAATCTCAGCTGCACGCTTTTTCCAACTGCTGGACCGACAACCCACAATCAAGGTGTATAGTAGTGCGGGTGAAAGATGGGTAAGTATAGAGGGATAAGAGGTCAGTGGGGGAGGCTTGTGCTTCTGTGTGTGTGCAGAGCAGCCATTGGGGCTGATTATTCAAGACCACTTATCTTCTAAATTCTGCAGTGTATGGGTGAACTCATATGCCCTCGGAATGGACAGACAGTAGATTTACAAATGTAAAGGAATGAAGTACCTTAGCATTAAAAATTCTTCATAAAGCTGGAACTTGAATAAGGCAATGATATCCAGGGAATACTTGTTTTATAGTACACAGGTACTATAAAACACACTTAGTTCCGGAATGAATGAAGCTACATGTCTTTTGAGACCTACCCAACCACCAGGATTTCTATTGATATCCTGGTACAGAATGTAGAAAAACCAGTTTCTCCTGTCCAATAATACTGATTTAATTCATGTTTATCTGTGTTCCACGTGAGCTCATGTGGGCTCCCAGAAAATTAATTTGACCTCAATGAAATATCACTTTTTCTAATTGATAGTCCCTACAGGTGTTTTTAAATCTTCCCTGCCTAATTTTTAATATCCCAGTATGTTCAAGAGAGCCCAAAACCCCTAAACCCCAGTAAAGTCAACTAAATTCAGAAATCTTTTAAAATTGGTCAAATGCCCTATTTCTCCCTCAGCTCAATAAAAGGTAAGTCTCTGTGTAGTTTATTAAATGTCTATCCTTTTCCAGAGTTCACATGTCAGAGAGTACAACTCAAGGTATTTCACCTTTGCAATTTAGGGCTCAAGTAACTTTCTGTGTAAGTCATTTCAAGTGTAATGCTATTATTTTAAATCTCTGGGGGAACAGAGCTGTAGGAATTTGCAGTTACTGGCTTCTGTGATGCAATTATATCCTCTATTTTCTTCCATGCAGAATGTCAAAGAATGGGTGACCAGGAAATCCCCTTAGGTTAGAATGGGAATAAGAGATCAAATATCTTTAAATTCAATGCTCAAGCCTCCTTTTATTCTACATCTGCTGGAATAGGGACTAGAATGCCATTTCATTAAGTTGCTGTCTTTATACTTTGCACTTCAGCAGCTCGGTGTTGAAGGTATCTTAAGCAAGGATTTAAAACTCAGGCTTATGTGCATTTTCAATAGTCTAGATTCTAGTAGAGCATATATAATTCTAATCTTCCCGTCCACAGGACAACTTCCAGGGGCAGATTGACTTTGTTGACTGTAAATTTACATATCCTTCCCGACCTGATATACAAGTTCTGAATGGTCTCTCAGTGTCTGTTGGTCCAGGGCAAACCCTGGCATTTGTTGGAAGCAGTGGATGTGGTAAAAGCACCAGTATTCAGCTGCTGGAACGTTTCTATGATCCTAACCAAGGGAAGGTGGTAAGCAATGCAAAATTCTCAATGCATTTGAAAATTTTGCTTTCTGCAGAGTATCTCCAACCCCTAAAAGTCATCTTCAAGGTTATGTCTTGCCAGACTCATTCCAAAGCGCTTGCCTTGGACAGTATTTTCCAGTTCCAGTCATTTGCTGGTTGACCTGATTCTACCTCACAATTTCTAACATTATATTCTTCCCAGTTCCAGATGGTCTGCTGACCAGTTAGGCAAAGAAAACTGCAAAGCTGGAGATGAGTGTACTTAACAGAAGCATTCACTTACCTGTAAATGGGGCAGAAAGTGCAGACTAATCAGGAAACTAATGACTGGGAATGGAAAAAGTGGGGGTGATAAGAAACACAATGATAAATGAGTAAGAAAGGGAATTTAGTATGAAAAATCTGAGACAATCCTGATTCAAGAAGCTAAAGTCTAAATAATATAAGGACCTCAAATTGGTAGTCATATGCCATAAATCTTTGGTTAGGATGTTGGTGGTTTGCTTTGTTGCTTATTTTCCACAGAATTTCTTCCTTTTTTCTCTTCTTTTCTTTTTCCTTTCTATTTTTTCCAAATAATATATGCAAAGGAGCACAAAGTAGAAGAAGAAAGATTTGTTAAAAAAAAAAAAAAACCCAACCCCTTATTCCACCCTTTCCACCCCCCATTCTCCATTTTCCTGCTCAAAGGCAACTATCTTTAACCACTTTATGTTTTTAGATCTCCCAATGATTACCTCAAAGTCCCTAAATAATATGCTTATGCTGCTGTTTCATGATTTAACGAATTTAGGCCCTCTGTTGATTTATTCTCAAGAGATGGAAATTTAGCTTACCCTCACTTCTCCCCCTCCTTTTACCCACCTCCTCCCAATATGGTTACATTACTTTTAAAAGTTCTTTTATTTGTAAATTTAATTAATACACTTCTGTTTCTTTTCCATCACCTATAGATAACATCTCTTGAATTCTCATTTTCTAAGATGAGAATATTAGCAATTCTACCTCTATTTTCACCTCTTCCTCCCTCTTTTTATCTCTCAAGTCCTAATAACTATACTTTTATATTATCTTTTTTTCTTTAATTGGAGTATAATTGCTTTACAATGTTGTGTTAGTTTCTGCTGTACAATGAAGTGAATCAGCTGTATGTATACATACATCCCCTCCCTCTCGGACCTCCCTCCCTCCCCCTTCCCCCCCATCTGGGTCGTCACAGAGCACTGAGCTGAGCTTCCTGTGCTATACAGCAGGTTCCCACTAGCTATCCGTTTTACACATGGTAGTGTATTTATGTCAAACTTAATCTCCCAATTTGTCCCACCCTCCCCTTCCCCCACTGTGTCCACATGTCTGTTCTCTACATCTATGTCTCTATTCCTGCCCTACAAATAGGTTCACTATTTTTCTAGATTCTACATATATACGTTGATATACAATATTTGTTTTTCTCTTTCTGCCTTACTTCACTCTGTATGACAGACTCTAGGTCCATCCACATCTCTACAAATGACCCAGTTTCATTCCTTTTTATGGCTGAGTAATATTCCATTGTATATATGTACTACATTTTTAAAAAGAGTATAAAATGCTTACCTTTTGTTTATGACATTTATTATCTTTCATGCTTTTGCTCTAGGTTGATTCTAAAAGTTGAAAATCTATTAACAACTTTTATTATGGCTAAGTAAATATTGTTCATCTCATAGTTAAGTAGTGAGGTACATTAACATTACATTTTTCTTTCTTGATTGTTTTTCTGAAAGACTTTCTTTTTTCTTGCATTCTCTGCCTTTATAAAATCTTTAGTTTCTTCCAATGTCTCTCTCCTGATACCTATTCAGAGGAACCTGCTTCTTTCCCTTATTTCTGCCACTGCCTGGACTAATTACATCCTATACCTGCTGAACAACTGTCAGCCTATGAGTTTCCTGCAGTATCTTTTGGATTAGATCCATTATTTCCTAGTTCCCGTATCTTCCTCTTTCTTTTGTTTTCTGTCTCATTTTGTTGGAGTGCATCTGCAAGTAGTTTTCTAAGAAATGATTCAGAGGTGTGGGTCTGATTGATTATTTAATCCTTCTTTTTTGAAAAAGGACTTTCTGATATCCCTGAATAGTATAATCTTCATTGCAATGAGGATAGATAACATGATGAGAAATGCTGAAAGAAACTTGAAAGAGGCAACTAAAGTTTCCCTTGCATAAAGCAAAACAAGAAAATAAGCAAACAGATAGTGGTAAAAATCCAGGAAATTATGAAAATAAGGAGTAAGAGTTGATTATCTGTAGTTTATAATCACTTTTATTAATTTTAGGTATAGAGATTTTAATTTGTTTGAAAGTATTTGGTGATTGATGAATCTAGAAAGTACATTGCACTGGGGGTCTGATCTATACAAAGGACAGGATCCAGTTTCCCCAAGTGTCAGATCTTTCATGTCTATCACCCAGGTAGACTGTGAACTACATGACATGCAGGGACCTGAATCCTTCATGTTTGACTTCTTCAACATTAACATGTATATTAAGTATATTTCTCTGAATGTACTCAGTGAATGTTCTGGTCGCAGGTAGAAAGCAATGCCCATGAAGAAATCAATATGATTCCTTGCATATCATAGCCACAATATATTTTGTTACATCATCGTAAAATGTTTCTACAAATATTTTTCAGTAGGAAAAATACCACCTTTAATGCAATTTTTAAAAATCCTCTTTGCTTTTAAGGAAGCTAACAAACGCAGACATTCAACATTTTCAACATTTAATTGGGTACCTATGATGTGCCCAGCACTGCATTAGGCCCTGTGGGAAATTCTAAGGAGCATGAAGCATGTCTTACACCTTCTAAGAGCTTACAACACTAGCATATAGACAATAATTAGCAAACAGCTCCAGTATTTAATTGTTAAATTGTGCTTTGCAGTCTATAAGTACTATGGAAAATGCATAGAGGAAGATGAGTGAGGGATAACTGTTGAAGAATGCCTTATATTTTTTCTAGTAGTGTTTGTTTTTTACACTGCCAAAAAATTATCTAAAACATCATATATTTACACCATTTAATATAATCTTTTTCTGAAATCATGGGGCCAAATACTTTACAGTATTGTAGTATGTGAGACATACTGTACCTTTACTATTCTAAGGCTTTTAAGTGAAAGAGCTCAAATGGTAGACATATGAGTTCCTGTAATTAACTGCCTAGATAGATCATGAGTTCCTAAAAAACAGAGATTTTTTTCTTTCTTTCTTTATTATTGTTTTAACATCTTTATTGGAGTATAATTGCTTTACAATGTTGTGTTAGTTTCTGTTTCATAACAAAGTCAATCAGCTATATGTATACATATATCCCCATATCTCCTCCCTCTTGCGTCTCCCTCCCACCCTCCCTATCCCACCCCTCTAGGTGGTCACAAAGCACGGAGCTGATCTCCCTGTGCTATGCAGCTGCCTCCCACTAGCTATTTTACATTTGGTAGTGTATATATGTCAATGCTACTCTCTCACTTCGTCCCCGCTTACCCTTCCCCCTCCCCGTGTCCTCAAGTCCATTCTCTACATCTGCCTCTTTATTCCTGTCCTGCCCCTAGGTTCTTCAGAACCACTTTTTTTTTTTTATTCCATATATATGTGTTAGCATACGGTATTTGTTTTTCTCTTTCTGACTTACTTCACTCTGTATGACAGGCTCTAGGTCCATCCACCTCACTACAAATTATTTTTTCTTTATATAACGTACAAAAGACTGTCTAGCATGGTGCCTTTGTGGCAGGTAATTCAATATATGTTTGTTGGTTGACTAAGTGAATAAATGTACTCCTTTCTTACTGGGGTCTGTTATCTCAATTATTCAGAGGTTAGTATCAGTGAAATCAAGGAACCAAGTTTGATTCTTACATTGTCCAATAGCTTTACATAGGAAACCCCATTTCAAACCCCATGGAGTCTCAAAATCGAGGAATTTTATGTACTTGGAGAGGATGTACTGCACCAAAGGATAAGGGGAAGTTTTTTTTTGTTTTTTTTTTTTAACTAGATACTGTCTGGAGTGCCTTTCCTGTTTGTGTAATACTACCTGTAGAACTAGAATTTGGGAAACAAACAACCATGTCTGATCACAGCTTTGACACCACTTTTGGCAGACACCACCTCCAGAGGTCAAAGGCAACATAATTTATTTCCAAGAGTCCTTGGATTGTTGTCTCTTAAGCAAAGCAAATATCTTGTATAACACTAACTCTAGTATACAAACTTTCCTCACTGCTGGAATTCTAAAACTCAGTGCCCTGATTGTCACCTCTATTGGCAGATGATAGATGGCCATGACAGCAAAAACATAAACGTCCAGTTTCTCCGCTCTAAGATTGGAATCGTTTCCCAGGAACCAGTGTTGTTTGCCTGTAGCATAGTGGACAATATCAAGTATGGAGACAACACCAAAGAAATCCCCACGGAAAAAGTCATAGAAGCCGCAAAGCAGGCTCAGCTGCATGACTTTGTCATGTCCCTTCCAGAGGTGGGTACCAAGTCAGAGTCATTCCCTATGGCAGATGGGGAGGGAGAGAGGTAGAATGATTAAAAAGTATTATGATTGTGGATCAAGGAGAAGGTCAAAGGCAACACAACTTATTTCCCAGTGCCCTGAGGTCATCTCAGTCTTTTACGCAAAATAAATGTCCTTCATCAACATAATCTTTAGTTTTGGAAAGTAGTATATTATCCAATGCAAAGGATTCTCTATTACTTGTTGTAAGTAAAGCAGTACCACATTGAGCATCAGCTTAGCATAACGGAAAAAAAATCCTGAGATTTGGAACAGACATTGATTTGAATCCAAGCTTGGCCACTTTCTAGTGTAAAGTTACTACTGTAACAATTACTTTTCTGAGACTCAGTCGTCTACAAAATGCAAAAAATAACTTAGAATGAGAGAGCACACATAATAGCCTCAGGAAGAAAGCTGCTGCTGTTACTATTGTCATCATGATCATTTCATTACTTGGCAGCAACTCCTGTGCATGGTGGGTAAGTTGCATTTGCCTTGGAGTTCCTTACTTTCCCAGAGCCAAGTTTGAATGTAGTGTGATATTGACTCTGCATTTTTCCATCCACCAAGGGTTTCTCTTGGTGGTTGATCACTAAGAAAATTAAGACATGGAAACTGAAAAACAGTAATCGGGAGAAAATGATTTCTGTAAACATTAAATGATAAGCTGGCTAGAATAGTTAGTACAATACCTGATGCATAGTAAATACTCTGTGAATGTAACTGATTTTTACGTAGGCGTCAGGCAGGGATTTTCCTTCATAATTTCATCTAAAACAACAAATATGTTAACTAGTTATTAATATCTGCATTTTTCAGATGATTTTGCAGCTCACAGAAATTTAAACAATTTGTTCATTATCACAGAGCTGGTATGCAGCAAGAGTGAAGATTGAAAGTTAGACTTGTGTTCCAGAATGATACTACCTCAACAAGGGAATGGACCAGGAGATCTCTTGAAGGCCCTTATATGCCTAGGATCATTCTGTCTTGGAAAGATCTTCCAGACAGGAGTTGGGAATCTTAAATCAGGGAGGATCTCATATGCAAGGAGAAAGAGATCAAAAATACAAACCTAAAAGAAATGCAGAGAAAGGGATACAAAGTCCCCGTGTTTCCCAACGTGAAAGGTCATAAAACGCCATATTTTTTTTAATATTCCTAAATGGATTTGACATCCTTTATACAAATTATTCCCAATTTCAAAAAAAACAAATTATTTAAATCCTCAGAGGGGTCATTGATGCGGGCTCCATACAGCACAGGAGCAATGGCTGTTTCTGGTTCTCAAACTTACCATATTTTTTCCAGAAATATGAAACTAATGTTGGGTCCCAGGGGTCCCAACTCTCTCGAGGGGAGAAACAACGCATTGCTATTGCTCGGGCCATCATACGAGATCCTAAAATCTTGCTACTAGATGAAGCTACTTCTGCCTTAGACACAGAAAGTGAAAAGGTAGGTATTGATTTTCTAAAGTCTTAGATCATTATAAATGAGTTTTTTGCTGTAATATTTGTCCTTATAAAATGGTAGTATGGTTAATTTTCTGATTCATTAATAGTAGAAATTGCCCCTCCTTTGTGGCGCCCAAAGACAATAGTCTAGAGAAAGTGATTTAAAATAGGATTTCTTCAAATAAAAAAATTTTTTTCACTTTAAAATAAGAATTCTTTTTAAGACTGTTTAGGCTAGGTGACACTTTTTTCATGGGCAAATATGAGCTTTCTTAAATAAAATAAAGTAATCCAGGCCATCTGATAGGCATTTCATATTTTATAGTTCTAAAGTTCCATGGCAGAGCAGGTGGGAAGCATACAACACAAAGTTAGAGGCGGTATCTGATGTGCAGTTTGCATGAAAGGAAACGTAATTGGGCAAAACACAATTATGAAACTTACCATTTAGAATTAACTCCTTAAAAGTCAGGATTCTGTTTTGGGGAGAGCTAAAACGTCTTCAATGAAGAACAGTATTAGGAGTGCCTTTTGTTTGTTTGTTTGTTTGTTTTGTTTGCGGTAAGCGGGCCTCTCACTGCTGTGACCTCTCCCGTTGCGGAGCACAGGCTCCGGACGCGCAGGCTCAGCAGCCATGGCTCACGGGCCCAGCCGCTCCGTGGCATGTGGGATCTTCCCAGACCGGGGCACGAACCCGTGTCGCCTGCATCGGCAGGCGGACTCTCAACCACTGTGCCACCAGGGAAGCCCAGGAGTGACCATTTAATTGTTACCTTACATTGCTTCCTTGGTTTCATTTTAGCAAACTAGACCCTCAAGTATTGTAAAATTACTCTGTGATCTTGTAGTTTGGTTCATTCTGGCTTCACTGAAATTTTTCAGCTTGTAGACTGCGATTTAAGTCACTGATGTATTGCATTCAGCAAATATTTAGTTAATCCTCTCTCTCCTGTCAAGCCTTTGGGTTTAACCCCTGAATATAGAGATGTTAATCAGGTGGTATGAAACAGAACTCTCACGATGGTGGGCCAGGGAACAAGCATGCGTCTTTGCATCAACTTTCCATCTTCTCTTTGCAGACGGTGCAGGTCGCCTTGGACAAAGCCAGAGAAGGTCGGACCTGCATTGTCATTGCCCATCGTTTGTCCACCATCCGGAACTCGGATATCATTGCTGTCATGTCACAGGGGATGGTGATTGAAAAGGGGACCCATGAAGAACTGATGGCCCAGAAGGGAGCCTACTACAAACTAGTCACCACAGGAGCCCCCATCAGTTGACCTGACTTGAGAACTTCATGCACAGTTGGTGCACCAATTACAGAAGTGCTGTGGGTTTTCTTTTTTTCTTTAAGCAGAACTAATGATATTTTACTTTTACAGACACGGTCATACATTGGCATCTGAGCTAATTTCTAATAACTTTCAATAGTAATTTAGTTTTAACTGTCTGTATATAGAAAATGAAAGAAGCTAGGGTCAGTGGCAGTGAGAATCCAATGTCAAGCAGCTGCTCAGCCATCACCCAGTGCTTTCTCCATGCAGGGGCCAGTCCCAGTTACTACGTGGGTATTAACAAGATTTGGAGGAAATGAGACTTTGAATTTCTCAGGGACAGAGAACCATCCTTTGCATTTTTGAACCCTCAGTGTACACAAAGCCTGGTCGAGAATAGGCGCTCGACAAATGTTTTCTGAGCTGGGCCAAGATCATACGGAGAAGAACAGAAGGACTGAAGACCAACTGTATTTTTTGACTAAAGTTTTCTTGCATGTGAAATCAGATTCATTTATGTCTAAGGATGAGGATGGGAAAGGAGGACTTTGATACTCTGGATGCTCTCAGGCTGAAAGGGGCAGAAAAAGGCAAGTATTAGCAGGAGCTTACCAGTCAGGGATGTTGATTTATAGATTCAAGGTGTAGTATGTGGGTGGTGAAGTCTCCATTTACTGGACTAGATTCTGCCGGTGTGTCTGGAGCAGGGGGCTCTATCCCAAGCCTTGTCCCCCTCTTCGTCCCCCTCCACATTGGTTGCTGTCCTTTGTTTCTCCAAATCCCAGCGTGAAATGAAAATAGTGAATTTTACCTTGTATAAGTGTTTTCTTCCTATGGCCAACAAATGAAATTCTGCCTACAAATTAAGCCTGAGCTATTGTATATTGAGGTATATTATTTACGTTTCTGGTCCAGTGTTTCCTGATAAATAACCACACAGGTGGTTTAACAGGTTAACTAGTTAGGTCAGGAGAATTGATGGTTGCAAAGTCAGGGAGGGAGAGGATGGAGGACAGCATTCTAGTTAAGTTATGACAAATGGCAGTGACAAGTAACTTGCAGAATAAAAATGCCATGAGAAGGAATTAAGCTTTGCAGTAAGCATGTGCTCATCTTGTAATATTGAAGAAAGAAGACCAAAATCTGTTTAAGTTTGCATTTCAAAGAGGAGGAACATAAGCTCTGTGCTGGGAGGCTGCCAGTTTCCTGGAATAGAATGTATGGGGTGAGAAAAACGGATGATTAAGAGTTATTTTTTAGGGGTTTCCCTGGTGGCACAGTGGTTAAAGAATCTGCCTGACAATGCAGGGGACACAGGTTCAAGCCCTGGTCCAGGAAGATCCCACATGCCACGGAGCAGCTAAGCCCATGAGCCACAACTACTGAGCCCATGTGCCACAACTACTGAAGCCTGCATGCCTAGAGCCCGTGCTCTGCAGCAAGACAAGCCATGACAATGAGAAGCCCGCGCACTGCAACGAAGAGTGGCCCCGCTCGCTGCAACCAGAGAAGGCCCACAGGCAGAAACGAAGACCCAAATAAATAAATTAAATAAATTAAAAATTTAAAGAAAGAGTTATATTTTAAATAAGGTCCTTGGAAGTTATTGATGAAAGGGAAAATGTTCACTGGAGAAGGCTTGAAATGATTTGGGAAAAACATTGAATTACAACTTCAAAAATATAGAAATGAAGTTGCAAGTTTATTTTGCAACACCAGGAGTGCCAATGTCTTCATTTTTGTTCCGTTTCCGTATCCTGTATCACTCACAAAGATTTGGTTTCTACAGTTTTATATTATTGTTTCTCACGTGATGGAAGGACTTGCTTAATCTGTTGTGTCTGATCCTTATCTCGTCTTTCTGTAATTTCTAGTGCTTTCAGGATGGGTTCTGCTGTGATCAAACTCTCCCTGTTACCCCAGTTAATAAAAGTTTACAGAAGAAAAAAATAGAAGTATTGGAAGATAAAGTTGGGGAAATTTCCCTGAGGGTAGGACAGAAAGAGATGAAGAGTTAGAAAATAAAATTTAGAGGAACAATTCAGGAGATGCCATAATTAGCTAACAGCAGTTCCAGAAAGACAGTGTAGAGAAAACTGAGGGGGAAAATGATTAAATAGTCCAAGAATATGTCCTATAATTGAAGGATGTGAATTTCCAACTTGAAAGAGTTCACCAAGTGTCAAATATAATAAATAAACAAAGATCCTACCTGGGCCCACTATTATGCAATTTTGGAAAACCGGGGGAAAGGAGAAGATACTAAAATTTTATAAGAGACATATAATAAAGAAAAATAATGACATAGGATCTCTTGACAATGACACTAAAAGTCAGAAGACATAAAGATCTGCCTTCAGAATTCTGAGGGAAAAATTATCTCCATCCTGGAATTGTATACCTAGCAAACTATTCTCAAGAATGAGAGAGGCCTAAAGAAATTCTGTCATGTAAGTGTCTCAAAACTACATGGAAGCAGATACCCATAAACCAGAAATGCTACTATTTGAGAAAAAAATAGAAGAGTTGGCCTCTAGATCCTTTTGTATAGAAACACCTTTTTATACAGTTACTCTAAGTCTATTCTACATGTGCTCTTAGGAAATTGTTTCAATAGAAAGACTTTGAATTTAGTAGTGCAGTTGTGCATGCAATTTTTGGCAATCATACACTCACTTAAAAAGGTAGATCCTTTAATTTTTTGATGCTATGTCCTGAAAGAGGAAAATACATAGGATCATAATTAGGTATAGATCGCCACATATTTATTCATGAATTAAATGTAAGTTTCCTATCCTAAGATAATATCAGAATATTCTATTCAGGTTGTTTTAGGATCCTGCCTCATGTTTCCAACTAAGAGTTGGGTCTATTAATAGCTCTTATGCATGCAGAATCTCTCTGCAGTCAGAGCACATAAGATATTAGTGGAGATAAAAATTGCAAATTTGGTTGCTGTTTCCAAACACATTTTGAGATAAATTTACATATGCGTGTGTGCCATTATAAAATAAGCATTATGTCCATTTGTATTTGCTGAAAATTTCCAGATCAAGTGAATAATCTCACCTGCCTATAAGAGACGACAAATGAAATTAACTTAAACGAAATTTGAAACACAATTCCAATTTCTTTCACACTGTGTTCAATTAAATGTCCAGTTAATTTAAATGGATAGACTGTAAATAAAGCAATGCACATGATTGTCATCTAATTAGCCCTGGCCAACATTATAATGTGCTCATTAGTGAGTTGTATGGTATCCTAAGGCTGATAATGAGTAACCAGGGTACACGTGATTGGCATGTAGCTGTCTGGATGCAACTACTCAACCCAATAAATCAGCACTAAGACAAACTGTGCAGTAGAAAAAGGAAGAAGAATATATAGCCAGTCAGTGAGTTGGCAGTTCCTTCCTTCCTATAATTCAGGTACAGCTCCTACTCTCAGATACAAAGAGATAGATGTGAGAAGAACAGAATAGCTGGAGATAGAAGGGGAGCTGTTCACTGAAGGTGATCCAGAGCTAGTGTCTACAGGTAAGAATGACTACAGAAAAGAAAGAAAATTGTGCTATCTTACTGGTTGAGAGTATATATTTCTGATATATCAAGTATGGAATCAAAGTAAGAGATGAGCAATGTTTTCATAAAATACCTTAGAGTTTGAAAATTCAATTAATAATTTAAATATACCCCATAGTAACATTCACAAAGCATTTCATAATTTAGAAAGCACCTTGCCTTCGTAATTTTTTTTTTTTTTAAGCGGTACACGGGCCTCTCACTGTCGTGGCCTTTCCCGCTGCGGAGCACAGGCTCCGGACGCGCAGGCTCAGTGGCCATGGCTCACGGGCCCAGCCGCTCCGCGGCATGTGGGATCTTCCCAGACCGGGGCACGAACCCGTGTCCCCTGCATTGGCAGGCGGACTCTCAACCACTGCGCCACCAGGGAAGCCCACCTTCATAACTTTTGTGTGTTACTGTGAAACCATTTAGTAGGTTGCAGAGGAGGATGGCAGCTGTAAGTTGCATTCATTGTTATATACGTAAGAAGTTGTAGGATGACACCCAATCCTACACCCTTTCCCCTTGCTTTCCCCTTGAGATAGAGGGGCCTCTATCTCAGAGGTTGGAAAGTAAAATATTTACCTTCCCAGATTCCTTTGCAGCTAGGGTAAGCCATGTGACTGTTCTGGTCAATGAAATATAGACACAAGTCTCTATGGAGACTTTCTCTTCTGGAACAAAGCCTGGGTTAAGAAAGCCCATTTGCATTCCCCTTTCTTCTTTACTGGATGCACAGCAGCCATGCTGTGGCCATTTGGATAGAAGCCACACACTATGGATGGCACAGCAGGAAGAGAGACAGAGCCTGATTCCTGGACATCCTTAGGCAGCTGTTGCAGCCTGGACTGCCCACCTCCAGCCAACCTGTTACACAAGAAAAAAACACCACTCACTTGTATAAGCTACTGAAGTAGTTTGTCGTAGTTGTAGTTTTTGTTGTTGATTATGGATTAACACACTCAGTAGATACACTGAGATTTTTATTAATAAAAAATGTTGAAACATAAGTATAAAGACAATAAAGCAATGTTGAAGTATTGATGTGTGCACAAATGACCTCAAAATATGACTTTTCTATCTAGAAGTATTCCAAAAACATTGAGTGAAAGAAGAAATTACTCAGTCTTTTTGCAAAAGTCACTGCTATGAGAAGGAGATGTCACTGGATGGATGTCCTTTGCAGCTCATTCTAGTGGTTTTTCAGGAACATACCATATACCCTGCTTTATTACGCTTTAACTGAATGAGGCCTTTACTTAGAAACTTAGTGTTTTGTGATTATGCTTTCTCATCCTCTCCCATTATAAATTTGGTGTCAGACTGGGAATGATCTGGATTCCATTGGCAAGATATAGCCAGAGTCGAAAAGAAAGTGATGCAAGAAGAGGATGAATTTGAAAGGGGGGAAGGCAGAGGTTTAGAAGAGATGGGGAATAATGTTATCAGCTAATTTGTAGCTGGAGACAGTGTCAATCCAAACCTTCTAAGCCCACAGGCCAGAGATATCCCTGGAGTTTACCCAGAGCCTGGAGCCCGTGGGGATCTACCCCAGGGAAAGGCCTATATTGAACATATCCTTGATCCTCTAACACCTAAAGGCATTTAATAAGTGTTTGTCAGGTGGGCGGACAGAGGGGGTTAGAGAGAAAAAAAGAGCAAAGACCGAAGGGGCCCTATTTGAGTCTGAGAAGATTTTAGAGGCTATGTGGAACTGAATCTCTATCTTAATTTAGCATGGTCATCCTCAAAAACCTTGGCATCATAAAATTTGGTGTTAGAATTTTTGTTGTATTCAAGAAGTACATTTCAACAGCCATAAAGAATTAAAAAGTAAATATTATCTTTATTTCTTTGAGAGATCCACAATTAGTCCACAACAAGCTTACTAAAATGCTATTTCAAAGTTCTAGCACTTTCCTCACATAGCAAGTTGGTTAAACCCTTCCTCCCACAGAGTGAATTTTCTTGTGCTTCCCTTCTTCTCACTCAGCCTTTTACTGTACATATCCCATTAGTATCTCTTCCAGCAAGAAGAATTTCTTCTTTATGATGTTAAGGAAGGGGAAATGGAGCTGGTGATTTAGTGACAGGATTTCTTTTGTTAAGATACTTGAGCAGGAAGTCTGTGAATACTTTCATATGAATAACTTTGCCCTCTAAGATCAGTTACATTATTTCACGTCTCCATGCATCTCCTTTCATAGCGATACAATTCAGATACTAATAGGAATAGGATGTCTTAAAGACTAAAATGTATTACATAAATCTAAAATTGTTTATTAAAGTAGCAAATTACAAAATGGAGTACACTTTAGAATTTACAGCCTTGTTCATTTGCATGTAAGTGAAATTTAATGTACTCTGGCTCTTCTTCCAGTTTTATTGAATGAGATCCTCAGAGTTGCAGAATGTCGGAGCTGGAAGGAACCTTTCATTCTAAGCCCATTTTAAGCCCCTCATTTTAGAAACTGGTCAACTGAATCCACTAACATTAAATGGACTCCCAGCATCCCAGTGGTTAGACGCAGAGACAGGTTAGAACCCAGTCTAAGGACTCCATCACGGGTGCTTGCTACCAAACTCCAAGAAGTCTTTTGTACATCTATCTGTCTGTGAATTCTCTAGCACCTGCCCCCTTGAGTTCTGACACCTTTTGGGATCCATATAGGGATGTGCGGCACCGTCTCTTGATTGGCCAGCATGAGCAGGGCACCAATACTCCAATGCTAAAAGGATAAGATACACACAAAAATCTCACGAACTCGGACAGGAACATTTACTTCCCCCTTGTTAAGTCAATGCAGTCTTCAAATAGAAAGACAGCAGGGTCTCTACAATTTCTTTCACTCAAAAAAATTATAAAAAGGCGGAGTTTGGAATGATTCTGTAGAGAAAGAGATCTCGAGGATCAGATGCTTTCAATGAAGAATTACTGAGTTTGAGGGCAAGGGTGGCATCTAAGAAAGGCAGTGATGGGTGAACTCAACCCCCACCTTTAGAAAACCCCTTCCATTAATGGCAGTGCACGTGAGCAGGGATGACAGTCTGGCCAGTACTGTTCCCAAGACTGAATTCAAGAAGAAGTCAAGTCTTTGAACAGAAGTTGGGGCGTGATTGACCCAACTGATATGGAAGGCAGCGGGGAGCTAGAGGAGGAGGAGGCGCTTCATCTTAATCAGCTCTGGGTTACTTTCCCAGGCACATATGTGGCCTGCTCCTTCTGCAGAGTGCCCAGATTGTCCCAGGGCAGCGGTTTCTGCTCTCGCTTGGGCCAGCACTGGAAATGGGCCAAGGTGGGTGAGAGCGATCGCTCCTGTTGGCAGCCCCTGGTCTGTGCCACAAATCCCGCTCGGCAGGACCACAGCTGCCACTCTTCTCATTATCTTCCCTGGGTCCCAGCAGCTTCTTCAGAACATAGTGTTCTGGGGGGAAATATCACAGTTTTTGAGCAGAAGATAGATTCAGAAATCACCTGGCAAAATGTTCGAAGAAAAGCTTCTAAGAAATTAAAAACCAAATAATTGATCAGCTTCGTGTCGACCTTTATAACCTCAACCTTTGAATTTCTTCCCTCCTTGAGTGCAATCACATCTGTGCTACCCAAAGAAACGAGAAGAAAAGAAACGAGGTGTGATTTCTTCCAAGTCATTACTGTGATCTCCATCAAAGAACAGCAAAGACAGTAGTTAGTACTCCACACCAAGTCAGCCTCACAGTTGACATAAATTGCATTTGTCCTCTGCAGAGCTAAAAGGAAGTGTTTCTAATGCTTAGAAGTTTTTCATGAGTTGCTGTCATTGGGCAGAAGTTTCTGGAGTAATGCTTCTTACAGACCTTTCTTGCTGTTAACTGTTTTTTTTTTTTTTTTTTAAGAAGAACAAAATGAAGACAAAAAAATAAACAAGTAGCACCACTTTACCTTCAGTGTGGAATCACCATCAGAAAGCCTTCAAGCTAAGGGGAAGGAAAAATTAGGAACACCACCTTAGTTTCTTGGCAGCGTTGAGGTCCATTCTTCCAGAAGGCTGTTTGCAATTTCCAGAGAGGCTAGGACAGTCAGTCAACAAGGGCCAAATCCTCGGGTGCAACTAGATACCAGCGATCCTTTTTGAATAGATTTTGAATATCTTCAGAAAGTACTGATATCCAGCATATGGGTATGAGAGACCCGGACAAGCAGGAAAACTTGGTCAGAAAGTCATCCAGCCATGTGAATACTGGATAAAGCCCCACTCAGTTTTGTGACCCTTCAAGGGTTTCTGGGGCACAGTGCGGGGAGGGGAAACTCAGACTCCCTGAGTTGAGGTGACAGAGCTAAGAGTCCTGGGACACCAAGGCAGTTAGAGCTCACAGGACAGAATAAGACAAGAGGGCTGCACAGAGAGAGACTCCCAGATCTGCAGAGGATTCCTCTCCAAAACCTAGCAGAGTTTACTATTAACTTTTTATGGTCACTTTAATCCTTTGAGCCCCAGAAATGTTTCGTATCAGTTACCACACATGTTAAAATTTCTTTTTAAATGTGTGAAGATCACAATGGGATTTACTTATGACCATGCATGTTTTGAACCTGTTGACAGTAACTATTATTTTTTTCATCTGGAAAGTAACATCCATGGGCTAATCAAAAGATCTCCTGGTTGGAATAAACATACCTTGTTCATGTTCCACCAACAAACCGCTGATACCTCAGTTTCTCCATATAGAATAAAGCAGTTAATATCGATTCATGCTGTCTCACAGGAATGTGGTACAGGTGACAACATAAAAAAAAATTTTTTTTCAGGGAAAGCACTTTGGGACCTGATCTGTGTTATCAAATTCAGTAGCCACAGACACATATGAAGATTTAACTTTAAATTAATTAAAAGTAAATAAAATTTTTAAATGCAATTCCTCAGTTGCGTCAGCTGTGTTTCAGGAGTTTAATAGCCATATGTAGCTGTGGCTACCATACAGATACAGAACATTTCCATCATTGCAGAAAGTTCCATTGAAGTGCTGGAATATACAGTCTTCATATCCTTAAGAAATGACTCACATTTTAAATACCAAGTCTTTTGACTTTCTCTTATACTAAGTTTTTTTTGTATGTATATGTACCAGTTTGATCTTGAATTTATTTACAGGGTGTGAATAAATATAAAGCATTTAGAGATATAACCTTGAGTTTAAAGGGCACCTTATAATAATTTTTTAAATCACCCTTCTGTTGTACTGAAATAGGCATAGACAAGGCACCAACTTAACCCGCTAAGGCAGATATCCATTCAAAATGTTGTCAAAGGGAAGGGATTCCACACTCTTCTTGTTAATTTGCCTATCTTTTCAAATGTACATTTCTCAAGTCACTTGTCTAGATTTTCTCGTCTTGAAAGCTCATGATATTGACATTTTTCTTCTGAATATGTAGATATGTGGACATTATGAAAATATGGTTATAGTTACAGTTAAGTCAAATAAGCTCAATTCCACTTACTTTTGGCAAATAAATTGGAAGCAGAAGGGTCTTTTCCATCATTATTAAAGGCAGGCATTTTCTCCAAGACTGTGAGAAGCTCTTCTTCTTGCTGCCTAAGCGGTTTCTTTCTTTCTTTTTTTAAATTTATTTTATTATTTATTTATTTATTTATTTTTGGCTGCATTGGGTCTTCGTTGCTGCGTGTGGACTTTCTCTAGTCGCGGCGAGCGGGGGCTGCTCTTCACTGCGGTGCGCATGCTTCTTGTTGCAGTGGCTTCTCTTGTCGCTCAGCACAGGCTCTAGGTACGTGGGCTTCAGTAGTTGTGGCACAGGGGTTCAGTTGTTGTGGCTCGCGGGTTCTAGAGCGCAGGCTCAGTAGTTGTGATGCACGGGCTTTGTTGCTCCGCGGCATATGGGATCTTCCCGGACCAGGGATTGAACCCGTGACCCCTGCATTGGCAGGCGGATTCTTAACCAGTGCGCTGCCAGGGAATTCCCTAGTTATCAACTTAAAGTCCAGAATTACTAGGTCCAATGAGGGGAAAAAAACTTTACTGAAAAATTTTTAGTATATTAATATTCCATCAATAATAATTTTCTGAAATAAAGCTGTGGCTTTTCATCACAGTTCAGTACACACAGAACCCAGCTAATAGATATAAGCATTTCATAGTTTTCCTGGGTTAGAGCATGACCTTGAGAAAGGCACTTGATTTCCCTGGTTTTGAAAGATTAGCTCCTAAAAATAAAGTATAAAGATGTCATAGTGAAGAGATAAACCTTTGGGGGGTAAATAATGTTCTAAGCCGAACATCTTCAGCAGAATTTATTAAAATATTGGAAAGCACTACCATAAAACAGAGACCAGGAGTTAAGCAGAGATTCAAGTCCAGACAGTAACCTGGCCTGTTTCCTTCCCTGTGGATATGTAACCATAACTAGAGCTACTGCTGGCCCCATCAAGACCCTACTTGCATGGTCTAAGTCAAACAGCATATGGTATTTTAATGTCATTTCTGAAAAAATAGCTGATTTTACATGGCAAACATCATAGAACTTGTGTAAAAGCATTCATTCTTACAGATTTTTACCTCTTGAAGAAACAAAACATAGTGTCATGGAAATACATGTCAGAAGATTGGGTTCTAATTCCTATTCTGATGGTGGTGTGATAACGGTGAGTTCTTTCACCTGAATAAACCTCCATTTCCTTATCTGAACACTGAGGGTATCAGGTCTGATTGCCGTTAAAATGCCCACAGGAGCCAGAAGCAGCCTGACTTTAAGAAGATAAAGTTATCTGATACTCGGGGTCCTGTAGGGTACTGAAAACTGTGATAGCCTGCGAAGAGCATGTCTCCTACTGGGGACAATCAGCAACAGTGGATTGTCTCCAGGTGGGAATGCAGGCCCTGTGTTACCATATTGTCAGATTTTTCGGGAAAATACAGAAATTCAGGTTTTTGTGTCAAATATCCTTGTTTTAAATGTTGGCAACTAATCTAAAATAGGAAAAAAAAAAAAAAAAAAGACCACCCCGAAGGCCAAACTAATCATACATGTGAATGGATTGGGTCCTATGGCCGCCATTTTGTGACCTCCAAATGGAAGCTTCCAGTCTCTGCCTGCCCTGTGGTCCTACTGGAGGATGGAGGAGGAGGGTCATCCTGAGGCCACACGGCACTAACCCTCCGCACAACTCTAATTAATCTTTCTTTCACTTGGTTTCATTAACATATGAATACAGTAGGGAATCAGAGCAACCACAGTCAGTGGGATGGACGCACTTTTACAGAAAGACAGCACGTAAAATAAATACTCCGTGTGAGTCGGGATCTTGATGAAATGGTAGAGCTGCAGTGTGGTCAATGAGGCCAGGGTGCAGAGCAGCCGGAAGCTCAGCCTATAGCCGTTTTCCCCTCGGCAGCTCCTAAGGAACATCTCCGAGTTGATTGCAAAGCCCAAGCCAAAGAGGACCCCAAGGTTTCTCACGAGTCCAGCAAAAGGCGTGGTGTCAATGTGGATCCAGTCAGGGTTGGCACACCACTTCTTGGCTATGGTCACAGACCACAGCAGGTCAATGTCAAGCAGTCTGAGAAGCAGGTAAAAGCCAAGTGCAAACAGGAAGAGGAAGAGGTTGGTCTTCAAGTATGTGCTCAGGCTGGCCGTTTGGATCCTTGGAGTGTGTTCAAAGGCCTCTGCCACAAGCATACCTGGGGATTGGAAAGAGACACTGAAGATAACTGTCTGCCTTTGAGCCTCTCAGGAATTATTCCTCTCTGCATTAAAGAATTTAGCCATAGTTTTCAATGATAAAGGGCTGTAGAAACCTAGGTTCTATTCATTTTCCAAAGCCTTTTTTTAAGGCAATAACTAAAACCACACTTGCCCCATGGTCTTTTCACCATCCACATTAGTGCAGGGGGATGGGTCAGGAGTCCAGGGCACTGAGTGACAACCACTTCATAGGCAGAGCACTGATCTAGGTGCTTGCAATTAATTTTTCAATTGCCACAGCCAATTAACATAGAGAGCCTTCAAAAGGTACATGGGGCTGAACAGTGTAAACTCAGTCATGGTGAATGCTGCCTTGGAAATACAAAGCAGCTGCTGAATGAAGTCCACAGTCAGGTAATAATCACTGCAGGTGTTTCAGAGAGAATGGCATGGTGTGCAGGTTGGAAGGCCTTATTAAGTCCCCCAAACTGAGACACAAGCACGCTGTCCTAAGTGGTGGTTTGGGACTTGGACTCAGCTCTAGCCACACTTCAGAGAAGCCCATCTCACGAAGAGGTAATGGGTTTATCCTACTGAGTGAGAATGTACCATTGTGTCCATGGAGAATTTGAGAGGTGTGTGGAACCACTTAAGCTCCCAGGGTAGCATTAAGTATCAGTGGCTTGATAGGATTACCTGAGATTGGGGAACATTAGCAGAGCGAGTCAACATAAAACAAATGACACTAAAGCGTTCAATGACACAGCTAAAGGTAAGTGATCATATTTACCACCAATTACTCCAAGAATAACTTGATGAGGAAAATGTGTTGCTATGAATACTCTGGAGATGCAGACACTGATTTGAATCAACCAAAAAAGACTCCAAAGAAATGACCAGGTCAGTCTACGATGGAAGAATAGATACAAGCATAAAAGGCAAAGAAATTGTATCATTCATAAAAATGCGGGTGGGGGGTGGGGGGAGGTGACACCAGATGATCTTTCTCAGAGGAATCTTCTAGCTGTGATATAATATCATGATTCTAGAGTTTTTTCTTCCAAAAATTTTTTCTATGTACTCCATAGGATTTGAAAAGCTTTAACAGATGTTTCTACATTCATCAATGCATTAACTTAACCAGTGCTATATCCTGAGATTTTAATAAATGCTATAAAAGGAAGCCAACTTGGCATCCTGATAATTATTTTAATGAAGTAGGGGAAATTCAAGTTTGGGGGAATTATTAATGTTCACAACGATCAAGAATGAAATATATATATTTTTTACTCCTTGTCATATGTGCTTCCTCTTTCCTTTCTCAGCCTCTCTTTGCTTGAAGAAAACTCACAGGAGAGGCAGCTGCCACGCTTATGAAAACACATGAGCATTCCATCAAGGGCAAGTTTTCACTGGGTTTAATTTCACAGACTCTCAAGAGTCCTGGCTCCTTGTTTTTTGACACGTAGAAAATAAGGAACAGAAAAGTGACCTATGGGTTATATGTCTTGGATTAGAAGCAGCAGTGTGCAGAAAACTTAGAAAAATATTTAAATCCAAGCAATGCTCATCATTTTAATAAAAAAAGAATTAGCAATAATGAGTTCTAGGAATCCTTGAGTGTTCTGAATGATTTGTTCCTGATAATTGGACCAAACTTTGATTACTGAAAAATTAAGGAATAGAGAGAAACAAGACTTTCAAAGAGAAAGTAAGCAGGAGTTATCCATATGGAAGAAGAATCAATAAGGGTGTGCTAATGCTTAGGTAAGGTGTAGGCACTCAGTACATTTTGATGGATGAAGGAAATGTTGCAGTTGTAAGAATCAAAGAGGAGTCAAGAGAATTTCTTTTTAGAAGAAACAAATGATTTTCCAGGTTTGGGAACTGGAGGAGAAAATGAACTACAGAGAAGAGGTGAGGCTTAGCTAGATTCCTACTTTGAAAAACTGTCTATGGATAGAAAATGCTAATTTCTTTAAATTACAACTTTCTATTGTTGTTGTTTGGGATAATGAATACCTTAAGGCATACAGGTCACAGTCTCATTAGGATAAACTTTAAAGATACCCAAATTCCTTTGGTTACTTGTTTTGTATATTACCCAATATTACTCTAAAAAGTAGAATATGAGATGGATCTTGGAAATCTTTTATTATAAAGAACTTATATAATTGTGTACGTTTCAGTATTTTTTATGCAATTAACTGACAAATCTTATCTCAGGTAGCCTAATAATTTATGATTAAAGTGGTGCTCAGAATTGTTTTAATGATAGAGTATATCAGGAAAGAAAAGAAGGAAAAAGTCTAATTTCTACAAAAATTTTGAATAATCTTAAAGGTCTAGGCCTTTCGAAATGTTATGAATGTACTAACATTAAATCTACTAACATTCAAATTTAAGTTTGTCTCTAGAATGTTTTTAATTAAAAAGGTTGCATAGTCTTTAAAGCTAGAATATATTCTATTGATGTCAAAATCATTGGCTGTTCAAAGAAGAAAGCATAATTATACGAAAGTAACGGATACATTCAAGGGGAATGATGCTTCTCAAAATGTCTAGTTAATCTTAAAGCAAGGGAATGTGCATGCAAAAATACATCATTATATAATTTTAGATGACCTATTTGTGAGCTACCAAAGTGATTATTGTATTATGGAAACCGAAAGGCACATTTAGAAAGTCATTAATCAATTAAACATATCCAACCCTATAATGTAATTGCTGTGAACTAATTAAGGTATTATATTAAAGCAGAATATTAATTTTCTATTCATCTTGCTATTTTGGATATGATAGAATTGAATAAGCACATTTCAATAACTAAAAATACACTAAACTGAATTTTTCAAAAGACATTCTGTGTTTGAAATTGTCATGTTTCAGGGCTACAGGGACTGGAGCAAAGCTGACCTGTGCAGAGTGGTGAATGACTTATCCATCCAACTGGTGGTATGGCCCAGGGCAGCTGTCACCATGACATACCAGACACATGATGAGCCCATTGCATGGCCAGATGGACTTCCTGCAACAAGAAAGTGGCAATCCATTTGAAAGGTGGTTAATAGAGTATTACTATCAGAAATGGACAGTAGAATAGCACACTAGCCATGAATATTACAAATAACTCAGAAAAAAAAGCCACAGGGCACAGGCTCTATGTAATGTTTAGAAATAGGTAGAAATAAAGAAAACTGAGTCAAATTGAGCCTCAAAATACTATTTCAAAATTTTTCCCCAGGTTATTCAAGTTCATCAAAGTCCAGAAATCAAAATATTCAAGGGTAAGTAAGAACTCAGGCTGTTGCATCAGAAAATCTGCCACATCCTTAGTCATTCTTCGTATCTAATTGTTTTTTTTTTTTTTTTGCGGTACGCGGGCCTCTCACTGTTGTGGCCTCTCCCGTTGCGGAGCACAGGCTCCGGATGTGCAGGCTCAGCGAGCATGGGTCACAGGCATAGCCGCTCCGCGGCATGTGGGATCTTCCCAAACCGGGGCACGAACCCCTGTTCCCTGCATCGGCAGGCGGACTCTCAATCACTGTGCCACCAGGGAAGCCTAATTGTTTTTAACTGATGAGAAAATTGAAGTACTTGGATTGGATCTTGAATCAGCTTATTTTCCTTGGGTTAAAAAGTCAAACATCTAAAGGCTATCATTGCTATGTCTGATTTACCAACTGACTGCTGGGAACCAACAGCTACTCCCATGCCTATCTTGTGGCTGGCCGCTGCAGGAGTCTTTGTCATTAAAAGGATGAGGGAAGCTATAAAGGGGTATTAATCCTGGCAGAAGAAATCAGCAGACAGGTAGCCTTTCTATTCCCAGAATGTCTTTCCCATGTTGCTTGATCTTTTTTAAAAAATCACTTTACTTTGATGTCCTCCCTGAGTTTTTACCAAGGGGAGATTCATTCAGGTTAAACACCAGTCTCTTTTTGAAAAAAACTACGTTAAATAAAGACTAATCTATTTCTTATAGATCTGTTTCTTTCAAGTCTATTCCTTAAACAGGAATTTTCAGAGCCTTTTATATGCTTCATGACTTGTAAATCTTCAAGGAGTGAATGTAAAATGTAATATTTCTTTTCTTTTCTTTTCTTTTTTTTTTCCAGAAAATGTCTCATAAGACAGAACACATGCTGGGAATTTCTGGGGTAAACCAAAGTAGCATTTCAATTGTCTGAAAGGCTATCTATCCATCCATCCATCCATCCATCCATCCATTCATCCATCCATCCAACACTGCTTTCACAAAGATAAAATACACACCATCCCTGACATGATGGAATGCACAGTCTATTGGAGGAGACAGATATTAAAGAATTAACTATAACATAGTTTGATAAGTACTATAACAGATGGATGTCTACTCTTATGACAGCAAAAAATAAAGATATTCAGAAAACTTGTTAGGAACTTACACATTGACTGTATTCAGGGTTAGTCTCAGGATGTCAAATGCCAAGAATTTTAGGCTATGTAACAAATTGTGGTGAGGTACAATATAACACAGTCTTAGAAATTAAAACAACGTGTAGTTTACCTTTATATATATATATTTTTAAAACCTTTTTTAAAATCTTAAACTCAACTCCCATAGTAAAGATTTTACACTCATATAAAATCTTACTTATAATAAAAAAGAAAATGGATCAAGAAGTCTACTTATATACTGTATACACAAGAGAAGAAAGAAATTTGAAAGAAATAATTATAAGCTTAGAGAGAATTTCTATAGGCAATAGTAATACCAGGAAGTCCTTATCTTTCTTACGGCAACTGTGTCTATTGTCTCCTCATTCATGTGATTCTCAGAAGATCTATAATCACTTTGAAAATTGCACGGCAGCAGATAAAGCAACATTTCTAGGATTTTAATATAGGTTTGGGGGAATGTGTTCTAGCTAATTGTTTTTTGTTTGTTTCAGTATCAAACCATGACATTTTTCTAAAAAACGCCAACTATAAAATCATTTGGGGCATCCCTGGTGGCACAGTGGTTGGGAGTCCGCCTGCCGATGCAGGGGACACGGGTTCATGCCCCGGTCTGGGAAGATCTCACATGCCACGGAGCAGCTGGGCCCATGAGCCATGGCCGCTGAGCCTGAGGGTCCGGAGCCTGTGCTCCGCAACGGGAGAGACCACAACAGTGAGAGGCCCGCGTATGGCAAAAAAAAAAAAAAAAAAAAAAAATCATTTGGGGGGAATATTCTCTTAATTAACCCTTTTACAAATATAAAAATGAAATTTTCTTACTGATAAAACTTTTGTCCTTTTCATTAGCAATTTTTGTTTATGAACTTTTAGCATCCTCATGCATGACATTTTCTTTAGTGTGCTTTATGATATCGTACAGTTATTAGTTGATAATCATGCACAATGGCTTTCTATTGGAATATCTTTAGTTAACCTGCGGCTGCTATAATTGCTTACCTGGACCTGTTTCACACGTAGTGGGGAACTGTTCAAGGCATGGACTTGAGTGATTTGGGTAAATCTGAGTTTCTTGGACCCACCAGTAAGGCCGATGACCAAATAATATCCTGTATTTAAAGAAATATAAATATGCATATATATTTAAATATACAACGATTACTTAATTGGAGACTAACAATTCTCTCCTATAAAAATGAGTGAAGCAGAACATTGATGGGGAAAACTCATGATTAAAAGACTTTGAAAGAACTTGCTTTCTGGCCTGTGTCTCAATACAGAGGATGACAGTCATTTGGAGTTTGGGCATCCTAGGTTCCAATAAAAACAGGGACTTTTTTCCTTGCAGGGGATGTCCTTGGGTGCTTTGGATACTTAGACTGGAAATATCAAAGTGGTTCCTGGAATTATCAATCTGTTCATTATGGTGCTGCTCGTTTAGCTCACTTCTTGGTTAATCACATCATATATGTAACAGGCTTTTGGAATTTTCTTCTAAGTCAGATAAAGCATACATTTCTATGCCTTTATGTAAGTTCTATTTAGGAATAGGTGTTTCAAGTTAACTGGTATGTTTGAAAGATTTTCCAAGTAAAACTATACACATCTGAAATGTGATCATTAAGACCAAGCTACAAATTTAAGAATAAGCTTTAGGAAAAATGAAACAAAACAGAAGGCTTACCATTTAAAAATAAGATTGAACCAATCCCCAACGACTGCTACCCATATCATCTTGGTTCCAACTGCCTGATTAAGTTGAAACCAAAGTGGAAAATAAATAGAAAAGATATTCCGGGGATCTCCAACACTGGACATAAAATTTAGGAAACTGTAGTAAGCTCGGTAGTCCTTCTGCAAATGCTGAATAATGAGCACTCCGTTCCTATGAAGGAAATCCATCTTGAAAGAGAGGCAATTCTAAACATAGAGCAAGTGGAGCCGAAGTGCTCTGAGTCCCACCGTTTTTATATGGTACCTTCATGGCGTGTCCAGCCATTACTGCAACATGTGATACTGACCATCTGTGGAGAGGGCATGTCTGCCCTCCTCTACTGAAAAGCTCATCTGCTTATAATTTTAACTGGTGCCAAAGAGGTGAAGCACATGCTGATCTGTGACAAGTAGAGGAGAAATTTGGGTAGAGACACAATGCATTTCTTATGCAATCTCTCTTTTGTGTGAACAGTTGGATCATGTTTGCTTGAAATTTTTTGCACAGTTCATTTCCTTCAAGGGCAGAGACATTAGCAATTCTATGCTTGGCTAGAAGACTATGCAAATAATTACTGCATGTCAAATAGCCCTTAAAGACATGCATTTTAATTTAAAATAGACTGTGGCTCTTTGACTATTTTATTGGGTCTTTCAGGAAAATGGATGAGTAAATATCTGGGCATGAAGAATTTGTATGACATGACAGATTGTTTTCTGATTGCAGACTTTTAAATAAAAAATATTTTGAGATTTCTTTAGCAAAGAGAATAATATGATGGATATGGAACAGAGAAGGAAATACATGGAATATATGAAATCTGGAAGTAAATGTGTTGCTTTTTGACCATGAAGCCAGAAAGCAGAGGTGGAGATCACTGGGTAGTAGATCTCCTGGGTAGTGGAACCGTTAGGAATGAGGCATATTTTTATTGACTAGAGAATACAATTGAGAGCATGGGAGAGTTGCTCACGTGACAGATTTCAAAGGGCTTTTGACCAATCAGGAAAATGGTTTGCTGAAAACAGAGCGTGCAGTACAAGTACATTGGAAGCACGAAAACAAACATGTAGATTGGGAATAAACAGAAGGGCAGCTCAAAAGGAACTATGAATCCAAGTCAGAAATGAGATGCTGGATTGCAGAGAGCAAAGTTTTGTCTGCGAGGATGCCTGTGAAAGCTATCAAGCCCCACCAGGTGGCGGAGGGTGGAGGTAGGTAACCTGACTTATTTTACCATTCAGAGTGTTGTCTTTGCTACTCCCAGCCACTTAGGCATCTTCTTCACAGGCTGTTAAGTATCACTCTGAGCTTCTCTTGGAGCCCTGCCCCATCATTTAACGGCACCTTGTTATGGGGATCCAGTCTACAGGTACCTCCCCAGGCTCTGTGGCTTCTCCTAGAGGAAATGTCTTGATTGGCCATTAATCAAGGGGTCGATTTGGGGTGCTTCCAAACATCTCACGTCTTTGTCCTACCTCAGGTAAATTAAATTTCTGGTGATGGGACCTAGGCATTGGCATTTAGAAAATACTTTCCAGGGCTTCCTTGGTGGCACAGTGGTTGAGAGTCCGCCTGTCGATGCAAGGGACATGGGTTCGTGCCCTGGTCCGGGAAGATCCCACATGCTGCGGAGCGGCTGCGCCCGTGAGCCATGGCCGCTGAGTCTGCGCGTCCGGAGCCTGTGCTCCGCAACGGGAGAGGCCACAACAGTGAGAGGCCTGCGTACCACCAAAAAAAAAAAAAAAAAAAAAAAAAATCACTGGGATAAAGCAATTCATATATAACCTGTTCTCCTTTTGGTCTTAAGCCCCTCTCTACGCCAAAAGTCAACCTGAAAGAAACTTCAGTGACATTTAATATGTCAGCTATTGGGTGTAGCTGGATTTCCTGACAAATTCGATTTTTGCACTAAGTGATTTATCTTGTTATCAAGACTTCAGAGAATCTATCTCTAGAATTTAAAAAAACAAACCAAAAAAACCCCTAATTTCCAGAAGAGGTGAAGCAATGGTGGCAGTTGAAATGCACTCCTCATAAAACAGGACGTAGTGATGGCAACTTTGCTCACTGAGTTTCCTGGGCTGCTCACCTGGAAGGAGCTTAAAATACAGCCTGGTTTCTGTGGATGAGAACTCGGGTCTGATAGTCACTAAGTGGGATGGCAAATGACACCAGGTCATTTTTCAGAAAGTGACTTTACAAGGCTTCCAGGAAATGAATATTAGTCTCTGTCCACAGTGAGAGCCTTACCAGTCTCCTTTATCATTCTTATTGCAGTGGGAGGAGAACCAGGAAGTAGTCAGCCAGCCCTGGCTCTCCCCACATTTTGCTCTTCCCTCAGGCAGCCCATGAATGACACTCACCCTCCTTCTGCCGGTAGTGTGCTAATCTGAATCCGAAGGATGTAAACGATGGGATAAAATCAATTGTGCTGAAAACTCAGTTGTGCTTTAGAATGTCTTGCATTTATGTTCTACCAATTATTTACCTTTAAAAATAGTCCACCTTTTTTTTTTTTTTTTTTTTTTTCCGGTACGCGGGCCTCTCACTGTTGTGGCCTCTTCCGTTGTGGAGCACAGGCTCTGGATGCGCAGGCTCAGCGGCCGTGGCTCACGGGCGCAGCCGCTCCGCGGCATGTGGGATCTTCCCGGACCGGGGCACAAACCCGTGTGCCCCTGCATCGGCAGGCGGACTCTCAACCACTGCGCCACCAGGGAAGCCCAGTACTCCATCTTACTATCCAATTTTAACTTCACAGAGGTCTAGTAATCCTCATTTTAGGGATGAGGAAATGAACAAGTAACCTGCCCGAGGTCATTTCTTTAGTGCAGGAGCCCTGTTTGGAGATGAAATTTTGTTTCCAGAGCAATGTTTCTTCTTAGTCTAAGCCTTGGCTGGGTTGCTCAAGGCCAACATTGGTGAGATTTTTAAACAGCTGCAAAATGAGTAAAAGCTGATGCTATAACCATCTTGTTTCAAATGCTTTCAACCACCCAGAACTCCAGTTTACCTGTATCATGACTGGTTGACACTGGAGCACACCTGGCCAGCTGCTTGATCACTAAGAAGAACTTCACAGATACATTCACCACTTGGAATTGTTGGCTGGCTTATCCCATTATTTGACAGCAGGGACACAGTGGGGATTCAGTGGATATTATTACCTTCCCAGTCACTGACATCTTCCCTGAAGGAAATATCAAGCGGCATGAAGATGGGCACCTCAGAGCTTGAAGGTGGCTCTGATTCCCATCCTCTACTGATGGCCCTGGGACCCAGCACACATTTTCTTCTCTGGGAACCGTCATGTATAGAAATAAATTAAAGCCACCCAAATGAGAGCAAACAGACGTTATTTACTATTCTGCTCACTATAGCAAGAGTCAGCCACCATCTCATGCATCTGACACAAGCTCAAAAATGGGCAGAGGAGTGGAAACACATTATAGTGAAAAGAAGGAAGGCCTCAGGTATGTTCTGATAAGAGGTTGTTGGCTTGGGCAAGCTAGAGAGGAGTTTACAAGAAGCAGAGCATCTTAGGTGATTGGTTTGGGAAACATATTTTGCTTTCTCTGATTGGTCCTGAGTTGAAGCCAGGGGCAAAAAATAGGGAAGCTAGCAGTCACTGACCAAATCCTGACCATTCTTGGCATTTTGCTTCAGAGGCTGTGGTCAAAGTTCTGTTGTCATATTTGGTCCAGCCATTGTCCGTTTGTATACTCAGTCTTTCACAAGACAAATTGAATAAGCTTATGTCAGAAGTAGTTTATGTGGCATCCCACCAAGAAATAAGGGACTCCCATGTCTACCCTGTGATTCTATAATTCTTATTATTCATTGAGTTAAAATGAAGACATACACTTGCTTGCCAAGGACAAATCAATTTATTCAAGTATATCACTACTCTGTGAGGCATTAGCCTTGACTAATCAGAGTCTGTGCTCCTGGCTTTTTTGTTTTTGCATATACAGGTTCTATAATTTCCATAATCTCTTTAATGAAACATAAGGAAGGACACTGTTTTATTCTTTTTCTAAGAAGAGCTACATATTTCATCATATGCATTTTCTTCAGAAACATCCTTAAATCAAGGTGTGAATGATATCAATACATTGTGTCTTATAATTAAAAATTCAACTTCTTGTTCGTTCAGTCCTTCAGAGTCTGTGGACTGTATGGAAGTTGGCTGAACATTAGTGTTTCATCTTAGGTGGATAATTTAGAAAGACTGTCGCCTGAGGACCATCTGGTTCTGTAGACTGTGGGATAATTAACCAAAGAAAAGCACCTTGATTTCTTTTGCCTTTTAACAGGATCTGCAAAATTGGCTTCCTCCCCATAGTTCATCTTTTTTCGTCTTTTCACATCTTAGCTTATATGAACTTTCTCAGAGTTGCCTTCTCTGATCAGCTTCCTCACCATTCCTGTAATAGTGCTTTCTCTCCAACACTCTTTTCTTTTAGGGGTTGTATTAGTCTGCCAGGACTAATATATGCAGTACTAGACTGGGTGTTTTGTTTTTGTTTTTGTTTTTAATTAATTAATTTATTTTTGGCTGCGTTGGGTCTTCGTTGCTGCACGGAGGCTTTCTCTAGTTGCGGTGAGCGGGTTCTACTCTTCGTTGCGGTGCACGGGCTTCTCATTGCGGTGGCTTCTCTTGTTGCGGAGCACGGGCTCTAGGCACACAGGCTTCAGTAGTTGTGGCTCATGGGCTCAGTAGTTGTGGCTCGCAGGCTTAGTTGCTCTGCGGCATGCAGGATCTTCCCAGACAAGGGGTTGAACCCGTGTCCCCTGTATTGGCAGGCAGATTCTTAACCACTGTGCCACCAGGGAAGTCCAGACTGGGTGGTTTAGATAACAGAAATTAGAGCCTACAAGTCTGAGATCAAGGTGTCGGCAGGGTTGATTTCTTCAGAGGCCTCCGTCCTTGGCTTGCAGGTGGCATCTTCTCCCTGTGTCCTCACGTGGTCTTCCTTCTGTACAAATGTGTCCTAATCTCTTTTTATAAGGACAACAGTTGTACTGCATTAAGGCCCACCCTAATGACTCCGTTTTAACTTAATTACTTCTTTAAATACCCTAACTCCAAATAGTCACATTTGGTAGTACTGTGGGTTAAGACTTTGACATATGAATTTGGGGGGATGCAATTCAGCGCATAACAGGAATTTAATTATAATTTGTAATTGTATATTTGTCTTGAGCTTATGTGTTTAATCCCTTCCTCCTGCACCACAGTACAAGCTCCACAAAATAAGGGATCATGTTTGCTGTGTATATGAACCACCAGTACAGTCCCTAGCACAAACCCATGCAGGGGCTGATTTCCTATGACGCTGGAGAATCTTGCATGGGACCCTGCCATTATTGCTGAGAGCTGCTGCAAGTTGTAATACAAATTTTATAGTCTTTTTCTTAAAGAGAGGACCTAATATTAGAGAAGCTTTAGATCCCACAAGTTCTGGAACTAACCCTAGGCCTGTTATAGTTATTTAGTAAATGTTTCTTGAATGAATGGATTATTGAACAAAACTTGATGTGACTGCTAACTTATAAAGAGGCAGTTAATCTAAACTCGAATGCATTTTTCCACAGAGACGATGTTATAAGGTGTCCAGATCAAGAAAGCTTCTTTAAGGTAGAGAAAATTATGTAAAATGTTTATCTAAGAAAAGAGTAATATTTGTATGCATCTGCTTATGTTTAAAGATAATAGAAGAATAAACAATTTTAAATGTTTTAAGGTTATCTATAAAGGAAAGAAGGGAATAGAGTATAGGGAATGGGAAAAACTAAATTTCTTCAAATACACTTATTTTTTAGATTTGAATTTGAAGCCATGTAAATAGTTTACATAATTATAAAATTAAATTAAATTTTAAAAGCAATTCCTAAAAAATTTTAAAATGGAACACATGAAGAAAAGGAAAACAGTGCTTACTTGACCCATTGTACCTGTAAACTATTCACTTCCAGCTCTACAGCACTTATACGTGTTTATGATTTTGTTCCTGTGGGAACCCTCTTTTAAAGTATTTCCTTAGTCCTCCTCAGTTTGCCATCTGCCACCAGTTGCTTGGGGTGGAGGTACTCCCCAGAACTTATCCTATGTGGGTCACAGCAGGAGGGAGATTCAGGAGGTTGGCTCTTTTTGGTACTAATAATCTTCGAGTGGATATTTCCCACCAATAACAGAGCCTGCCTGATAAGCTGGGTCATTTCGAAGTCAAGGTTGGTAGAGTTCAAGGTTTCTCCCAAATTGATTCACCAAGTGATGGAGCAAAGCCATTTCTAAGCTCTGGAGATCAAGATCCAAAAATGGATAGTTTCCTCATTTTTCATTTTGAGGTTGTCTTTCTCAAAGTGTGTTCTATGGACGACCTGCATGCAGATTACCAGGCCCAGTCCAGATCACCTAATCAGACTCTTTGGGAACATGGTCCAGATATGTGCATTTTGATAAGCTTCCTACGTGGTTCTTATGCACATTGAATTTTAGAAGCTCCATCTTAATTCACCTCTCCCTTGATACAAGGCATCATACTCTTCCTGTGCATCCTATGTGTAGTTTACCCTTCTTTATAGAACTTTCTCACTTCTACCCTAAGGCATTTTCTCTCAATTACCTTATTTGGGGGCCTATACTACCCCACTCTTTCCCATGGATGTAGGCTTAGTGTGTTCTGGCATTCATCCTTTTATAGTCTCCTTTCCTTTCTTTTTTTATCTAAGGCCCATGGTAGACACCTCAAAAATCTTACCTATAATTAACATTAGTTTTCTTACCTTGCCAAATAATGTGTATAAATGGAGTTGACTTCCAATTGTGAGATTCTTCTTCTTTTTTTTTTTTTCTTTGCTGTACGCGGGCCTCTCACTGCTGTGGCCTCTCCCGTTGCGGAGCACAGGCTCCGGACGCGCAGGCTCAGCGGCCATGGCTCACGGGCTCAGCCGCTCCGCGGCATGTGGGATCTTCCCAGACCAGGGCACGAACCCTTGTCCCCTGCATCAGCAGGCGGACTCTCAACCACTGCGCCACCAGGGAAGCCCAATTGTGAGATTCTTGATCAGAGTAGAGTAGAAGTAGGGCAAAGTGATAAAATTTCAGTCTTCCACTCAATTCTTCTGCTGCTTCTCCTTTGCACTGTGACATCTCTGCCTCTTCCTCTCTCCCTTTTCTCTCTCCTTCTTCCTCTCTCTCTCTCCTTGCCTCTGTCCCACCCTCACACTAGATACGTATTGAGCTCACTCTTTGAATCGGTCACAAACGTCAACCTTCTCCTATAGCCTGAGAGCAAAGACAACTCAAAGGGAGCAGAACCAAATCCGTACTGTTCACCGTTGTATCTCGGAATCAAGCCAGGTGGGCTCCACATAATGAGGGGCTTCAGAAAATTGTACAGCCAGCCACCATCCCCTTTAGGATCAATACCTTTTCTTCCTGCTGTGGTAGAACTCTGCATTTAACATGTTCTGTTCATGTTTTGTATGATGACTAGAACTCTGCTGTGCCAGTAACAGCATGTCTGAACAAAAGAAATCTTTAGGAGTGTGTGCTTTGGGGTCTAATATTAGCCAAATCTGGTCACTAGGCTAGGAGTCCCTTACCTGAATTTGATTTATTTAGAGGTCGTTGAACTTCTTGAAATCGTATGCAAAATATTAGTGCATGTGCACATTTCTTTGAAGAAAGCCATAGCTTTCACAAGATTCTCAACGGCATCCCTGACTCAGACAAGTTAAGTAGAGCGTAAGTTTCACTGGGATCCCATCCACTCACTGTCCATGGTGCTTATGCCCAGGATCCCCCCATTTTCTCAGTCTCTTCAGAATTATCTTCAGTCCTCCAGTCTCCTCAGCACAATTTGTTTGTCTTGATGCCTTTTTTCCTCTTAATGACTAGATTAAAAAAATCTTTCGTTTGGGGGGCAGAGATAAATTAGGAGCTTGGGATTAACATATACACACTACTATACATAAAATAGGTAAACAACAAGGACCTACTGTATAGCACAGGGAACTATACTCAATAGCTTGTAATAACCTATAATGGAAAAGAATCTGAAAAAGACTATAGCACTGCGCTGTACACTTGAAACTAACACAACATTTTAAATTAACTATATTTCAATTAAAAAAATCTTTTAACCCGATAGTCAGTCTCAAAACCCTGTACTGTTGCCTTATTTTTAGTTAATTCCAGTAGTTGAATGATTCCAGTTCTTCCCAGAACATTCTTATTCTGATTCATTTAGATTTTCCTGAGGTTTTGATTTGCAGTAAATCTTGCCTGTTTTACTTAGATTGCAACCTGTAGGACAGAGGCTAGAATTTCTTCAATATGCTTTGCCATGCCAAATATTATATAACCACAAGATATATTCTTATAACATGAACGATTCATCTATGAGTTATAGCACTCACTGCAATTCAACATCATTCAGAGATATTTGATTTTAGCTTGTGTCACTGGTGCAGTGGCAATAAACAAAAATTTCTTTTGGAGGCCTTTAATGTCTCTGTGCATGGTCGTTATCCTTTTACCACAAGCTTATCTGCTTTCTGCAAGATAAATTGTATTTAAGATCTCTCCAGTGTCACCTTGCAATTTAAAATGGATTTATTTCAGACCGAGTTTATACCCTAGTGACTTTCAGAAAATAATTACCTCCACTCTGGCTAGCATCCCAGGAATATTGGCATTCCATAATGACACTATTATAAGTGACCCAGCTACAGCTGTTCCAGGTACCCCCTCCATGAGTCTCATTATATATTCTTCCCTAGAAATGATCATGAACTATACATGTATAAACTTTTTCCTGGATCACCAAAGGACCCAGTGGAGTTACCCTTGGACAATACTACTCATTTTCTTCACAGTAGAGTTAAGATACTTTATAGCTGGGTTCATATTTTGTAGATGGTCTAAAAAATTCCTACTATGTGTATTCTCAAACTTCAGTGTGCATTAGAATTACCTGGATGACTTGCTAAAGCACTAATTACTGGGACCCACATCCAGAGTTTTCAATTCAGTGGGAATGGAGATCAGTCTGAGAATTTGCATTTCCAACAAATTCCTAGATGAGGGTGATATTGTTGGGTGAGTGCGGAACATCACTTTTTTTTTTCTGGTACACGGGCCTCTCACTGTTGTGGCCTCTCCCGTTGTGGAGCACAGGCTCCGGACGCGCAGGCTCAGCGGCCTTGGCTCACGGGCCCAGCTGCTCCGTGGCATGTGGGATCTTCCCAGACCGGGGCACGAACCCTTGTCCCCTGCATCAGCAGGCAGACTCTCAACCACTGCGCCACCAGGGAAGCCCACGGAACATCACTTTTGAGCAGCACTAGTGCTGCAAGACATAATTCTTACATGTACTGGTCAGGACAGGGATAACTCATACCTCAAGGAGCTTGTGATCTCGTAGGGAAGATATTTATGTAAATAACATACTGCTGTGTCCTTAGGGGCTAACAGATAGAGTAAGTGGACAAGAGGAAAAGCAGATTTAACTTTCAGCTTATGAGATCAAGGAAGCCTTTGTGGAGGAGGTGGCAAGTGACTAAGCCTTGACTGATAGGTAGAATTTAGAAATGCAAGACAGCAGGATGAAATGGAGAAATACATTCCATTTGAAATATATTGCATTAAAAACTGTAAAAGAAATCCCCATTTTTTTGATATTTACGAGACAATTCAAAATTTGAAATTGTTAAAATTTTCAATTGTCTCATATGTCAAAATTGTGTTTTTAAAACAGACTTTTAATGCAATATGCTAATCAATTAATGTTAATGTTTTTAGTGTTCTAATGGTGTTGTAGTTATGTCAAAATGAGTCCCTAGCTTTTAGAAAGGCATACTGAGATATTTGTGGGTGATATGACGTGTTGTCTGGGAAAGTGGATGGGGTCTGGATAGAGCAGTGTTGGCCAGTGGTTGATGGTAGCTGGGGCCTTGTGACGAGTACATGAGAGATTCATTATACTATTTTATTCACTTTTGTGTATGTTAGGAATTCTTCATAATAAAAATTTTCAACAACAGAAACTATATGAGCAAAATTAAACTAAAGAAGTTCAGGGCTCACTGTTTATTTCTATCAGAATATAAAGTAAACAATTGAACAATAAGGGTAAAATAGTAACTTGAGACCAAGTCAATCAATGATTTGACTTGAATGCCACTAAGGAGTATGGACTATATTTTTAAGATAATGAAGGAACACTGAAAGTGTTTTGAACAGGGAAATAATATGAAAAAAGTGCACTTTGAGAATATTATTGTGGCAGTAGTAGGCAAAACTGATTGGGAGGGCAAGTGTCTGAAGGTAAGGACCAGGTAGTAAGGGCCTGAATAGAGATCTAGAGAATTGAAAAAAGGGAAGGTGGGGGGTGGGGGGGGAATATAGGTGAATCTGTAGGTGTTGGCAACCAGTTAACTATAAAGAAGTCATGGAAGATACCAAGATTCTGAACTGGAGGACTGGGAGAACTCCAGTGCCATTAAAAGAAAGGGAATATTGGGGGCTTCCCTGGTGGTGCAGTGGTTAAGAATCCACCAGCCAATGCAGGAGACTCGGGTTCGACCCCTGGTCCGGGAAGATCCCACATGCTGCGGAGCAACTAAGCCCATGAGCCACAACTATTGAGCCCGTGTGCCACAGCTACTGAAGCCCTAGTGTCTAGAGCCTGTGCTCCACAGCAAGAGAAGCCACCGCAATGAGAAGCCCATGCACCACAACCAAGAGTAGCCCCCGCTCGCCACAACTAGAGAAAGCCCGCGTGCAGCAACAAGGACCAACGCAGCCAAAAATAAAATAAATAAATTTTTAAAAAAGGGCATATTACCAAGAAAATGATAAAATTTGTTTTTGAAATGTTACTAGTGAGGAATCTTTGTGATATGACCAGAAGATAGCTAGAAATATGTGACTGGAATGCAGAAAAGTGGGCAAAACAAGCTGAATCTGAGAGACAACTATATGAGATGGGATGATATTGCCCTGGGAAATAAGTTGGTAGGAAAAGAGGGTCAAAGACTTTGGGAAGCATCTAAATTTAGGGATTAAGGAAGAGAAGAAGAACCAGAGAAGGGACTAGTAGAGAGGTAGAAGGAATAAAACTTCACATTCATGTAGGTACTTTAGCTTAGTGGCATCAACTATTCTGCCCATAACAATTAGACCAAAATTAAATTACGAGAAATAAAAACTGAATATTCTTTGTACACCCATGTTCATAGCAGCATTATTCTAAATAACCAAAAAGTGGAAACAACCCAAATGTCCATCAATGGATGAATGGAGAAACAAAATGTATATGCATATGTATTAGTCAGCGTGCTACAGAGAAACAGAACCAAGAGGATGTGTATACGTGTGTAATAAGGAATTTGCTTCTGTGAGGATCTTTTGGATGTTTCTGCCCACTCATACTAGAAGTCAACCTAACAAAAATAGTCCACTAAAGAGGGCAAAAAAATGTCAGGTACAAGATGTTCACCTTAGTCTAAGAGATGTAGTTGCAGCCTGTGTCAGTCTTGATGATCTCAAAGCCTTGCTAATGAGCAGTTTTTCCATTTTGCTCACGGATCAGTCATGCGCATCCAGATTCCATCAAAAATACATTAGAGAGATGCTGCAAGCATTATTCTAATCTGAAGAAACAATTTATTATCTTGAACTAGTAAAGGCCTAAAGAAATTGCTGAAAATGTTTTCTGATTATTGTTAAAAATTTAGTATTCATTATGCAGAAACTAAAATTGTATTTGTGAGACACTGGCAAATTATTAAATGGATAATGCTTAATAACCACACCTAACTGATTAATTAATTCAACTTGGATTGGGGTGGAAAGGTTGCATTCTGTATTTATCCAGACATAGCAGAATGCATGTTTCCTTAAAAGAAGAATTGTACAAGTAGTGTGATTGTCTTGTTTTGGGAGCTATATGGATTGCCTTAGCTAAAGTTAGTAATGAATTGCAACAATTTCTCTATTTCTTTGCTAACTTAGATTTTGTTCTATTTAAAGTCTTATTTATATGTGTTTTAATATGACAACCTATTGCATAGGAAGTAGGTAGGGTATAAATCATAAAAACAAGAAGCCATTTTGAGTACTTACCTTATAAGGACCTAGTCCAAGGTATTTGCATTTACTTTCTCTTTTAGTCTTCACATTGGGTATAGGAAGAAGATACTACTCTTACTGTTATTATTATTATTACCCTCACTTTACAGATAAAGAAACTGAGGTTCAAGAGACCAAGTAACTTGCCCACCATCACACTTATCACATGATGGAGCCTGGATGTCAAACTCAGGCAGTCTTACTACAGAGTTGAAGCTGTTACCCACTGTGTAATTAATTGAAGAAGTAAATTGACTACAGGACATTAGCACTTGGTTAATATGTACAACAATATCCTCTGAAACTGAACAGATTAAAATTATAACTCATGATGCTTCTGCCTCTCCACAACACCCCTCCCCCAACACACCAAACCTAATGTGAAGGCAATTTCAATTTTGCCAGCAATATTACCATTGTCTCAAACCTTAAATTACCTCTGACTTACTTCTCTCCTTGCACTTTTATATACAATACAGCCAATCAGAGACAGCAGGTAGCAAGAATCTTGGTTATTAAAAGTTTTTTTTAATCTATTTTTTATAGTATTGAACAATACTATATTAGTTTCAGGTATACAATGTAATGATTCAATATTTTTATAGAGTATATTCCATTTAAAGGTATTTATAGGGCTTCCCTGGTGGCTCAGTGGTTAAGAATCCACCTGCCAATACAGGGGACATGGGTTCGAGCTCTGGTCCTGGAAGATCCCACATACTGTGGAGCAACTAAGCCTGTGCGCCACAACTACTGAAGCCCACGCGCCTAGAGCCCATGTTCTGCAACAAGAGAAGCCACCTCAATGAGAAGCCCGCGCACGGCAACGAAGAGTAGCCCCCGCTCACTGCAACTGGAGAAAGCCCGCGTGCAGCAACGAACACCCAACGCAGCCAAAAATAAATAAATAAAACAAATTTATTTTAAAAAGGTATTATAAAATATTGGCTATATTCCCTGTGCTGTACAACACATCCTTGTTGCTTATTTATTTTATACATAGTAGTGTGTACCTCTTAATTCCCTACCCCTATCTTGCCCCTCTCCTGGCTATTAAAAGTTTTGTGTCATTGAATTTCTACTGGGTTAGGGACTACCAGTACTAGGTACTGCCTTTTAATGTCTCTGCTTTAATTTACAGGATCAAAAACAGAGAATGAAGAAATTTTGGAATTTGTTATTATAAGAAGCCAGTAAACAGTAATATTTCAGTCACTTCCCAATGGAGAGTTATTAAATCATGAGACATTATGCAATGGTATTTTTCGTAGTTTTATTAGTTTTATTTAAGCTACGGGTAGTATCAAAGAAGAGGCTATATACTTGGCAACAGAATACAATTAAAGTCCAATATTTATATTTGTTGCATAAACTTTTATTTGAAATGGATGAATGGTCCGTCAGGCCAGTCCTCCAGGAACTACTGATACTTTTCCCAAGGAGAGCGGAGAGTCCAGCCGCTCTCAGAAAGAACTACCTATCCCAGAATGCCCTTTCCTCCATCTTTCCCGCGAGAATCCCGGAGGGCTAGCTCAACCAATCCCTTCATGAAGAGCCTATACTATCAGCCAATCAGAAAGCGAAAGGGTGCCCAAAGGCGGGAGGCGGAAGGCGCCCTAGGTTTGAAATAGGAAAGTTGGCGCGGCTGTGGCATCCGATTCTGGAGACCCGCTGTTGGTTGGTATCGGTTCGTGTCTTTGTGGGGCAGGTGGTCGGGCTCAGGCCTGCCGGAGAAGGTGGTAATTGAGCTGGGCTCCGAAGCCCGCCTGTCGCGATTGGGGAAAGTGGGTTTGGAGGCGGAATGCGTGTTTCGGGGGCGGAGTCTGAAATGCACGTCTTGTTGCTGTTTGGGCGTCTGGGCGTTGCAGGGTGGACAGCGACGAGGCAGAGGCCTTTGGGGTTTCACCAAGACATGTCTGTGACCTTCCTGGAAAGATTTGATGTCACTGGGAAGGTTTTAGCGTTACAGAGAACTGGTGGGTCCTGGAGTCTTACAGGACATCCTTTTACAGAGGAGGACACTGAGGCCCAGAGAGTCGAGGTCAAGTACTAGTCCTGGACTAAGCCCACTAAACTCCCCTCCAGTCTCCGTTTTACTGGTATCTTTCCCGGTCTGGGGGTGGGGGAGGAAGAGGGAGTGTAGATGTGTGGGATCTTATTCTATGATAGGGGGCCCTGTCATTTGGGACCTGACAATCCAGGCTGGAATCAGAAAGGTCAGAGTTGGAAGGGGCCTTAGAAGTCACCAATTTTACTTGTGAAAAAAGGAGGCAGAGTCATTTCCCCAAGGTCAGAGAGTGTGTAAGTGTTATGTGCGGTCACACTACTAACGAATTCCTGGGAGGTAGAGTGTCCTGATTTCCTGCTGCACCTTGACCGTAGTTAAGGCTAGGAGGCTTGATCTGCCCTGGAATATCTAGAGTTAAAAGTAAGTTGTTATGTAGGGGATTAACAGATGCACATTATCCTATATAAAATAAACAACAAAGGTTTACTGTATAGCACAGGGAGTTATATTCAATATGTTGTAATAAACTATAATGGAATAGAATTGAAAAAATATAGATATATACATATATATAACTGAATCTCTTTGCTGTACACCCGAAACTAATACAATACTGTAAATCAACTGTACTTCAATAGGAAAAAAAAAAAAGTAAGTTGCTAACCATTTTCTAGCAAAGATCAAACTGCCAAAATATACTTGATTGGAATATGTGGCTGATATGGTTTCAGTAACTTAAAAAATATAATGTGTGTCCTATTTGTTTTCTAGCATTGTCTTACAAAATGGTAGAGGACGAACTGGCACTATTTGATAAAAGCATAAATGAATTTTGGAATAAATTCAGAAGCACTGTCAGTGACACCTCCTGTCAGATGGTGGGCCTAAGAGATACCTACAAGGATTCCATTAAAGCATTTGCAGGTACCTAAGTTTAACTTATAACATGCTGTTTTTGTTTGTTTTTTAGTGTAATTTCAGCTGAATTGAAACTTCAACTCCCAATTTCTCTTTCAGAAAAGCTGTCTGTGAAATTAAAGGAAGAAGAACGAATGGTTGAGATGTTTCTGGAATATCAAAATCGTATGTGACAATCTGTAGAAATGGATCACAGAGGGTTTTTTTCTAGATTAAACATCTTCATGAAATCCCTCATACAAGTAAAACAATGTATTTATAGATATACAGTGTATACACATATAAAAATAATGAACATATGTGTACCCATAATGCAGCTTAATAAATGGAACATCCCATGTTATACCTTCCTCTTCTCTCACCTTCTAGAACTAATCTGTCAATATTTTAATTTAGTATTGAGTTTTTGAATGTTATATAAATGGCATCATTTTGTATGTATTCTGTCCCTTTGTTCACTCAGCATTATGCTTGTGAGATTCATCTATACTGATGTGTAAATGCCTGAATTTTTTAAAAATGAGTTTCACAGACTAGGGTTTGAAAAGCTGGAGTTCCCTCAGCTCTTTGGGTGTAGGGTTAATACTCTGACAGTTTTTCTTTCCATATTTTTACCGCTGTTCTTGCCTTCTCTTTACTACACCTCTGCAGATTGTCCAGAGTGGATCGGTAGCTTTTACTGAGTTCTCACACACAGATCACAGACATGTAGCCACAGTCCGAAATCCACTGGAGATACTAAATTTAGCTGCACCATGTTTTGAACACTATTAAATCAGAGTGCCTTTATGTGGGACACATGTGGCACTTATTTTACTCATTATCTGGACCCTGAAGGCATTTGATCTTGGAAACCCTGGTAGGCTGTTATGGTAGACTTCTACCCATGTTTATTTTCTAAGCTGCCCTGAAGCTTCCATGCCCTTTTACTGCTTCTCATTCCCTCTGTAACCAGTAGCTGGAAGGAAAACCGTGTGTGTGTGTGTGTGTGTGTGTTTGTTTGTAAGAGTGATATTGAGTTTAGGTCCTTTAAACACTCTTGGTTTGTAGAATCCCTAGGGATAAGAAAATTAAGTTTGAAACTATCAATTTTCACTACAATTCATCTCAAAGTGTGCTCTGAATGATTATCTGTAGTGTGAAGATGTGTTCTAAATAGTTTAAAATCTAAAAGCATTATCAATTATTTTTCTTTAAAAAATCAGTTTATACTTGAACAGAAATATTTACATAAGTTTAATGAATTTGTTGAACATTTAACTGCTATTTGCCAAGCACCAAGGAGGCCACAATTTGTAAGATGTAATCTATACACTGCTCACAATTTAGTGGAAGACATAGGTAGGAAAACTACAATTAAAATACATTGTAATAGTTGCTATAATGATGGGATGGGAATTTAGTGACATAGAATCTGGAGAGCTTGAATTTTCCAGTGAGGATTACAAAATATTTAGCCGCTAACCCTTACCTTATACACCACATGCCAGGCCCTATACTGAGCTCTTTACATATAGTGATTCACTGAATCCTCACAACAACCCTTGGAGGTATATTTATTGTTTTTAATCCTACCTTATGGATGAGGAAATAGGCACAGAGAGGTTAAGTAAGTTGCTCAAGGTCAGACAGCTGGTAATCAACAGAAACATGATTTGAATGTGCACAGTCTGTCACACTGCCCTGGAGAAGGTCACGTAGAAGAGGGATGGGGAAGTTCATCAGAGTCAGTGCCCCTATTCTAGAGGAGGGAAGAGCATATGAAATGTGATGGAAACATGAGAGCTTGTTGAGTTGTGGGATGACTAGAGTACAGTGTGAATGGGGAGTGGCAGAGAAGTGGCTGGTCAGACGATGAAGTACATTATGTGTTGGGCAGAGGAGATTTATTTTGCAGATGAAGAACTTAAAAGCTCACTGAGGTTAGGGAACTTGCCTAAGATCATATATTTTGTAGATAGAGGGTCTAGGATTGCAGCTGAAATGTCTGTGCTCTTTCCAGTGTACCATCTCACCTTTCCACATAGAAGGGAAATTGTAAGGGCAGGTTCCCATGGTGAGTAGTGAAAGTTTGAAATATTGGCCCTGGCGAATAAAAGAGCTGACTATAAACATATAATAGTCATGGAATACTGAGGGCCCTTACATTTGTATTGGCACAAATCCACATGATTGTTCAAATGTTAGAATAAAAACACTCACATTTATGGTATTTATGTACCACTTAATAGTTTAAAACTTTTCACATTATCATTGGATACCCTAACCCTGTAGGGTATGTAAATGGGCAGCCATTATTATTCTCGTTTTACAAATGAGGAAGAGAGGCCCCAAAGTTGTGATTTGATCAAGGTCCTTGGGTAACAACTGAGAAGCCAGATGGGAACTGAGAACTTTTGACTTTAAAACTGTATCTCTTTTGCAGTACAGTTCTACTTAATTATCCTTAAAAAGTAGCATTTTTCTTTCTGGTAATTCTGATAAGATGTTTATTTTTAAATTACACCTGATATAACGTGATCATGTCCTAATTCTTGGAAAATACAGAAAAATAAAAAAATATCTGTAATGTTGAGAACCACGCTTAACAGAAGACTTTGTAGGTTTTATTTTTCATATGCTATCTAGGTTTTTTTAAGATAATTGTGTTCATGGTATCTATATAACTTTGTATCATTTTTTTTTCTTTTATCTACTATGGCAGGATTTTCCCACATTACTGAATTCTTTGAAAATATATTACACCTTATTGATATACTGTGTTTAATAATTTACTTATTAGTTATATACAATGTTTTCAGTTTTTCAATATTATAAATAACACTGAAAATAATTTTTTGTATATGAATACTTGCACACATCTTGTTTTCTTAGAGGAACTTTGTAAAAATGAAATTACTGGATCAAAGGACATGAATATCCTTAAGACTTTTATTTTGCAATGTCAAAAATATTTTCCAGAAAAAAATATTTTTTTCTACATGGACTCTAGTATTTTTCATTCTTCTCAACACTAGCTATTATTTTTGTAAACGTTATAATAAATGGAGATTAGTGTGTTATTGCTTTATTTGCATTTCTATGATTACTGAGGTTAAATCATCTTTTGTATTTGATAACAATCTGCATTCTGTGTTTCCTCTGTTCATTCCCTTGCTGGTCTTTTTCTTAGGAATTTATATTTGTGTCTTCTTTAGATTAAGAATAATTACCTTTGTTGGGAGAGGATAGTTTAATGGTCAAAAGCATGACCTTTGGGCTTCCCTGGTGGCGCAGTGGTTGAGAGTCCGCCTGCCGATGCAGGGGACACGGGTTCGTGCCCCGGTCCGGGAAGATCCCACGTGCCGCGGAGCGGCTGGGCCCGTGAGCCATGGCCGCTGAGCCTGCGCGTCTGGAGCCTGTGCTCCGCAACAGGAGAGGCCACGACAGTGAGAGGCCTGCGTACCGCAAAAAAAAAAAACAAAAAAAACCATGACCTTTGAAATTAAGACCTGAGTTTGAACCAGGTCTTACTGTTCATTGCATTCTAGCAGGTAAAGCTGTGAGCAAGTTATTGAACTGCTGAGTCTTTTCCTTCTTTTTTTTTTTATAAATTTATTTATTATTTATTTTTTGGCTGTGTTGGGTCTTCATTTTTGTGCGAGGGCTTTCTCCAGTTGCGGCGAGTGGGGGCCACTCTTCATCGCGGTGCGCGGGCCTCTCACTGTCATGGCCTCTCCCGTTGTGGAGCACAGGCTCCAGACTCGCAGGCTCAGTAGCTGTGGCTCACGGGCTTCGTTGTTCCGTGGCATGTGGGATCTTCCCAGACCAGAGCTCGAACCCATGTACCCTGCATTGGCAGGCAGATTCTTAACCACTGCGCCACCAGGGAAGCCCTCTTTTTCTTTTTTTTTTTTTTTTTTTTTTTAATCGAAGTTATAGTTGGTTTACAATGTGTTAGTTTTGGGTGTACAGAAAAGCAATTCAGTTATATATATGTATGTATCTATTCTTTTTCGGATTCTTTTCCCTCATAGGTTATTACAAAATATTGAGTAGAGTTCCCTGTGCTATACAGTAGGTCCTTGTTGGTTATCTATTTTATATATAGTATTTTCTTTTTCTTTTAAAAAAGAGTAAGATGTACATGATAATTGTATTACTGTGAAAGTTAAGTAAATTTATATAAATATAAGAACACAGTATCTAGCATATAGTAGAGTTTTTATGCTTATTTGAATCAAATATGAGTTTGTTTGCTTGCCTGCCTTTCTCTTTGATTTCTTTTTGCCTTTGAGTAAAACAGTCTTTCCCCATATAGTTAATTTTATATTCACAGATACTGCCTTTTAGGTTTCATAAGATTTCATTTTACATTTAAATATTTAATAAATTTGTTTGGGGAACAATCTACTTCTTGACTTACGACATTTATCATATTAATTTGCTAAGTATACCAACATTTGTTTTCGATTTTTTTTTTGTTTAACTGAGCTGTAGGTCTGTTCTTCCTCCCTACCTCCCTCTCTTCCTCTCTCGTTTCTTCTTTTTAGTATATTGCAGAATTATTTATGTAACATTAAAATTAGCTGTTTCTTCAAAGCATCTGCAAAGCCATCTTCTAGAGTTTGGTTGCCTTTGGTGGTAGGTTTTATTCATGTATTTATTTGGAGGGGGGAGCTGCAAAGGTCATGATCTTCTGATTTTGTATTTCGTGGTTTAATTTAGTATTCTCATTTTAATAAGCATTTTTGTCTCTTCATTTTTGTTTTCAAAGACAAACAGGAAAGACTAGATAAGGCTTTTGTTGTTCTTTTATAATTTTTACAATCATTGGGAAATGCTTATCAATTAAAACATTATTAATTTTATGAAAGTCAGTATTTTGCTCTTATCTTAGATACATGTTGACAAGCAAAGCATATAGATTCTAGCTAATACTTTGTGCTTCTTACAGAGATCTGCAGGCAGAATAAGCTCATTCAAGAAAAGAAAGAGAATTTGTTGAAGTTGATTGCTGAAGTAAAAGACAAAAAGCAGGAATTGGACGCACTGACTGCAAATATCCAGGATCTTAAGGAAGAATATGCTAGGAAGAGGGAAAGTAAGTTTCCAGTTGTACATGTATTTAAAACAACCTAAATTTCAAAGTGGTGATGGTTCACAGTGTGGACATCTTGCCTTCTCCCCAGCTCACCGCCACAGGTGGCTAACATACACCAGGGTCACAGCCAGCCACTCACCTCTCTCTGCAAGGTGTCTGTGAAGTTTGCTAAGTGCATTTCATTTTCCTTCTTTTGCTTAAACATCCTTTTGATTTCTAATAGAATCAGAGAATAATGAAATTGATATGGGAGTTTAATTAAGCAAAGTGGGAGACAGTTTCACTAAATAAGATTTGCCTGGGAGAAACCATAGTGTAATTTATGCAACAAATTTATTGATCATACATTCTCTGTCAGGAACTATTAAGCATGCTTTTCACACTGCAAAGCCTCTTTGTCTAAGACTTTCACATTTTTTAAAAAGGGTGCTTCTTTTGGATAGGAGCCTTATTTGCCCACAAACGAAATAATCAATTCTAAAATCTCTTGAAAATAGCAAAGTTTGTTTTGTGACTGCTTTTTCTTATAGAGTTTGTGTACCAGTCAACATTATTTTTCTCATCTGCTAAGTATTACGTAGGGAATATTGCACTACATTAAAAAAAAAATTCTAAACTAGTGTGAAATAAGGCTGACTTCTTGTGAGAAGTAGTTATGTTTAAAGAATAGAATATTTTTCCAGTGAAGCAATTGATATATCTTTGGCTAACCAGGAAAAGCAAAACAGTGTACAAGAAGTCTTTCTATTTCTGTGCTAGTCATGCAAGCCCTTGGCCTATTTATTCATGCTACTTCATAATAAAATAGAACAAAACTTATTCCTCATACTACCTGTATGTATTTTCTCATGCATTTTTTCCTTCCAACTTGAATGAACAGAAGCCCCTTTTTGCAAATTGGTAGAGATAGAAACTGTAACAAATGTAAATGTAAGCTGATTCATTTGCCTGGTATCATTTTTATAGTTGTTTTTAAGTTTGTTTTAATTAATTAACATTAATTGAATGTTATTTAAAATATTCGATACTCCGTGTCTGTGTTTTTAATCATAGCTATTTCCACTGCTAACAAAGCTAATGAAGAGAGGTTGAAAAGGCTACAGAAATCTGCAGACCTGTATACAGATCGACTTGGACTAGAAATTCGAAAAATTTATGGTAAGTATATTAATGTAAGTAAAACATAGGATATTAGAAAAGTCTGTCTTAAGTAGAAAAGAATTTTAAAAATATTTTCAAGTAAAATAATGGCCACATTATTAACTTTTTAGATAGTAGGGAAAAATTACAAAATTTTTATCACCCTAATGTAATTATTCATCCTTGGTCGTTTATCATCCAGTATTTTAATAAATGTATTTTAGGCATGATTGCCAACATGCAAATAATTTTTGTTCCTTGTTCTTACTAGCATTGTATGATTAGTATTTCTCTAATTGCTATAGCCTTCATAATGGTAATTTTAAAATGGTGGTGTAATAATTCATTCCATAAGTGTAGCATAGCTTATTCAATCTTTTATCCATTGTTTAACCCATATTACTCTGTTAACATTTGGATTTTACATTTTTCAGTTTTAGAAGTACTATAGTGAACATAGGTAGACTTCTCCATTTTTCTGACACAATTTCCATGGAATTCCCAGAGATGAATTACTGAGTTAAAGCATATGAATATTTTTGTGGCCATTATGTAAATATGTGCCAATTTACAGAAATATTTATTGTGTTGGGAGTTCCCAAGATTACATTCAGTTTTGGCAATTCACTGGAAAGTTTACAGGACTCAGCAGGGCTCAGACTTCTTGCGGTGAAAGGATGCAAAACAAAATCAGCCCAAAGAAAAAAGGCACATGGGGCAAAATCTAGAGAAAACGGGAGCTTTTCAGACACAAGTTTTTAAGAGTCCTAACCCAGTGGAGTCACACAGGTCGTACTTAATCCCTTCAGCATCGAATTGTGACAGTACATGTGAAGTGTTGTCTACTGGTGAAGCTCATTAGAGACTCTGGAAGCTTGTGCCTGGTTTTCCATGGACTTCACCCCAGGTATCTTTTCCTGTTGCTGATTTTGCTGTATCGTTCCACTGTAATCATAGCACTGAGTATAACCATATGATGAGCCCTATGAGTCCTCCTAGTGAATTTTCAAACCTGTGGTGGTCTTGGGGATCTCTGACACACCAGGCAAGGACCAACCTTGCAAGCAGGCCTTTTCTGGGGATAGCAGTCTCAGGCCTGCTATGTTAACTCTTCTATGCAATCTGTCTACAATGTAAAGAGCACCCATTGCATTGTATTTGTGCCAGAATTGTAGTTTGTGTTTTTTTTTGTTTGTTTTTGGGTTTTTTTGCGGTACGCAGGCCTCTCACTGCTGTGGCCTCTCCCGTTGCGGAGCACAGGCTGCAGACGTGCAGGCTCAGCGGCCATGGCTCACAAACCTAGCCGCTCCGCGGCATGTGGGATCTTCCCAGACCGGGGCACGAAACCACGTCCCCTGCATCGGCAGGCGGACTCTCAACCACTGCGCCACCAGGGAAGCCCCAGAATTGTAGTTTTCTTTAAAGTTTTTTGGTTTGTTTATTTTGTTTTTTAGCAGTTGACTAGATATAATAGAAACTATTTTTTAATGCATTTCTTTAATTATTAATGAAAATGTGACCATTTTTTCCCATTGTTTACTAATTACACTTCTTTCTGAGATTGATTGGGCCCTTTATTCACATATCTATTTGCCTTGGTTTTTGTTTTTCTTCCTATCTGTCGGAATGAGTTTTTAATACAAAATATTAAACTTTGCTTAGAGGAGAACATAAGGTCCAGCTCTGAACTTTTGATCCATTGGTCTCTAAGTTTATATTCACTGTTATCCTGAGGTGCTTTTTTGTGTTTTGTTTCAAAACCAGTTGTAAAGCTTTAAAATTATTTTTATATTTAAAGTAGAAGTTTCTCATAGTCCTCAAAATCAGGAAATAATGTTTTAAAGAAGAGACAGCACAAATTAAACTCTTCATTTTGCTTAACTGAATATCTTATGAAATCTTTTCTTTGGCATGCATACCGCCCATTACTGTTAACAGTTTAAAAAATCTGGTATACTGACATAATTACTTCACTTTGAATTTAAATGCAAGACAAATTTTTTTCAGTGTTTCTGAAGATTTCTTTTTATAATTAAAAGCATTTTTTTGCTGTAGAGTAAAACTGAAATGCATGTGAATTTCTACTTTGTGGCTGCCAGTTGGAATTTCTACTGAGTATTTACTCCTTAGTAAGCATTTGGACGTCTTTTGAAAAACAGGCTTTAAGTCCGGATAACTGTGTAGAAAAAGTCAAATTAAATTTATTGTCAAATTATTAAATGACAATAAAAATTTTTTATAGCGGTTACATATATATAACAGAATTTGCCATTTTAACTCTATTTTATTGTAAAATTCAGTGGCATTAATTACATTCACAATGTTGTGCAATCATTACCACCATCTGTTTCCAGAATTTTTCATCATCACAAACAGAAACTCTGTACCCATTAAATAATTCCCATTCCTCTCTCCCCTCAGTCCCTAATAACGTCTGATTTACTTTCTGTCTGTACAAATTTGCGTATTCTAGGTATTTCATATAAGTGGAATCATATAATATTTGTCCTTCTGTGTCTGGCTTATTTCACTAAGCATAATGTTTTCAAGGTTCATCTATGTTGTAGCAAGTATCAAAACATCATTCCTTTTTATGGGTGAATAATATCGTGTATATATACACCATATTTTGCTTATGTGTTCATCTGTTGGTGGACACAGGATTACTCTCATCTTTTGGCTGCTGTGAGTAATGCTGCTGTGAACATTGCATGCAGTTATCTGTTTGAGTCTCTATTTTCAGTTCTTTTGAGTATATACTGCAGAATGGAATTGCTGGGTCATGTAATTCTTTGTTTAAATTTTTTGAGGAAATGCCAAAGTATTTTCTACAGCACCTGCACCATTTTACATTCCCACCAGCAATGTACAAGGGCTCCAATTTCTCCACATCTTTGCCCACATTGTTATTTATTTATTTTATTATAGTCATCCTGGTAGGTGTGAAATGGTATCTCATTGTAGTTTTGGTTTATATTTTCTCAGTGATTAGTGGTAAGGAGTATCTTTTCATGTGCTTATTGGCCATTTGTATATATTCTATGGAGAAATACCTATTCAAGTCCCTTTGTCCATTTTTGAATTGGGTTTTTCTTTTTGTTGTTCAGTTGTAGGAGTTTTTTTCATATATTTGGTGTATTAAACCCATATCAGATCTATGATTTGCAGATATTTTCTCCCATTCCATGGGTTGTATTTTCACTCTCTTGATAGTGTCCTTTTAAGGGCAAAGTTTTTATTTTTTAAATTTTGATGAAGTCCAATTTATCTATTTTTGTTGTTGTTGCTGCTTGTGCTTTTGGTCATATTTAAACTACAGTGCATTTCAAAGCTAATTTGTAACTTGTACGTTTGGAGACATTGGTTAAGTGAATATATGTACTTAGCAATGTGGATATTGATCAGAGATGGGGGTAAGAAAGCTCATCTCCATTGAGAGCTTTGGCACAATATAATAATTCTCATACTAAATAATTTAATCCCCCTTTTCAGGTGATAAGTTGCAGTTTATATTCACTAATATTGACCCTAAGCATCCCGAGAGCCCATTTATGTTTTCCCTGAGCCTAAATGAAGCAAGGGACTATGAAGGTATGTACTCCTGTCTCTTAACTGGTACTTAAGATTGGCATCCTAGAATGTTATTTGACTGAGAATATAAAGTAATGTGAAGGCAAGTAACATTCCCACAAGCTGTTGCTTTTTTCCCAGTCTTGCTTCTTGGGATATTGTCTTCTAAAGGCAATGAGTATAGTTTTGTTATAGATATTATCCAGGATAATTTAGCTTAGTTACTGATTCTGCAGCAGGCCAGAAGGGCTTTGATGCATGGGAAATATATATGTTTGGCAATAGTGTGAACAAGAAGAGAATGGAAATATATTTATCTCTTTTTATTATTCTAAGGCCCCGTTTAAAGTAGTCCTTAACTTACTGGAATTCAGAAAAATGGTTCTTAGCTCTTTATACCTATGTTCTCATCCTAAATCATGTATAGCAGACAGACGCTCAGGTCAACTGCTGAGTTGGCTCCCTCATGTGCTCTAGTGACTCAATTCCTATTCTAATGAAATTTATATTTTAGGAATCTAGTTCAGGTACAAGTGTTTGATTTTTTACTCTATAGGTAAATATCTTCTAATCTGATAATGGGTGCTAAATTTTAAAAAGCAAACCCCCAAACCTCCTACCTAGCTTCTCAGTTTTCACCAACTTGGATAGCCTCTATTGCTAGGTAGTGTCACAGTATTTGATAATGTATTAAAATAGAATCTACAGTATTAATTTTGAACCAAGCCCTCTTTGCTATTCTTTCTCTGCTTTGGTCATGGGCATTGTTTCCTAAGCAGTCTCTACCAAAGAGCTGGAAATCTGATATGGTTGAATTTCTTCTCCTTGGACAAAGGACAAGATTGACGGTAGAGAAAGTTGGATCATTCCTTTCCTTTGACCACCTTTACTGGAGACTTGCTCCCAGTGTGTACCAGCTGGTGCAACTGCATTCGAGGGTCATATTGTTCTTTGTCTTTTGAGTCTCATTTGATTACTAGGCCATGTAAATACCACTTTGGGAATAGCAGCCACATTTTCTAATGACCCCCATTTCACTTGTAAAACTTCAGATATTTCTTTCCACAGCTGTAAGTTATTAAGGGTTGGCATTGAAAGTTGTTCTTTTTTTTTTTTTTTTTTTTTGCGGTACGCAGGCCTCTCGCTGTTGTGGCCTCTCCCGTTGTGGAGCACAGGCTCCGGAAGCACAGGCTCAGCAGCCATGGCTCACGGGCCCAGCCGCTCCGCGGCATGTGGGATCTTCCCGGACCGGGGCACAAACCCATGTCCCCTGCATTGGCAGGCGGACTCTCAACCACTGCGCCACCAGGGAAGCCTGAAAGTTGTTTTTTTGATCCAGTGACCAGAAATTAGAATTGAGGCCAAATTTTGCAGAGAAAACTGACAACAGTTCAAAAAAAAAATTGTTAAAATATTTTAAATAGTTAAAACAAAATGTATGGGAAATGGCATGCTGTTCTGTATCTCTAAGCTCTTCAATCCCTTGGTTACCTTCTGTTTAAACTTAAAGCAAGATTGTGGTACTTAACATTTGAATACTTAGAGATTAAACAAAGGAAAGGCCTGAAAGATAGGATATGAAAATCAAGTGTATCTATCATTCTATGCTGAAAGCATTTCAATAAAATGCAATTGAAATGACTTGAATAAGATTAGAGCATCTAAGTTAGAAATATTTCTCTTCTATTAAAAAACTCATTCAAATTTCTTTTTTTCCCCCCTTCTAGTGTCAGATAGTGCTCCTCATCTTGAGTGCCTAGCAGAATTTCAAGAAAATGTAAGGAAGACCAACAATTTTTCGGCTTTTCTTGCCAATGTTCGGAAAGCTTTTACTGCTATTGTTTATAATTAATGTATAAATAGTATATAAAAACCGTTATCCCTATTGTGTTTCTCTTTTCTAAAAAGGTCTCATTATTCGTTGTTTGTCTATAATCCGTTTGTATTTTTGTAACATTTCTGTGTGCTGATTTCTGTAAATTATTTGAATTAAAATCTTAGGAAAGAAGATTTATAAAGTCAAGCTTTTGGAGGTCATGGACCAGTAATAATAAAAAATAAGGGGGTGTGGGCCCAACCTAAGGTTCGCAATTTTTAAAATGTACTTCACAAAATAAATATTATTATCCTAATATCATAAAGGAAAGAATATTTTTATCTTAAACCAAGTGGGATCTACAGTTAAAATAAAGGACAAATCTTTACATCAGAAGAAGATTGGCAGTATTCTAAAATGTCTTTTAGAAAAGGATCTAATTTTGAAAATCCAAATATAGAAAATTTATAACCAATTTTCATTTTATAATATTTATACTGGTTGTGGTCTGGATATAAATTTGCCATCTTTGGAGTCTATTCAATACAAACTAGAACTCTATCAACTTCTGCTAAGATTTCACCATTCTTTCTTTATAAATTTGGTTGTATTTAGGTCTGCTGGCTTTAGTGGAAACCACATACTACACCTCTCAGGGTATCTGGGGCACACCTAAGAGCCATGGAGCAGTGGCCTTCGTGCTTCCAGCTAATGCTGTCTTCTCCCTGCAGTTTGGGGGAAAAGTTTAGGCCAGTTGTCTATTTAGGGTTGGAGGGAGTTTCAGAGCACTCTCCCTCAGTGGCCTGTCATGCCTAGGAAACCCAGGTCTGGAGGTAGATTAACCTCGGAAACTGAGCTAAGAGTAGGGATGTTGTAGTTCTCTAAATGGAAATAGACACTACATGTTTAACAGAAAAAAATAGCAGATGACTACTATAGTGAGTACATATTTACTGCTTGAAATATATTCTCAAGGAACAAACAGAATTTAAGAAAAGATTTTCATTCACTGAAACTAGAGGAAAACCATGTCTCATACCCCAGATTCTTGATACGTTTTGAACCATACCGCGAGAAGGCACGAGGCATTGATTCTGAAAGATCCTCTTCACCTGCAAGTTAGAGAAATGAAGACGGGGGATGAGAGACTAAATGGGTAGCTCCACACTTTGGTCCATTTCTCCTCAAGGACCACCATTCTTCATTTCTTCTAACTGGGGTGTGGAGGTGGGACAAGACCTTTGAATGAGACCACGTAGCAGGAAAGTCACAAAAGGATAGCATAGGAACCAGCTTTGCAGCTGGGATCCAAGGTCAGACGTATGAATAAAGTGCACTCTCATACCAAACAAAGGGCCTTAAGCCATAGAAATTTATATCAATTTGTTTTCTCACCTGGAAAGTTGATTAATTCTAAAATTGGAATTGGGAATTGGTTAGGGCTGGCCACCTTAGAATAATAGTTAGTACTTTCTTAACTCTTCTTATGTGCCCAGCACTGTTCTAAGCCCTTTACAGATGTCACCTCTTTTATATTCCCTCAGCAACCTGTGAGGTAGGTACTATCCATAACCTAGTTCTACAGATAAAGAATCCAAGGCACAGAGTGTAAGTAACTTCAAATCAGATAGCTGGGAAGTGTTAGAGTTGGGATTCAAACCCAGGTGGCAGTCTGGCACCTAACCCATGAACTTCACCTAGACTCTACCTTATGCCTTTCTATGCTATATTGCAGAGAAAGTATGTGGAAACAGAGTTCTTAACAAAGATTCTATACAAATTTGAATTTTTTTTGTTTTTTGTTTTTTTTTACAAATTTGAATTTTTATAATATAATTTTGCTTTTTTGTTTCTATAGAAGTATAATGATTAAGAAAAAAAAAAGCAGGGGAATATGTTTTGTCTGGATCCTTAGTACCTGGCCCTCAGAACCCAAGTGACTCACTGAGAACCATCTCTAGGTATTCAGACTGCACTTATCACCCCAGGTCTTTATGGAAATGGTGGATGGAGGGCTGTTGACTTGTGCGTAAGTCTTTATCTGTTCAATCAAATATAAACGCCCTCATTTTTGAGGTTTGCTCTGTGCCAACCTAGGAATATTCTGGAGCCAACATTATTAGTATATTAGCTTAAATTTTAAAGTTTGATACATTATGAAAATTGTGCTTTGAATACATGTGAAAGGTAAACCAAGCTATTCCATTAAGTTTGCTCTATCCATTTTATTTCGGGTGCTATGTTGTAAATAAGAAATAATACTTTTAAGCATTTACAGTCTTCCTGATATGGAAATAAAGCACAAGATACATAGATAAGAGATTTTCTTAAATGGGAAACAAATGCACACATAGTAAAACTGAACTGGAATCCAAATTGGGTGGATTAACCTATTCCACATTTTGTAATAAAATGGAACAACAAGCCCTCTAAAATTAAACTCAATCACTAAGTTAAAAAAACAGAATCAGCACAAAATCTGCTAAAATGTAATGCTAGTGGATTTAAAGTTTCGATTTCCCAGCTAATGAGGATTAGAATGTGTTGCTTCTCTTCCACTTCAGAGGATTCTTGTACAGAGACAATTAGTTATATTTTAATTTGTGTACCATGACAGTGAAGTGCCTGGTATCACCTTAGCATAGTATCTAACACATAGTAGAAGCTTAGTAAGTATTTGTTAACGTCAAACACATTTCTAGACTTAATATAGGATTATTTAATGGGAAATTAAAATTACATCTTTGAAAAGGAGCTGACTTGTTCAGTAATACCTACAGGCATGTTGCTGAGATGTCCAGAAATTCTTAGAAGGTAAAGATATTTCTACAGGCAATTCTTGACTAAATGACAAAGCTAATTGAGAATAAGACTCTTTCCGAATAAAGACAAGGGTTTCATCTAAGTAGAAAAAGAGTGTCATTTAAGTAAGTAAACTGGAGAGTATATGAGCTGTTTAAATCAGCTCCTTTCTTGGTATTGTTAAACATATTGTAGTGTGAAGTATGAACAATGTATGGTGAAATATGTGAAGAATGTTTGGAGTTTAGACACATGTTATCGTTTTCCCTTAGCAACCAAGCAAGCTGGAGGTAGCTGCTGAAGCTAAGGTCCAACAAAGGGAAAAACTTCAAGGATGAAGTCATTTTACTCAGTTGGATAGATTTTTACAAAAATCCAGAAAGTGGCAATATTTGAGATCAAATAAATGTGATCTGTATAATGGTAAATCTTGAATACTCTTTTTTTGTGAAAAATTCTGCTTTCCGGCCCCAACATTGGTAATGTGGAAAGATTTGAGGATTAAGATATGGTCCAGTCTTTGCACTGCTATTAAAATTGATACATGATGTTAGGCAAGTCATTTAATCTTCTGAGCATCAATTTTCTATCAGGCCAGACTGCACTATGTGTAGTTTCCCAAACTTGCTGTTTTCTTTTTTGTTGACCGGGCCAAGAAAGTTTTCTTCTGTTTTCAGTTAACTAAAAGTAATTATCATGAATGTTTGTTGAATTTTATAATGTTTTTCTGTATCTTTATAGATTTTCATCTTGTGTCTGCTAATGAGGTGATTTATATTAATAGGCTTAAAAAAGAAGTTGAATTAAACTTGCCTTCCTAGAATAAATCCAACTTAGTCATGGTGTGCAATCTTTTTTGTTTTGTTTTGTTTTGAATAATGTTGGATTCAGTTTGTGAAACTTTTGTTTTAAATTTTTACATCTATAGCCATGAATTAGATTGGCTTTTAATTTTCCTTTGTATAAACTTCATGGGATGTTGGAGTCACAGTTATCCTAGGTCCTAGACCCTTGAAAATAGTTGTGTTCCTTTTTTTCTATTTCCTGAAAAAGTTTGAATAAGACTTTCTGTTTTTGAACTCACATATAAAACTATGTGGGCCTGTGTCTTCTTTGTAGGAAGATGTTTTTAGAAAAATGCTCGTTAATTTTTTTTATAGTTACTGAATTATTCAGTTATTCTATTTCTTCCTGAGTTTTGATAAGGCATACGTTTTTGAGAAATTTATCTCTTTTGCTGACATTTTTTGCAAATTAATTGGTATAAAGTTGTTGATAATACTTTAGTTTTTGATATCTACTGTATCTGTAGTATGTCTACTTTTTTCTTAGAAGTAATATTTATTTATGCCTTTCTTAATTTTGCTAGAGGTTTGCTCAGTTGATTAATCCTTCCAAAGAACCAATGGATAGCTTTGTTCAACCCCTTATTTTGTTTTATAGTTCATTAATTTCTGATCTTTTCATTTCTTTTATTTGCTTTAGGTTGTTTCTGATGTTTTCATAAATTCATAATTAGGATGCTTAATTCATTAATTTTAGCCTTTCTCCTTTTTCTTATAGTACTTTTTTTAAGCTGCTTTCCTGAAACTACAGGTTTTAATATGTAGTAACTTTCTTATTTTTTATTTCTAACATTTAAAATTTTCCATTAAGATTTATTCTTTGTCCATGTGTTATTTAGAAGTGTGTATGTGTGCACATGTGCATTTATATGTGTGCAGGGACACATACATATGTGTTCTCCAAACACACAGGGTTTTTTCACTTAACCTTTTCTTAATGATTTCTAACTTACATTGTGGTCACACAGTTTCTAGAGTCTTACTTTTTGGCCTCGTATGTAATCAGTTTTATACGTGTGTATTTTCCAGGGGTTACGTGCAGCACTTTATCTGCCCACACGTTCAGCTCACCCTTCCCACTTGCCTGACTCCTGCTCAGTTTGGACTTTCCCCGACTTCCTTGATCCTAATTAGTGCCCCTCCTAAATGTTCTCATGACCTTCTTGATATACTCCTATTATAGCATTTATCACAGTGTATTGTGTTTCCTGGTCTTTTTCCCTTTCAGAAGAGAGACTAAGGGCTCTTTGAGGAAAAGGGCTCATTGTCTTTTTAGTACTGAAGTGACAGAGTGATAGTGCCCCAACCACTCTGTATGGTAACTTCTCTTCACCCTTCAAAATCCCACCTTCTCACGATCCCCTGCCCCCAGGCCCATCTTCCCTGGGTTAGACATTTTTCCTACTAACATTGCCACAGGCAATGGGATGTGTTGTTCTTTTGATTCTCCAAATTAGCCTGATTACCCCCAAGGCCATCAAGACTTTGGGGGAGGAGAGACTTTTTCTTGGAAGCCGGAACAAAGTTACATTCTGCTCGAATTACTAATCAGTTAAAGCCTTATGATACTGTACAATGAAATTTATTTTAACCCAAACTGAATATCGTATTACTTTTTGATGAATATTAATTATTATGAGTAATTGAAAATGCAAAAAAAAAGAAATTAATCTTTCCAGTTGACAGGATAATAGATAGTAAGCTTTTACTCTACCTGAAAGAAGACAGAGTAATGCTTTTGATATTTTTAGTGAAAATCTGGCTCAGACCTCCCTCTGCTGCCTGTATTTCAGGTTGTTAATGTTGCTAAAAACTTCCTGACATACGAAAACTGCCTAGTGGAGTATAATTATGAAAGCCCAATTAAAAGTTTAAAAGTATCCATATTAAAAATTATTTTATTCTCTGTGGAAGACTTGGGCACATCATTAGTCTTCCCAATATGCACTTAATTTTTACCTAAATCTAAGGAGTACCATCCGTACCTGTCCTGCCAGAAAGTTCTTGCCCTTCTAAAAAGATATCCAAGTCTGTTATCCCCAAAAATATTTGTATTTTTATTTGGTTTAAGACTATAGTATTTCTTTGAAGTTTAAAAACTACATATCACAGATGCAAAAAGGATTTGCAGCAACATTTTAAACCAGGAAAACCATTTATGTCTTTACAAAGTAAAACTGCTTTATGAAGAAAGAGAGGCCCCTTTCTTTGAAAATTACTTCCAGAGAGTTTCAGGGCCCAACCACCATTATCATCACTTTCTCTATACAAATGATCGAGTGTAGGCTACAGTCAATTGCTATACAATTTTTTATCCATCAAGGCTTAATGGAAAGAAGTCAGATGAAGAGGAAATGTAAATTCAAAGTCTCAGTTCATGGTCTAATGGCCTATTATTCAGCCTACTTTCTACGTGTGGAAAGTCTTCACTAATACACCATTAAGGATGACGTTAAAACTTCTGATCTGTTCTAGGCTGTAAGTTATGTCTCACATAACAAATTTTACTTGAGCTCCTTCGGGTCTGATATCTGTATCTATAAATATCTCTATGTGTTAGTTATATCCTGCTATAGGAGTGTAATGGTGCAGAGTATAAAAAAATATAGGTACCTTGGTTTGAAAATTTCCTTTGTGAAAATATAAAATTTGACAAGTTAAATAAAAATAAACAGAGGTAGGGGGCAGGAGAGTAATAGAATGGGTTTTAATTACTCCTTTAATGCCAGACTGTCTATTTGGCACAAAAGTAAATCTGCCCAGATGTATTATCAATACCTTGACCTTCCATTCAATGGAGAGTGTGGTCTCCAGACTGACTTAGGTTACTTTCTGAAAGATGCTGCTGTACCACCTCTCTTCATTCTAAAATGTTCCCCTCGGGAAGAGTTTGGGGTCTGCTCTCTCTCATTCTCAACCTTTTCCCGTTACAGGGCATTTGAGGAAGCAGCATAAATCTCTCTAAATTTTCCATTTTGACAGTAAATGCTAGTTTCTAGAACTTTTCATCCAAACTAGAGACTCATTAGCACTTAAAGTGTCTTTCACTAGGAAGTTGCTTAGGGTATTCCTTTCATCATGACCTGGAAGGGAAGTGCAGAATTCCTGGTTTCTGAATTGGCGTATGAAGTTTCCAACTGGGCAAGGAGGCATGAAATTTCTGGCACTGTCTCCTTCCTAACCTTCTCCTATCTGCCTTGCTCTTATCCTCTGATCCCCAGCCATCTCTGGCTCACACTTGACCTCACTCTAAGAGCAGTTCTGGTTGTGGGTAGAGGGTACCTCAGAAGGTCATTGGCTCAGGATGGTACTCCATTCTACCCTGAAATCCTCTGCCTGGTATATGGTCCTCGTCTACCACCCTCTCTTCCGACCACGCCGCCTCTTTGCCTTGGCTCCTGATCCTTTATTCTAACGTCCTTAACCTGGGTCTATCTCACTGGTGTCTTGCACTGTCTCAGCTAAGCTCTTCTTCTTGGACTTGATCTGTGTTCTTCCCCATCTCCCTGACACTGCTTGACCTCTTGTGGGCCTGCTGTGGCTATTTCCACCCAAGACCCCAGGAAAAAAAGACATCTGTGTCCTAATCTCTGTTGTGCTACCAGAAGACTATCTGACTTCAGGCTGAACTGCCCTGGACTCAGTTTTCTCTCTCTCTGTGAGCAGAGGCTGTATTAGGTTATCTCTAGGGTCTCTTAGAATTAGAAAACTCTAGGAGCCAACAGGCCTCTTTCCCACCTCCCTTTACTCTCAATCTTCTGACTCTGTTTCACAGAACTAAGTGCAAAGCACTGTGACATGCAGGTAGGACCCCATCACCCAGTTAGAAAGATAGAAGATCACAACATTTGTCTTTATTTGCACCACATTGTATAATTTACAGAGTGTAAGGCGATGCCTTCAGAATCTTGCTTATGCTTGTGAAGATGTGTCCCCGGCATATGAAGGGAGTTCCTCCACATAAGCAGCAGGAAAATGGCCTTTTTTTCCCTTTAAAGAACCAAACCACCATCCTTCATCTTTCTTCTTGTGTATAGTCACAATGTCACCTGTGAAAATGCACATACATATAGTTAGACAAGTGGGTTTCTGCACTTAAGCATGTGCCCGAGTCTGATCAGTAAGACAGTTTTTAAGGAGATCCTGCTTTCAAGGAGTTACTTGGTAGCATCATTTTTCTGCATGTGATTCAGATGAAGCAAAACTTATTGACCACCTCTGCACGAAGCAGGAAGAATGCAGAGAATATTAAAAAGAGTAAGGTAATGGACAAAAAGTTGTGCCATAAAATAGTTTGATTAAAAACAAAATCGCGGGCTTCCCTGGTGGCGCAGTGGTTGAGAGTCCGCCTGCCGATGCAGGGGACACGGATTCGTGCCCCGGTCCGGGAAGATCCCGCATGCCGCAGAGCGGCTGGGCCTGTGAGCCATGGCCGCTGAGCCTACGTGTCCAGAGCCTGTGCTCGGCAACGGGAGAGGCCACAACAGTGAGAGGCCCGCGTACCACAAAAAAAAAAAAAAAAAAAAAAAAAAAATCGCTTTGGATCCTATGTCCTCGTGCTGCCTGGCTCACTTTGGATAGAGGTGATGGGTCATCCCCAAACTCTTTCTTGGTGTCTATGCTTTAAGGGTTCCTCATGTTGGTGGCCAAAATAGTTTGCTATGTTGACTACTAAGAGTATGTCTCAGCTTCCAGACTTTTCTTTAGATCGAGGCAGCTTCTCTCCATTATATGAGCCAGCTTCAGAGTCCAAAGTTCCAACTCACAGCTTTGCATGACAATATAACTCCCCATTCAACAATGTAGATAATTTGAATAAAATATCAATTTGAGGACAATACTCCTTTAAAGCAACGATTCAAATAAACAGAATTCCTAGGAAACCCATGGCTCTTCTCTAATTCTCTATTAAAAAGAAAAAAAGCACATTATTCCCTGTCTTGTAAGAGAGAGTCCTTTCTCTCTGGCTGCTTCCTGTACATCAAAGTGGAAATATCCACTTCCTTAAGGATCCAAGAGCTACTTGATCTTTAAGCATCATCATGAGGTCATTTTCAGTCTTTCTTTCTTTCATTCTTCTCCCCAGTAATTTTCTTTCTAAGGCAAAGGAGACCACTGATCCCCCTTCTATCTCTCCTTAGTCACATCACTATTTATTCTTGCAGGAGATCATTCTCAGTCTAAGGTCTCCGTCTAATGAGTTCTCTCAGGTCAGTAGATTGACACAGCCTACTATCGGAATTCAAACGAATAACTTAAAATTTTATCGCCAGCTTCCCTAAGTCTCCAACGAACGTCTCGTTCCATTTAAAGAACCCACAGGATATAATGTGTAAGTAGGCTTTGCAACCAACAGAACTGAAGACAAGATGATCAGTTTGTGTTAACTATGTAACTCAGACTTAGGACCCTGGGTTCTAGGTGGCATCTGGGAAGTGTGTTTTAATTCATATGAAAAGTGGGACTACTGCATTTCATTTACTCACTGGTGTAGGTAGCCTTAGGATGACATGATGAGTAACAAACTGACTTCTATAACACTTAAGACTTTTAAATTAAAGGCAACATTGATTTAAGATGCATGCAGGAGAGAGTCTACTTTCCTTTTTTCTTGTCTTTACGTATGTCTGAGCTACAAGAAAAAGTAACTGCCTGGAGAACTCTGACTGGCAAACTGAAAAGCAAGCACCTATGAACCAATAGCAAATACGTGGTATCCCTGTTGTTTGGCTGCAAAATCCATCTCAACTTTCTGTTGGTTCTGGGCACCATGTCCTGTTCATGGATTATAAATTTTCTCCTATGACACAATTCTTTCTCACTAACCATTTCATTTCCAGATCCCTGCCTTAGCTTAACATCCAAATGTGGCTGCTAATTGGACACACAGAGAAAGTTGAGGCTGGTGACTTTTTCTTGTTTAATAATCTTGGGGTCTACACCATCCATTATATAATAACCTTTCCATGTTAAACAAAAATCTGTGACACAAAGAAGGGGGTCCAATTCCTTTAATTGGTCATAAAACCCTTTTTTGAGAGAGAAGTGGGAGAAATATTAAGCTGGGAGTCCTTTAACCCGGTTTCTAGAACTGGCACTTAGACTAAGCCATGAGAGGAAGTCACTTCACATTCTTGTATGTGTAACTTTCTGAAAAGGAAAAAGGTGGGGCCACTTCTCTGATAACTTTCCATTACTGACATTCTACCCCAATGGAGCACTGTGATTAAGAGCGTGACTCTGAGTTTCTGAGTCCAAATCCTGTGCCACTACTGCTAGTGACTTTAGCCAAAGTACTTAACCTTTCTATGCCTCAGTCATAAAATGGGCATAAATAATACCAACCTCAAACGGTTTTTAGGAATATTAAATTGGACAATGTGTTTGCAGCAATGTCTGGCACCTAGTAAACACCAAATATATGTTAGCTATTTTTATCATGTGAGCTTTCTTTTTGATGTGCTTTATCTTTATCTTCTAAGAAGGGTTATTATAAACCTGAACTGCTTTGACTTGGTAATAACTTTTTTTTTTCCATAGAAAACAATTTTATGGTTACCGAAGGGGAAGGGGGTGGGATAAATAAGGAATATGGGATTAACATATACACACTACTATATATAAAAGAGATAAACAACAAGGACCTACTGTATAGCACAGGGAATTATATTCAATATCTTGTAATAGCCTATAATGGAAAAGAATCTGAAAAAGAACATGTATGTGTGTGTATATATATAGATGTATACTTATATTCGTGTGTATATATATCTATACATATATACACACATAAATATATACATATATATGTAACTGAACCACCGTGCCATACACCTGAAAATAACACAACCTTGCAAATCAATTATACTTTGATAAAAAATTAATATATATATATATAAGAGATATTCATTTAGTTAAGAGTAATACATATCCTAGTTTTTAAGACAAACTGCAATTATTTATTTATTTATCTTTGTTCTTCAGCAGACATCTAAGAGGGAAGGAGAAACCAAAGAATAAGTAGTCAGTCAAATAATAGATTTGAACTTAGTCTGATAACAGCCAGGCTATGAATGCATGACCTGGTAATAACTATTAAGGCTAAGACAAGAGTTTTATTCAAGTTAAAAATTTCAACATGGGAAGGCAATTCAACTATTTGAGAATGATTCTTACCTTTTTCCAAATTCAATTCATCATCTTGCCTGGCTTGGAAAGAATATAAGGCCTTGCAAAGACCATTGCCGAGCTGGGTCACACCGGAGGCTGAAAGTTGGATCAAGTTATAATGACTAATGCTGGGTCAGTAGGCAAGATGAATATGGTGGGAAGTGGTCTAGTTTTTCAGCCGTGTAGTGCAGAGCTTAAATATATTGAAATCTTCCCAAAAGGAAAGTTTATAATTGTACATAACATTCATTCTTTGATTCAGTAACCATTTCTGATGTACATACTATGTGGATGAACTGTGTATATTACATAATCAAAAGCTCTAACATAGAAAGTAAGTCTGGACAAGAAGTTACTGTAGTAGTAATAATAATGATAATTTTAAATTGTTTCCCATGTGAACTTAATCAACATCAGTTAGCTAAGCTGTGTGGTAACTGTATTCATGTTTTGGAAAACCAGCACCAGTTTTGCCAATCAGGAATAAATAGGAGACACTTGGAGCAAGTGCTTCCTCCATCATCCCCAGGTACTTAGGGAACTGTTTCTCAAACGATGCAACCACGAGTCTTTAACATACCACGTGGACTACAATGGCCTGGGTTTGATTGAAACTTTTTTGCCAAGTTCTAATCAAGAATCTAGAGAGTCAATGTTATGGTAACTATAGTTGAACAATGATGGATAATGACAGGTGCTTGCATGTATGTGTGTGTGTATGTATGTATGTGTGTGTATATGTATGTGTGTTTCTGTGTGTGTTGAAAGGTAAAAGGCAGTGGGGTGTGGATGGAAAATGACTAAAGTCAGGTGGCTGAACACAGGGGGTGGGTAGGCCTTGGGATTACCGTGTTTCCTGAACAGGGGTTGGGATTTGCATGGCAGTTTGGAGGAGGCTGTGGAGACAAAGCTGTAGAGTCCTCCCAATGTTTCCAGGCTGAGTGTGTGGGCAGCAAATTGCAGGCTGTCTGAATAACATGGATGCCAGTGACTGGAGGTACCTTCTCATATTAGACAATTCTTTTCCCAACCCTCCAATCTTCTTGAGTCCTTCCCACCTTTTGGATGATATTTGCACAGAAAGCTACACATTTTAACAAATTAATCAGTCCTAATTGAAACGTAAATTTCTTTGAGCCGATTTATGTCAATGTGGCTCTGAAAATAAAATATAATTTTGGCAATGTTCTTTACTGATAGGACCCAGCCCCAAATTATTCTGGGCATGAGATTACCTGTAGATGAAGAACTTGGAATTCTCTGCCCACCAGACGATGACCTGCTCACAACATTCTCTAATCTCTTTGTCAGAGAAGGCCGAGATATTTTTACAGAACTATGTGTCTGCTGCTGTTTGAATAGTTAAAAAAAAAAAAAGTCATTTTTAACAACATTGTCATCAAAAGTATTTGCAAAAAGTAACTATTCTGCAGCTGTTTTCCTCAGGAATTTGTTTTTCAATTGTTGGGAGGAGGGTATAAAGAAAAAATTCAATACATTCCTAAACCCTACTCTAGCATGTTCTTGTTTCTGAGACCTTAATATTTTCAGAATTAGACAATTACTATATTATAGCCTGTATTTGCAATTCTGACCTGTACCCCTAGGCCAAATAGTAACATTTACAGCATTACTTCTACAAATTCAACTTGGTTTTAAAGCAAGTGAAATGATCATGACTCCGTGACCCTTTTAGAGCTTGAGTCTCTTAGAAGGAAAACTGTCCCTTCATCACAAGGTGGTTACAGCTCCCTCGTATTGTAGGAAATGGAAAACAGCTACCCGTGTATATTCACACACTCATCAATTCCTAGAGTGTAACACTGGGAAAATTCATGTGTGTGAATTTTTTAAATTGTGCACACGCATTATCTATATTATGTACTATGTTAAATGGATGAGACTACTGCATATCACAAAATCTTACAATTTAGGTCTGTATGAATACTAAGATTTTGATTTAATAGAAATTTTACTATAACAACACGTTCAAAGGATAAAGTGAGAAGTATGAGAAGGAAGAAAGAACCCAAAGTGTTTTTAACTCATTAATTTATATATGAATACAAAGCATGTATTCATTTGTGTTTAGCTCTTGTTACTGTGCTCAAAAAATAATTAAATAAATTTATCTTAAAATTGTGCAACTGGGGATTTGAGCATGTGGCATATATAATTCGTAACAGTTTTTTTGGCCTGTTGCTGCTTTAAGCCATTCCACCCAGCAAGCCCAGTCAAGAAATTATAGCCAACCTCTTAAATGCTTACCTTTTCTTTCCACTTGAAGATGGAGTTACTACAGACATGGTTGGGTTGAGGTCTTTGCTCAAGTTCTGCTAAGACGGATGACAGTTTATAGGCGTTTGCTTGCAAAAGGTTTAGTTTCAAGTTATTCTGTGGATACATCATTTGACCATATGAGTAAACTTCTAGAAAATTTTGAGGCACAACTGCGTGGGTAAAGGGATATCAGGATAACTTCCAAAATGACAAAGAGGTCCAGAAAAATACACATTCAACTCATTTGCAACTCATATGCAGAAAATGCTGAAGAGAGAAAAACAATGGACACTTTAAGCAGTCTAGAGGAAAGCCTTAGTCGTTGAGTGTGTTGTATTCTAGACCCTTGTAATAAGGTAAACCAGAAACCTTGATAGGTATATTACTCAGCATTTTGTGGCAATGAATTGCTTTACTCGAATTTCTGCTGAGGAATGGGGTAGAGAATAATAAGTGTTGATTGCAGAAGGTAGGCTTTCGGAAGGCTTTGAAGAAAGGCAATGGTGCCATGGGCACAACGTAAAGAACAGAAGTGAACTCTTATCAATAGAATCAAACTAAAATGATGTGAGTCAGGGTTTTGTTGTTGATGTTGATGTTATTATTTCCTGAAGAGGTGAGGTCTTATATTACCCAGAAAGTCTGCAGTAACACTTCTGGAAACTAGAAACCATATTCTGGGGTATTTGAATATAAAAATAAAGACTGAGGGCTTCCCTGGTGGTGCAGTGGTTGAGAGTCCGCCTGCCGATGCAGGGGACACGGGTTCGTGCCCCGGTCCGGGAAGATCCACGTGCCGCGGAGCGGCTGGGCCCGTGAGCCATGGCCGCTGAGCCTGCGCGTCCGGAGCCTGTGCTCCGCAACGGGAGAGGCCACAACAGTGAGAGGCCCGTGTACCGCAAAACAAACAAACAAACAAAAGACTGAAACTGAAGCTATTCTCCGAGTCTCTCCTGTTCTGATTTGACCTTGAGCTAGAAACTTTATAATGACTTCCCTGTCAAGTTGTAAATCAAATCATAGAATCTAAATATTGGAAGGGGTCTGCTTATCCAATCTTCTCCTCTCCATTGTCTCTCCCTTTTCCACACCTCCAGCCTGGGGGTTCCTAATCCTAACATCCCAGCCAGGGGATCACAGCCATGGACCAAACACCTCCAGTCGATGGGGAAGGGCTCTAATCCTTGGAACAATCCACTGCATGGTGGGCAGGCTCAGCTAGGATGAAATCAAAAGCTCCCCCATAGCTTCTAGCCTTAGATCTAGTCTGCACTTGAGAGCATCACAGATCAAGTCTCTCTGCTCTGTGGTGCTCCTTCCGGTATCCAAAGTCTCTCTGCTCTGTGGTGCTCCTTCCGGTATCCAAAGACAATATCTGCTCTAAATACCTCCAGTTTCCACAACAATTTCTCAGAGAATATGGCTTGCCAACATTCTTGCTTCAAATATAGCACTTCAAGGACCAAGAGTCAATGAATTAGGAAGAATTTCTGTGAAACAGAGCTTCTCCCTGCAAGAAACCTTCTCTGCATAACACAAGATCAGTCTACCACTATCACGAGTTTCCTTCCATTAGAGGCAGAGGTGCGTGACCGAATTACATGGATATTTGGCATCCACTATTTGAAGGCTCTTATTTGCTCCATCACTAGATCATAAACACCATAAATTCAGGGGTCAGATCATCTCCCATCTTGCATCCTCCACTGTGTGAATCAGGCCAGTTGTGTACCAAGATAATCTTAATAACATGTTCTATGTCAATGACAAAATTTTATGCAAGAACCCAAAGAAATAAACTTGAATCTTAATGCCATCGTAAAATGCTCCATATGACTTTCTTTTGGTAAATATCATTTACATCGAATTAATTAACTAAACATTTTATGCTATCACAGAAAATGTCTAACAGTCTGTTTTATAATTTTATAAAAATTGTAGCCATATGTCACTGCAAGGATATTAGACCTCTGTTCCTAAGTGAACAGAATTCAGGCCTGTCAGGTTTATTTCTGCAACACCACCTCCATTAAAGGAAGCCACTGCTAAAAAACAGATAAACTGTACCTGGCTGCATCTGTCTACTTTTACCAAAGAACTATTGAAATTGCTCATTTGGACAGAATTATTAGGTACCTACTTTTACAAGAGAGTTGTTTAGGCTATGTGCAAGGTAAGGAAAGCTGGTTCAGCTTCCTGGATCCTTCAAAACATTGATAAAATTTTGATCTCTTCCTGAATTCTTCTCAGATTAACCGCAGTCAACTTCCTCTCCAATCACAGCAGAAACCCTGTATCTTGTACACATAGGTCATAGTATCTGTTCATTTTTATTCCTGTTTAAAATTCATGGGCCTTTACTAACTGCCCTTATAATGTGGGTTCTTCTGAAGAGGCTGCATTGCCCACCAATCCCAACAAATGTCTCGGGGCTGCCCTAGTCCAGCCTTTCAGCAAAAAGGCCCAGAGGCACCTCTCCCTGCCCTCCACTGACAGTATGTCCCCTTCCTTCAAAACAACCTTGGCCTCTGAAGTTTTTTCCTTGTTTCTCTGGAAGCTCTTGCCTCACACCCCAGTCGGCCATCTTCCTTCTGTGCGGCCACATCTCTCCTTTCCCGTTATACTCAGAAGACCCTGATGTTAGCTCAAGGATGAATGGAAAACAGCATCTCAATGATAATTACCAGGATTTCAATTCTCCTCTGTGCCCTGTGCTAGCATTTTCTAAATAATGCATCATCCTCACAAAACCCCTTAGGTAGCAACATCCCCACTTTAAAGATGAGAAAACAAAATTTGTCCTAGGTCCCTGTAAAAGGCAGAGCTAGATGCAGGCCTCTCTGAATGCAGATCCTGTGTTTTTGGTCACATCTGTTAACTGGAGTAAAGTACACATGGTCTTCAGACCTTAATTGAATGATTCTATTTGCGGGAATTCTATTTTAGGCACTTTTTCCCCCCCTGGGAGGACACTAAATCAAACATTTCTAAGTAGCTGGATTTTTCCAGATTCCTCAAACCACTTGTCAAGGAGCTGAGCGTACAAGCTCTCCGACTAGACTGTTCTGTGTCATGAGAAAGGAAAGGCAAACAGAGGTCAAATGGTCCAGAAAACAAGCATTCCCAAAATAGCTCCTTCATCATTAAATCTAGGAAACTGCCCTCTGCAAATGTTTACCTCGTCCATTAAGGCTGCTGTGCTTTTTTGGCTCTCTGTGTCTGAGAAGGAGGAGTGGCTGTAGTATGCTTTCAGCATTCGTTCCAGGCCTGAAAGTGAAATAAGGCTGTCAGTCGCTGTTCCTCTGGTCCTAGTGGGACACAACTGGCAGGTGGTTATACTCAGAGGGACCCTGAGCCCAGAAGTGATGCTGGGAGCATTTCCCAAATGGCTGGGGCTGTTTCTGTGTGTACTTGTTACTAAATTTTACTGAATGGGTGACCTGTACCTTCATTTAATGGGATTCGAGAAATGCTGGTGGTTAAGGAGTCTTGATTGTTATTTTTCAAGACGAGATTTTTGCATCCTCCTTGTTGACCCATTCCATGGTGGATTCCTAACATTTACCCCCATGTTAAGCTCTCCTCTGCTGATATTTACATTTCTAAACATTTTGCTCTCTTGGATTTCCTATTAAGTATTACATTGCAGCAGGGTTCTCTGGTCCACATAAAATAAGCTCTACATATCAGAATCATAAAAGTGGAGTTGTTTTTATTACCTGTAACACTTTAGAGCTGCTTCACGTTCTCACATACCTAACGTCTAAGTATAGGATTTAATCTGAATGACTTTCACATCATTCAGGAAGTTAGTTTAAAAAGAAGCAAACAAGTGGTGATCATTCTGTAATGTATAGAAATACTGAATCATTATGTTGTGCACCTAGAACTAATATAGTGTTGTACGTCAATTATACTTCAATTAAAAAAAAAATGTAGGGCTTCCCTGGTGGCGCAGTGGTTGAGAGTCTGCCTGCCGATGCAGGGGACACGGGTTTGTGCCCCGGTCCGGGAGGATCCCACATGCCGCGCAGCGGCTGGGCCCATGAGCCATGGCCGCTGAGCCTGTGCGTCCGGAGCCTGCGCTCCGCAACGGGAGAGGCCACAACAGTGAGAGGTCCGTGTACCGCCAAAAAAAAAAAAAAAAAAGAAAAAAATTTACATACATTTAAAAAATTTAAAAACAACCTATTAGCACCCCCAAATAGAATGAAATAATATGGGGGAAATAAATAAACACGAGAAAATGAAAAGCCTTGTACATAGGAGGTTTACTATGTTTTAAACCTAACGAATTGTCCCTCATATCAGCCAATTTCAGGAACACTGTAAAATGCTACACTTCTGGAAATGGTGGTATAGTACTTGTATAGATCTCACAGACCAGAATGTCATTTTCAATTTTTTTTTGCTCTTTCCTTGGTTTTTCATTTTTCTTTATTCACACAAATTAGGTTTGATATTTGGTCTTTTAAATGAGATGATCTCTGCACCAGTCAGCAAAAGCAGAATCACCCTAATTGTGGATGAAACCTCCGAGTAGAATACTTTCCCTTACCAGGCCAGTCAAAGAGGTAATTACACACCTTCCTGGTCTCGCGAGGCTTTTTCAATATCTTTTTGCAGTCTCAACAGTTTTGATTTTATTGAAGATGCCTGTCGCTCTTTACTCATTGCATTTTTAGGATCTTCTTCCTTTAAGAAAAAAAAAGGAATTTTAACAATTTAAAGGGAAAAAAAGTAAGAGTTGCTACTCCTAGTTGCACTGAGACTTTCACTGACTGTATTCAATTTTAACTTGATGGAAGAAAAAAGTAAAAAAAATTAAAAGCAGGGTAACCTCTGGTTTTCTACAGATTGGTCTACCTTTTCTAGACCTACTGAATAAGAAGACAGCTCCTTGTTTACAACTTGTAAGTGTATAGCTGAGCACTTTCTTTAATAGATAAAAATTATTCTTGGAGCGTGAACGTTACTATAGCTATTTCACAAGAGCATGTGGCTCACCAAGGGAAGGGGCATGAAAGCTTCAAGGAGACTAGCTGACTTAACCAGCACATTTCAGTTGAGGGGAAGTAGGGCAAAGGGTACTCCTTGCAGGAGAAATGACACAAGCAAAGGACAGAGGGAGGGTTGTGTGAAATGTATGGGGAGCAATGAGTACACCAGTTGCTTGAGCAAATGTAGTGGAAGAAACAATTGTCTAAATAGCTTAGGTCAGATTTTCAGGCTGAAGTAGGGATTTTATCATGTAGGTTATGAGAACCATAAACAATAGCAGAGCTTTCGTATGTTAGGACACAGTTTAAATGCCTAGTAACAAGTCAAAGAGCAAATATCCTACAGTGATATGCAACTTAAAATGATTAAAACCTTTATGTGAAAAAAAAAAAGGATGTTAGGGTCAGGTCGGGAGGTGGCTGAACATAAGTGCAGTAGATGGACAGAAACCTTGGAGAAAGAGGGAAAACTGATGACTGAAGATGGAAGTGCAGGAGTCAGGACTTATCTGGTAGGAAGGAGAAAAGCGAGGACCCTGAATATTGGTGGAGAGATTAGCTTTAGATAGACTGTCCTGAAGAAAGAGAAGAGAAGATTTAGAGCAAAGAGAATAATAGTCTTTACAAAAATATAATGTAGGGGCCTCCCTGGTGGCGCAGTGGTTGAGAGTCCGCCTGCCGATGCAGGGGATACGGGTTCGTGCCCCGGTCTGGGAGGATCCCATATGCCGTGGAGCGGCTGGGCCCGTGAGCCATGGCCGCTGGGCCTGCGCATCCGGAGCCTGTGCTCCGCAACGGGAGAGGCCACAACAGTGAGAGGCCCGCATACCGCAAAAAGAAAAAAAAAAAAAAAAAAAAAAAAAAATATAATGTAGAGACTAAAATATTTAATCTACATACTGTAGATTACATACTGTATTATATATTATAAAAATTTTCTCGGGCTTCCCTGGTGGCGCAGTGGTTGAGAGTCCGCCTGCCGATGCAGGGGACACGGGTTCGTGCCCTGGTCCGGGAAGATCCCACATGCCGCGGAGTGTCTGGGCCCGTGAGCCATGGCCGCTGAGCCTGTGTGTCCGGAGCCTGTGCTCCGCAACGGGAGAGGCCACAGCAGTGAGCAGCCCACGTAACGCAAAAAAAAAAAAAAAAAAATTTTCTCTATATCCTTTATTACATGTGACTCTTTGTGATTCTTATAACAACTCGATGAGATTGGTTTTATTTTCCCCATTTTACCTGTGACACTCAGAAATAAATGAAGGCCCAAGACGAAACAGCCAGTAAGTAATTACTGCTGAAACCCAACTCCTGTGACTCCTAATTCTCCACCAGAGTCCACTCCTTCACATGTCTGCCTGAGGCTGAGGCCCAAGCTGACGTTACCTCCGCAGGTGAGCTCTGAGTGAACTGCAAGGATGCTTCAGTCCAACCCTCAGTCCTTCCTTGCTGGAGGAATGCACCTCATAATCTGACTCTCATGCCAATCCAAGACTTCATTTGGTTTCTTTGGGGATGCCTATATTGTTCACAAATATATTTCCACGGATAGATCACTACTGGATCAACTTGAGATAGATTAAACTGCCATCCTTAACTTTCTTAAATTTGTCCTTCTCTTCCAAAAATTTGTCAGAAAGAAGATCAACAATACCAGAGGAGGCATTTAAACTGCAGATACAATCTTTTGAACATGGCCTTTGCAGTAACCTTGCAAATATTTTTCACACTAATCACCAGCCCTCCAATATTCACACTCAGATAGTTCTCCTGTCTTACCCTCATCCATGTAAATTTCATAGCACTCTATAAAAGCCAGTCTACACTTACTGCCAATGACTATAATGTCAGATTTTGGAAGTGTTTTGCTTTAAGAATATTAGGACAATCCTATTCACCCATTTGGAGATACAGTCCATTCTCTTAGACAACAGATACATAGTCGTTAGTTCTGGTGCACTGAAATTTCATAGAAACCAAAAATTCCCATGGGCACATCAAATAAGATAAGCCATTGTGGCTACTTCTTTACATTTCAATAGGAGCTTAGTCAAATTTTCAAGGAGAATGACCCTTATTTTATTGACAGGTTAGCTGATAGAGGCATTTTTACAAGAAAGTAATAGATATATTTTATTGGACATTTTCCCATCTCAAGGATCACCTACACGGTTTGGAAGAAAAAAAAAAAAGGTACTTTCCCCATGTAATCAAATCTTCCTTTCCACTTCCATCTCTACCCTTGTTTCTGCTTTAACAGACATTGCTATTGCTAATTTGCTTTGCCTTTGCCAGGGTCGGAAAAAAAGATTCAATTAAAGAAACAGCCGGCCACTTATTGCTGTTTAGATGGTGGGAAGGAGAAAGCCGGTCGGAATTCATTATTGTGCCGGATCTAACTGCCTTCCCCTCTCCCCTCATCTCTTGTTCCCTGAGTGGGGGTCCTGGGATGTTGGTTTTGGCTATACTTTTACTCTTATAGGAGGACATGACCAGTGGTCCAGTTTTACACAGAGAGGGAGGTGAGCCTCCCAGACTGGACCTTGGAAGTCTGAGTGAAATACAGCAGAGGGACCAGGAAGGAGCAACCAGGATTTTTTCCTGCAGATTTTGGTAATTAATGATCAGCATCTAGAGCACTACAATTGAAACTAACAAGAGGGGAGTGAAGGACAAAATCTTTGAGGCATGACCTGACCCAAGAAGATAAAGAATTTAGCCCAAGAGAGCAAACAGGCAAGATGTCTGGGCTCTGACCAGGGACACTGATCAGTTTTTAGCAAGGAAGGTCATGTGATAGTAGAATCACTCAAATGTCCTCAAAATAAGCCTCTGTAATGGCAATTAATTTATGACAAAGGAGGAAGAATATACAATGAGAAAAATCCTCTTCACAAAATGGTTTTGGGAAAACTGGACAGCTACATGCAAAAGAATCAAACTGGATTACTTTCTCTCACCATATATAAAAATAAACTCAAAATGGCTTAAAGACTTAAACATAAGACATAACACCATAAAACTCCTAGAAGAGAACATAGGCAAAACATTCTCTGACATAAATTGTACCAATGTTTTCTTAGGTCAGTCTCCCAAGGCAATAGAAATAAAAACAAAAATAAACAAATGAGAACTAGTCAAACTTACAAGCTTTTGCAAAACAGCAAAGGAAACCATAAACAAAATGAAGAAACAACCTACAGAATGGGAGAAAATATTTGCAAAAGTTGCGAACGACAAGGGCTTAATTTCCAAAATGTACAAGCAGCTCATACAACTCAACAACAAGCCAACAAACAACCCAATCCAAAAATGGGCAGAAGACCTAAAGAGACATTTCTCCAAAGAAGACATACAGATGGCCAACAGGCACATGAAAAGATGCTCAACATCACTAATTATCAGAGAAACACAAATCAAAACTAAAATGAGGTATCACCTCACATGAGTCAGAATGGCCATCATTAAAAAGTCTACAAATAACGAATGCTGGAGAGGGTGTGGAGAAAAGGGAACTCTCATACACTGTTGGTGGGAATGTAAGTTGGTGCAGCCACTGTGGAAAACAGTATAGAGGCTCCTCAGAAAACTAAAAATAGAATTACCATATAATCCAGCAATCCCACACCTGGGCATATATCCAGACAAAACTGTAATTCAAAAAGATACATGCGCCCCTATGTTCACAGCAGCACTATTCACAGTAGCCAAGACATGGAAACAACCTAAATGTCCACTGACAGACAAATGGATAAAGAATACGTGGTATATATATACAATGTAATACTACTCAGCCATAAAACAGAACAGAAAAATGCCATTTGCAGCAACATGGATGCAACTAGAGACTATCATACTAAGTGAAGTAAGTCAGAAAGAGAAAGACAAATACCATATGATATCACTTATATGTGGAATCTAAAATATGACACAAATAAACCTATCTACAAAACAGAAACAGAATTATGCACATAGAAAACAGACTGGTGGTTGCCAAGGGGAAGGGGGATGGGGAAGGGATGGAGTGGGAGTTTGGGTTAGCAGATGTCAGCTTTTATATATAGACTAGATAAACAACAAGGCCCTACTGTATAGCGCAGAGGACTATATTCAATATCCTATGATAAACCGTAATGGAAAAGAACATAAAGAAGGAATATATATATATATATATATATATATATGTATAACTGAATCACTTTGCTGTGTAGCAGTAATTAATACAACATTATAAATCAACTATACTTCAATAAAAAATAAATAAAATAAAATAAACTCAAAATGGATTAAAAACTTAAATGTAAGACTTGAAACCATAAAACTTCTAGAAGAAAACACAGGCAGAACATTCTTTGACACTGGACTTAACAATATTTTTTTTGAATATGTCTCAGGCAAGGGAAACAAAAGCAAAAATAAACAAATGAGACGACATCAACCTGAAAACTTTTGCACAGTGGAGGAAACGTCAACAAAACACAAATGAAACTTCCAACAAAACGAAAAGGCTACCTACTGAATGGGAGAAGAAATTTGCAAATGATTTATCTGACAAGGGGTTAATATCCAAAATATACAGGGAACTCATACAACTCGACATCAAAAAAACCAAACAACCCAATTAAAAAATGCGCAGAGGACCTGAATAGACATTTTTCCAGAGAAGACATACAGATGGCCAACAGGCACAGGAAAAGATGCTCAACATCACTAATCCTCAGGGAAATGCACATCAGAACCACAGTGAGCTGTCACCTCACACCTGTCAGAATGGCCATCATCAAAAAGACAACAAATAATAAGTGTTGGTGAGGATATGGATAAAAGGGAACTGTGGTACATTGTTGGTGGAAACTACCATACAATCCAGCAGTTCTACTCCTGGGTATATACCCGACGAAAGCAAAAACATTAATTTGAGAAGATATATGCACCCCAGTGTTCATTGCAGCATTATTTACAATAGCCAAGATATTGAAGCAACCTAAGTTCCCATCAATAGATGAATGGATAAAGACGATTTGTTATATATATAATGGAATATTACTCAGCCACGAAAAAGAATGAAATCTTGTATAATCCTCTAATTAGGATAAAGTTTTTCAAAGGCAAGGACCAGAAAGGATGTTGACAATAATTTGCACCTCCTAAGATTCATGCCTCTGTGTGATCCATTCCCCTTGAGTGTGGGCTGTTTATTGACTTGCTTCTAACAAATTGAATCTGATGAGATGCCACTTCTGAGATTAGCTTATAAAAGACTATGCTTCCATCTTGGACACTCTGGCTCTGTCTCTCCTGCATTGCTAGTTCCGAGAGAAGCAGGCTGATATGCTGTGAGCTCTCCATAGATGGAGAGACCCACACGGCAAGGAACTGGTATCTCCAGCTAAAACCGTTCCCGAGGACCAGAGGCTTGCCATCAGCCACGTGAGTGAGCTTAGAAGCGAATCATCTCCCAGTAGAGCATTGAGATGTCTGCGGTCCCGGCTGACACCTTGATTACAGCCCTGTGTGGGACTCGGGCACCCAGCTAACCCACACCTGGATTTCTGACCCACAGAAACTCTGAGATAATAAATGTTTGCTTCAAGCTGTTGAGTTTGGGGGTAAGTTGTTATGCAGCAATAGACAAACCAATGTGATACACAGTGATTATTTATAGAGTGTGAAGATTCAGTCTTGGGGGGAGGGACAGATCAGGAGTCTGGGATTGACATGTACACACTGCTATATTTAAAATAGGTAACCAACAAGGACCTACTGTATAGCACAGGGAACTCCGCTCACTACTCTGTAATAACCTAAATGGGAAAAGAATTTATAAAGGAATAGATACATGCATATGTATAACTGAATCACTTTGCTGTACACCTGAAACTAACACAACATTGTTAATCAACTATGTTCCAATATAAAATAAAAATTTTTTTAATTAAAAAGGTAAATGAAATAAAATATTTCCTTCAAAAAAAAAAAAAAAGATTCAGGCTAAAACCCTGTTTGGAGTTCTTCCCTTGCAGAGAAAGCCAAAGACAGGTTTGCATTACCCAGTCTGTAAACCACAGAGTTTTTAAATTTATACGGACTGTGAAAAAGTCAATATTTTTGTTTCCTAAACAATACGTTTCCTTTACAATTGCTCTCAATTCTTTTCAAAATGAATCCCTCAGTATATGACTGACTAAGGTTTCCCATGAATGAAACTTCCTTCCATCCCATACTTACAAAGTAATCTGTTAATAGGAACTCAGATTTATTTTCTGTAGATAAAACTGCGGTTTCTTCCACGAGAGCCTGGATATCATTTTCGACATCTATCTTGCTGATGGCACAGTGAATCTGCGTGTGGCACTGCAATGCCGAGGAAAGCAGAACAAGGTTGCAGAGGACATGTTTCCTGTATGCATGCTCTTACCATGCATACCAGAGATGGCAAATTCTTTACTACTCACTGTGGTCAGGGTTTGGCCAAAAACAGAAATATGTTGGGAGTACTGGTTTAAGTTATTGCACAAGAGTTGAATTCTTTCCTTCTCCAGCTCCAGGGTGCTCTGAGAAGGATGAAAAACGAGATTAGATCAGCCCACTGTTATACAAAACTGAAGTCACCCACTAAGCACTAACACAACGAAGAAAGTCTGAGGGAGCCGTCCTGTTTGTGCCTCTTGATTACATTATATCCACATCGTGGAGGGGGGTAGTTTCCCAGGACAGGAATGTGATTTGATGTCTGTCTTATTTTATTCTCCATTAGGATCAATTTAACTCATACACTTTCTCCAGGCTTTTGTGGGCCAAAAAGCACATAGGTGGATGCCACAGGTTACCTGATGTTCACAAAGAAGGGGGAGAAAGGAATCATTTGAAAAGAACCTGTGGGTTCCAACAAAAGAATGAAGCCCAGTAAAACCCATGTCTGTATCTTGGAAATGCAGTCAGACACTAAGTATTTCTAGAATTGTTTGCAGCACATACAAGGCGTTCTGCCGGTTCCGGCAGGGACAATGATGATGAGATGCAAATTCTCTGCTTAAGGAAATTATGTGATGAGAGCAGAAGCTTAAAGTCTGATCCATTCATCATCCTGGCCTAAAATGAGGCCTGGGGGTCAGAGACCACTCTTGGAAGGTGGCAACACAGCCTCCCTGTTTTGTGCGGGATGACAAAAATTCCACTTTTAGAGTTTTATGGCTTTTAGCTAGGAAGAGTAAATAAAGTAAGGGAGGTCCACATTTGCCTTGTCAGCCATTAACATTTTAGAAGAAGTTAGTTATTTGACTCTCACCCCTCACTGCTAGCTGAGCTACAGACTGTTTGTTTTGAGGAAATACAGGGACGCTCAGCGACTAGGCATTGTCCAAGAAGGCTGGGTCAAGTGGAAATGCAGGGGGCATTCCTAAGCCTTGTGAGGGCCATAGGAGGCTGCTGGGTATGTGCCCAGAAGCCCGGAGGCTTTGACAGAGGTGGCAAGTGTCCAAAACAACATGCCTCATCCCGTTTCTGTAAGGACAAGGCCTGGGCTTTCCCCCTTTACCCAGAGGCTAGGTTGGTTCCTTTCATACCCGCCATCCCACCCTGCTTCTTTCCACACAGTAAAGAGTACTCATCAATAGTCCTTCCTGAGAAAGAAAGCCTTCTTGGGCAAATTGGTGGGTGGCATTATCGTGGAAGTAAGAAGGGCGGACTGCGCCTCAAGGCCTTTGGTAGGGTGGAGGTGGGGAGACATCACAAAGGCCACTGGCTTCTCCCATCCTGTCTTTCAGCACGCCTGCAGGGGCCACTAGCCTGTCCAGCCTGGTGTTCCTTTATACCCTCGTGTGTAGACTGCATTCACATCCTGCTGTTATTTAATCTATGGTATATAATCATTAAATTTTCAAAAAATTTATTTGTGTAATAGTTACATAAAGTTAACCTGTTAACCATTTTGAAGTGTACAGTTCAGTGGCATTAAGTCCGTTCACATCGTTGTGCAACCATCACCACTACCCATATCCAGAACCTTTTTCATCTTGCAAAACTGAAACTCTGTACCCATTAACAATAATTCCCCATTCTCTCTCCCCTCATCTCCCCTGGCAGCCACCATTCCACTTGTTGTCCTCCATGAATTTGACTACCCTGGGTATCTCTTATAAGAGGGATCATACAATATTTGTCCTTTTGTGTCTGGTTTATTTCACTTAGCATAAAGTCTTCAATATTCATGCACATTGTAGCCTGTGTCAGAATTTCCTTCCTTTTTAAGGCTGAATAATGTTCCATTGTCTGTACTTACCACACTTTGTTTACTAGTATATAGTCATTTTAATGCTGTTATTAAATGCAAGTGGTAAAAAGCTGGCAGTAACTGTGAACATCTATGTCAACCACATGCAGATTTCAATTCTGTACCAAGTGTCCCGACATTTGAATCAGGAAGCCTAGAGCTCTGTTCCCTCATGGCTACCTTTTTTGTCTAGTCAGAAGCTGCACAATTTTTGTAAGTCAATGGGAATGAAATACTTTTGTTTCTGCTCTTGGTCTCCTGAGTTTTTATCCAAAATCTCAAGTACCAGCCATTTGAATGTGCCCTCTGTCCCCCAGGTACAGGATTAAAGACACAGAAGAGCAGCCTAGTAAATGTAATGCTTCATCAAAGGGCACAAATCATATGCCTCCTCTAACAAATATGTAAAATAAATTCTGCTCAGTGTCTTGGACCTCAAGTGGGACAGTCTTCAAAAAGAAAGAGTATTTATACTATGGGAAAAGATCTAGAAAGTTCTAGTTTAGCACCCTGAGCAAAGGACAGGACAGAAAAAAGAAGTCAGGTTTGGGGAACACGCTGCATCCCTGCTGGGCAGCTGTTTCTTTACTGTGACAAGTGCTGAGCCATTAGCATCAATCTGAGACTAGAATAACCAGTGTCCCTTGGTGGCGATGGCAATATTTAAAAGATTTTAATTTCATTTCAGGGAAATCATTAAGATGATCTATGTCTGCTCGTGAAGAGAGGCTGAGATAAATTCCACTGTGTGAAGGGGAAATCCATATCTCATTTAATGAATTATTGCTTTCTATTATTCCTTTCTAATTGCTTTCTATTGCGTTCTTTTTGTATAAAATAGGTCATTGAGGGCCTCCCTGGTGGCGCAGTGGTTGAGAGTCCGCCTGCCGATGCAGGGGATACGGGTTCGTGCCCCGGTCTGGGAGGATCCCATATGCCGCGGAGCGGCTGGGCCCGTGAGCCATGGCCTCTGGGCCTGCGCGTCCGGAGCCTGTGCTCCGCAACGGGAGAGGCCACAACAGTGAGAGGCCCACATACCGCAAAAAGAAAAAAAAAAAAAAAAAAAAAAAAATAGGTCATTGAGAAGCAAGATACTCTGGAGGACTTCCAATTATCCTCCTGTGCTTTCATAATAGCACATGAGAGGCAAGTGGGATCAAAGAGTTATCAAGAAGAGTAGATGGAGAGGCTGTCTGGGGCCCAGGCTTCATGATGATTCACACTCTTCATTCATTCTTTTCACTTCCTGCTGTCCTGACCTTCTGGTTTGTACTACCCAGAGAGATTGGAGTGATTTCATTTTCATCTAAATTGTTTTCATAAAACTGATCAAAGAAGTACCTTGCTTTTTCTAGAGCATGGACTCTTAAACTTTAGTACATCTAGAGATCACCTAGACCCCTTCCTAAAATCATTCAGAAGTTCTGACTTACCCCGTCTAGGAAGGCACTCAGGAATCTGAATTTTAACAAGCACCCTAGACATTGTCTTGGGGCCATAAAGGGCTACAAGAAAATAAATTTTAAAATCATTTATAATTCTTCCACCTAGAGATGACCACTGTTAACATTTTGATGTATTTTAGTCTGTCGAGGAATGTGTGTATGTATGATTTTATCTTCCTAGTTATCAACCAAATTATTCAAATTGGTATCCTGTTTTTTCACTTAACATTATACATAAGCAGTTTCCAATGTCACTAGTCTCCAAAACACCATTTTAATTAATAGTGCCTTGTGTAGAGTGTATTGATTTATTTAGTCATCCCCTTAATTTTGGCCATTTGTATTGCTTCTTCCCTTTTACTTTTAATGTAGTTTGAACAGAAACCTGTATTTTGTTGTTTCATCTACCTCCTCAAGATGGATTTATGGAAAGGAAATTAGGTTTTTCAACCGAGGTTCTAGGAGAGAATTAAACCCTAATGTCCTAAGGCATCTGTTATCTGCAATGAGTTACCATTTCTTCTCTGCATCTAGAGGGTATTAGTCACTACCATCCTTGGGGAACTGAGAAAACAGTCACCCACATTATTTTCTGTGTTCCGTGGTTCAGATGAGGAACACTAGTTGATAATGTGACATTTTTAAGACTGTTTGCATTTATTGCAAAAGCCTTTCTAAGATAATTCCTCTAGTAAATACTAACAGTACCAAACATTTGATTTGTGGTCATTTTTGATAGAGTGGCTATTATTATCATTATTATTATTATTTGGCCACACTGAGCAGCTTGCAGGATCTTAGTTCCCCAACGAGGGACTGAACCTGGGCCCATGGCAGTGACAGCATGGGTCCTAATCACTGGGCCACCGGGCTATTATTTTTCAAAATATATTATAGGTTATTTTTAACAACTGAATTGTTTCTTCTTGGAAGGTAGGAAATGTGGCTTGAACATAGAATAATTATGAAGTATTAAGACTAATTTTGACCTGTGGTTTGTGCAATTGGTTTCATTACTTAATAATTGCACTTGAGACTTTACAGTATCTAGTAAACTACCTTAAGCATAGTTCAATGAATGTTCTCTGAAAGAATCTGTGAATCCAATCTGCAGAGTAAGAAGGGGTAAGAGGACACTTCATAAGACATTAAAATACATTCTTATATTCCATTTTTACAGAAGAATGGTGGGAGAATGGAGAAAAATATGAAATGGAACAACCCTGGTTGACCCATCTCCACTTTCCACACTTCTAATAAAATTCCATTTTAATTGAGTTCAGCCCGCTTTTGTTATGTGTCTTCATGAATATCACATTTTACTCCTGTTGTTTGCAAACAATAGAGAATAAGGAATACATAGTGTAATATGTGAGTCAATGACTTGTTGGTATAGACTGAGTATGTACAAGCCAACGAAATACTAAGTCAGGGAATCCTTATTGGTTATGGTGAGGCAAGGATTACTCAACAGGAGTATCTCAAGTGGGTCTAGTAGGGTTTGGTTTGGCACTCAGGGGGCAGAGGCTAGCTCTAAGCAAGAGGATAAGCTTAGAACTTAAACTTAGAACTCTTATGGGAGTAAGAGGAATTGTGTGAACTCAAAGGTACAGAGGGGAGAAATACCAGTGGCCCCCAGCATGGTGGTAGCAATAAACCAGGAAACAAAGAGGATGAAAGGAAAACTTTCTTTTTTTATGGAGATTCTTACTTCTAGTAGATTCTCCACTTGATTTGGATTCTAATTTAAAAACCTAGAGTCTTAAATATTTTTAAAGCTCAGTTGAAAGAAGCTCTTTTGAAATGTAAGTGATATACATCTTGTCACCATCACGAAGACTTTATAAGCGAAGAAGATAATTTCCATACCTTCAACATAAAAGTTGGGACTGCTGAAAGCAGGCTGGGGTGGAAGGAGAAGGTGGAGGAGGACCCTAACAGGAGAAAAGGACACCGAGAAAAAGGAAGGAGAGACCTAGTAAGAGCCTCTGATAAGGGTCCTTAGTAACAGCAATACCTAACACATCTTGAAGACCAGCTAGAAGTCCGCTACACCAGGAATCCTGGCAGCCATACCAGTAAGAATCATAATTATCTCCCGTTGTTGTGATATAGATAGAAAAATGAGATGGATGGAGACATCTAGGTTAAGTGTTTTTCTCATAGCCCTTGAAGGGTGCCTAGAAGATAGAATGGGAGCAGTGATTTCTCTCCCACACAAAGCTCTTTGGAAAAAGAAAGGTAAAAAAAACGTGAATGCATAACTTACCTGGAAGCAGTTTTCCAGTGTATTCTCCCATTTCAGTCTGATAGAACAGCTGGCCATGTTTTTTTGGTAGTAATTTTCATCTTCTTTTGACAACTTCTCAGTTGATTTTTTCAGTTTACTGAGGAGCTAGGGTAAAACATCAGTGTCACATATTCATGAACGCATTTATGAAAGCCCTTTGTAATTCTGGAGAAAGAATTATATGCATCCCAATGATGAGTTTCTCATCTCGCAGCTAAAGTCATAAACAGTGACTATAGATGACAAAATCAAAGACCTTTCTCAGAAAACAGGGATGTCAGGACTGAAAGGAAACCCAAGAGCCTTTCAGTAGGATTCCTTCCATTTTTCACATGAGGAAATTGAGGTCCTTAAATATGATGTGATATGCCTATTTTCATCAGATGAAGGAAGAGGCCAAATGACAGGTGCGGAGAAGCAAGTACAGATCAGGAACCTCCAACTCAAGACTGTAATCTACCAATGATTCCCGTTCTCTTATTTCGTAAATCCTTCAGGCCTCCACATTTCTTACTGGGGCAGGTAGAGATTTGCACAATCAGATAATTTCTAAAACTAGCATTAGGCGTGGAGACCATCCTCTCACTTCACTTTCACTATTTAAACTCTGCAATATAACTCTGGAATCAGACTTCAGGATTAGAGTCCTGGTTCTGACTACAAGTGAGTTACTTAAACTTCACAAGCCACAGTTTTCTCACCTCTGTGATGGGGACAGTGATGCTCCCACTTCACTGTGTTGCTCTGAGGAATCAAGCAGGTGATACAGGTAAGGAACAGGGCACACTGCTTGACAGTTAGTATAGCATTCAAAGACTAGTGAGTGTTACTATTACTAGTGAAGAAAGAGCCTGAGATACATGCCATTGTTCACTGCAAGTTATGGACAGCTTGACAGATGCTTTCCTGTCATCCTGACCCCCAGTGATATGCTCCTTCACAAAGAGCCCCTTCTGGCCAGTCACCAAAATTGGCCATCCTGACTGTGAAAATCAAAGTAATACAAAACTCTCTGGATCAGGGTAGTTTGAATTGAATTCTCAAAATGCTCAGACACATAATTTCACATCTTTGAGAAAAGAAGAAGTTGTATTACATGAATGATTCTCAGACTTTAATATGCCTGGGAATGACCAGAGATTTTTGGAAAATTGCAGATTTTCAGGGTTCCACCAATAGCAACACTGATTCAGTAGCTCGGTAGTGGGATCAGGAAATCTGAATTTTCACTGCCTCCTCAGATGATTCTGATGCAAATGGTCCTCAAGCCACAGTTCAAGGAGCACCAAGGAGTCCTGTGATTTAAGCAGTTTAGGATTTTCAAGGACAGAGATCAAGGTTTTTAAGAATGCTCCTCTTTATGTTTAAGGACATTTTGACTAACGTTTCAGTAATGAAGAACATTCATCCAAAATGCTGAATATTAACACCACTCACTTTATTATTCCAGTTGATATGCTAGCCATTCAACTGTCCCTCAGCTCTGATATATGACCTACCCAGGACACGGTTGGTTTTGTATATCAAGTGTAATGAGCCGTTTATCTATAGAGATATGAGCTTGTGAATTTTAGCCTGATAATGATACAGAGAAAGGGTTGAATGTGCACCATGGCTATACTTGGCTAAGTCATTGTTCTTTGATTCTTATTGAGTGTGCCCAGCAATGAGAACAGAGTCAGTCTGGAGACTGATTGCACAAATCTCTACCTGTCTTGGTAAGAAATGCCAAGGTCTGAAGGATTTACAGAATAAGAGTACAGGAATCATTGATAGATTACAGTCTTGAGTTGGAGGTTCCTGATCTGTACTTGCTTCTCCTCACCACTCACGTTCATCAGCCTACACTCTATAGCTATTGACTAGAAGTTTCTGCTCAGCAAATTTACAGCAAATAACCCCAAACAGATACAGAAGAAGAATAGAGACTCTTATATTCTTATTTAAGGAACTTCTCAGAAACTTTTCCTAAAATTTGTCACAGCAAATAACCCCAAACAGATACAGAAGAAGAATAGAGACTCTTATATTCTTATTTAAGGAACTTCTCAGAAACTTTTCCTAAAATTTGTCAAAGATTAAATACTTTTTCTTTCCTCTTTTCTTTCTCTTGGAACAAACATCGATTCATTTATTCATGAATTCATTCATCAAACATTTCTTGACTGCCACACCATGTCATGTACTAGACACTGGGAATAGATAAAGGAACGAGATAGGCTCCCTCTCTAGTCAAGGACACACACAGGCCATTGTTATCCTGTTTGATAGATCCCAAGATGATAAAAGTATTCAGGTGTCACAGAGTGGGTACTCAACAGAAATGATCCCTGTGTGAATAAACCTAAAATGAAAGTAGGAATTGGTGAGGCAAAATAGCATGACATGATACCAAAAAAGATTTTTGGTGAGGTTGGAGCACACAGTTTGAGAGAAATAATAGCAAGTGAATATGCTGAAAAGTTAAGCAAGGGCCAAGTCAGGGAGGGTCTTGAGGGCCACATAAAAGAGTTTGTGCTTTATCCTGAGGTCACCTGGAAACCTTTGAAGGCTTTTTAAAGGAGAATAATATGCTCAGATTCGAGTTCCAGAAAAGTCAGCTTGGCTTGTGTATGGGGAATAGATAAGGAGAGGAAACACTGAAAGCCAAGACACCAAGTTGTCAGTTGGAGTAACCCAAGCAGTGATGATGGTGGCCTGGGAGAGAGTAGTGGCAGCGGGGATAAATATAGGTAGATAAATTCAGGAAGTATTTGGTTTAGGACTTAGAATTGGGAAGATATGGTAGATGGTGATATTCAAATATATAAAAAACAGAGGAATAAAAAAATATTTTTGGTAGAGGGAAGTGATGGTTCCGATTTTGGATATTGAGTTTGAGATGCCACAGAGCATTTCAGAGACTGGTTTGGGCTGGAGATATACATTTGGGTATTGTCAGCAGAGACGTGGTAGCCAAAGCCTTGAGAGTATATTTGTTGAGTATGTGCTATGTATTGAGCCCTTGATATTGAGAGTACTGTGTGGGACACTGGAAATATGATGCCGAATAAAACAGAATGAGGCCCAGGAGAGAAATCATCAGGCACAACAATATAGAAAGTTCAGGCAGAACGAGGGAAGTCCATAAAGGAGCTTAAGAAAAAATTGACAGAAAGGAAAACCAAAAGCGTAAGATGTCGTTGTAGTTAAAAGAAGAGAATGCTGCTAGAAGGGGAAACTCAATGATGCTTAATGCTTCCAAGAAGTTAAATAAAGTCAGAACTGGAAAGCACCATTAGCTTTAGCAACAAGGACCACGTATTCAACGGCAAGAACATTTCTAGCGAATTGGTGGGGAAAGCTTGGCTGGTGGTTTGAGGAGTGAACGGGAGATGAGGAAGTGGAGACAGAGCACAGATAACCCTTTCAATAAATCTTATTGTGAAAAGAAAGAGATGATGATATCTGGAGAGGAGCAGGAATAGGAATATCAGGGAGACAAAGGGTGTCTCCCTGATCCTTCCTACTCTCCCAAGATAGAGGGAAGTTGAAAAGGCTGATGGGAAGCAATCCTTAAGATACAGGAGAGAAGGGAATAGTCCAGGGAAGGGCCTCTGAGAGGAGGCTGGGATGGGAATCAGAGCACAGGATGAAGAATTGGCCTGTCGCATTGCACATAGGACTTCAGTAGGCAGGTGGCTCTACTGACTTCTATTTACTCTGTAACGCTGGAGGCAAGATGGTCTGCTGAGGGTGGGTGGTGAGGATGGAGGAACGAGAAGAATGGAGGTGTAGATCAGCTTCTGGCGAGAACAAGGATTGCTGAGCAGGAAAACAGGAAGGATTGCTGAGCAGCACCGAACCAGCCCGGCTCAAGTGGGAGATCACGGGCACGTCTTTGTGAGATGCAAATATGAACGCCGCCTTAGGCGTTTAGCTTTAGGACTAAAAAAGAGAAAGCTACCAGATAAAGTGATGACGATGGTAGGGGTCTGTGATGTAATGACAGCCAAGGGCTATGGTGGACAGGACCAGGTGGAGGAGGGCAGGGGAGGATCATGAACTTCCGCCTCCCAGGGAAGCTGCTAATGAGGGAAGGAAGCAAAAATTCACCACTTAGCTGCCCATGCTTTTGCCTTTGTCATTCCTCGACATCAATAAAGAATAGCTTCTAATGAGGGCTCCAAGTGCCTACAATGAGGTCCTGGAGCTTAGGTTTTTAACTTACTTTGGTTTTGCCTCCTCTTCGGAAGCTGTCTCATTATTCAGTAACTGTATGATCATTTCAAACTGTGAAGATTGACACAAGAACCTTGTAATATCTTGCTAACAATGAATTTAAGTTATTCAGCTGATAGCTTCCTCAGATGAAATAATAGAGTTACTTGGCAACGACAATTCTCTTTTTCTTTTAAGAATGTTTTGGGTTGCAGTGGTGCTGTCTGCACTTCCTTAGGGGGACTCCATCTCTGGGGGAAGATATTGACTATTTCAACGGTTTCCAATCTGGGGCACATACCATAAGGGGTGTCCAAGATATTCTAATACTCCAATATTAGTTGTGTTCATTTTTGCCTAAAAAGAGTGTTCAAGCTTACTCTTATTCAATATATGAATTGATATTGGTGCCTACGTGTGGATAGTTGAGGATTCTGAAGTGTTCTGGAGGGAGAGTGGGCATTTTATAACATGAGAAGCTGATGTGGGTCCCGCAAATGCTGTCACTCTCAACATCCTGGGACACGTGCCCATCGGCAGGAGTCTGGATCATATGGATTTACAGATTTATTATCCACTTTAATTAGGTTAACACACACAAAATGAACACATGCCTTAAAAAAATTTCTGCTACGAAGCTGTAGATTGATGTTAATACAAACAATGCAAGCACAAGAAAGCCACAGGAAAACGCCAGAGCTGACGCTTTCTCCTGCTCCCAATTACAGGTGCATCATCACCCACATGAAAAGCCAAAAACTGGGCTTCCCTGGTGGTGCAGTGGTTGAGAGTCCGCCTGCTGATGCAGAGGACGTGGGTTTGTGCCCCGGTCCGGGAAGATCACACATGCCACGGAGCGGCTGGGCCCGTGAGCCAAGGCCGCTGAGCCTGCGCGTCCGGAGCCTGTGCTCTGCAACAGGAGAGGCCACAACAGTGAGAGGCCCACGTACCGCAAAAAAAAAAAAAAAAAAAAGGCAAAATCTGGCATGATCTAGTGACAGCTGATGAGAAGTTGACCAAAAAATTGACATTATCAAGAAGACATACTAGAAATACAAATTTATATTTACTATGAGTAAGGCTGAGCCTTGCCCCACATGTATATTTTGTCTGTATATGTCACTTAATGACTATATGAAGACATCATGATTAGCTAATCACTGAAAATATTATTTCATTTTTACCACATCCTTCAAATATTTCTACTTTTTTATGTTGTATAATGTTCATACATTAGTTTAATATAAAAAGTATTCTATATAATATACAAGATAGGTAAAATACATTATATAATACATTATGCTATGTGTATATATTTTTTACTTATTTGGGGTGTGAGCTGAGAGATGTTTAATCGGGCTCCTTATCAAAAATATTGGACACTACTGGTTTAATTTGTCATCCGTCAATAATACCTTTTAAAAATATATAGGGACTGGGACTTCCCTGGTGGTCCAGTGGGTAAAAACTCTGAGCTCCCAATACAGGGGGCCCGGGTTCGATCCCTGGTCAGGGAACTAGATCCCGCATACATACAGCAACTAAGAGTTCACATGCCACAACTAAGAGTTCATATGCCGCAACTAAGAGTCTGTATGCCACAACTAAGAAGCCCACATGCCGCAACTACGAGCCCGCATGCCAACAGGAAGATCCTGCGTGCCACAACTAAGACCCAGAGCAGCCAAAATAAATAAATATTTTTTTAAAAAGATCTTTAAAAATATATATATATATGGGGACCAGGAATAACTTAGGATCCTTCTCATATTCTGCCACACTACAGCCCTGCAGAGACCCCACACAGAGGGGGAATCAGCCAGTTCTCCTGTGTTCATAGCTAAGGGCAGGAAGCCCATCCATTTCTAAGCCATATGCACTCAGCCGGCCATGAGAGTTTACCTTCTGCTTCTCCTTCTCGGTCGTAATTTGCTTGGAGCTTTCTACAAGATGGAAAAGCGCTTCATGCTTCTTGGTACTAACCATCAATTTCTTCTTGGCCTAGAGTCAAAAACATACAAAAAAAGCAAAAAAGGATCAGAAACTGACATCAAGAGAAAAACTCTTCTGTTCTGGAACAAGTCACGTTCATGTGCTAGCTTGAATGATCGTGTATTTTTAGGTCTTCATTTCTGCCCTCACCTCAAAATCTGCCTAAAATATCACAGTGGCTAACATTTTGCCCTGAGAACCACTGTATATTTTTTTCATTACACTGAGTTCATTCAAGAGGGTTATACATTTTGTTAAATCACCGAAGGCTTGCGAGTTTCCAAAACATTGTTCTAGCTAGCATAATGGAAGGAAATGGCTTTACCACCCCCCGTACCCCTGCCAAAAAAATCACAACAAACATGGAAGACTGCTGGCATCATTCTTTTAAATCTGCTTGGCCACAATTGAGGTCATTTTAAGATGCTCTCTTAAAACTTAGAGCAAAAGAAAAATTTTGCTCCCTGATGCCTGGGCTTGAGAGCTGGGCATCTGCCTGGCATCTTGTGAACTACCCTGCATTTGTGGTGGGCAGGCGGAGGGAGGGGTCAGGAAGGAAGCAGCATTCAAAGTCCCCTACTCTGTTGATGCCTCCAGCCTTGGCCTGGGTTATGATGTGGGTGATCCGTCATTGCCTATACAGTCCCAGCTTGGCAGAACAGGATGCTCCAGAGATAAAATCAACAGAATTTGGTTTGAGTTGGATTTAGCCTATTCAGGAACTGGGTTGATTGAAAGATGGTATGGTTTTTCACCTCAAGTTGCAATGACTGTAAAACCAGACAATGAATGGAAAAGTCCAGGTCTCTCTTTCCCTAAGAAGTCAGAGGCAAAGCCTTCTGAAGGTCTCTAAACATATGAAACCTCTACAAAGTGGAATTCAAGGAACAAGAAGCTCAGAGACTCTCCCCTCCACCTTCCGTCGGTCACATGCCTGCTGATAAATGAGAGTAGGAGCCAAGAGCATTTGGTTCTTTAAGGCTCTTCATTTGAGTCTCCAAAACAGACTACACCGGGCTTCCCTGGTGGTGCAGTGGTTGCGGGTCCGCCTGCCAGTGCAGGGGACACGGGTTTGTGCCCCGGTCTGGAAAGATCCCACATGCCGTGGAGCGGCTGGGCCTGTGAGCCATGGCCGCTGAGCCTGCGTGTCCGGAGCCTGTGCTCTGCAGCGGGAGAGGCCACAACAGTGAGAGGCCTGCGTACCGCAAAAAAAAAAAAAAAAAAAACAACAGACTACACCTCATTACTGACATGCTGAATCCCTTGAATTGTAACTGGAGAGAAAACTATTATAGTGCAAGCATTTTATGTTCTCTAATTTCTCTGTCAATCTTCATAAAAAATAAAATCATTCTATTTAGAAAAATTACTTGATGGAAACTGGGAAATAAAAAAAGATTTTTTTTTTTGTTCCTGAAAGCAGTGGCAGTTACTGAGCATAGTTTCTCTTTTGGTCCATTGTATTGCATTTCCTGTGAAAGCTGAATATTTACAGAATTTTTTTTTTCTTTGCGATACGCGGGCCTCTCACTATTGTGGCCTCTCCCATTGCGGAGCACAGGCTCCGGACATGCAGGCTCAGCGGCCATGGCTCACGGGCCCAGCCGCTCCGCGGCATGTGGGATCTTCCCGGACCGGGGCACGACCCCGTGTCCCCTGCATCGGCAGGTGGACTCTCAACCACTGCGCCACCAGGGAAGCCCTACAGAATGTATTTTTAAAAACAAATTCTGTTTAAGAAAGCTCATAAAATCAAGAGCAAAACTGAAAACAAACGACTGGACTCTTGTTTATGGGACCTTTAAATATTCACTATAAAAGTGATTCTTGTGAACATCCCTTTACCAGGACTGTTATTGTGGTCATACAAATTCATTTATCTCAAACATTTCTGATTAAAGTCCTTGTCTTATGGGGTCCTTGGTTCCAGCAGGAGCTTCAGAGGCAACACTGAGGGCTGAGATGTGGCCGCCTGTTTCTAAGGGTGTCTCCACTTATTTTGCACTCATGGCCATCTACTTGGGAAAGAAAGTTCTCTTTGGGCACCAACCCTTTGGGGATGAAAAAGAGAATTTCAACTTTGGTAGCACAAGTCCCCTCAAAGGGAATCATTGGGTTTTCCGAGCAGATTCCCTCTCCACTGGCTTCTAGTCCTTCCTACTCGAAATGAATTCCTCCTAACCTGGATTGTTCTAGAATAATCATATATATATAGGCACCATCTGTGATTATCTCTGTTTAAGACCCTGTAATGATATGCTCTAAATTCTCACACCAGATCATAATTCCTCTCCTTAGAAGTCATCCACTCTTTCCTGCACACATGTTATCTAGCCAACTAAATTTTAAATTACATGGAAACAAGAACCATATCTTAGTGCAGTGTGGTGCACAAGGAGTGGGCCGTACATACTTGTGAAACCAATACAGGCATCCCCCTTTACACATCTTTACCCACCCGTCACTGTGCTCCTCTCACTGGTGAGACAGAGATCACAAATGCCCTTATAAAAGATAAAACCAAAACTCAGTATTCATATCTTGCCCTAAGTTTCAAATTATACAGAGAGGCAGTCAGTGTAGGTAATGCTTAAGGGCAGTTACCTTGGAGCCCAGTGACTTGGAATAATTCTTGGTTCAACCATTAACCAGCTTTGTAACATTAAGCAATTATTAACCTCTGTGTCTCTGCTTCCCCATCCATCTATAAAATGGGACAGCACAAGGTCATATACCACATTGGTTGGCTTTTGTGATGATTTAACACATAAATATATAGCACTTGACATACAATAAACACCACATGTTAGCTATAAATAAAAGTCATTTTTAGAGTTCTGCTCCTCTATTGATTTAGTTGAAAGATATATCTATATAATAACCCAGACGAGGAAACATTTTGCTTTTCAGTTAGCACTTAGAAATACTGACACTAAAACACACGATCACATTTGTACAAAAGCCAAAAGCTTCAATCCTGAAAATTGGGTTTACACAAATGATATTTGTGTATACTTGCCTTAATTTGATGATTCCAGTTGCTAATGACAAGATTTGCTGTCTTTTCAACTTCATTATCAAGCTGTCGAAGGGAAAAAAAGAAAAAAAAATTTTTTTTGCTGTCTTCTTGTTGAGTCACAGTGCTGGCTTATTAATTCTGGTACAATTAGTAGCACAATTAAGTGGAATATAAAAATCCTATAGAGGACATATTTCCTGAGAAAAGTAGTCAACTCTCTTTTCCTCAGGTCAAGAATCTCTTCACAAGATTTACCCTGAATGCATTTGGTAAGATAATTATTTTTAATATATAACTCTGTAGAAACAATATAAATGGGTACAATCTGTGTGGAGGAGGATCTTGCATAGTTTGGTATCACTTCCAGTCCCATTACTTCCTCTTCAGCATTATTCCATGTGGCCCAAATTTTAATACCGTGAGAGTCAGTATAAGTCCTAGCAGTGCTAATTTTACTGTCTTATTGCCTCTAAAGTGAATATTGCTTTAATTTCAAAGAGATTGAATTCTTAATCATAATTAACTTTTTCTCCTACTTTAAAATAGCCAATGGGGCAGTAAATGATGAAAATGGAACTAGGTAACCTCCTGAGGAGATCAGACTTAAGTTAGTGCAGAATCTTTTCTCCTGAACCATAGACCTTTCTTCAAAACCCACAGATCAGCCATTACTCAACCACTCTGAGATCTAGCAACACTGTACTTTTTTCTTTTTCAGTTCATTAGATTTGGAATATGTGGTTTAGCACAACAAATACAATTAAAATAATTTTATGCACTATGTCACTTTTGACTCTATGTTGCTGAAATATGGAACAAGTTCACTTTAAAAAATTCGACTTTTTTGTGAGAAAATGTGGCAGGGTGATAGGGGTGCAACAGAGAGGGGCAAATGCTGAAAAGAAGATTATAAACTGGACCAGCATTCTCAGGCGACCATGACATTAATTATCTAAAGCACTGATCATAGCACTGTGCCTAATTTAGTAAGTACTAAGGAAATTCTAGTGATTATCATATTATTATGTGTTATGAAAATATTTTGTAATTAATGAAGCATAGACTAGTGTTTGGCTTTTATTAAGTTGGTTTGCAAAGGCAGAAGATTATATTACTTTCTAGTAATTCCTGTAAACTTCCCCCATCACCCTAGCCCTAAGGAGAACATCCATTCTGGTAAAAAGACATGGATGCCCACCAAACATCTATTCCATTTCCTGACTCAGTTTCATACGTTTGAATAAAAATTTTTTGGTATCATTTCTCTTCCATCAGGGCTTTCACAAATCCCCTCATCCTATGGACTTACCACCTTTAAGACCTGCTTTATCTGGCTGTGATCACTTGAAACTCCCCTTAGCCACTGCCCCTGCCCTTCTCAAATACCTCCTATTACTGCTCTGAACTTCTCACCTGTAGCTGTCATTGACACAGATAATGACCATGACCCCATCCCTATCAGAGCTAAGCAGTGTTTATTAAATACCTCTTCATGTTGCCTGAAAATATATTTTAAAGTGCTTTCTGACTGTATTACACGCAAATGAAAACAGAACACAAATGAAATTGTTCTGGAAGGAAAAGTACACAGACAGACCAGAGAATACGCCATGCAAGAGGACCAGGTGCCCTGAAAGAATTGTTTAGTTATTTTTCTTCAATTTTAAGGCTATTTGATGATTATACCTAGTATTTCTTTTACCTAATTCCAAGGTCATAAGTATAGAGAAGCATTTCCTTTTAAAAATTGCGTTTATAATTCTATTTACAAATGGTGTAACTATTCAGTGTAAAACAATGTAAATACAAAAAGGTACAAACAAATGAAATAAAAATAGCCTCTAATTCCACTATCTAGAGATAATTCTTATCAACATTCTGGGGAGGTGCTTCCAGGTTTTTTTCTATGCATATATTCACACATTTATTTTATAAAATTGCAGTTATATTGTTAGATTTTCTCATCTTGTTTTTTAATTTAGCATTACATCCCCATGTCATTAAATTCTGCTGCAATAAGATTTTTAATGGTTGCATAGTATTCCATTGCTTGAATTCATTGTAATTTATTTTTGGATGATGAAGAAGTTTCCATTTTTTCACTACTATAAACAATGCTTTATTTTTTTTTTCTTTAAGGCCCATTAAAGTAATTTTATTTAGGGTAAGTCTACATTAAATTACAATGTCAACAATCAAGAGATAATGAACGTAAAGTCTAAGAAGTAGAATCTATCTGGTCTCTTATTACCGACCACCTGTTACTGAACTCACAAATGAAAATTTACAAATATAGAAATAAGGCCGATACTTAAAGAGGATTTTCACATGGAAACCCCTAAGATAGCATATTTTAAACACACATGTTTCAAAAAGGGAGAATCTTTTAATAATTTAGCACAAAAATCAAATTATATAAAGTTGGTATATTCCAGAAAATATTGCTTTCAACACTTACACCATGATCAAAATTCCTTTGGTAGCTTTTAATCAAAATGTAGCATGCTATTATGTAAAATATAAAGCACTTTTAAATGTTCTCAGAAAAGTATCTTTGTTTTAGTTACCACACAAACATCATCGTCCGCTGCTCAGCCTCAGCTGTGCGCACACAACATGAAAGCAGGTGCCACCGAGGTCACCCCAGCTCACAATGTCAAGTCTCCTCCGAAACCTTTTCAGCAGTTACAGCAGAGGACAGCCACCCTGCCCAGGCCGTGAAAACAAACCCAAACTTTACTGTCGCAATCATAAAAACAACGCAATTAGAAAAAATCAAACAGCAGTTCCCCAATGCAGAGAACGGGGCTGCTAGACTCAATCTTAGAACAGCAAACACACACACACACTGCCCCCCTCTAAACCCTCAAACAGAAAATCCACAAGGGACGCAGTGGAAGTAAAGTGAAGGCGCCCATGGGCTCGCGGCGTCACACACGTCGGACGTGCTGTCCTCCTGGTGCATCAGAGGTCTCGCCAAGGAGCCCCATCCTGAAAGCCACTCCTCAGAGGTTAACACTTGTTGAAAGACCGGGAACAGATGCTACTATCCAGGCTGCATAACCGACCAGCCAGCTTTAAGAATGACTGTTTCTCCCTAATGTTCACCAGTAAGGTTCTTGTTTGGGGTCTAAGAGCTTGTGTCCCTGCAGCTCAGAAGGGCAGCACGGAGGGTCTCACACACACACCCTGAACACCAGCTTCTGCCACGAGAACACCGCTTACAAAGGAGCCTCTTTTAAGAAACCAGCATCTGCTTGTCCGACCTCAGAGTCACTCTGCAGAGCCACGGAACCACCCAAACGCCTAAAAGAACAGGAGGAAGAACTGGAGGGAAGGTACACAAGCCATTTGCAAATCCTTGAGCCTGTGAAGGAGGATCCAAGGATCCCCTCTTTCCTGCTAGTCCCAAAGCAGCCATGCTGCTAAGTACCAGAAAGTCCTGGAAACAGCACAGAAGTGTTTCTGCCCTAAAGATACATTCTAGTGTCTCATGGGAGGAGCCGCCGCGAGCCTCAGGCCATGTAGCGGTACTGGTTGGGGCTGTCCTGGTCTCTCTCCATGTAGTCTCTGTCTATGAGAGATTCGATTCTCTTTTTCAAATCTCCAGGCTTGACGGGAAACTTCAGCTGATTATACAATTCGGAAACGAGCAGGTTGTGGCCCAGCGTCTTTCTCATCTTCATTATCCTGACGATGGCGGCGTCGATCTGGTACTGCCGGTCCTGGAACACGCGCTCTGTGGTGCTGACCTGCTCTTCAACGGTTTCCTTCATCTGAATTTGATTGATCTTGATCCGGAACAACTTGTGCTTGAATTCTCCGTTGAAGATGAATCTGTCTCCGTCTTCGACCTCCCTTCCTTTGGGACTTTTGATCAGGACGCACGCTTTCCCGCAGGCCAGGGACTGCAACGTCCTCCGCAGCTCGCTGTCCTCTATCCCAGTGGCCATCTTTATGTCCTCAAAGCTCAATCCGTTCCCTTCATTGAACATGAGAAGCACCAGCGTCTGGAACAGCAACACCTGGAACTCCTTCTTTCCCTCTTTAAACTCTGCTTTCAACACGGCGTGACCCAGTGTAGTTTGCCACTGAAGCTTTCAACCACTGTGCTTTCCAAGATAAAACGTCTTGAATACTTCCTGAAGTTTAATCATCTCTGGAGTTAGATGTACTTCCATGGGGGTGTACGTCAGCCAGTATCCCATCGTAAGTATGTTCACTGTCAGGTCTATAGAGCCCGGGTCACTTTGATTCTGTATATACTGCTTGAAATGAACCATGATGTCCTTAGAGAGCTCCATGTCCTTGAACATGCCTTCCAACTTGCTGGTGAACGCAGCCCCACACTCGTGCTTCAGCTTCGACAGCACAGACTTTTCAGCATCAACGGAGGCACTTTTTCCAACAAGGAGTCTTTTTGCCAAATCTTTCTTATAAAATGCTTCAAAGACATCTTTACCGTGAATGAACCGGAATAGGATCATGATCTTGTCCAGGATCCTCTCCAGCTCCTCGTCCGTTGCTTCCTTATTACCTGCTCTCAATTTTGAATCAACGTGCTTTGCAATCAGCTCTGCAGGTTTGTTTGGCCTCTTGTTGATGAACGATTCGAAGGACTCCTTCATCAGGTTGATGAACTTCTCGTTCCTCTGGAAGCACACTTCTATCACGTGGTCCACTCGGTCCTTGAAATCCAGCAGGTCCTGCACCATATCTTTATCTTTTTCAGGATTGATAACGATCGTTGTCCCAAAAGTCTTGATGTACTCGCTCCAGTGCTGCAGCAGTGCCTGCTGGCCGCCCCGCACGCGGCTGAACAGCTGGTACATCTGAGTGAGGTCGGGCACTCTGTTCTCATCCAACAGGTGGTCCACGCTTTCTGCAGAATCGCTGTTAAATGTTCTCCTAACAGCTGCTCCTCCACACAGGCAATCAGTGGTTTCTGTGTGCTGTGGTCTAGATACGTGATCACGCGGTCACCCTCCTCCCCCAGGTGCTTACTCACATGGTTCAGGTACTCCGGAACCTCTCTTTCTTGCATTAACCTTTGGCCTTCTGCAGCATATAAACAATTAGTTTCTTCCAAAAATTTCAGTTCAAATGAATCTTTATACACCTGGAGGTCGGACAGCATGCCCAGCATGCCCAGCAGGCCCCGCAGCAGGCTCCAGTCCACGGCCTCCCCGCTCCGCTCCCGCTTGATCAGAAGCAGGATGCCATCGATGGTCTTTGTCTGAACCATTTTATCGCTAATCATATGGTTTCTAAATAGTTCTAATCCCATATCCCAGATGGAAGGAAGCATGGAATTCTGAAGCACCTAAGTACGATCCAGAAACAGGAAGATACTTCTGATCATGATCATTTGTCTGCAGTGATCCTGCCAGCATGTGTTAATCTTCTTTAAAAATAAAACACTATCTAGCGAGTCTTCTCTAAACTGAAGGATTTGTGCTTGGACGTGGCCTTCACAGACCTGGCGCAGCTGCTGGTACAGCACTGGGGAGACTTTGTGAGAACAAAGGTTTTCAACAGCCTGGTAGAGCTCTTCCAGGTTATATCTGATGGAGGTACTACTCTGTATGGCTTTCACTGCTTCATGAAGTTTCTGCCAGGTGTCCTGAGTGTAGTTATCAGGCAATTTAGGTCTGTCTCGGAAATTCTTGATTACGAGTTTCTTGGAGCCGCCGGCGGCCCCGGGCTTGGAGGTGACGGCGGCCGCGGCGAGAGACGCGGGCTTGGTGAGGCCGTTGGTGTGTCCAACAAGCGCCGAGAAGCTGCCCTTCCGAGGGGTCTCGTCGGCCATGGCCGCGGCCGCAGCGCCCCGCCCGCCGCCCGCCCGGCCTCCGCCTCGGCCTTGGCCTCGGCCTCGGTCTCGGCCTCGGTCTCCGCCGCCCGGCCTCGCCCTCCCTCCGCTGCGCTCCCTCAGCCCCGCCTGGCCCGGCCCAGTCGCCGCCCAACCCGGCCCGACCAGACCCGGTGCCGCAGGCCTCGGGAGCGCGCCAGACCCCGACCCGACCCAGCCCCGAGCTCGCGGGCGCCGCAATCCGCGTCCGCCGCGGTCCGTGTGGAACCCGCAACAGTCGAGGGCCCGGCGGGGCGCCGAGGAGGCGGCCTCGTGTGGGGGGCAGGGAGTCGCAGCGCAGCCCCCGACCTTCTTCAGCCCGGGCGCGCCGCCATGCCGGCCCGGGGCTCGCCAACAATGCTTTAACAAACATCCTCGTACATAAATCTTTTGGTTTGTGTTTATTTTTATGGTAAATTCCTGAAACGTAGGAGCACCTTTAGATCACCTTTTATTTCTTGAGCCAAAGACAGAAATCTTGCTTTAACAGGGAGAAAAGAAAGATTTTGACTCACTGATTTTCTCTTCTTTTCATGTGCACTCAGGACTTGATGAGCTGGTTTTACTGCTTCCAACTCAATTGCTTTGCCAAGTTTTCTGGAAATAGAACATGAAAGACACACAAGCCTAGTATTAGGATTTATATCTACTTTCCGAATTATTTTCTGGGGAAGTAAAATGGTGTGTTAGGCATATCTACTCAGTGCAAGTTTGCAGTGGAGTATTTGTAGCATACCCACTTTAAATATTTATGACTTCCTTTAGGGCTAGAGCAAGGCCAGTGTGTGTACTCACTGATGCAGGTCCGCTGCCGACTTCATGCCCTCCGAGACCCAGGCCCAGGCACTGACAACACAGCTGGAGGCAAAAACAAGGGAGCACAAGTGTGGGTGTCATTTTCCCAGGAGTCTGAGAAATAAAGCATCATGTCTGAGCCATTGCATTCAGCAATTGCACTCATATCCCTAATCCTATTTCAGTTTCTCCATGGGATTAAATTCTGCCAACATATTTAATTTGCACTATTGTCATTACATAAACTGCGTTTTTTTCCCAATCATTTTTCATCCTGATTTCCATTTTTCATTTCATGTCTGTAGAAAATCAGGGAAATAAAGTAGCCAAGGGTGAGAAGCCACTTAGAACAGGCAGGAGAGAGTATGCTACCCTTAAAGACAATCTTTTCAGGCTCTTCATTTCACAGATGAATAAACGGAGGCTCAGAAAAGTGAAGTTATGGAGGACTCCAGAGCCCTGGTCATGTCCTGCGTGCTGCTCTTGGGGTTGGGGTCTAGGTCCTGTTCCCTGCGGGCCTTTAGGACAAACACTCAGATGTTCTACTGTCTTGTGAGTACTATCTCAATTTAACAAAAGGGTAACTCTGCCCTGACCCTAGCAGCACAAAGGGAGAATTAGGAAATATGACTCTATTTTCCTCCTACATATAGTTGGCCTTCAAACAGGAAGTCCATTGTATCAGTAGACCTTAGGGACAGAGCCAGTGTAGACTTTGATGGAAGGAAAGGGACAGACCAGCACCCATACTGAGAGCAAGATGGTGCAGAGGTTTGCCTCCACATGACTTAGGCTGCACCTGGCAGCCAGAGAATGGGAGGACTAGATCAAAGGATGTCAGATTTTCTGTGTATCCAAAGCCAGGCACAAAGCCAGGCATAAGAGAGTACCCACTGTATGCTTCCAATTATAGGCAAGTCCAGAAAAGACAAAATAATCTAGATTGAAAAAAAGCAGATCAGTGTTTCCTTGGGACTGTGTTGGGGGAAGGATTGTAGACAGGTATGAGGAGTCTTTTGGTGATGAAAATAGGTATATTTTGATTTTGGTGGTGGATATATGGTGTATACATATGTCAAAATCAATCAAACCTTATACTTAAAATGGGTGCATCTTATTGCATGTAAACTAAATCTCAATAGAGTTGGCTTTTTTTAAAAGAAACCCAAGCACACTTTCGGGAAGAGAATCTGACATTTGCCCCTGGGAGGAGCTGGGCGGCAGAGCAGGAAGGAGAAGGCGTTGGCCTCAGAGGTTCTGTGTCTGAATCCACAAGCTCCCCTTTGTTTCCTGCATGACCTTGGAAGAATCACTTGATTTCGCTGATCCTCACTTAACTGGTCTTTTAGAAGAGAAATAATTTGAGTTATTATACAAGTACCTAACAGATTTGGGTATAGATAAAAGTTCAGTTAATGCTTATTATTAAATATTGTTGTACTAACCCTGGTTAACCAAGCATTCTGTTCATGCCAACTCCTTGGGAGCACCATGCTGGATTCTAGGGTTGCCACACAATAAGACACACACCCCTACACCTACACCTCTCATCCTTTAGAAGGTAATCAAAACTAAAATCATAATAAACACTTAGGGAGCTTTGGCTCCAGCCAGGTATTAAACACATTTCTTGTATTATTTCATTTACTACTCACAGGAGTTATATGAGATGTGTTTTATTTCCATTTTAAATACACAATGAGAGGTAAAATAAATTGTCCTAATTTACCTACTTGGTAAGAGGTAGAGCCAGAATTTAAACATGGGTAGTCTAAATAAAGTCTATTTACACTCAACCACTGTGCTCTACTGGTTCCTTTGCAGGCTTCTAAAATACCATCCTAAAAATCAAGCTCAAAGTCAGAGCAATTTCAAAGCCATTATTTGCTGTTATGGATGATGCCTAGGGAGCAGGAATGTGGGCTCCAGAAGCCTTCCTTTTTTCTTTCCCTCTTTCTTTTACCATCAGAAGGGGTCTTTGCAATGGCACTGCCATTGGGTGGCATCTGCTAGCATTAGTCAAAAATCTTTGTAAGAAATTATCACTAATGGACCATTTTTAGAATACTAATACCTTTTTTCTCTCCCTGAAGAGAAGTAATTGACTTCATTCTCAACTGAATTGAAAAAAATGTGAACCAACATTTTTTCAGCATCTGATGTGCCAATATCTTTACATATATTACCTCGTTTAATATGCACCCCCTGATACACACACACACACACACACACATACACATATACACAATGGAGCACATCTTGTTACTCCATATAACAGAGGAGGAAATCAAGGGAGGCCAGGTTGCTTGTTGAAGGTCATAAATTTGAGATAAAGCAGGATTCACACTTCCTGATTTCAAGAGCTTCCGACTTAACAACACTGCTTCCCAAGTTAATAACCTCACCAAGGCCTTTTATGAATATGAGCTTAGGAGTCAAAAAGACACAGGATGAACCCAGCTCTGAAATTCATTATCTGTGTGACCAGGCAAGGTTCTTAAACTCTCCAAGCCTCAAGTCCTTGTTTGTAAATAGAGATCATAAAAAGACTTCTCAGAGATTGTCGTGAGGATTAAATGTAGAGTATCTATGAAAGCATTTAACACAGTGTCTGGCACACAGTAAGAGCCCAAGAACTGGAAGCCATGCTTGATGCTCTGGACTTGCCACATTTATATGAGGAAGCTGGAATTGAACATATGTCGCTTTTTATTACTTTTAAGAGTGATTTTGCCTTATCTCTTCCATATACTTACTTTTTCTTTGTGCTCTGTAATGTTTTGCTCAGTTTGGTGGCCAGTTTCTGAAGTCCTTTGGCATAACTGATCTCCAAATTTGCCCTGTTAGCAAACGGATAGTTGTTAGATAGGATACAATGGCTGGAAATCAAGCAAAACCACACACACACACACACACACACACACACACAGAGAGACACACACAAATATATGAAGGAGGACTCAGGCTGATAATGCAATGAATAAAGAGATGATTTGTCTACTATAAGGATTCTCCTGTCCTCGGTGTAATCTTTAAGGATATCCAAAAGAATCCTACAAAAGGAGAGAAGTTTTCATTTAACTTTCTTGTACACTAGTGTTATGGGTTGAACTGTATTCCCCCACAAAGGTGCTTAAGTCCTAACCCTGCTGTCTGTGAATGTGGCCTTATTTGGAAATAGGGTCTTTGCAAATAATCAAGTTCAGATGCAGTCACTAGGATTGGCTAGAACTCAGTATGGATGTGTCCTTATGAAAGGGAGAAATTTGGGCACAGTCACACACACACACACACACACACACACACACACACACGGAGAATGCTGTGTGAAGGTAAAGGGGCAGAGATTGGGACGATGGATTATAAGCTAAGGGATGCCGAAGGTTAATTGTCAGCAGACCACCAGAAACTAGGAGAGAGACATGGAATAGATTCCCCCTCACAGCTCTCTGAAGGAACCAACCTGACCAAACACATTGATCTCAGACTTCCAGCCTCCAGGAATGTGAGACAATATGTTTTTGTAGTTTAAGCTACAGTAAGAGACTGTGTAAGTTAAGTAACCCAGTCTATAGTACCTTGTTATGGCAGTCCTAGCAAACTAATCCAGCTACTTTCCTACTCATCCTGAGACACCAGCACCATCAGACTAGCTCTAGATTATAATAGCTGGCAATACAATAATACATTATGGTGGAATTAACCAAACAGAAACTTTCTAATGGGCCAGCACGAGATTTAGAAAATGAATTCCCATTACTTTCCATGCAGGACAAGACTCAGTAGGGAATCTGGGCATACCCTCCCAAAGAAAACTTGGTTCTTTGGATGGATTGAGTCACTCTTATCTTAAGCTGATTTTTCCATGTGCTAATTTAGGCCCATCTATAGCTAAAATGAAGACACAGTTTTATTCATTTCACTTTTCAATGAAAATAATAAAAATGTAGGATATTAAGTTCAATTTATGCTACTTTTTTCATCTTAATATGGACCAAAGAGTCTTTGTTGCATATTTTTCAGTCTTTTAATTCTACTTTTATTATAAAACATCATTAGAATTATTTGTGACTCCATTTCATTTGGGGAACAATCCCAGGACTCTCCAGTAATTAACTTAATCCTTGGATGTTTTTACATAAATTAGACTCAGTGTTATAGACCAAAAAAGGAAAGACCTCTTTTATGAATGGAACCCAGAGATCATGGGCTATGGATCTATCGCTAAGTTTCGCTTCATTTTTCCTCTTTAGTACAGCTGTGCTCCAAGTTATTTTTAGCACCTTTTAAAAGAAAGAAAACCATTGTAGGATGCATGTTAAGGCCTAGGTGCAGAAAATACCCATTTGGCATCAGGCCTTGGCCAAGTATAAGAAAAGGTTAGGGCAAATATTTTTAAATAATGAAGATGGTAAAGAAATATCTCATAATGTTTTAAAAAAGATTTTTCTGCTCTAGGAATATGTGGTGATTGATGGAGAGAGAAAATCCTGGTCAGCAGCAAGCTGGGAGAGACCGCCACCCTTAATGAACTTGGATGCTCTAGAATCCCAAGAGAATGCTACGGCTCAGTAGGGTGGCTTTGGGCAACATTAAAATGAATTAATCAGACTTACCTCAAGGGGGTTTATGATAATTAAAAAATAAATTTTAAAAAAATTTAAATAAAAAATTAAATTAAATTTTTAAATTAAATTAATAATTAAAATTTAATTTAATTTTTTAAAATTAAAAATTTTTAATTTAAAAAAATTAAAATTAATTTTTAAAATGTGGTAATCGCCCAAACCCAACAGGGGCTCAAAGACTGAAATGATTTTTATTGATTCGCACAACCTGAGCCCTGGCTCCCTCTCTGATTTCCCCTCCTACTTGTCATCCCCTTGTTCACGGTACTCTTGCATAGTGGCCAAATGTCATCCTGCTTTAGGGCCTTTGCACTTGCTGTGGCCTCTGCCATGTATTCCTTCTGCTACATAACCCCATGGCATTCTTCTTCATGTCAACCCCAACAAGTCTTGTTCAAACATCACCACCTCAGAGGCTACCCTATCGAAAAGAGCATTCTTGTCACTATCTCCCTACAGCTTTATTTATGCCCTAGCATTTATCACTATCTTACATCACATAATTTTTTACTGTGCTTCTATGAATACCCCTAGAGTGTAAGCTCCATAAGAGTAAAGATTTTGTGTTGCTCATTGCTATATCCCGAGGCCTAGAACAGTGCTTGCCATGTTATTGGTGCTCAGCATGTATTTCTTGAATGAATGAATGAATGAATGGACTTCCCATCAGGTCTTGGTTAGAATTTTTAACCAGTCTCCACTACAAGTCTGTTCTCATTTCACCACTTTTGAAAACTTTAAACTGCTGAACTATTTAAATTCAGTCCCACAAGTTTGAGGTGTGCTCAGCTCTGATGTCAGCTTTCTAGCACTTGCAATAGCTAGACTCATTAAACGCTCTCCTAATCCATCTTTAACCAGAGGATTCCTTAGGACTTTCCTTTCCAACATTCCATTCTTGCTTGGAAGCAGCACACAGAACATTAAATATGATGATGCATTTGTCGTGCTCAGCTAGTGCTGGGTACCAAAAATTTCTTAATAAATATTAATTTTTCTAATGTTATTATGAGTATGTATCCAAAAGGATCTCTAAACATTCAGAAATATACAGAGATGGGGAGAAGCGGGGGAAAGAATGCACATTTTTCTCATCCATCAGCTCTAGAACAATCCTGAATGGCTTCCCACAGGAAAGGGAATGCTGTCCGGCACAGCCTCCTCCTCAGAATTCAGTTTCACTTTTACCCTGTTCTTGCAGGTCCTACAAATGGCTCAGAGGCTAAACAGAAATAAAAAGGACAATGATGAGGGGCAAGTGTGGCCTTCCCTTACATCGCTAACTTAATCTGATTCTAGAAAAAAGTTGGGCTTTGGTGCCAAGAAAAGGAGAGGGTCCTGCTCTCTTTGAATTGATGGGCTCTTGTTTTGAAACTGGCTTTATTCTTGAACCCCCGTATTTCTGCTGGCTTTCTCTCAAGTACAGTAGAAAACCAGCCTAAAGAGAGGCAATTACCACACAGCATTTCTTGCTTCAGAGCAGTAAGAGGATGTGTAGTTTTATAGGTTTGTATACAGCTTAAAAATTCTTGTAATCCTGCCCATGAAGTTCATGTCCAAACTGCTCTCTCTCCCAAAAAATGTGCTGCCATCACCTTTGTGACATGTTGCTGACACTTGACCTTGTGTGTTCTGTCTACACACAAACTAGTGACATCCAACATTTATTGTATACAACATGCCAGACACCATTCTGAGTGTTTTAAGTACATTTCCTCATTTAACCTGCAATACCTCCCAACAGGAAGGCACACTTACTCTACCCATTTCCTGGAGGGGAACACCAAAGCACAGAGTTTAGTCAGTAACTTGCCCAAGGTCATTCATGGAGAAGTGACCTCTGGGATTCAAACCCTTGTCTGGCTCAAGAACCTGCCTGCCCAGCACTCCACTCTCCTGCCTCTGAAACTGTGGGGAAGCAGCTGAAGAAGGAGAATTGCAGGGGAGTCAAAGGCAAGTGCTTTTTAAAATTGACACCACCTCTCCCTTTGCGTTTAATTGCGGTGTTCTTAATCACCACAACTCTGGTGGCTTAGCAGCTAGAAACGGGATCCACAGCAGCCTCTGTGTAGACAGAACGAGCTTCCCGGGGCCTCTTCCAAAAGCATCTTTGCAGTTCCTGGACGTGTTGAGGGTCTAGAAAAGTGGGGAAGAGGGGGCTCTGATATCAAACGTCACCAAGGTAGCCCTCTGAGACCAGACACGGCCTCTCTGAGCAGCATGATTGTACCCTTCATCTCTGCCTTCAATACTATATTGGTGACCCTAATATACAAATATTATATATATTATATATTATATATTTCATATTTAAAACCAGCATTGGAATCAACCAAGCAAAACAGGCTGCAATCATTTCCTCTTGCATTTTCAACCCTAATGACCATTTCAGAATCCTCAGCAGATTACCCCACACATCAGAAAGAAATGAAATGAAAAAGTCGGGAGGATGAGTTTGGATACGTGAGGAATGGAACCCGTCACTAGGCTTCTTTTCTGGTGAGTTTGCCTACAACTGAAAAACTCTCTGGCCTCTGACCCTGAATGGCCTTTATCTTAGCACAGGTTAATGGGTAAATTCCTCCCCAGAGGAAATCACTCTAAGAAGCCATGTTCCAACTGGCAAGCGTGAAGAGAGTTGTCACTTTTGTAAGTTGGAACAAACACTGCCATGTGGCTCATCCGTGCTTAGGGTCTAATGAAGCAGAATATATAGCCTTTCAGAATTCCTGCTAAACAGAAGTGAAAGGATAGAGTTCAAAAGGGACACCTTTTCCCAAGGAAGAGGTGGCAATTTGCACCTCCAAGCACACTGGTTTCTTCTAAGGGAACTGTTTTATCATGGTTTCTGGCCTAAAAAGCACCACATGCAAAAGAAGTGAAGAAAGGCAGAGCTAATCTCAAACTGAGACATGGAATTTTTCCCCCTCATTAAAATAATCAGAAAAGAGTTTATAAGAACATTGAGCTTAATGTTCTAGCCCTGCAGCTACAACATCTAATAGGAGTTGAGATTCTCTCTCCAAGCAATTGTCTTGGCACATGTGAAATTGATGATGTATATTTCTTTGGATGGGTAACTCAATCTCAGAACATTCCGGTGAGTCTTAAAGATCCCTAACCAGGGAAATGGCATGCACTGACTTTTAATCCATTTATATTCCAATTTCCTCCCAGCATGTGGAGGCAGGTCAATAAATTTTCATTAGTAATAATGAAGACTGACCAATAAATCAAGACTAACATTTGTCTTAGATTTGAAAATAAATTATATTTATATTTTTGAAAGAAAGGAGAGATAGAAAATATCAGATTCAATATTTTAGACAGACCACAAATTAAACTGTAAGACTATAAGTGACCAGGTAATAAATTTTAGAGTACCGTGCTCTAAGAAAATTAAGGTGATAAAAAGTGATAGAAAACGAACACTGTAGCTGGCCCCTGTGTCTATGAGGAATTAATTAAAATTGAACTAAAAATGGTACTTGCCATTTGAAAACCTGACCTTAAGTTTCCTTAGAGAGAAAAAATTGACTTTCCCATCAAAGTCTGTTTAAACCTTAGCTGTGAGGGTGCAGGGAACCAAACACTTAAATAGTTTCTGGAAATGTGCCTTTGTCTTTTTGAATCTGATCTGTGCTTGTGTTGAAATGAACCTGATGACTTTGGCATTAGGCATCTTAGGAGCTGCTGTGTGTTTCTGGCTAAATCTGAGTTACTACCATAAAAAAAGAAACTGGAGAAACTAATTGGGTAAAAGAAGCTAAGCAATACCATGAATTGCAGAATTTCCAGGCAAAATGGTGTTTCAATACCAACACTTTTCTATCACCACCAATTAGAACAAATGCAAGAAGGCAGCTGAGATTGGAAATAAAACATTATCTGGCCTCGAATCTTAATGGGGATGCAGTCCCTTGTAGGCACAAGCTAATACAGAAGTGTTAGGAGAACCACATTCCAATGTATTCTTAAGCAAGGTGTCTGGAATTGTTAATATACAACAATAGTAAAGACCCTGTTCTAATAATGTAGATGTAATAATAAGAAAATAAACCCTTAACTATCTTTCATTTATTTATTCAATCTACAAGGATTTACTGAATGCATTTTATGTGTCAGGTATCCTTAAGCCCCATATGCCCCCTCACTAAATCTTTCATTATATTGGCCACTGGATTTGCCTTCATGATTTTCTGTCATGAACCTCAGTGGAAATGCCTGCTATATATATTCCAAGAGAACTCTTTTACTTGTATGATGGAGTTTCCATTAGTTGTCTATTGTCTAAGTAATATGATAGTTTCTTTTCAATAGTACTAGCTTTCTAGGCATTTTTCTAATACAAGGGAAAGGTATCATTGATTCATATGTAATAAGCCCATCTATTTAAGAGGAAAATAAGCCCAGTGCTCATGCCCAGATAACTGGTGGGAAACAGCTTTTTATCTTTTGTATATCTGGGGAGCTAATTGCTGATTTTGCAGAATAGGGACAGTGAAGGCCAGTGTAATACCAGCTATGTTGTGGCCATTCTTCCTTTTGATATGGTAATTATGTTCTCAAAGCTCAAACACTTCATAGGAAGAGGTAGTGACATCAGAATCACACCCCATGGGAAAGAAATGACCCAGTCCTGGCAAGGGAGGTGGCCTCAGCAAAGGCCAGCTGACACGTGGGAATACAGCTGGAAAAATCACAGTGTGCCGCATATTCATAGATGAGTAGGGAGTTTGTGTCCATCAGAAAACAATTCTCCCGAAACACCTAACTCTTTTAGTGTGGATGACATCCTTCAGGTAAACTACATGATCAAACAGCTGAGCAAAGGGAGGAGAGCTTCAAGCTCAAGTGTGAGGAGATATTGCGAAATGCACATTTATCAGGAATAAACATAAAGCAACTCACACAAGGCATCTTGGTTAAGAGGAAATGATTTAATTGTAAAAGGTTAGCTTTATACATTGTTCAGGAAAGCATCTATTATATAAACAACCTAATATCCAGCATAATTTTTTTGGTCTAGGTAAACCATTAGATCCCCTTTTTGTATTTATGCTATGCAGTTTTTATCCCAGAGATATGCATGTAATTTTGCTAACCAGTAGTATTCTTTAGATTCTCAAATTCTAAATTCTGCTCTATGAGGAGGTAAAACCATGAAGGGAGATATCTTTAGCTACCCAAGTGTTTCTCCTTCATTGGAGCTTGTTTGCCATTCTGGAATGTGTGGATGGAGAGCTTTGCATGTGAGTAGGTCCAGGGCGGATGGTAACCTAAGGAAGCAACTTCAAGAGAGACACAGGTAAGGAATGAAGGTTCTGACTGTATATAAAGTAGGTATGTCTGTGGCAAGGCGGAGATACAGAGTTACCTAGACAAGGGAAAAACAAGAGGGCCATTTTGGAGAACTAATTCCCCCAAATTTATTCAGTCATTTGTTGAGTCTGTTTACTGGGCATTATTTATCACCTGCCTTCCATCTTCACAGCTCTCTACCAGGCATTAGTTTTGAACCTGAAGACACCAAATAATCAAGGCCCAGCCTACTGCAACCCAGGTCACTTGTATGGCTACTCTGTGTACAGATTCTTCTTGATCTGCAGGAGGGAGATGCTTTCTAATTTAGGTAATAGGTTGAACTTGTATAATAGTTAACTAGTTTTATTTTAAATAATTTCCTTTTAGGTGGGTAAAAATATTTTCTTACAGAAAAAATTCCCTCCCAGATTGGTCCTCCCTCTTCTTTTCATAGAATTAAAACAATTTGGCTATTAAGATAGAAATAACTTATTAAAATATTTTTTCTTTTTGACTCCATTTGACAAACCTGGTTGTTTTCTTTATAAAAGCACATTTGGGGACGAATAATAACCTGCTGTATACCAAAAAAAATTAAATTAAATTAAAAAAATTAAAAAAAAACAAGGGCTTCACTGGTGGCGCAGTGGTTGAGAGTCCGCCTGCCGATGCAGGGGACACGGGTTCATGCCCCAGTATGGGAAGATCCCACATGCTGCGGAGTGGCTGGGCCTGTGAGCCATGGCCGCTGAGCCTGCACGTCCGGATCCTGTGCTCCGCAACGGGAGAGGCCACAGCAGTGGGAGGCCTGCGTACCACAAAAAAAAAAAAAAAAAAAAAAAGCACATTTGGGGACTTCCCTGGTGGTCCAGCAGTTAAGACTCTGCACTCCCAATACAGGGGGCCCAGGTTCGATCCCTAGTCAGGGAACTAGATCTCACATGCCACAACTAAAGATCCTGCACATGGCAACGAAGATCCCACACTGGGCAATGAAGATCCCGCGTGCCTGCACCTAAGGCCCGGCACAGATAAATAAATAAATAAATAAATAAATAAATAAATAAGTAAATAAATAAATATTAAAACAAAAAACAAAAGGTAATCCAAATTCTTTACAAGCATTCATTAAATAAATATAATTTTTTTTTAAAAAAAGTACATTTGAACTCTCCTGTATCTTTCCTTGGCCTCATTCATCAGTCCTGATAAAGCTAATATTCTCCCTTGCTCTTGACCTACTAATACAGGATGCAATCAACTCAGGCATCTTTGTTCTTATGGTAAACACACAATATTTTAAATTTGAAATGGGTTCCCTTGAAAGAATAAACAATCTTTTTTGAAGGTCTCTTTGGAGTTGTTTATTACAGAGCTTTCTGGACATAGGGAAATGGCCTAAGCACCCTTTATGGCCCCATTCAGTCTTCGTGGACTCTAATTTTAAGCAGGAATTTTTGTAACTTTCTTAACTGAGTTCAGTGTGTTCATTTCACCACAGTGAACAGCTTTACACGTGATCATATCTAGTATTAGGAGAAGATGATACTGTTGGGGATATATGTATATCTATAGCTGATTCACTTTGTTATAAAGCAGAAACTAACACACCATTGTAAAGCAATTATACTCCAATAATGATGTTTAAAAAAAGCAAATAAAAAAAAGAGAGAGACGATGATACTGAAAAAGGTGACTTTTCATTCATCCACGCATTCATTCATTGACTTACTGAAGAAGTCAAAAGGCCAGACTCTAAGAGCTCAGCATACAAAGATGAGTAAGACACAGCCACTACCCTCGCTAGGGAGACAGAAGTGTAAACGAATAATTGCCATCTGTGTGAGGAGCGCACTAATGGTGGTATACACTGGTACAATGGTGGGCCCCAGGAGAGGGTAGTGATCAGAAGGGACTTGGCTGAGCCTTCCCAAGCAGAATTACTTCCTGTTGTTTCCTGATTTTTATGGTGCCCCAATGATAAATGTGCAATAACAGAGCATCACTCTTCAAACCAATTTCTCAAGTACCAAAATATAACGCTGTGTTCTGGAAAGTAGGACAGCTGTAATCACTCCTCCACTTACATTGCTTGCTGCAATGAAAGAGGAAGAAATGCTTCGTGCAAACATGCATTTTGTACCTTTGCTGAAGAATGGATGTGATCTGCTTGCAGAAATCTTCTCCATTTTGAGAAAACTCCTTTAGGTTCTTGTATACTTTATTATACTGAAAAAGATGCACAGAAGGATTATGAGCACTTCCAAAGACTGAACTCCTATCAATTCAGAACAGTGCTGTAATGATGACTGTTGTTGTAAATGATCATGCAGCTGCAGAATGCACACCTTTTTTTTTTTTTTTTTTTTGCGGTACGTGGGCCTCTCACTGCTGTGGCCTCTCCCGTTGCGGAGCACAGGCTCCGGACGCGCAGGCTCAGCAGCCATGGCTCACGGGCCCAGCCGCTCCGCGGCATGTGGGATCTTCCCGGACTGGGGCACGAACCCGTGTCCCCTGAATCGTCAGGCGGACTCTCAACCACTGCGCCACCAGGGAAGCCCACAGAATGCACACCTTTTGGGTGAGTTCTTAAAATAAAGATGAAGTCTCTTCTGCGTGGATGTGAAAGATCCTGGAGAACTTTTCAAAAATAAAGCTGGTCTACCTGTCTCTTCCTAGGCCAAATGCAAACAATTCAACAGTGGGGTGCACTTGGATTCCTGTCACCCCTATTATTCCCAGGAAGGCTAAAAATACATTCTGAAATACACTGCATATTCCCTGAAAATTCCTAAATACTATCCCTGGACCTCATGACAAACCCTGAACCATTAAAGTGAGTACTTCTTGGCTGAGGTAGAAAACGTAAGTGAATACTTTAGTAATAAAATTTCTCCTAGGCCCCTCTATGTCTCATTTAACTCTAGTAATAAGAATGTTATAATAGTGAGTTGAACATTTTGGTTGAACCAAACCTTATAAATTTATCTATATATGAATTTAGCCTGTAGACACAAAAATTCCATTCAAAAGATTTTGTCATGTGACTTAGAACGCCACAATGTTATTCTGAAAATTGTATTGGTAAGGCTAGACATTGATGACAATAGATCTTAAGTGCCCAGTTGGAGAGGGCAAGTGTCAATTGATCCTGCTGCTTCCCTGACACAGAGTGCATGAGCGAGGTGATCAAGTCTCAAACACACTGTCTCAACGTTTCCATCTGGGAGATGCCATAGCCCATCACATTTTTCAAAATAAGATTGTGCACAAGAGGATGCAACTTCTGTGTAGACTGAGTGCCGTGTGGTGGCTCTTTGTTCATACAGTGAGCCAGCCTCTTCCAGACCTCAAATGTCTCAGGCATGCTGCTGGTCCCTTGTTGAGAAGGGGAAAGGGAAGGAAACTCATACTTCCTGAGCACCTACTATGGGGCAGGCACGTTCCCATTATATGAATCCTCAGAGCTGAGGCAACCTTTCAGCTATAGCACCTGCAGTAAGCAGCTAGCAGAGTAGCAAAAAGGACATAGGGCACAGAGGTAGAAAGACCTTAAGAAATGACTTAAGCCAGGTCCCTACCTTCAGGGGTGGAACCAACCAATAGGTAGGATGTAGAAACATAATCCTATAGATACCAAGTCTTTTTCTCTTTATGCAGGAGTTTAACTTTCCCCTGAATTTAACACAGAAATCCATGGCAGGATTTGGTAGCCACACAATAGGAGCAAACAGCTTCATTGAAACTGTCTGGGACACAAAAACAACTGTGAGAGGGCAAAGCTCTTTAGAAGGACATTGTTAACTCCTAAAGCAAGGTTTGCAAAAATTCGGTGCCTATAGGCACCTGGATGAGGGAGGTGCAGGGTGGGGACAGTGAACTGGAGAGACAGCTGCCACAACAACTCTGGACCATGGACCAGCTTTTTTTGTGCAAAAAAGCTGAAATGAGGATTGGTATCTGAAACATAAGTTTTAAAATTTTGCAGCAAACATTTCACAAACTTTTAAACTCTTTGCCAAGCAAGCAAAACATACCTGTAGTGCAATCCAAATGTAGCCTCCGTCATGAAGAAATGATTCTCCTCTGAGGCATGAGAGTAAAATCACTAGTGGGCAACCAAGCTTTCTCATTTTTATTTCCACAAACATAAGTTGTCATCTATGAATGATGTGATACTGTCAGGCCTCCTTCCTCCCCTTACAGGTACAATGGAAGAGTTTGGTAAGCATTTTTAAATTGTTTAGCTTTTTTGTTTATTCTTTTGTTACCTAAACACTTTCACTAAGTTGTCCCTTAAGGCTTTTATTTTCTTCCCACAACACCAAATAACATCCAGTGAAACATACCTAAGTATCATGAGAAGAAAATAGAGACATGTTTAGCAGGCACATGCCCCTGGAATAAAGTCATTTCTCAGCCCCTCTCACCCTTAGGTGTAGTAGCCATGTGACTAAATGCTTCCCAAAGAGGTATGGGTAAAAGTTTTGTTTTGGGTTTTAGTGAAAGTTCCTTCCTCCTTTTTCCTGAAACCTGGACTTAAAATTACAGCTGATGCTGTAAGGTGATCTTGAGGATGGATGCCACATGCTAAGATCTTATATCAGAAAGCGAGAAAGAGCCTGGGTCCCTGATGCCCTGGGGGCCAGCGCAGAAGCCCCCAACTCTCTATTTCTGGACTTATTTTATGTATGAGAGAAATATAACAGTAGGCTTTTTTTTTTTTTTTTTTTTGCGTTACGCGGGCCTCTCACTGTTGTGGTCTCTCCCGTTGCGGAGCACAGGCTCCGGACGTGCAGGCTCAGCGGCCATGGCTCACGGGCCCAGCCGCTCCGCAGCATGTGGGATCCTCCCGGACCGGGGCACGAACCCGTGTCCCCTGCACCGGCAGGCGGACTCTCAACCACTGTGCCACCAGGGAAGCCCAGTAGGCTTTTTTAAAAGCCACTTTTATTTTGGGTTTTCTAAATATGCAGGTAAACATAGTTCTAACTCATACAAAGTCTTTTAACTTTTTTTTTAAATTATGAAACATTTTTATGTTTTATAAATAAGAATGATACAAACAATAATTATGATACACATTATATTCTCACTACCTAAGTTACAGAGATATTGACACTTTGCTTCTGCTCTTTTTAAATAACAATTTTTCCTTTTAATAATTTCTTTGACTATTATTGCACATTTGTTCTTCCATATCAACATTTATCTAATTACAATTTTTAAAATCCCTGTTGAGATCCTAAGTGGAATCGCATTACATCTATATATCTCAATTTGAGGAAATTAACTTTTTTATGGTATTTAGACTTCCCACCCACGGGCATAGTAAGTCTTTTCATTTGTTCAAATCTTATTTCATGTTCAATAAAATTTTATGGTTTTCTTTATAGGTCCTGTAGCATTCTTATTTACTTAGAAATATCTCACAGTATTACACACTATTAAGCTATCTTTTAAAAGTGTCTTACCTGTTTCTCTCTCCAGCTTACACCAAAACAGAAACAAAGACCCAACAAAAACATCAGGGGGCCATGTGCAAGACAGAAAGATTTGGATGCATGCTTGCAAAGTGAATTTTTCTGTTAAACACTGTAAGGCTGGGGCTGGGAGAAGACAAAGCAGAGAGTTGGATGGAAGGATGCCTTCCGAGCAGCAGAGAGAAGAAACTCCCATCAGGAAAACTAGGAGGGGAGGTAAGGGACTCTGAGATGAGCTGTCTTAGGACATGGACCCCCATCAGCCCACCATCACCAGAAGAGGCGATTTGTATCCAATAGTCCTGGGGAAAGAATAGGGTGCCTCAGATACCATGTATGAGGATGAGGACAGGTAGGGGAAAACTTGCCCCTAACCAAAGTGGAAATGAGCAGAACCAGTTGAGAATTTTTCCCTGTCCTGGGGCTGCAGGGGCTACTGCATTTCCCAAACTTATCAAGCCATCAAAACTCTCCAAGACACATTTTTAAAATACTATCTCCACAGGACTAGTTCTAGGAAGCCAGAAAGCCTGGAAAGTTTATAAACCAATGATTCAAAACTCGATTGCTTTTAAAGGAGAGTGGGTGAGCTGTGGCAGTATGGAGACCGCCTGTCTTTCCCTAAGGCATTCAGATTCAACTTTTTAAAGCAAGAATCTGCTCAAACCAAGCACATCTTATGGCATCAGTTGCCCCTGGGGCTCCCAGTTTTGGATTTTGGAAGGATTTTCCTGTCATTTAATAGGCTAGTACTTCCTAACTTCCTAATTTTTTTCACATCATGGTATACATGGAAAATGATATTTGTACTGGAACAATGTGATAAATGGACAAAGTTGTTCAAGGTAGAGGCAACTGGCCCATGAGCTCAGCCCCCCAGCTACACACCCCCTGTAACTCACCCCCCAGACCCTTGGGCACTTGTGTGCCCAGGTACACACAAGTCAGGAAGTTCTTCAATACATTATGTTGTTGTTAACTCAATGATCAGATAAGAATGGGACGTTCTGCTTATTACAGTAATGGGGAGAATCTTTATCGTTGACTCTACATATAATATACTGGACACTCCATGACAAACCCTGATCCAGACTGAGACAAAGGTGACATCAATAAATAAAAGAGTGACTAAAAATAGTTCCATTATTTCAGCATAACCCCTTTTTTTAGATTCAATGATTCTGTACCTTTCATCTTGTACCATCTACTCAGACTTGAAGACAAAAGCTGTCTTGCAAAAGCAGACTTGCATAAACATCAAAGCAGACCCCAGAGACCATCTCATCCAGTGTGTGTGTGTGTGTGTGTGTGTGTGTGTGTGTGCAATCAGAAAATCTTAGAACTTATCTGCTTTGAGGGGATGAAGTCTCTTGACATTGGCTTTGGCTCTCCTTCTCCTCTCCCATCTTTCTTCCCCACCCCACTCTCACCCAGCACAGGGGTCTCTGAAGGGATTCCATGGAGCACAGTTTGGAAACCACTAAAGTCCAATCCTCTTATTTTATAGTTAAGGCCGAAACAGCAAAAGATAACCTCATTAGTTAGAGACAGAACTGTGATTAGAAATGTTAAGTGAGCAAATCAACTAGAGAATCTATTAGAAATAGATATATTTATAAATAGCTAATGAGTATAATCACACTAAGTGTACTCAGAGTGGTATTACCTTTCAGTATTATGAGCAATGCAGATCGCTCACCAATGTCATCAACCAGCACAGAAGGCTTTGCTCTACTCAGAGTCGTGGAAGATGAATTTTTCCTGTTTTTTTTCCCACCTACTGAGCTTTTGAATACCCCACCCCCTACCAAATATTCATTCCAGGAAAGAACCTACTGTTGATCTTACATCTCCATTTTTTTTTTTTTTTTTTTTTTTTGCAGTACACGGGCCTCTCACTGTTGTGGCCTCTCCCGTTGTGGAGCGCAGGCTCAGCGGCCATGGCTCACGGGCCCAGCCACTCCGTGGCATGTGGGATCTTCCCGGACCAGGACACGAACCCGTGTCCCCTGCATTGGCAGGGGGACTCTCAACCACTGTGCCACCAGGGAAGCCCTTACATCTCCATTTGAATTTATATTAACATGCTGCTTTTCCCTAAGGTCATTAAGTACTAGGAAAAAACGACATGGTTTTTTTTCCCCTGATAAAGGGATTGCAGGCTGGTGGAGAAATATGTGGGATCTTTCTGAGCACCTAAAAATCCCTTCAGGTAGATAACTAATGTACACAGACATGTCCCATTCTGCCATTAAGAAAATGCTTCTGCCCAGCACTTATAAGCAAATTCTGTCAGATAAATATTATTGTTATGAAAAAACTTAGTAACCTAGGCAATTGGCACATGAAATGATTAGACAGATGTCTTGTGAACAACAAAAAATTCACTTTATCAACCTTGGTCTAGCTGCTCTTTCTGACTTTCCATGATTTGAATGATTAAGAAGGTTAAATTCAATTACTCTAGAAAAATCCATTTTCATTCTAGGTGCAAGTATGAAAAGTTTGCTTTTTTTTTTTTTTGGTGGGCGGGGAGTAATGATGATCTTCATAGTGTTAAACAAACCATGATATTCTACTTAAAGTTAATCAAATAAGCTTTTGTTGGATGCCTTTCACATGCCAGGCACTGTGCTACTGATTTCCTGTGGTACACTATGTCTAAGTACTGCTTTTGTAAACTAAGAAATTGTATTTATTAGGCACCTGGGTAATATGTAGAATCTCCATGGCAGGCTGTCATAGATTGTGAGATACATTACATAGTCTACTTCATCCTCTCCTCCTCTTACTTTACAGATGAGGAAACAGAGGCCCACAAAGTGTGAAATGGCACATCACACATCTCACTGATGCACCCTGGGGATGCTGTGGGCCGACATCCACGCCAGACCCAAGCTGCCTCCTTATCTCTGCAGTGTCCCAGAACCCCTCAGGAGCCATGGACCATTGCCCCAGTATCTTTTATATTAGTGTCAGTTAATATCCTCTGACCCAGGCTGAGCCGCTGAAATGGGATGCTCAGGTTGGCGTCTGAACCAGGCTGAAGGAGCATCCCCACAGTACTGTTTCAACAGCTGACGAAGTTAAGAGAAGAGGCTGACTATGTGGACCCAGGGAAGCCTGCTTTGACAGGTCCTTACCTGGATACTGAAGGAGTGAGTAAAAGCAAAACCTTGGTTATAGTTAAGTATTTGCCCTTGATTTCTATGGCGTTGTTTCTTAGGAAGGTGCTATTTTTTTTTCATGATTAGATTATTTCATTTGGAGATAAGCTGATCCTGTCTCCTTGCACATGGATTTGTAAATGATTTCCTTTGGCATATTTTGAGGATTAGAAGCTAAGCTCACAGGCATTAAGGCATCAAGGCCCAGAGCCAATTCTTCTCTTTTTCAAAAAGAGAGCTTTAAAAAATCTCCTTCAAATAAGTTCTGACTTTCTCAAGATTAGTTAAAAGTCCTACACAGCATTCAAGCAATCTGTGTGCTACCCTGGTGACTGATAATTTGTGCATAGACACTAACCCAGCTCTTTGAGGTAGAATGGCCCAGCTATCAGCTTATCTTGCTCATTGGAGCATGACCTAAAAGAAGAGGCTTTTAAATTTTTTCTGGAGTCTGGTGAGACCTATTTTATGCAGAAAAATATTTTCAAATGCATAAAACAAAATAACAGGATTATAAAGGAAACTAATTATATTGATATATGTTTTATAAAATATAATTTTAAATCATATTTTATATGCTTTTTAATTAACATACTAAATAATGAGTCTTAAGAATTACCCAAATTTCTAAGTCGCACTGAGTGTGAGTAAATAGTATTTCTAGATATCTGTAAACAAATGTAATGTTATATAAAAATATGTGATTTTTATTAGTTACAGTCACAGACACTGCAGTTGTACTAGGACTTGCTGCTTATATTCAAAAGTGGAGGAAATTCTAAATTGCAGTTAGAAACTAACACAAATAAATAGGTCATGCTTTTCCCATCGAAGGTCACACAAACCACTGTTTCCATATGTGGATCCACTGGGGTAGACCAAGTTAAAAACTGTAGCTAAGCTAAGGCTTTATGAATTAGTTGTGTTCCATGTAACCCTAGGGACTCATGAAATGGAATATTTTGCAGAAAGTTAAAGCTTTGCGTTCTTTTTGGTTTTTTCATGAAACTACTTGTTTCGTGAAGCATTCTTTTGCAGTCCACTCCCTTGTTTTATTCTGTTGCCAAATTGCAGCCTCATCTTCACACAGCCTTGTTGCCCAAGCGCAAACTAGGACTGCACCAGGAAATCAACTTGAACACTTGCTGAAGATGAAACAATTGCAAATAAATAAAGATTCTGTGACTTCAGAGGATTCAGAAACCCTGGCTGAAGGAATAGCCTCCCGCTCTCGACTACGTTTGGTGGCAGTGGGCCCAGGAGGATGACTTTCAAGTTTGGAGACAAGGACAGGAGTCCTTGGGGCAATAGTTCAGCATAGGGAAAAGTACTCCACATGTCAGGAAGGGAGCATTAAGCTGACATAGAGATATGGTGATGGGTTGTCTTGGGAGCTGCTCAAAGGAAATATTTCTCCTAGTTCCAGGTCTGAAGTCAGCCTTAGAAAGGGATATTAGGCTTTTGGTTTTTAGTTTCTGTTTTTGTTTTAACTTATCCTGGCTTCAGTTTTCCTCTCCACTATCTCACTCTTCCCTTGGTCTTGATTTCTTCTTTGGTGACCGTTGGTGCCTAGGTTTTGCTTCCACTTATCCCATCCCCGTCCCACTCACCCACCTTATACAAAAACATTATCGCTAACCTATCAGGAGAAAGGAGAGGAGTCAACATTTTAGTAAGGGAGCAAATGCAAGGAGTGAAAAATAAACAAACAACAAATACATAAACGAGAAAAGACTTTTTGAAAAGTTATCTGTTAGCTTACCAATAGAGACAAGATTGGGGCGGAAGAAATCAAAGGGAGGAGGTTTCGCCCTTAAAATCTGTATACAACCATATTGTTGGATTTTTTTTTTTACCTTAGACACATGTTACTATTGTGTGCTGGTTTTTTTTTTTTTTACGATTTTTAAAAATATTTATTTATTTATTTATTTTGGTTGCACCAGGTCTTAGTGGTGGCAGGCAGACTTTTTTTTTTTTTTACAAGACATAAATAAACTGACACCAAGCATTGTAAATGGATGACCACAACAAAAGCAACAACGATTGCACTTACCAAACATGAAACACACTCATACTATGTCATAATATTGACATTCAGTCCAGTAATCCCCCACTGTAACAGCTCCTTTACTTTGCAGTGAAAATTGATTTGTATATTTTTTGCCTCTGAGACTATTGCATTTTTAAAAAGTAAAAGTAGGCAGAGCCTGCTACTACACTGTCATTATTAATATCACTAGCCACCATGACTTTATCTCATTTAGCTCGTCTGATTCCTGAACTCATTCTGTGGGATGGTGGATACAGTTTCATCTTTGCTAAGCCTGTGCTTTCCACATCCACTGAATAAACACAAACGAAACCAATAATTCTCTGTTGATCTTTTTCTTTATGGTTTTATGGCAGCCCCTGTTTATCTGCTTCTCCACGTTTTTTTTTTTGTTTGTTTTTTAATAAAATACTTGAAGGATGAATGCAACCCCTTGCTTCTGATGTCACCAGTTTTAGTTTTTTGGCACCATTTCTTGGGATAACACACTGACAATCTTTGATTACTTTATTTCCTCCCGCCTCCACCCTTTATTTTAATTGCTCCTCATTTCCTAAATTACATCTCTGCTCTTGCAGCTAACACCTCACAACTTGACCAAACTTCTATTTTTGGTACCGCTCCCAGGATTGAAACAAACACATTGGTAAATGTGTCCGAGGACCAACCACCGCAGGGTAGACAGAGTGCGGAGTCTGTACTTCCTCCCTCGGCCCTTGCAGTTCTGGGCTGTAAATGATATGGGAAAATATGCAAAACCCTTGCATCCTGACTTCATTCCCAGAGCCCCAAACTAGCTGCAGACATTCTGAGCATTTGTGTGTCTACAGCACGCACGATATTGGCACCACTGGCATATATTGGAAGAATGTTTCCCAAACAGCCACCATCTGCTGCAAATACAATGCTACATACACTCAAAGTTTTTTCAAGAATATGAGAATAAAAGATGACAGTTACCTGCCCTGTCATTTGCTAGAAAGAGCTCTGTTTTAAATTGAACCAAAGAAAAACCACAGACTTTTGTACCAGTGCCAATATCTAAACATGTTTGGTTTCTGAGCGTCCCAAATTTCTTAAGTTCAAATCCATTACTACATAAATCTACTCCTCAGCCGCCCTCTCACACACAGGCAAACCACACTGAGCTACTCACCGAACAATCTGTCAGTGGGTCCCTCATGGTGAAATGTTTGCTTCAGTCCTTTTAGCTATGCTCCGGCATTCAGGATGCTGCACCAAAGATTGGGTGTGTCCTGGACTTCCGGGATTCAAAGGGCCTAGAGTACGTCAGTCCTTGTCAAACACCCCAAGGAGGAAGTCCCAGCCCTGGACTTTAATCCCGTTTGTTTTCTGAAGAAGCAAAGAATGGCTCCGGGTCAAGAGAGCTGGAGTGAGATGGTGAGAATGACTCCTGTAAATACTTAGGGGTCAGAATACTGTGTCCTGAACTGCGTGGCCTTGAAAGAAAGCCCAGAGGTTATAAAGCGTTCCTGGTAACTCAGTCACTCAGGGCTGAGAGTAGAAGGATTCTCTCAGCTTGCCATATTCACCTTGTTTTTATTTTCTGTATTTTCAGTTGCTGTGACACACTGGGGTCTTTTGGGCTGGGGAGGAGGGACTGCTCCTTCCAGGGTTAGCTAATTCCTAGAGATAGTAGACAACTAACTTATAAGCATGGCTTTGATATGCAATCCAACCATCCAGAGCTCAGACCCCCAATCACTTCCCTTATCTACCTCTCACACACCAAGCCAATAGTCCACCTGCCCCAAATCACCCCAGGGCCAAGGTACCAAACAATTAAGACCACCCCTATTTAACCATGACCATAATGGAAAACGTCCAGAAAAGGCTGTCAGGGAGCAGGCATACATTAACCACCTTGAGGGGCCTAACACAACACAACCCTCACTACTATCCCAAGAGGACCAAGAAGCTAAGCTATCAAGTCAAGCAGGATTGTTCTATGTTCAACCTCATTTTTATTTTATTTTATTTTATTTTTATTTTATTTTTTTTTGTGGTACGCGGGCCTCTCACTGCTGTGGCCTCTCCCCTTGCAGAGCACAGGCTCCGGACACGCAGGCTCAGCGGCCATGGCCCACGGGCCCAGCCGCTCCGCGGCATGTGGGATCCTCCCGGACCGGGGCACGAACCCGTGTCCCCTGCACCGGCAGGCGGACTCTCAACCACTGCGCCACCAGGGAAGCCCTCAACCTCATTTTTAAAAATCACTCAAAAGGATAAACAAAACCAGAAATCAGCCATCAGCAACTTATTTTTTATTGCTTTCTCTGCACCTGTGGCCCAGGGGTCCATCCTGAGATTTCCAGCTAATGGCCTGTTGCCTTGTGACAGCTGGTCTGTGGGCAGCTTTGCTCTGACTGGCAGATAGGTTCCCAGCCCAGAAGGAGCTCCATCCACACAGCCCAGGGGAACACTCCAGAGCTGCCCAGGTGACTCAGACTCCACCCATTTGCCCTTGATGTGCAAGTTCCATTCACAGTCCCTGGAAATAACACATGAAGAGGGAGAGACAACGAGGGAGGAGGACTTGCCCTGTAATCTCAGAGAGGTCCTTAGTCAGGGACCACCATTCACACACTTAACAAGGTTCTCCCCGAGCTTCTGCAAAGGAGCGTTATCACTGTAGGTTACCACATGGAGCCGTAGCTATCGCAGGGCTAGAATTAGACCAGGCACCCGTCATACTGAAAGAGTTTTAAGACAGATTGTAAAGTGAGGTTAGTAATATGTCACTCCAGATATGTCCCACTGGAGGGCTTCCTTGCCTTCAGAGATGGTAGTTAGACTTGGCTGGTGCCTTGGATCCAGGGCCTGGGGCAGCTCCGTGTCTTCCTCCAATTCCTGCTGCGCTTGGTCTCAGATCAGGCCCAACTCAGTTCAGAATGGGGAGACTGGCCTCCCTTGCCAACCCCACAAGAAATGCCATCACACCAAGCTTACCGTGGTCTCTGTGGCCCTCTGGGAGGTTGGTAGGACATGCTCACACCCATACTCCTCATGTGTGTCTCTCCCAGCAGGCTAACTAGCTTTCCCTTAGTCCTCTTGGAGAAATTAAAGTATCTCCATCTTACTACAGTATTCCTCCCACAGACTGTTGTACAGGCAGCAGGGTGTCCTGGTTGAATTTATACTGAGAATCAGAGTTTGGCTATTTGTTGAGCTTCTCAGAAGGGTGTTGGAATCTGCAACAAAACCTTGATTTTGGAGGTTAGAAAGAGGGCTGTATCAGTCATCTCTTGTCACAGTAATGCTGTGTAATAAACAGAAAACTCAGTGGCTTCACATGACTTTATTTAGTTCGCAAGTGTGTGGTTTAGTTGGGTGATTCTTTGGGTCTCCCTGGCCCTACTCTTGTGAAAGCAGGTCATCTACAAATGTCTCTTGATCTTGGCAGGGCAGCTCTTCTGGGCTCTGCTTGTCGGGTGGCTGGCTGTGAGCTGAGGCGAGGCTTCCTCAGCCTGAAATCTAAGCCAGGCTGTTCTAGGGCATGTTGAGGAACCAAGAGAGTGAATGGAAGTGCTCAGGCCTCTCGAGGTGCAGGCGTGGAACCGACACACCATCACCTCGGCCCCATTCAACTGACCAAAGCCAGTCACAGGCCAGCCCAAATTCAAGGGGCTGTGGGAGATTCCAGTCCTTAATGGGAGGGGCTGAGTGTCTCATTGCAAAGGGCCCACACACAGAAAGGGGCAGAGAATTGGGATTTGTTTTACATTCAACCCACCACAATGGTCAGTTAATATTTGTTCTTCAGTGACTCGAGAGATAAAGCAGATAGGACACCGGAGGGGGATGGCTGAAGTATGTCAGCCTTTCCCTTTCTTCAATTCAGCCTCAGGGGAACTGTCTGGAACTTCAGCAGAGATTGAGGTCAGGGAGAGAAATGAGGGGAGTTAAGTTCACGACAGACTCTAGACACAGATTTGGAGATAGGATCATTCTCCCCTCTGACCCCGCATCCCATCTCACACATACTCTGCCACGCACACCTCCCCCGATGTGGAGGGTAGGGGTGGGACGAAGTCGCAGAGCAGGTTCTCCAAGGCGGCTGCAGCACCTGAGGCTGTGGCTGGTGAGGCACCTTGGCAAGGAGGTTTGTCCTTGAGCATATGAGAATCCCCAATCTCTGACCCCCAGAAATGGCCCAGGGAGACTGGGAGGAGGAAGCTGAGTTCCTGTGTGAGCAAAAGGGGGAAGAGCTTATAGTTCTGGAATTGATATTAACATCACCTCGTTTGTATCTACAGGTTGATGAGAACTATATATAATGAAGCATCTCAAAGAACGTACACTACACTTCTTTCAAAAGGTTGGTGCCCAAGGCATCCTTTTGAGTTCTCTCACTTCAGGTTTGTCTCTGGCCATATGTTCCCGGCTTGCACTCATTCTCTGGCTTCTTTCCAGTCCAGGCCTCCAGCGTGACCTACCGTCCGATCATTCGGATCCTCGTCTTCCTGCTTCCTTTCCCTGTGTGCGCTCAGCATTTGCCTGCTGTCGTGGCCTCTCTGCAGAAAGAAAACCTGCAGCGGACTGATCTCGAAGACACTTCACCGCACCCCACCCACCCCTTTGTGTGCTTCTGCCAAAGAGGACGTTCCGCCAAAGAGGACACATCTGCTGAGTGTCTGTAAGCGGATGTTGGCGCCAGTAAGTTAGTAAGAAGGACTCCAAATGTAACAGAGGTTAAGGGCAGTTCAAAACTTGCCTTGAAGTTTCTTTAGTAGCCAAAGCATGCAAAGAATTGGAAATGGCGCAAACATCCACCAGTAGGGACCTGCTTAAATAACTTATGGTAATATGGGCTCACATTTAGAGGACTTACCATGTGTCAATATGTAATATTTGTAAAGATATTCTAAGTGCCTTGCAAATATTAACTTTTAAAATCATCATAGCAATCATTTGAGATACATCTGTATAGATCCTTATAATACTCATAGGAAAACTGAGGCACAAGATGGTTAAGTGACTTACCTAAGGTCACATAGTTAGGAGTGAGAGAGCTGGGATTTATCTAATTCCAGTGTTTCCGTGTTTCATAACTATGCTGCACTGCCACTCAACCCGGATGTTGGGAAAAAACAGATCCAAAAAATGAGGATAGAATATAAAATATTTAGTTGTATATACTTAGAAACAGGCTGCAAAAGAATGAGTATGAGTGTAGTTTGGTACCTATATAAGAAAAAATATCCAGGCAGATAAACACCAGGCAGACAATAGTATATCTCTGAAGGATGGGACTCTGGAGGACTCTTCCTTTCTGGGTCATACATTTCTATATAATTTTAACATTTGAAACAAACATGTATTGCTTTAGAAAACAAACAAGACAAATAGCACTTTTTTAAAAGGATAACAGTTATGCTAACTTTAATCTTTTAAAAAGTTAGAACTAATAAGTGAAATGGTGACGGCAGGCTTTGTTAGTCCATATCTTCAGGACTTTGCATAACGCTGGTTCCTTCTACCTAGAATTCCTTCTACTTTATGTGGCCTTCGTGGGCTTTCATTCATCTCCAAAGTCCACCTTGTGTCATTTCCCCCAGACACAGTACACTCTTGCCTTTGTACTACTGTTATCCATGGCTTGCCCTTCTTTTGATTCATTTACCCCATTGTGTCGCGATTATTCGTTTCATGGTCTGCCTCCCACTCTACTCAGTGAACTCTTTATATAAAGTATGTGGAGCAAAGTAAATGCCCAATAAATAATTGTTTTCACTCAATTGAATTCAACTCTGAGAAAGTGGCCCGGGTAGCTAGTTCCTCTCATCCACAAGACGGAGAATGTTGCTTATGGGTAGGCCTGTATCCTCAGCTCTTGGGAAGTAGAGTTCAAAACACTGAGAGCAAAGATAAGTATGACCGGGCAGGAACTCTAAAATGGGAAATGGTCCAAATGCCCTTGGGAGACTCCACTGCTCTGATTAAAAATGGCCTTGACAAGCAGGAAACTGGGAAGGAACCAGAAGAATCCCAAGGGGCCACTTAGAGAGCCTTCTTGGAGAATTGTTGGTTAAAAATATATAAGCATAGGAGATAAGAAGAGTCTTGGGACCAAGGATAAAATCAAAGGGTGGCCTAATGCTAAAAATAAATTTAAGAAAGCTGGAGTCTAAAATAAGCCAAGTTCTGCAAAGTGTGCCAAGAACATCTGAGATAATTTTTACCATATCTACAGCAAGAAGAATGTAAAGGGACAGCATCTGGGCTTGGGGCTGCTGGCCTCTGTTTCTGATGACAGAGTAAGCAGGAGTACTTGGTCAGGTTGCTGGGCTCCAGGGGTTAGAGGGTCAGGCAGAGAGGCTGGCCACCAGCGTGCCACATCTTCACTGTGCCTTCACACAACCTGCTTCTGAATCGTGGACGAAGCCCCCGCTCCCTGGACTGTTTGAGCTGACAGAGGACCAGGACCATCACTGCAGCCATTCTAAGCACGTGAGAGCCACGGACAGTGTTTACAAGACATGACATCACTTCCACCAATCACCCCCAGAGGGGACTATAGAAGCAATCTCATTCTGACTAAACAACATTTTATTTTTAGTCTCTGGTTGCTGCAGTGATTAGTTTCCTTAATTTCCATATCTCTCTAAACCTGGAAGAAACATTTCTAAAGCCTTGCCTTAATGCATACATTAAAAAAAAAATGTACCTATGTCCAAAGCCTGAGGATGAGAAAAAAAAAAATCTGTCTAATTTAGAAGCACTAATGAGTGTTTTAAACTATAGCAGGAGTGGAGGAAGGGTAGGGGTGCAGGCACCCGGATATCGTTATTGTTAATAGCCAGCCTAATTTGTAGCATCTAAAGTAACTGTTTATGCTCAGTTTGTAATAATTGTCTTGTGGTTTTTAAAACTGCACAAAATAGGGTTTTTTTTTTAACACTTTCTACTTCATAAAAATTACCTAATTTTTAAATTAAAGTCCAAATGGTCACAATTAACTTACTTTCTAAATACAAACCTGTATTCAGTGTTCTAGGGCTGAATTTTCATTGTTGTGCGTGTCCAAGTTTCATATATATTAATTTAAAATCTCCAGGTGCTAATGGAGAATAAAGGTGAAATCAAATAGATGAATTTGCATAAAACAAATTAGTGTCAATTTCCTTTTCCCCAATAAGCCCTAGGAAATGAAAACTTAATTAACAACCAAGTCATCCTACAGCCATGATCTGTGGCTCGACTTCCCCCCAAAAAAGCCTGAGAAAAATATTTTACAAATGCAGATTAGTCTAAATTACATTATATCTTCATTGGATCACCTATGTTAATATTCATGTGCTATTACTTACATTTTCCTAAACTCATCTAGGACCAAACTTACGGATTCCAATTAAAATGCACTCTGGAATGTCAAGCAGAGGGTTGCTTTTGTCTCCAGGGCACAGTATGAGTTTGGCATTTTTGCTTATGTAAATAAAGTGCCACCCAGGATTTATTTGCCTTTTTCAGCATGGTTATACTTCTACGTTATAAATCATCGATTTATAGTTATTTCCTATAAATCATTGCCAGGTTATGGAGATAGAATCTTAGAAAACAAAAGCACTCCAAATGGTTATTTACCTTGATTCCTTCTGCAACTGGAACTTAGGAGCTGGGGGATGGGTGTGGAGAGGAGGAGGAGCTTTACTATTTCCCTTTTCACATTTAGAATTTTATATGATGTGCTTGAATTACCTAGTCAGAAGTATAAACTAATTTTTTAAAGCCGTTGCTCATCCCTGGAACCGAGGGCACGCAGTATATAAACCGGTTTACTCAGAACTTAGGTTCAGTCAACCAGCCCTCTGCGTACTTGTTTAAAATCTTCCCCTGTTGTCCTCTTACTCAAATTATTTAACCCCTTATTCAGCTTCTCCCGCAATTCTTCTGAAATGGTTCTCCTGAAAATCACCGTTTCTTTCATTTTTGCCTCTCGGAAGCATCTTGTACGATTGATAATTCATTGATGTCTATTCGTTCTTTCAGTCATTCAGTGAGGTCTGATGTAGCCCCCTCTTTGATCCAGGCACTCTGAGGGACACAAAGACAAATAAACTCCAATCCCTTCTTTCAAGGAGCTCAGTGTGATGAAGGAAGGTTATATTACATTGTGATAGGTTATATGAAAGAGATCTTTACAGAAATGTGATGGGAACTCTAAAGACATACCCTGCTCAGCTTGGTTGGGGAAGGGGAGAATGCCAGAAAATGCTGGCAAGAGACGGTCACTCTTGCTGATGCTCCAAGGGCACATACTAATTACCTGTGCATAAGAGAGTGTGTCAGTGCATTCAGTAGAGTTCCTTGAGTAAACAGTTTGCGTGGGACTTTATATTATAGTTGAGGCTGAAGAGATACTCAGCGACGAGGCATGGGAAGCCTTAGGTGCCAAGTTTTAACTTTAACCCAAAGGTAATTGGAGCCACACAGGGGTCTTTTTCCACGTAGGATTTTAAGCATATTTGTGATATTCAGATGCGCATTTCAGACCAATCACTCTGACAGCAGTATGGAGACTCCAGAAAAGGAAGACATAAGGATCAGGAAGACTGGGAACCTGTTGCCAGGAACCAGGAGAAAAATGGCGAGTCCTTAACTTACATGGAGAGGAAAGGGTAGAGTTTTAAAATGGAACCAGGACTACTCAGTGATGAATTGGATTGGGAGTAAACAATGAAGGAATGGTTGGATCTGGAATGAAGCCTAGGCTTCTGATATCTTCCCTAAGATTCCCTTCTCTATGGCCTCCATGGGAGGCACTAGAGGGCAGGAATTAATAGTATAGGCTTTGGAGTGTGAAAAATATGGTTTTAAAAGTTGGCTGTACTATACATTAATATGCTAATTTGGGGGAAAATTTCTTAACCCCTTTAAGCTTCAATTTCCTGATAGGTAAAATGGAAGTAATATACCACATAACTCATAGCAAAGTGTACATAATAAATGTTCAATAAACACTAGCTGTTTACTATTACTGTTCATTATTGTTCTAATTTATTTTTGCCAAATAAAGTAAGGCATTATTAAAGATGATTGTATTATACCATAAAACATTGAAAACTACAACTATTATAATTCAAAAATTGCAAAAAACTAACATGACTATTCTACGTAAACAATTTAGAATTCTCAAGAAGTTTTAGCTAATGTATTTTCTTCTTTCTCTAAACTTCCCTTTCAGTGGTTGAGAGAGTTTGTATTGCTTTATTGCTCTTGGAACTCAAAGATGACATTCTCATTTTTAAAAAGTGATCTTGCTGCATCTAAATATCTGAAAATTTCACTTGAGACATTGTTAGGGTTTTGAAAACAAATACACTGATTTTAAAAATTATCTCAAATTTACAGACAAATTGCAAGTTCAGTACACAGAATTTTTTCTTTTCTCCATACCTTAATATCTTAGTGTGTATTTCCTACAAACAAGAACATTCTTCAACAAAACCACAATACAACCATCGAAAGCAGGAAATTAACATTTGGTTCATTACTACCATCTACTCCTCGGTTCCACCCATTGTCCTCATTATGTTCTCCATAGCAACAGGATGCAGTTCAGGATCATGCATTGCATCCAGTTGTCAAGTCTCTTTCGTCTCCTTCACTCTGAAAGAGTTCTTCAGTCTTTGCTTGACTTTCATGCCATTGAGCTGAAGATTACCAGTTAATTATTTTGTAGAACGCCTTTCCATTTGCATTTATCTGATATTTGCTCATGATGAGATTCAGGTTATTCATCTAATCATATACATGATTCCTCTTGGCAGGAATATCAACAGAAGTGACGCTGCTTTCTTATTGCATCCAATCAAGTGACTCAAGATTCCATTTGTACCATTGCTGATGGCATTTACTTAATTAAGATGGTGTCTGCCAGGCTTCTTTGCTATAAAATTACAACTTTTGCCTTTGAGGTTAATAAACATGTTGCAGGGATGTACCTTGAAACTATGCAAACACCTCATTCCTCATCAAACTTTCAGTTTATTCATTTACTAATGTATATGAACTCACAGTTTCCCATTTTATTCAATGCATCATAATCAGTTACTATTATTAATTTTGATGCACAAAATGTCCTAACTTTGGCCAGTGAGAGCCCCATCAACTTGGTTCTGTGCCTTATACCATTTTCCCATCATTCTTTGAGCATTTCCTTGCTTTCTGGCTTGACACAATGTTCCATTCCAGTCTGTGCTTTCCTGCCCAGCTCTGGATTTAGCCACTTCTTCATGGAGCCCTGGTTCCTGTCAGTGGAGAATGGATTTAGGATGGATTTAGACACCAGGATCTGGGGCACTAGTTGTGTTCACTGGGGAGTCACTTGTTCCAGACCCTGAGGTGGACACCTAAGGAATGTAGAATATAAATACACTCACATATACACAGATATATACTTACATTTATTTTTTTATCTATCTATATTTATTTTGATATTTATCTGTTATCTATTTGATATATTCATTATATATTTATATTTATCTTGATATCTATCTATATATTGGAAACCATGAATTTACATGGGTACTTATAATTTCTTTTTTTTTTTTTTTTTGAGGCTGGAACAACACAAGCTTTATTCAATGGCCAAAGAATGGAGAAGTGGGCACCTAGTTCACAAATCAACTTCTCCATGTATTTATAATTTTAATCCAATACTACTAAGTTCATTCAGTTTTCTCCCCCTCCATATTTGTAATTCCCTTTTCTGACAGTGGCTCCCATTATCCTTAATATATTATATATTTGATCAATTGCCCTGCATGTAACCAGTCTCCCACTGCAGCCACTCCGACTTTCTATGCCAGGCTGCGCCTCTGCGGGGATGCCCTCATCCTCTTGCTCAGGCTCAATGCCTATGTTGGGCCCCACCTAGTATGGGCACCCTCTTCACCCATCCACCTCCAGTTCTCCATGCAGTGCTGTCCTCCCTCTGCAGAAATGTCCGTAAGCCCATTTGGCCTCCAGCACCCAACTCTGGGCCATCATGACTCCCTCACCTGGCACAGACATCACCCTGCTCTGTCCCATCTTAGGCGTTAGGACCGAACAGGTCAGGAAGAGAAGGAAAGGAAGGGAGAAGGAGGCAGAAGGGAAGGTCATCATTATCATTAACATCATTGTATTTCTTTCTATCTTGGTTATCAGTGAGCTCTTTGCTGGCTTATCTTCTTCCTTGCATCCGTCTACTCTGGGCATTTCCCAAAGTTCTGCTTCAGTAGGCAACAGGGGAACAACTCGGAGCTTGGACTAAGTTATCTGCATCACTGCTTTCTGGCTCTGAGACCTTGGCAAGGTTCTTATCCTCTTTGTGCATCTGTCTCTCTATCTGAAAAAGTGGAAATAATAATGGTACCTAGTTATAGACCCATCTTTCCAATTTGGGGCACACATTTCCAGATGAATGGGCTCACATCAGCTCAAATTCAAAATGTAAAAATCAGTTCATTTTTCCCTTACAAAGCATCTTCATCTTCCTGAATTTCCTATTTCTGTAAATATATACATTCATTCTACAAGCATTTATTGAGTGCTTACTATGCAGCAAGCGTGGTGGCTAAGGATCCAGATGTAAAAAGCAAAGTTTTTGCCCCCAAGATGCTTACAATCAAGTGAGGAAGGTAGTGTGATAAGCACCCTGATGGAGTTAAATGGTTGCACCTTTTCTTCTCTAGGAAGAGTACCACGTTCCACCTTTCTAGCAGGAGGACCCTACAAGAGTTAGCTGGATGGAGAAGAGGGAAATGGCCTTCTAGGCAGAGTGAGTAGTATGGCCAAAATGCCAGAGATATAACACAACAGAGCACATTCTGAGGCTATGGACTTGAGAACTAGGTCGAGAGAGAGGCCATGGGGAGGGATGAGGATGGAGTGAGAGGTGACAGGCTTCAGGGGGCACTGCTAAGGGCTTACTCACTGGTTCTCCTATACCCTTTGTCTCAAATGCCCTTCCTCTTCCCACTTGACTCATCCAAATCCTATCCATTCTTTTATTTTTTATTTATTTATTTTTTTTGCGGTACGCGGGCCTCTCACTGTCGTGGCCTCTCCCGTTGCGGAGCACAGTCTCAGCGGCCATGGCTCACGGGCCCAGCCGCTCCGCGGCATGTGGGATCCTCCCGGACCAGGGCACAAACCCGTGTCCCCTGCATCGGCATGCGGACTCTCAACCACTGCGCCACCAGGGAAGCCCAAATCCTATCCATTCTTGCTGACTTTCTTCTTGAAACCTTTTGTTATCTGATCCTTAAGCAACTTCCCTTTCCTCTGAACTTTTCTGGCAATGACTATACTACACTATATTTTATATGATGACGATAATAATGTCTTATATATGTAGAGTAATTACAGTTTTCAAAAACATTTTACCTTTATCATAAAGTTTGATCTGCATACTAGAACAAGTGTTATTTCTTTTACAGCCACCTGACCCATTAAAATAACCACTGCTTGTGCCCTGCCCCTCTAAGTAGATTGAGAACTCGTTCAATTCAGCAGTTTTGCCTTTGTCTTATTTATATCTCTCACAATGCCTACCAGAAAGCCTCATAGAGAATTGGTGCTCAAGACATGTATTGTATTAATATTGATGTGAATTTTATTGAATTCATTAGCATTGTAGTGGTTTTAGCTAGCATGGCATAAATTGTCTTATATATTCTCAGAAATGACTTGTAAGTGGTATAACTAAGAAATGGCAGCACTGGAAGTATAGTACATCAGGGCTCTGTTCTATGAACCATCTAGTGCCCTCAACTGACAGAAAAACACACTCATTACTTTTAAAAACTTTAGGGACCCTTTTGAACTCATCTTTGGTGATATGGCTCCAAATGGCCTGGCATCTTACACTTTGCTTGCTGGCTGGCTTACTGGGTAGTTACTAGTAGCCTGGGTCAATAAAACTAATAGGAAACAGGAGTTTAATCCTGATAATCTAATTAATTGCTGCAACTCAAAAAAGGAAGGCTGGTAATCACCCTTTTATTTCCTATAACCTCCTCTCTCTCTAGCTCCATCCCTACTCACCCTTAGGAGTACTTCCCTATGAGATTTTCAGCCGAGTCTTAAAACCTAGATGTCTGAATAACTAGTTCCACTACCTAGATATCTTCTATCCTTCTAACCTGCAATGTGTTGAATTATTGAACTGTTTGAGTTGGTTCCTTTTAAACCTGTGTTCTGCGTTATATGTTTGTGTTATATGTTCTGTGTTATATGTTTGCCCTTACAAGCTCCCAGGGTTAGGTTGGGGAAAGATGTATGTGCCTCGTGAACTGGAAAGATGCAGTGAACTTGGAAAACTGAGTTCAATCACTGATGTATTAGTTTATTGAGAATCTCCCCTAAGAAGGGCCCCGATGTAGCTGAGAGCACTAAACAATATAACATTGAAAAGAGGGAAAACAGGGATGAAAACTACAGGGGTAAAAATTTGAAATCTGTAAGAAAAATTAAAGGTGGTAATAAGAAAAAGCCAATGGACAATTCAAATGCGGTAGAAAGCTGGGTATCCCAAGTCTTCAAAAACAAAGGCAAATATTGGAAGAAGTGTAATGTACTAGGAAGATATAGGTGTAAGTTTTGAAATCACTCAGGTCTAGGGTCAAATCTCACCTCTACTGCTCGATAGCTGGGTGACAGAGATCCATGACTTCTCTGAGTCCTAGTTTCTGCATCTATAAATTGTGGGTGATTGTGGCATGCTGGTAAATATTTAACAACTGGATCATACAAACAAAAAAACAAACATCTCAATTTTCAGGTTTTGCCCATTGCCATAGAGTAAATACTTCCACCACAGCTGATTTCAAGCTGCCTATTTAATGTCACTGAACATAGGGTCAGGAAGAAATGCATAATAGCACACCATCATATAGTATTCCCATCTTACTTCAAGAGCATAGGCGATATTAAAATGTAGGCAAATAATTACAAAGGGATGTTTTTGAGTATTACCTATACTTTAAAATATAATTTTAAATTGTAAGTTTATATAATTTTTAATAATGGCTGTTTAATAACCAGTTTGCAAAATTCCAGAATATTTCACAATTAGCTCGTACAAGCTTGGTTCAGGCATATGTTTCGGTGCTAAAAGCACCGAAACAGCTAAAAGCTAAACTAACAGCTAAAAGCTGTTAGTTCAGTGTTGATGAATTTACAATATGTATTACATAAAAGTGTCTTTAAACAAAAGCAAGTGTAAAACAAAGTTACGTATTGATCAGCTGATGGAACTGTTGTGAACAGAGGCTCACAGGAACCCAGCCCTGTGTTTCTCATAGGAGCGATGATTCACACTGAGTTTATAGAACATCACTCCAGTGAGTAACAAGAAGCAAGTGTATCTACATTTTCAGGGATGGTTTGATGGAGATAGTTCTGCACTTAGCATGATGCCTGCACACAGTAGGAAAGCCCTAAGAGGTCCCTTCTCTCCCGCATCTCGCCTTCCCTGTCTGGGGAGTGCTGTGCTAAACCAGGCAGGCTAGCTCAGACGCAACCATCAGTTATGAAATGTACAGACAGCAAGTATTGTTATTGTTGGATGCTCGGCTCCTTCAAGGAGGTGTTTTGGAAATTGTGATCATCCGTCAATTCGCAGTCCATGAGATGCCTTTGAACTACACAAAGAAATGTGTTAACATTGACAACACAAAAGAACTACATTCAGTCAGGAAGTTTGCCCTCCCCGCCAGGGTTCTCCCTGGCTGATGATTGCCAATCTGTCATATTTTTTCAAGCTGTTTTCCTTAAAGGAACCTGGAGGCTTTTCCTGTCCCACAGAAAAATCTTCCACCTCTCATTCTCTGTCCAGACTTACTTTGTCGCCTATGGGTTGAATCCTCAGCAATGCTTAGTCCTTTATTTCTTCCAATGGCCATGTGCCCATCACCCTGCCTTGTCATGTGATGCCCACTACACCCCTGCACACACTGATGACTCGCTCGAAGTTGGAGCAGTTTTTCCAGTAATGGTTAGGATGGGCATTACTTAGCCCATGTTCTTTTTCTCATGAAAAATGACAACATGGGGCTTCCCTGGTGGCGCAGTGGTTGAGAGTCCGCTTGCCGATGCAGGGGACACGGGTTCGTGCCCCGGTCCGGGAGGATCCCACATGCCACGGAGCAGCTGGGCCCGTAAGCCATGGCCGCTGAGCCTGCACGTCCGGAGCCTGTGCTCCGCAACGGGAGAGGCCACGACAGTGAGAGGCCCGCGTCCCGCAAAAAAAAAAAAAAAAAGACAACATGTCAGATTATGCTACTTCTTGCTTAAGTCCTTGAAAGGTTTCCCATTACTCTTATCCTAAAACTTGCCCTCCTTACCCTGGAACACAGACCCTGTATGACCCGTCCCTCCCTAACTTTTGTATGTTGTCACCTGCTCTCTCCTTGTTTGTCTTGCTTCATCACATTGGCCTTCTCAGTGCTCCTTGAACTTCCAAGCCTGTTCCCTCAGCGGCTTGGTGTTTCGAGCTCCTGCTGTCTGGTCTGCAGCTGCCCAAGTTTTTCCTCCAGCCACTCCTGTCAGTTACATCTTAGCCCAAATCCCCTGTCTGGAAGTTGTCTGTGACCACCCAGTCTGAAGAGCCCTGGCAGACATGCAATCACTTTGTTTCTTTTTTACTTTTGTCCTGTGTCACTATGTGAAATTATCATGCTTCATGGGCTAAGTTGTGTCCCCCCAAATTCGTGTTGAAGTCCTAACCCCTAATACCTCAGGAGATGACTGTATTTTGAGGTGAGGCCTTTAAAAAAGAGGCCTTAAGATACTTTTCACATTTATGCATTCTATGTACATATCCCTAAAACCTCCAGAAACAGATTACATGTCTGAATCAGTGTTCATTGCAGAAGATGGAGGATGTTAACTTTTTGCCAAATTATGATACTCTTGAAACTTTGTTTCCCTTTTGTTGGAAAAAGGAGATTAACATAATAAAAATTTCATCGATGGTTAGAAAAAGAGGTGATTAAGGTAAAACGAGGTCCTTAGGGTGGGCCCTAATTCAGTATGACTGCTGTCCTTAAAAGAAGAGATTAGGACACAGATACACAGAGAACTGACCATGTGAAGATACAGTGAGAAGACAGGCCAAGGAAACAATCAACCCTACTGACACCTTGATCTCCGACTTCTAGCCTCTGTAGAGAAAGGGGTTGCAGGGGGGATACATTTCTGTTAAGTCACCCAGTCTGTGATATTTTGTTATGGCAGCCCTAGTAAACTAATGCTCCTCGTTTCTGTGTTTTGTTTTTTCCTTTTCTTACTAGACTGGAAGTTCCATGAAAGCAGGAACCATATCTGTGTTATTCACCCTTCTATTCTTAGTGCCTGCAACAATTCCTGGCACCTAATGGGCTCTCTGTAAGTATTTTTAAATGATTGAATGATGCAGCCAGGAACCTGAGACTTTGGTGTTCAAGTTATCTCTGGCTAGGCCAATAGATTCATTATTCATTAATTAAAAAACAAACAAAACTCTTGCCTAAAGAATTGCTTCAAGACTCAAGTCATGAGTCCCAGTGCTTAGACCTTCTCACCCCATATTTTTCACGATTCCATTTGACTAATTCTCCAGCTCTTCAACACCCTCTCTACTCAGTTCTTCTGTTTGTTTCTAGACACTTCTCTAGCCTGCGTCTTTCTCTGCTGATGCCCTGCATGCCTGGGTCTGGGAAGCTGGTACTGCAGGTGGCTTCCCTTACCTGAGTCCTGCCACAAAACCCCTCAGCTTTCGTGTCCCCAGCACCAGTGAGAGGAGGTGGCCCCCACACAGGGAAATGCCGAGTGCAGAAAGACTTGGAGACAAAGTGTGATCTCATGCTCACCTTGTTTCCTAAGAGATGGAATGTTATTGTTGATAGCTCAGATCTCACCAGCAGTCTCCTAAGCGGGTTCTTTCATTCTGCTAACATTCTCTGTGCCCTATTACCTGCCAGGCCCTAGGTGAGGCTCCAGGAACACCACCAGCTTTATGCTGGTTATTCTGTTTGCCCTCCAGCCCCACCCCCCCACCAGATCTCTGCTCTACACGTGGCAGGTGGATCTCTGCTCTACACGTGGCAGGTGGACCTCTGCTGCCCACATCTCCCTGGGTGCCCACTGGCAGCTTTCTGGCTGAGTTCAGCCAATGGTGGCACGAGAAAGCAGGAAGAGAGAGATGTCAGAGATGTTGACTCCCCATCCAAGTTTCCAGCTCCCACAAGGCAGCTTCTCCATCCACCCCCTCCCACTGGCCTCTGGTTACAGCCCAGGGGGCTAACAGCTTCCCATGCTTGCTGGCCTCTGGGTGCCTTACCATCCAGTTTGACCTTATAGTCCTGCCCAGGCCTCTGAAAATAGTCCTTCGGTTGAAGTTTCTTCCACTCAAACGTCTACTAGTGACTTGTTTCCTCCCTGGACTCTGAAACACACTTTACATAATTCTTAAACTACAGCATTTAGGAATGATGTAACTTTTCTCTCCTCATGCTACAGCGGCTTTGGGGATAATCCAGGATGTGGTCCTCAGGCTTGTCACTGAGGTGATTAGTTCTGAGGGACCACCCTGCACCCTAGTAGATCCTGGTGCGTGACCCCGCTGTTGGGTTGTCCTGCCATCTTTCACCATTGTGGACACTGCTGCCACTGCTCCAGGTGAAGCAAGTACAGGGTTGGTAGAAACAGAATTAGGGGGCAGAAATCACATGTGCCTTGGATGGATGTGGCCCAGCAATAAGGAAGGGGGCCCAAGAGAAGCTGAGTTGCATCGTGGCTATTTGGTAGAGATGCTTGCAGAGTTAGACTCTGCTGTGTTAACAGAACTGGAAGAGTTCTTGGTTTCCCCAAATGGTGCATTTGCTTATAGTCTATCTTTCTGTACCTCAGAGAAATTCTGGTGGTTTGATTTATTACAATAACTCATGCTTGGAATCAGAATGTTGCTGGGGGTGGTTATAATATTTGTAAGATTTTTAGTAGGCTGTCTGCTTTATTTTTTATAATGCTGCTGGTGGTGGGCATGTCTGGTTGAATGCCAGTGCTATTTTTATGGCTCTTGAGATATGAGATGACATAAGCTTAAAGCAGAAGAGCAGCTGGGGAAGACAGAGTTACACCGGAAAGACAAAGAGGGAGAGAAGGTCTAACAAAGTGGGGCACAGACCCCGAGAAGATGATGTCAGCCAAGCTCCTATGAGTGCACACACTCTGAGGGACAATTTTGTGTGTGTTGTGCTTTGTGTTGTTTATCCTAAGTGCCTCTTTTATAGTTTGGAAAAATTAGTACAATCTGATATATTTGATCTGATATATATATATTTTTGTGTGTGTGTGTGGTACACGGGCCTCTCACTGTTGTGGCCTCTCCCATTGCGGAGCACAGGCTCTGGATGCGCAGGCTCAGCGGCCATGGCTCACGGGCCCAGCCGCTCCACGGCATGTGGGATCTTCCCAGACGGGGGCACGAACCCGTGTCCCCTGCATTGGAAGGTGGACTCCCAACCTCTGAGCCACCAGGGAAGCCCGATCTGATGTCTTTATAAATTATATTTTTCCAGAATGAAGTACTATATAAAACTTAACTTGAAGCTTTTATATCTTAATTTGCGAAGAGATACTATAACATAGATATATGTTATATGTGTGTGTGTGTGTGTGTGTATGTGTATATATATATATGTATATATATATGTTTGTTAAATTAACCTTTGTTAAGTGGAGCACAGGGTGTCGGATGGTGGACCGACAACAGAGTTCAACAGACCACAAGAGAACGTGAAATAGAGAGGTTTATTATTCACAGGTCCTGGGGGGAGTATATGGCACACCTGAAGGGGCCACACAGGGAGGTCAAGGCAGGGTACAGACAGAGAGAAAGAAACAGGACCTGGGGCACATGCTTTTATTAGGGTCCACACGTGGAGTGCTTTGAGGTCCCTGGGCTATGGCCAGATCAGTCAATTCAAGCCAAAAAAGGGAGGTTTTGGTAAGCCCCCTGGGGGAGTCTTATCTAAGGGATGCATAAGGCATACAAGCACTGGGAGGCAGGAGACACTGTTGATCACAAGGGCTGAAGTCATATAGCGGGGACTTACATTTGCTTGTGACTCTGGGCTGCTATTCAGGACATGCACCTGTATGAGGGGCTAGTGTCAAGTTACGGTCCCTGCAGGCTGCGTGGCAAACAAAATGGTTGCTGAGGCTACACCACCATCAAGTAGCTTAGCTAAATTCTCGACAAAATAACATATAAATAGAACATTCTATGGAACGTATAAATATTACATCCTTTTTTGTAATCATAGCGACTACTGGGGTTTGAGGAGGCTTACAAGAAACTCATAGGATGATGTGAGGATAAATCTTGTCCTGGAAGATGTGACATATTACCAACACAAGCTCGGTAGTGCTTACAGAAAAGGGCATTTACACTGTACTCTTAATACTTATCTTTATTATGAAAGTGTTTTCAAAGTAAAATGATCCTCATTACAATGATTGCTTCCAGGGATCAAGAATGAATAATTATATTTTCATATAAAAATCAGCAAAACATAATAACAATACATAAAATAATTCTAATTGGCTAACAGTACATCATTCCATTTCTGACAGAGATGCTCAAGCGCTGAATTGTCTTAACAAGTAAAGGTTTTGTCACCTATTCTATTTCTCACGGCAAGTTGAAAAAAATCAAATCCCCAAACTAACCACCTTCCCCTTGCATGACACCAAATGGCTATGGAGGTAACTGATCATGTGGGTAAAGAGGTGATGAAAATCATGAGCTTAGAGGCTTTATGAAATTTTGGGAAATCAAACTTGGAGGGTGTTTTCCATGTTTAAATTAATGAAGCTCTAAGTTCCAGAATCACCACATAACTGTTCCTATTACAGAGCTAATTTCTCTTTGGCAACTAATCTTTAAAAACCCCTAATTTTTAAGAGCAATTTTACAATGACAGTTTTAAAAAATTACTGTAGATCCAAAAGAAAAAAAGATGTCTTTATAAAATCTAATTTTTCACTTAACATAGAAATCATACCAACAGCTGTTGTTCCCTAGTTTCCAGGCCATGCAACATATATCGAAATAGGAAGCCAAGCTTTCATGGACTTGTGTTAAGGAAAACAGGCTCACATGGGCACAATATTTTTTAGGAAAAATGGAATCAGGCATAGAAGGAAGTATGGTACACAACTGATCTAAAGGCTACTGGGAAATTGACAGCAGATAAGTGACAATATTCTGGCTTCCTTTTATTAAGAGTCCCAGGAGACTTAAAGGAATGTGAGTGAAAGATAAACAAGACAGATCTTAGGCTAGTGGTCCCCTCCCATTGCTTCCTGGGCAATCTTGAGACTGTCTAGTCTTGTGGAGACACCGTATGATGGGCCGTCTGCCCGCAGAGACTTTGATCGGATGGGGTCTCAGCTTGTGGGCATTTGTTAATGTGCTTCTTTCAAAGGCTTCAGGTTGAACTCAAGTTGGAAAGACTAAAGTTCTCCTTTGGGTGTCTACAGATCTTATTAACAGTTACTTATGATGTTTTACGTTCTCTTACACAATTTTCTCCATAAAAACCAGCATCAGGTATGCTCCCTCTGAGCGCATGTTAGAGGTGTTCCAACAGCATAGAGTGGACCAGTGAACAGGCCTCCTCGGCATCTACTGGGCGCCCCCTAGGGGACGGGAGGGGACCATGCATACAAATGCAAACCACAGGGCCTTTTTCTGGCCTATTACTAATGAAGAATTAAAATGTGGCCACAGCGAACCAGTGCTAATTACTGTCTGGTAATTTGATAATGGTACAATTTCATTTAACCAAGAGAAACTTATCCCTACTCTGGGGACAACAATAACTTCATTTAAAAAAATATCTTGCTGCATTTTGCGTGAACTGTTTGTGACTGACAGTACTCCTTCCATGGACAGCACACAAGTGCAGACTTTGATCTCATTTGATCTTTTCTTATGTTAACGTTAGGAACATTTCAGGGCTACTAATATTTATCTACAAAGCAGGAATGAGCCAAAGACAAAGTAAAAAAAGTAAGCTAATTAGAACCTTAAGATCTCAAATAGCACACGAAATGTAAACATTTAACCTCTTATTTCCAAAGGATTTCTTGAAACCTCTTTGGACATAATGATATCATCACACATACTGATAAAGAGAATTATTTAATACCTTCAGAATTATTCTGTATACTTTTCATACTTCAAATTAAGAAAAAAATACTCAAATATTCAGGCAACTTTGGCATTAACATCTCCAAGAAGGGGACAAAAATAACTACCAATGCAAAAATCATGAATAGATTGGGAACAATCATGGGTGTCCATAAAGTTCTCTTGGAAGAGCTCTTTTGTAAAGACTCAGGTAACTTGGAATGAAATGTGATTTTTTTACTTTGGCCCAGATAAATGAGGTTGAAAAATACAGAGTGGAAGATTCAGGCCCTTTCTACCCAAGGTGCAAGCATTTAGTTTGCTCAAATTCAAACGCTATCCAATACTCAGAATGGAAAGTTTGGTAATAGAACTGGACATTTTGAGGTTTACCCACCATTTTGGCTAAAGGTGACCTGATTTTATCCCACTAAAGAGTTATTTCTCTCATCCAATTGCTTGTTTTCTTTGGAGAGCCTATCTGTTTTTCATAGTTCATTTTTGTTAGATGCCTGTGTCATTATCTGATGGTACCTCAGGATACCATCTGTCTAGCAGCCTAGCAGGAGTTGGATGTTAATAAAATCCTGGGGTGAAGCAGAAATCATGTGCATTTTTTCCAACACTTAGTTTAATAATCCAAAGTAGTTGCTCCCCCATTCTCAACATTCGTATCACTTAGTTTGGAAATGGGAACTACTTAGATGCTGACTTTAGGGCCTCCATGATCTTAGCTCTGAGACAAAGAGGCTGAAGGAGTCTACCACTCTCAGCTGTCAGGGGGCCATGAACAGGAAGTGGAGAAGGAGGTGGGAAGTTTCTATTGCACATGGTAGATGGTTTCCATGAAAAGAATATGGATAAGGACCAGTCAGTGATATTTTGGTTTCATCACGTTTTTTTGAGAAACATACAGGTACATACATAGATCACACATTTTTATATCATTTATTGACCCAAGGCCAAATTCTACTTGATTTTCTACTTTTCTCCCTCTAATCAATCTACAAAAGCTATAGAATTGGAGAATAAGATATTACCTTTTCTAGACTCCTTCCTACATATCTCTTTGTACCTTGGGAAGGTTTGAATATGACCAGGACAGGCTAAGTTAATCAATGGGAAACAACACTCTTACTACCTACAGTTTACTTTATAAAATCCACTTCCAAAGCTATGGCTTGGCACAGGTAGAAGATAGGCTATCTCACATATTTTCCTCTCTCAGCCTTATCAGGCCACCATGGGAGAGCAGTAGACAAGATATATTATTCTTCATCTCAAAAGCCCTACAAACACCATTCTGATTAGTCAAAAAGAACTCTTTGCCTTAAAATGTAAAATGAAATAAAAATCCACAGATACATAGAGGACTGTGTTAAGTTACTGCCATTGGTCAGAGAGGCTCTGAGAATTCTCAATCCTTCTAAGTGACTTTTGGGAAAAACAAAAGATTGTTCAGATGTCTTTGCTAAGGACAGACGTAATTTTCTTCATTTCATGCAAATCTTCTAAACCTTTAATTTACAAGCTGATCTTCTGAAATTATTTTTCTGTGCTAAAAGTGTCAGATGATCCAAAGTTGAACACACTGTGGTTCTCTGGTTTATTTCACCCATCAGGGGACTTGCTCTAGACACTAAAGCAAGGCACGAGTCATTCTTCTGCTCCATATTTTAGCTGATAAGAAACTTTCACCTTCTCAAAAATTTTCAGCTATAACACGCATGCTGTTTACTTTTTATATATCTGCATTTTAGCAGATATTCAGATGACTTAAAAAGTATATTTGGTATTTAATGATCGGTCTTACAAACGTGACCATCCACAAATTACACTCCTAGACATATCCCTGTTCTGTGAAATAAAATAATAAGGCTTTACATGAAGAGTTAGTTATACTGTTTCTTCAATAAACAAGCAGACATATTTCCAAGGCTCTTCAATAATTACTATGGACCATACCAAAAACACACTATTTTATAAATAGGTGGGAAAAGAGTTAACATTACAGTGTGAGGTTTTTGTTTGGAAGTATTAACACTCATGTTGCACACTGTGGGCACAAAGCTTTACTTCAATTTTTTAAAAAATTGAATTGAATATGAATGGTTTTGAGCAGGACATGCATCTCCTAGTATTTTGCTGTTCCCTTCACTAGCCCTGACTTGCACATTGATATCACTGCATTGTGGTTTGGGACTCTTTTTTTAAGATGACGGTCTTTCTGATTTATGAAATAAGTATTTATAATACCTTTTTATTCCCTCTTACTAAAAGTTGGTTTTAAGAAATGAGATAAAATCTTTGGTTTATGTGTATGGTTTTCTTATCTATACATAAATAACACTGCCCTATAGGAGACTATGGAAACTTATTTTTTCAGTAATCTTTCTCATTGCTGAGTAGAATTTTTATTGTTTTTTTTTTTTCTGGAAATAGCTCCCTTTGAACAAAAATTCCTGGAAACTGAGCAAGTTCTTCAAAGAAGCAAACAAAAGGACTTAGACTATAACACTGCTCAGTTTCTAGTAACAGGAAATTCTGTTATGTTATGGGTTATGTTTAAGGAGAAAAGACAAAGGGTAAAATGGTCTTTCTCCCATTGGCTTTATTTTGCTCAGAAAAATAAAGACATCAAGATCAAATACTAGATAGGGCGCTTTCTTGAAAGCTGGTTGCGGTAAAGTGCTTTGTATTAGAAGTGACTTTTGCCAACTCTTGGAAGTCTCCTTTTTCTGTCCCAAAATATACTTAGCGTCTTTTTTTCATGACATGGCAAAAGACGGTGCTAATTACAGGGGTAGTGGTAAAACCTGGTTGAAATCTGCTGCTCTCTTTGTATTATTCTCAGATCATGGGACAAATTCTCAGTAGGAAGAGTGACTTCTTTGTTTGTAAACATAACCTTAAGTCTTCCTTCAGAGCCAGAGCACTGACCCCGCAATAGAGAATAAAAAAATCTCTGTCACCTCCAAAGTTAATCCCCAGCTAGCTGCCGTTCTCACTGAAGAAATCTTGGCTGTGTGAATAAGAAATGACACCTAATCCAAAGCAATTTAATACAAAACGAATTTTTTAAGTCCTCCAATAACCACACCCTTTAATTGCAACAGCTAATTGACCACGAAGAGTGACAATTACAAAACTGAGCTCATCCTGTTTCAACTTTACACTGGGAGAAAGCTCACTGAGACTGTACAGGCCATTTCGAAACAGGCACTGTAACACAAAGAAAGCAAACCTATTTGGAGCTGTACGAGAATCCTGCGCTGGGATTTGCTTGCTCTAAGTGACCAATTAAGCTAATGCTCCTAGCGGACTGGCTTAGGGGAATAGAAAGGGATAGAAGCAGATGGAGTGTCTCCCTCACTGTCATGAACCCAGAGAGTAAAAGGAGTGAGGAAACCCTCTTTTGTCCACAGATTCACAAACAAATACAAAAAAATAAATAATATTCTAAGACAGTACAAATGCAAATACTGTTCCCTTGTGCCAATTACATAAAGCATGCCTACATATACAGAATGGTAATTCTTCCTCATTCACAGACAGGACATATGGCAGTGCACTATTCAAAATGCTTTGATAATCCTAATTTTTGTTTCTGGTGCTGAGAGATTATGAAAGGAACTGCATTTGCAACTTATTAAATACTTCCAGGAACAAACAGTTCACTTTATTTGGGACTTGTAGTTTTGAGTAATTAATCATCCATGGAGCAAGGGCCAGTGAGGAGATACCCGTTGGTACCACTGGTCCCATTGGTGGTGGTCGCAGCATGGGGGTTATTCCCTGGAGGTTCCGAGTCCTCCTCATCTGAGCTAGACTCAATATCGCTTCGATCGTCCTTGGACACCTGTGGAATACGAGAAGGTGAGTGCAGCCAGCTCCGAAGGAACCGTTAAGGTATGGCATGCTCAGAAGTATATGCACAATCATACATGAAGAAAAAAGATCTAAATATTTAAAAAATCAAAGAGGATAGGAACATTGCCATAGTAATAAGTTCCCCTTCTTTGGAGATAAACATTTGGGTGACTAAGTCAGTTATCAAGGAATGTAGGTGGATTTAGGCATCACAGGGGGCTAGCTTTGTTGACTTCCTTAAGGTACCTTTGGATGTTGAGAATGTACTAGACCATGAACCCCACTCTTACTGGCAAAGTGGCATATGGTACTACTGGAATGGCACTATAGGAATTTGGTACAAATGGATCCATTTATTCTCTGATGATCACATTCTCTTTGAGAATCATTTAAAGCCAGCTCTTAATTAACTACACTAATGGAGATACTCACTAGCTCTGTTCACTAAAACATCATTTTTATTTGGCTTTTTTTTTTTTTGCAGTACTCGGGCCTCTCACTGTTGCAGCCTCTCCCATTGCGGAGCACAGGCTCCGGACACACAGGCTCAGTGGCCATGGCTCACAGGCCCAGCCGCTCCGCGGCATGTGGGATCTTCCCAGACTGGGGCATGAACCCGTGTCCCCTGCATCGGCAGGCGGACTCTCAACCACCGCACCACCAGAGAAGCCCTTATTTGGCTTTTTAATGCATTCTTTGATGATTTAATTTTTCTTTTTTGTCTGCTAGAATTAAGTAGAAATTTTGTTTTGCATACCACATAACAACTAACGGCAGCAGAAGGCATCTGGGGCACTTGCTGGGTGAGGTCTAGTTGAAAATATTTCCCAAGAAAAATCTATTGGCTCGATCATTATGAATTGGCTCCCATCATTCCAGGGTTCTTCCCTCCTCCATTCAGACTCTACAAGTCATGAGTAAGGCACCAGGATATAAATCTATACGTTACCATAAAGGATGAAAGAAAATCATACTGCCTCACAAGGAGGAAATGTAGGAAAAAATTACAGAAATACTCTACTGCTTTTAAAATTGAAAGAGTTTGAACCTCCTACTCTATGTCTACCTCGTGGTAAATATTTTTACCCCACAGACCTTAAGACCTTTGAGTAACTGTGTGCTGTTTACTTATTGTCTAAAGGGGGGTGGTGGTGGTAGCAATAGGGACCTGGTGGTTTGCTTGGCTTCATAGAAAGTTTCCCAGTCTAGTCCCTTATGATTCTCTATGAGGTGGCTTGGGAAGTTGGCAGAATCTCCTAGGAGGCTTTTCAGAATGAACTGGGCTCCACATCTCATCCTCTCTGTCACTGCTACCCCCCAACCGGAGAACCCTGGAATCCACTGCCCTCCCAATTTGAGCAGCCACCATCACTGCAGGAGAACGTCACCTCCGTCAGGTGGGGTAGGGTGAGGTGGGGACAGGAGAAAGTCCTGAGCTGAGCACTGCTGCTTCAGCCTAAGCAGAGATGACTGAGTAAATATGTAAAAATGGACCTCACTCCAATGGCCCTTAGGATGAGATGAGAATCACAAGGACCATCTCCAAGAAGGTTTAGATACTGAAACACCAAAATGACTAGATTATAAGGATACTTTAACTTAAAAAAAAATGGGTCACAAAGATAGCATTAGAATAAAAGCTCCACTACGTTTAGAAATCCATTAGTCATAAATTAAGTTGCTAATAGGAAAGAAAACTCCAGTTTCAGAGAGCGATTAATTTACATTTGCATGCTTAGTAAGATTATTTTTAATTGCATTTGGAAAAAAAATCTATACTTATGTTACCTCCAAAGGAAGGAACGATTTAGAATATCTCAAAATAACCCACAGGAAAACAGAGTCCATAACTCATGGCCAAGATGAATCTTACTGCCCTAGGTGAACAGCAAAGGCAGTTAAGATATTGTGAAGCCTGAGATCTGGAATAAAATTGACTGTCTCCTAATAAAGTTGAAGAAGTAAACTAGAGAGAAGACAGTGTATCCGGTGGAAATAGCAATACAGTAAGGACACAAATCATCTAATCTACAGCCTCCTCGCATCTTCAGTTACCATTATCATATTGACAGTATTGTGCACATTGATTTAATTTGTATCCAAATGAAGACAGGAGTGTTTTTAAAAATAGAAATACATGCTCATTTTAAAGGGTACGAGGTCACAGAGAAAAAATGAACTTTTGCTTTTAAACAATTCATTGCTCAAAATATTTTGTATTTACATAGGAGCTGATGCCGAGAATTGGCTTCATAGTACGTGACTAGATGTCCCGAGCCCAGGCGGAAGGGGCTCACAAAGCGGTCACGTGCTGCCCCGCTGCCCAGGGCAGCCCTGGCAAAGAGCCGATGCTCTGGCCTCCCTTCCGGACCGCGTTGATCCTCTCCCCAACTTAGTTCTGTTTCTCCTACTTCACTTTGGTCTATTTCTGTTTTTTAGCTGACATGTTGAACACCAATGAAAGAAATCCGTCTCCTCCGTTGGATCATGAAAAATTTAGCAGAATGAAAGCTCACACAAAAGGTCACTAACTGAGCTGTCCCTAGCATCCCTCACGGCTGGTGGGAGCCACACCTCTGTTAGAGCCTCCAGGCAGTGCCAACAGATTAGACAGAACAATATGCATGGAAACAAAAGCATCAGAGTGCCCCTCCAAGGGGCTAACGTGGGACCCAGGACTGGCGTAGAGAGAGAGGCGTGAGCAACTTACATGTAAAGGGTTCCACTTCCCAGACTTCCAGGTTGGCAGAAGGAAGAGAACGAACAATGAAAGTAAGAAAATGTCACAGAGAACGTTCCAGAAAAGTCACTGCTCTACACAGAGGGCTTGAGGCCTGGGAAGCTTTATTCAAATCAGCTTCATGAGCCCATTTTTAACCAAAGGGATTTAACTAAATTTTTACTGACAAAGTCATAAATGGTCATCCTGCATCAAGCATCCCTTTCTCATAAAATAAAAGAATGATTAAATTTGTTTGGTATAAGTATAATCAGAGGAGGACCAAGGGAGACAGAGAAAGGGAGAGTAGGAACGCAACAAATAATATACCTCCATTGAATCTAAAATTATAAATGCAGATCATTCAGCAAAGCGACGCTACATGTAAAAAAATCAACTAAACAGAAGAAAATGAAAGTCTGTATTGTGTTTCAAAGAGGTTATGCTAAACCTTCAAGGAGAAAAAACAGTTCTGATGAAATTCTAAATAATAAATCATGTTCTTGTTGATTAGAAGAACAGAAAACCATAATTTTCTGGGACATATTAGAAAGGGTGAGTTTTATCTTACCTTGCCTTTTGAAATAGCTTTGCAAGCTATTTTTACGATCAAGTAAGACCAGAAGCAGTTCAAGCCTTGTATTACCAACAGCAGTAGGTTAAAAACCCACCAGGAAGGGTAAGGTCCAACAATCTCCCAACTTTCAAATAATGTGGTATTTAACACCCTAAGGAAAAGGAGAAAGTAATCATTGAACACAGCTTTTCACTTTACCTTCAAAGGAACTCTAGTTACTGCAAAGAAGCACGAAGTCAATGATATCCACGGACTACTCCCTGCAAGGATGGTCTGAAGGCTGACAAGGTACTTAGAAGAGTCATCACCGGACCGATTCCCCTGGTGGCGTAACATTCCTTTGGATTCTAGCTTGAATACTGTACTTATGCTCCCATTCACTTCTGTTGTCATTTCTTCTGTTAATTTTCATTATGTTTTCAATTGATTCTATTTCTCACTACTGGTTCAAAGGCCTGTATCCTCCTTGAAGTTGCTTTTGGCCTTTAAATAAGTGTGAGGAATACCATTTAATAACATTACATTGCAAGAAAAAAAAGAGTAATTAATTCCAGAAACACTAGTTAAGTTTAAACTATATGCTTAGCACAGTGAGTTAGAATATACTTAAGACCTAATCCCTGTCCTCAAGTGGTTTATAGTCTAGTAGGGGAGCCTGTACTGGGACCTGAATTTTGTAAGCCTTCCCCTGGGAAAGAACTGGCAACTGAAAGATATTATATTGAAGTGATGTCTTGAGATGAGTGTTGGAAGGATTTTTTTTTAATTATTAGAATATAATGAATATACTTAGTTTTAAGAGTATGTACTTGAGGCAGGCGAAAGTATTTGAAGTAATTGGTTCCCTCTGTTATCCACCAAGAGGACCAGGATGGAGCCGCCACCTGGGGCAGATACAGGACGGCTGGTTTCAGTGCTTGGCTCTCATCCTTGCTGTATCTGCTCCTAAGCCTTTGGAAGTTGATTCATGCCTTCTGGACTCATTCTGCTGCCACACTGAAGCACGGTAGCCACAAAATTTTGGAATTACTGCCACTTCCTTGCTTTCCTCCTTAGCTCAGTGATGGGCTGGTTTGGAGATCTAAGTGGACTGACAAAACTCATCGAAGTATATTTCCACCAACTGTCCCTGCAGTACTTTACAGGGACCCTCAGGAGAGGTTAGGTGGGCAACACTCAGTGACTAAGGGGGAGGGATGGAAAACTCTTGAATGTACACAGACCACTCATACAAGAACAGAAGGCACATATACAGAAAATTTTAATTTAAGAGTGTGATGAATGCTTTGAGAGAGGTTAAGAAAAGTACTTAGTGAATTCACAAAAGAAAAAAAAAACAAGTTTGTTTGAGTTGGGATAAGAGGTAAAGAAAAAAAGGAGAATGAATAATAGACATAAACAGGTTCCCCATGCCCAATTTCAGCAACCTGCATTCACAGACCAGAATGAGACAGAGTGTGTCTCTAACCCTGCCATATTAGTTATCTCTCAAGAACAATGCTCAATACACATGGATTTAAAATCCTAAAATCAATAGTATGGAGCTGAATTTGACAATTCATTAAAAGTATATTACTCTATGATATAGTAGTATTCATTCTGGTGGAGGCGGACCAACATTAGGAAATCTATTAATATAATTATCACACATCCATAGGCCAAATTGGTACAAACCTAATTATTCCACCTGCACTGAAAGACATTTGGCAATGTTCAATTCTCCACTGCTGATGTGTAAAACTTGGAACTTAAAGCACTTAATATGATTTTTATCCAGCTCAACTCAGCAGTGGTCATAATATTTAACAAATACCAGAGTTACTGACTTTATAATTAGGAACAAACCACGGACAACCAGCATCACCATTATTATTTAACCCTATTCTGGTAGTTCTGGCTGTTAAGTATGGTAAAATGTCAGAGTTCATTTCAAATAATAGGCATTAAATCTCTGTAACTATTTCAAAGACAGCAAACAATTAAAATCTCCAATAACAGGTAGTGGTTAAAAAACTATGAAGATATTCCAGAAATTATAAAGTCACTCACAATATTAAACATGTTTCAAGAGTTTCTTATGATAGAGAGAAAAATCATAATATCTCAATTCCATAAAATAAATATATATTTTCACATACACACAGAAAAAGTAAGAGAATTATAATTCATTGGAAGGAATTAAAGCCATTATAGACTTTCTTTCTTTGGTCGATTAGGGAATTTTGTATTTTCTTCTTTATATTCTTCTCTTTTCCAAATCCATGACAAATAATTAGGACAAAATACAAGTCATTTATAAAAAGGAATAAGTTAGGATAATGCCTATATTCCTGCCTTGTTTGCCATGTCTTTATACACAGTTTGCAGGCCACGGGACAACAGGTCTAAACAAAGGTGAACTCCACGACAGTGAGGGAGGACTTACATACCTTATGCTTTTCTATCTCCAGCACCTTGCAAAACACTGCGAAGTAATTTGCTCGCTGGACCTGATGGCTGATTGACTGTGTGTTTGTTCAGTAATCAAATAAATAGATATGCACAAGACAACTCGGGAATAATCACAATAATTTTATTTCAGAACCAGCTCTGCTTCTTGACATATTAAACATGTTGCCCTTCAGAGGGAATTTAGTTTCATTTGAACAGAAGGAGGTCCTGTAGAAATGGCAACCATGACCGCGTGATGTTACGCATTATAAATTAGCCTGTGCTGAATTATAAGTTTGAGAACCTTTCTCACCATTACAGTTTGCTTGGCTTATTATGAACAGAGTGTCATGCAGTCGCTGGTGACATGATATTCACATTGATTTCTGAAACACTGCATCAGAATTCACAGGCTTTGCCATGACAATCAGTGGCACCTCTGAAATGCCACTCAAAAGGAATGGGATTTCTCTGAAAATTGACTTGGCTGCCTGCAGAGACAATTGAGAAAAAACAATCAGTGCACCAAAGAGCTATGTCTCTCAGTGAGAAGCTTGGTAAGGAAAACAATATATGAGGAACTGAGATTGAGGAGAGAGACATTATGCCATTTGGATTCTGAAAAACAGCAAACCCAGGAAATGGCGCCTTTGTTTAGCCACAGAATGTTTCTGATGAGAAAACTGTCCCCTTTTGGGCAAACTATTAAAATGGTGATGACAGGATTTTATCCTTTCCCAGAGGTTAGGGTTAGGAGTACATACTTTAATGATGTCATTACACATCTATGGTGACAGGGCTCTGAAGAGTGGTATCTCTGAGGTAGGATTGAGGGGACAGGCAGGAGGGAGGCTGCTGGCATGCTGGGAACACTCTCTATCTTGATTCAGGTGGTGAGTATGCAGATTATACATATGCAAAATTTTACAAATGTAAAAATGTATCATGAAGATTTGTGTACGACACTGTGTGCATTATACCTCAATAAACTAAAATGGAAAAAAGTACTCTGGGGCAAACACTGCCAATATGCAACGTCTGGCTTGCATAATTACTGTAATATCAGTGTTTCGACCCCAGCCCCCCACTAATTTGGGGTCAATATATGGCTTGTAAGAAAATAGATTTTTTTCTTCCCCCAAAATAGCCTACAGCATCAAACCTCCTGCTGCTCCAATCAAGTGGTGGAGAGTTTGGAAGCATAAGGGGCCAGAAAAGACCATTTTCCTTTTCATTAACGTTAGGGTCACTTAACCACTAGATGGCGCATCACGCATGTACAAAGCGCACTCAAGTAGGTCTATTCTGCCAGAACCTTCTGCCAAAGTCTGGGTCCCAGCACAGAAATCACTCCATCTTCAGGTTACACCTTCCTTTCTAAGAATCTTCCCCAACAATGGAATGAAGAGGCTCCCGTCTGTGCTGCTTTCTTCCTGCGTGATTCCCAATAGAAACGATGCCTGCAGGGCAAAGCTCCAAGCAATTCACTGGTGATGTAAAGATGCACCACTTACCACCCCAATAGCTTAGCCCTGATGGGTTATTTTAATGGCTGTTTAATGAATCATAAGAATTTAATTTGACTTGCCCTATAGTTACTTTTGCTCAGGCTTACCCTTTATGGATTTTTCATCTTAAATTTGATTATCACAGAAATATGTATATACAGGCTATGTGGGGATAGGAGGAGGGGAATGTATACATTCATGCAGAAAAGTTTAGCCACTTTTTCTTAAGCAAAGAAAAGTCAGAGTAGTCTCGTTTTAATACTACATTTAAGGCTTTACTCATTCATATTCCAAGCATCAATGTGACTTCTGCTTGCCCCTTAAACCTCAGAAGTCCAGAAGTCTTCTACTGTCATAGAGCACAGTGTGAAAAGATCTCCACTGGTGTCTCATTCAGAAAAGCTATAACCGATGCATTTTTTTTTCTTTTTTATCGTGACTGCCAACTCAAAAGTTTATCTTTAGTATGCAAAGTTAGATAAATATCCTTACTTTCCGCTCCATATATCTTACTTTTAAAATATTCCAGTGATTTAGAGGCAGGATCACATAATGGTGGTTGAGTTATTAAAGATGACAGAGGCCTAGGTGCTCTCACTGTGTGAATGAAGTTACAGGTGGACCTTTACGATAAGGCCATGGCAAGTAATCATAAGCTTTGCCTGCGCCCCTTCCTTTTCTAACCCCACCAAAGAGCTCCACCTGAGCCTTGGTTGTCTGTTTCTAGAATGATCTATAGAAAAACCACAACAATTAGATCCATGTCAAATATCCAAAGAGAGCCAGGATTGCTTCTCAGGGAGAGTCAGGTTCAGGGCCTCATGCTGAGGATCGCTGCATGATGCCAGTGAGGGTAGATTAAAAAGGAAAACTTGTTTTACAGTCAAAATTAAGGTGTTCTTTACTTCAGAGCTTTTGAATGGTCTTGACTTTGCTTTCCCAGACAGACCGCAGTATATTTCAGGATGTGTGTGCTTCTCTGGCATTTATTTTCATTTGACCTACACAAACCATAAATGAATAGTAGATTCTACCTAAAGCTTATCCATAATCTACTGGCATGTTTTGCTCATTTTAAAGTAGATGGTAATAGAAAAGCATTTAAAATGTACTCTCAACAGAAACCATGGACACTTAACATCTGAAAAAGAAAAAGTCAGGTAATTAATTCACTGTTATAAGCAATGCTCTTTGTCCTGGTTTTTCTAAAGTAATAAAAGCTCCAGACTTAAGAACAATTTGGTCAAGCGTTGGGTAGTCTGCTAGACAGCAGAAAACCTTGCTCACAATGCCTGGATGCCTAATTATCTCGAATAATAGATTCGCAGGCTGTAGCAGACACAGAAGTAAATTCTCTATCCCGGAAAGGAAGCTGAACTTGAACACGGAGGGACCATCTGTCTTTCCTCTAGCAATGGGCATATCAGTTCTGTCATATTCTTATCTGAGTAAGACATAGGGATCAATTCATTTATTTCTACTTTTAGGTCACAGCCTGGCCAGACTTAGACATTGATCCCTTATATCACAGGAAGTTTGTCACTAGTAACTTCCTGGCTGGGGTGGATGTTTTTCTCAAAATGAGTCATTGCCCTCTTGGTGCCCCATTTGCTGTCTGTCTGCCTGAGTTCCCAACCCCTCCACTGTCTGGTCTGCCTTTCTATGTTCCTCATCTCCCAACCTGAGTCTCCCTAGAGAAGAATATGTCCTTCAGGCTGTATCCTGATTCCAACATACTTACTTTCAACCCTCCTCTTTGTTGCCTACGTGCCCCTAAAACAGACTTGTCTGGTTCTCAATAACTGCTCTTTTTTTAAAGATTTTTTTTGATGTGGACCATTTTTAAAGGCTTTATTGAATTTGTTACAATATTGCTTTTGTTTTTTATGTTTTGGTTTTTTGGCTGCAAGGCATGTGGGATCTTAGCTCCCCGACCAGGGATCAAACCCGTACCCCCTGCATTGGAAGGCGAAGTCTTAACCACTGGACCGCCAGGGAAGTCCCCATAACTGCTCTTTACTGAGTAATTAGTATGTGTTGAGCACTGGCCCAAACACGTTATATACATTGTTTTACTTAATCCTTTCAACACCTCATACAGAAGAATCCCCATATAGTAAAATTCTTACACTAGGCTAATATTTATTGAGTTTTATGTGTCAGGAACTGGGCTCAGGCTTTAATGTGCTAACGCATAATCCTCATGAAATAAACCCTATGTGATAAATTCTGGTTTTTTTCAAGGTAGGTATTATTATGTCTATTTCACAGATGAAGAAACTGAAGCACAGGTTTGTACTGTATGCCCAACACTGTCCCCACTGTTGGGGACACATATTCGTGGGCCTCAAAAGAACTCATAATCTAGTTGGGGAGCTGGGGATGGAATATAAATTGGCATATTGTATTTAGTGGGTAATGTTACCACATGTATCAAAATGTACATACCTACTGTGTCTATGATTCTATTTCCAACCTCTTGTCCTAAGAAAGAATTTCAGGGATTTGGAAGATTTAGCCATAAGGATGTTATTTATAGTAGCATACTACTTGAAACATCCTAGATGATGTTTACAAATAGGGTACTGATGAATAAACAATGACCTTCTCAGAAGATGGAATATTCTGTAATCGATATAATTATGTTATAGAAGAATACTTAATGAAATGGAAAAATGCTTATAGTACAATGTTAAATGAGAAAAACAAAGCTATAAAACAGTATGTGCAGAATGATCGCATTTTGGTAAAGAAAAATATGTAATTGTAAGCATATAAAATGTTAGAAACAAAGACATCAAATTATGAACAGTGGTTATTTCAGAATTATGGGATTGGGATTTCGTTTTCTTCTTTGCGGTGTTTCATATTCCATAAAATTTCTGTAATGAATATTTAAGTATAACAGGTATATAATCCCATAAATAAATATCAGTTTAAGTTAAAATTTGAGGAGACCATAGGAGAATGATAATAGATAGCCAAGTGCTAATAGAAGCCTCTAAAGGTCTTAACTAGGGCAAAGAGGGCAACAGATTTTCGCAGAGCTGGATGCATTTCCCAAAAGCTACCTCACTAAGTCTCAGAGCTGCACAGGGGCGGCCTGGCTTGGCCATATGCGGTTTTCCTCAAAGTCCCAACGTCCTGCTGCAGACAAGAAGGCAGTGACTGACGGAACTTGTCTGTGGTCACACCAGCTGGTGCCCTCTGTTCCCTCAGGCTGGCATGTTTTATGTGAGTGGGGGATGGCTGGCTCCTGGGAGGGCCTAGGAGGAGAGCTGCTCGCAGGGCAGAGCAGGGCGTCCCAGTGGCGGCAAAGTCCCTGCCTCCCTGGGACAGGTCTGTTCACAGCGCTGCCTCCAAAGACAGATGCTTTTATTCCCTCTGAACAAAGGAAGCAGCTCTCTAGGTTCATTCGTGGTTATGAGTGTGGAGATTCTGAGACGGTAGAGAGGCCAACTTGAACACACATCATAAGCACATTTGATCGCTTTTGTCCCTGGAATGGGGCTTTGTTGGCATGTTTGGAGCTGTTTTTGTCAGAGTCCCCTGTTTTTGTTAGAGCTTAATAACTGGCCTAAGAACCGTGAAACCTGCCTGATCTCTGCACTCTCCTTCTGTTACCTTCTTATTTCATGATTCTGTGGAAGAAGTGTGTTTTGCAAGATATAAGACAGAGCTTCTGGAAACTATGGGGGCAATACCTGCAAATCTTGTCTTGGGGGCAGGAAGAAACGGAAACGAGGAAGGGGAAAGGAAAGAGAGAGAAGAGGAATGGGCGGATGGGAAACGGGCAGACAGGGGACCTGCTTTCCTGAGGCATTGCTCATGTCTGTAACTTGAATCAGGACCAGGCCTTGCACAAACTGTGCGTGACATTTAATACCACACCATTTCTGGGATTACATGTTACACTAATAAAAAGAGAGCCACAAGACGAATAGTTGTGCCCTGGAACTTAGGAGGGGGAAATGGCTGTGCAAAGCTCAGGGCCTGAAACTCAAAAGCTTCTTCCACCTGTAACTGCCAGGCTGGGAATCTGCCGGGTGTGATCTATCTGCTGGCAAACTCAGCGCAGGTACATATTCTAACAATTTACTGAGGAAGAAAGAAATACAAACCCTGCCTTGGAGAGAAGGACGGCTGAAATGCAGCAAACCCAGAGGCCTCCCCCTCCACCCCATCTGACTCAGGTGGTCCCAGGACAGTTGTTCAGCAAGGGTGTGCAGACTCAGGAGCTGGATGGCAAAGAGTTCTTTTGCAGAAATCCCAACTGCAAACATATCAAGATAGTGGCCCTTGAGACAGTGGTTTTATTTGGTAAAACTTATCTTTGAATACAGTATACAGTGTCCTAGGGCAGCGGTCCCCAACCTTTTTGGCACCAGGGACCGGTTTCGTGGAAGACAATTTTCCCATGGACAGGGTTGGAGGGGGTGATAGGGTTTGTTCAGGCGGTAATGCGAGAGATGGGGAGCGGCTGTAAATACAGATCAAGCTTCCCTCGCTCGCCCACTGCTCACTGCCTGCTGTGCGGCCCGGTTCCTAACAGGCCGTGGACCAGGGGTTGGGGACCCCTGTCCTAGGGGGCTTCATCTAAACGGCAAAAAACCAATTTAACTGCCAGGACAAGACACTCTCTCTGCTCCTACTAGCTATAGTGTGCTTTACAGTGCTTACCCATTCAACCTCGGTCACTTCTTTCCATAGTCCCTGGCCATGAATAGAATGTTTACAGTCAATGAGATGAATATAAGCCTTCTCTTCTCACTGACAGAAACAGCAATAGCCAAGGCCATACCTTAAATCACAAGGGAAATTTCTTACACACCATTGGCTATCCGTGTGTACTGGGCCTAGCACCTTGTTAGGAGGTTTGAGCGGTATTTGGGTAGCATTTGATGCAGCTTTCACTCACATGCATCATAGATGTTGATGATGAAAGTGCTACATCATCAATGGAGAAGTAGGCAAAGGAGATGAACAGACAGTTCACAGAACAAATACAAATACAAATGACTTATGAAAACATGGATGAAATGTTCCACTGTGCTTATAATCCAATGAATACAAAATTAAACAAGAGATATGTATGCCATAGTTTTTGGAATGATGTGTCATGACATCTGCAACCCACTTTCAGATGATTTGACAAATGTAAGAGAAATGCATGTGTGTAAAAAAAATGCAATGGTCACTGCAAGGGGTAACAGTTGATGAGGGCAGGTGGGAGTATGTGAGTATTCATTATATATTTTTTTCAAATTCTCTGTGGGTTTGAACATGTTCAAACTAACAAATTAAATTAAAAGAGAAAACGTTTAAACTATCAAATCAAAAGGCATAGGGTGGCTGAATGGATAAAAGAATAAGACCCATCTATATGTTGCCTACAAGAGATTCACTTCAGAAGTAAGTACACACAGAGACTGAAGGTGAAGGGACGAAAAAGGATATTCCACGTAAATGGAAATGAAAAGAAAGCTCAAGTAACTATACTCATATCAGACCAAGCAGACTTTAAAACAAAGAATGCAATAAAATCAAAATGAAAAGGCCACCTACTGAGTGGGAGAAGATGTTTGCAAACCATACACTTGACAAGGCTTAATAGCCAAGCTATATAAAGAACTCATACAACTCAACAACAACAAAACAACTCAATTAAAAAATGGGGAGAGGATCTGAATAGACATTTTTCCAAAGAAGGCATACAGATGGCCAACAGGCACATGAAAAGATGTTCATCATCACTAATCCTCAGGGAAATGCAAATCAAAACCACAGTGAGATATCACCTCACACCTGTCAGAATGGTTATCAGGAAAAAGACAGGAGTAACAAGTGTTGGAGAGGATGTGGAGGAAAGGAAACCCTTGAACACTGCTGATGGGACTATAAACTGGTGCAGTCACTATGGAAAACAGTATGGAGATTCCTCAAAAACTTAAGAATAGAACTACCATATGACCCAGCTATTCCACTTCTGGGTATTTACCTGAAGAACATGAAAACACTATTTTGAAAAGATACATGCAAAATGGAAGCAATCTAAGTGTCCATCAATAGATGAATGGGTAAAGAAGATGTGGTGTGTATACACACACACACACACACACACACAATGGAATATCCCTCAACCATGAAAAAGAGTGAAATCCTACTATTTGGGACAACATGGATGGACCTTTTTTTTTTTTGAAGAGTAAACTATTCGCTTTTTATTAAATGAGTAAACATTTATTATTCAAGTCACATATTATTTGACATTTCTTGCAAGCAAATAACTCCTTAGAAATTCTGTGATTGTGAAAATTAGACTGTTATAACTTACTGTATTTAAGATTGTGTTACTTGCCTCTGACTTCTTTGAACTCAGACACCCCTAACTTCATACACTGTTTCCTACTGAGAATAATCTTCAAACTTTATACTGATTAGAACATGGATGGACCTTGAAGGTGTGATGCTAAGTGAAATAAGTCAGATAGAGAAAGACTAATGCTGTATGATTTCATTCATATGTGGAATCTAAAAAAAACAACAAACAGACAAAACAAAATAAAAACAAACTCCTTGATATAGAGAACAGATTAGTGGTTATCAGAGGGGAAGGGGGTAGGCGAAGTGGATGAAGGGGGTCAACTATATGGTGATGGATGATAACTAGACTTGTGGTGGTGATCATTTTGTAGTGTATACAGATGTTAAACTATAATGCTGTATACCTGAAGCTTACATAATTAAACTATCAAATATATATAAAAAAGAAGATAAACCACTGTGCTGCCAAAAATACAATAAAAGCAATGCTCTTGTAAGTGGCTGGTCAGAGTGTAAATTGGTGAAATCTTTATAGAAAATTTGGCCATACATATAAATATTTTAAAATGATTGTTTATCCTCATAAATTTACTTTTCCAGTTATCTATCTTTATCTTTAAATAAATACATTGTCAACAAATTAAAAAACATACTGTTTTTAATGGCAAAAAAGAAACAAATGGTTAAAATGTGTATCTGTAAGGTAGAATGTTATTCATACATTAAAATCATCTCTCCTATTTAACAACATGGAAGAATCCTCACAATTTAATGAAAAGTGAAAAAATCATATTAAAATCATATGCAGTATGATCTCCAGTTTTCATATGTATGTGTTAATACATGCATATATAAAATGCGATTAAATTGTGATTAAAAGAAAATATTCTAAAATGTTCACACTGGCTACTTCTGATTCTAGGAATTTAAAATAAAAGATTTTCTACATGTATGTAGTATTCTTAGAGAAAACACTTAAGAACTTTTTTCAAGGATGATGGTCTAAAAAACTTTAACCCTTTCAAGTTAGTTCAAAAATACCTATTTGTGTTCCACTCTCAGCGGGGGAACAGGTGAAGCTGAATCTTCGGTGTCGGGCCTGAACACCTTTAGGAATGCCCAAAGTGTACACACGGAGGGGAACTCGAATCTGAGCCACACCTGTTGGTTTTAGGATTCACATTTCTATGAACGAGTATCCTTAGCATGGCACTCAGATGGTACTAAAGAAACAAATCCAAGAAGAAGAATCCCAGGAAGTCAGATGGACCTTCCCGATTATTCTGCCCAGCTCTTCCTTTGACTGAGATCTCACCTGGAACATGATGGCAAGACATGGCCTTCCACCTGCATCCTTGTCCTGGGATCCCCAATGTGAGGGTGAAGAGTCTAGGGTGAAGCATATAGCAGGTGCTCCACAAATACCAATTTTTTGGCAAATATTTTAGGTTAACGAGTAAATATACATGTGATTTCTGGAGTCTGTATAAATATATATATATGTATATGACATGTCCATTGACAATGTTCAAAATCTGTTTTTAATCGGAGTGGTGTTTTCCAGTTTTAAACTAATTCCCCTTAACCCGTAGAATTTAGAAACCTGGTTTCTCCGAGTCCCATCCTGTGCCATGTGCTTCAATGAGGCTGTTCTGCAGGGCGGCAGTTCCCAGGCCTGCTGCTCACTGGAATTCCCTGGGGAGCATTAACAGTACTGATGCCTATGACGGCCTCCAGAGACTGTAATTCAGACGGTCTGGGGCATAGCTTGTGTGGTGCAATCTTTAAAAGGTCCCCAGATGACTCTAATGTGCAGACAAGTTTGGAAATTGCCTCTTTTGTTCTCTAATTCCCTTTTGTACTTGTTTATTTATTTATTTTTTAAAATCTACAAACAATTCTGAATAACTTTTGATGATCCGTTTCTGCCCTCAGTACATGTGATGGCTGCAGGTCATTTATGATTGTGTGTGGATGAATGACAGTTACCAGACTGTGCATGAAATGTTTACAATGTTGTCCCCTTGCCCACTTTAATGAGAACAATAGCACCCTGGCATCAGAATCCCCAACTCTGAGGTTTCAAACTGCCCCAACTCAGAGATAGTTGAGGACCCCACTCTTCCCAGCCCCTTGCTTACCCTCCTTTGGGCTACACAAAGCTTATGTTTAACGTCCCAGGATTTTGCAGAAATTGTCCTTCAAAGAAAGGGTCTGAAGCATGAGCTTGTAAACTCATTCAGACAATAAGTAAAGCCCGATGCAAAGGAGGGAGAGTGTCCACAGAACCAGATCAAGAAGCCCAAAGCTGGAAAAGAAGATGGCGCCCTCATCCCTGCCCACATATAATTGATATTAAAAATGATTCCAAACCACAAAACAATAAGAAAATCTCTAAAAATCTTTTTCTCTTTTGGCATGGGGAATTAAGTCAATTCTTGTTGAAATGTAAAAATATTAAAAAAAATTCTTACGGCCCACTTTGCTTGTGTCCTAAGCACACACTTAATTGATCTCTTAATTGACGCTCCAGCATGGAGCGTCCTTGGTGAGTGTTTGTGATTCATCACCCAGTTACGATGACTTGGGTCACTTAACAACCATGATGCTAAAGAGAGAGCAGTGTTCATTATAGATTTTTACTTGATAAGAATATTCCCCTTTAGATTCAGTCAATGTCATCAAGTTTCCTAAGATATATCACTGGGCTTGTTATGTTTAAAACACCAGAGGAGACTATATAAAAGACTTTCAAGTTCATTTTTGAAAAGCAACTCTCACACGGCTCCAGCTAGTAACTCACCGTCTCTTCGACCTTACCTCAAGTTGCCCCTTCCATCAGGATGGCAAATATAAATATGGATACAAATATTACCCTACTTCTCTAACGGGGAGGGTTAGGAATGGCCCCAAGTAGTGTGAAGCCCTGGGGCAAACTATCCCTTCCTCACCTAGGATATTGAGACAAGGGAAAATCAGTCTGCCTGGAAAGGCAACCAAAGTCCCAAATAAGCATCCATCCCAAGGAGAAGGGTGTCGAGGGGCAGCAGGGAGCCATCCTACTGCTCTGTAGCAGTGATGCCGAAAGGTCTCAGGAATAATCATAACTGTTTGAATCACTCTCCTGCTTTGAGCCTTCTAATCACAGCCCACTGCAATAAGAATAAAATCCCAAACACATCCCAAGGCCCATAAAAGTTCCTAATCTGGACCTCTCCTACCTCTCCAACCTCAACTCTGGCCATCTCCCTCTTGTTCATCAAGCTTCTTTCTGTTCCAGAAATAGGCCAACACTGTTCCCACCCCAGGGTGCTGGCACTCGCAGTTTCCTATGCTTGGCCTCTTCCTATGACTTGTCCTTTAATGTGTGTCTGTTTCATTTTAGATATTTTCCCATGATTTCACTGCCTCTCGCTTTAAAGCATAAGCTCTAAGAGTGCAATGATTGTGTGCATTTGACCTGCTTTGGATCTGCCAAGGCACTTTACAGAATATTAGGTACTGAGACTGGGGGATGCTTGATCAGTTCCCTTTCCAAGAAACCTGACAGCAGGCGTGGCCCTCACTTCAGCAGTCCCTAGAGTATTCCTGCTGGATACACCGATTTACAAGTACAGATAGAGCAGGGCTGCTTTTCACACTTGCTTTGTGATATTTATACCCATAGGCATAATTATTCAGTGCATTGTGCCATGATAATTGTTTTGGGCTTGTTTACTGCCAAGATGTTCGTTTTAGCAGCAGCATTAGACACGCCACAGGAAAAAAAAAAAGAGAACATTAGGCCCCTGAAAATAAAATTATTAGGATGTTAGGCAATAAAGGAGATGATATCTCACATTGAGACTAATACAGAGGGGCTTTGGAAGCCTTTTCAAGTGAACCCTATAACAAGCAGAACCGAAGCAAACTGCAATACCAACAAAATGCTAATGTGCATTTTTATCATTATCCACTGTGATTTGTTTCTTTCTCCGCAGAACAAGACAAATGACAGTGAAGTCAAAGCTCATTTTTTTTGTCCTTAAAGCTCTGACTTTTTCCCTTAAAGCCTGGGTCCTCAACAACCTCGGAGCTGCCAAGAATGTACTCATCCTTTGAAACAAATGCTACGCTGAGATTGAAGTTTTCAGATGCTAACTGTATAACCCGGGGACTTCTATGTTATTTACATGCCCCTTGTACCAAGGAACCAATACTTAGAATGTTACCCCTGCTGCTCTTGAATGCAGCATTCACATTTATGGTCTTTGGATATGAAGAGTGACACACCTTTAAAGTGTGCCTGCCTAAGCTAGAAGCTGTGGTCCTGAAATAACAATTTTCTTGATTTCTCTGTGAACTTTGATCTCACTACCATCCTGAGCTCATGAAACAAACGAGCACACGATCAAAATCATGCTTGTGATTCTTTTCTTCAGTTTGGTTTTCCAGCCAAGTCTATCTTCTTTTGTTTTGTTTTGAAACGCTCCTAGACACACACACACACACACACACACACACACACACACACACACACACTTGCCTGCATGGCACCTCCTCTTGGATATTTATGAGGCACCTCCAAAACCAAATTTGTATTTTCCCCAAGCCTATTCCTATTAAATGTAACACCACTGCCACTCCTATTATTAACCATCATAACTCCAGGGACATACTACTGTGTTCATCCCCAAATTTTGCAGAAGAGTTTAGAGTGAGTAGGTAATTCATCCAGAGTCATACAGTCAGAGTGACAGAACCAGGATCTGAACATATACCAGGTTTATCCAGAGCTCATTCTGTTAACCACCATCTCCTTACTTCAGTACATGGCTTTAGCCCTCATTGAGTTACTTAAGTCAAAATTGTGGTGTCGCCCTTTACCCATCCTCTCTATAACCAATGTGGCTATACACCCTGTCAATCTCCTGAATTCCTCTGGAATCCATTTACTTCTGTCTACACTGCTACTACTACTCTCTACCACCATCAACTCGTACCTAGGCAGTTACTGTAACAGGATTCTAACTAGATGAGTCCCCAACCTAGATCTTGTTGCAAGGTGATTACAAACAAAAAGACAATGTGAACATGTCAATCCCACACTCCCAATCTATCCCTCCCCCTTGCCCTTGCCCTCTGTATTTAACCAACAAGGGCTTACTGCATAGCACAGGGAACTCTGCTCAATATTCTGTAATAACCTATGTGGGAAAATAATTTGAAAAAGAATAAATACATGTATATGTATAACTGAATCACTTCGCTGTACACCTGAAACTCACACAACATTGTTAATCAACTATGCTCCAATATAAAATAAAAATTTAAATAAAAAACAAACAAAACTACCAATTCCATAAACTTCACAGAAACCCAAGAAATAAAGTAACACTTTAATAACAAAAACAACAAAAAGACAATGCGAGTAATGAAATCGTGGCAGTATTTGGTCAGGAGGGGTCATTCAGATAATCTAGATTATATATATTTTAAGAATTCAGATTATCACTGTGAACCATTTCAAAACACTTTTCTCAGTTCTTGAGTAGATCCATGAGCCCTGAGTGCCCAAGCTGACCCAGACTCATTCCTGAGACAGGGGCTTCAAAGTCGTTCCTTAGGGAATCATCCTCTGACCCTCAGAATAGGTCGGATCCTCACAGCAGCCCGAACGTCAGCACAGTACTCACCACTGCAGCTGTGTGACTGGTATCTGCTTCCCTGGATTGAAAGCTTCATAAGGGCAGGGACTGAAATGTCTACCTTTTCACTGCTGGTCTCAAATACCTAGTAGAGTGTTTGGCAAATAGTAGGATTTGAAATATTTGTAGGATAAATGAAATTTTTCCATAATTAGAATGGCTTTAATATTTTCTCATTCTGAAGGTAATATGTACCACCTAGAAATTTCAGGCTATCTAGAAAAAGTTAAGAAAGTAAAGTCAATTCCTTTCCATTTTTTCTTCAAATTGGGCTAATCAACATTTATTTTCATCTGTTGAGAACCACAGTTTTGTGGGAAGTGCCTTTAAATCATGTATATGTGATTGAAAATCCATGGGATTTTGCCCTCTTTAGGCAACATATATGCACAAATTTTGGAAAAGGACACAAGACTAATCTTTCCCTCGCTCTTTTCGCCATATTGAACTTGTCAACATCAGTTTCTAATTTGACCTGGAGAACTTAAGCCACATCCCCCTAAATGCTGGCTCTTCCAACCTCCTCTCTTTCGCACATGGTTTCCCATCCTCTTCATACCTTGCTAGACAGTAGAATCAGTTGTGTTATATAATATAAAACTGAGGATCCAGCTATTTGTACTTAGCAAGAATAAAATAAAATAAAATAACAGCATAAAATAACCGAGAACAAAAGAAAAATAATTTAAATAATGTACTTAAATAACTTAACCCATCTGTCACTTTCTTAACTCGCTGGAGTTGAGGGATATGAATTCTTTGTACACTTGGACACTCTCAGTTCCTACCTTACTTGCCTTTCAAAATGAGACCATTTTGTTACATGCATCATAAATTTAGGAATATACACTCAATTTTTACCATATGACCTAACCTTGGAACCTAGTCCTTGGGTAACATTCTATTGCATTTCATATTGTGTTCTTCCCTCTCTGCTTTCATTCATGGTGTTACCTTAGGATGGCCTGTCCTTCCTCCCATTTACCACCTATTTATCCCTCAAGGCCCAGCTCAAATATCACTTCCTCAGTGAAACCATCCTTGCATCCCTGATCAGAATTAATCAAAGCTTCTACTGCGTCCCTACCACAAAATTTTATACCTCTCTTTACTACTTTTTGCTGCCAGCAGTCTAATGTCAGAACTGGATCAAAAGCTCCTTGAGCAGAGGCATCATATGTATTTTTGTATCCCTGGTGGGTAGCCCAGAGCCTGAGTAAGCTTTTGATAATTTATACTTGGTAAAGAACAGAACCTCATGAAATTTTCTTTGACTTATAACCTCTTAAAACATCTGTGATACAAATTCTAAGTTACAATGTTCAGTTCCACGCTTGCTTCAAAGTTCATCCCCTCAATGGATTGTTTAATTTAATATATTCAAGTTTTATTCTGAGGAATGAGAGTTAACATTAAGCCAGAGTTTAAAACTTTCTGAAGTTCAGTATAATCTATAAAAATATTGAATCACTATGTTATACATCGAAAACTAATATAATATCGTAAATCTACTTTAATTAAGGAAAAAAAAAGAACATTAGGGAGAAGCAGAAAGTAGGACACAAAACTTTCTGAAGTTCTAAACTTCCATACTTAGCAGAGCACACCAATCACGATGTTAAAATACCGATTATATAACCAAGGACAATTTAGACGCATCACCAGAAACTAAAAGTAGCTCTTTTCTGTTTGGTTCCTGATAAACTGCTATTGTTTATTGTTTAATAATTACCACCATCTGTCATTTGAATTTTTCACACCACCTGTCAATAACTACATGGCAGAGCAAAGCTGATTCACACCGCTTCTATTTGGTCAGATGTAACAAGCCCTGCCCAGATAAATGTTAGCAAAGGGCAACACCTGACTTCCGTGCCCAACTTCATTTTTCACAGAGGGAAGCTAACCTTAAGGCAACCAATTCATAATATGAGTCTCTCATCCTGTATATAAAATGGAACTAAGTTTTATATTTTGGTTTTTAACTTCTATTATTGAAAATTTCAAATCCATACATGAGGAGAAATACAATAATATAAACACCCGACACCTCAATACACGTTCAGCATGTATTCAATGATGATCAACTCACGATCAATGTGTTTTCATCCCTATCTCCCTCCCCCTGTTTACCTTCAATTATTTGGAAACTAATCCCCAACACCATATTATTTAATCTATAAATATTTCAAACTCTTGGGAAAAAACCTAACCACAATGCTATCGTCACACCTAAAGACATGAACAATAATTCACATTCACCCATTGAGCCCATTTTGGTTCTGCTGCAGTAATGGATCTCATTAAATATTTCCCTGTAAGCAGCTCCAAAGCCCTTTATAAACTGTACACATGGTGATTGATTATACAATGCTACTTGAAGGGCAAAGGAAAACAGCTTGTTCCCTGAATGCTGCTTAATACTAAACTCAGTTTTTGGGAAGGGGCTGCGTATTTTATTCCTCATTATTATAAGGTAAAGAAAACAGTCACTGGCGCCCACAGCCATTCTTTCAACCTTGCCTAGGGTCACAAATGCAGATAATTTCATGCTGGGCTTCAATTGTACATCTGAGCAATTGGTTTTAGACACTGCAACCATTCATTTTATAATCTCACATCTCCCCTAATGAATACTGGTATTAAAGAATCTGAAAGAGGTAGATCTTTAAAAAAAAAAAATAACAACAACAAATGCCATATTTTTCAAAAGGTTGCTGCAGAGTTTTTTCCTTACACATTAGAGAAAAAGGACATTCATGCGGTGAAGTGTCTTACTGTGAGCTCAATATTGAATTTTCCATTGTTGGTGCTCGGTCACTCCCGGGAGGCTCTTAAGTGAATCAGTCTTGAAAGGTTTGCATTGTGTTTTTCCTCAGACCCTCTTATGAGTTACAGACGCATTCAGAGTGAGTATAGCTCTAATGGAAGATGCTGTCATCCCGTTACTCAGTCTGGTCTCTGTCACAATTGCTCACTCTTAAATGGCTGGCATACTATCAGGTCAAAAAGAGGTCAAGGAAGCCAGACACAGGAAGCAATAGCTCTCCACAGGGGACAGAAAAAGAGCGGTGGAGAGAAAGAGATCGTACAACCATCATTTAATCCCCTTAGCACATATTCTAGACTAATTCACCCAAGCATACAGTCAGATCCACACATTAATCCAATGAGGAAGAGAGGCAAGGGAACATAACAGAATTCTTTAATGGTTTCTGAGGGCAAGGCACAGTGAGAGTCAAGGAGCTTGTGGGGTGGGTTAGCACTAGTGGCATGGCCTTCGTGCTGCCTGCCATGCCAGGGTTGTTTTCACACACGCGTCATCGCAATCTGAAAACTTGGAAGGGAAAGGTTAGCTATCAGGAGAAAATCCCTGTCTCTGTCTAAATGCTGCTGCTGAATTACTTGCAATTTTCCCTGTTCTATATTGAATAGTCAGACTTTTTCTTGACTTAAGCCTTATTTCCTTAAAGAATCCTCCTCTGTCTCAGTACCCCCATCTAAACTCCCCACCTAAAGGCCCCTGTGTCTGATCATGTCCTCATCGACATATATGAGCCATTATTTTCAAATGAGCTAGAAACAGTGCTATCTAGGGCTTTAAACTTCTTAAGACACTTTTACGTGCACTCTCATTGATGCACATGAAAACTCTTTGCCAAAGAATGCTTTATTACACTCACTTCACTCACTTACAGTGGAGGTAGCAAAAGAAGGGAGAAGGCAAGTGATGTGATCAGGTTCACTAAAAGTAAACTAGTATCAAAATGAAAACTTGAACAGGATTCTTTTTTTTTTTTTACGGTACGCGGGCCTCTCACTGTTGTGGCCTCTCCTGTTGCGGAGCACAGGCTCCGGACGCGCAGGCTCAGCGGCCGTGGCTCACGGGCCCAGCCGCTCCATGGCATGTGGGATCTTCCCGGACCGGGGCACGAACCCGTGTCCCCTGCATGGGCAGGCGGACTCTCAACCACTGCGCCACCAGGGAAGCCCCTGAACAGGCTTCTTAATTCCTAGTCCAGTATTGTTTCCACGTTATCTCACTTAAGAGGCAATTTTGAAAAACAATCAGCCCCTCCAGACTATTGGGAAATAGCTTTCTAATATCCTTGGCTGATGCAAGTTCACTGACACATTCTATACATACACACATACACTCATACGTTCATATATGTTGCTTTGTCATTATTATCTGATTAAATTGGGAGGAATGGTTTTAATAATTGAAGAAGTAGGTGAAATAGGATAATTAAAATGATACATACGTACCCAAAATTGTGTATGTGTGCGTACATATATGTGTATATGTGTGTGTGTGTGTACACACACACACACACACACACACACATATACCTTTATTCATCAATTTTTCTTTATGTAGGGCCAAGGGTTTTACTTTCGAATATTGGCTCTCTGGTTGGCCTTTCTCGCATACACCATTCTTGAATTGCGAAGTCTACAATTTCCACTTTGGGCTTCTTTATAGTAGAGTGAAAACTAAAAGCCACTTGGAAGCAATATGAGTGCAGAAGACTTTTGAGTTTTTATAATTTTCCTCCCGGTCTTTTAGAGTTGTTTCATCGACACTCAACTTGATAGCAACCTCTTAGATACGGTCATCTCTCGGTCTCCATGGGGGACTGGTTCCAGGACCCCATGGACACCAAAATCTTCTGGTGCTCAAGCTCCTTATATAAAATGGCATAGGGCTTCCCTGGTGGCGCAGTGGTTGAGAGTCCGCCTGCCGATGCAGGGGACACGGGTTCGTGCCCCGCCCGGTCTGGGAAGATCCCACATGCCGCAGAGCGGCTAGGCCCGTGAGCCATGGCTGCTGAGCCTGCGCATCCGGAGCCTGTGCTCTGCAAGGGGAGAGGCCACAACAGTGAGAGGCCCGCCTACCGCAAAAAAAAAAAAAAAAAAAAAAATGGCATAGTACAGTCACCCTCTGTATCCATGGGTTCCTTATCTCTGAATCCAACCAATAAGCAGTTTGAATTGGTGGTTGGTTGACCCATGGAGGCAGAAACCAAGGGTAAAGACGGCCAGCTATACTGGCTTTTTAGTTTTTACAAAGCATTTAATTTTTATAGTTTTAGAAGAAGCTATTTTGCTTTTACACTTATATGTTAATGCATCATTTAATATTTTATTGTATTTTTAATATTTATTTATTTTTGGCTGTGTCGGGTTTTAGTTGCTGCGCACAGGCTCTTCCCTGTGGTGCGTGGGCTTCTCTCTAGTTGTGGCACGTGGGCTCCAGAGCATGTGGGCTCAGTAGTTGTGGCGTGTGGGCTTAGTTGCTCCATGGCATGTGGGATCTCAGTTCCCTGACCAGGGATCGAACCTGCGTTCCGTGCGCTGGAAGGCGGATTCTTAACCACTGGACCACCAGGAAGTCCCCAATATTTTATTACATTGAATGATAAAATCACACACACACAGCTGGCACAAAGAGTTTTGTAGACAATCATTTGACTCTTGGGTAGCATGTGACTCGACCACTGGAAGCAGTTCTCAGGCATCCTCCCCAGAGCAGTGAGTGCATCACGAGCTGTCTGAATGCCATGGGTTTGCTCTACTGGGGAAAAGGAGTGTCTGTTCACCTAGGCAAGCAGGGCAGGTATGTAGAAGATGGCTAAGTGTTTCTGTTTTGTCTTCTTCTGAGAAGCTGTGCAGTTTGGTAGAAAAAACATTTAACAAGAAGATGACTGTCAAGAGCTCTGGGTCTGAGTCTGAAGGACTTTCTCTGGCATTTAGTTTTCTCATTAGAAAATTAAGAGAATGGACAAAGTAGTGGTTGCCTAGAGCAATGGGAATGAGAAAGATTCTTGGCCCTGGAATTGGTCCAGTGGAAAAATCATGCCATGATTGACTGGCAATGTCTGCTATGGGTAGTTAAAGGGGAAATGGTAGAACACAAACATCTCTTCTTGGAGCTAGATAATCGATGATCCCTGTGTAATGAAAAGGGCACCAGCTTTTACTTGCTATTACTCTTGTGACCTTCAGTAAAGATAATTACTTCTATGAGCCTCAGGAAAGCAGGAAAACTCCTTGGGGACCTAGCCAAGATATTTTCTAAATGCTACCCCTGGATTACCCTCTACTCTAACCCAATTAGATGTTCCATATATAGTCTCCAATAACATGCTGTACATCCTCTGTCTTAATATTTCCTGCATAGAAATAAATCATAATTATATTGTAAAGATTGGGGCTCTATCTAGGTTATATGGTAAGAAGTGCATTCTACATATTTAAGCCCTAACAAAATACTAGCACATAGTGTGTACTCAGTAAATATTTGTCAACTACATGGAACCACTGTTGTTGTGAGAATTAAGTATCCAGAGCTTAGCACAATGCAGGTAACAGGTGCTCTGTAAGTGCTACTTTTCCTTTCCTTCCTAAACTGTACAATCCTGGATGACAAATTCCATATGCATAGGGACACAATTTCCTTTTCTCTTCTATCCTTGAATAATATTTATGCTGGATATAAAAATACAGACACCTGAAAAATGGTTTGGAAGTATCTTAGTATTAAAGTGTTAGAGTTTTTTGAGCCTTCTAACCTCACATAAAACTTCAATAGAATATGGTTGTTTGTCTAGTTCACTGGTTCCAAAGTATGGTATGAAGATGATTTTAGGTGTGAGATGAATATGTATGAGTTATATATTTATGTGAATGTTTATTTTACAAAATGTAACTCATCCTGTTTAATTTTCTGTAGTAATATATAGATTAAAAAAAATAAACTTCTATAAATAAAAGGAAGTGAGTCTATTAAGGAAAACTTTCAAGCAAGTAATAATAGTATGTGATTCTGGCACAAATTATAGTTTGGAAGTGGCCAAAGTTTAGGAAATTTATAACTAGCTAAAAGCATGGAAATTCTAGAGCTAAAGTGAAATTTGCCTTTTCTCAGTTGTAGGAAAGACAATTCTCAAGTTTTCTGTAAACTTTTGTCATTTACTTAAACTAAACTAAACTTAAAGGTATATACAAGGAAATTGTTAATCATTTATCCTAGGCATGTGTATTGGAGATTATAATTTTCTATAGCTTATATGTTATAAAGCCATTTTCTTCTAGGAAAATCATTCAGAAATGAAACAATAGCATTTTAAAGATGACAATATCTTATGGTGTCCTATAAAGCACATCATTATTTCTAGGTCTTCATCCTCTAAGCAATTTTGAGAATCTCTGGTTTAGAACAGTGGTGCGCAAGTGGGGCTGATTTTGGCCCCCAGGAAACATCTGGCAACATCTAACAACATTTTTGGTTGTCGTAACCGGGCGTGTGTGCTACTGGCACCTAGTGGACAGAGGCCAAGAACGCTGCTAAACATCCCATAATCAAAAGGACAGTCCACAACAAAGAATTATCTGGCCCAAATGTCAATAGTGCTAAAGTTGAGAAACCCTGCTTCAGAGCTATGGTGATAAATGACTTATGAATATCCTGATCTAACACCCACAGCTGAATGTCTCACACGGTTCTGATGAAAGCTGTAAATACCTACTTCCAGATTTATTTTCAGGAAGCAAGAGGGAAAAAAAGACCTCACAGAACTTTAACATGCGTCCACCTTCCCCTCCTTTTTAAAAACTTACTCCTCCATTTAGTTTTTGAGAGTAAGCTGCTTGAGAAAAGCACCTACATTATTATGGTACAATGTCTACCCTCAGTTTATAGGTCAGCTCAAGTCATCAGCTAAAGGTCCTCCAAATGTCTTCTACTTTCCATGGAAAATAACCTTCAGCTTTGGGAGAAAATTTTCTCACTTCTGATTGTGCTGGCATCCACACGGGTTTGCATGGGGGACATGTCTGCAATCCTAGTCTGTATTCTCAACGGTCACCTGGCACGATGCTGGGCCTAGTGCAGGTGGTCCACACATTCTTACTGTGTTCTATGATATACCTACCGGGTGATGGTAAGCTACCAGTGGGAAATGAATTTATTTAGCCTTTCTACACTTCCTTTCTTTTCTTTCTGTGCTCTGTTAGCCCAGAAAAAATATTTCCTAAGTGGTGCTGGTGACAAGGTCTCACTAGCATTTCATGCTCTGTACTCAGAAACCATTTCAGTCCAAGGATCACACACTTAGAGGCCTAAAGCAGTCTGATAATAAATGTTTCCACATTTAATCTAAACAGAAGAAACAGATTAGGGTGTCACCCTCCACCCCCAACACGCCTCAGGAGCAAACTGTTCTTGTATACATTTTTAGGAAGCAGAAATGACTAAGGAGGGTACAATAATTTGTAGACCTAAATCTACCATAACATCAATTGAATGAGTTCTTGATTTTATATGCTTTTTGGGGGGTTGGGGGAGAGGGAATAGAGGTGAAATTTGTTAAAAGCGTTAGAGGACATTAAGTTACATTAACACTGATAGCTCTGAATGAGCTAGACACAGAGCTAACTGGTCCCATACTGACTGAATAATCAAAGTGCTATACTGTTCAACGGAGGAAGGGTGACATGTAAAGATCAGTCTTGTCAACTGAAAAGACACACACTCAGTAAAGAACTGGTCTGTTTGAGCAGAATGAAAGTGTTGCAATACTTTGAGATTTGTGGCCAACTGGTTTTTAATTTTTAGCTCACAGGCCTGATTTTTATTTTTTTAAGATTCTTCCACTCTCTATGCTTAAGGAGCTGAAATTCTACAGTGTCCTTTGCCAGGATGCTGATTATACATAAGTGGGAGATTTTTTTTTATCAACAATAAATGTCTTGCACTGTGAAAAGAGCAGCTTGACTCCCACATTCATTTAGCAGCAGGAGGCATGAAATAGATTGGCCCTTTTGAATTATTCCAGAAACGTGCTCCAGATGCATAGAGACAGACCACTAAACATAAACCTCGTTGTTTCTTTCTTTTGTTTTGCTTCACTGCTAAGCAACTTTTTAAACTAAACTGGTATAGGATAAGTTCTTTATCATTACTGTCCTTCAGAATAAAGTTAAGTTTATCAGAAAGCAAAGCAATGTATGTTCCCCAAATACAATCTGATAAACCCTGCTGACTACTGAAATTTGTAACTGATTGGCTGCCAAACGCTGCCATTTTGATGTGTGAGTCTTTTGTCCCTAAAGGATTTGTTCATTTGAACGGCTTAGTATTCGTTTCCTGTTTATCGTGGCATATGTTATACCAACGAGGTGTGCTGCTTACATCTCCTTTCTTCTTGAAGAACTTACCATTCAGCTGTGAGAAGTGCAGTTAGCTGGCAGGCTCCAGCGGCAGGGCCTGCAGAATCTGCCACAGTGTCTGAGATGAGGCCTGGGCAGTGCTTAGCCAACAAGTGAACATGCAGCAGTAATAGGGGCTACCCATTTCTGCCCAAACCAGGACTCCTCTAATGGGCACTCATTGCTCTGTAGTTCTCTGTGGGACTGGCTGAGACCGTCAGATCAACGTCACTGTGTGAAGGTCTGCCGGCCCCACTCCTGCTTCATTCACTTTATCTTTGGCAAGGATAACCACTTAATAAACCTCTGGCCCTCCTAACTTCATCTCAGGATCTTTTTTCCAGGGGACCCAACTGATAGACAACATAGAGATGTTGTTACCGAAATGGGAAGAGTGAAAACTTCTGTGCTGCATTTTGAGCCAGTGGCCAGTGAGCCGCAACCACTTCCTGGGGGCCTCGAGCACCAATGCCAACAGCTCAGTTCATATGTTGTGTTGTGACAGCACAAACCGGTGTATCTGCTCTGATTGGGCAGTAGCAAAACCTCCCTGGTGTCCCTGGGGCCTCAAACCAGGAACCGTAACTAACCATCTCTTGGGACCCTGAGGGTTAGTAAGGTCCACAGCTAGTGAGAATCCCAAAAGAGGGTTAGCTTTATTCTCTTTCAAGTGATGTAGAAATTGGTTAGGAAAAGACTCCTCTGAACAGCAGGGTGAGCTGCCTTGAAAGATATTAGTTGCCGTTTCCCCGTCAGATCTGGGGAATTAAGCTGATGAAAGGAAAAGCACTCATATGAACGGGAATCCCTGTCAATGCACTAATTTAAACCCATTGGCTCTTTTCCAATTCTGTGTTTCCGTTGCTCTGCCTCCACGGACAAGCAAAATGCTCTGCTTCAAAGTATTTACCCACTCGAAGCCCTTCACTGCCTGCTGAGGGAAGAACAGAATGTATGACACCCTTCCCAGTGGGAGGGGGATGGAAGGACCCATGTTTCCTTCTGCCATAAAGAACGTGCAAACAAAGGTAAACTCAGAAAGGAAAACAAACAAACAAACAAAACCATGAAGAAAATAAAAAAAACCTGGATTCCTTCCTTTTACCTGGTCCATCCTGGGAATCTCTGAACTTCTCCCACGGTTGAACCCCATGGCCAGTCATGTCAACAGAGTCCCTGATAACACACAGGCTCCCCTGACCCCCTTGGTGGGAGGCTGATCATTAACACGGTTAACAATCCTTACCTGCTCAACCCTGACTCATTTGCTTTCCTTGTCCTATTCCCAGGTTACACAGACTGGATTAGAAAGTCAGAGAAACACTATATCCACTTTAAATTCTGAGTATAGGAGGTCATTCTATTCAGAGGAACATTGCCACCAAGAAAAAGCCATTTAAAGTGAATCCACTTAAAACAGAACATAAATTTCATAGAAAAGAGTGAATAAAAGGGTCCATCAAGACTTTGTTTTTTGAGAGATGAAATAAAATTTTAAGCATTTAAAGTGAATCCACTTAAAACAACAGAAATTTCATAGAAAAGAGTGAATAAAAGGGTCCATTAAGACTTTGTTTTTTGAGAAATGAAATAAAATTCATGAAAATGAATTTATTTTATCTTCCATTTAATCAAATTTAGGTTATAATTGCAATTATGCTGTAATTCTTAGAACAAACTAAAAATGAATGAAGCACTGATTAGGAGGGTTACATAATTTTCTTCAAAATGAAATCATAGTAGTATATGACAGTTTTAAAGAAGATGTAAGAACACCCGATGGCTTTAACATTTTATCAAGTGTCTCTCACAATCCTTTGAAATTCACACCTTTCCTTTTTGAAGTACCTATCATGTCACCATCCTTGTTGATTTTCCTTTTTTCAATTATTGAATGGTCTGCCAACTCCTTTGGCCATGGCTTAGGTATGTTTTGAGCAGAGATCTAATATCACTTTCATTGACTTCAAGAAATCTTGCATATTGTGCATCAGATACAATTCCTCACTTTGCAAGTAACTTGCATTCCTTTGACACTCATCTTTCATCTCACTAGACTGGTGAGGAAGGCATTAATGGCACTGAGAGCGGAATATATGAGAGGGCACTAATCTTTTAAGTGGTTTAATCATCACTAAATCCTTTCTTGTAATAATGAACTTTCTTCCTTCTATAATCCCCTAACTGCTGGGAGCCAGTTAACAAAATCCCAGGTAGCCAGGACCTTGGTACTTAATTTCAGTTAGTCCTTAAAGTTGCTGTACATTCTTTCAGACCTAGGATATTAAATTGGAATTTTTTTACCAATAAGGAATATGAGGCCTAGAGATACTAAGGTCAGTGGCAGAGCCAAGGATAAGGCCAAAGTTAGCCTACTCTAGGGTTTTATTCTTCAGACCACACTGTCTTACTGATCCCCTGTGCAGAATGAACTAAAGCAGAGAACACTAGGAAAGGAAACAGAAGGTGTATTTCTATTCTTGACCATGATGAAAACTCACTGTGGCCCTGGGCAAAGTCACTTAACTTTTCTGGGTTTTGATTTTCTCTGAGGTCTTGTGCAACAGGAGATACTTATGGTTACTTGTTTGGGGCCCCAAGGATACCAGGAAGATTTTGCTACTACCCACTGAGAGAGCAGATACACCAATTTGGGTGGTCACAACACAGTACCTGAATTGAACCATTGGTATTAACTGGTCAAGGTTTCCAGGAAGTGACTGCAGTCCACTGACCATTGGCTCAAAGGGCAATGAGTTCATGTCATTGTTCTGTTATCATTCCCGGGACCTCTCACCCCAATCCCAATGCAATTCCCACATCTTGTCAGGTATGAGCATGGTTTTGTTAAAAAGAAACTATAGACCGTCAGATATACCTTTCTACTACATGCACACCCCTTCCAGTCCAGTCTTTCATTCTCTCTTTTTTTTTCCTTGTCTCAAGCTTCAGAAGGACAAGTTTCCTACTTTTAGAGGGCTGCCCTTCCACCTGGCTGTTAACCCTCTGGGACTCTGCTTGCTCAGTGTTCTTTCATCATCAGTATCATCGGTCTCTTCCTTTGCACTCAAGGACTCATGGGTGCTTGAGAAGTCATCTAACTGGAACCAGCACTGGATACTTGCCTCCCTTCCTTCAATTCTCTGGAAAGCAGGAGTCTCTTCTTTAATCATGGGTACTTCAGTGACACCTCCAAGTACTCTTTCTCCTCTGTTTTTATAAAGGAAGCACAGATGTCTAGCATTCTATAAAAATCTTTACTTGATACTATATTCAATCTAATGATCATCTTATTTCTTTCCTTCAACACACCACAAACCTTTTAAACAAGGCATCTATGTCCACTCTCTTCTTGCCTACCACCCCCTTGTCCCCTGCTCAGAATCCCTTGCAGGGATCACCCTATAAATAAATTTCTCACTGGAAGGTTACCAACCCTCTTGAAATTGTGAAATCATAAAATCTAAACATTTTAGAAGACATCTTTGACATTTATCCCAAGTCTCCCATTTTACAGATGAAGAAGAGCACATGCACAGTTTCACCAGTGGTCTCATTTGCCTTGATTCCCCATGCAGCATTTGATACCGCAGATACTTTCCTTTTTCTGAACAATATATGTTAAATATAAAATCTTGTCAATCTGATTTTTTTTTTTCTGATCAGCTCGAAGAGAAGGCCTGAAAATTTCCTGAGGATAAACTACATCAGGCACAAAGACAAGATGACTATTCACATGTGTTTGTTTCAATCCAGATTCTTGGGTGAGGTTCCTATCACCCTCTACTATAACCAGATTTCAAGTTACTTTCAAGCTGTTTTCATAATCATCAGAGGCTCTTGTTATTGCTGGAAGAATTTAATAGAAATGTACTTAGTCTCCCTCCTGTGGAGTTGGGCTCCTTATTCCTTAGAAAAAAATAACTATATATTGTTCTTCTACTATAAATGAAGATATTCATTTGGTTAAATGATGACTCTAGGAGCTAACATACCTTACTGTCAAACATTTTTCTCCTTTCTTTGAAAGGAAAATGCATCATTTTTCACTGCCAAGAGGTTCTCAGATGTCAGAACAGTAAGGAGGAGAAGTAAGGAGGAGAAGCAGGTCATCATTACCCACCAGAACACGGATAGAGTGTTAATTTGAAGACAAAAAACTAACTTCTCTTCCCTCTTTGCTTGGGGGAAAACAGTCTGGATCTGTTCTCAAGTGGTTTGGGAATCTACTGGCTATTTTTCAAGGCTCTCAAGATAGTGATATATCCTGAGGATGGGTAGAAATGATGGTGTGCATGTTTTAGACATATTTGTAACCTCAAGACTCTCCAGGTACAACAAGTGCCAGCAAGGTACAGTTTTAATGGAACTGTTAGGTTTTCATGTAAATGCAATGGAACTGCCTTATCAGAAATCTCAAAGCCATTATGGCCAATTTATGTGGAAAATATATCATTCAATTTTATTCCCTTTGCAGCAGGCAGCAATCAATAGCCTCCCTGCTTTTTAATTACTAAGAGAAGCCCCATGAACTCATGGAAGCAGCTGGTGTGATATTTATTTGATGTTGATAAGAGTAAGCAAAAGTTTTACTATAGGATATATTTATATAAAATATATAAATATCTATACAATATATATTTACTTAAGATAAATATCTCACATATATTTATATATGATAAATAATATATATTTATGCACAAATATAGTTTTAAAATATATAAAACAAGAAATATATGATAAATATAAAGTATATATATAAAATATCTTTATCAAATATCTGTATCTATCAACTATCTATATTTATTTATCTGTCCATCTCACATATACACAATAGAGCATCACTTTATTTCACCTCTTTTTTTTGTTAGAAAAAAGTAGGCCAGAAGATAAAAATAAGCAATGGTCTTAGTTGTGCATGCAGTTATTTTCAGAATAAGGCAATCTTTCATCATCTTCCCCAGACTTTTGGAGGATGGGTAGAAATCAAGTTAAAAAGAAAAAGAGAACAGTCACATCAGTATGTCTGGTGTGGGCCACCCAAAGTCCAATCCCCCTACACTGTATGCCTGAAAGAGGGCCTGTCCCAAACACTAGCTACAAGGGTAGCATGTTGGGTGGATAAATTATGTAGGGGGATTAGTTAAGACATGTGGGCTCAAGAAAGGAGGGAATTTAAGTAAGCATTACTCTGGCATTATGAATATTTCTCCTTGATTTTGGGAGAAAGAAAATAAAAAGAATGATACTCTATTATATTGAAATAAGTAAACAAACTACCTGGCTGGGGAGAGCACCTTCATGAAAGTGAATTCTGAATTTAGACCTAGAATAAATCAGAGATCTATTGTGAGATAAATCAGCAAACTTAGAGCATACTGAGTATTGCACACAGTACTGAGCATACAAATGGAGAAGGAAACATGGTCCCAGCCCTGTTGGAACTTACTCCCTAGTGGAGAAGGGCAACAAGGAAATGAATACCAACCAGTAGCACCAGAAGAGCACTTCAGGAGAACGCCATGTGATTGCTACTGAGGGCAGGGGACTCAAACATTTAATTAAATTTTTGAGTGGGGTGAGGGGGGCACAATTTGAAATAAATGCAATCCTATGGCTAGAAGAGCAAAGGGGGATCAAGCTCCATGAATAGCTCACTACTGAGAGAGCCAGTCAAGCTGTTTCTTCTGTACTTCGTCACGGCAACTTTAACCTATTTTTTGAAGCACCTGACTTATTTCTGGAAGATACTGTAGACTTAATGTTTAGGAAAGGGTTTTGACCCTTTTGAATAAAGTGCTGACTTTGCAAATTGTGCTCCTCACATAAGGTAGTGTTCTGGAAAGTGAAGTAATTTAAGAGGCTTGTACATAGAGAAAAATTCTTTCAGTACTTCACGTTAGCCCCTGAATTGGCCGAACAGAGTGTGTTCACACTGTACTTCAATAACAACTTATTCACTGCTGTATCAAGGTGTTTGCCCTTCAGTAGCAGACAAAAGACAGAACATCCAAGTGGTATGTTCATGGGATAAGAACAAGGAAGATGTGGTAGACTAAAATTTTGAGTAATAGAAATACTCTAGTTAACTTAATGATAACCAGAAAAACTTCCTTATTTTGTTTTGTTCATTTATTATGGGTCAAAGCGCATAATAAAAAGTCACTGAAAGTATTTTACTAATTTTTGATGGTTCATAACGATGTATTGTTTCAAGTTAACATCCTTACCACTAACTACGATTACAGAGCACAGGTGAGAAGACAGGAGATCCAGGTCACTCCCTGGAGGCTATTTTGGGGAACAATCCCCAATATTTCCTTATTTGATTTTCATACACTACTGGGCAGTAAGATTACAGTTAATAGACTATTCCATTTCAGTAAATACATTTTATTACATTTACATTTCAATTCAAAGCCAACCTAAAAATGTTAAGTAATTAACATAGCACTTCTTTACCTACGAATTTAAAAACATTCAGAATTGTTTCAGTCTGGCTATTCTTATATGCCATTAAAAAGCAGAATGTATTCAGAATAACTTCTTCAAAATGTTTTAATAAGTATTTCAATGAATGCTTCATGCTACATTTCTTCAAATTACTGAATATATAACTCAAAGATGATAATACAGTGTATTAGCAACAAACAAATCAAATGAAATATTTATACCCCGATAACTACTGAAAGGCATAGGTTGGGATTGTGTGGGCTACAAAGTAGTCTAAGACACTAGTGAAAATTAGGTCTGTGTTTATATGCTGTCCATTCAAAAAAAAAAAAAAAAAGGAATCAAGACAGCTAAGTTGGGTTAGTGCAAGCTGCTCTGAGAGACACAGAGTTTGCTACGATTTTGTGGTTGGGCACCTGACATAAGTCCCCAGTGGTGGCTGGGAACAACTGTCCAGGGTGCCAGGACAGAATTAATTACTACATGGGGATGGTGTTCTGTGTGTTCCTGCTTACTTTCTTTGGTGGTCCCATGGATGTAGGAAAGATGCTCTATTTGTTTTGTTTTGTTTTGTTGCGGTACGCGGGCCTCTCACTATTGTGGCCTCTCCCGTTGCGGAGCACAGGCTCCAGACGCGCAGGCTCAGCGGCCATGGCTCACGGGTCCAGCCGCTCCACGGCATGTGGGATCTTCCCAGACTGGGTCACGAACCCGTGTCCCCTGCATCGGCAGGCAGACTCTCAACCACTGTGCCACCAGGGAAGCCCTCTATTTGTTTTTTCTACCTGTTCTTCTCATGGACAACTGCTCCCTTCCTACCCTGCCCTGGAACCTCTGGACAACGTCCTCTCTTCACGCTGCCCTAATGAGGGGCCACGCCCACCACCAGGCTCCTAGTCAGCCTGCAGTTTCAGTATATCTACATGTTTTATGATTTTCCTTATATATCTTGAACTCTTATATTTCCAACTCTTTGACATTTAGCATTCTAAATTAAGCATTTCTGTCTTATTATCTGCTGCAGACAAAGGCAGCAGTTATTAAATGATTGCACAATTCTGTTTCCATAAATTCTGTCTGAGCAAAATGATTCAGTGGCTGGAATGCCCCCCGGCTTTTAAAAGTTACTGAGTCATTCCCAGCTTTGTCTTCTTGGATTGGCCTCTTCTGTCTTATAAGGAAAGATGGTAGGCTGCAGTGTCTCGGTCATGATTGTGCCAAACCACACGGGAAATTCTAAAGTTTCAGTTATTCATTTAACAAATATTTATTGATAGTTTTGCAGTGCTGGATGTTCCTGGGCTCATGACCTAATCACTACCTATGTCCCCAACACCCACATTCTGCCTGAGATATAGCAGGCTCCCAGTGAAGTGCATCAAACAGATCTGTAAAGAATAAATGGCTCCTTGTCTAGGAGGAATTTGCAAAGTTTTTGCTCCCTGGCCCTAAAGACATAAAAAGTTAAATAATAATACACGGTAAGATATATCCCCCCAAGGAACAGGATGATTCCAGAGATGCTGGTGATACTGTGCTTCTGAAGTTTTGGCTACACTGCCATCCCAGAGGTGACAGGGGCATGGATGAAGTTCTGAAAATGAAAGGACACAGCCAGGGTGGTGTCCACTGACAGTGCTCTAGAGCCCTGCGAACTGGGATTGTGCAGGGAGGGTTTCTGGGAAGCTCAGGTAATGGTCCAGACTGGGAAGTAGGCAGTGAGCAGTCACAAGCTGGTCCAAGGCTGAGCTCAGGACTGTGACAAGGGGCTTAGCATGAACAGAACAGCCAGTGGACAGAGACCCAGGGACCAGAGTCAGGGAGGTGAGGGTAGCTGGAGGAGAGAATTAGCCTGCTACACAACTGCCCTTTATGGTAACATAAGCAAATGGAAACAGAGCTGATGTGGGTCCTTCATTTGTTACTGCATTTTCCATAAAGCATCACTCTCAAATATGTGAGACCCTTGATCAAATTTTCAAACCTCTGGCCTTGGCATTAGACTTTATTACAATACTCAGGTGTTTTTAAATGGATGAAATGGCCATGTTGAATTTTTTCCATAGATGGTATGTAAACACATTTTATAATACTTAGAGCAAACAGTCTTTTTGTTCTTTTCCTCCTTCCCCCAGCAAGATTCTCTGCAGTGACTGGGAGGGAGGGAACACTTAAGACATTAATTCGGTGGAGAGAGTGTTACTAGGACGCCACATTTTTTTGTTGACTCAAATCACAAAAGCAGAAAAGCTTACTTAATTGAGAGCATATTCTGCATATCCCATACCCACATGTAATACTAAGAGTATCTTCATGTTTTTCACCTAAGGTAGACAATACTTCTAGAAAACACCCAAAGGTTGAAAACATTTAATATGCCACTCCCCACATTGCTTCATTTTTACTCATCAGACTAATTCTTTTTTTTTCCTATCTCAGACTTTTAAAAATTAATTAATTAATTATTTTGTTTGTTTTATTGGAGTATAATGGCTTTACAATGTTGTGTTAGTGTCTGCTGTAGAACAAAGTGAACCAACTACATGTATACATATATCTCCTTCCTCTTGAGCCTTCCTCCCACTCCCCCCCCTCCATCCTACCCCTCTAGGTCATCACAGAGCACCGAGCTGAGCTCCCTATGCTATACAACAGCTTCCCACTAGCTATCTGTTTTGCACATGGTAGTGTATATATGTCAGTGCTACTCTCTCAGTTCGTCCCGCCCTCCCCTTCCCCACCTGTGTCCACAAGTCATCAGGCTAATTCTTAATGGTCTTGCCTACGAGTTGGCAAACTTGTTCTGTAAAGGACTAGCTAGTAAATATTTTAGGATTAACGGGTCACATACACTCTGTCCCAACCACTCAAGCCAGTGTAGCAGAAAGCACACAAGGGCAATATGTGACAGATGGACAAGGCTGTGTTCCAGTAAAACCTTATTTATAAAAATAGGCGATGGGCTGATTTGTCTTAAAGGCCATAGTTTGTTGATCCCTGGTCTAGCCCTTCAATATTAAAATCATATTAAAATTATTATGTTTACATGAAAAGAACAAAACATCTCAACACACATTATTTCTATCCAACTCTACCTCACTTTATGAAGGTAGTAACTGATACTAGTATATATACATATTATTAAAAACATGCCAAAATACCTAACAGCCAAAAGACTTAGGTTTCATCCTTTATCTTTCAAATATGTTTAATACAGACCAGTATCAAGGAAAATTTCAGAGAAAATCTGTCAAGAAGAGTCTAGAAAAAAAAAATCCAGCTTTCCAAATTTGTGAACTCCAAGACTAATCTTATCAGATATTCAGAAAAGCATACAAGCCACACTACTTTGGTAAAATATATTTTGAAAAATAAATCAGAGAAGAAGGTGATATTCTCATATGCATCCAGATGAATTTCAAATCTTATTATGGAAAATGCTAAAAGAATGATCTAGGCTCCTCTGTAATATTTTTCTTTTTAATTGCAGAGACTTTCAGAGAGTACAAATCAGCAAATGATTCCACTACTATAGGACAGAAATCCACAGAAAGTAACATTCTGAGAAGCCACGTGCTTCTGTTTGAATAGCAGCAGACCACTGAAGGTACATATTTGATTCTAAGTTTCCTGTAGCCAAGGGCTTGGCACTTGGTGGGACATGAATGGGGATGTGTAAAGTCATCATTAGGCCATAGGAGGAGGCTCTGGCAATTGTGGTATGCCCATTCGTGGCTGGACAATGACTTGTGAATCTGTCACTTGCAGTAAAGAACTAGCCTATTAAAGAGGACACAAACAGATGGAGAGCTATATCATTGTTCTTGGATTGGAAGAATCAACATTGTGAAAATGACTCTACTACCCAAAGCAATCTACAGATTAAGTGCAATCCCTATCAAACTACAAATGGCATTTTTCACAGCACTAGAACAAAAAAATTCACAATTTGTATGGAAACACAAAAGACCCTGAATAGCCAAAGCAATCTTGAGAAAGAAAAACAGAGCTGGAGGAATCAGGCTCCTGGACTTCACACTATACTACAAAGCTACAGTAATCAAGACAGTATGGCACTGGCACAAAAACAGAAATATAGATCAATGGAACAGGACAGAAAACCCAGAGATAAACCCACACACATATGGTCACCTTATTTTTGAAAAAGGAGGCAAGAATATACAATGGAGAAAAGATAGCCTCTTCAATAAGTGGTGCTGGGAAAACTGGACAGGTACATGTAAAAAATGAAATTAGAACACTCCCTAACACCACACACAAAAATAAACTCAAAATGGATTAAAGACCTAAATGTAAGGCCAGACACTATCAAACTCTTAGAGGAAAACATAGGCAGAACACTCTATGACATACATCACAGCAACCCACCTCCTAGAGTAATGGAAATTAAAACAAAATAAACAAATGGGACCTAATGAAACTTCAAAGCTTTTGCACAGCAAAGGAAACCAGAAACAAGATGAAAAGACAACCCTCAGAATGGGAGAAAATATTTGCAAATGAAGCAACTGACAAAGGATTAATCTCTAAAATTTACAAGCAGCTCATGCAGCTCAATATAAAAAAAAAAAAAACCCAATCCAAAAATGGGCAGAAGACCTAAATAGACATTTCTCCAAAGAAGATATACAGATTGCCAACAAACACATGAAAGAATGCTCAACATCACTAATAATTAGAGAAATGCAAATCAAAACTACAATGAGGTATCACCTCACACCTGTCAGAATGGTCATCATCAAAAAATCTACAAACAATAAATGCTGGAGAGGGTGTGGAGAAAAGGGAACACTCTTGCACTGTTGGTGGGAATGTAAATTGACATAGCCACTATGCAGAACAGTATGGAGGTTCCTTAAAAAAATAAAAATAGAACTACCATATGACTCAGCAATCCCACTACCGGGCATATACCCTGAGAAAACCATAATTCAGAAAGAGACATGTACCACAATGTTCATTGCAGCACTATTTACAACAGCCAGGTCCATCAACAGATGAACGTGTCCATCAACAGATGAATGGATAAAGTGTCCATCAACAGATGAATGGATAAAGAAGATGTGGCACATATATACAATGGAATATTACTCAGCCATAAAAAGAAACCTAATCGAGTTATTTGTAGTGAGGTGGATGGATCTAGAGACTGTCATACAGAGTGAAGTAAGTCAGAAAGAGAAAAACAAATACTGTATGCTAACACATATGTAATGGAATCTAAAAAAAGGAAAAAAGGTTCTGATGAACCTATGAGCAGGACAGGAATAAAGACGCAGAGGTAGAGAATGGACTTGAAGACACGGGGAGGTGGAAGGGGAAGCTGGGAAGAAGTGAGAGAGTGGCATGGACATATATACACTACCAAACGTAAAATAGATAGCTAGTGGGAAGCAGCCGCATAGCACAGGGAGATCAGCTCGGTGCTTTGTGACCACCTAGAGGGGTGGGATAGGGAGGGCGGGAGGGAGGGAGATGCAAGAGGGAAGAGACATGGGAACATATGTATATGTATAACTGATTCACTTTGTTATAAAGCAGAAACTAACACACCATTGTAAAGCAATTATACTCCAATAAAGATGTTGAAAAAAAGAACTAGCCTAACATATACTTACATTTTGTGAAATTCTGTGACATTCTGTGAACAATAATGGTTACTTCTGTTGGCTCAGGATAGGAACAGTCACTTAGGATTTGAGGGACCAAGTCAACCCAGCTCATGTCCATTATTACATGCTCTGAGAACAGAAGTGACTAAAACAAGATATTTTGCCTCTCATAATTGGAGAGAGCACTTAAGAATTTTATTTCAAAAGTATGCTTATGGTTCCTTAATCTAGACTACTTGGAGGTTTTAAAATGCAATAAAAATTTCTGATCACTTGGCCATAATGGGAATTTCCATCTCTAACAGTAACATAACACCTTTTCACAAAATGCTTAATAGCTATAAAGTACTTTATAGTTCTAGAACACTGTTACAAACAATAGTTCATTTGATCCTTAACATTTCCTGGTAAGGTAGATGGAACAATTACTACTATTCTTCTCTGATGAGTTCACAGATGCAGAGAAGCTACACAGCTGGTTTCCTGACATGCAGTGAGGAGAAGAACCGTGACTCAAAGCAAGCAGTCTCTCTACTGACTGCACCGTGCCCCTTCCCTTTCAGGATCTTTGTGGATTTGCCTCTTTCGATACCAGATGCTAATGTATGGCTGAAAAATGATGATGCTTACAATGCAGTGTCTTGGCTGGGACAGTGACTTAAAAATGACTCTTTTTTTATGTAGCAACTACCAGAAATGTGCCTCATCAACAGCTTTATGGCCTAATTCTTAAATAATACAGTACACTGTATTGTAGGAGAACAATTAGGATTTAGTAAGTACCTGTTGAATTGAACTGATGTCAGGAGACCAGAGTCCAGAGAGACTAGGTAAATCATTGACTAAATGAATTGGTTTTCTCTGTATAATAGGCGAAAAACTGCACCTACCTACTTCACAATGAGTTACGGAGCCCAACTAAGAAAACAGATGTGAGACAATTTAGGATTAAATAGTACCTAATTCACTCAACAAATATTTACTGAGTAGCCATTGGGAGCTAAGCACTGTGATAGATGCTATAATGGGATTAAGCACAAACCACCCTACGCCAATGGAAACCAAAGCTTCATAAAATATGGAAAACTGTTAGGAACTTCAGGGATCACAGACAAACGGAGTTGAGGAAAGACAGATGCAGATCTATGAACACGGTAACAGCTTACAACGACGGATAGGCTTACTCTCAAAAAGGAACAAATCATTCACTGTCCATTTACAACGTAAAGGCTAAAATACATAGACTTTTGAGTAGATGCAGTAACGTGAACCATATACCTGATTTCAAAGATTTAGTATGCAGTAAAAGAACGAAATATCTCAATTTGTAATCCTGATTACATGTTAAAATCATATGATTTCGGATACACCGAGTTAAATAAAACGTTATTTAAACAGATGTCACCTTTTTTTTTTACTTTTTAATGTGGCTACTAGAAAATTTTAAATTACTAAGAAGCCTGACTTATCATATTTCTTTTGGATAGTGCTGTTGTAGAAGACATATTACGGCCAGAAGAAAAGTCCGGGCAGTGTATAGTTCTGAAAAGGCTAATCATGGTGTATGATGACTTTGTGAGGCGTGGACCAAAGATACAAGAGAGAATGAGCCAAGTGTCATCAAACCCACAAATCACAAAAATTCTGATGGCTTACGTGGGGACACAACTATAGTCAGGAGGAACCTGCAAGGTATTGCTGGTGATTCCAAAGTAAATGGGTTGAAAACTAAAAGAAGCGAGGGCACAGGAATCATTTTACTTCTCCTTTCAGCTGAAGCACAAATATTTGAGGGAGAAATAAGTCTATGAAATGCTTGTTAGAACTGAAGTCCAATGTACCTCCAGCACCTTCCCTCCAGCAGTCAGTGACTATTTTACACACATATACTCTACCTAGAATAACGCTTTATTCAGCTGACAGAGCTCCTTGGTACGTGCAACCAAACTAGTTAATACTGACAATCCACTTACATTACTTATCTCCAATACATGTTCAGAAAATAATTTATAGTCTCTACGCCCCACACAATTATCAAACAGAATACTGAAGGGACCCGTAGGGATTCAACTGCAAGTGCCCCACGGGAGGCCCATGTCTCATTGAAGTCTCAACACCCAGCCCGGTACTGGTTACAGAGTAAGTGCCCAATAAATATTCATTAGATACATAAAAAGTGGTAGTATATTAGAAGGTAAAAGTCCACACCTAGACAATATGGAAAAGGCAGAAACCAGAAATTTTAGACTGGTAAGCCTACTGCTGCAGATGGATCATCAAACAGATGGGGGTGAGCACTGAGAAATGAAGAGCCAGGAGCCAGAAAAGGCCTCCTAACACCAAGTCACCCAGATGGGCCATTATTCTTTTTTCACTCCGCCTCTACACGTGCAGAGAATGACTTAAGTAACAGAGTAAATCTTCATGTTCACAAGACCTTTGACAAAATCTCTTATTACACCTTTTAAAAATATGGACAAATAGCAGGCATAATGACACAGCAGTTCTAAGATAGTAATGAGTAGAAAAATCATAAAGACAGACTGGTGGTTGAGAGATTGAGGTCAACTTAAAGAAATAGTGTACCCGGAGTCCCTCTGGGTCAACGCTCTTCTTCAGTGAGTTGGGAGAAGCATGAAAGGCAAGGCATATTTGCAAGTACCATAAAAGTAGCAGGGATAAGTGTAACACTGGATGTGGTTCAGAAGACCCTAATTGGGCTAGAATATCTGAAAACAGCATGATGAAATCTAACAGGAATAAATGTAGGTGGTATGATTAGGTATACAAATGAATCATAATTAGAAATGAAAATGAAATAAATGTAGGATGAGGGCAATTTGGTCTGGCAACAGCTTAGCTATTTATCAGTTCGCCACCAGTGCAAGGTGAAAGCTCCTTAGAACGTCAATGCAAAGGCAAGCTGCATCAGAAGAAATGCAGTTCCGAATACAGCTTTTTGTTAGTGCTCTTATATTTTCTATCAGCCAGGCCACATTTGGAACATCGTGCCAAGAAGAATTCTGAGGAACAAAGGGGAACAACAAGCAGGAATAATTGAAGGGATTAGAGATGCTTTCTGAAGAGAAGGTCTACAGATGATATATTAGAAAGCTTCATGTTCTTAGAAAGCTTCACGTTCTTAAGAGATTTCAATCAGAAGTGGTAGGGTACACTTTGTCTGTTTTCCAGAAGGTACCTGTTTGAGGAGGGGAGGGAGTCACAGATCTTTTGAGAATCTGATAGAGCCATGGGTCCTGCCCTCCAGGAAAAAGATGTACACACATATGTTTTACAAACAGTTTCAGGGGGTTCTAAACCAGATTAAGAACCCCTAGCTTAGAAGTTATAAAGACCCAGGTTTCTATTTCATATTAAAAACTTATTTCTCCCTTGACCTCTAAAGCAATACTCCTAATCAGGAAATTGAGAGAATTCCTATCCTGGGCAGAGGTATGGGAGAGCAGTTTGGAGCCGGTCACCTATAGGGTCCCTCCCAATTCTAGGATTCCCTAATCTAAAAGGAATTTTTGAATAATTTCATAGGATTAAGGCAAATATTTAAAACACTATTTGTTATTGTCGTTCACCTTACTATTTTAAATACTCTCTATGCCCATTACACTCCAGAAATAGAAACAGGATCAAAACAAACGTCATCCAAGCACTCACATAATTTATGAGACATATCTGACAAGGATTTCATTCACTGGATGCACAACCACAATGGCAGCAGGTATATAGAAATTATTTCTTGTCTCCCAAACAATAAAATATTTCCCTCCACAAGTTGCTTTTTGAAAAACTTGGCTGCGCTAAGGACCGTGGTAGCAGAAGCCCTACAGCATTTGCAATATCAGCTCTTGTTTTGTATTTGGTTACAAGGATTTTTCTAAGCAGCTGGTTTATATCATCATCACAGGGCATACCCGTGAGTTATTCATTAGCAGCATTATGTAATTTCTGTATTCTGAGTTTATGTTCTAGGTAACTCATTGCTGTACAAACCTGAAGAGCTTTTGCACATTAGCTAGAAAGGAGGAGAAGAGATACATCTCAACGTTAATTCTATCCTTAAAGGGAAATAAGCAAATGAAAGTACTTGATAGTGATGCTTACTTCTTTAAAATTCAGGTTCTCAGAAATCCTAAGCAGGAAAAGTTTTCTACTATTCTCTTGAGATATTTTTCCTGGATCTTGCTTGACTTCCTTCTATTTAAATTCCTACCACTAGTTCTGCTAATAATCTTGAAAGAGCTCCAATCCTGAAATAATTATAGATGCACTATATTCCAAATTACTTCAATGTTTGCTACCTACAATCATATAAAACTATAATGACATTTTATATATGCCTGTTGCCAATACACAGCACCGCTGCTGGGATACGATTTTCATAATAAGTAAGTGCGAGAAAGAGCTGCCAGCCTCAAGGAGAAGCTGTGTGTGTGTGTGTGTGTGTGTGTGTGTGTGTGAGATTAATTTGTTTACGGAACCTCAGTGACAGATGTTACTCGCTTAAAAGCCCCAAGTTTATTTTTGTAATTTTCCTATTGGACTGAAAAGGCAGCCCTTCATTTCTCCACTTTCTCCAATTTCCGTTGCTGTCATTTCCTATTCAGATCAAGTTCTCAAAATGGAAAAAAAATCTGCCATCAATGGTAGACTTTAAGTGATATGGAGGGATCATTTTTTTTCCAGAAGTAATAGCCTTCCATAAAAATTAATGACAGTGGACCTATTTTCTATAGAAAGGATTGTCAAATTCCATCCAAATCTGTCATATCTTTTTCTTAGCTAATGACATCCAGGCATTAAGGGGTCAGAGATAAGTTTAAGGTTTACTTTTTTTTTTTTTTTAATTTTTATTCTTTTGCGGTACGCGGGCCTCTCACTGTTGTGGCCTCTCCCGTTGCGGAGCACAGGCACCGGACGCGCAGGCTCAGCAGCCATGGCTCACGGGCCCAGCCGCTCCGCGGCATGTGGGATCTTCCCGGACCGGGGCACGAACCCGTGTCCCCTGCATCGGCAGGCGGACTCTCAACCACTGCGCCACCAGGGAAGCCCTTAAGGGTTACTTTTGAGTTATACTTTCCATTTGCTTTAGTTATAAATGCAGCTGATGAGAATTATACAGGACAGTGGTTCTCAAACTTTAATGTGTAGCAGAATCATCAGGAAGGCGTATCAAAGTCCAGATTGCCAGGCCCCATCTCCAGAGTCTGCGATTCAGTAGGTCTGGGTTGGGTGGGGACCAATAGGTTGCATTTCTAACAAGTTCAGAGGTGATAGCTGCTGCTGCTGGGGGTCCAGGGACAACCCTTGGTGAACCCCTGGTACAGGATGATCCCTGATATCTAACTGATTGCAACACCATATTTCCTTTAATAATTCAAACTTTCATGGCTAAGGTTTTTGAATCATACTCTAGATTGGAGCCTCAAATGGCAGACAGCTTCCTGTGGCTTAAGAACCTACATAAGCCACATCCTTCTCTAACGATCCTGTGGAAAATATCCATAAAGAATGCAACCCCCTTCTGGAAGAAGAAATCAAGCTGTTTCTTGAGTCCCTCCCTCGCTTTCTTTAAACTTCTTACTAAGTATCTGGAGTGAAATTCAACAGGAAAATGGTTCATAAAACCTATCTGGATGGGGCGCGTTTATTGGAAAGAAGACTGGCATACTCACCAGAGAGGAAATATACCCAGTCGTGTGGTGATAAAAACCATGGCAAACATAACAAACAGGAGATCACAAATTTTCTGAAACTTGGCGTAATTTGCCATTTTGGCAGCCTATGAAAGGAAGAAATGTGACAGATTAATTTAGTTAAATTGATAAATGAAAAGCTTCTTTCAATATGCATGAGTCTCCTTTAAGATATAACTTACTAGAGGCATAAAATTGCCTGCTGCTTTGAAATGTCATGCATCATGCATCATATTTATACATTACCCATAAGTCGAGTGAAATGTGATATTAACCATAAGTAGAACTACTGACTGTCAGAGATTTAATAAAACATTCAGCAACCTGAAAAATTCAATTATGTGGTTGATTTCAGGAAAACAGAAAAATATGAAATTCTTGCATTACAGATGATATTAGCAAGCCAAAGACGCCAAAATAGGAATTTGGCATAAGAGGTCAAAATAGAAAGTGCTACATAATCCTTTAAACTTTTAATGAGTCCCAAACACTAAGGTCACGAACTTTATAGAGAATAGTGAGCCTTCCTGCATTTTTTCCCCCTTTCTACTTAGAATTATACGTTCTCCTTAAACAGGTATAAGGAGTGCTCTGGGGAGACAGTTTCTTGGCCTATCCTCACAAATTTAGAAATGAAGAATGTGTCAAGATCACATTATTTCAGCGAATCCACTTGGGTATAATTTTCAAATTTACATTAATGGGTCATTTTCTAGATGAAAGTCACTAATGTTCAGAATGTCTGTGAGAAGTACACTAATAATTTATGGTAGTGATTTAAGTGACCACTTTTTATATTATAAATTAGTCGAAGGAAGAAATACATCTCTTTCTCTACCAACTACTTTTTAAAAAATATATTTATTTATTTATTTATTTGGCTGCACCGGGTCTTAGTTATGGCACTCGGGATCTGCCTGCGGGATCTTTAGTTGCGGCATGTGGGATCTAATTCCCTGCCCAGAGATTGAACTTGTGCCCCCTGCATTGGAAGCGCGGAGCCTTAACCGCTGGACCACCAGGGAAGTCCCTGCCATCTACTTTTTATAGATGATTCTAAGTAAGAACAGGTGACACTGAAAACATAATTGTCCTTGATTACTGCTTTTTACATTTTCACATATAATTCACAGTACCCACACAGGGTTATAAATTGAAGAGGTCTTTTACATTCATAACATTATTTTCTACTTCTTGCAAAGTTAAATTAGCTGAGTCAAACTTGAAAGGATTGTTGACAGTATCCACAGAAGCTATAATTTAATAGCTTTAAGTAAAATACAAAGCTACGAGAGAAATATATTCCTAAGGGGAAATATCTATTAATTGAGTGGAAGCCAGGATTATGGACTTTTAATTTCATGCATACTTTGGATGTGACACCACAACTTATACTAAGAAAGAAAAAAAGCATCTTCTGCCTCCTTCTGGCTACATAAACCATGTAGCTTTCTTTTACATTCATTCACCAGCATTCAATAAAAAAGCATTAAACATCCATTTTTCTGAAATGTCTAAGCCATAGATTCCACTTTGAAGAGTCAACATATCTCATTATTTGGATATTCTCAAGCATTATTTTATGATGTCAAAGAGAATCCAAGTGATGAACATTTGCTTTTAAGCCACATGACTGGGATTTCTGGATTATTTTTCTTTTCTAGATAAAAGTGGTGGATGATGATTCAACCCACATTTTCTGAATTATGGCTCTGCCAAGCATTATGCCATCCATTTCCCCAGACATTAGAGTTGGCAGATTATACAGGATTGACTTCAAAACTGTATATTGCTATATAAATTTCTACCTCCAAGCATACTTAGGATTAACAACATGGTAACTGATTTTCAGGAAATTGCCTTTATACTAGTTTTATTTCTCCTTTAAAAAAAATGTGCTGAGGGCTTCCCTGGTGGCGCAATGGTTGTGAGTCTGCCTGCCGTTGCAGGGGACACAGGTTCGTGCCCCAGTCCGGGAAGATCCCACATGCCACAGAGTGGCTAGGCCCGTGAGCCATGGCTGCTGAGCCTGCGCGTCCGGAGCCTGTGCTCCACAATGGGAGAGGCCACAACAGTGAGAGGCCCGCGTACCGCAAAAAATAAACAAACAAAAAAAACGTGCTGAATAGAATCTAGCTTGAATCACTTAAAAACCATAGCGCCAAACTATCATCTGACATATCCAGACCATTAGGACTACTTTTCTGTTTCATAACCTTATAGGGACCAGAGTCTTTAATGAAGTGCTGTATAAACTTCAAACCTTGACTAATTGCCTTTATAGCAGATTCAATTTTATGGCCTGGAATTTCTGCTTATATTGGAATAAAAAAAATTACTTGAGGGCACATCTATTCTACATTCACAGTGATAGCACATGCTTCAAAGGGGCAGAACTGTGGGCCAACAGGAATAAAAAAGAAGCATACAGATTCTAAGACCCATTTCTACATGGAATTTGTACTCTGGTAAGTTCATTTTTGACCAGTTATATAAATTTCTTAGGACTAAAATGAAAAAACTATAGTTATATAACCTTATTGAGTATGTCTCTTCATGGAGGCCATGATTAAGAGTAAATACCGCATCAAAATTTTACTTGGGATTTTATCTTTTGAAATATGCCAGAAGCATTTTTCTTTTTTTTTTTTGCTACTTTAGTAATTTTAAGTGATAATGGTTTAGAAAGTTAATCAAAGTGCAACCAATATTTCCTCAGATATTCTTAATACTTGCATGCATAGAAAACATAGTTTTTATATAAAATTTGTAATTCATATACACTTTCACTATAAAAATACTAGGATAATATGAATATTGGTAACAAAAACTATGACTACTCATTAATTTCATCAGGATGTACAACTACGATAACTAACTAAACTGAGTTATATACACTTCCCAGATAAATCAGTGTGAAACCTGTAACACTAGAAACAAAACCTATTCAAATAGTAATTTTCCTATTGTAAGACACTCATTTCTTAAGTGTGGAAGGGCTAAGGTTTTTTATTATTCTATTAATAAAGAATGCTAACTTGGTGAATATTTTTTGCACACCACTTTATATACTAAAGTCTCACTTTCACCAATTTAACCTACAAAGAAACACTCTGCAGTTTCAAAGCAGTCATGTACTAACTTCTCCCAGCACCATCTATCAGACCCTAGAAAAACTGATGATCTGGGGGATTTCCTGAATTCCAGATTTTGTATTCTTATAGATGAAAGAAAACGTTTACCTCTAGAAGAGCATCGGCTGAATCATGGAGACAGAGGACTAGGGTCCCTACTCGGGCCATGTTGTTGACATATGAAAAGGTAATCAAAAAAATAGATACAAGATGATGCAGGAACATAACGCCAAAGTCCTGGGAAGGAGAAGACACAGGCATGTTAGTTAGGACTTCGCAGCAACGCAGCTTTTCCATTCATCTATTCAACCATTCATCCAATGATTTTAAGGCTCTCTATGGGCCCAGCACTGGGAACACTAATGTGAGTAAGAGATAGTTCTACACTTTTGAGAGTTTACTGAGTCCTGGGAGAGAAACACAGGACACCAGTGACTGTGGAAAATGTGATCAACAACAGGACTAAGGCCAAATCATAAAGGGTGTTTTGTACTCAGCCAAGGAATTTGAAGCTATGGGAGAAACTGCCATAGGATTTGGTGAATGAAAAATATTGCCTGCCATATCAGTAAACAAAGGATGTTGCAGCCATCAAGCCATCACATTGCAGCCTCCCCTAGAGTGAACCCTGAGGAAACTCAGGATGGAAACAGGATGCCCCCCCATCTAGCAGTCAGCTGCTGCAGCCACCCCTGACAGTGCACCCTGAGGAGACTCAGGATGAGAAAGCACAGGATACTGGCCCCAGATAGCTGAGGTGCACATCGAAGGAATGGTTCCAGGGAGCCCAGACTCTTGCATCTTCCCATACATAGAAAAGAGCTAAATTCCTTAACTTGGGGTATCTGGTTTTCTTTAATTAACAGTAATCTTTTGATGTTCCGACTACCTGGTGTTTGTTGCAAAAAATCCTATATATTCTGGCTCCCCCTTTGTCTCTTCGGAGCAATCTCTCAGACTGATTGGAGATGCTCTGTCCTCAGCTTAGGGACTCAGTTTTGTCCGTCATTTATTTGACGATTTGAGAATTATGTTTTATTATATAATTCTCAACTTTTAGGTTGTGCATTTTGTTTCAATCGACAGATTTTAAGCAAAGAAAGGTATTACTTGGATTTGTACTTTAGGAAAATCTTTTGGGTAGCAGTGCAGGTCCAACTAGACCACTTCTCTGACTATGAGTGGCTGGGGATTTGGCATCCTTCTCCTGGAATATGCCCAATGGGATGTTAAAATAAGCATCATAATATGTTGGCATTTCTGATGGGTCCTACACAAACAAGCTCTCAATTTTAACCATTATCCATCTACAGTCATTAGAAAAAAATAATTGGCAAAAGTAATGGTAAGCTGGCCATCCTCATTTTGGTCAACTTCAAGGGAGCTGCTTCTTGGCCCATGTGAAAAGATCATCTTTCTCTGGTACTGATTTATCTTCTGGCCACCTGGTTTATTGTAACATGGAATTTCTGTTGCTTAGAAATGTTGTCTCTCTTACTGATATTTTTACTCTTATTTACTCTGAATTTCTCCCAGAGTAAACTTGAACTTCTCTGGGGCTTAAATGCCAGGACTAGCCCTAATGATGATCTACTTGAAACCATGGAGAAAGAGGACTACTCTCTTATGGGCCATTCATGTAGAGATAAATTAGCCAAAAGGAGACACATATTTTGCAACTGAGAGAGAGAGAAAAAGAGAGCAAGTGTGTGCACACATACATATTCTGTTGATGTCAAACAGTTTGGGGTCTGAAAGGTCAACTATGATGACTTTTAAATGGTTTTAAAACATTTAAACAATATTTTCTGTTTAGATCCTGAAAGTAACTAATGATAATCTGTAAGTAATGAAATATTCCTCCTATTAGGTCATTTTTCCATTTATTTCATTGTATAGCTCCCATACTGAAAAAATTTCCAATTATTTGATTTTAATTTATATAACTTAAACCTATAGAGCTATGGATTTTTCTAATGTTTAAATTCCTGTACTACATACAGAACTCTTTAAGAACATCATTTTATATTTTATAAAATCAAGCTTTAAATGACAATGATGAAATAAAGTTAAATGGGGATATTTAAAAACACACACACAATGTTTAAATGGTTCTGTATACACTTTGGTGAACGTGTCCAGAAGTTACTTTTCTGCCTTGGAAAGTGCCAGACATTTACTGATAACCATATAGATTTATTGTTAGGATAAACAATGTATTAGTTTCTTAAATAAGGTCAAATAATTTAAAAAATGAAGTACAACTATTTCTCTTATTTTCAATTAACCTAGTCTCCGTGTTGCCATGATGGTGAATACCATTGTTGGCAGAATCATCTGTCTTGCATTAATTCATTCTAAAGGCCACAGTAGAACTACAGTACCAAGTTGTGCAAACTCCTGCCGCCTGTTGACCTACTACTGTACTCCTTCCTCCAGACCAACATTTGCATCTAGTTCTCAGCTCACTGGCAGAGAGAAATGAAGACCATGCTCTGAGTTTACTTAATCAGTGATTATGGACAGACTCAACTTACCAGTTTTACCTACTTCTCTTGATTTTCTCTGATGTTTTTGTAGTCTCTAGGATTTTCCTAAAGCATTAGAGCTGAACAATACCAAAATGCCTAAGGCATACAAGAAAAATTGCTTTGATAACCTTTCCCACAGGAAGATGAAGTCTCTTCACTACAGGCTGTTATCAGAAATGTATCACCTGGTGTAGAGTGATCTACCAGACAATAGCTACTTCAAAACAATGGATCAATTAAAGTGGAGCTAACCTATCAACTGATATTTTTTATACTGTTTCATAAACATAATTAAATAAAAACACAGAGTGCTAATTCAACAGTTCAGTGAATTTACATTCGCCCATGCTGAATACACAGATTTTAAAGTCTAACTAGCTGAGTACCTAACCAGAACAATACTTTCCACATTTCTCATTGTTTAGCCCTAAATGATTGCTCTTGATTCACTGAAAGAGGTTTTCTCGATTTAATTTTAAAATGAATAAACATAAATTGATTAAAACACTTATGGAGGATTAGGGCCATTTTGTAATTAAGTTTCCTAACATGTATCTGATATATATGTCAATAAATAAAACAATGCCCTTGGCAATATAGCAAGGCTGCCCTAAAAACAAAAGCCTTATTTTTCAGACAAAGTTTGCTTTGTGAAGATGATTTCTGCATATAAATCCCTGGTCCTAGAAAAAATTTATTACTGAGGGGCTCAGAGCTATGCTCATTGCAGAAGACCAATTTTCATTATACTGTCATATCTGTATGAATATGAAAAGCATGAATAATGGATTTTGTCTTTTACACTTCTGCTTCAGGAAGCATTATACGCAATGAAATACCTTTAATAAAATCCCTGCAATCATTATTTTTTGTTACTCTCATTCCCTCACCCTGACACATTTTTCTGAATAGGCAGTGAATCTGGTCCAAATAACAGTTTTTAAATGAATTGTCAATTTAGACTTTATCAGTGCATGGTGGGAAATGCCCGTCCTCATGTTTGTTACTGCTGAAAGTGACTGGGTACAGGCAAGCTGCAGGAAACTTAGCATTTTAGGCTGAGAATATTTTCTTCCATTTTCAGTAGCATCAGTTAGGTAGAGATTGTGATTTCTTGTTGGCCCTCATATTGAAGACGGATTCCAAAGTCCTTAGACAAAATTGACGACTGGCCTGGCTACCTGCGTCAGTGGTCCCCAACCTCCTGTCATTCTGCCATATTGTTTCTGGATACATTCATAGCTCTAGTCAAGGGGTCCTTCTACATTCCCTTCCTGATATTTACCCTGACCCCAGCCCTCATTCCAATGGCTTCTCCTATGTTAATTATCAGAGACAAGGGAAAAAAATAGATATGGACTTGACGCAAGCACAATTAGAATAAGCCTAAAATGAAAAGATTCAAGGAAAAGCCATTCATTTTAATATCAGAAGTTGGAAAGAAAATGCTGTTTTTTCCTTATTATATTTCTGAATGACATTTAGAGAACCCAGAACAGAGTCTCAGTCTGTTCTGTGTAGCTTCCACAACAGAAACTCATAGGTGCAAGTAAACCTGTGGCTACTTGGGCTCCATCCCCAACTCTTAGAATGAGACTCGGCATCCTAAACTCAGTTCTCCAGGGGAATTCTCTGCACAATAAAATATCGGCATCAAAGGGCCAGAGAGGTCACCCTCTCATTAAGACATAAGTCTGATGTTCTATATGATGCAACTCCATTTGCAATGGTCAGGCTGAAAGAGGCTTTGAAATAATACTCTGTTTTCAGGAAGCACCAGAAATTCACCGTGATACACCTATTTTTATGAGAGCAAAATTAACTCTATTCTCATTTTTAAAAAACTCACTACAAATAAGAAACTTGTTCTCTAAATTCTCATTTGCTGGATAAAGTATTAACAATTTTATGCAGTTTCTTTTGGGAATAATCTTTGTAACAAATAAAGAAAAGCACTGGCGAACCTTCTCAAAAAGGAGTAAAGGGGCCTCCCTGGTGGCGCAGTGGTTGAGAGTCCGCCTGCCGATGCAGGGGATACGGGTTCGTGCCCCGGTCTGGGAGGATCCCATGTGCCGCGGAGCGGCCGGGCCCGTGGGCCATGGCCGCTGGGCCTGCGCGTCCGGAGCCTGTGCTCCGCAACGGGAGAGGCCACAACAGTGAGAGGCCCGCATACCGCAAAAAGAAAAAAAAAAAAAAAAAAAAAAGGAGTAAGAAGACCAAGATTTTAAGTGATGGCTGATTTAGATGCTCATGTATGGTGAAAAATATGACATACCACTAAAGTGCAAGACAAAGAAAAGACTCTTCTTTCTTGGATGCAAATGACATGTGCCAGCTTTCCCAAATTTAATAAATATCATAAATAAATATCATTAATAAACATACTCTAACTCATGAATAGAAATCAGGTAATACCAGGTTAAGCATTTAACAGATTTTCAAACTCTCTATGAAACAGAGGGACAGAAACATAATTTGAAACTGATTTCAGTTTATGGCAACTATAGCAGTAATAGAAATCTCTCATTTCTGTGTGTTTTGTTTTTTTAAAAAAAGTTTTCTTATTTGAGTCTTCAAGGTACAAAGAAATTAGTAGGACTTTTAACAGAGTAACATGCTCTTTTTTTCTAGAGATCAATAACACTCTCCCTATTTCTTCCCTTGCGATTGTGCAACCTGGGGGTATAACACAGAATGTTGGGAAGCAATGTGGCTGTGCAGGAAGTGTACTTCAAGCCTGTAACTTGGCAACGTACAGGGGAGAGTGCCCACTCAGGTTCCCCCTCCACTCCGGAACGAACACACGCGGAGGTGGGGAGAACTTCAGATAAAACTTACGTGTGACAAGAATAATCGTAGTTAAATACTTTTCCCATTGAGGGAATATGAAAATATAATAGATTTTCAACCTTTGGCTATGGATAGCTAAAGTCCTGATTAAGAGTAGGAACATATATATATATATTCCTCTTAAAAAGCAAAGAAACAAAAGACTACAAAACTGTCCAGGTTGTAAAGACAATGACTGCAATGAAAGTATACTCAGAGTGATTTATAAAAATCAGTTGATTCTGATTTGCCCCATATTAGGCAACTTGAAAATTATACCTTTCTCTTACCAGCGCATGACGCAAGGAGTTCACATAATGTATGTAAATGTAAATGTCAACCTTTGGGTACCTGGAATCTCCCACATTTACTTGGTTATTATACTTTTAGCTGGCCTTGAGTTTTGGCTCACTCTAAAGAGAACCAGTTATAAATGTGCCATTTAAAGAAAGGTATTTCAAATAACAAGTTCTTCAAAAATTGTAACTAAAGTTCACTCTCATTCTCATGTATAGCCTATGCACTCTGGTGTAAATACTTATGGGAAAATCTGGAAATGGATGAAAAATTGTGATTTATTTGGGAAACGTTTAATTATAAAGTAGAGGGGTCCTGGCAGGAATGATTCAATTATCTCATCTCTAAAAGCAGTCCATGAATAAAACCTCATTCACACAAAATCTAAAGTCAAATTTATTTTTACACTTTTTTTCCCCAATAGACTAGATTTTTCACCTTTGGGCCTAAATATATACAGATTTAGATCCTTGAGGGAGATAACTGTCTCCTACAAATATAATTCTAAAAATAGTAAGTGCTAAGAAATTAATTGGTTAAAGACTTTAAACTTGCTACTGTTACTATCAAAATGTTTTAAAAATATATACTGATGTGATGTGAATATCTCTACTAGCCATTCTCAAAGCTGACATCCTCACTGTTCACCAAATTTGCGCATACAGGTGACTCAACTTTAGAGCAGAGAAAGACACACTATGGCCCCCAGGCCAAATCTGGCCCTCATTTGTTTTTGTAAATAATGTTTTATTAGAACACAGCCACATCCATTTGTTTAATTATTGTTTATGGCAGTGTTCTTGCTACAGTGGTAGAGTTAAGTGGTTGCAACAGAGACTATACAGCCTCCAAGTTTAAAATATTTACTAGCAGGCCCTTTACAGAAAAGTTTGACGAGCCCTGCCTTAGAGCCACATCAAAAGGCATAACATGGGAAACTCAGTCACGTAATTTGAGATGTGGCAATTGCATAGGCTCAAGGCTGGCTTCATCACATTTTCTTTAGATACAGAATATGTAAGATGTTTAATTTTCATAGTTATTCAGAAGTAACCCATTAAGTATTACTTTCAAAATTCAGATAAGTCATTAAAAAAAAAAGAGTTTTGGCAGGTAACTCCATCAAAATTCTCGTGATAAACTATAACTACAACTTCAAGATCATTTTAAAATTGAGGAGCTTCTTCAGAAAAAGCTTGAGCTTTTGTAAAAACAAGAGCTGCCTGTCTGGATGCAATATATTACTCTCTCTACTGCTACATGTGTCATTACTTCAGAGCTTCTGGGAACATACATAAATGAAATAAAGAACTTCTGTGTAAGCAGTGTTTACCCAATCTTTCTCCTGTGTAACACTGGTGGCACATTTTAAGATCAAGAAGTCATATAATCTCATCTACTATGAATTATTTAGCTGATATTTAATCTTTAATTGATTTTATTACTGTGGAAAAAGATGCAATAAAATTTTATTTGCACAATAGAACACAGTAAGACAGTGCCCCCAATTCCCTCCCACGGTGCCTGGCCAGAGCTCGGAACTTAATTTGCAACTCCCTGGAGTCCTCCTCCCTGCTTTCCTTTCCTCTTCCCATTGAAAGTACACTCTCCAAATGTACTCTGCTTTCAAATGATGTAGCTATTTTCCTTAATTATACACACGTCTTTTTTCTCATTGAATCTTTGTATTGAGATGTTCTCCATAACTACAAGTCTTGCCAAATTACAAGCTCCAGGAGTCGCAGGCCTTTATATACATCATCTGGGCTTATATACATCATCTAGGCTCTGTTTAAACTACTCCTGGGGCTTCCTTGGTGGTGCAGTGGTTCAGAATCCGCATGCCAATGCAGGGGACATGGGTTTGAGCCCTGGTCCGGAAAGATCCCACATGCCGGGGAGCAACTAAGCCCATGCTCCACAACTACTGAGCCTGTGCTCTAGAGCCCGCGAGCCACAACTACTGAGCCTGCACGCCGAGAGCCTGTGCTCCGCAACAAGAGAAGCCACTGCAACGAGAAGCCCGCGCAACGCAACAAAGAGTAGCCCCCGCTCGCCGAAACTAGAGAAAGCCCGTGCGCAGCAACGAAGACCCAACGCAGCCAAAAATAAATAAATATTTTAAATAAATAAATAAACTACTCTTGGCCCAGCCACACTACTTTGTACAGCTTTTAATGCCAGAAGGGTCACTTCTGAGACATTTAAAATATACTCAACATAACAGTCTTAAGTGATACGCAGGTTAACAAACTTTATTCTCCTTTTTTTTCAGGAGGAAAAAGGCAAGGGCAACACTTGATATCAAGTAAACCCATTCAGGTTGAAAACGTCCGGAATGATCAGTAGGGGGCAGACTGTGCTCAACTAAAATCATAACTATCCCAGGACGCAAAAGCCATCATCCTCATATCTACTGTAACGCCCTTGGGGTCCCAAATGACAATACGCCATCAAGGTCTCAACTTGGTGCTTTAGATGGAAGATGGAAAAAGTCTCCTTTAGGTCAGCCAGGTTGGGATTATGTTGTAAGTTGTCAGGAGGGGTGACGGGAAACTCTTATTATTGTCATCAGTCTTCTCTTCTCTCTTCTAATCCCTCTTCCTTCAGCTGCTTGAGCTCCCCACCTCCCTTCTCAGACAGAACTCTACGTGCAGAATTCACTTGCCAACTTTCTTGCCCCCATGCAGGCCTCTGGCCCTTCAGGATTTTTTTGGTTTTGTTTCTGTTTTCCTGGATGGAATTCTTGTGTATTCTCTTCTTTTCTCCAAGCCCCACTCCAACTTGATTACCTGGTGAACTTCTATCTACCCTGAGATTTGCCTACTAATTCTCAGGCTTCAAAGATTCTGACACTGAGATTTATTCCCAACAACCTCCACATAAGGTAAGTTAAGTACTCTTCGAACGCCATTTATAAAGAAACTGAGGCACAGAAAAGCGACGTAATTTTTTGAGAGTTACACAGTAAGGACAGGCTACAGGCAGGTCTGCATCCAGTTCTGTGTGACTCCAGAGCTCAGGCTCCGATCACAGTGGGCTGCTTCTCAGAAACAAGCACAGGAGGAAAGACAACAATAAGGAGTGGGGCAGTGAAAGAGGACACTTTTTTCTTTTTTTTAACATCTTTATTGGAGTATAATTGCTTTACAATGGTGTGTTAGTTTCTGCTTTATAACAAAGCCAATCAGCTATAAATATACATATGTCCCCATATCTCCTCCCTCTTGTGTCTCCCTCCCACCCTCCCTATTCCATCCCACTAGGTGGACACAAAGCACCGAGCTGAGCTCCCTGTGCTATGTGGTTGCTTACCACTAGCTATCTATTTTACATTTGGTAGTGTATATATGTCCATGCCACTCTCTCACTTTCTGACTTACTTCACTCTGCATGACAGACTCTAGGTCCATCCACCTCACTACCAATAACTCAATTTCGTTGCTTTTTATGGCTGAGTAACATTCTATTGTATATATGTGTCACATCTTCTTTATCCATTCATCTGTCGATGGACACTCAGGTTGCTTCCACGTCCTGGCTATTGTAAATAGAGCTGCAATGAACATTGTGGTACATGTCTTTTTCTGAATTATGGTTTTCTTAGGGTATAGGACGAGTAGTGGGATTGCTGGGTCGTATGGTAGTTCTATTTTTAGTTTTTTAAGGAACCTCCATACTGTTCTCCATAGTGGCTGTATCCATTTACATTCCCACCAACAGTGCAAGAGGGCTCCCTTTTCTCCACACCCTCTCCAGCATTTACTGTTTGTAGATATTTTGATGATAGCCATTCAGACTGGTGTGAGATGATATCTCATTGTAGTTTTGATTTGCCTTTCTCTAATGATTACTGATGTTGAGCATCCTTTCATGTGCTTGTTGGCAATCTGTATATCTTCTCTGGAGAAATGTCTATTTAGGTCTTCAGCCCATTTTTGGATTGGGTTGTTTCTTTTTTTTTCATATTGAGCTGCATAAGCTGCTTATAAATTTTGGAGATTAATCCTTTGCCAGTTGCTTTGTTTGCAAATATTTTCTCCCACTCGGAGGGCTGTCTTTCTGTCTTGTTTATGGTTTCCTTTGCTGTGCAAAAGCTTTTAAGTTTCATTAGGTCCCATTTATTTATTATTGTTTTTATTTCCATTTCTCTAGGAGGTGGGTCAAAAAGGATCTTGCTGTGATTGATGTCATAGAGTGTCTGCCTATGTTTTCCTCTATGAGATTTATCGTGTCTGGCCTTACATTTAGGGCTTTGATCCATTTTGAGTTTATTTTTGTGTATGGTGTTAGGGAGTGTTCTAATTTCATTCTTTTACATGTAGCTGTCCAGTTTTCCCAGAACCACTTATTGAAGAGGCTGTCTTTTCCCCATTGCATATTCTTGCCTCCTTTATCAAAGATAAGGTGACCATATGTGCGTGGGTTTACCTCTGGGCTTTCTATCCTGTTCCATTGATCTATTTTTCTTTTTTTGTGCCAGTATCATACTGTCTTAATTACTGTAGCTTTGTAGTAAAGTCTGAAGTCCGGGAGCCTGATTCCTCCAGCTCCGTTTTTCTTTCTCAAGATTGCTTTGGCTATTCAGGGTCTTTTGTGTTTCCATACAAATTGTGAATTTTTTTGTTCTAGTTCTGTGAACGATGCCATTGGTAATTTGATAGGGATTGAACTGAATCTGTAAATTGCTTTGGGTAATATAGTCATTTTCACAGTGTTGATTCTTCCAATCCCAAAACATGGTATATCTCTCCATCTGTTTGTATCATCTTTAATTTCTTTCATCAGTGTATTATAGTTTTCTGTATACAGCTCTTTTGTCTCCTTAGGTAGGTTTATTCCTAGGTATTTTATCCTTTTTGCTGCAATGGTAAATGGGAGTGTTTCCTTAATTTCTTTTTGATTTTTCATCATTAGTGTATAGGAATGCCAGAGATTTCTGTGCATTAATTTTGTATCCTGCTACTTTACCAAATTCATTGATTAGCTCTAGTAGTTTTCTGGTAGCATCTTTAGGATTCTCTATGTATAGTATCATGTCATCTGCAAACAGTGACAGTTTTACTTCTTTTCTGATTTGGATTCCTTTTATTTCTTCTTCTTCTCTGATTGCCATGGTTAAATCTTCCAAAACTATGTTGAATAATAGTGGTGAGAGTGGGCAAACTTGTCTTGTTCCTGATCTTAGTGGAAATGGTTTTAGTTTTTCACTATTGGGAAAGATACAGGCTGTGGGTTTGTCATATATGGTCTTTATTATGTTGAGGTGAGTTCCCTCTATGCCTACTTTCTGGAGTTTCTATCATAAATGGGTGTTGACTTTTGTCGAAAGATTTTTCTGCATCTATTGATCATATGGTTTTTATCCTTCAATTTGTTAATATGGTGTATCACATTGATTGATTTGCATATATTGAAGAATCCCTGAATTCCTGGGAAAAACCCCACTTGATCATGGTGTATGATTCTTTTAATGTGCTGTTGGATTCTGTTTGCTAGTATTTTGTTGAGGATTTTTGCATCAGTGTTCGTCAGTGATATTGGCCTGTAGTTTTCTTTTTTTGTGACATATTTGTCTGGTTTTGCTATCAGGGTGATGGTGGCCTTGTAGAATGAGTTTGGGAGTGTTCCTCCCTCTCCTATATTTTGGAAGAGTTTGAGAAGGATACAGGTTAGCTCTTCTCTAAATGTTTGATAGAATTCACCTGTGGAACCATCTGGTTCTGGGCTTTTGTTTGTTGGAAGGTTTTTAATCACAGTTTTAATTTCAGTGTTTGTGATTGGTCTGTCTATGTTTTCTATTTCTTCCTGGTTCAGTCTCAGAAGGTTGTGTTTTTCTAAGAATTTGTCCATTACTTCCAGCTTTTCCATTTTATTGGCATATAGTTGCTTGTAGTAATCTCTCATGATCCTTTGTATTTCTGCAGTGTCAGTTGTTACTTCTCCTTTTTCATTTCTAATTCTGTTGATTTGAGTCTTTTCCCTTTTTTTCTTGATGAGTCTGGCTACTGGTTTATCAATTTTGTTTATCTTCTCAGAGAACCAGTTTTTAGTTGATTGACCTTTGCTATTGTTTCCTTCATTTCTTTTTCATTTATTTCTGATATGATCTTTATGATTAGTTTCCTTCTGATAACTTTGGGTTTTTTTGGTTCTTCTTTCTCTAATTGCTTGAGGTGTAAGGTTAAGTTGTTTATTTGAGATGTGTCTTGTTTCTTGAGGTAGAATTGTATTGCTATAAACTTCCCTCTTAGACTGCTTTTGCTGCATCCCATAGGTTTTGGGTCGTGTTTTCATTGTCATTTGTTTCTAGGTATTTTGTGATTTCCTCTTTGATTTCTTCAGTGATCTCTTGGTTATTTAGTAGTGTATTCTTTAGCCTCCATGTATTTGTATTCTTTACAGTTTTTTTTTCCTGTAATTGATATCTAGTCTTACACTGCTGTGGTCAGAAAAGATACTTGATATGATTTCAATTTTGTTAAATTTACCAAGGCTTGATTTGTGACCCAAGAGATGATCTATCCTGGAGACTGTTCCATGAGCACTTGAGAAGAAAGTGTAATCTGCTGTTTTTGGATGGAATGTCCTATGAATATCAATTAAGTCCATCTTGTTTAATGTATCATTTAAAGCTTGTGTTTCCTTATTTACTTTCATATTGGATGATCTGTCCATTGGTGAAAAGGGTGTTAAAGCCCCCTACTATGATTCTATTACTGTCGATTTCCCTTATTATGGCTATTAGCATTTGCCTTATGTATTGAGGTACTCCTCTGCTGGGTGCATATATATTTACAATTGTTATATCTTCTTCTTGGATTGACCCCTTGATCATTATGTAGTGTCCTACTTTGTCTCCTATAATAGTCTTTATTTTAAAGGCTATGTTGTCTGATGTGAGAATTATTACTCCAGCTTTCCTTTGATTTCCATATACATGGAATATCTCTTTCCATACCCTCACTTTCAGTTTGTATGTGTCCCTAGGTCCTAAGTGGGTCTCTTGTAGACAGCATATATACGGGTCTTGTTTTTGTATCCATTCAGCCAGTCAATGTCTTTTGGTGGGAGCATTTAGTCCATTTACATTTAAAGTAATTATCGATCTGTATGTTCCTATTACCATTTTCTTAATTGTTTTGGGGTTGTTACTGTAGGTCTTCTCCTTCTCTTGTGTTTCCTGCCTAGAGAAGTTCCTTTAGTATTTGTTGTAAAGCTGGTTTGGTGGTGCTGAATTCTCTTAGCTTTTGTTTGTCTGTAAAGGTTTTAATTTCTCCATCAAATCTAAATAAGATCCTTGCTGGGTAATCTTGGTTGTAGGTTTTTCCCTTTCATCACTATAAATATGTCCTGCCACTCCCTTCCGGCTTGCAGAGTTTCTGCTAAAAGATCAGCTGTCAACCGTATGGGGATTCCCTTGTACGTTATTTGTTGTTTTTCCCTTGCTGCTTTTAATATGTTTTCTTTGTATTTAATTTTTGATAGTTTGATTAATATGTGTCTTGGTGTGTTTCTCCTTGGATTTATCCTGTATCAGACTCTCTGCGCTTCCTGGATGTGGCTGACTATCTCCTTTTCCATATTAGGGAAGTTTTCAACTAGAATCTCTTCAAATATTTTCTCAGTCCCTTTCCTTTTCTCTTCTTCTTCTGAGACCCCTATAATTTGAATGTTGGTGCATTTATTATTGTCCCAGAGGTCTCTGAGACTCTCTTCAATTCTTTTCATTCTTTTTTTCTTTATTCTGCTCTGAGGAAGTTATTTCCACTATTTTATCTTCCAGGTCACTTATCCGTGCTTCTCCCTCAGTTATTCTGCTATTGATTCCTTCTAGAGAATTTTTAATTTCATTTATTGCGTTGTTCATCATTGTTTGTTTGCTCTTTAGTCCTTCTAGGTCCTTGTTAAACATTTCTTGTATTTTCGCCATTCTATTTCCAAGATTTCGGATCATCTTTACTATCATTACTCTGAATTCTCTGTCAGGTAGACTGCCTATTTCTCCTTCACTTGTTTGGTCTGGTGGGTTTTTACCTTGCTCCTTCATCTGCTGTGTGTTTCTCTGTCTTCTCATTTTGCTTAACTTACTGTGTTTGGAGTCTCCTTTTTGCAGGCTGCAGGTTCGTAGTTCCCGTTGTTTTTGGTGTCTGCCCCCAGTGGGTAAAGTTGGTTCAGTGGGTTGTGTAGGCTTCCTGGTGGAGGGGATTGGTGCCTGTGTTCTGGTGGATGAGGCTGGATGTTGTCTTTCTGGTGGCAGGACCGTATGCAGTGGTGTGTTTTGGGGTGTCTGTAAACTTATTATGATTTTAGGCAGCCTCTCTGCTAATGGGTGGGGTTGTGTTCCTGTCTTGCTAGTTGTTTGGCATGGTTTGTCCAGCACTGGAGCTTGCTGGTCGTTGAGTGGAGCTGGGTCTTTGTGTTGAGATGGAGATCTCTGGGAGAGCTCTTGCCGATTGATATTACGAGGGGCTGGAAGGTCTCTGGTGGACCAATGTCCTAAACTTGGCTCTCCCACCTCAGAGGCTCAGGCCTGACACCCGGCCAGAGTACCAAGACCCTGTCAGCCACATGGCTCAGAAGGAAAGGGAGAAAAGAAAAAAATGAAAGAAAGAAAAAAATAATAAAATAAAGTTATTAAAATAATAAATAAAAAAAATAATTAAAGAAAAGAGAGCAACCAAGCCAATAAACAAATCCACCAATGATAAGAAGCACTAAAAACTATACTAAAAAAAAAATGGACAGACAGAACCCTAGGAAAAATGGTAAAAGCAAACTTATACAGACAAAATCACACAAAAGCATACACACTCACAAAAAGGAAAAAGAAAAAATATATATATATTAAAAAAAGGAAGAGAGCAACCAAATCAATAAATAAATGTATCAACGATAATAAGCTCTAAATACTAAACTAAGATAACCATAAAACTACAAACAAATTAGATGCAGAAAGCAAACCCCAAGTCTACAGTTGCTCCCGAAGTCCACCGCCTCAATTTTGGGATGATTTGTTGTCTATTCAGGTATTCCACAGATGCAGGGTACATCAAGTTGACTGTGAGATTTAATCTGCTGCTCCTGAGGCTGCTGGGAGAGATTCCCTTTCTCTTCTTTGTTCGCACAGATCCTGGGTTCAACTTTGGATTTGGCCCCGCCTCTGCGTGTAGGTTGCCTGAGGGCGTCTGTTCTTCGCTCAGACAGGACGGGGTTAAAGGAACAGCTGATTAGGTGGCTCTGGCTCACTCAGGCCGTGGGGAGGGAGGGGTATGGAATGTGGGGTGAGCCTGCGGCGGCAGAGGCTAACATGAGGTTGCAACAGCCTGAGACGTGTCACGTGTTTTCCTGGGTAAGGTGTCCGTGGATCTCGGGACTCTGAAAGTGGTGGGCTGCACAGGCTCCCGGGTAGGGAGGTGTGGACAGTGACCTGTGCTTGCACACAGGCTTCTTGGTGGCTGCAGGAGCAGCCTTAGCATCTCATGCTCATGTCTGGTGTCCACGCTGATAGCTGCAGCTCCTACCCGTCTCTGGAGCTCGTTTAGGCAGTGCTCTGAATCCCCTCTCCTCGCGCACCCTGAAACAATGGTCTCTTGCCTCTTAGGCAGGTCCAGACATTTTCCTGGACTCCCTCCCGGCTAGCTGTGGCGCACTAGCCCCTTCAGGCTGTGTTCATGCAGCCAACCCCAGTCCTGTCTCTGGGATCTGACCTCTGAAGCCTGAGCCTCAGCTCCCAGCCCCCGCCTGCCCCAGCGGGTGAGCAGAGAAGCCTCTCAGGCTGGTGAGTGCTGGTTGGCACTGATCCTCTGTGCAGGAATCTCTCCACTTTGCCCTCTGCACCCCTGTTGCTGCGCTTTCCTCTGTGGCTCCGATGCGTCCCCCCCACCCCCCATCTCCGCCAGTGAAGGAGCTTCCTAGTGTGTGGAAACCTTTCCTCCTTCACAGCTCCCTCCCAGAGGTGCAGGTTCCGTCCCTATTCTTTTGTCTCTGTTTTTTCTTTTTTCTTTTGCCCTCCCCAGGTACGTGGGGAGTTTCTTGCCTTTTGGTAGGTCTGAGGTCTTCTGCCAGCATTCAGTAGGTGTTCTGTAGGAGTTGTTCCACATGTAGATGTATTTTTGATGTATTTGTGGGGAGGAAGGTGATCTCCACGTCTTACTCCTCCACCATCTTGAAGGTCCTCTCTCAAAGACACTTTTGAAAACACATGTAAGTGAGAGACTACCAGATAGAACAAGGTCATTTCTAGAAGACAGGAAGAAAAGGGGGATCAAGAGCAAAGGTGAGGATTAGCCATGAGTGGAAGAGCTTCCTCCTCTTGGGAGGCCGAAGAGAACGATATGAGATGGGTCTATTTATATTTAAGGGGATAGAAATGGAGAGAATTCACCAAGTCAGGGAGTTAGAGCCATAACAAGCCAAAGTAGGTGTTTTCCCAAGACTCCTAGGATGACTTATGGGAAACCCCCCCAAAGGAAGCAGAATGACTAAATCTCCCAATGAAAGTGAGACCTTCCAAGCGTCAGTGGCACCTCCTGAGAGAGGGTGGGATCCCTGAGGCTCCAGACTTAAGGACCCAGAGCCCTGGACCAGCAGCATTGTGTGGGCCTAGGAGTAGGTCTCTCTGTAATGTGGTGATGATGTGGCCCCTTGCACCACGCTGGAAGAAGAGGTTCCTGCTGTCACCCTTCATGCCCTGGAGAGCAGTATGTGCCACTGCACTGCCCCAGGGCTGTCCAGGGGCTGGTCATCTAACTGTGAGATCTAAAGACACTTAAGAGCCTCTCTCCTGGCCAGGCACCTGGGAGTTTGATTGCTGGAATAAGCTACTAGTTGAGGCAGCCTTTGAATAAAATCTCATAAAATTGCCCCATACAATATTTTTTCTTTTCCAGACAATGCTGTTCCACTGTTGGCTCACCAGCCTGCACACAGCCCTAGGTTGCAATGCTTTCACCACAAATGGTGGCTTACTAAAATGAACTGCCTCTTCTTCCCTTCTTTGATTCTGAAGTTCACTGTAGTGAGAAAGAAACAGGACAGAGGACCCAGAGTCAGGAATATCTGCCTCGGAAGAAACCTAAGCTTCGAGGGCAGGATATTGCTACTCCAGTCACAAGTGGACAGAACACCTTGGTGCCTCTGTGAAAGAGGTTAAGTGGCCTGCCTGCCTGTGTCTGCAAGTAGCAGCACTGGGGTTACACAGAGAGAATTCTACATCATCCTCCATCCCTCTCGGGATGTTCAGATGTCATCTGGAGTGATTTTAGCTTTTCAAGCAAAGAAAGGAGACGCTGATACAATCTGAGGCACTACCCGAGAGTCATCTCCTTAGGAGAGACTTAAAAATAATCTAGATGAGCAGTTCTCAAATGTTTTGGTCTCAGGAGTCTTTTATATTCTTAAAAATTATTGAGGACACCAAAAAGTTTTCGTTTATGTGGGTCATATCTATCAGTATTTACCACATTGGATATGGAAACTGAGAAATTTAAAAAACATGTAAAACACATTTATTCATTTATTTTAAATGAAGTTCATTATATGTTAATTAACATAATATATTTATGAAAAATATTTTCCAAAATTAAAAAAAAATCATGAGAAGAGTAGACTTGTTTTACATGATTGCAAATCTCTCTGATGTCTGACTCATGTTGGATTCTCATACTGCATATATATTCAATATGTTTCCCTGTTATTTTGGTTAAAGTATATAAAGAAAATCTGGTATCACACAGTTGGAAAAGGGAGAAGTACCTTAATAGTCTTTTCAGATAGTTATGGATATTCTTTCTTGATACTGTACCAAAACTCGACAAGAGGGATATTCTTAAAGGTTAGTTGCAATGTGGAATTGAAAACTACATCAATAAACTTTTCATATCTATTATATAAAATCCTTTGGTCTGTCTTGACCTTCGAGTGGATCTTTCACTCAGGCATAATTTTGGAGCATCATGCATTAGTCACTTGGAAAATATTGGCTCACAGAGTTAATGAAACAGATTGCCATATAGTATTTTAAAAATCACATTTACTAACATCACTATCAATCTCATGAGAAAAGTCTTTAAGTATTGAGACGCTATCAAGGTCTTGCTGGTGGACATAAGCTTTTCTAAAAATCTAATTTTTTTCTTGAAAAATTGAGTTGTATCATTGACAACCAATAATGTCAATGGTTTTACTTGAAACAACCTTGACAAGTTCACTTTGTGCATTTTCAAGAATGTGTCTACCAGACATACAAGTTGGAATAAACATAGTTTGTCATTCTTTCAAGTAAAAATAAGATTCTTTGGGGGAAAAAAGCAGCTAGTACGTCCCTCAATGCAAACCACTAACTACACATGATTTTTCTTGAGCACATTGTACAGTGTTCTGCCACAGAAGCTCTTTATGCCTCCTTCCCATTTCATCACACAAAATAATTTTTAAAATGTATACTCAAGAATAGAAATTTAACCAAATTAACACTTTTTACTGCTTCAACAAGAGCATTCTCAAGTGAAACTGACATTTTTCTTTTCTTCCTGCAAGCACATGGCAGTGAGGAACACAAAACTACTCATACTGTTTGGTGCCACTGCTAGCAGTTTTGCCGTTACTTTTGCACGATTAGTGCAAATTTCAATGCAGTAAGAAAGGCAAATGACATCCTAGTATTATTATGAAGTCAGTTTTAATGTTGCAGATCTCCTGAAAGGGTCTCAGAAATCTCCAGGTGTCTGCAGACCACACTTTGAGAACTGCTATATAGACAAATGATTTCCAAAAATTGTTCTAGGAGATGATCATCAGCCAGATTATTAATAATAGCTGCACAGTCAGGATAAGCTAGGTTATGAGGCAAAAACAAAGCCCTTAAAATCTCAGTGGTTTATATCAAAGGCCTGTTTCTTATTTACTACATGTTACCAATTGGCTGGACAAAGGGCACTCTGTTTATCACCATCACTTAGGGACCCAGACTGATGGAGCAGCCTCCATCTCAAATGTTACCAATCGCTGTACTAGAGGGGAAAAGAGACTCTAGTGGGTCTCACACCAGCAATTACATTACATTACTGACGGGAGTCAGTTCTGCTTACAGCCTACCAGTGACATGGCCCCATACAACCACAAGAAGGGGCCTGGCTGAGTACAATCCTTCATGTGCCTGAGAGTAGAGAGCTGGCAATATTTGGTGAATCGCATTAATGATTACAGTAACAGCTAACATACATGGTGCATTTGTTATGTGCCAAGCACTGTTTCAACAGCATGTGTCACTTATTTATGCCCTCAACACTCCCATGAGGTCAGTTACATGAACTCTATTCTTTGGATCAGGACACAAAGGCACAGAGAGGTAAAGTAACTTGCTGAAGGTCACACCAAATTAGAAGCGGTGCTGGGCAGGTAGATGGACTCCAGAGCCCATGATTTTAACCTCTAAGAAGCCATATTACCCATAATTTTCCCCCAGTCTAGAACAAAATGAGAGAAATAAAAACTTTTTCATAATGATAAATGGAAAGGATTGTCCTTTATTACAAGGTGCCTTTTCTCCTTTAAAATATTAACATGTTCTTTCTTTTATGAATTGATGGTAGTAAGTGGTAGGTACTTTTAAAATTTCCTTACTAGGAAAAGTAAAAGGTTGGCAACCTTAAGTTAGTCCCTTTTCCTAATTAATTTTGTTCACTTTAATTGACCAAAAATACAAAAATTTGTGATCACTAGTTTGGGAGGTTTTTTGATTTGTTTCTGGTCTTAGCACTATGTTTTGATTCAACCAAATTTTGGTCATTATGTGCTAGGTACTGCTCTGAGCTCTGTCAAGCATTGTACTAGATGGTTTCATGGACATTGTTTTATTTAATTCTATGCCATACTGCTTCCTTATTAAATGATTAAAACACACTTTTTTTTTTTTTTTTTTACCCTAAAGCTAATTGAAGCAGGAAAGATCTGGAGCAATGCAAGCCCTCAAAAGGCAGCTGAAGCACTCCTAGCAATGAACACCAGTTATTTTCTATGAAAGTTACTAAAGAGCAAACACAAGCCTGTCAGTAAGTTTCTTGCTAAACTTATCCATCATCATCTCTCTCTGTTAGGGATCTTTTATGAGATGTAGATTTTCTCTCAGGTTAAAGACCAAAAGAGCAACAAGCTGATTTCACCAGCTGGGCCCTGGAACTCGGCCATAGATGATTTCCTGCAAAGGACCCTGAACATGAGCAAGGTTCACTGGCCAAGGGCCCAGGCCATCAAGCCAAACAGCAGCTTAGTTAAAAGGGACACAGGGCTTGGATACAAGCAAGCTGTTCTGAGCTCCATCACAGTCATATTTATTAGCTTCCATTAGAAAATTTAGATGTACAGGAGAAATACTCATTTTGTAAACAGGTGCGAAAAGACAGAATCTTCATAAATATTAAGCCTTGGGAAATAAAAGGTGATTCAAACAATATTGAATACCAAGAATATACCTATTGTTTTTGAATAAGGTACCTTAACGATTTCTTTTTACAAAAGAGGAAGGAAGAAAGGAAGGGAAGGAAGGAGAGGAATGGACAGAAAAAAGAAGTAAAAAGTAAGGAAGGAAGGAAAAATCTTCAAAGATATATATATACCTTGGTGGCATATAATAGAATACTTAAATTTTAAGTCCATTATATTAAATGACTACATATTGGCTAGTCCCTTCCCTCTGTGGAGATTAACAGTATGTATATCATCACTGACCAAATAAGTACCAACCCTGGAAATGATCAAGAGAGACAGTGCATTCTGTCACCACAGGGATGAAAGTTCTCCAATCATTTTTAAACTCCAGATTCTATTTGGAAACAGAGCAATTTAAAAAAGAAAAGAAAAGATGGCAATACTAGGACTTTTCTAGAGGGGAAGAGTTTGTGAATATAAAAGCCATTTTTAGAAAGACTCATGAACCAATTAAGTCACTAAGAGTTATTTCTGAACTTCATATTTTAAGGTACTGATTCCAACAGCTGGAGGCGTGCATTTGGATCAAACGTTTATGAATTCTGGTGGCTATTTGAAAATGGCTGTTCAAGTTCACTGTCACTTAATAGGGCAACTGTATAAATATTTTTATAACCTTTCTATTTAACAACCCTACAGATAGCCTTCAGAAGTTGATTTCCATGCTCTGTTGTCAATGGATGTCTTCAAACATCTCTATTCTATAATTAGGAGGCGGGCTGTTTTTAGAGGGTGAGGGTTTAGTTAACAGTTGCAACATAGAAGGTGGGGATGTATTTGGCAGGAGAATATACCATAAATCCTCGCTGATGGCTGGAATGGCACATCCTCCGGGTGGGAGGGCAGTGAGGAGGGAACCACCAGGGACCCGCAGTGACAGTCAGCAAGATGCGAAAGAGAAAAGCAAGGGCTACAACTCGTTAATGAGAGATGGCAACGGAGGAGAAGGCCTTCCTTATTAAAACCTGTGTGGAGTAACAAGCACGTACGGTAGTGGCCAAACTCCCATTTTGTGCAAGAAACAAGAATAAGCCAGCTGCACCATGAACCTGCAAAGGTACTCAGACCAAGGGAAGAAGGGAGAGGTGCCAGATGGCTACAATAAGCTATTAGCGTTGACCAGGAAAATGTATGTATAATTAATTTATAAACATTGACAATATGTACAGGCCTAAATCAATTCCATGGACCTCACTGCAAAAATGCCCCTTTTTGAAGGCCTTCTCTACACTGATGCAAGATAAGTTAAAACCATACAAAATTATACACTTCGACCCTTGAAAATAATCCACTTATAATAACTATTAAGAAGATGGTCATTTGGCTTAAAATAACAAAGCCTCTATGAGTCCTCTTGGCTCAGTGAAAAGACATGGTAAATGCATGTTAGGAAGCTCAAGCAAGCAGAAGGGGCTTGGTGACTTTTGGTGCAGCAACGGCTCCCTAGGACTAGGCTCTTGGGGGCCAAGTAACAGTTAGTTTTGCTTTCATTAATCTCTTTGACTTGAGATGGCATCCCTAATTCTCATTAAGCAAAAGAGGAACTAATAAAATGGCAAAGAACTGCAGAAGGCCTACTATCTCTAATGTCAGGAGCATGTCCAGGCAACACAATGCAAGAATTGTGGACAATATCTCATCTATGAGTGAATCATGGAACTTTGCTTGGTAAACTTGGGCTCTAATTGATTCCCACATTGCACAACCTTGAAAATTTTACATAAGTTCATCGTACATCAATTTTCCCAACTACGAGACCAGAAGAATAGTCAAACCTCCTTCTTTGTTATACAACTGTTTTCTGTGACTACCTGGAAAAAATGCTCCTCAAAAGAAAATACAATCTGTATTCTTCAGCCTTAAAAAGGAAGGAAATTCTGACACATGCTACAACACGATGAATAAGACATTATGCTAAGTGAAATACGTCAGTCACAAAAGGACACATACAGTGTGACTCCACTTAAATAAGGTACGCAGAGTCGTCAGATTCATAGAGACAGAAAGTAGAATGGTGGTTGCCAGGAGTAGAGATTGGGTGAGGAGGGAATGGGGATCTGTTGATTAATGGGTAGAGAGTTTCAGTTTTACAAGATGAAAGGGGTTCTGGAAACTGGTTGCACAACAGCACGAATGTGCGTAACACTACTAAACTACACACTTAAAAATGGTTAAGATGGTAAATTTTATGTTTTGTATTTTTCCCACAATTAAAGATTTCACAAATAAATAAATAAATAAAATGCACAATGGGCCTGGCACAGTGGAGACCATCAGTCTACAAGTATTGACCACAGGAATGAACAAGGCTCCTCATATAAGAGAGACGAGATCTAATTGGCATATCATCACTAAAGGATCTTTAAACGTTTTGAGAAATGGACCCAGAACATTTGGTGCAATGAGTAAGGGAACCACAAATTATGTGTGTCAATGAGTTATCTGCTATGCCTAAGCCTTAGCTCTTGCAGCAGGGACCATCTACTTCTGAGAATCAGGTGACATATACCACATTAAGACCATGCTGTCAGGAAAGACAGCCTTTTGCCAACCAAGTAAGCCACTGCCATAGGAGAGTGGCAGGAGCGTACCTGGGGGAGGCGATGCAGGTACTAGGGCTGTAGACTCCTAAATGCTTTTCAGCTGCCACGTGGATATTTTGCAATTTGGCAGATTACCGATCTAACCAAGAAATGGAATGTTATAGTATTGTGCTCTATCACAATGCACAGTCCTGTTTGCAAAGGAGCCTGGGAGATATCCATGAGTAAGGGAGAAGACATTCTGATGAGTCCATTTATTCATTCACCCTAAACTTACTGAGCCCCACCATAAGCAGGTGCACTGACAGTCACGAGAGATACAAAGATGAACATATCCTGCTCTTTGCCCTCCAAGTCTGGTGAAGGGAGAGAGGCAGGTCACCATACCATTAAAAAGTACAATATGGTAAGTATTGGGCACTGGTAAACTAAACACAGAGGAAGAAGTGGTCAAAAACCATGGGAATGAAGAAGGCTTCAAAGAAGAGACTGCTTTGGGGCTTGGTCTGGTCTAGGAGGAAGGGGAATAGAGTAGATTCTAGCCACAGGCAAGGTCTTGTAAAAAACAAAGATGTTATGGGAAAAAAATGTGTTTGAACAATGGTGAGAAGATATCTGTAACTAAGACATATGTGTGTGTCAAAAGAGGGAGAGAAGGGTGGGCGATAAAACTAGAGAGGTGGGTTTGAATCATGGTGACAACCCTGAATATCGCTCCAAATAGTTTGGCTTTGTCTTTAAGGTTTGAGAAACATAACTCTTAGATGGCAGGAAGACAAGAATGACTATTTAGATAGGAGTGCCATTTAAGAGGCCGTTGTAACAGATTAAGCCAAAGTAAAGAGGACTCTAAACGTGTCAGTGATACTAAGGAAGTAGGTACAAGGGGTGGCAAAGAGGAGAGCGAAGGAAAACTTCTAGCTTACATGACTGTCCGTGATAAAGATCACTGGAGGAAGAACAAGACTAGGGCAAGATGATGTGTTCAGTCGGGAGCACTTTGTAAGGTTCAGTCTCCTCATTCATAAAAGGAAAATAAATAATAAGTGATCAGTCTGGATCTTCGGGCGGTTGTGAGGACTGAATGATAAAATAACAAGAAGAACACAATACTACCACTTATGATTAGATTTGTGGAAGTGTGGACCCAGAGAGGATTTGGGACAGGAGAGAACCATTTGGGAGTTACTGGTATAGAAGTTATGGTTGACAGTGCTGGAGTGTATGAACCTGGATCACCCAGGGAGATGACGTCCTGTAATCTAGGACCAGACCCTAGTGCACGCAAGTATGCAGAGCACGGGGCACTGGGGTGGAGACCAGCAAAGATGACTTGAAGGAATGATGCAAATATGGGAACCTGGAGAAAATAGCTTCACGGAAAAAAAAAAAGTGAATAGTCATAAGTGCCAATTCTGCCCAGAAGCTGGTAGGATGAGAACTAGAATGAGTGGATCTAACACTTAAGAGGTCAAGAGTACCCTCAGCAAAAGCTATTCCAGTGGAGGGGAGGGGTGAAAACCAGATCACAGTTCGCTTAGGAATGCTGTGTTTTCCTAATGTATTTTGACATTAGATAACTGTTTAATTGGGGAAATCTTCATTCTGTAGGGCTGGAACATTGAGATTTTACTCTCTCCCCAGGAGCTACAGAACAATTTTTCTTCTTTAATTTGGAGAATAAAGGGACTTGTGAATCAGACTGAGAGGAAATTAATGTTGTTAAGATTCACTGTTATATTTTTTCATGGAGAAAAGAACACTAGGTTTGGTGGGGGGAGAGTGAAGAGACAATAGAAATAAAATATAAAACAGCACAAACCAAAGTAGAGAATTTTCTGTAATAATGCCGAAAGTTGTACTAATGCAGTACTGATGGGAGAACAGAAGTGAGTGCCTTTGAGACTCTACATCCATCTGCCTGGGGCCATGAAAGACACCTGTTTACAAGCCCTTTACAACACACCCACTCTTACCTTTCTTTTGATATCAGTGAACTGGGAAAACATTAAAGACCAATAAAACGACAGCTCCAGGATATAATAGTAGTGAAGGTCAGGCGTGAGTGGCTGAGGATCAAAGAGAAAAAGGCAAGATTAATAATTAATAGGAAACCAAATCTGTGTGTCAAACATCTCAAGCTCAGTACTGAAAAGTGACATTGTCTTACGCCTCCACAAATTCTGGCCCCATTCTCTCTGTGGATAAGGGAGCTTTGAAGGACGCCTATAATCCACAGCTTGATGTCATTAGCTTTGTTTCATCTCCAACTAAAAAAGTGTCAATCAGTATGAGCATTTGGCATTGGTACCCGATTCACCACTCATTTTAACAATTGCATTTATGGTACTTAGACATGAGTCTCTAAAGATTCCCTTAGGCAACCTGCAAAAAAATTCTAACATATACACAGAAAGAGTAACTCTGGACAACTCCTGTGAGATTCCACAGCACAGGGACCAGGGAACGTGAAAAACACTGGAGTACTATATGGGTCACTGAGACATAGTTTCAAATTCTGCCTTAATTGGAGCTTTCTTGTCTTTAGGAAATGTCCTGTACATTGTAAATATTAAGAGAAAAAACAAAGATAATTCAAAACATTTAGTAAAAGATCAGGGGGACAAGGAAGCTGCTAAGAGATACCAGACTAGGCGCCCAGCCAGGGAATCTGAGTTTGAGTCCCCACTACACAGCTTAAGTAGGGCCTTCATTTACGTATTAGAAAATGGAGGTAACACCTGCTCTACCTGCCTCACAGGTCCAGGAATGGGGAGAAGCTCAGGGAAGCAGTGGAAGTCAGTAATATTTATTTTGCACATAAATCCATAAATACAAAACAGAGTTTTAAAAAAACATTTTTGATGAGTTGTTTTTAATTGTTTCATTGGGTTGTAACGAAACAACTTGCTTTCCCAGAATGAATGAAAGACCTTTGAAACTCATTACACGAACACCTCCACACCGCTGCACACAAGGTGTTGAAACTGAAATGCTTTGTAAACCAATAGCAGCATAATAAGTGACTTTTGCAAGAAGTCGGCAATCACTTAACTACCAACTCTAAGCATGGACATCAAGAAAAACAGTTGTCCCCCTCATTCATCTTTGTCAACAAAACACACGAGGACAGGATCCTCTCCACTCAGTATACCATTACAGGGCACAAAGAGAGGGGTAAATGACAATATTCCAAGTATTTAAGATAGTAAACAGCACTTGGGCCTGTGAATTACAATTGTGTACAGTAAGTCATTGCTTTCAACGTTGCTTTAGTCTTGATCAGATAGCCCTGGAATGTTCAGCTCTCTCTGACCATGTCATGTTGCTGATTTAGTCTTTCTTAATTTGAATACACTACATGAAAGAGATGGAAATGCAAACTGGAATCCCCATTTCAACATGTCCCTAGCCTTGAACCTACCCAAGGGGTAGCCAACACCAGACCCTACCCCCTGTTGCAACACTGTGTGTAATAGAGAAGTTGCAGGGCACACCTGCTCCCATTAACTTTGTTACACCAAATGCCTCTAAAAAGACAACCCAAAGAATCCCAAACTCAAAAATCCAAATTGCTTATCACAATGTCCATCTCTTTATTTTATCACTAAAATACCTGGTTGTATTTGTTTCTCTTAAATAATATATCCCAAATGGACTAGAAATTCTAGAAATGTTTCAGCAAGAAATTTCAAGAACAGTCCCGGCTTTGATATTCAAATAGTAACTGAGCTAGGGACCACAACACATGCTAATATTACTGAATTCATGGACAGAGGCAAAGGTATGTCTGTGGGCAGGGATCTGAAATGCTCCCTGTCTGGGATATGATTTTAATCTCATTTTCAATGATGCTATTTTTGTCTACATGTAATGGGACAAGCCCATTTTTCTGAGTTCAAGGAAACAGTGCTTTATTTACATCTTTAGAGGCCGCTCCTAAGCCACAGAGTGAACCAAACTCAGCACGCCAGCTCCAGCTCCTCCCTTGAGCTCTGCCCGCAAGCTGCCGAGACAGGCCAGGGCTGTTATCCGGTCCTCAGTGACCCAAAGCAGACTGGCTGTTAGAAAAGGAATTATCCGGGCTTCCCTGGTGGCCCAGTAGTTGAGAGTCTGCCTGCCAATGCAGGGGACACGGGTTCGTGCCCCGGTCCGGGAAGATCCCATATGCCGCGGAGCGGCTGGGCCCGTGGGCCATGGCCGCTGAGCCTGCGCGTCCGGAGCCTGTGCTCCACAACGGGAGAGGCCACAACAGTGAGAGGCCTGCGTACCGCAAAAAAAAAAAAAAAAAAAAAAAAAGAAAAGGAATTATCCACCTACTGAAGTGATTGTATCTTACTCTCCAGCAAACGCACCTTCCACACTTTCTCCATCTGCTCAAGCTTTGATTCTAACACAAACTACCTCTCTCACTAGGCTGTGTCCACCATCAAGCAGCAGGGGGTACGGTGGGGGGCAAGCAAAGTAGCTGCCCAATCTGCTGGGACCTGCCTGAAACCATGGCGCTGACCTAAGAAAGGTACTTTACATGCGTAAAAACCCAGACGGTAATGTGTCCTTACCTGATAGGGGTAGTTGTACCAGCAGTGCCTTGTATTCCACAGCCAGGGGGTCTGAAAAACATGACAAAGAAACACATTTCACATGTTTTGGAAAAGAAGCGGGAGAAGGGATGTTTATGACCGGTTCTGGCCCCCCAGTATTTGGCGATTTCAACAATCTACCTGTGTAAGAACTGAAGGACTCAGTATAATTAGGAATAGGAGAGCAAAGCCATGAGGATTCCATCATACATTCTCTCTGGGTAATCTTCTAAACTCAACCGGCAGTATTTCAGGCCACTTCCGGGATAGAGTGCTAGCTGGTGTTTTTTAATATTTTGCTGGTCCTGTAGACACATCCCTGCTAGGTAACCAGCCTCAACAGCAGAGCCCTTCAAGTGTCTCACCAAGACCAGCTGCAAATGATCAATCTATTATCAATAAACAATGCTGACAGTTGGTGCAAATCTCCTTGAAACTCCTCCAACTCAATGTTTACAAAGCAACATTATTAATCAATTGTTTCACGCATTGAGTGGGGGTCAAGAGCAGGCAGGCACTCTTGTTCCAGTAGGACAGCTCTGACTAATTCCAGGCCTGAGGGAATTAACCCTTACAGTACACCCCACGCTCGGACTCATGGTCAAGGTCTTTCGAAGACAAAACAATCTTTCTTAATTTAATGGCAATCACTTGCCTTACCACCTTGAAAAATCAGAGAGAACATCTAAGTATACACACAGATTCCAAACATCTGTAATAAACAGGGAGGGGTTGGTATGGATTTGAATAGAGACCTGAACCATCCCATAATACCAGCACAAACTTTCTCATATTTCTGTATTAGCTTTATCATTCTTTTTGCATTCCTGATCTATAGCTATCAGTACTTGGTGGTATAGATCTATACACATTTGATACACATCAGTATGTTTCTAACTATTAAGAAACATAATCTATCATTAATACAGTCTGTGTTTATATATCTCAAAATGATAATACTGTCATTGAGAGTTTAATGTCAGATATATTTGTACTGACCTAACCTCCGTATCTTGTCCCAGGCCCTGTAAGATCAAAAGTTGCTGCCTCTGCAGTAGGATAATGTAGTTGTCTCTCTGAAAGCCACAGAGATATCCTTCTACCCACCATGGTCCTCATCAGCCCTGCACCGATGCGGATGAGGATGAGGATGAGGAGGATATTAGCTAGTATTTGTTGAGTCCTCCTTGTGACCATACACTTTTTTTTGAGGGTTTTCCTTCATGATCTGTTATTTATTTAACCAATTAAAAAGTTGTTTCTCAGGGCTTCCCTGGTGGCGCAGTGGTTAAGAGTCCACCTGCCGATGCAGGGGACACGGGTTCGTGCCCCGGTCTGGGAGGATCCCACGTGCCGCGGAGTGGCTGGGCCCGTGAGCCATGACCGCTGAGCCTGCACGTCCGGAGCCTGTGCTCCGCAACGGGAGAGGCCACAACAGTGAGAGGCCCGCGTACCGCAAAAAAAAAAAAAAAAAAAAAAGTTGTTTCTCTTAAGATTGTCCCATATACTTTTAAAGGATCTCACATGTATGAACTCATTTAATCCTTCCAGTAACTAGTAGTAGTATTTGCCTCATTTTACAGATGGGTAAACTGAGGCCCTGAGTCCGTAATTAACCATCCAGGTTAATTAGTGAGGCAGGGCCAGAGCTGGAAATCAAACTTAGACTGTCTGGTCTCAAAGACGATCATAGCCACTGTGACCCTAACTTTGAGTCCGATAAAAACTGAACCAGGCCTCAGTTTAGGGAGCCAGGTTGAAGTAAAAAGCCATGCCATGCCCTAAACCTAATGATGTCCAGGGATCTTTACAGTCCCCTTTCATTCAAGCACTCCTGATTCTCCCTCCATTTTTCCTGCTTTCGCCATTTGCTACCCGTGCTACGCTGTACGTATCACGTAATCTCTCTGCACTTAACTTCCTTGGTGCCTGAGTTGTCTGTCTGTCTGTGTCCTCCATTTCTCATGTCCATGACACTGAGGTTTATGAGTGACCGACCTCCAGGGTGATGGTGAGGATCAAATGAGAGCATGTATAAAAATGCTGCAGAGGCTTCAGAAGCATAATTGGTTATTAACTTATATAAACAACACATGTCCGTTGAGGAAGATATAGAAAATATTGAAAAGAATGAAAAGAAAAATAATTTGAATTCTCATCACTATTAACATTTTAATGTACAGCCCATTTGGGGCCTTTTTTTCTATATAATATAGATATACATGCACATATGGATAGATTTCTTTTTAAACACACACATATATGCATTATTTTTAAATGTGGGCACAACATAGCAAAATCTACCTTAGAGTACAAATGTTAGTTATTACCTTCCTCTCTGATAAAATTGTTTACTATCTCTACAATTAGCTGAAAGTCCCTGAGGAAAACGTATGTCATATTCTTATGTTTATCCCTCCAGGATGAGACACTCAAGTTGACAGTTCAGCTTTCATTACTGAATGCTAATGAGAAGGAATGCAGAATGAAATGCAACACCTATAAAAAGCCTCGTAGTCTTTTTTCTGAATGCATCAGTCCCAAGCCCACAGGGCATGTGCGTGCTTGCCTCTAAAGACACAGCAGGAATCTCTTCCAATACAGTCATCCTTCCCGTCACAGGCGGGAGAGCAAAGGTACGCCTCCCAGTGACCCAGGAAAATCCATCATTTAGAGCTTCCCTTCCTCTGTGAGCTTCTTGGCTCCTTGGTTTTCTTCTAACACCCAGGCTTATCCCTGGATGCATCAGATGTGCATCACCTAGACATGCTTGTATCATGTGCAGAAACCCGACTGACCTGCAGAAACAGGGGGTGAGTCTTTGTCTCTCAGTGGGTCCCGCCCACTTGAAGCAGGAGCAAAGAACACTGAGAATTTGATGGGGCTACCAAGGCCATAGCTCAGCCTGCAAGCTTGTTTGCCAAACATTTAAGTAAGCACTTTCACATACTTATTTCACAATGCGTGTTCACATATACTTCCTACTTTGACAATACTAGATATTAATATCATCTTCTATGTGCTACATTTTTCTAGGATCTCATGTTATGGCTCCCAAAACTCTTTGAGACAGAACAAACACTATCTTTCCCAATTTACAGATGAAAAGACAAGTCCATGAAATGGTGATTCTCCTAATTTCTAATAGCTCAACACTACCATATGAATCTGGATTGGCTGCTTATATTTAATGCATTAGGTATAGCATCTTTAGTTTCAACTGGTACCATAAACCTATTGTTTTTTAAATCAGTTTTTCCAGATACCTTTTTAAGAATCATTTCCATGTTCATTTGATATCAAAATCTGTATAGGTAGTAACATAATTAAGAACATAAAAAGCTGCAATATTTAGATGTCAAGAAAGAATAATGGTTATGAAAAAATACACTGAAAACCCTCATTTTAGAAGGATGGGCCTAGCATCTTCCTACATAATTAGAGAAAAGCTCTGTACCTAGGACAGTGCAACGTGATTCAAGTACGTTTTCTGAAAATAGAAATGCCTCTTTTACATGGCATTACAATATCAGGGGACATTATCAACATTGGAAAACCCAAAAACCCAATGATTCTCAAATCTTAGTATTTCAATAATGTAAGATTCACTTTATTCTCCCTCAGACATATACAGTTAAATAATGACATGAAGCACGTTACAGATTTTACAGTATTTTATACATATTATCTCATTTAATTCTCATAGCAACATTGTAAGTGCTCAAGATAACATAGCGTACAGGTACCATAAAAGACAAAGAATATGCTGCTGCGGAGGCTCCTCAAACTATTAAAATGCAGGATCTGATTCAGTAGGTCTGGCTTGGGGCTGAGAGTCTACATTTTTAACAAGCTTCAAGGTGATGCTTGGAACCTTGACCACATTTTGAGTAGTAAGGTGCTAGAGGAAAGTAAGGAGGGTGATCCAACTTGGTATTTACCAGGTGTAAGGCACCTTGCTAGGCACTTTGTTATAATATTTCACAATTCACTGTTAGGTGAATAAATTATTTCTAATCTTTATAATAGCCATATTTGAAGCAGAAATTGTTAGTAAAACACTATTTAGCTGGAGACAATGCTTCTCAACCAACTTCTGTGCTTGCTAGAACCACACATCTAAGCTCTGGTGGAAGAGATGTGAGCAGAATTGACACATGGATGCTGCCTCTAAAAGTAAATGTGAATGAGCTGTTCTCACCTTTTCTCCATTCCCATTGGAGGGAGATAATAAGAGCTGGAGCTGTCATCTTTCACCCTGGGATGGAAGTTTCTGTTTAAGTTGATGTTGGAGGCCTCCTACTAGCTCTGGTCTGCTTACCTCTGGATTATATGTGTGACACAGATAAATTCCTATCATCCTCTCATATCTAAACTACTGTGTTGTCATATATATATATATGCTGTTATATATATATATATATATATATATATATATATATATATACACATACACAGTAGTATAGCCTGTATTCTCATTAATAGAGTCATCCCTAGGTATTCTCGGGGGATTGGTTCCAGGACCCCCCGTGGATTCCAAAATCCAAGGATGCTCAAGTCCCTTATATAAAATGGCATGAACAGTCGGCTATCTATATCCATGGGTTCTTGCATCCATAGATACAGAGGGCCGACTGTATATGCATCAAGGTAAGTATGATTATTTTATAGACAAAAAGCAATCTCAAAGAGGTACCATAACTAACTGAAGTCTACCCAGCTGGTAAGTAGAAAAGCTGGGATACAAACTCAGGCCAGCCAGATTCTTCCATTATAACTTCCCAAGGTACTCTGTGTGTACAAAGAATGCATAGTGAAAGAAAATCATGGATATTTGGAATTGATTTATACATAACTGAGAATCAATAATTGAGCTATTACCTAAAAGTATTGAATTTTCAGGTTAGAAAGGATCTCCAAATCCTGCTTAAGCTACAAAAGAAATCACATGTCCCAGATGGCTAGCCATGCCTCTCACTGCTAAAGAGTTCCATGATTATAGGTCATTCACAAGATCCTTCAGATTTACTTCCTACTTTTTTTTCTTTTTTTTGGTCAACAGAAATTGCACCAAGTTTTTTTGTTGTTTTAGCATCTGCTATGGACTGAATTCACATATTCAAGCCCTAAACCCTCAACGTGACTGTATTTAGAGACAGGGCCTTTAGGAGATAATTAAGGTTAGATGAGGCCATAAGGATAGGGCCCTAAACTGACAGGATTGGTGGCTTTATAGGAAGAGGAAGTGAGAGAGTGCTCTCTGTCCTCACATGCTCAGAGGAAAAGCCATGTGAGGACTGCAGTGATCAGGAAGAGAGGCAAGCTAGGAAGAGAGTTCTCACTGAAAACCGAACCTTGCCAGACCTCGATCTGGAACTTCCAACCTCCTGAATGGTGAGAAGTAAGTTTCTGTTGTTTCAGCCACATAGTCTATGGCATTTTGCTTTGGTAGTCCAAGCTGACTAACACCGCATTGTAAGACAACTCTCCATAAATGGTACGTAATAGCTCTTAAGGTATACATCAACTAATTTCAATTTAACAAGACTTACAAAACATCTGAACAAGACTAAGACAGACAGTAAGAGTGGATACAAAATGACTTCTAACACTCTCGATTTAAATCACAATGTATAATGGGATTTTTCATTATACAGTATTATGCACATCTGCTCCCAGACACATCACGTGAGACACAACTTGGCCACAAGCACATCCATCAATAACACAGTGTCCCAGGGGAGGCTTCTGAGGCTCTTCTCACCCTGGTCAAACCGAACCCCAGCACCAGGATAGAGGTCAGATGTGCTGCTGGAGGTCACCGAGCAGTTGTCATTCGCCTTTGGACCAAACGCATAAGACTTGAGTGCTATGTATTCTGTGATTTTTTTTTTTTAAAGTAGAGAAGTCTTTTATTTTTTTAAGTGTCAGTAAATGTGTGTTTTTTTTTTTTTTTATCAGGTTGCTTCTTTTATCAGTTGTTCTGTAGAGGTTTCATAGTGAACAGAACTAGCAAAAATAGATCAGGTCTGATCATTTCACTTTACCATCTGGAATAAGATAGGCTTGCTCTTATTTTATTGTTTTTAAGTTCCATTTGATATACTTCTTAAAATAATAGTTAAAAAACAAACAAACGTACCTTTCAGTTTCCATGCCACCTATCATGATGATGGATCAATCATCTGACATCAAGGAGGCCTTGTCTGAGCCCATAGGACGTACAATACTAAGGGTGAATCCTATGTAGACTATGGACTTTGGGTGATTATGATATGTCAGCGTAGGTTCATCAGTTGTGACAAATGTACCGCTTTGGTGGTGGATTTGATGGTGGGAGAGAATATGCATGTGTGGGGACAGGGGTATATGGGAAATCTCTGTACCTCAATTTTTCTATGAACATAAAACTGCTCAAAAAAAAATGAAGTCTTAAAAAGCAAGGCTAACTCAGATCACTGACATTTATCATGTCACTGTGAACTAAAGGAATAAATGAGTTCGAAGCAAAAGACCAGACAAAAGGATGCTCAGTTAACCAGGCAAGTGTTAAATGATTAAACAGAAATATAAATACATATACACACCTTTTTCCCCCCAAGAATCAGTAGGTACTTACAGCTGAACGAATAGTAGTTTCTTTGAATAAATATTTTGATTTAACAAAAGAACATGAATCATATAAAGTGTTCAAAGCATTTCGTTGCCTCATCAAAAATGTGAAAAATGTGTGGGTCTTTATCTGAAGTCAGCATCTTAGAAGCAAACGTTCATCTTTCACTATTTCCATCCAAACTCCTATACGGCTTTCATAAAGCCCAGGTGTGACAACTAACAGTGAAGGAATATAGTCTAAGAGACATACTGGCCTCTGAATAGTTTAGGTATGAAATACATAGAGCCTTGGATTATGTTTTTAAATGCCAGAAAGCTAGATCCCTGACCTACTCTGAAACTTCTTTCACTGAAACTACTCTGAAAACACTTTCACTGAGTTATACTTAAATCTTATACCTTTGGCTTATATTGAAGATTTACTGTAAGAAATAAACATGAGAAAAATGTTCCTTGTCTGCAATGAGTTTATACTGGAAAGGGTACCACTAGGTAACCACTAAATTCAAATACATAAATTCAAATGATATTTTTCCTTTTAAATCTAGCCCGGGGGGGTGGGGAAATACTGCCCTTCGTGAATGCTTTGTATGTTTCCTGTTACCCCATTATCTTTTTATTTATTTATTTATTTATTTTGCGGTATGCGGGCCTCTCACTGTTGTGGCCTCTCCCGTTGCAGAGCACAGGCTCCGGACGCGCAGGCTCAGCGGCCATGGCTCACGGGCCCAGCCGCTCCGCGGCATGTGGGATCCTCCCAGACCACGGCACGAACCCGCGTCCCCTGCATCGGCAGGCGGACTCTCAACCACTGCGCCACCAGAGAAGCCCCGCATTATCTTTTTACCATGGTTTTGGGAAGCTGAGATCTAATTCTGAAGCTCAGTCACTGCAGTTATGATTGTCTCAACATTTTTGCTTATTTTTCCTTTTGTGTGTAACTTTTTGATGGTAATATCTATATTAATAATTTTATCACATAAACATTGCAAATTCTTTTTAGAAATGTTGAACTGTATGATTTCAATGAATATAAATCAAATCCATTCAAAATGATAATCTACACTTTTCATTTAATACATATTGCTAAGTAACTCATAATGGAAAGAAATATTTTGTGCTTTGTGAGTTTAAAAACTGATCAATAAATTGTATTTGGTGGTACAGATGAACCGGTTTGCATGGCAGAAGTTGAGACACAGATGTAGAGAACAAACGTATGGACACCAAGCGGGGAAAGCCACAGAGGGGTGGGGGTGGTGGTAGGATGAACTGGGCGATTGGGATTGACATGTATACACTGATGTGTGTAAAATTGATGACTAATAAGGACCTGCTGTATAAAAAAATAAATTAAATTAAATTAAAAAAATTAAAAAAAAACTAATACTAAACTTTCTTTGGGTTATTTGTATGGACATATGTTAATATAAATGTAAAAAAAAATTGTATTTGGGATGAAAAGAATGAAGCCAGAAGTCTCTGACCAGCCTGAAGACGCGGCTGGTCAGTGATGAGTAGACTAGAACGCTCCCCAGCATGCAAGGGGTACACTTTCCTCCTTTCCTGGTCAGTAGATATGCGACTGTAAATCTACAAAGCAGAGTGGTGATCCCTCCCTAGAGGCCCTTGGCATCTGCATTAGCTTTGAAAGCTCCTGTAATGTGCAAATGTAATTTAGACTTGACCCCATGGCATTATATAAAGATAGCAACTTTTCATATTGATCAGACTTTAAAATAGAAGCTAGTCCTCAGGACCTAGTCAAGTATGTGCCTTCAGCACATTCAGCAATCAATTTAGAAAGTAATTTGCAGATCTGCCAAGCATACAAAAATAGAAGAAGTTCCTCGGAGATGGGCTCTAAGCTCAAAGGGTCTCTCTGTAGGCTTCACCATACAGCCAAAGAGAAAAGAAATCTAAGTGGCATTTCCATGCCTTTTAAAACCTTCCAGCCAGTGGTTCTCAACTTTTTCTGCCTTTGCTCAGCTGAGGGACTCCACCCATACCTCACAGTAACTATGGCTGTGATTCTCAAGAGTCTGGGGAACAGGAAGCTTAAAAAGGCACTTCTCTTACTGATTCAGATGTGTACTCTCCTCCAGGCCAGTGAGAATCACTGCAGAGCAGAATGGACAGATTAATTCCATGTTTAGAATAGAAATTAGGGATAAAGGAACCAGATGACGAAAAGAGAAGATGAAAGAAAATGAGGTGGAAAGACCTATAGAGAAAGGAAAATGGTGAGAATGTCAACACGGGGAGTGGTTTAGGTGGGGGGAGAGATGTGTAGAGAGGGAGGCCAGTGCAGAATGTGGGAATGAAGCCAATTAGAGTGGCTACTGTGAACAAAGAAGAACAAAAGAGTGTTGCTCACCGCCCACTGAATTGCAACCCACTGCAGTCACCCACCGACACAGTACAACCCTGAGAGGAATTCAGGATGAAAACAAGATGAGGCACTCTGTGCTTTGAGTAAACAGACCCCGTGGATAGTTAGATGGATATCTCAGGAAGAATTTCAATGACCCCAGATTCTTGCATCTTCCCATACGTAAACACTAAAATAATTAACTTGAGATGTCTATTCTCTGTGATTAGTAATAATCTTTTATGAAGATGTATGCTTGACAGCATGTATTTCTTAGCCAAAAAAATATCATATATAAACTGGGTCCTCCCACCTCTTTGGAGCAGTTCCTCAGAGCTATCTCCCAGGCTATAGTCCTCAGTGAGGCCCTGAATAAAACTTAACCTCAAAACTCTTATGCTGTGTGTTTTTCTTTAAGTCGACACTATTGAGGAGCACAAAATTAGTCAAAAGATCATTTAAGGAAACAATTTATAATATACGACAAAGAACTAAGATCTCTAATATGTAAAGAGCCCACAAACATTGATTTAAATATTTAAACATCCGATCAGAAAAATGGGGAGAAGATACAAACAGGGAACACATCAAACAAAAGAATATGTGACCAAAAACATATGTAAAAATTACAGGTTAAAACGAGACAGAATTTTTAACCTGGTCTGGCAAATATCTGAAGAGGTTAACACCCAGGGGTTAGCAGTGCATAGGGAAACCAACACTGCAAATTGGAATAAGCTTTCTAAAAAGTTATTTGATCTTTCAAATCTGCACATCCTTTAATCCAGCATTTATTGTAAAAAAAAATTAGACTCAGAGTAAAGACATTTGTATGTGGATTTCCGTTGCAATTCCTTTTCTAGTAATGAAAAATTGAAATAAATCTAATTGTTCAATAATATTGAACACTGGCATGTTCTTAGTTGGGATTCTGTGAGAGCAGACTCTGAGACTTGGGTGCTGGCTGGCTATTTGAGAGGTGATTCCAGGAAACAGAACTGGAAAAATGGAGAAAGTGAGATGGATGAAGGAGAAAGTCCAATATGGTTTTCAGGAATGAGCTGGTTACTGCACCTCAATTCCGCTGAGGACCTCTGCAGAAGTACAGAGCACGTATCTTATAACCGTCCGAACACAGGACGGGGAGCTGGGGCATTTATCCACCAACTCTCATACCCCACTGGTGAGGTTCCAGTATTAATGCCTCCATATGCCTAGGTTGTACCTTCCTGTGTCTAGGTAGCATTTGCAGCTTTGGAGAAAGCAGAGCAAAGATGTGGCACAGCTTATATCTGATGTGGGACACTGTCAGAAGTGCATGGAACTGTCCACTACAGCCATGCGAATATCAGAGGGGCTAAGGGGACGTAACCAGCATCTTCATATTTTCAGTTAAAATCAAGTTACAAGTAGAATATACAGTGTGCCTTATGTTTAAAGTAGATATATATATATATTTAGACACATACACATACACACATACACACACACATACACACACACACACACACACACACAAAATATGCCTGGCAGGATATTTACCAAAGGTTAATTAGTGTTTATCTCTCAGTAATGATTATCTCGGATGCTTTTTACTTTTTAAAAACATGTTTATATTTTAATATTAAATTACACAAAGTAATTGTAGCTATAATTTTCCACAATGAACAGGTCTTATTCGAATAATAAAAAGAAGCTAAGTCCATGTACTTTTAATAGGTCTGATTAAAAAAAACACACATTTGCTCTATATTCACAAATAACATTAATGGTATTAATTATTACAATCCTCAAATTATTCAATAATTCTAATTTTTTTTTTTTTTTTTTTGCCGTACGCGGGCCTCTCACTGTTGTGGCCTCTCCCGTTGCGGAGCACAGGCTCCGGACGCACAGGCTCAGTGGCCATGGCTCACGGGCCCAGCTGCTCCGCGGCATGTGGGATCCTCCCGGACCGGGGCACGAACCCGTGTCCCCTGCATCGGCAGGCCGACTCTCAACCACTGTGCCACCAGGGAAGCCCAATAATTCTAATTAATTTTAAACCAAAGCTAGTACATGAAATAGCTGCCTTCAGAATATTTACATGTTGACAGTGATATTTCAAGTATAAACGAATCATCAGTAATTTAATTCTAAATTCTCCATTAAGAGAAAGTGGAAAGGGGAAAACAATAAGATGAAAAAATAATACAGAAAAAACTTTGCACTAATTACAGTGATGATCAATCTTTGCCACCCACCCCACCTACTCTCATTCTGAAGATCCTTATCAGCCTCTTTCTCACCACTTCTAAACCAACTTGCCTACATCCTAATATCTTTGTGCTAATATTATTGCACCTTCCTCATTCACTTGCTCTTTCAAGTATTGAGTGGCTACCATAAATCAGACACTCTGCTAGGCATGAAGATACAATGGACAAGTTCTCCATCCTCCAGGAGCTTACCATCTCCTGGGTAATCAAAATAATGACAAGTTATAGCAGAGGTAAACACAGGACACAGAGGAGTAGATATAAAAAGATACCCAGCCCAGTCTTGAAGGGAAAGGTGGGAGGGGACAGCTCCACTAGTGGTGCCATAGTAGTTGAGGCCAGAAGGACAAGCAGAAGATGGTGAATGGAGGAGATGGAAGAAGAACTTGAATTCTTTATCTTTCAGGAACCATGTCATATTTCCAACATCACTTTTTCCTAATCATCCCTTTCCTTGCATTATTCTCTGGAGGATTAAAAAAAAAAAAACCTTAAACACCTCTCCTCATTTCCAACTCAGAAGGTAAAATGCCTCTGCCTGGCAGTCCATGTTCCTGTTAGGTTGGCTGTCCACCATGACCAGGTAAGACTAAGTCCACTCTTCCCAATAAGCAGCGCCTGCTCTCTTCAGACCAAGCACCTTGCTGTGTGTGTTCCATTAATTCCCATCTCCATGCCTTAACTACTCCGGCACCTTGTATCTGGCTCGTCATCCCCACCTCACTGCCTCCTGATCAGTCTTCCAGGTGCTATTTTGTTGGCCTCCTGGGGCCACACAACCTCCTAGAGGCTACTAGCACCACCAGGAATAGAGGGCTGGTGATACAAGTGTACCTGTCCTGTATACAAAGGTCTTCTCACTCCTACCTTTAACATTTATTCAGGATGGAGAGAAACAATAATACGAAGGTGGGGAAAACATGAAAAAACAAAACACTGAACTTAGAAGAATGAAATGTGAATGAAACTTGGCTGTTTATTTTTCTTCACAATGGCTTTTATTCTGAGTTGAGTATTTGCAGACACTTTCTCGAAAATGAACAAAGTGAGCCTGTGACTTCAAGAAACTCAAATGATAGTATTTGCTGCCAGTGATAAAATTCAAGCTTTCAAGCAAAAATTAGTATTTTGGAAAATACATATAGGCTACTATATGCCTAATAACTTCCCATTTGTTAAAAACTTTTCAGAGGAGATGAGTGAAAACAATGACAAATATGCTTCTGTGTTTTTGCTTTTGATATTTATAATAACGTGTCAACACTTGTAAGATCTGTATAACTCAGTGAACCAATACTTTAAATGACAAATGCATGATGTTAAATAATCATACATGGACGAAAGGGAAAGAGTAACCAATGGATGTTAATGTAACCAAGTACAAGAAGTTCACTGACATTGAGTTCTGACATCGTATCAAAGAAGAAAATCTACAGTTTTCTGGAAAACACTATTAAGATATTTCTACCTTTTACAATTTCATCTCTTTGTGAGGCCAGATATTCACCATATAAATTAACCACACAGACACACACACACAGACACACACAGACACACACACACCTGTGACAGACTGAATGCAGAAGCAGGAATGAGAACCCAGCTCTCATCTTCTAAATCATAATTAGAGATTATCACAAAAACCTCTAAATTTTGTTTTAGAAAATACAGTTATTTTTCTTAAAATGTTATTTGTTACCATGCAATGATTTCTTGTTATTTTAATTTAATTCATAATGCTTTAAAAATTTACCAGTTTTAATTTCTAATACATCGATAGATGTGACTAACAAAAACAAAGGCTCTTTAAAGTCCTGTATGATTGTTACCACCAGCATAAAGCGGTCCCGAAACCAGAAAGTTTGAAAACCACTGCACCAAGGACGGCAGATCAACAAAACGAAAAGAACCAAGTTCTCTGAAGATGGTGGGGAGCAGGGCTGCCCCGGCCACTGATACTGGGCCTGTCACGTGAGGCAGGAATGCACGTTGTTCTTTAAGCCATTGTGCTGCTGGCTCTCTTTGCTACATTATTGCTGTAGCTTAGTCTTCATCCTGACCAATTCAAGGCACATGTGGCAACAGATACACACTGGGAAGAGCCCTGGTCCCAGTAAACGAGTTCCTTTAAATCTATTCCCTGACTAAACAACCACAGTATGTGCAATGTCACATCACCTGTATCTGATACTCAACTTGATGCATTTCTTCCTCCACACTACCCAGCCCTTAACACACCAAAATAAGTCCCAAGAATCCAACGCCACCGAGTCAAATCAGGTGAGTGGGATCACGGAAGTGATATGATATTTAATCAGATCATCCATAGAGGTGGGAAGAGAATACGGGTTAGCCTTTGAGACAATACAGCTGAAGAGACCTTCAGAATTTTCACAAGTCATCAATTTTTTTTTAATGAATTTACCTTGAGCTAAGGTCTATCTACTTACAAATCATCTTCCTGAGAACACTTTAAAGGAATTACACAAGAGTGAAAAGCCACTGCTTGCTCTCTTTTAAAAGTACTGGGCACTTCAGGTTTGATTTTTCTTATGTATGATTGACTTGCTTTTTAATATGTTATCTTGTCACCATGTCTGTGTATTATATCTGAAAACCCATAATAGGCTATATTCTATGAATCATGAATCCAAACATATTAAGTAGAAACAGTCCTATGTTTCCTGAACTCCTAAACTGCCAGTAATCTTGTCTAGATATGGCCATAAATGGCTATAGAAAACACATATTCTACATGAGAAATATGTTAGAAGAAAAAATTGTATCATGCTATCGTTATTTGAGAAAGCTGCAAGAAAACACAAAATTCAGATACTTGCAAAGCAGCCAAATCCCTGTAACATTCAATTATGTTAAGCGAGAACACCACTTTTTGAAAGGCAGGGGAATCCAGAAATAGAGAAATGAAAGTTCCTTAATTTCCCAGCCCCTGCAGTCACTGAAAGAACACGTGATGGGCGGCTAGCCCGGAGGGAGTCCGGGGAAAGGGTCTGGAGCTGCCGAAGAGGCAAGAGGCTTTTTCTTCCCTTTTGTTTCCTGGTGCGCGAGGAGAGGGCATTAAGAGGGCTGCTTTGGGAAGCGCCGGAGACGGGCGCGAGCCGCGGCTAAAGGCGCGGACCCCGGAGACGGGCGTGGGACGCTGGGGCTGCTGCTGCCGCCGCCGCCGTCGCGGGGCCTGTGTGCGAGCGCGGGTCACTGTCCGTCCCACCTTCCAGGGGGCCTTGCACCCCGCCACTGCCGGGGTCCCGGAACCCGGGGACGGCTTTCCCGGGAAAGCGCACGGAGCGCCTCGGTCTGGTGCAACGTCACGCCGGCCTCTGCCGCCGCAGGCCCGCCCCACTCTGCGCGCCCCTCCCTCCCCTCTGCCTGAGTGAGCCAGAGCCCCCACATCAGCGGCTCCTTTAAACCCGTCCTGTCTGAGCGAAGAACGGACGCCCTCCGCCGACCTACGCGCAGAGGCGGGGCCGGTCCAAGGCTGAGACCCGGGAGCTGTGAGAGCAGAGAAGAGACAGGGAAATCTCTCTGTGCAGCCTCGGAGGCAGCGGATTAAAGCTCCACGGTCCACTTAATGTGCCCTGCGTCTGTGGAGTGCATGAATAGACAGCGAATCATCCCAAATTGAGGAAGTGGACTTTGAGGACAAGATTTAAGACTTTCCCCCCTTTTCCTCTTTTTACAACGAATTATTCCAAATTAAGGAGGTGGACTTAGCAAGATTTCAGACTTCTCGCCCTTTTCCTCTTTTTACAACGAAGTAACCCAAATTGAGGAGGTGGACTTGGAGAGCAAGATTTTTTATTTTTCCCCCTGCTCTCTTTTTGTGAATGTGTATGTGTATTCTTCTGTGTAAGATTCTCTCTGTATAGCTTTGCTTCCACCATATGTCCCAGGGTTCTATCGGTCGGTTTTTTTTTTCAATAATTACTTTTAAATTTTAATAACGCTACTATATTTCATACTTTATTCTATTTTACTTTACCTGCTCTTTCTTTTTTTCCTACCTTCCCTTCCTCCCTCCCTCCGCCCCTCCTTTCCTTCTTTCTCTCTTTCTTTCCTTCCTCCCTCCCTCCCTCCCTCCTGTCTTTCTTTCCTTCCTCCCTCCCTCCCACCCCTCTTCCTTTCACTTTCTTTTTCTTTCCTTCCTCCCTCCCTCCCGTCTTTCTTTATTTCCTTCCTCCCTCCCTCCCTCCCTTCTTCCATTCACTCTTCCTTTTTCTTTCATTCCTCCCTGTCTCCCTCCTTTCTTTCTTTCTTTCTTTCCATCCTTCCTCCCTCCCTCCCTCCTTTCTTCCTTTCCTCCTTCCTTCCTTTCTTTCCTTCTTCCTTTCTTTCTCTCTCTCTTTCTTTCTTCTACTAATTCTTTCTTTCTACTTTTTCTCCCTTTTATTCTGAGCCGGGTAGATGAAAGGCTCTTGGTGCTGCAGCCAGGAGTCAGTGCTGTGCCTCTGAAGTGGGAGAGCCAACTTCAGGACACGGGTCCACAAGAGACCTCCCAGCTCCACATAATATCAAGCTGCGAAATCTCCCAGAGATCTCCATCTCAACACCAGCACCCAGCTTCAGTCAACGACCAGCAAACTACAGTGCTGGTCACCCTATGCCAAGCAACTAGCAAGGCAGGAACACAACCCCACCCATTAGCAGAGGGGCTGCCTAAAAACATAATAAGGCCACAGGCACCCCAAAACACACCACCAGACGTGGACCTGTCCACCAGAAAGACAAGATCGAGCCTCAACCACCAGAACACAGGCTCTAGTCCCCCCCACCAGGAAGCCTACATAACCTACTGAAACAACCTTGGCCACTGGGGACAGACACCAAAAACAACAGGAACTACGAATCTGCAGCCTGCAAAAAGGAGACCCCAAACACAGTAACATAAGCAAAATGAGAAGACAGAAAAACACACAGCAGGTGAAGGAGCAAGATAAAAACCTACCAGACCTAACAAATGAAGAGGTAATAGGCAGTCTACCTGAAAAAGAATTCAGAATAATGATAGTAAAGCTGATCCAAGATTCTATTTCCAAGATCCAAAATCTTGGAAATAGAATAGACAAAATGCAAGAAACAGTTAACAAGGACCTAGAAGAACTAAAGATGAATCAAGCATCGATTAAAAACACAATAAATGAAATGAAAAATACTCTAGATGGGATCAATAGCAGAATAACTGAGGCAGAAGAACAGATAAGTGAGGTGGAAGATAAAATAGTGGAAATAACTGATGCAGAGCAAAATAAAGAAAAGAGAATGAAAAGAACAGAGGACAGTCTCAGAGACCTCTGGGACAACATTAAATGCACCAACATTCGAATTATAGGGGTTCCAGAAGAAGAAGAGAAAAAGAAAGGGACTGAAAAAATATTTGAAGAGATTATAGTTGAAAACTTCCCTAATATGGGAAAGGAAATAGTTAATCAAGTCCAGGAGGCACAGAGAGTCCCATACAGAATAAATCCAAGGAGAAATACGCCAAGACACATATTAATCAAACTGTCAAAAATTAAACACAAAGAAATCATATTAAAAGCAGCAAGGGAAAAACAACAAATAACACACAAGGGAATCCCCATCAGGTTAACAGCTGATCTCTCAGCAGAAACTCTACAAGCCAGAAGGGAGTGGCAGGACATAATTAAAGTGATGAAGGAGAAAAACCTGCAACCAAGATTACTCTACCCAGCAAGGATCTCATTCAGATTTGATGGAGAAATTAAAACGTTTACAGACAAGCAAAAGCTGAGAGAGTTCAGCACCACAAAACCAGCTTTACAACAAATGCTAAAGGAACTTCTCTAGGCAAGAAACACAACACAAGGAATATACCTACAATAATGAACCCAAAGCAATTAAGGAAATGGGAACAGGAACATACATATCAATAATTACCTTAAATGTAAATGGACTAAATGCTCCCACCAAAAGACACAGATTGGCTGAATGGATACAAAAACAAGACCCATATATATGCTATCTACAAGAGACCCACTTCAGACCTAGAGACACATACAGATTGAAAGTAAGGGGATGGAAAAAGATATTCCATGCAAATGGAAATCAAAAGAAAGCTGGAGTAGCAATTCTCATATCAGACAAAATAGACTTTAAAATAAAGACTATTAGAAGAGACAAAGAAGGACACTACATAATGATCAAGGGATCGATCCAAGAAGAAGATATAACAATTGTAAATATTTATGCACCCAACATAGGAGCACCTCAATACATAAGGCAAATACTAACAGCCATAAAAGGGGAAATCGACAGTAACACAATCATAGTAGGGGACTTTAACACCCCACTTTCACGAATGGACAGATCATCCAAAATGAAAATAAATAAGGAAACACAAGCTTTAAATGATACATTAAACAAGATGGACTTAATTGATATTTATAGGACATTGCATCCAAAAACAACAGAATACATATTTTTCTCAAGTGCTCATGGAATATTCTCCAGGATAGATCATATCTTGGGTCACAAATCAAGCCTTGGTAAATTTAAGAAAATTGAAATTTTATCAAGTATCTTTTCCGACCACAATGCTATGAGACTAGACATCAATTACAGGAAAAGATCTGTAAAAAATACAAACACATGGAGGCTAAACAATACACTACTCAATAACGAAGTGATCACTGAAGAAATCAAAGAGGAAATTTAAAAATACCTAGAAACAATGACAATGGAGAAACGACGACCCAAAACCTATGGGACGCAGCAAAAGCAGTTCTAAGGGGGAAGTTTATAGCAATACAATCCCACCTTAAGAAATAGGAAACATCTCGAGCAAACAACCTGACCCTGCACCTAAAGCAATTAGAGAAAGAAGAACAGAAGACCCCTACAGCTAGCAGAAGGAAAGAAATCATAAAGATCAGAACAGAAATCAATGAAAAAGAAATGAAGGAAACGATAGCAAAGATCAATAAAACTAAAAGCTGGTTCTTTGAGAAGGTAAACAAAATTGATAAACCATTAGCCAGACTCATCAAGAAAAAAAAGGGAGAAGACTCAAATCAATAGAATTAGAAATGAAAAAGGAGAAGTAAAAACTGACACTGCAGAAATACAAAGGGTCATGAGAGATTACTACAAGCAACTCTATGCCCATAAAATGGACAACCTGGAAGAAATGGACAAATTATTAGAAATGCACAACCTGCCAAGACTGAAGCGGGAAGAAATAGAAAATATGAATAGACCAATCACAAGCACTGAAATTGAAACTGTGATTAAAAATCTTCCAACAAACAAAAGCCCAGGACCAGATGGCTTCACAGGCGAATTCTATCAAACATTTAGAGAAGAGCTAACACCCATCCTTCTCAAACTCTTCCAAACAATTTCAGAGGAAGGAACACTCCCAAACTCATTCTATGAGGCCACCATCACCTTGATACCAAAACCAGGCAAGGATGTCACAAAGAAAGAAAACTACAGGCCAATATCACTGATGAACATAGATGCAAAAATCCTCAACAAAATACTAGCAAACAGAATCCAACAGCACATTAAAATGATCATACACCATGATCAAGTGGGGTTTATTCCAGGAATGCAAGGATTCTTCAATATATGCAAATCAATCAATGTGATACACCATATTAACAAGTTGAAGGAGAAAAACCATATGATCATCTCAATAGATGCAGAGAAAGCTTTCAACAAAATTCAACACCCATTTATGATAAAAACCCTGCAGAAAGTAGGCATAGAGGGAACTTTCCTCAACATAATAAAGGCCATATATGACAAACCCACAGCCAACATTGTCCTCAGTGGTGAAAAACTGAAACCATTTCCACTAAGATCAGGAACAAGACAAGGCTGCCCACTCTCACCACTCTTATTCAACATAGTTTTGGAAGTTTTAGCCACAGCAATCAGAGAAGAAAAGGAAATAAAAGGAATCCAAATTGGAAAAGAAGAAGTAAAGCTGTCACTGTTTGCAGATGACATGATACTATACATAGAGAATCCTAAAGATGCTACCAGAAAACTACTAGAGCTAATCAATGAATCTGGTAAAGTAGCAGGATACAAAATTAATGCACAGAAATCTCTGGCAATCCTGTACACTAATGATGAAAAATCTGAAAATGAAATCAAGAAAACACTCCCATTTACCACTGCAACAAAAAGAATAAAATATCTAGGAATAAACCTACCTAAGGAGACAAAAGACCTGTATGCAGAAAATTATAAGACACTGATGAAAGAAATTAAAGATGATACAAATAGATGGAGAGATATACCATGCTCCTGGATTGGAAAAATCAATATTGTGAAAATGACTCTACTACCCAAAGCAATCTACAGATTCAATGCAATCCCTATCAAACTACCACTGGCATTTTTCACAGAACTAGAACAAAAAATTTCAAAATTTGTTTGGAGAAACAAAAGACTCTGAATAGCCAAAGCAATCTTGAGAACGAAAAACGGAGCTGGAGGAATCAGGCTCCTTGACTTCAGACTATACTACAAAGCTACAGTAATCAAGACAGTGTGGTACTGGCACAAAAACAGAAAGATAGATCAATGGAACAGGATAGAAAGCCCAGAGATAAACCCATGCACATATGGTCAACTTATCTTTGATAAAGGAGGCAGGAATGTACAGTGGAGAAAGGACAGCCTCTTCAATAAGTGGTGCTGGGAAAACTGGACAGGGACATGTAAAAGGATGAGATTAGATCATTCCCTAACACCATACACAAAAAAAAGCTCAAAATGGATTAAAGACCTAAATGTAAGGCCAGAAACTATCAAACTCTTAGAGGAAAACATAGGCAGAACACTCTATGACATAAATCACAGCCAGATCCTTTTTGACCCACCGCCTAGAGAAATGGAAATAAAGACAAAAATAAACACATGGGACCTAATGAAACTTGAAACTTTTTGCACAGCAAAGGAAATCATAAAGAAGACCAAAAGACAACCCTCAGAATGGGAGAAAATATTTGCAAATGAAGCAACTGACAAAGGATTAATCTCCAAAATTTATAAACAGCTCATGCAGCTCAATAGCAAAAAAACAAACAACCCAATCCAAAAATGGGCAGAAGACTTAAATAGGCATTTCTCCAAAGAAGATATACAGACTGCCAACAAACACATGAAAGAATGCTCAACATCATTAATCATTAGAGAAATGCAAATCAAAACTACAATGAGATATCATCTCACACCAGTCAGAATGGCCATCATCAAGAAATCTAGAAACAATAAATGCTGGAGAGGGTGTGGAGAAAAGGGAACACTCTTGCACTGCTGGTGGGAATGTGAATTGGTACAGCCACTATGGAGAACAGTATGGAGATTCCTTAAAAAACTAAAAATAGAACTACCATATGATCCAGCAATCCCACTACTAGGCATATACCCTGAGAGAACCATAATTCAAAAAGAGACATGTAGCAAAATGTTCATTGCAGCTCTATTCACAATAGCCCGAAGCTGGAAACAACCTAAGTGTCCATCATCGGATGAATGGATAAAGAAGATGTGGCACATATATACAATGGAATATTACTCAGCCATAAAAAGAAACGAAACTGAGCTATTTGTAATGAGGTGGATAGACCTAGAGTCTGTCATACAGAGTGAAGTAAGTCAGAAAGAGAAAGACAAATACCGTATGCTAACACATATATATGGAATTAAAAAAAAATGTCATGAAGAACCTAGGGGTAAAACGGGAATAAAGACACAGACCTACTTGAGAATGGACCTGAGGATATGGGGAGGGGGAAGGGTAAGCTGTGACAAAGCGAAAGAGAGGCATGGACATACATACACTACCAAACGTAAGGTAGATAGATAGTGGGAAGCAGCCGCAGAGCACAGGGAGATCAGCTCGGTGCTTTGTGACCGCCTGGAGGGGTGGGATGGGGAGGGTGGGAGGGAGGGAGCTGCATGAGGGAAGGGATGTGGGAACAGATGTATATGTATGACTGATTCACTTTGTTATAAAGCAGAAACTAATAAAAAAAAAAAAAGAACACGTGATGGGGAAGAGAGAATCAGAAAGGACATAGGAACACCCCTGTCTGGCCTCAGTCTGCTGTTAACCAGCTGAGTGACATTGGGTAAGTCGATTCACCCATCTGGTTGCTCATGTGTGAAATTAGGAGTTGGACTGCATAGTTTTTATGATACCTCAAGCGCTAAATTTCACCATCCTCTTTGCCCCCCTTTTTTTTCCCCCAAAAGACAAAATCCTGGTTTGCTGTCTCTGATCTTGTTGCAGACTCGGACACCCCACAAACGGAAACCCAATATCAGAAGAAAACCCCCTTTTTCTTCTCTGTGAAGGAACTCCAGTTACCCACGGCAATTTAGATTTTTTGAATCACTGACAAAACTCGGTCACTCTTACTAAACACAATCAGAGCAGTATTAGTAATCAATATAATAAAAAGCTCATTTTGCCCAATTTGATGATGTGTGAATAAAAGTTGAAAGTTGAGTAATTGCTTTTCAGTGTGTCCTTCATCTGTGAGGCTCAAGCTTTGTATTATGTTTGGTATTGAAGATTAAAATTTTCTAAATTAAACACTGATGAAAATTTGATGATGATATTTTAATTTAGGCAAATAATTACTCCCTTTCCTTACGGCCACTTTTATATATTAAAATTCAGAAGGGAATTCACAATTCAGCTTACCATTACTCATTACTAATAGGACAAATGATCAGACTATACCCTTTAAATGAGTGGTACATCCTTATAGATTATTTATCTTCTAATTATGACAGAGAAATTATCCTCTGAGTTAATTGCAAAGAAGGAATTGATCCTTATGCAGTTAGGTTTCTGATGTTTATCAAGCCTGTTTTCCTGTCTTCCCAGCTTCTGATCTTCCAAAGATGTGTAATTATTTTGGGGGGAGGGGAAGCTGAAAGATATAAGTTGGATAGATCAATGCAACTGAATTATATCAAGGGGCTGAACCAGCAATTTAGAAGTGGTTTGCTGAATATAAGATAAAGTTTTCCCCTAGATGAATAAAGAGAGCTTTTAAAAATCAATGAGGTGAGGGCTTCCCTGGTGGCGCAGTGGTTGAGAGTCCGCCTCCCAATGCAGGGGACACGGGTTCGTGCCCCGGTCTGGGAGGATCCCACATGCCGCGGAGCGGCTGGGTCCGTGAGCCATGGGGGCTGAGCCTGCGCGTCCGGAGCCTGTGCTCCCCAATGGGAGAGGCTGCAACAGTGAGAGGCCCGAGTACCGCAAAAAAAAAAAAAAAAAAAAAATCAATGAGGTGGAAATGCTGGGTGATTAATGAAATTTGCATGATACTGAAAAAGATAATCTTAAATTATCTATTTATCTGGAAGCAAAAACAAGATGGCCAAGTAGTCACAGTATATCACTGACCGACCTTTCTATGGAAAGAGAACCAGGTTCCTTTTTACCTTCTGCTGTACACGCATAACTTGGAGATATTGCAGGTTCAGTTCCAGACCACCAGAACAAAGCAAGTCACATGAATTTTTTGGTTTCCCAGTGCATACAAAAGTTATGTTTACACTATACTGTAGTCTACTAAGTGTGCAATAGCATTACGTCTAAAGAAACTATGTATATACCTTAATTTAAAAATACTTTATGCTAAAACAATGCAAACCATCATCTGAGCCTTCAGTGAGTCATAATCCTTTTACCGTGGGAAGGCCTTGCCTCAAGGCTGATGGCTACTGACTGAGCAGGGCACTGTTTGCTGAAGGTTGGGGTGACTGTAGCAATTTCTTAAAGTAAGACAACAGTGAAATTTGTCCCATCGATTGACTTTTCCTTTCACAAACGACTTCTCTGTAGCGTACAGTGCTGTTCTGATAACGTTTTACCCACAGAACTTCTTTTAAAATTGGAGTCAATCCTCTCAAGTTCTGCCACTGCTTTATCAACTAAGTTTAGGTGATATTCTAAATCCTTTATTGTCATTTCAACAATCTTCACAGCATCTTCACCAGGAGTAGATTCCGTCACAAGAAACCACTTTCTGTGCTCATCCATAAAAAGCAACTCTTCATCCATTAAAGTTTTATAGTGAAATTGCAGCAATTTAGTCACATTTTCAAGCTCCACATCTAGTTCTCTTGCTGTTTCCACTATATCTGCAGTGACTTCCTCTACAGAAGTCTTGATCCCCTCAAAGTCATCCATGAGGGATGCAATCAACTTCTTCTGAACTCCTGTAAAGATTTATATTTTGAGCTTTTCCTGTGAATCACAAATGCTCTTGATGGCATCTAGAATGGTGAATCCTTTCTAGAAGGTTTTCAACTGACTTTGTCCAGATCCATCAGAGGAATCACTATCTATGGCAGCTTATAGCCTTATGAATGTACTTCTTAAATAATAACACTCGAAAGTCGACATTACTCCTTGACCTATGGGCTCCAAAATGGATGCTGTGTTAGCAGGCATGAACACAACATGAATCTCACTGTACTTCTTCAACAGAGCTCTTGGGTGACCAGGTGCATTGTCAGTGAGCAATAATACTTTGAAAGGAATCTTTTTTGCTGAGCAGTAGGTCTCAACAGTGGGCTTCAAATATGCAGGAAACCATGTTGTAAGCTGGTGTGCTGTCATCCAGATTTTGTTGTTCCATTTATAGCATAGGCAGAGAAGATTTAACACAATTCTTAAGGGCTCTAGGATTTTCACAATGGTAAATGAGCATTGGCTTCAATTTAAAGTGACCAACTGTGTTAACCTCTAACAAAAGAGTCAGGCTGTCCTTTGAAACTTTGAAACCAGGCATTGACTTTTCCTCTCTAGCTATGAAAGTCCTAGGTGGAGTCTTCTTCCAAGAGAAGGCTGTTTTGTTTACACCGAAAATCTGTTGCTTAGCGTAGCCACTTTCATTAACTATCTTAGCTGGATCTTCTGGATAACTTGCTGCAATTTCTACATCAGCACTTGCTGGTTCACCCTGCACTTTGATGTTATGAAGATGGTTTCTCTCCTTAAACCTCATGATCCAACCTCTGTGAGCTTCAGACTCTTCTTCTGCAGCTTCCTCACCTCTCTCAGCCTTCACAGAATTGAAGAGAGTCAGGGCCTTGCTCTGGATTAGACTTTGGTCTGTGGGAATGTTGTAGCTGGTGTGATCTTCCCTCCAGATCACTAAAACTTTCTCCATGTCAGCAATAAACTGTTTTGCTTTCTTTTTGTGTATTCACTGGGGTAACACTTTTAATTTCCTTTAAGAATTTTTCCTTTGCATTCACAACCTGGCTAACTGTTTGGTGCAAGAGGCCTAGCCTTTGGCCTGTCTCAGTTTTTGACATGCCTTCTGCACTGGGCTTAATCATTTCTAGCTTTTGATTTAAAGTGAAAGCCATGGGGCTTCCCTGGTGGCGCAGCGGTTGAGAGTCTGCCTGCCGATGCAGGGGACACGGGTTCGTGCCCCGGTCCGGGAAGATCCCACATGCCGCGGAGCGGCTGGGCTCATGAGCCATGGCCGCTGAACCTGTGCGTCCGGAGCCTGTGCTCCGCAACGGGAGAGGCCACAGCAGTGAGAGGCCCGCGTACCACACACACACACAAAAGTGAAAGACATGCAACTCTTCCTTTCACCTGAACATTTAGAGGCCATTGTAGGGTTATTAATTGGCCAAATCTCAATATTGTCATGTCTCAGGGAATAGGGAGGTCCCAGGGAAGGGAGCGAGATGGGACAGCAGCCTGTCAATGGAGCAGTCAGAACACACACATTTACTGAGAGCAATTAAGTCAGCTGTCTTATGTGGGCACAGTTCGTGGATCCCCAAAACAATTATATAATAGTAACACCGATGATAACTGATCACAGATCACCATGACAAATATAATAATAATGAAAAAGTTTGAAATATTTAGAGGAGTACCAATTTGTGACATAAAATTGTTGAATTTGTGACACAGAGGCACAAAGTGAGCAAATGCGTTTGGAAAAATGGTGCTGATAGACTTGCTCGAAGTAGGGTTGCCACAAACCTTCAATTTGTAAAAAAGAGAATATCTGCACACAGTAAAACAAGGTATGCCTGCATTTTTGAAGTGCTTCTTTGTTTTGTTTACCTCAGCACCTATGAATTTCTGAGTTCACTGATGTCTACGTTATTAACCCATCAATGTAGTTTGTTCATGCTCTCATGAGGTTATATTTATTACCTGCCAAACACCTGATTCTTCAAGCACGTACACTATCAATTACAGAACTCGCCTGTGTAAACGAGTGAAAAACAAGGCCATTTATTGTACTAGAAATTGGCAATGCAGAAAAAGGCTATGAAGTTGAACCAAGCTGGAGCCATCTGTCCCCAGGCTAAGGTATACAAATGACTTCATGATTTCAGTCCACAGTTCCAGGGACTACAGCACAGAAAACACGCATGAGGTAATCTTTAAATGGGAAACAGCCACAGACAATGACATTCTACTTGCTGCAATACAAGCAGCTTTAGTAACTGAGCTGAGAACACACACTATTCTGTTATCACTGGGCAGTATTACCTAGAAGACTCACATCAAGCTGAAGTGTAATTATCCTTTAATAAATGCATCACTGAGTTAAATGACAATGGTATTTTGGCTCTTCAATTAGAGTTTCCAAGATAGTCTAATTGGAGGGGTTCTGCCACTATAAATATATCTTCTACTCTATAGGGTATCTCCTTTTGGAGTGCTTAAATATTACTAGGGCCCAGTTCCATAAATACATGTTTTATATATGAACTGAATGAGAATCCATCAATTTACCTTCTGATTCTAGAATATATACCCTGGGAAAATTGCCCCATTTTTTATATACCATCGGTTACAAATAGAAATAATGTACATCTTTTACCTCTATTAATAATACACCTATTATCTCTATAATACAACAGTATTATAAGAGCATTGTATTATATGTAGTTAGTGTTCCACTGAACAAAATGTAATCTAAGATAGAAACTGTAACATCAAACTGTTTTATAATGGGACTGACTGTAATTTTGTCCCTGGAAAAACTAAGAGGACACCCAAGGAGAGGAAAATTACAGTTAGTTCAAACAGGAAGTAATCACAAACTGTCTAAATATAGGGAAAATGGGCATCTGTAACAAGCTCCAATAGTAACAGGAGGGAACTACAAGGAAAGATCAGCTGTACCATGGATTTCCTTAGTTTAGGATTACACTTATCTAAATGATACCACTTTAATAAGTGGTATAAAAAATAAACTGAATGCTGAGACAATTAAATTCCTAATATATTCTTTATCATGCAACAATATTCACTTAGCCAGCACCTGCTCTGTGCCTGGTCATATTCTAGGCACCAGGGATTTAGGAGTGAACAAAAAACCCCAGAAAATCACTGTTCCTGCACAAGTTATTTTCTGGTGGAGGAGACTGACAATAAACAAGATAAATAAACAAAAATATGTATGTTATATATGACGAAGGCTAAGGAGAGAAAATCCAGCAGGAAAAAGGATATGAAACATCAGAGGGTGTGATGGGGAGATGACACTGATAGAGTAGCTAGGGAAGGCTTCACTCAAGTGGGGACTTTTGAGTAAAAACTTGAAGGAAATCATTCTGTCACTGTAACTTTCACTTTTCTGTCTTGACTATGTTACCGTTTAGTTTCTACCTTTAGTTATATGTAAATAAAGTAAGCCAGTCACACAGAGGGGGAGAAAGCATGAATAAGGAGAGTCTTGGGACATCTAGCTTTTAACTGGTAATAGCTTTACCACTGCTTTCTAAATTTATCAGTCTGTGTGTCATTTTTGTGAATATTAAGTTGCATCCTCACGGGTGGTCCTGGCTAATTCCATTTACGACTTTGCTGAAAAGAGCACTGAAATGGGGGTGATGTGGTGGGGTGGGGGTGATAGTTACTGAGACCCAGATCTTCAGCAAGGCTGGCATTCTCTGCCAAGTTAGAGGATGAAAAGGAAAAAAAAAAAAAACCACTGCAGATAAATCCACTGTCCTACTGCATGGAACTGCTTCCTCATTTAAATTGACATGTTGTCAGCTGTCAACTAAAAACAGTGCGATTTTCTGTTTCAATCCTCTGCTGTAAAAAATGGCCACGATGATCACTGTACCAGGTTTTATGAAACTGAATATATAGAGAGGCAAGAATTTTAAAAGAAGAAACATCTTAGGAATGGAAGTAACTGATTTTATTTCTTAGGGTACCCACATCACAACATACTGTGATAACAGAAGACAACAACAAAGGGAGGAATATAAAAGTGAATTCATTGGAGACATCAGACTGGGAGTATAATCAGGATTCTGAAACTGTGTTTTTACACTGAAGATACTACATGATGAATACTTAATTCTTCAATACTGTGTGCTTGACCCTTATATCTAATCATTCAGGTCTTTAAAAAAAATCTGCTGTTCCTATACCACACATTCTCCTCGTACAATCACATATGTTGATCCAGACCCTTTATGACAATTTCCCATTTTATGTTTCAGAATAACCCAGGAGCAGATGACTTCATGCAGTGGTTGTTATTCCTGGGAAATACATAGGGGAATAATCTCTGTTAATCAAATGCTGCAAATACATGAGGGCAATGGTCAGAGTCACTTTTATTTTTAACTTATGGATTCCTGGGATTGACTCCAGACTTAATAAGACAGAACCTTTGGGGGGTTAGTGTACAGTTATATGTACTGTTAGCAAGCTCCCTGGGTGGTTCAGATCTAATGCAAGGTTAGAACTACTGCACCGAGGTAAGCTGCTGAAACCTACAAAACCTACAACACATAATGTGCCAAGTGAGGAATTCTACAGAAAAGCAGTTTGTCACCACCTACTTTAGCTGCTCTGCATGTTCCTACCTTTCTGTGAAGAATGGTGTTCGGGTTCTAAGTATCAATACTTCATGTGACTTGAAACGTAGGGGAGCAGAAAGTGAAACTTGGAAGATGATTTTACCCTTTATTTTAATAAAGATACTTTCTAGAATGGCAACCATATAGCATACGTATCTGAGACATGAAAGAAACACCTGATAGGACCAGTGATAATAGGCTTATTCTGCCCATTACAAAGACAGTTTTGTCTATCCTGAGCAGTTGCCCATACCAACGTTATTTTCCCCTTTCTTCCTTAGTGGTAGAACCCCAATTTTAAGTTGAGCACACTGTCTCCTGGAAAAACAAAGAGTCATGGGCTTCCCTGGTGGCGCAGTGGTTGAGAGTCCGTCTGCCGATGCAGGGGGACACGGGTTCGTTCCCCAGTCCGGGAAGACCCCACATGCCACAGAGCAGCTGGGCCCGTGAGCCATGGCCACTAAGCCTGCATGTCCGGAGCCTGTGCTCCGCAACGGGAGAGGCCACAACAGTCAGAGGCCCGCGTACCGCAAAAAAAAGAAAGAAAAAAAAAAGGAGACATTTCTAAGCCTTCTTGCAGCTAAGTATATAGCTCTGTGTCTCAGTTCTGGTCTATGAAGTAGAAATGGTGTGTGAGATGTCCATAGAGCCTCCTTAATGAGAGGTGACTCAGCTGGCAAGCAACTTTTTACCTGTTCACCCTTCCTTCTTCGGGGGAACTGTTTCATTGAAGTGATGGCTGGCATTCTAGCAGCCATTTTGTACCAGTAAGTAATCTTGAAGATGGAAGCTGTGTACTAGGGTACTGTAGCAGAAAGACAGACTATCCCTTTATCCTTAATGACATGATGGAGCCATCATATCAGACTGTAACTGCCTCCCTCCAGACTTTTTCTTATGTAAGCCACTATTATTATTAGCTATATGATCCAAAGCTAATCTTAACTAATATAATAAAGAGGAACACCAAGGGACTTACAAAGTCAGAGAGCGATTTCAGTGGTGTATAGTACCCATCCTGTGAATTTTTAATACACTGATATTGTTTCTAATATCCTTAAAAGTCAGGTTGCACATGTATAACTCTAAGCTTATAAAAAGATTTAATAGCATTTCAGCCTCGTGTGGAAGCAATATGGTAAAATAATTTACCTAATCTCTGTATACTGAAGAATAATTAGTGTAAGAAAAGATTAGAGTTGAAAGTGGAGAGCAGGAGATGAACTAGAGCGCCAGGTCCTAGGAAGAGTCATTGACACGTGCTGTCTTGTTGACCATGGCATAGGGGATAAAGAGGAAGTGAAGACGACCCCAAGATCTCTGGCTTGGTTGACTGCTGCAGATGGTGACGCCCATAAATAAGATGGGGAACGCCACAGGAGGAATAAAGGGGAAGGGAAGAAAACGAGTTTGGTTTTGACTTTGAAGAGCTTTTGAGATGCTTATGGGATACAAATGCAAAGTCCAGGAGAAAGTTAGAAAACAGTCTAGAAATCCAGGTTCACTTGTTATTCTGCTTTTAAAAAATATTTGATGATTCCACAGCAATTATTCAATGAAGCCCGAGCTCCCTACCATGATTTCAAGGTAATTTACCACCTGGCTTCAACCTACCTTTTCAGATTTATCTTTTAACATCTCTCTTTGCCCACAAGGCCCCACCAAACACAAATGAAAACCTTATGCTCAGGTCACATAAAACTGTTCATGGTTTTGCCCAAACAAGCTTCATAGAAGTTCATGCATATTTCTTCTGTAACATATATCCAACTTCGCTGCAAATATCTCTTTACCTGTCTGCATCCCACATGGGACAGAAGTATTTGAGGGCCTAGCCAACTATCCTGGATAGAGCATGTCGAAGAGATAAGCACTCTAATACTTGGTTAATTAACAGAGGCTCATGCGCCAAGCTTCCATGTTTTTGCTTACTCTGCTTTCCTTATCTGGGACATGGAAAGGAATCAGTGATGATCCCGAGTGGTCAGGGCTGCGTAAATAATACAGTGGTGCCTTTTATCTGGAGAGATCAGATCAGAAAAGGATAGAAAAAAATGTCCAACAGCTAGCAGGAGTAGGGGAGTTTTATATAAAGAAAACAAGAAACAAATGCACTCAAGTCTCATGACTTTTACCTCATGCAGCAAAAGACATCCAGAGTGCGGAATGGATAGCTCATGCTCAGTAAAGGAGGGCAGGAGTACAACAAGGGAGAAAGCACCGGGTTTCTTGAGAGGCAGGAGTGGGCTGGATCCAGAAAAGCGTGACAAGAATCCTTCCCAGGCCACCAGAACACGACAGCCACTTCACTTATAAACTAGCTCCATCAGCAGCAAATGGGTGTGTCACTCTCCTCGCTGGTCCTCAGCTGTGCTTCTAAACTTGACAAAGCTCATTGCTAGAGAAGGTCTCAGTTTTTCCTGCCTAAAGGTTTTCTACCTGCCACTAGGTCATCACAAACTCCACCATTTGTTAGACACAGCCAGTCCCAATCCAGATATATAAATTTCTTAGCTTCTCCAATTTGGAATAAAAAGGAAAAATAAAATAATGGCATGCTACAGTGTAGAAAACAGAGGAGCTTTATATGTCAAATGTGAAAGTTTCTGCCAGCTCTCTGTGACACATACTCTTATTTTTGCTGAGAAATTACAAAAATTATTGAACGTGTGTACATTCCTTTTAATTAGTGGGATGCCATACAATGTAAATGCAAGATTATGTCTTATTAGAACTATGAAGTACTGACCACATGAGAGCTGATTTGAGCTCTTGTGAAATAGTGTATTTATACTTTACACACACCTTTCATGTCTTTTATGCATGGCACTGGAATGTGGTTTTAGGAGACACTTAAAAGAGAAGAATCGGAAAAGAGAAACTCACAGCATCACTCATTCCTCACTCAAACTTAACCTGTGTCAGGGTGTTGGTTCTCAATGCAGCCTCATTATAAAGACACAAAATGAATATTATTTGATCCAGCAATCACCCTCCTTGGTATTTACTCAAATGAATTGAAAACTTACATCCACATAAAACCTGTACATGCAAGTTTATAGCAGCTTTATTCATAACTGCCAAAATGTGGAAGCAACCAAGGTATCAATGGTGAATGGATAAACTGTGGTACATCCATACAATGGAGTATCATTCAGTGATAAAAAAGAAATGAGCTATCAAGCCACAAAATGTGTGGGAGGAACCTTAAATGCATATTGCTAGGTGAAAGAAGCCAGTCTGAAAAGGCTACGTACTATAGTTTCCAACTCTAAGACATTCTGGAAAAGGCAAAACTATGGAGACAGTAAAAAGATGAGTGACGGCCAGGATTTGGGTGGTGGGGGGATGACTAGGCAGAGCACAGAGGACTTGTCAGGCAGGGAAACTCTTTGGTGTGACCCTGTAACAGTGAACACATGCCATCACATGGCTGTCAAAACCCACAGAATGCACAGCGCAAAGAGTGAACCCTGAAGTACACTATGGCTCACCGACTGTAACAAAAGTAACACACTAATGTAAAATGTTAAAAGGGGGGAAACTGGAGGGAGGAATAGGGAGTGGGTACAGGGGAACTCTGTACTTCCTGCTCAACTTTTCTCTAAACCTAAAATTCTTCAAAAAATAGGCAATTAGGGCTTCCCTGGTGGCACAGTGGTTGAGATTCTGCCTGCTGATGCAGGGGACACAGGTTCATGCCCGGGTCCGGGAGGATCCCACATGCCGCGGAGCGGCTGGGCCCGTGAGCCATGGCCGCTGAGCCTGCGCGTCCGGAGCCTGTGCTCCGCAATGGGAGAGGCCACAACAGTGAGAGGACCGCGTACCGCAAAAAAAATAAAATAAAAAATAGGCAATTAAATTTCTTTGAAAAGAGAACATTACCTTACAACCTTCAAGTCATTTAATAACTAATTCAGAACAGCACTTTGTCAACAGTTAGAGAAAGCAAGCAGCTTAGAAGATAATCTAGCATAATAATTCAGAGTACATATAACTTCTTGAGCAAGTGGCACGCTCTATTTCATTTCAGTGAGAATTTGTTGAGCAAGTACTGTATTCAGTGAGAATTTGTTGAGCAAGTCGGTCACTGTGATAGGTATGTGGCATATGGCAGTGAACACACAAAGATATCTGGCCTTGAAGAACGTAAGTTCTACTGTGTAGAGACAGACGATAAAATATAAACCAACAGAGCAAGTGAGAAGGGGATGAGTGCTAGAGGAAAAAAGAAAAAGGAGAGGGGATGAGGGGCATCAGGGTTACTAAGGTGGGGCTGGGGAGTAATTTCCTCCTCTGCTGAAGGGGATATAATAGTTCCCACCACCCGTGGGTGCTGTGGGTTCCAGGAGATCTCCCACGTAAGGTGCTTCAGTAGTGCTGGGCACACAGAAAGTGCTCAGTCAGCAAACGTGACCTCTTATTACTATGATTATGGCTAGGAAATGGCAGCAGGTTTTTGAATTACTTTTATCATACCCACCATATTTTATTTCCTGATTCTTTTTCTTGAATTGCTAGAGTAGAAGCAATTATCGTGGGAAGTCCAAAATTCAAACACTTCAGGAGAAACAAGCACTTGTTGAATTTGTGGTTGTTTACTAGTAAAAACCATCTTTTTATTAACCTTTCTTCTCACCTCCGCCAAGAAATATTCTATAATCACATGGACAGATCCTAGAAAAGATATTGGTAACTGTATTTGTGCAGACTGGCTGTATATAACGGAGTAAGTCAAAGCAACAGGGATGTATAAAAAGGCAGGCGCTCATTTGTTACATAGAAAGTCTGGAGCTAGGCCATCCAGGAGTGGTTTCATGGTTCCACAAAGTCATCAGGGACCTGGATTCCTTGTGGTTCACGGCTCTGCCACTCCTAGGGTGTGGGCCTAGTCTCTCCGGTCCAAGAAAGCTTCCAGAGCCATCACATCTATGTGGCAGGAAGCAGGAAGAGATAAGGAAGGTGCTCGAATTTTCCTTCAAAGAGACTTCCCAGAAGACACTTCCCACAGCACTTCTCACGCATGCTATTAACCAACACGTTGTCCTGGCCCCTGGTTGCAAGGGAGGGCAAGGGTTGTTCGGCTGGCAGCATTGCGTCCAGCTAGGATGCGAGGGGAATGGGGTCTCCGAGGTGACAGTGCCTTTTCAGAGGGGTGAAGCATAAGGGGTGCACCACTTCTGTGAATGGCTGGATGGAGCTCCCATGACTCCCACACGAAGGGAGAAGGATCCTTCCTCGCTACAGATTGTGCATTGTTGCAGAGAGCAAGTGCAATTTGGTGGTAGTTACTTGTTACTGTAAAGTAGACTTCTTTGTGTTGTGTGTGTGTGTGCGTGTGTGTTTGTGTGTGTGTTTGCTTTTTTTTTTTTTTTTCTTCGGTATACAGGCCTCTCACTGTTGTGGCCTCTCCCGTTGCCGAGCACAGGCTCCGGATGCGCAGGCTCAGTGGCCATGGCTCACGGGCCCAGCCGCTCCGTGGCATGTGGGATCCTCCCGGACCGGGGCACGAACCCGTGTCCCCTGCATCGGCAGGCAGACTCTCAACCACTGCGCCACCAGGGAAGCCCTGTTTGCTTTTTTTAAACCGACCCCAAATCTATCAAAGACAAAAAGATTCCAATAAATTTTAGGACTGAAGAAAGATTTAGAGATTTTTTAAAGTTAGCATTATATATGATACTACAAGAATACTTAAGCAAATTATGGTAAATCCACACACACAATGGTTTATTATGCAACTGTTGAAATAACATTGTCAAATATTATCTAAAGACATGGGGAAATACTTGTCATGTAATAAGTGAAATGGCAACATACAAGATAATGTCAACTATGCGACACATGTATATGAATTACAGTAAAGAAATCAACATAAATTAATTTTATACAGTTTCCAAAATCTCTACTTAGAAAATATGTTGAATTTTAAATTAGAGTTGTTTTCAAAAGTCTGTATTGCAGTAGCAGTTCTGAACTGCCAGACTGCCTTTGCATTTTCCTATGATCTTCTGCATTATTTTAAAACTATAATCCTTAATAGTATAGAATTTCAAAAGTCCAAAAGCTATGAATCACCAACGAACTAATAATGTACTTTAATAAGTACTATCTGGGCTTCCCTGGTGGCTCAGCCGTTGAGAGTCTGCCTGCCAATGCAGGGGACACAGGTTCGTGCCCTGGTCCGGGAAGATCCCACATGCTGCGGAGCAGCTGGGCCCGTGAGCCATGGCCGCTGAGCCTGCGTGTCCGGAGCCTGTGCTCCGCAACGGGAGAGGCCACAACAGTGAGAGGCCCACGTACCACAAAAAAAAAAAAAAGTACTATCACTTTTAACTTTGGGAAGAAGGGGGGAAAATACTCCTTAACTGTTCAGCTGGATGATGTGTGAAAGCATTGGTACAAATCAGTAGCTCAAAAGCATTGGGTTTTCAAAGAAGAAAACCACCCAGGGCTAAATAAATGTGAAACAATATCAACTTCCTAAAGATTTGAGCTGAAGCGGGTCCCATCTTTACCAGGAAACTCTTGTCTAACAATATGCTCCTTTTTCATCCAATTTCAGGCTTTCATTTATCACTGGGATAACATATATTTTTTTGGTCCCCAGCCTTATTTTGATAATTTTGTCTATCCCTGACCACTCTAGATGGCATATTTCAATCTTCATTTCAATCATTGTTAAGTATCTACTATGTGTCAGCCACACGTTTGACAGGAGGCTCCTGAGACTTGACAACATGTTCCCTGCCGTGTGGGAGCCTGGGCGAGGGGAGCCTGGCTCAGAGTCTAGCTTTCTTTCCAGGGTGTTTGCTCTACAGCTGCCCCTTTCAGGGGCTGCCTTGTAGCCAGCCTTTCACAAACTCTGCTCCTCCTTTTACAGCATCTCCTCCCCACCATTTCATTTACTATTTAACTGTACAACTGTACTGGCCAAAAGAAACCATTGCGTGGAATCCAGGAATCATTTAGCATAATATAAAACATAGCAAAATATGTTAAATGTATTGGCTCCAAAATGATTATTTACAGTTGTTAAGAAAAAGTATATTTTAATTAGCAAAAACAGAAACAAACAAACCGAAGTCAGGTTTTTAGGAATATGAGAAATTGTATATAATTTTTAAAAAATAGAGCATTGAATGGTACACCGAGACTCAAAGATCTCAGCCAAAAATAATTATTACTGAGAATTTAGTGATTGTAATGGTCTGTCCCGATGCGTTGCCAACTGTTTAACTAGAGAACAGAATATTCTTACTTAAAAGAAACATCAATACAACTGTAAGTCAATCAATTTGCATAAATCTTTTGGTAAAAATAATCTAAAAACTACATCCATTGATCCTTAGCAATATAATACAAAAAGATAGAAAAAAAAGAAGCCCAAAGGCACCGCCAATGTAACATTTTCCATGAAGCACAGCTGCATGTAGCATCCTATGCAGATATTTGTACTGCATCCCAGTGGGAAGCCCACAGTATTGATGCTTCTGTATCTTGTTACTTTCTGTATCTGGCTCTCTGTAGGGATTCTGGTTTTCAAAGGTGCTGGTGATTCTTAGCTAAATATCCCTGGTAACTTTACATTGCTGCCCTAAATGCACGCAAGAAAGACAAAATCTAATTCTAAACATGAGGAGTGAAAGTGTCAGGATTAAATTCGCTCCAGAGAAACAATAACCCTCTGAACTACTAATGAATAACTGGAAATACAAGCAGAAGATAAGAACTGTCAAGTGTCTTCCTGAAACCTTAAATGTGGAGAAAGGTTTTGTCAGAGATAAAAAATGGGGACCACTGTGCTCCTTTGCACTCGTTGCCCATAACTTGTAAATTACAGCCTGTCTACAAATCATGTATTTGGTACTTGGGAAATTATTTATAATTAATAGACTTCACAGTTCTCCAGCTGATAGTCTAGCAGGTAATCTTACATGCTTAACTGAAATGATTTCTTAATCTTCATTTCATTTAAAAACCATAATTAAGCACATCAATGATGGAAATTTCAAATAAGCATTTTTCTAGCATGTTCATTGTTTTGATACAACTATACTTGAATTTAATTTAGTTTCTCCTTTTCCCTTGTTTTCTTGAGTCACACCTGCATCCTCTCAGGACACAGATACCCCAGAACTGCTGATGCTAACAAGCAACCCAGATTGTTCTGACCACACAGGATCCTTGACCCCTACCCTCCATTCCAGATAGGAACCCCCTACAGATTTATTTAAACACACCATTCTTTGTTCTGTTACATGAAAATCAGGAGACATTTCTAATTATTATCCCTCTATGATTCAACATCAAATTTCAAGGGATCAAAGCATAGGACAGAGGTGGTCAATTTTGAAATTGCTTCAGGGTCAAATTTTTTTTTCCACCATGCAACAAAATTACCTATTAAAACAAAGACTGAGATGAATTTTTCTTTCAAAGGGCTTCAGAACCAAACTGAAGCAAAGAGGAAATAATGAAAAAGATAACGTGACAGTGACAGACTATGTGAAATCTTTAGAGAAAATGGACACCCAAAGATAATGATAGCATTGGTACTGTTTTACTCACAGAGGAGACATGCTATTCAAAGACTTCCTTTTTAATTCCTATGAATGTGTTTAAAAAGTCACAGATAGGGCTTCCCTGGTGGTGCAGTGGTTGAGAGTCCGCCTGCCGATGCAGGGCACACGGGTTCGTGCCCTGGTCCAGGAAGATCCCACATGCCGTGGAGCGGCTGGGCCCGTGAGCCATGGCCGCTGAGCCTGAGCGTCCGGAGCCTGTGCTCCACAGCGGGAGAGGACACAACAGTGAGAGGCCGCGTATCGCAAAAGAAATAAAAATTAAAAAATAAAAAAAAAGTCACAGATAGGGGTCAGGATGTATTATGAACAAATCTTTTCTTACCGTATGTTTGTTTTATATTTCTTTCAGAGGTTAGAACATAGTTTAAAAACATTTAGATAAACATTTTAAAATTTGTTTCAATCACACCTCTCAGAAGAAAAAAGAAAAGAAATGCCTTTAACAAGGCATTACTAGTTATAGGTGAAAACATCACCAGAGACCTTATAAAAAGGCAAGATTGCTAGAAAGTAGAGGGGAAAACTCATTAGATGATAGCTGGTCAAACAAGTGGTAACATAAAGAGGAGGGTCTCTCAAACCTCCTTTATTTGGGGTGGGGTAAGGGGAAGGGAGGAAGCGAGGTTCTAGATTCTCTTATCTGTAGAAGTCTTAGGGGCAGAAATCATAACCTGATTACAGTGTCCTCAGAACCCAACCCAGTGCCTCACACATAGAGGCTGTGCAACAGATGCGTTGAATGTTTTGCTGAGTGAATTTCCCAGCCAGCCATGTACAGACTTTCAGTTCTAGTCCACAGGTTGTCCATGTGCAGGGATAAGGACCTCCGTGCCCTCGCCGTTGTACTGGCAACAGAAAGCGTATGCTCACTTCAAGCAGAGCACTTCCACATTCTTATCCCATAATGGACTTTTCTCCTCCATTAAAATAGAACACAATCTGTTTTCTTGACTTTGTGTCACAATGCAAGACTCAAGTTCCATGTTGGCTCTTTTCTAGAATATTCTATACAAAGAAAATGGCATTCATTTCTTCATCTAAATGTTCTCTCATGTGGGTGATTGTCTTAATTATATGTTGAATGCTCACTCTGTGCTAATCACTGTGCCAGGCACCAGGGACATTATAATGAACAGGCCACAACGCAGGCAAAGAGTTCACAGCTCAGGTAATTTTTAGAAAAAACAGACAATATAGTAAGATAGTATTAGAATAACATTAGGTACCATGAGGAGTGATAACACTGCATACTTTGAAGAGATGGGAAATGGTGGTTGCGGGTTAGTATTAACCTTTCTTTTATTTCCATATCTTATGATAGTTTCTCTAGTTAAAATAAAAATTTTAAAGTAATGTGATCGATGACATATATTAGCTTGATTCTGTGATTTAAAATAATGCACATATATGCTACTTATGCATAAAATATCTTCCATATACACAAGAAGTACTGAAAAAACTAAGGGTAGGAGTTGGTGGGGTAGAGGGAAGGAGATTTTTCATTTTTATGCTCTTCTATACCATAAGAATGTTTTCCATACGGCATGTGTAATTTGAAGTTAAAAATGACTTTTAGGGCTTCCCTGGTGGCGCAGTAGTTGAGAGTCCACCTGCCGATGCAGGGGATACAGGTTCGTGCCCCGGTCCAGGAAGATCCCACATGCCGCGGAGCGGCTGGGCCCGTGAGCCATGGCCGCTGAGCCTGCACGTCCAGAGCCTGTGCTCCGCAACGGGAGAGGCCACAACAGTGAGAGGCCCGTGTACCGCAAAAAACAAAAACAAAAACAAAAACAAAAAAATGACTTTTAAACGTGAAATGAAATAAAAAGAAAAGATAGTGAGAGATTGAAGGCAAGGGTGACAAAACCATAATGACAAATCACAGGTGGGCTACAAACATGATTATTAGCTTTCTAGTGATCAGCCCAAAAAAGGTAAAGTTTATAATGTCCAGGAAATAAAAGCCAGTAATTTGCTCAGGGAGTTTACCTATTCTCATTATTGAGAACTGAGAGAAATTTCTCCTAGCAGTCCTCATGAGGAAGATACCATGTGACACAGAATATCCTGATAATATGCTCATAATATTCACAGTGACAGATTTCATAAAACTTCTGCTTATAATGACCCCCAACAGAAGCTGATGGCAACGCACCAAATGTAACTCACAAAAGCATTTCTGAAGGGGGCCAGTTCAGTCTAAAGGCTCTGGAACCAGATGGCCTGAGTTCAAATGACGGTCCCAGCACATAATTTTCTATAAGAACTTAGGCAAATTACTTGACTTTTCTGTGCCTCAGTTTCTTCATCTGCCCCATAGGGTTTTGTGAGGAATAAATGAATGAATACATACATAAATTTTAGCAAACAATCCGCACTAGCTATTTACATACACGTCCTTGAATTTTCTCTCACCTAAACCTTTAATAGGGCATTGAGCATGCCCAGTCCTGGGGACTGTGGTCCTTGCTGGCCATGTACAGGCTCCTTTGCCCCAGTAAAGTGTTCCCTCTTCTGCGGAGGGTCAGGAGCCCAGCACGGAGCAGAAGCCAGAGAGGACCACCTACAACCTGACATGAGTAAGGGAGTAATCGGGAACAAGGTCAGGTTATTTCTTAGAAAATATGATGAATACGTTTCAACACACTAAGATGAAGGCAGTAGAGGCCTCAAGGTTCTACTACATGGGACAGCTCAAATCTACTTCCCTGGGATCCCCTCTAGGACCCTAAAAGAGATAACTTGCTGCACAGAGTTGTGTATATTCTGTTTATATTATTAGTATTATTTATATTGAGTATAAACTATGGACTAGGCATTGCTCATTTAATTCTTATAATAAGGCTCTTAGGTAGGTCCAATTATCATCTGATTTTACAGGTAAGGAAACAGGCACAGAGAAAGTAACTTGCAACATGTCACCCATCTAATAAATGGCAGAACCAAGACTACATTCAGTCCAGCAGATTGGCTCAAGCCTACTCTCTTACCTGTGGCACTGTATTACACCACGCACTACACAGATCAAAGTTACAAAACATCCACCACATATAATATACAGCACAAGGAATATGGCCAATAATACTGTAATAACTTTGTATGGGGACAGATGGTTACTAGGCTTATCATGGTGATCATTTCATAATGTATGCCAATGTCAAATCACTATGTAGTATACGTGAAACTAACATAATAGTGTATGTCAACTACATTTCAATTAAAAACAACCCATAATCTAATCTACAACAAAGTCAAGTTTCACACATTTTTAGTTAGTTCTCCAACATAATAACTACCAATTGTTTTAAAATTCTTCCTATCTTTACAAAAAGATAGGACACAAACAATGAAGGTGCTTTTTATTGTGATAATTTATATCATGATCTTTTGCAGTGTATGAGGAACTCCTAGTGGGGGAAATAGTTATGGCAGCTCGGATTTTTTTTTTTTTTTTTTTTTTTGCCAAGCCTTGAACACCTCATCAGACAGATGGTTGTCCCAAAGATATCAGCCATTGGATGAGTCACTGCCTGAGACGTACCCCACACAGCTTACTCTTGAAAGAATGGTCCCAGCAATATGCACAGTATTTCCTATGTACTCACTAACCAAGTCAGAAAACCCCACTATTACGGATCCATTCCTTAATATCATCCATTTAGTTAAAAAAAAAAAGAAAGAAAGAAAGAAAGAAAGAGAGAGGAAAAGCCAATTGTCCTAGGAAGAGTAGTACAAACTATAATCAGCCACCGACACTCTGGTGTCAGAGGCTTCCTTAATGACAGTTGAAAGCAAGACCTTTCAGGAATTTTTTTTAAAAAAAGTATTAATAGAAGATTTAGTGAAGAAATGGGTGTCTACTTGCAGAGGCAATGGGTGCCTACTTGCATTTTTGGTCATCAAAAATTCTGCACTAATATTTTAGAAACAATCAAGATGTCTTCAAAATTCCAACACACTAATATACAAACTGTATTTCCCAGAAAGCCTGTTACTCTTAGAAAAAGCATAAATTTTTTCTTGCTGTTAATTCATGTGTCCTGTTTTTGGTTGGAAACATGTTCAGTGTCCTCAGGAGGCTAGGTATGGAGCCAATGCCGAGGAAAAGAAAGAAATAAGGGTGCAGAAAAGAGCGGCCAGATGACTCTTAAAGTAAATTGTTTAATTATTTTTCTCCAGTCAGCCCTGTTAAACATTCAGGAAAGCATACAGAAGGCAATCCTCCTCTTCTCCAATTGTTTTTCCCCTTTGTCCTCTATTTCACATACAGCAATTTGCTCTTTTTGAACACATCAGACAAACCATACCCTTTTGGGACTTTCACGTGGGTTACTGAAGTGATAAAATGAGAAAGTATTTACTCATCAAAAATTCCTTCTCCACTAAACATAAACATTGGTTTATGATACAGCTTGCCCACCATGGTGAAGTTCAGAATAGCCATTCTAGGGAAATTAGCAACCTGCCCACGCCCCTGCCAATGTCCTGACATTTCCATTTGGAAAGTACACTCAATTGCCTTAAGGATGAAGCATAAACTGAGACGTAGTGAAAGTGGTATAATGAGAATAATCCCAAATTCTCCTTCCATTATCTTAACCTATGAAATATAAATAGTATACAGATTTTTCTAAAAGTTCACAATACTATGATAAGCCATACAAGTATGTACAAATAAGTACTGTTACCTGTCCAGCAGCAAGTAAAACAGGTGACAGGTGAACCAGTTAGCACTGTGTGGTCAGAAGAAACTCTTGGAAATCTAGAAGTTTATCTTGGAATTTTGTCCCTTCAGTCTTATTTTCTGAACTTTGACTTTATGTACTCTTGACTTTTCTTTTGATTCTATATTTTATCAATTCTGAAAACTTAATGTTTATCCAGGTTGAGACAGGCTTTTTTTTTTTAATGTGTAAATAATCATAGGTCTAGGTCTTTCACCTGCTTCAAAACAAGGAAAAACCCAAAGCCAGAGGAGTTCAGGATCTATCATGCAAACACACTATCCAGAATCCCAAACTCCTGAGAACATTCTTTGTTGGCAACTCCCGAATGTGCATTTATTATACATATTTCTTGTTTTGCTCACAAGTCAATTTAGGATGAGTGCTATCATCACCTTTGGGTCAATGACTGCTTTGGAATAAGAGGCTGCTACCATCAAAGCTCTCTTTCTAACCCTTGAGAATCTATTTGGGAGGAAAGCTCTATCAACCTCGAGAAGACTAACACTCAACATGAAGCCCACAAGCACGTTGGTGCTTTTCTCTTGGAGGCCAAAATGCACACTGTCCTTATGATTAAGGATATGTACGTACATGGTTGTGGTCTAGCAGCATGTAACACCCAACTTAGGACAGGCAGGCTTAGGTTAAAACCCTGGTTGTGCCTAGATGCTTGAAGAAGGGACCTTGGTCATATTAATCTCCCTGGCCCTCAGATGCTTCATCTACCACAGAGTTCTTGAGATTATCAATAAGAATAATTCTCTGTGCTTCATAAAAATAAGTGTGTCCTATAAAAGCATGAGCTAAGCATTGGGATTATTACTTATCTTCAAGTAACAGGACTTGAAATGTCATGACATAAAATAGACTTTCACATGAAATTCCACCACTCACTGATGGCCAGAGCATACTCAGAGCTGATTTTGCACTGGTGTGGCCACCATGATTCATCCATATGCTTCTATATGTCTTGCCTTCTGAGTTACAGCATACATTTTAAAAACGTGTAGCCAAGTCACAGACCTTCAAGACAAACAGCACCTATAACCGTGACTTTGACAACACCTTATTCCAGTGACTAAAAACAAAATTCAATTAAATCATTTTATATGATATTTCATATGATATTATTATATCAACTTGTAATTTCTTTCCCTAGGCTCCAGTGTTTTTGATTCCCGAGATGCATGAAGAATCTGAGTTTATGAGTGTAAATGCTTAGTAATTTAAAACCAAAGGTTTACAACTTTAAAATTCATAGGAAGATATGTTGAGACAGATCCATTATATAATGGCTAATACTGAGAATCATCTCTTCCCAGTGACTTTTCTTTCCAACATTAACACAGTGCCAAAAGGGCCATCTGACAACCATTTCCAAGCAGATGACTTTCTAACTATTTATTAAAGAGAACTATTTTCCAGGTCCCGAGGCCTATTGCTAAGACAGGGATTTGTAAGTTCCAATTCGTTTACTGGTTCTGGCAGAATTTTACTGTCACAGCTGTTAGCTTTGCTGGCTGTGACACCACTTCTCTGTTGTAGTAGTCCACAGAAGAGATGTCCTGGACTAGTAATACAAACTACGGGAACCAAACAACAGTGATGAAGATTTAAACATGTAACAGATAATTGAAAACAATAACTCACAAATATTTAAGATAATTAAACTAGTGTAGCACACCACAAAAGGTCCTCAGGCCATGTAATTTTAGGACAAGGTTTTTCAGTCTTCTCTTCCAAAGGAGAACTATAATCCTTCTTTGTATTGCAGGGAAAAAATTCCATCTGCATATGAACATCCTTGTTTTATAACTAGCCCCCTGATGCGATCTAGATGGCCATTAACTGTATCAGATCCATCCAGTTGAAAAAGGTCCCCCATAGACTTCCGGGTAAGATGGCGGAAGAGTAAGACGCGGAGATCACCTTCCTCCCCACGGATACACCAGAAATACAGCTACACGTGGAACAACTCTTACAGAACACCTACTGAATGCTGGCAGAAGACCCCAGACCTCCCAAAAGGCAAGAAACTCCCCACATACCTGGGTAGGGCAAAGCGGAGAGATTCCCGCACAGAAGTTCGGTGCCGAGCGGCACTCACCAGCCCGAGAGGCTTGTCTGCTCGCCCACCAGGGCAGGCGGCGCTGGAAGCTGAGGCTCGGGCTTCAGTCAGAGCGCAGGGAGAGGACTGGGGCTGGCGGCGAGAACTCAGCCTGAAGGGGGCTAATGTGCCACAGCTAGCGGGCAGGGAGTCCGGGAAAACTCTGGAGCTGCCGAAGAGGCAAGAGACTTTTTCTTCCCTCTTGGTTTCCTGGTGCGCGAGGAGAGGGGATTAAGAGCGCTGCTTGAAGGGGCTCCACAGACGGGCGCGAGTCACGACTGAAAGCGCGGAGCCCAGTGACGGGCGTGGGACGCTGGGGCTGCTGCTGCCGCCGCCAGGAGGCCTGTGTGCGAGCGCAGGTCACTGTCCACACCGCCCTTCCGGGAGCCTGTGCAGCCCGCCACTGCCGGGGTCCCGGGATGCAGGGGCGGCTTCCCTGGGAGAACGCACGGTGCGCCTCGGGCTGGTGCAACGTCACGCCGAACTCTACCGCTGCAGGCTCGCCCCGCACTCCGTGCCCCTCCCTCCCGCCCGGCCTGAGTGAGCCAGAGTCCCCGAAGAGGCTGCTCCTTTAACCCTGTCCTGTCTGAGCGAAGAACAGACGCCCTCCGGCGACCAACACGCAGAGGCGGGGCCAAATCCAAAGCTGAGACCCAGGAGCTGTGAGAACAAAGAAGAGAAAGGGAAACCTCTCCCAGCAGCCTCAGAAGCAGCAGATTAAAGCTCCACAATCAACTTGATGTACCCTGCATCTGTGGAATACATGAATAGACAACAAATCATCCCAAATTGAGGAGCCAGGAGTCAGTGCTGTGCCTCTGAGGTGGGAGAGCCAACTTCAGGACACTGGTCCACAAGAGACCTCCCAGCTCCACATAATATCAAACGGCGAAAATCTTCCAGAGATCTCCATCTCAACACCAGCACCCAGCTTCACTCAACGACCAGCAAGCTACAGTGCTGGACACCCTATGCCAAACAACTAGCAAGACAGGAACACAACGCCACCCATTAGCAGAGAGGCGGCCTAAAATCATAAAAAGTCCACAGACACCCCAAAACACACCACCAGACGTGGACCTGCCCACCAGAAAGACAAGATCCAGCCTCATCCACCAGAACACAGGCACTAGTCCCCTCCACCAGGAAGCCTACACAACCCACTAAACCAACCTTAGCCACTGGGGACAGACACCAAAAACAACAGGAACTACGAACCTGCAGCCTGCAAAAAGGAGACCCCAAACATAGTAACATAAGCAAAATGAGAAGACAGAAAAACACACAGCAGGAGAAGGAGCAAGATAAAAACCCACCAGACCTAACAAATGAAGAGGTAATAGGCAGTCTACCTGAAAAAGAATTCAGAATAATGATGGTAAAGATGATCCAAGATTCTATTTCCCAGATCCAAAATCTTGGAAATAGAATAGACAACATGCAAGAAACAGTTAACAAGGACCTAAAAGAACTAAAGATGAATCAAGCATCGATTAAAAACACAATAAATGAAATGAAAAATACTCTAGATGGGATCAATAGCAGAATAACTGAGGCAGAAGAACGGATAAGTGAGGTGGAAGATAAAATAGTGGAAATAACTGCTGCAGAGCAAAATAAAGAAAAAAGAATGAAAAGAACAGAGGACAGTCTCAGAGACCTCTGGGACAACATTAAACGCACCAACATTCGAATTATAGGGGTTCCAGAAGAAGAAGAGAAAAAGAAAGGGACTGAGAAAATATTTGAAGAGATTATAGTTGAAAACTTCCCTAATATGGGAAAGGAAATAGTTAATCAAGTCCAGGAGGCACAGAGAGTCCCATACAGAATAAATCCAAGGAGAAATACGCCAAGACACATATTAATCAAACTGTCAAAAATTAAACACAAAGAAATCATATTAAAAGCAGCAAGGCAAAAACAACAAATAACACACAAGGGAATCCCCATCAGGATAACAGCTGATCTCTCAGCAGAAACTCTACAAGCCAGAAGGGAGTGGCAGGACATAATTAAAGTGATGAAAGAGAAAAACCTGCAACCAAGATTACTCTACCCAGCAAGGATCTCATTCAGATTTGATGGAGAAATTAAAACGTTTACAGAGAAGCAAAAGCTGAGAGAGTTCAGCACCACAAAACCAGCTTTACAACAAATGCTAAAGGAACTTCTCTAGGCAAGAAACACAACAGAAGGAAAAGACCTACAATAACGAACCCAAAACAATTAAGAAAATGGGAATAGGAACATACATATCGATAATTACCTTAAATGTAAATGGACTAAATGCTCCCACTAAAAGACACAGATTGGCTGAATGGATACAAAAACAAGACCCATATATATGCTGTCTACAAGAGACCCACTTCAGATCTAGAGACACATACAGACTGAAAGTAAGGGGATGGAAAAAGATATTCCATGCAAATGGAAACCAAAAGAAAGCTGGAGTAGCAATTCTCATATCAGACAAAATAGACTTTAAAATAAAGACTACTAGAAGAGACAAAGAAGGACACTACATAATGATCAAGGGATCGATCCAAGAAGAAGATATAACAATTGTAAATATTTATGCACCCAAAATAGGAGCACCTCATTACATAAGGCAAATACTAACAGCCATAAAAGGAGAAATCGACAGTAACACAATCATAGTAGGGGACTTTAACACCCCACTTTCACGAATGGACAGATCTTCCAAAATGAAAATAAATAAGGAAACACAAGCTTTAAATGATACATTAAACAAGATGGACTTAATTGATATTTATAGGACATTCCATCCGAAAACAACAGAATACACATTTTTCTCAAGTGCTCATGGAACATTCTCCAGGATAGATCATATCTTGGGTCACAAATCAAGCCTTGGTAAATTTAAGAAAATTGAAATTGTATCAAGTATCTTTTCCGACCACAATGCTATGAGACTAGATATCAATTACAGGAAAAGAGCTGTAAAAAATACAAACACATGGAGGCTAAACAATACACTACTTAATAACGAAGTGATCACTGAAGAAATCAAAGAGGAAATTAAAAAATACCTAGAAACAAATGACAATGGAGACACGACGACCCAAAACCTATGGGATGCAGCAAAAGCACTTCTAAGAGGGAAGTTTATAGCAATACAATCCCACCTTAAGAAACAGGAAACATCTCGAATAAGCAACCTAACCTTGCACCTAAAGCAATTAGAGAAAGAAGAACAAAAACATCCCAAAGTTAGCAGAAGGAAAGAAATCATAAAAATCAGATCAGAAATCAATGAAAAAGAAATGAAGGAAACGATAGCAAAGATCAATAAAACTAAAAGCTGGTTCTTTGAGAAGATAAACAAAATTGATAAACCATTAGCCAGACTCATCAAGAAAAGAAGGGAGAAGACTCAAATCAATAGAATTAGAAATGAAAAAGGAGAAGTAACAACTGACACTGCAGAAATACAAAAGATCATGAGAGATTACTATAAGCAACTCTATGCCCATAAAATGGACAACCTGGAAGAGATGGACAAATTCTTAGAAATGCACAACCTGCCAAGACTGAATCAGGAAGAAATAGAAAATATGAATAGACCAATCACAAGCACTGAAATTGAAACTGTGATTAAAAATCTTCCATCAAACAAAAGCCCAGGACCAGATGGCTTCACAGGAGAATTCTATCAAACATTTAGAGAAGAGCTAACACCCATCCTTCTCAAACTCTTCCAAACAATATCAGAGGAAGGAACACTCCCAAACTCATTCTACGAGGCCACCATCACCTTGATACCAAAACCAGGCAAGGATGTCACAAAGAAAGAAAACTACAGGCCAATATCACTGATGAACATAGATGCAAAAATCCTCAACAAAATACTAGCAAACAGAATCCAACAGCACATTAAAAGGATCATACACCATGATCAAGTGGGGTTTATTCCAGGAATGCAAGGATTCTTCAATATACGCAAATCAATCAATGTGATACACCATATTAACAAGTTGAAGGAGAAAAACCATATGATCATCTCAATAGATGCAGAGAAAGCTTTCAACAAAATTCAACACCCATTTATGATAAAAACCCTGCAGAAAGTAGGCATAGAGGGAACTTTCCTCAACATAATAAAGGCCATATATGACAAACCCACAGCCAACATTGTCCTCAGTGGTGAAAAACTGAAACCATTTCCACTAAGATCAGGAAGAAGACAAGGCTGCCCACTCTCACCACTCTTATTCAACATAGTTTTGGAAGTTTTAGCCACAGCAATCAGAGAAGAAAAGGAAATAAAAGGAATCCAAATTGGAAAAGAAGAAGTAAAGCTGTCACTGTTTGCAGATGACATGATAATATACATAGAGAATCCTAAAGATGCTACCGAAAAACTACTAGAGCTAATCAATGAATTTGGTAAAGTAGCAGGATACAAAATTAATGTACAGAAATCTCTGGCATTCCTATACACTAATGATGAAAAATCTGAAAATGAAATCAAGAAAACACTCCCATTTACCACTGCAACAAAAAGAATAAAATATCTAGGAATAAACCTACCTAAGGAGACAAAAGACCTGTATGCAGAAAATTATAAGACACTGATGAAAGAAATTAAAGATGATACAAATAGATGGAGAGATATACCATGCTCCTGGATTGGAAAAATCAATATTGTGAAAATGACTCTACTACCCAAAGCAATCTACAGATTCAATGCAATCCCTATCAAACTACCACTGGCATTTTTCACAGAACTAGAACAAAAAATTTCAAAATTTGTTTGGAAAAACAAAAGGCCCCGAATAGCCAAAGCAATCTTGAGAACGAAAAACGGAGCTGGAGGAATCAGGCTCCCTGACTTCAGACTATACTACAAAGCTACAGTAATCAAGACAGTGTGGTACTGGCATAAAAACAGAAAGATAGATCAGTGGATCAGGATAGAAAGCCCAGAGATAAACCCACGCACATATGGCCAACTTATCTTTGATAAAGGAGGCAGGAATGTACAGTGGAGAAAGGACAGCCTCTTCAATAAGTGGTGCTGGGAAAACTGGACAGGGACATGTAAAAGTTTGAGATTAGATCATTCCCTAACACCATACACAAAAATAAGCTCAAAATGGATTAAAGACTTAAATGTAAGGCCAGAAACTATCAAACTCTTAGAGGAAAACATAGGTAGAACACTCTATGACATAAATCACAGCAAGATCCTTTTGGACCCACCTCCTAGAGAAATGGAAATAAAAACAAAGATAAACAAATGGGACCTAATGAAACTTCAAAGCTTTTGCACAGCAAAGGAAACCATAAACAAGACCAAAAGACAACCCTCAGAATGGGAGAAAATATTTGCAAATGAAGCAACTGACAAAGGATTAATCTCCAAAATTTATAAACAGCTCGTGCAGCTCAATAGCAAAAAAACAAACAACCCAATCCAAAAATGGGCAGAAGACTTAAATAGGCATTTCTCCAAAGAAGATATACAGACTGCCAACAAACACATGAAAGAATGCTCAACATCATTAATCATTAGAGAAATGCAAATCAAAACTACAATGAGATATCATCTCACACCACTCAGAATGGCCATCATCAAGAAATCTAGAAACAATAAATGCTGGAGAGGGTGTGGAGAAAAGGGAACACTCTTGCACTGCTGGTGGGAATATGAATTGGTACAGCCACTATGGAGAACAGTATGGAGATTCCTTAAAAAACTAAAAATAGAACTACCATATGACCCAGCAATCCCACTACTAGGCATATACCGTGAGAAAACCATAATTCAAAAAGAGACATGTAGCAAAATGTTCATTGCAGCTCTATTCACAATAGCCCGGAGCTGGAAACAACCTAAGTGTCCATCATCGGATGAATGGATAAAGAAGATGTGGCACATATATACAATGGAATATTACTCAGCCATAAAAAGAAACGAAACTGAGCTATTTGTAATGAGGTGGATAGACCTAGAGTCTGTCATACAGAGTGAAGTAAGTCAGAAAGAGAAAGACAAATACCGTATGCTAACACATATATACGGAATTTAAAAAAAAAAATGTCATGAAGAACCTAGGGGTAAAACGGGAATAAAGACACAGACCTACTTGAGAATGGACTTGTGGATATGGGGAGGGGGAAGTGTAAGCTGTGACAAAGCGAAAGAGAGGCATGGACATATATACACTACCAAACGTAAGGTAGATAGATAGTGGGAAGCAGCCGCAGAGCACAGGGAGATCAGCTCGGTGCTTTGTGACTGCCTGGAGGGGTGGGATGGGGAGGGTGGGAGGGAGGGAGATGCATGAGGGGAGGGATGTGGGAACAGATGTATATGTATGACTGATTCACTTTGTTATAAAGCAGAAACTAATTTAAAAAAATAAAATTAAATTTAAAAAAAAAAAAAAAAAAGAAAAAGGTCCCCCATCAATAAAAGTGGAGCAGCCATTGGAAATGGTGGCTGTGGTGAGACTGCTGGGGTGCAGCCTGGCACTTAAATCTCTCCCCTTCAGGGTTTCATTAGGAAAACAGTCATTTACAAACAGAATATTTAGTATATTCCATTGTTCTCCCAAGAGACTGGCAAACCTTTAAATAATTTTCTTTAAAAACGTTCTTTCACTTGTTTTATTTTAGATTCCACATAGAAGTGAAATCATATGGTATTTGTCTCTCTCTGTCTGACTTGTTTCCTTTAGCATAATCCCCTCTAGGGCCATACGTGTTGTTGAAAATGGAAAGATTTCATTCTTTTTTATAGCTGAGTAATATTCTCCGTGTGTGTGTGGGTGTGTGTGTGTGCGCATGTGTGCACCACATCTTCTTGATCCATTCATCTATCAATGGGCACTTAGGTTGCTTCTATATCTTGGCTATTGTGAAGAATGCTGCAGTGAACATATGGACATAGGTGTGCATATATCTTTTCAAATTAGTGTTTTAGTTCTCTTTGGGAAAATATCCAGAAGTGGAATTGCTGGATTGTATGGTAAGGTAGTTATAGCTTTAGTTTTTTGAGGAACCTCCATACTGCTTTCCACAGTGGCTCCTCCTATGTATACTCCCACCAACAGTGTAAAAGGGTTTCCCTTTCTCCACATCCTTGCCAATACTTGTTATTTGTTGTTTTGATGAAAGCCATTTTGCCAGATATGAGGTGATATCTCATTGTGGTTTTGATTTGCATTTCCCTGGTGATTAGTGATGTTGAGCATCTTTTCATGTGTCTGCCATCTGTATGTCTTCCTTGGAAAAATGTCTATGTAGGTCCTCTGCCCTTTTTTTTTTTTTTTTTTTTTTTTTGCGGTACGCGGGCCTCTCACTGTTGTGGCCTCTCTTCTTGCAGAGCACAGGCTCCGGACGCGCAGGCTCAGCGGCCATGGCTCACAGGCCTAGCCGCTCCACGGCATGTGGGATCTTCCCGGACCGGGGCACGAACCCGTGTCCCCTGCATCGGCAGGCGGACTCCGAACCACTGCGCCACCATGAAAGCCTCTCTGCCCATTTATTAATTGGTCTTTTTTTTTTTTGATGTTAAGTTGTATGGATTTTTTGTATATTTTGGATATTAACCTCTTATCAGATACATCATTTGCAAATTTCTTCTGCCATTTAGTAGGCAGCCTTTTTGTTTTGTTGATAGTTTCCTTATAGAAACAAAGTCATAGATACAGAGAACAAACAGGTAGTTGCCAGAGGGGAGGGGGATGGGAGAATGAGTGAAATAGGTGAGGAAAATAAAGAGGTACAAATTTGCAGTTACAAAATAAATGAGTCACAGGGATGAAATGTACAATGTGGGGAATATAGTCAATAATAATGTAATACCTTTGTATGGTGACAGATGGTAACTAGACTTATAATGGTGACCATTTTGTAATGTACAGAAATACTGAGTCACTATGTTGTGTACCAAGAACACAGTGTTTGTTGTAAGCCAATTAAACAAATAAAGAAACAAACTCACAGAAAAAGAGATCAGATCTATGGTTACCAGAGGTAGGAGGCAGGGGGAGGGGAAACTGGATGAAGGTGGTCAAAAGGTACAAACTTCCAGTTATAAGGTCAATAAGTACTAGGGATGTGATGTACAACATGATTAATATAATTAATACTGCAGTATGTTTTATATGAACGTTGTTAAGAGAGTAAACCCTAAGAGTTCTCATCACAAGGAAGAAAATATTTTCTTCTTCCTGTATTTTGTATCTATATGAGATGGTGGATGTTCACTGACCTGACTGTAGTGATCATTTCATGATGTATGTAAGTCAAATCATTATGTAGTATGCCTTAAACTTATAGGGTGCTGTATGTCACTTACATCTCAATAGAATTGGAAGGAAAAAACGTTCTTTCATATTTACCTTACTTTCAATGACCTGATTACGCTACTGCCTAGTTTACCTTTAAAGAAGCCAGACTTTGTGCTCATGTTATTCACTCCATGTATCTAAATACACTACACATATAAAGGCTGAGGGTTGGACACAGATGTCTATGGATATTGTCAATATCAAATGGAAAAAGAGAACACAGGTAACTGGTCACAGAATTAAAACAGGGATCCAAGTTATCTTTCCCACATGATTTTTCATTTACTCTTGCAAGGAATGAAACTGAATGAATGTGAAACAGTGTGTGTCCGTGTGTTGGTGAGACAGATCAAGAGGAAGAGTATGATTCCCTCAAGACAGTCTCATTTGGCTCCCTAAGTGCTTAATGTGAGGGGATGAGGGAAGAGCCAGAGTTCCCAGGATATTTTTGTCATTGCTTATGTAACAATAAATTGGTTTTTAGTTTATTTATTTATTCACTTATTGGTAGCCTCACATTATTTTACCTATTTGTAAATGTCTGATTAAACTTGAATTACAACTAATACAAGGATGGCTTAAAAAACAAAGAGCAATTCATTATTTTTTTTCCTTTTTTTAACACCCCACCCTGTTTATTTAGCAGATAAGGACTCAGAACTTAGAGACCATTAACGTATTATGCGGTTTACTGAACATGCTTGAGTTTCCTTTGAAAGCAAAGGATCAGAGCTGAGATAACGACCACATGACTTAATCCGTATGCTCAAGCAATAAATTAGTAACTAAATTAACATTTAGCCCTTGATATTAACTAGTTATTCATAAATTTGCTCCTTTTATTAGCTGGTAGTCCATTTTTAGAGGTAACATTTTGATTATCAATGTGAGCAGAGGCAAAAATTCAGAGGTCAACTGGCCTCCAAGAGTGAAAATTTTCAAATTAATGAAGTTTCTGGCCACAGATCTACCAGCAACCCTAATGACTAGTTTCTATGAACCGAGTTCTCTTATCTGATTAGTATCATTCCTGGCTGTCAGCAAATGCAATCGCAATTTACAGTCACTTAACAACCATTTTTTAACAGGTCTCACTCAAGGGCGAATGATATGAGGATTATCATGAAGCTGCAGAAAAACAAAGTGAGATAACTATGAAAAGGGGATTTGTAAACAATATACTGCACAGAACTGATTTACCAGCTAATAAATTATCAGTCTCTATAGTAGCAGGGCCTTGTTTTATGAACTGCCTGATAACTGGGGTAGCAGCCATTCTTTCAAAAGACCCATATTTGGAAACAGGACCAGGGCTTAGACGTGTTAGACCTGCCTCAAATCGAAGTCACTTTAAAAACCCTAATTAAGTGATTTGCTTCCTTCTTCTCCTTAATTCACAGAACTAATTTATCATTGTTCCAAACGTTATGGAGGCTATAGTTAACATGAGCATAAATGATCACTTTGGAAGAGAAACGTTGTTTGGCCCTAACACATTATCCCTAAGAGGAGGAAGAGAAAGTGCTACCTTAATAGGACATGAAAACCTAAGTAAAAATAGGGCTGGGACTGCCATACAAAACTGCATCCCTGTAACAGGCATCACTGTAAAACATCACAAGTCCACTTTTCTTTAGTCATCTCAGTACTGCTATATGTAAGTTAGTTACCAAGTCTAATGATTATCATTTAAGAAAAATTACAGCACAGATGAAGCACTTGCTTCCCAAGAAGACCTCTTCATTCCTTTACAAATAGAAACTTTTTCTCCCCAGTATCCCCATTTCCCTTTATCTCTCCACCCAATCTCCTCAAGCTACTCCTCACTCCTGCCCACTCCCACTCTGCCTAGTCCACAGGATTGCCACAGTCCTAAAAGCAGAAGGAAGATTTTTACCTCTGTGTTGTTCAAGAAGATGATACTGATTAAAAATGAGATATGTGGAAATGCGTAACTGTTGGTGCTTTTACAAAGATGCTTTTATTCGATAGCAGGAAGAACAAAAATGCATATTCACAACTGTACAGAAATCCTGTGAAAAAGACTGACAAAATAATTGAAGGGCCACATTAATGCCCATGTAGTGGCCAACGGCAAGTAGAATCCACAAACTGTGGAAGTCAGATAAAGTAGAGAAAAGCAACCAGATACTGCTTCTGGAATGTCATAAATAGATAAAGGGAAAAAGGGTACTTTAAATCGCCCCAGCATCTCTCTGTGAATTAATTTGGTGGTGATTTAAGTGCTTCAGGAGTCAGGCTATTTCATTTAAAGACGGCATTGATATTTGTTGGTAGGGCCAAAGACGTACAAAGAAACTGATGAGCCATTCTCACTGCTCAGAGCAGGAGGGAAGGCTGTAGGAATCAAGTAATAAACTCTGTTAATGATTTGGTGGTGAATGGACATACACGATGACAGGGTGGAGGGCACGCTTCCCCCTGGCTCTCTACTGGGACTACCACACTCCTTGTCATTTGTGGTTCCTGTCCCTCCCCTGCTCACACCAACTCCAATGCCTGCAGGAAAGAAAATGGAAAATCGCGATATACTGTATCCTACCCAAATGGACAGACATTTCTTTGGCTTTTACCATCTATTCCCCTAATGTCTGAATTAAACCTGGAGCAAGTAAACAACCACAGATAAAATATTAGTATGGAGAACAGCAGCTCCTTTTTTAAAAGTTAAAGAATGTTCACAGTCCTATTTCTTTTTTCCCTTCTCTATTTTTGAAATGTCTCATTTCTCAATAACCTTACTTAACATAGCCATCAGTTTAATCTCATTGACCTCACAGACAAATAGCAGATCTGGTTCAACAACTATTTATTGAGACTGTATTTTCAGAAACTGACCTTTGGTGCTTACAATAAGGTTGGGGAAGGACATTGGTAGCCATGTGACAAGTGCAGCAATCAAGCTCTTCCGAGTCCACTTTGGAGGTGCAGGGTGTTATGGGGCAGGGGAGGTAGGGACTTAGGACAGACAGCCCAGAGGGAGGAGAGGGAGAGGAAGGGGAAGGGGAAGGGGAAAGGAAGGGAAGATGGGTGAAGCTTGAGCAAGGCTTATGTAATCTGTAGGAGGTAGCTAGGTCAAGAAGGGGTGATACCATTGATGTCAACCACTGGCAAACAAACAGAGTTGTTAGCAGGGGGCAAAAGCTGATCTTTCCCATTACAAAATGAAATGTTCTACTTTCTAGCACAGTAAGTTAAAAGCTATATAAAAATAGGATTTCTGGAAACCTTATGCTCATATAAATTTTAGTAGAACTTAAACACTTTTAAAACTAAAAATATTCTTGCATTTTATCATTTCTCTCCCACCTTTCCTGCCATAAAGTATCCGCAGTAAGACATAATGTAATATCAGTGAATAAGGTTGTTTTTAAGGATCTGACTGAACATGGAAATGGAGTATTTTTACTGAGAGGCCATTTAACAGTGATGAATGTGGGCAAAGAATCACAGGACCTGGGGCTGAATGCCAGCTCTGCCACTTAAAGTTACTTAGCCATTTTGAGACTGTTTCTTTTCTCTTTTAAATGGGGGTAATAACACACACAACAGAAGGTCAGGGAGAAGATCAATTAAATACCACAACACAGGACTTAGCACAGGACAGCACATGGCAGGAGACTGAGGAAGCATGTGGCTGCCAGGGCTGAATACCCTTCTTTCTCATTCCTTCAAAGTCAGCTGCCTTCTCTCCCCTAAATATCACAGAACTAAAAGTATATTTTTAAATTATTTGTATTATGGACTAAGTATAACTTTAAAAAAATAAAGAGAAGTTTTTGTCTCTTAAAAAAAAAGTATTCACTATCTTCATTGAAATGTGGATATCCCTTGTTTTTTTTCTCTTCCTGCTAAGTTAGAGACCCTAAATGGAAAAGAAAAAAAGTGCTTTCTACCCCTGTGAAAACAAATCACAACACAAATAGCTACATTTGGGTGGGGGGGGGCAGGTTATTAGTAGCCATTCTTCTGGAAAAGAAACAGGAGAAATCTTTTTTAAACTTTCAATTGTTTCCCGCTCCCCCGCCCCGACCCCTTTTAGAAGTAACTTTTAAATGCAACTGCGAACATTCTGTCTCCTCTTTTCTCCTTTTAAAAAAGTCAACACTACCTCTTCAGTGCTGGATAAGCCTTTATAACAAGCAGGAAATGCTTCACCTGTCTGGAACTGACAATTTTGGGGGGCGTACCTGACACAAAAATCTACAGCTGAGACACAAGAGCCCATTTCTCCAACACAGGGGCCAATGTCAGGGACAATGGCTGTCGTGACTGTTACAGTGGCCAACACGTCCCCCTGCCTCCAGTTTTGGCCACTTCTAATTCATTCCTCACACTGCAGCCAGGTGGCCTTTCTCTAGTTCAACTGTCTGTCACCTCCTTATTCTTTCTTTCCTAACTAAACAGAAGCTAAATTCTTGACCTGGCAAACACAGCCTTTCCCTGTCTGTCCCATTCGCCTCCCAGCATCATCATGCTTGCTGTGCCCCCTTCTCTTTTGCCCCCAGACACACTCCCCAGTCCCCAAGTTACAGCCTTACCACTTTCTATTCTTCCCCACCACTGTTCTTCCCTTCACTTCTTTGCTCATCACCATCATCAGCGGAAGTCTCCATCTTTCATCCTTAACACCACATCCTAGTGCAGTCTTCCCTGAACACCTTGTCAAAAATTCTCATGTGCTACCTGATGTCATATACATGTGAGCAGGTCATATCTTCCATTAGCCTGTCAACTCTTTAAGGATAAGGATAAGTGCCTCTTCCACAGAGACACTTGAGATTTTGTGCTATCTCAGTTCTTAATAAAAATCAAAATTGTGTTATAAAATTTAATTAAATTCTCTCTTCATGACTTTTAAGATAATAGAATAACATGAACATTTATTGCAGAGGCAGATGTGTTACCATCTGCAAATCATCTCCACTTTCATATAAGAAGCAATGAATGCAAAATGACTCCAAATTTAAATGTGCCAAATGACATTTCTTTCTGAATAGATTAGTGACTGCCTTCCAAGAGATCAGGAGAGATGAGTAGAAGATTTTCACAGTGTGATAGGCTGCATAATGGCCTCCAAAGATATCCAAGTCCTAATCCCTGAACTTTGTAAATGTTACCTTATATGGCAAAACCAACTTACAGATATGATTAAGATAAGGATCTTGGGATGGGGAAATTACCCTGGTTTATCTGGATGGGTCCTGACTACAATCACAAATATCCTTATAAGAGGAAGATAGAGGGAGATTTGACTACAGAAAAGGAGAAGGCAATATGACGACAGAAGCAGAGACTGGAGTGATAAGCTTTGAAGAAGAGGAAGGGGCCACAAGCCAAGGAATACAGGCAGCCAATGGGAGCTGAAAAGGCAAGTAAACAAATTCTCCCCTACAGCTTCCCAAAAGAACCAGCTCTGCATGTACCCTGACTTTTGCCCAGTGAAACTGATTTTGGACTTCCAACCACAGGACAGTAAGAGATTAACTTTGTGTCGTTTTAAGCCACTGAGTTTGTGGTAATCTGTTACAGCAGCAATAGAAAACAAATACACCTGGTAAGTGAGTATTTAGCTTTTTCTGGGTACCACACTGTAACACAGCAGTTCTCAAAGTGAGATCTCTGGACCGCATTGCCATCATCACCATTTGGGTACTTGTTGGAAATGCAAATCCTCAGGCCTCATCCAAACCTACTGAATCAGAAGCTCTGGGTTAAGCCTAGCCATCTGTGGTTTATCAAGCCCTCCTGGTGATTCTGAGACATATTCAAGTTTGAGAACCACTCCTGGAACATTTTTTCTTTGAACTTGGTAATTAATATAGGGTGTCCTGTTTTTTAACAGGATGAAATAATCTAATAGAATATCACTTCTTTGAAACAAATGTTATAGGAACACAAAGTGAAAAACAGCAAGCACACCCTAAGTACACTGTAGCACAAATAACAAAAAAGTCTTAAAATCCGCAACAAGAGAAGCCATCGCAATGAGAAGCCCGCGCACCACAACGGAGAGGAGCCCCCGCTCGCTGCAACCAGAGAAACCTGCGCGCAGGAACAAAGACCCAACGCAGCCAAAAATAAATCACTAAAAATAAATTAAAAAAAAAGAAAAATAATAACAACATGAGAAGCTATTACCAATCTAAAGTCTATTTTATCTGTGCTTGAAGGTTTGAACCAGCAGCAGTCAATTATGAGTACAATCACTGGAGTTAGCTACTAAATAAAATACTTTTTCTTAGCAAGCAAAATAGATTTAAAATTAATGGAATCACAAATTAGTACTTTTTCTCACAATTTCTCTATCATTCAGAAGCAGTCCATTCTGTACTTCTATCAATTTCTTGGCCTAGAATCGCCACATTCAACACATGAGGATAAAACCTTCAATGTTGTACTAAGTGTGATTTTTTTTTTTAAATTCAAATGTATGTCAGGAGGAACTTATAAAAGGAAAAGAATAGCATTTCCAAACTGATACCTAAAAAGAGCCATTAGGTACAACTTTTGCACAATATTACTACATGACACCTATTTTTTAGAAAGCCAGACTTCATACTATTAATACAAGCATCTATTTATTGAATGACTAATTAATGTGTCACATCTTGATAAAAGATGATCACAATAATCAACCAGAATCAAAATCTAAACTCTATTTTTAATTCCTACACTCTCATCTATGGGGCTACAGAAGTTATGTAAGTAATCTGTAGCACTGTTTTTCTTTGTGGTAGTATCTGGCAATCATAATTTTGCCAATCTCTGTTGATCACACTCCGTGCTTATCAGTACTTCTTGCATTACACAGAAATCAAGTAGAGGAGTCCACTGTCTGAGGTTAAAAGACTGGTTAATAAGGAAGGCTAGTGGGAAATCATTTCCCAGCCTTGGACCTTGTAAATTAGGTCAACAGGTCCCAAATCAAATTGCATCCATAGCATTTAGTAATTTCATTTTTACATGGCTCTTTTTTCACAATTCACATGAAATCAAGAAAATTAGCAAAGCACCACTTTTTCTCAATTTCTTTACAGCTTCAACCATTAGTTTAAGAAAAAAAGCTGAGGTGAGGGTGATAGGAGCCATGATTAAGAACAAAGTGAGAAGAGCTATTTCTTGATTCATACTTCATATACCAATGATGCATGCACACACAGGTGCGCGCCCATGCGCACACTTCATATACCAATGATGCTCAGGTGCACCCCCCCACACACAGAGCATTGCAGTCTAGGTATTACCTCCATTTGTATTGGAATAGCTGGTGCCAAATATAATTTTTTTGCTTATGCTGAATACCATGCACCCTGTTAAGAATCTCTGTTAGGATATTTTATATTTACTTTTAACTCCCTAATCAAGGATCTGCTATGGAGAAGAACACATCCAAAGGAGAAGCTGACAACTCACAAAAGTGCTACTGCCTGGGAAAACAGACTATGTTTACTTATACTGTGGTTACTAAATGTCCCACTAGTGTCCAAGTCACTGTAGAAACAATTGCTAGAATATTACCAATCTACCTTGAGCAAGATGGGCCTGACTGTATTAAAGACAGGAAGGGAAACTGTAATACGAATGGTTACACTCCACTCTGCCATTTCATAGTATCACGAGGATACTATGTACCATAAAGGAGAGTGGAGAATACCTGATCTTTCAGTTTGGGGACCTGAGAATTAGTTTGATGCACCTGCATACACTGTTCACACACTGTAGTAATGGAATCCCTTAGACTTCCTGGAGCATCCTTCAGTCAGCTCCTAGCAGTGAGACCCTGGGTATCAGTCACCACAGCTTTACTAACTGGATTGTATACACTCACACACACACACACAGGCTCCTTTAGACATAAGACAAAAATACTGGAAATCCCCAACCAACTACTCAAAACTAACACTCTAAGGGTAGATCTGGTTGGATGTACTAAAAACATAAGAGAGAGAGAGTTTGGCCAGAATTCAAACTACCTACCAGTTCAGGGAAAGAAGTTAATTTTATTAAATTTTACTGCCAACCCTCTGTACATTACTAATGGGAAATAGGGTAGTCACAAATAGTGAAAATTCTCAGCTAATCTCCATATTTGATTTCAGTCATGAATTTTAAGTTCTTTTTCCCAAAACTTTTAAATAAAACTGTTATGAAGGGCTTCCCTGGTGGCGCAGTGGTTGAGAGTCCGCCTGCCGATGCAGGGGACGCAGGTTCGTGTCCCGGTCCAGGAAGATCCCACATGCCGCGGAGCAGCTGGGCCCGTGAGCCGTGGCCGCTGAGCCTGCGCGTCCGGAGCCTGTGCTCCGCAACGGGAGAGGCCACAGCAGTGAGAGGCCCGCGTACAGCAAAGAAAAAAAAAAAAAAAAGTCAAGTCCTCCCCAAACACATTACCAGTTTTATTTCCCAATTTCTCCATCATGTAGTCTCAAACAGACCTTGTTTTGTTTTGTTTTTTCCAGTTTTCCCACTCTGTTCTCTCCGCCTAAGAATGCTTTCACTAACCCCCCTGTCAATGGCAACCCATTCATTAGGGCTCAAACTAAATCCTATTTCTCTGTAATTTTCTTCAATTCCCTTAATTGGATCCCTTTCCCATGCTCAGACAGAACTCTGTACTTCTATCATTTATCACAAAGTCTCATATCATAAGTATTTAAAGAGAACTCTTAACTCTTCTACCATACTATAACTCCTCTACCATACATATAACATCCTGGAAGGCAGGGATTGATTATTCCTTCCCTCTCCTCTTCCACCTGCCACTATGTCTTGGCAGAGTAGATGTTTAATAAATGTTAGCTAAGTTGAATTAAATTCCTATGTTATTGATGATCCCAGAGAAGGGAAGAACAGTAATAATATTGCTCAGGGGCTCAGACTGTCTTGCTGTTTTATCCATGATGCTTAGCATATTCCTTGTCATAGGTAGGTATTCAACAGATACTGAATGAAAGAATGAACAAATGAACAGAGATCAGTATCTCCCATCAGTAATAGGCAGAAGCTCTTGGAAGAGCCCTTTAAATAACAGCTTTTGATCCTCAAATGCCTTGTGCCCACATGTGCACTCAGCAACATGCAGCGGCTGCTTTATACGGCAGCTACAGGATGACCAGACACCATTATTAAGTTTTCTTGTTGAAGTGTAACTGACATACAGTTGGAGTGCACAAACCTAAGTGTACAGAAACTTGACATATGGCTATACGTGTATACACTTAACATCATCTGTCTACATAGTCAGGACATAGACACCTATGTCACCACCCCCCAGACCAAGATCTAGAAGATTTTTGCCACTCCAGCAGGCTCTCTCCTGCCCACTCCCATACAACTACCTCTGTCACTACAGATTCATTCTGCCTGAAAAAATTATTTTATTCCTTCCACTGTTCACTGCCTTACAGAAGCCTGAATTCCTTGAGGACAAGATGGCCATCTTCCCTGTGCTCTGGAAAAGTCATTCCGAGGTGACTGGTATCAGCAGACTGCTGCTCAAAAATTCCTAAAACAACGACGGCAATGGCATCTAGCAGAGAGGCCTAGTCTCACGTGCATTAATAAAGGAGAAGGCGGCAAACACCAAACAAAACCCTAAGCCATTTGTCCCACCTTACAGAAAACTGTAGCTGAGCCAGTATCCGGTGCTCCTTGAGCCAGTTTCTCAGAGCCGCACGTGCAGCTATAATCAGAGCATGAGCCGGTCAGCTCGGAATGCCTGATGCCCTGCTCCATATCCTTGTCCTAAGTACCCTCACTCCACCTCTCACAGCCAAGACTGGGTCTTCCCCGAAGAGACACAACACCAGTTGCAGAAGTAGAACATCTCATTACTTCTCCCAGAAAGCTGTTGTTTTTAAGCAAAGAACATCTGGTTTGTTTCATTACGGTTGATGAGGAAAGTGTTTTATGATGATGACCGTTGTATGTGAAAGCCATTAGCTCTCAAATTTTAGTAAAACAAACCTTAAAAAGAAGAATGCTTTCTTTTTTGAATTCAGTAAAGAATTTTCCTTTTCCTGTCAGTTGATGCTTCAGCTAATGCAGAGTGAATGTGCACATACAGATTTTGAAACATGGATCAATATTTCGTACCAAATTACCTGAACTCTTGTGAGAGTGACTACTAGTTTTCTATTACCCATGGGAACAGGAAAGGAATAGCAATGCAATCCAATTCTCAGCCACTGCCCTCAGCCAAAGGAGGCCTGTAGCACTAGCTTTGTTACAGCATATAAATGGGGACCAATGTTTTTCATAGTCAAGTTCAGCTCTAAACTTTTTGACAAGTTTAAGTCTATGCCTTTAGGGGACTAATAATGAACGTCATATTTAAATCAGGGTTATTTTAGTAGCCTCTGAACTATAAGTTAGTTTTTCCTTTATTTCTAGAATTTTTAAAAGTTGATATTTTATTGTGGGAGCTGAAAAGATGAGATTCATGGTTTGATCAAGCACCAAGTCTACAAACCCTTGTATAAATAACTACCTAAGAGCAAGTATCACTTAGTAGGGCAGCAGTCGCCACTGGTACTTGGGAATCCACACAAGCACCTCCTCCTCCTCCTCCCACATCAGCTTCATGAACTCCTGCAAGTCCTGAAATCTTCCTACCTCACTGCCTGAAGAACGCTTTGGGTGTGAAATGACATTCTCTCAAGACAAAGCCTGAACACAAAGCGAAAACGTGGGTAAAAGGCTTCTTGATGCTCTTTATGGAAAGTTTACACAACCAAAATCAAACTCTTGCCATCTCACTAAATTAAAAGCTATAAGCTATTAAAAAAAAAGCTATAAGCTATAACCTCAGGGCTGATGAAATGGTTTTATCACCTGAACAAGTTTTAATTTATTCTAGGCAATGAACAATTTCACATTTCCCAAGCTACAGAAAACACTGAGTTGTCCCAACCAGGTTCTTACTATGAATAGTGTATTAACAGTTTGCTAGTCATATTGCAGAAACTAAGCATCATAGAAGGAGAGAATAAATTGTATTACATAATTACATTATTTGTTTGTATAAAAAGGGACAACTACACCCGTTGGAAAATTAGTAGACAGTCTCTAATAAGATCCAAAAATACTAAGGATACAGCAAGCCACCAATTCTCAGCTTTGCCGAAGTGAGTTCATTTGGAAGCAGAAAAATGAAGCAAATATGATGCTTAATTTGGACCTTCTGAATGTAATCGCTAAATTTAACTCTGCTCTGAATATGAATACAGTCCAAAGACGGAGCCTTTGCTTTTCCTTGGTCACTGGTTAATCCTCGTCAACCCAGAAGATCTACTCAGTGAGTAATTAAGCCTGGATACAAGTAGACTATATGGCCAAATATACCTGGATTTAAATCTCAGCCCTGCCACTGACTAGCTATATGACCTTGGACACATTACTGAACCTTTGTTAGTCTTGGTTTCTTCATGCATAAGGATGAGGAGTTACACTGTATAACACATGAGAAATGAATGCTAAGTGATCAACATAATGCCTGGCCCACAGTGAGTGCTCAGCACAGTATAGCTATCGTTATTATGATTATGATTATTATCAGTGATGCAAAATTTCATCCTGGCTATGCACTAAACCAGGAGTGTTCGCAAGGCATTACCCCACTCCAAAGGAGGTGGGACTTTCACAGTGAGAGAAGTTTTTTAAAGTACTATATGGAGAAGAATTCCAGGTTATTATCTAATATAGGCCATGTAAATCTGAAAAAGAGCTTAAACCTTACCAGAACCCCACTGGAGACTAAAAAAGCTCCTTAGAAAGTCTATGCTAGGGCCATTCTGGGGCATTCTGGGCAATAAGATCTCAGGGAACCTCCGAGAGAAAATCCAGGGATTAGGGCTGTGAGGACTAGGCAAATGGGAACAGATGGAGTCTTTTTGATGAAACTTCTGTATGTCTTTGCCATTTAAATGGAATTCAACTTAAACAAAAGTTCTCCTTTTTAAAAGTTACAACTGCAAACTCTCTCATAACCCACAATTTCATAAATTATGCATAATCATTTCCACCCTAATTCCTACATCTTAGGGTTAACTTTTTTAATAAAAAAGAAACTAATAAAGATATTTGAAAAAAATTAACCATCCACAGTTCCTCTCTAAAAGGAATCTTAACATTTTTACCTATTACATTCCATTTGCTATATATATATGATTATCACAGCAAAATGTACAAATGAGTTTGTTACTCATTTTCATGTAAAGTTCTACTAAATATTTTACTAGAACTATAAATAATATAGTAATTTTATAGTTATTATTTTTAAGTAGTTGCGTGCTCTTTTGCCACTTTGATAACAATTTAAACAATTCTAATATTAGACATTAAGATTGTTTTACGTTCTGTTTTGGATTTGCTATAATTTGCATGCAAATGTATCTGTATATATATATATATATATATGCATTTATTTAAGTTGCAATAATAACTTTATACATGTATATTTTTTGCTTCCATATAATTTGTTCCTCAGGATAATTCATAGGAGTTGAATTGCTGAGTCACAGTATATGAACATACTTAAGATGATTCTTCTATATCACTATTTTGCTTTCTAAACAGGTACCAGCTTGCCATATGATCAGCTATTTCAAAATCTTCACTGAATTATGGGGTAAGAGTTTTAAAAATGTTACATTATATATATATTAAAAAATAATCAAATGAAAAATAATAAAAAAAAGTTACATAGTCTACATTACTGATTTTAGAGATGTGGCGATTCAGTCCCAGAGAGACTAAGTAACTTGCGTAAGGTTGCAAAACTGATTAATGCCAGGTCTTCTGGCTCCTTCTTCAGTGTCCTCACTGAATCACATTATCCTCAGTTTCTCCCTGGCCTCAGAATGTTCCCTTCAGATAGGATACCAGACAAGTCAACACAGAAGGGCAAAGGAAAGGTATGAGGGAATCAAAAAATATTCAAGAGTATAGATGTAGGTAGAAGGGGGAAAGGCAGATACAGTAAGGAGAAGCCTTGAAGGACAATTTCCGTGGGTCACGCCAGGTAATTTCCATTCCAGGAAGCGCATTTACTTATTTGCCAGCATCAAAGCATGGTCATGACAAAGAATCTCACTGGACTAGGTGGCACCAGCAGCGCAATGTTTAAAAGCTTCATGTCAAAGTACTGCAGGAGACTTAGGCATTCACAGTTCTCAACAGAGCCCCCTCTAAATCAGTACTAATTAGTTTTATGCCTTACATTTTCCAAGTACTGTATAGCTTCACAGCACTCCAACACACAAGCCGAGGAAGCCAGGGCAAGCATCATCTTCCCATTTCACAGATGAAAAAAATGAGGTTTCAGGGAGCAAAGGTCCTATTAAGCACAACTGGCAGAACAGAGACTGTAACTTCAATCCTGACCTCTAACTTAATGTTCTCCCATAGTGATATGACTTGTATTTCTTAGTTAGGTAAATTTACTAATAAAAATTTAAAATATTACTTGAACTGCTAGATTTTTGAAACTTGTTTTCTAATTCTTTTTTTTTTTTAACCGACCTAGAAATTTTAAAGACCACAAGCCTGGCTGCGATTTTTGCCTCAGGCAAGTCAATTCATCCTTTGAAAACTGTTTCTTCTTTTCTGAAATGAGAAATTCTAGACAGTTGATCTTTAGGGTCCTTTCCCAACGTCCATCGTATTCTATGTCATGAGAACTTTTTTTTTTTTTTAAACAAAACTACTTGATGGGGCCATTTTCTTAGGTAAAACTCTCAGTATCAAGCATCCTTAAACAAGTGATGTGCTCCAAGCAATTTCAAAATTTTAAAATAACACAAAGAATAAAATTTTAAATGGACACATATTCTAATGACTGAACAATTTTTATTTTCACTATCAAAATAGGCAAAATGATGTCAATGCTGTTTCCATTTCAGAAAGATTCCAAGCGCACCAATAAGGAAAAGGGAACACCTTGAAGCATGACACCAGAGGAACACTCTAGCTTTCCTTGCTGAACCTTGAAAAGCACACCCAAATGAATAATGAAAAGTTATGCCATAATTCAGGTCAGAATCAAAAAGTTTAAGGGAACAGGCAAACTGCTCAGTCGGCAGGGTACTTTTCAACCATGTGTTTTCACCCCTAGTTAGTTATGAAGTCAACATAATAAGTGGCAATTTGCACAGTTTTAAAATGTAATACAATAAATTACAGTAAGTTGTCAGAGTACATCACAGAATGCAGCACAATGGGAAGTTTGGGCTAGTTATTAAGATATTGTGGATACATCTCAATAGAAGCAGAAAATGCTTTCGACAAAATTCAACACCCATTTATGATAAAAACCCTCCAGAAAGCAGGCATAGAGGAAACTTACCTCAACATAATAAAGGCCATATATGGCAAACCCACAGCCACCATCGGCCTCAAGGGTGAAAGACTGAAACCATTTCCTCTAAGATCAGGAATAAGTAAAGGTTGCCCACTCTCACCACTATTATTCAACATAGTTTTGGAAGTTTTAGCCACAGCAATCAGAGAAGAAAAAGAAATAAAAGGAATCCAAATCAGAAAAGAAGAAGTAACGCTGTCACTGTTTGCAGATGACATGATACTATACATAGAGAATCCTAATGATGCTACCAGAAAAGTACTAGAGCTAATCAATGAATCTGGTAAAGTAGCAGGATACAAAATTAATGCACAGAAATCTCTTGCATTCCTATACACTAATGATGAGAAATTAAGGAAACACTCCCATTTACCACTGAAACAAAAAGAATAAAATACCTAGGAATATACCTACCTAGGGAGACAAAAGGCCTGTATGCAGAAAACTATAAGACACTGATGAAAGAAATTAAAGATGATACAAACAGATGGAGAGATATACCATGTTTTTGGATTGGAAGAATCAACATTGTGATAATGACTCTACTACCCAAAGCAATCTACAGATTCAGTGCAATCCCCATCAAACTATCAATGGCATTTTTCACAGATCTAGAACAAAAAAGTTCACAGGGCTTCCCTGGTGGCACAGTGGTTGAGAGTCTGCCTGCCGATACAGGGGACATGGGTTCATGCCCCGGTCCGGGAGGATCCCACATGTTGCAGAGCGGCTGGACTCGTGAGCCATGGCTGCTGACCCTGTGCGTCCGGAGCCTGTGCTCTGCAATGGGAGAGGCCCGAGTACCGCAAAAAAAAAAAGTTCACAATATGTATGGAAACACAAAAGACCCCGAATAGCCAAAGCCATCTTGAGAAAGAAAAATGGAGCTGGAGGAATAAGGCTCCCAGACTTCAGACTACACTACAAAGCTACAGTAATCAAGACAGTATGGTACTGACACAAAAACAGAAATATAGATCAATGGAACAGGATAGAAAACCCAGAGATAAACCACACACATATGGTCACCATATTTTTGAAAAAGGAGGCAAGAATGTACAATGGAGAAAAGACAGTCTCTTCAATAAGTGGTGCTGGGAAAACTGGACAGCTACATGTAAAAGAATGAAATTAGAACACTCCCTAACACCATACACAAAAATAAACTCAAAATGGATTAAAGACCTAAATTTAAGGCCAGACACTATAAAACTCTCAGAGGAAAACACAGGCAGAACACTCTATGACATAAATCACAGCAATATCCTTTTTGACCCACCTCCTAGAGAAATGGAAATAAAAACAAAAATAAACAAATGGGACCTAATGAAACTTAAAAGCTTTTGCATAGCAAAGGAAAACATAAACAAGATGAAAAGACAACCCTCAGAATGGGAGAAAATATTTGCAAATGAAGCAACTGACAAAGGATTAATCTCTAAAATTTACAAGCAGCTCATGCACCTCAATATCAAAAAAAGCAAACAACCCAATCCAAAAATGGGCAGAAGCCCTAAACAGACATTTCTCCAAAGAAGATATACAGATTGCCAACAAACACATGAAAGGATGCGCAACATCACTAATCATTAGAGAAATGCAAATCAAAACTACAATGAGGTATCACCTCACACCAGTCAGAATGGTCATCATCAAAAAATCTACAAACAATAAATGCTATAGAGGGTGTGGAGAAAAGAGACCCCTCTTGCACTGTTGGTGGGAATGTAAATTGATACAGCCACTATGGAGAACAGTATGGAGGTTCCTTAAAAAACTAAAAATAGAATTACCATATGACCCAGCAATCCCACTACTGGGCCTATACCCTGAGAAAACCATAATTCAAAATGAGTCATGTACCACAATGTTCACTGCAGCTGTATTTACAATAGCCAGAACACAGAAGCAACCTAAGTGTCCACTGACAGATGAATGGATAAAGAAGATGTGGCAAATATATATACAATGGAATATTACTCAGCCATAAAAAGGAACGAAATTGAGTTATTTGTAGTGAGGTGGATGGACATAGAGTCTGTCATACAGAGTGAAGTAAGTCAGAAAGAGAAAAACAAATACCACATGTTAACACATATATATAGAATCTAAAAAAAAAAAAATGGTTCTGAAGAACCTAAGGGCAGGACAGGAATAAAGACGCAGAGGTAGCGAATGGACTTGAGAACACGGGAATGGGGAAGGGTAAGCTGGGACAAAGTGAGAGAGTGGCATGGACTTATATACACTACCAAATGTAAAATAGATAGCTAGTGGGAAGCAGCCACATAGCACAGGGAGAGCACAGGTGCTCTGTGACCACCTAGAGGGGTGGGATAGGGAGGGTGGGAGGGAGGGAGACGCAAGAGAGAGGAGATATGGGGATATATGTATACATATAGCTGATTCACTTTGTTGTACAGCAGAAACTAACACACCATTGTAAAGCAATTATACTCCAATAAAGATGTTAAAAAAAAAAAGATATTGTGGAGACACTTGAGTTGGCTCCAAGGAGCTAGTCCCTTGCTGAGTTCTGACTCCAGGAAGGCAATAGAGGGAGGGGGAAGACTGCAAGAGGAAGCTCGAATGTGCTCCTTTCTGTTTTGCTTCCCATTCTTACCACCACTCCCTCAGCCCTACCCCGACTGGGCCCTCCAGCAATGCATCTGCACCCCAGCAGTGACAGTTCATCCCAGTGGTAGCAGCTGGTTGCCCTTTTTCCTCATTCTCAGAACCAGCCTCATTGTGGTTTCTGATACATACCAGCTGGTCAGCGCTTTCTTGTCCAGCTCCATGGCTCCTCCTTGGAGCATCTAGGTTCCAATAGCTCCAGCCTCTTCCTATAAGCCCCCGTCCTCAGAGCCATAGCCTCTTCCTGCCATTACCGTGTCCATGATACCTCAGTGCAGCGCTGATCAAAATGCTGTGGGCAGGGCTTCACTGGTGGCGCAGTGGTTGAGAGTCTGCCTACCGATGCAGGGGACACGGGTTCGTGACCCGGTCTGGGAAGATCCCACATGCCGTGGAGCGGCTGGGCCCGTGAGCTATGGCCGCTGAGCCTGCATGTCCGGAGCCTGTGCTCCGCAACGGGAGAGGCCACAACAGTGAGAGGCCCGCATACAGCAAAAAAAAAAAAAAAAAAAAAAAAAAAAAAAATGCTGTGGGCAGATCAGCGCCAGTCCTTGAAGCGTTTGTTACTGTTTCATTAGAATGTCAATTAACTACATCGTGAAAAGCACTGTTCAGTTCAGCTGACTTTTCTTCACAGGTAGACTCTCCCAAAAAAGAAACATTGAGTTGATTTACATTCAAGTCAAGCTCCTTATCTAATGGCAGACAGGTAGCACACAGCAGATCGATTTCTCTGAGTAACATAGTCTTAGTGGTTCCCTCTTGGTGAATGATTCTTCACATTACAGTCACCCAAAGAATCACTCCTGTAGTTTCTGTCTCCTAACGCAGACCCCGACTGATACAGAGCTTAGGTATAGATATATTTTGAGTAACCTTTATTTTAATCATACACACGCATGTGTACAAAACTGTGATATAAAATGCATCATATGGTCAAAAAGTTGGAAATATATTAGCCTAACGTGTAGATTACATGGAAAAAAATATTTACCTAAGTCCCAATTGCACATATATCTAATGACCTTCCTGTGACACTATAGTTTTAAAAAATAAGTAAAGGAACTCAAAGAAAAGTATTCAAAGAACTCCACTCAATATAAACTTCCATCTACAAATGAGAAAAAAAGGTAACAGTAAATGAGAGAGAACTTACTCTATTTTTAAAGGCTTGACATATGGTTCCTTTCAAGACCTAGAAAAATGTGTTACTCTGTATGAGTACCCTGTGCTCTGGGACTTCAGAGCACCTGAAGTAATTCTGGGTCTTCTTTTATGAAAGTACTTGTCTCTGCTAATCACATTCATGGGGCTAAGGGTCACTTGTGTCAGCAATTACAGGAGCAGACTATTGAGACAGGCTTATGTCTTTCAACTATTTAAATATTTCCTACTAACCCAACAATGACTTTACTTAATAGTTCAGGGACATGTCTGTAAGGTCAATGCCTTCTAGGGTCTACTTCCATCATCAGAGTTAACTGCTGTCTGTAAAGGGGGCTCGGAGCTGAGAAAGCAAAGACGACATATATGTACACCTGTTAGCCCCTCACCATAAATGAGGCTCATCCTCTTATCTGTCATCATGAGACTACAGAAAACATTTTGTTGATTTCATATAAGTGACACACAAACATGCTTTCTTTACAGGGTGTCTGAAAATATGTGGCCAATTATTTCATCCTTTATTACAGAACTATTCATAGGGTGACCACATATCTTATCACCCAAACTGGATCAGTACAAGAGGGAGGTAATTGCCCGGGACCCTGAGACAACTCATGTGTGAAGTCAGCCTGTGTCTTGCTCCAAAGATACATTCACACATCAACCACAGGAATTATGACATAATGGAGGGGAAATCAATGCACAGTAAATAAAATGATCAAAAGGCAAGGCAGAAATAGAGACAAAGATGTAGAGAACAAATGTATGGACACCAAGGGGGGAAGCAGCAGCGGGGGGGGATGAATTGGGAGATTGGGATTGACATGTATACACTAATATGTATAAAATAGACAACTAATAAGAACCTGCTGTACTAAAAAATAATAAAATAAAATTTTAAAGAAGGACAATAGATAAATATTTCTCTATGCTTCTTGCATATGAAAACCATTTCTATGTGGTGTAAGGTCTTATTCCATGGTGTATCCTTTCTTCAGAAAAGCTGGAATATTTTTAAAATTAAGCACACATGGCAACCATGAGAATGCACCTGTTAGATCTTGTAGTGGTGGGAGTGTGGCTGACTCAGGGCCCCGCTGCTGTGCAGTAAAATCCACAGCAGTATTTGCATGAAGGCCCTGCTGCCCACAGGCTGCTGGCAGCCTATGACTGAGCACAACAGGAATACTACAGCAGGCCCATTTTTGGGAGACACAGGTCTCCTTTGATGATCAACTGTGGCTCCAGGACTGCCCAGTGGCCTGACTGAATTTTTCTTAGAAAGGCACAGCAAGCAGTCTTAGAGGCTCACCCACACTTTCCTTCTTTCCCTCTCTCCCGCACACATGGTCAGACACACATTGTGGTCTGAAGGCTCTTCCAGCCTCCCGGCCAACTCCCTCCCCATTTTCTCTTATAGATACTTCCCCTAATCAATTTCTTACACATTTAATCTCTTCTTGGTGTCTGTTTCTCAGAGGGCTCAGACTAAGACAGCACAAGTGTGTACTGACATAAACCTAGTTTATATGTATTTAAAAACTCTCAACTGCCTTATTTCTCAATACAAAGAATATTTTTAAACTGAGGGCACTTAAATCGGTCATATATATACACTGAAAATCTACGATGATTTGGTAAACCCAGGAAAATATATATGTTCTCCCCACAGGATTAAGCCAATTCAAATGGGAAAGGTTAACAGCGTTTAATAAAATTTAAGTATTCAGCCTGAATGTATTTGAGTATGGCAGAGAAAACTCAAGCTATTCTTATACTAGAGATTGATACCTCATAGCCTCATCTATAAAATGAGGTATTTAGATGATAGGAATGATAACTTTTACATCTAAAATTCTATGGTTTTCAAAAATTTTTATTAATTAATTTGTTTTTTATTTTTTAAGATTCTCTATCATGGGTGCATGGTACTTTGCATTTGGTAAATATCTCTTTAACGGGAGCATAGAATTTCAGGGTAGAAAGGGTACTTAAGGTTACTTAATACACCCTAGAAGATGAGACGTATCAGATTCATTTGACCTAAAAGCAGAAGAAAATTGGACAGTGCAAGTTGCCTAGGTATTTTTCTAACAGCACATGTAATGATCCACATTTTGGATGCTGGGAATAAGAAGCAGCTGTGGCCTTTCATATTTTAAAATTGGTCCACTACCCTGCTATTTTATTTTAAAACATTTAGGGTATTGTGAAAATTGGAATTACCTTGTTTTGACTATTTCTGGTGCTGCCTTCATAATAATTTCTTTTCCTTTTGGTTATATGGGCAACTATATTGTCCATTCCAACAAGTTAACAGAAATATATTTTATTTTATTTATTTATTTTTTTTTTGGCGGTATGCGGGCCTCTCACTGTTATGGCCTCTCCCGTTGCGGAGCACAGGCTCTGGACGCACAGTCTCAGCGGCCATGGCTCACAGGCCCAGCTGCTCCGCGGCATGTGGGATCCTCCCGGACCGGGGCACGAACCCGTGTCCGCCCATCGGCAGGTGGACTCTCAACCACTGCGCCACCAGGGAAGCCCCAGAAATATATTTTAAATATCTGTTAAAGTAAGTATTTAAAGTTCTAAACAGAAACAACGACTACATTAGGTTAAGTTTGCTAACTTAACTAAAGGAAGTCACGAGGTTAACGTGGGCTGGTAAAGTGGGGAAAGTACTAGAATAAGAGATAGCAGTGTGCGTTTCACTTCAGATTCAGCCCTTTCATAAACTCACTGTATGACCTGTGGAGTGCCATCTACCCTCTCTGGACTTCTGCTTCCTCAGCTGTGAAATGAAAGAGCTGGACAAGATAGCTTATGAAGTCCTTCACAGTTAGCTCATATGGAGCCTATGTACACTTTTCTATCTCACAGTATGACTAAACGCTAAACTGTACAGCTCATCCAAAAGTGAGTGCTTCTTAGAGAGTATCAAAGGAAGAAACCCCAAATACAAATTAATCCAACAAGAAGAACAACATCTATTTCTCCTTTCATTTTTAAGCATTTGTTATACCTAGATGCAGCTGAAAGGAAACTGTTATAGTTTAAGGAACAGCAATTTCCAGGCAAACATTCTATTGACAAGCCCTTTTACTGCCTTCTACAGAGCCACTGAGGACTAGGGGATGAAAACTACTCTCATTCCATTCAGTCTGTGTAGGGACGGAATGAAACAGAGCTAAGTGTCAAAGCATCTCCCGTTCTGATGACAGATGGCCAGGCTTGCTGAATGAGAACTTTTAAAAGAGACCACATCCTGCAGATCTAGGGGAAAGGGCAAAGAAGTGCTCCTGGCTCTCACCATCTCTCCTTGCTCACCATCAAAGCCCTCCACCAACAGAACCCGACGTGAATTCCAAACTGTGACCTCAGTTAGCAACTCGACATTCCCATGAAGCCCAGCTCTCCCATGTCAGCTGAAATTCCATCCGAAGCTATTTCCTCTTCCAAGGTAGTCAAGTTGGAAGCATAAAAGCTCTACAGCCATTCTTTCTATTTTTTCCCCTAGATACATAAATCTGAAAACGAGAACAGTAGGGCTCCAAAATAAGCACTTTCCACCACATTTATTTACCCCAGTTGAGAATGTCTTCATACTTAGAAATTTTACAGAGTGAAGTTCATTCTTTTAAATCTATTCAAGGGACCTCTGGGCCATGTAGTCTTATTAAGTGAAAAATAAGTGCAGTTACTAAAGGAAAAGACAACAAGTAAAAAGAATTATTTCCTCTAGGAAAATATGATATTGGGAAACAACTATTATTTACAATAGAATTTGCCACGGGCAGACAATATCTTACAACTCAGACTTGAAAAATGAAAACGTATTTGCAATTTTCATATCAACATTTACATGAGAATTTACTAGTAAGGCGTGCCACTTGGCCCAATGCCCCAGTTTGGAAAATTTGTTTTGCTAAATAAAGATAACACTGATATCACTTTAAAGGGTAACACCATAAAACATTTTAAAAAATAATTTCCCATTTTCTGCCAACTCACTATTGCATGACGGTGAGAACGTCTTCGTGAGACTTGAAGTTAAGCAGCCTAACTTGTTAGCAGTGCCATTAAGCACTGAAATCAAGAAGAAAAAGACTATGAGGGCCTCAAAGAACTGCTTTCATAGGTAAAGGTGCCTTTGTTCATGCAGAAGAGCAAAATAGCAGCCAGGGAACACAATCTATAAAAGGAATTGAATTTTCCACTGGCAGTTGGTGTTACCCTGTTGGTAGCTTTGCAAGACACTAAACTCTAATTTCTACTGATAAAGGCTACAGTGATAACACAAAATGCCACAAGTGATTTTTTCAAGTTGTGTGATGTGTGATGTGGAAACTCTAAATTCTTTCCAAGCCTGAGATGGATTTTATAAGGTTCTAATGCCCATAGGTAGCAAATAACCAACTAGAGCGGTCAATGGACTTAGTAACATCTATCACTGGAAAAACAAATTATTTTCAAAAGTTATTTTCAGCAGATGCCTGAAAGTTGTTTACTACAAAGAATAAACGGCCAATATTTTTATAAATCAAAGAAAAATGTACAAATGATTCTTACAAGTGTGTTATGATTGTTTAAAATTCCACTACTGCCACAACATAAAACATAAGACAGAGGCTTACAGTTACGTAAGAATTGCATAAAGTAACTTGACAGAGCCTACCTTTTTCAGGAACCGGACTCCGTAGGTAAATATATAAAGGCCAAATGAAAATTTCCACCTGTGGAAAGTTTAAAAAAAATTCTATGATATTCAATTTAAATACTTCACAGCACATTCTGAAATACGTGAGTGAAAAAAGTCCATTAAATGACCTCCCCCCTACACACACCTCTGCCCCAACCAGGGATTAAACTTAAGGAGCGATTTCAGTTCTGGCTAAACACATACACTTAAGTGCATGGCATACTGCAAATATTTTAAATATTAATAATTATATTCATAAATTTTCTTTCACTCAGTTATTGTATTTGCCCATCTTCTCTTCTACCAATATGTGAATTTCCTCTTGTTCATTGCTCATGAACGAATAGATTTTACAAATATGAAGGTATATAAGATAGCTTTGAATTCTTTGCCTGTTTCAGATATTAAGTAAATGACTTAATTTTTGTTCATATTTGTTTTAAAAATAAAAGGTATAATATTTTTAAATCAGGTAACATATTTTTCCTTCATCTTTTAACAAATTTTTATTGGCATCTTTCTGGATATTGCTAAGGGAACCCATTTGGAATCCAAATCATTCATCTGATGTGCAACTGTTAACAACAACCTTATACCATCCCAAACTCTAAGTCTAGCTGTTAGACATTCACTTTTTTTTTTTTTTTTTTTTTTTGTGGTACGCGGGCCTCTCACTGTTGTGGCCTCTCCCGTTGCGGAGCACAGGCTCCGGATGCGCAGGCTCAGCAGCCATGGCTCACGGGCCTAGCCGCTCCACGGCATGTGGGATCTTCCCGGACCGGGGCATGAACCCGTGTCCCTTGCATCGGCAGGCGGACTCTCAACCACTGCGCCACCAGGGAAGCCCTTTCTTATATTCTTTTTCAGATTCTTTTCCCTTATAGGTTATTACAAAATATTGAGTAGAGTTCCCTGTGCTATACAGGTTATATTTATATTTATATATATTTATTGGTTAGCTATTTTATATACAGTAGTGTAAACATGTTAATCCCATACTTCTAATTTATCCTCCCCCCTTCCCCTTTGGTGACCATAACAAATAAGATTTCTTTGAAAAGTTTATTTTAGGAGATGATTCAGGTTACAGACAAAATTTTCTGGAAGAGATGACAGCTCTTTTGCAGTAAGAACTATGTAGGGGGCCTCGGAGAGCTGAGTAAGGTCCAATGGTAGGCACAAGTGTCCCTGAGTTTTATTCCTGGACTGACAGACTCTTCAAACATGCTGGAATTCATGTCAGAACTAACACTGAGAGAAGAGCTTTGAACTTCAGGGTTGAAAATCATCAACCAATCATCCATAAAGCCTGAATTCAGGAAGGAACAAAAAGCAACGATTCTAAAACCTCTTACAAAAGCCCTCTTGTAAGGAAGGGCAATTCATATACTGCAGTATCAAAGTCAAGGACTTAATTTTAACCCCATCTCCATTATCAGTTTTTGGTGGTTATGGGTGAAAGTATCTGTGTGCTTCCTTCTGTTGGGATGTACAAATTCTAACTCAGAAGTTAAGACCAGGGATGGCTCCAAGGGTATGTAACTTGTGCAGTTACACAGGGTCCCATGCTTGGTTTAATGTTTTGCTGTCACTATCTCGAAATTCTTAATAATTGTTGAACAAGGGGCCCCATATTTTATTTTGCACTGGGCCCTGCAAATTATATAGCTGGTTCTGGACGAGATACATAGATTCTCCTAACTTCGAGCAAATCTACTAATATCCCTTGACCTCAGTTCCATCTCTATAATGGGAGAGTGGATTTATATTATACTGTTTTTGATATTTACACTGTTTTGATATATTGATGGCCTAAGGATGTGGTGGAACAAGTAATCTCCACTTCTCTCGAGTCCCTCCCACTCCTGATTGTATTAAACCCACCTACTTCACGCATTTGCAAGTCATTTTTCTGGCCCCTGAAGACAACTGAATTTGCAACTCCTAGATTAAATGATTTATAACAGCTGTTTCAGCTCTAAGACACTCAGATCAGGCAGTTTTTATGGATAACAAGAAACTTTATGGAAGTCACTGAAACCCCTACAATCACTCATCTAACTACATTTTCTTTCATAAAATAACCCCACTTTCATAAGACATAGGTTGTATTACAGGAACACGAATGCCTCCATCATTTGAATAACAACCTGTGATGAATATCTATAAGGCGGACTTTATTTCCACAAAATATCTACAGAAGCAAAATTTTCAAGCATTTTGCCACATTCGGAAAGTCCTTTTTTTATTTGTGTAGTTTCATGTAAGTTACAGTTTTAAATGGTGTCTAGCTACCAGCCGCTGATACAGCCTCTCTCAACCTCCCACTAAAATATCTATGAAAAGAAAGGTAAATAAAGGTGCATGCAACCACAAAAAAGGAAGAAATGACCTTCAACCTACGGCAAGAATCAGAGAATTTTACAGCAGAAAAAAAGAATAAAATTAGATTTAAAAAATGTAATTAGAGGCAACAAGAAACAAGCTATGGATCTTAAAAAAGGAAGCAGGAAAATCTTAGTATATCTTCCTGTCTCCACTTTCTGCCATTTGTACAGAAATGCAAAAATCTGCCAGTCAGAAACCTAGACAGCTCTCTGTCATGAATGATACTTTTTGAGGCAGCAGGAGAATCCCCCCACCCCATCAATTAGTGACTGTTCAAAAGATGAGTGAGAGGGTTTCCCTGGTGGCGCAGTGGTTGAGAGTCTGCCTGCCAATGCAGAGGACACGGGTTCGTTCCCCGGTCTGGGAAGATCCCACATGCTGTGGAGCGGCTAGGCCTGTGAGCCATGGCCGCTGAGCCTGCACGTCCGGAGCCTGTGCTCCACAATGGGAGAGGCCACAACAGTGAGAGGCCCACGTACCGCAAAAAAAAATAATAATAATAAAGAAAGAAAGAAAGAAAGAAAAGAAAAGATGAGTGAGAAGAAAAGGAAGTACTTAGCATCCTGGGAGTTTCAGTTACAGAAACGATGACTAAGGGGAGAGATGATCCATGGTGGTGTTACATTCTGGAGGTTGGAGTTCTTATAATCCATATAAATGACAGAGAACAAGAAACAGAGATAGCTGCTCTATATGAGATTCTTCTGGTCCACTGAAAGTGGGCCAAGGCCTACAAACATCAACCTGCTACAACGGCAGAGGTCTAAAAGCGGAACTTTACCAGCAAAAAAGAGGACAGAGAGTGAGGTCAAGGTCAATCCATACATCTTCTCTATGAGCAGGTCTAGATGGATATTTCCAAATTCAGGAATGAAAAAACATCTAAATGTCAACGCAGGTCTACAAGGAAGTACTGCATAAATACAGAAAGAAAAGAGCATGCTAAAGATCAAAAGAAAGAATCATCTCCTGAAACTAACTCCCTAGAGGAAGGGATGTAAGTTTTATGGAAGTATTTGGTGCTGTTAAGGTATGTCCCCTAAAAAAATACGTCCCCTAGAAACAGAAGTAGAAAGCCATAAATTAGTAAAAGACTACTGGGTAAGATAAAAAGAGTTTATAAGTGAAACAAAGAAGCAATACAAGGATTGTAAAAATGAAGTGACAATATTATCCACATGAGGGGGAGGGGGAGAACAATGTAGACACATCCTGCTTAAAATTAAAACATTGATGTAGAGGATAAACACCCCCATAGGGCTGGAGGAAAGAACCAATAGATGAAAGAAGACCCAAGATTTGAGGACCAGAAAAACTAAGTCTAATTGTAGGTGCTTCTGAGAAAACACAAGTGACAGACTTAAACAGAACTAATAATCAAACACACAACTGAAAAAGAAAAAACTGACTGAAAAGAAGAAATAAGAACCAAATTGTATCCCAAACAATATCAATTCAAAGCCACATTCTGACAAATTTCTTTTTAATTTTCTTAATTTTTTAACATCTTTATTGGAGTATAACTGCTTTACATTGTTGTGTTGGTTTCTGCTGTATAACAAAGTGAATCAGCTATACATATACATATATCCCCTTATCCCCTCCCTCTTGCGTCTCCCTCCCACCCTCCCTATCCCACCCCTCTAGGTGGTCACAAAGCACCCAGCTGATCTCCCTGTGCTATGCAGCTACTTCCCACTAGCTATCTATTTTACATTTGGTAGTGTATATATGTCTGACAAATTTTGAATCTTAGGGTTAAAAAGAAATCCTTCAATATCCATGCATGAAAACAAAAACAAGTCAACATACAAATCAAATGAAATATGTCACCATCAAAGGAACAAAAGTCCAGTGGTCTTAAATTCTCCTTTGCATCACGAAATTTACAGAAGAGAGAGAAGCTTCCATCAAAGAAAGCTACTGCTAACCAAACTGCCTTTCATTTGTAAAGAAATATGAAAAATATTCTCACATATTCAAAAGCTCTGAAAATACATTACTCTTTAACTATTACTAAAAAATTACTTTGGTCAATTCTAACCCACCGAGATACAAATAAAAATTAAGAATTCAAAAAGTATAATTTTAGAATAAAAGGGCTATTGTTAACAACATAACAAATTGCCCTAAATTTCATTGCCCAATTGAATGCTCTTGTTCTTAAGGGGCAATTTAATACAAAATATTTAACAACAATAATCAAGGGATGAATTCTCAGATTATATTAATGGAAGCAGGGATTGGAGAAGGGAAGCATTAAATTTATCCTTACAGAGAAATTTTAAAAGACACCATTGTCATTAAAGAAGATGTGGTACAGATATGCAATGGAATATTACTCAGCCATAAAAAGGAACAAAATTGGGTCATTTGTAGAGACATGGATGAATCTAGAGACTGTCATACAGAGTGAAGTAAGTCAGAAAGAGAAAAACAAATATTGTATTTAATGCATATATGTGGAACCTAGAAAAATGGTACAGATGAACCGGTTTGCAGGGCAGAAATAGAGACAATGATGTAGGGAACAAACGTATGGACACCAAGGGGGTAAAGCCCTGGGGGGCTGGGGGTGGTGGTGTGATGAATTGGGAGATTGGGATTGACATGTATACACTGATGTGTGTAAAATGGATAACTAATAAGAACCTGCTGTATAAAAAAATAAATAAAATTCAAAAAAAGACACCATTGTCATGCTAAGAGAAATATAGTTAAAGAATGTTTCTTTAAAAACTTAAAGATGGGGCTTCCCTGGTGGTGCAGTGGTTGAGAGTCCGCCTGCTGATGCAGGGGACACGGGTTTGTGCCCTGGGTCAGGAGGATCCCACATGCCGCGGAGCGGCTGGGCCCGTGAGCCATGGCCGCTGAGCCTGCGCGTCCGGAGCCCGTGCTCCGCAACGGGAGAGGCCACAACAGTGAGAGGCCGGCGTACCACAAAAAATAAATAAATAAATAAATAACTTAAAGATGATGCCTGGTTAAAGATGGCAATGTGAATGCATGAATTTACTTGTGTGCCTTTATGAATGTAGCACTAAACAGGCAGAAGAGGAATTTTGTTAAGGAAAGCATAAACTCAAAAGTACATAGAAAACAGGAGTGAGGACAACCACCCCATTTTGGAGCCTGGTTGCAGAACCAGGAGCTGGGTCCCAAGCTGTGGGTGGAGAATACTCAGAATCGCCAGGGAGTCCCAGAAAGATTCCAAACGAGGAAGCAACTCTGTTAGGAACCTCTATTGGGAAGAGAGGCCTTAGGGATTAGCTTGCCCAAGTCCACACTGCTGCTAAGTGGCAAAACCAGGACACAAACCTAGTGCAGCACTGACTCGAAAGCCCCCTCTCAAATTCCACAGAAGTTGCATGCATTTCTCTGCCTAGATGTGTCCCACTACATTTATTTGGACATGGAAATCTTTTATATCCATGAAGCCTGAAAATTAGAATGGAAAGCTAGTAAAAACTACCACCCACTGAATCTGGTTTATTGTCCTTACGCAACAAGGCTGAAAGGGCTCTTTGTTAAAATCAAGACTAATAAAATGTGCCATAAAAGCAGGGAATCAGAGCGTTGAGGTCTTGTGTCTTACTGCCAGGTGTCACCCACATGGCACAGGGGTCCTAATCTATAGAGGAGACAGAAACAGAGAAAGACAGCCAGAGCAGCCCCCTGAGCTCAACTCAGCACACCATCCTAGAGAGAGGAAGGTAGCACATGGGCCATTTTCTTTACAACATTTCTGGAGTGCTTGCTCTGTGCTAGCAGCTGTTCTAAGCACTTTACAAGTAGAAAGTCATTTAGTGAAACTATTCCACACAACAAGGTAGGTCCTATTAACATCATCCCTAGTTTTTTTCAGATGAGGAAACAAGCACAGTGCGGTTTAATGACTTGCCCGAAGGTCACACAGCTAGTGAGGGAGAGCACGGGGACTACGAACCAGGCAGCATGGCTTCAACGTCCCAGCTCTTAAGCATTAGGCTCTGCTACCTCTTCCTGATTTTATACACCTGAAAACTGAAGACAGTGTATTCAGCTGAAATGGTGTTTCTGACCAAGGGGCCATTCGTGGACACCACATGATGAGAACGCTCTCTGTCCTGATGAATAGAAACTGGCTGCTTGCAAAACTGGAAACAGGGAAGGACTGCATTGGGGATTCTTTTCAATACCAGGGCACTTAAACAATACTGAGCTTGTCCACTAAAGTCACCAGTTATTATCCGGGGGCCCTTCTCCATCTTATCCACTCATCCTGTCCATGTACTGCAACACTATCCCTCCTTTGGGATCTGTGTCAAATGCTAGTTACACCAAAAAGCCACCTTTTCTCAATGTCGCAACACTGAAAGCATTGTAATTCTCTGACGGTGTGTTTCTTACCTCCTTACCTCGTCTTTGATTACAGCCACAAACCTCTGACTTGCTTGTGAGTTCCAAGTGGGTGCGACTGAATCTTACTTATCTTTGTGTTTCTGACAGCAAACAGAGTGTCTGATGAGAAATAGCTCCTAAATTGACATCTGAATTTTTATTAACAGTGTGAGTACTCCCCTTGACTTCTCTACTTTTAGCTTTATTTTAACCAAAATTGTCTTTAATCAAATAATTTTATCAACTATTTCCATAAACTGTGCAAAATATGTATAGGAAAGGGAAAAGACACGCCAAATGCTGCTAACAATTTTTTACATGACCCAAAACAGTAGGAATTTGGAATCAAAGAAAGTCAACTCTGGAATGGTCTAAATAATAATAAAAAAATACTGTATTGAGTGAAAAACTAAGATACCTTGTTAGGACACAAAAAAAACAGCATATAGTTCCTTTGATTCTGATTGAATTTATTAATTTTGAGACATTTCCATTTTAGCTGTTCCATAATCTAAGGTAAGAAAAAAAATCATTGCTTATCAAATACATAAAGAAGAGTAAAGTAGAGCTTATATCTGTTTTTTCATAAAATTTAATATTTAATATAAACATGCCAGTATATCTTGCAAATTATTACAAACAAAGTGAAACTACGGAGTTTGATAAATGAGAATATATTTTGAAATAAATTAGTATAAACTTTGTATATTGATATAGTCGTCCCTCAGTATCCATGGGGCATTGATTCCAAATATCAATATCAAATAACAAAATCCAAGGATGTTAAAACCCCTTATATAAACGGTGTAGTATTTGCATACAACCTATACACACTCTCCTGTATACTTTAAGTCATCTCTAGAATACCTCATACAATGTAAATGCTATGTAAATAGTTGCTAGTACATGGCAAGTTCAAATTTTGCTTTTTGAAACTTTCTGGAGTTGTTTTTGTTCTTTTGTTTTGCGGTACGTGGGCCTCTCACTGTTGTGGTCTCTCCCGTTGCGGGGCACAGGCTCTGGACGCGCAGGCTCAGCAGCCATGGCTCACGGGCCCAGCCGCTCCACCGCATGTGGGATCTTCCCGGACTGGAGCATGAACCCGCGTCCCCTGCATCGGCAGGCAGACTCTCAACCACTGCGCCACCAGGGAAGCCCTGTTTTCCCAAATATTTTCAATCCCTGGTTGGTTGAATTTGTGGAAGTAGAACCCACAAATACAGAGGGCCAACAGTACTTTAAAATACATAAATCTATCCTTTTACCTCTAAGTACAAAAAGATTAAATTCCGATTTTTCTACAAAAACTCAAAGCTGGTGACTTCCATAAAGTATGAAGAAAGAGACAGTATAAACATATTACACTCATATTACACTCGTATTTCATCACTTCTCCAGTCAAGTACAACAGGACTTATGAAAACCCTTCGAAGGGGTTTCTGTATTATATCGGACACATTCACTTCCACAAAGTTTTGAAGTAAAGTATTTGTGGCTTCAAACTTAATAGCAATAGTCATCTTTACGAAGTGAACAGTACTTCTACTTACTAGGCTCTCTTTGAGGATTATCTATGTTTAAGACAGTAATAGCTGGCATTCCTCAAGTACTTATTTTATGCCTGGTACCATCATAAGAGTTTCGTATGTATTAACTTGTTTGCATCTTATGAGAACCCTATGGGGTAGGTGCTACTATCATTCCCATCTTACAGACACAGAGAAACTATTTAGGTCACTTGCCTAAAAACACAGTTAGCGGGCTTCCCTGGTGGCGCAGTGGTTGAGAGTCCGCCTGCCGATGCAGGGGACACAGGTTCGTGCCCCGGTCCAGGAGGATCCCACGTGTCGCAGAGCGGCTGGGCTCGTGAGCCATGGCCGCTGAGCCCGTGCGTCCAGAGCCTGTGCTCCACAACGGAAAAGGCCACAACAGTGAGAGGACCGCGTACCGCAAAACAAACAAACAAACAAACACAGTTAGCAAGTAATGAATTTGGGGATTCAAATCCAGGCAATCTGATTCCAGAGACCACGTTCCTTTCTACTAAATATCGCCTCTTTATTTTAACACAGAAGCTAAAATAGAAGGTTCTTTTTTTTTTTTTTTTTTTTTTTTGCCAAGAACATTACTCTATAGCTCTTTCTCCTATCACATTAGGCAAAACCAGTGGAGCTACTCTGACAGCTGCAGGCTCCACTTTCAAGCTCCTTTTCGATACTAAGGCAGGAGGACAAGTAAGACTTTCTCTGTTGTCTTCTCTTCCTTTCTCCACAAATGTAAAGCACATACTCAAGGTGAAATGACTTGTCTACAGTCCTAGTAGAGCTGGTGTCATGAGTGAATGCTGCATATCCTAGTAGGACAATAGCTCACCGAGGGCAAGGATTTGGTCTTATGGGGGTTTTATTGTAACATCAGTATATTTCTGTATATATAAATCAGAGTTATCCATCTCCCATTTTTTATGTGTTTGAACACGAGCTTTTCTTAACAGTCTTGTTCTACCAAACAGCCTTGTTCTTCAGTGATCCCTGGGAGTCCATCCACACCCTTGTTCTACCGATGAAAACATCAGGTTCAAAGAAATGTGTAACTTCTCTACATTCCCAGGTAACTTGGTGAAAGAAAAGAGGTCTCCCCAGTTTTCACACCAGGTCTCCTTTGTTCACATCTTGTGTCCCTATGGCCTTAAAGTCAAGACTAGAAACAGACAACGACACCATAAGTTTTAGAAAATACTCGGCAGACACCTGATACACTGCCAATTCTCTAAGGAGGTAGTGTAATGTCCATTAGGGCACAGACATCACATTTCACAAATTAAGCCAACACCTAATTTTTTTTTTTACAAAGCCACAGGTGTCAGACTTCTATTTGTTTGTTTGGATGGTTGGTGGGTTGGTTGGGCTCTTGGTTTGTAGAACAAAATAAGGCCCCTCAATTATATTTTGCATTTAATAAGTCTAACAAAGCCATCAGGCATCATTGAATCATGTTAATGATGCAGACACATATTTCTTTCTTGTTCCACAGGCTTTTAGCCAAAATACCTCCCCCAAAAGATGAGTTTTCTTTACATTTAGAACACAGTATTTTGAAACTAAGACAGACCCAAAGGCTTAGTTAAATAACTGGTAGGTTTCAACCGAGAACATTTTTTTAAAGAGGTAATGATTTTTAAGTCAGTATTCTCCTTTGCAAGCTGTTACTGGGACACTAATTGTATTACTTGAGCACAATAGAGATGTTCATCAACTAGGGAGAAAGTAAATCGACTTTAGTTTGAAAAACATCCCATATAGCTTAAAGAATGAAACAAAGGTGAGATTAAAGATTCCTTTTTTGGAAACTCTGGTATACAATCTAATTTCCCAGGATAGCCTTCAAACTTTCATTAGTTTAGGAATCCAAAGAAAAACTCTAGCTAGGGGAAAAGATGTGACTCATCCCATGGACTGATTATGCAGACCTGAGTTTTTGCCATAAAGCAAACATTTCCTGAAATTATTTCTATCTCCATCAATAATTAACTCTGTGACTCCAAATAGTTTTCTTCATTTGCTCAGCTGTTTCTCTGTTTGAGAAGCAACAGTCTTATCAATGTAATCACTGAGGTTGGAGGTAAGTCAAACCTATTCACTTCATTTTCAGGGCAAAGGTGAACTTAATTTGAGCAGAACTGTCTTCACTAAATCACTGATTCAAAGAACAGGTTAAGCACTTACGTAAGTTTGGTAATATGCAAAATAACGCTATATCTTTCATGAATATATATACTTATATACATATACACACACACACATATATATAGCATAAAAATAAAGAAGGAAATATAAACACCAAATTCAGGATAGAGACTGCCTCTGGAGGGTAGAGTAGACAGAGAAGGGGTATACAGGGAGCCTCGGCTGCTTCTGTAATATTTTAATCCTTTAAAACAGGATTGGATAGAGCTCAGAGGGTCTTTGTTATATCAGTCTCTGTATTTAAAAATACTTCATTATAGGGCTTCCCTGGTGGCGCAGTGGTTGAGAGTCCGCCTGCCGATGCAGGGGACACGGGTTCGTGCCCCTATCCCGGAAGATCCCACATGCCGCGCAGCGGCTGGGCCCGCGAGCCATGGCCGCGGAGCCTGTGTGTCCGGAGCCTGTGCTCCGCAACGGGAGAGGCCACAGCAGTGAGAGGCCCGCGTACAGCAAAAAATAAAAAATAAAAATAAAAAAAATACTTCATTATAAAAAAAAAAGGTAACATGGGGCTTCCCTAGTGGCGCAGTGGTTGAGAGTCCGCCTGCCGATGCAGGGGACACGGGTTCATGCCCCGGTCTGGGAAGATCCCACATGCCGCGGAGCAGCTGGGCCTGTGAGCCATGGCCGCTGAGCCTGCGCGTCCAGAGCCTGTGCTCTGCAACAGGAGAGGCCACAAAAGTGAGAGGCCTGGTACCACAAAACAAACAAACAAACAAACAAACAAAAAGTAACATGAATAAGAATTATGTTCAGTAAAAACATATAAAATGACTTTTTCTTTTCTCACACCTAGAAACTATGAATGGCTTGTTCTTTATGTACCATCAGCCCAAGCATCCTTTTCTAAGCATTATAACTAATTTTACTCTTTTCCTGTCATTATATTCATGCTTTTAGGGCTAAAATTACCATTGGAAATGTTTCAGGTATTGTCTGCATTCATGCTGACTTCTAAATCTACTGTGCTCCATTTCTTAGACTTAACTATGATTTAGATATTGGTGCTTTTTTTTTTTAACACTTTGTTTATAAGTTCTCTTAGCAGTCAAATTTTACTGATTCTCTCTTCAGTTCTCTATTGAGGTCTATTCTTTTATCTCCAGGTTGACTTCCCTTGTCAAGTGCCCAGCAAGGTGGAACTCAGCATCGCTGGCATTTGTCCCTTCCCATGAGTCTTTCCAACAACACCAGTCCCAGGCCTCTACACTCTACTCAAAACACATCTGCCAAAAACCAGTCTCCACAAATTACACTTCTGTTAGGTCACTCTGCCTATAAAATATTTCTCCTTACTCCTATAATTCCCCTGAATATAGACGAAACATAATTGTGAGCTTAAAGTCCATTCATTTTTAATCAAGTTTGAAAGGCCATGATTTGTGGAAATCAGAACAAGATAAATGAGCATTTTCCAGCTAACACTTGTCTAGAATAAGGATAAAGGAAGGAATAAAACCAAGACTGCTCTCCTGTTGCCAAAAATAAAATTAGTCAATATGACTTTGGAACATGCACTTGCAAATGTCACAATTCTTAAGCATGTGGGTGAGGCAAAAGCAGCCAAATATTTATTACCATCTAGCGTCAAACTAATGTCGTGTGCTCCTTGAACATCAAGTGCTTTCATAGTCTCTACGTAATTTTTTTTCTTTTCTGAAAGCAGACTGAAGACAAGGAGTCATTTGTCCAGATGCTGTGATTGCACGGGAAAGAAGCAAATGGGAACTAATGGTACTTCAGTTTGCAAAAGGTACATACTGTTGAATTTAAGAGAGAAATTAATTTGCCCCTCTCTACTGCCCTGTTTGGTGTCAACTTTCTGCCACGGGCTCTCCTGCACATGTCATAACTGGACGAGAGACTAAGCGCAGACAGTTCACAGGGATCGGGGTGGAGACCCGCCTTACCCTTAAATCCTGCCTACAACTCTAGTATAAAATTTCTTTAGTTTCCTCATCTGAAAATGGGGATAAAAATACCTATTTTTTAGGGCTGTTAGAATTTAATGAGAAGTGAACGAAAAAATTAAAATACAGAGAGAGATGCTCAGGAATGGATCCTAGGATGCTAACTAGGCTCATTCTTAATTCACTTGCCCTGACACACCAGTCTCACCATGCAAACATTAAATATCACAAATCATGTCTCACCTCCTGGAGTTTTTTTTTTTTTCATCTTTTTTCCACCCATACCCACACCTCTCATCCCCCAGCTCCTTCAGCCTGTTTGCCACCACACTCTCCACCTGGACTTTTAAGTTGTCTGTGAAGAATACCCATGTGTACATGTAGATGTTTATGTATATGTATGTACATGCATAGATACATATATTATGTAAATATAGGTATATGTATGTGTATATACACACATATCTATATATGTGTATATGTATATGTATGTACATATAAAAGTTAAATCCAAGAATGTCAAGGATCTTCCAATAGGAAACAAATACAGGTATATAGGCTTCTGACCTAGTAGCCTCTACTTGGGAGGATGATGTTCTTGCTCCTTCCTCTATTAGAGAAAGAAACATAATCAGACAAACAATTTGTAATCACTGAGGTATTTTCCAAAAAAGTCAGTCAACCTGTACTCCCATTTAAGAAAATAAGCCATTTCACAAAACTGAACCTAGTTACAACACACCCAATGAAATTCTTGGCTCACTAGTTGATGCCATGTGAGTTGTATGCTGATTGAAAGGGTAATGAGTTGCCCACACACCAGCTATATTCATACTGTGGCACCCCATGTTTTAAATAACCTGAACCCTCCTTTCACTATGAGCATTGGAAGACAGTGGCACTGAGCTGCCCACTTCAAAGTAGCATCATGCTACCAAAAACTGTTAGCATTCATAAATGAATTCAGTAAAGTTGCAGGATATGAAATCAAGGTACAGAAATCTGTGACATTTCTATATACTAATAAACTATGAGCAAGAGAAATTAAGAAAATAATCTCATTTACAATTGCATCAAAAAGAATAAAATACCTAGAAATAAATGTAACCAAGGATGTGAAAGATCTGTACACTGAAAACTGTAAGACACTGATGAAAGAAATTGAAGAAGACACACACAAAAAAGGAAAAACATTCCAGGCTCATCAACTGGAAGAATTAATAGTTAAAATGTCCATACTACCCAAAGCAACCTATGGATTCAATACAATCCCTACCAAAATGCCAAGGGCATATTTCACAAAACTAGAACAAATAAATCTAAAATTTGTATGGAACTACAAAAGATCCTGAATGGCCAAAACAATCTTGAGAAAGAATAACAAAGCTGGAGACAACATGCTCCCTGATTTCAAATTATACTACAAAGCTATAGTAATCAAAACAGTATGGTACTGGCACAAAAATAGACACATAAATCAATGGAACAGAATAGACAGCCCAGAAATAAACTCACACATATATGGGCAACTAATCTACAACAAAGGAGCAAAGAACATAGAATGGAGAAAGGACAGGCTCTTCAATAAATGGTGCTGAGAAAACTGGACAGCTACATGTAAAAGAATGGAACTAGACCATGATCTTACACCACAAACAAAATTAACTCAAAATGGATTAAAAACATGAATGCAAGACCTGAAACCATAAAATTCCTAGAAGAAAACATAGGTGGTAAACTCACCGACATTGGTCTTAGAGGTATTTTTGTGGATCTGACTCCAAAGGCAAGGGAAACAAAAGCAAAAATAATCAAGTGAGACTACATCAAACTAAAAAGCTTCCGCACAGCAAATGAAACCATCATCAAAACAAAAAGGCAACACACTGAATGGGAGAAAATATTTGCAAATCAATACTGAATAAGGGGTTAATTTCCAAAATATATAAAGAACTCATATAACTCAACAACAACAAAACAACCTGATTAAAAAATGGGGAGAGGATCTGAAGACATTTTTTCAAAGAAGACATACAGATGGCTGACATGTACGTGAAAAGATGCTCAAAGTTGTCAGTAATTATCAGGGAAATGCAAATCAAAACCACAATGAGCTATCACCTCCAACCTATTAGAATGGCTATTATCAAAAAGGTAAGGAATAGGGCTTCCCTGGTGGCGCAGTGGTTGGGAGTCCGCGTGCCGATGCGGGGGACACGGGTTTGTGCCCCGGAGGATCCCACATGCCACGGAGGAGCTGGGCCTGTGGGCCATGGCCGCTGGGTCTGCGCGTCCAGAGCCTGTGCTCCACGGCGGGAGAGGTCACAGCCGTGAGGGGCCCGCGTACCGCAAAAAAAAAAAAAAAAAAAAAAGGTAAGAAATAACAAATGTTGACGAGGATATGGAGAAAAGGGAACTCTCATATACTGTCAGCAGGGATGTAAATTGGTGCAGTCACTATGGAAAACAGTATGGAGATTCCTCAAAAAACTAAGAATACAACTACCATATGACCCAGCTGTTCCACTTCTGGGTATTTATTCAAAGAATAAGAAAACAGTAATTCGAAAAGATATATGCAACCCCATGTTCTTTGTAGCAATATTGACAATAGCCAAGATACAGAATCAACCTAAGTGTCTATCAATGAATGAATGGATAAAGAAAATGTGATACACACACACACACACACACACACACACACACACACAGAGGAATATTATGCAGCCATAGAAAAGAATGAAACTTGTCATTTTTGACAACATGGATGGATTTTGAGGGCATCATGCCAAGTGTAACAGACAGAGAGAGACAAATACCATATGATCTCACTTACATGTGGAATCTGAAAAACAAACAAAAGCAAGCTCACAGATACAGAGAACGGATCAGTGGTTGCCAGAGGCGGGGGGAGAAATGGGTGAAGGGAGTGAAATGGGCAAAGTGAATCAAAAGGTACAAGCTTCCAGTTATAAAATTAATAAGTCATGAGAATGTAAAGTACAGCATGGCAACTATAGTTAACAACACTGTGTTGCATGTCTGAAAGTTGTTGAGAAGACGTCTTAATAGTTCTCATCGCAAGAAAAAAAAATCCTGTAACTACGTATGGTGACGGATGTTACCTTACTGTGGTGATCATTTCACAATGTACGTATATAAATACAAATCATTATGTCTGTACACCTGAAACGAATATAGTGTTGTATGTCAATTATAGTTCAATAGGAAATAACTAAAAAATAAACTAGCATCATGATCTCTCGTACTAGCTAGCATTACATGGTATGACATTCTGACTGTAAACCTATACTTAGAAAATAATAACCAGCATGAAACAAAGGGATAAGCATGAGATTTCCAATCAGGAGACACTGTAATCATCCTCTGATGCTCTCAAAATGACCTTGGGCAAATTCAAGTCTTTTCTGGGGAAGCAATAAGACCTTTAAGGTCTCTTTGAACTCTTATATGTTGAGTCTTAGCCATATTTTGATCCTGCAGTATTTGACAAAACTGGCCATTTTCCTTTGCCTGAAAAGCTGTTGCGTTGCTCTTTTCCTCTTTTGTCCCAACTCTCCAAAGTCAGAATACCCAGGGTTCCATCCTCAGCCTCCTTTTCACTCCATATGCTCCCGCTAGTGAAATCACCCACTCCCCGTATGCTGTGCGATAGCTGCCTCTAACCGGCTTCATAAGGCTGGATACCCAAACACCAGACCTCTCCACCAATACAGGCATCTTGGACTCAAGATTAAACGTTTCTTATCTCTCTCCCAGAAATCCACTCTGTTTCTGACATATCTTTATCAAAGACATTATTATCCACTAAGTTTCCTCTCCTCCTCCTTCAACCCCTATCTCCCATCAGTCATCAAATCTAAAAGTTCTACTTTGGAAATATTCCTTTCATTTACCCTCTTTGCTCTATTCCCTGGTGCAGCACATGTAGTTTTCATCTCTCTTGAAGGGTGGGCTAGCCTTTGCTGAGCTCCACAGACAGACATTTAAGCCAGGATGTCAACTGATTGATTGAATCATGAGAAAAAGAACAGTCGCACAGTCCAGAAAATTTGCTTTGGCACGAATGGGAGTTTCTCTTCCAACAGGCAAACCTACACAGAAATCCAGAGTGTCATCAGATTGATTGCAAAACAGAACAAGAAGAGTTGATGATCTGAAGATGGGCCTAAGGCACTTGCGCCAAAGAGCATGTCGTCCCATTTCAGAAGCCAACACTCCTTTTCCCCGCTGCTTTAATAAGCTCAGCCAACCTGTACCTCAGAACGTCCCATTATAATGTGCCTGCACCCCTGCCCTCTTCTCAGCTGGGTGAAGCTAATCAAATGTTGCCCTAGCCAGGCCTGGAGCCACCTCTTTAAGGGGACTTGACAAAACTCATTTCTAATCCATCATATGTTGATTCCTTTTTTTTTTTTTAACCTTAACCCTAAGTTTGGAAATAATGAACACATACTTGTCTCCATGTATTGCTTACAAATATTATCTCTCAGGTATCAGGGATGCTTTCCATCTTCTGAATAGCCCATTCACCTTTATGCCTCAGCATCTTTGCTCATACCTTTCTCTCCTGGGACTTCTTTTCCTCTTTATCCAGCTCAACTTATCATGACCTTTCTGAAATTTTCCCTGGTCTCTACCGCCCAAGGCAGAAGTGTCTGTCCCCATAATGTACTGTTCTAATGTTAATACTTATTATAGTTATCCTTTAACAGACCACCCACCAGTTGGATTTTCAGTTCTGAGTGAAAGATCTGTGCCTTAATACTGCCCAGGACTAACATTAGGGAGGCTACGTTTGCACTGTCTGGGCTAGAATACTGGATCCATCATTTTCAAACTGTCTTTGTGAGCATGGGCGCTCCCTGTGACTCTAACACCCGGTCTATAAAATGAGGAAAGGAACACCTATTCAAAGGGTTTGAGAGAGGATTAAATGAGACAATACTTGTAATGTGCACAGAATAGCATTTCAATGCATGGCACGTGTTCAATAACTTAACTATCTTTACTATTTTTATATAGCATGTATATGACAGATACCCTGTAAATGATTTCTGAATTAAGTTTTATGATTAACTGTATGGGCCAGTGTCAATGGCTAGACACACCATTAAACTACAACATGACTTTAGGACAGACATTTTGTATGAGATTTGAAGATACAAAGGTAGAGGAGGCCTTCATTCTATTAAAGTTGTTAAGCAGTGGGTCATGTAAATGAGACTCTCTGTTGCTTCTTTATTGTTTATGTGTCGGAATTTGGCTGACTTCTTATTCTCCCCTTGTTTTCGGTTTTAAAGTTATTGAATATTTAATGCTACAAAACCACTTGAGATTGCTGCTACACTAAATCTGCACATTGTACAGCAGCTCTGAAAATGTTAAGAGTAAAATTTAGTAGAGCTGGGAAGTGAAAAGTACAGCAGTGAATTTCCATGGCAATGTGGTGTTATAAATAAAATATGATACACAGAGTAATCGATCACCGAACATATACAGATGAAGAGAATGAGTTTATGTTTATTCAGGGTTTTTTTTAACTCCTTTGCTTTGAGATATTTTATAGCCACAAAATTATATATCTGAACTTCAAGGTCATCATCTAAAACCTGTAAACCCACAGCCTCTAAACAAGAAGTTGCAAACTTGAATTCTTCGGGGACCAGGCCTGTCAGAAAAACAAGGAGATGGTTAGGCTAAGCTCTTGGTACCGGATGAATGGCCACTGGTACTCAGTTTCCATGTTGGCAATGGGACAGGAGGTGCTCAGGTCTGTAGCAGTTTCAATACCCTATTGAAATAAGGGTCAGTCAAATGTCAAGGAAAATCCAAACTCAATTGTGGCCAGATTTTTCCCATTTTTCAGAGAAAGCTGGCAATCTGATATGTTACATATTTTATATGAAATCTGATTTTTTAAATAAATGCCGCCAATTAACTCGATTGAAAAATAAAACACCAAACAGACCAAACAAAATCCATCTTGAAGGCTGGATTCAACTTGGGGTCACCAGTTCACAACAGTTGCTCTAAGCTTTTTACTTTCATATGTGGCAGAAATGGGTGGGATGTTTTATTTCTAACCCTTACTCTCTAAACTACGTGAATAAGCCAGAATGAAACTCTTTGCTTTCCTGAGGCATGGAATTTTTGTGGGTAAAATTTCACCCTCATTCTCTAGTGACCTAATGAACTCTTGCTCGGTTCTCAGAAAGTGTCCAGCAACCAAAACTGGACAGAAGTCAAATCAAAGAAATTCTATTTTTAATTATGCTCACAAACAGATAGCCATTCATTAAGGAGGATAAATTGAGGAATTATGAAATGCCTAGACATATGGGAGTCTAAATATGAATAGGTCACAGTCCCTCTCTCAAGGAGCTGACAATCTACTAAGCTGTTTCTTGAGGGGCTACAGCTGCAAATCTAAGGAAGCATTACGTATTTGAGGTCATCATTCACATCCTCTGTCTGCACTCCCAGCTTGGGACAATACCCGGACAGTAATCCTTATTTCAGGATCATCCTGCCTTGGTGTCACTAGGCAAAAATGCCTGGAAAACTCAGTCCTTTCACATCAGATCTGGAAATCTTGTTAAGATGGAGATGGTGTCATACCCTGTCCCTTCTCTCCATGAGCTGAAGAGAGGGACTGGTGAGTAGAGATGCAGTGGGGAACCAGGCAGAAAACCCAAGAAAAAGTTCCACTGGGCCCAGTGTCCAAATCCTCAATGTTTCCCCAATGTCCAGATCCCCTGAAGACTTTTGTAGTAACACAGAGCAGGAGAAATGGTCAGGAGATCAGTGGCTCCAACACAAGGGAAAAGGGGGCTTTCATTATGCGTCTGGAAGTCCCTGCCCCATGTTAGTGGAATAATGGAGGAAAAGCTCATGGGGATGGGAGATGAGAGTGACAGGGCCTGTTCTGGTCCCTTTCTGAACCTAAAAAGGAGTTGGGGCTAAAGGATTCTTGACATAATCAAACATTTATCGGAATGAGCTATTATATTCTTGTATTTCCTTTCCTTTTCAAATAAAAAGGTTTGTAAAGGTATATTAATGTTCACACTTGGAGAAACAACTATAAAAATAATTATTACAAGAATGTTTATCACACTGTCAAAGTTTTGATCATAGACGTTTTTAAGTCTGAAAAGGTATAATGAAAGGAGGAAGGGCAAGGGGAGTGGGCAGGTGGGGAAGCAGGGAGGCAGTCGGTGAGACATTTACAACTAGAGTTATGATAGCAAATCAGTCACTCATAGATGACGACAAATATTAATGGGAAAACAATTCAAGTTATAAAATAAAATGCATTCACAATTTTCCTAGAACATCTATACTATGTAATTCAAGGCAGAGATATGCAATCACACAGACAAATTGATTTTCAAGTGGTTCCTTGTAATCACTTGTACATATTTGGGATGTAATGGCTAATGTAATAAATATACATTCTTTCTCTGCTCCACTGCATGCTTTAGAGTAACATTATTTCCTGGAGCTGTAAAAGCTCTTTCAAGTAGAATCTCAGGTTAACTGGGGTAGCGCTGCCAAGAAAGGAGACAGATGGAGAAGCAAGCAGGTCCTTAGGGAAAGAATGGCATGCACATTTTCTCAGAACTAAGGACTTCTTTCTAAAGGGGTAAATAATTAAACCCCGTAGTATTCCTGGAAGTGGCCTCTCTGCCTGCAAGATGTTGCCTATTTTTAGCCAGACTGAGGTTCCTAAAAGAGCAATTCTGAAGACACTTTTATGACTTGACTCTGGTCTTCAAGGGTTTCAATAATCAAATCCCACCTTTAGACTCCTACCTTGGTCTCCACTAGCCCAATGTATGTGTCTCCTGATATATCAGATCTGGGCCTGCTGCTGCCTTGACCCCCTTCATCATCTGTCCAAAACCACTCTCCTCTACAAGGCCCCACTTATCACCTCCTCTGCAAGACTTTCCTTCTTTTTCCAACTCTTGCTCCACAGAAGATTACAGGATTCTTTTGCTCTGTTAATCACCCCCTCCTTAACATCATAGACAAGCAAGCAAACAAACAAAAACAAAAAATATCCTAGTGATGACCTACTATTTTCTGGCCACATGGCAAACATGGCTTGTCTGAGGTCACACAGTAAATACAGGAGCAAGAAACCAAACTCAAAATGTACTTAAGATGTCTGACACAAAACCCCTACGAGTTTTGTACAACAGCACTCTGCCTATCATTGAACAATAACAACAACAATAATAAAAATAATAGCTAACACTTACTGAGTAATTACCAACGGATACACTTCTAAGCATTTTACATGTTCTAATTCATTAATCCTGACAACAAGTAGGTATTACAATGACTCCCATCTTAGATGTGGAAGGAGACACGGAAAGATGGAGCAAACTTGACTGAGTTCGCATGTCTTGTAAGTGGCAGAGTCCAGGCTCTTAGCCCATATACTAAACTGCCCCCATCTACTGGCTAATAGTACCATCTAACTGCTTCCTGAGACTTTTATAGCTAGTTCTTATGTTCAACTGTTCTCACTATATTCCCTATCATTCTTTTTATATCAGAAAGGGAAGTCTTGAGAAAAAAATAAAATGTTAAAAGAGATGAGTGCTGGGAGGAGGTAGGAAGAGGAAAGGAGAGACATGGCAAAGGAGCAGTCTTATCCCTTGGTCTGAAAGGATGAAACCCTTAGGCTATCCTCAAGATGAAACTAACCATCAAGTTGAATCTAACCATCTTCTCCTTTACTGATGTCCTTGAAGCCACCTTTGACAGCCACAAACTAAATGGAAACGATGGAGTAAACAGATATAGGTACCAGGTCAGCCTGCAGGTACCTAGAGCCCTGGCACAGTGTGGGTATCCAAAGCCCCCAAAGGTGTGACACGACCACCAACCCAACCCCTCACTGATTCACTGCAGGAGTTCTACAAGCTCCTACAAACCTCAGTTTTGGAATATAATAATTAAAATATTGGACACTACTTCCATGTCACGAATTCACAATTCATGTTTCAAGGGGCACTGCCCTTCAAAAGACACCATTAAGAAAATAAAAGACACAAGTCACAGACTGGGAAAAAATGTTTGCAAGCCATCTACTTGATAAAGGATTTATATCCAGAATATTTAAAGAACTGTTAAAACTCAGAAAGAAGAAGACAAACCCAATTTAAAAATAGGCAAAAGATCTGAACAGACATTTCACTAAACAAAATATATGGATGGCCAATAATCACATGAAAAGATACTCAACATCATTATTCATGAGAGGGATAAAAAAATTAAAACCACAATGAGATACCACTTTACAGCCACTAGGAAGACTATAATCAGAAAGACAATACAAAGTATTTTCCAGAATGTAGAGAAACTGGAACACTCATACACTGCTGATGGGAATATAAAACGGTGCAGCCACTCTGGAAAACAGTTTGATAGTTTCTTAGAAAGTTAAACCTAAATTTACCATATGGCCCAGCAATCCTCTTTTAGGTATCTACCCCAGAGAAACAACATGTCCACACAAAGACCTGTATGTGAATATTCATAGCAGCATTATTCCTAATAGCCAAAAAAAAAACCCCACAAGTAATCCAAATGTCCACCAAATGGTGAATGGATGAACCAAATGAGGTATATTCATCCAAAGTACTGATACATGCCACAAGATATATGAAACTCAGAAACATTATGAGAAATGAAATGGAACAAGCCACAGAAGAACACACACTGGATGATTTCATTTATATGAAATGTCCAGAAAAACGAAAAACTACTGAAACAGAAAATAGATTAGTGGTTGTGAGTGGCTGGAGAGAATGACAGCAAATGCACACGAGTGTTCTTTCTGGAGTGATGGAAATGTTCTAAAATCGGATGGTGATGCTTGTACAACTCCGTAAATTTACTGTAGAATAACTGAGTGGTACCCTTAAAATGGATGAATTTTACAGTATGCAAATTACACCTCACTAAAGCTGTTAACCACATAACAATGCCTCTGCTCCCTGGTTCCCCGCCAGCAGCTCTCACTGAATGCACAACTGGCTGTCCTGCTCTCTGTCATTATTCTGTGCCCTCCACAGGATAATCAGCTCGCAACTGAGGTTCTCTCTCTGATGCACTCAAAAGCCCAGAGCACTGAAGGAAAAAGGTGCCCAAAGTATTTCATGCTAGAAGCAAACACTTAGGGATTGTTCCGCTCAGTGTGAGCCCTACAACTGACTCCTTCATGTAGGAGGGTACTCTAGAATTCTCTTCTCCTTGTACACTTCCAATTGTGAGGAGTACTGGTTGATTTTTTTTTAACATGTGGCACCAAACCTTTTGTGCCCCCCTCCCTGACTCCTGAAAAGATTGCAAAAATATGAGACATTTCTATTAGAAGATACTAGTTTTGATAACTTGGAAGAGGAATTTAAAAGAATGGAACAAAGAGGTATGAATACTTCTTATCGTCAAAATTAGGAGAGATGCCTGTGACATCATTCCCTAGACTAGGGGTTGGCAAACGTTTCCTGGAAGGCCAGAAACTAAATATTTTAGAATTTGTTGGCCAAGAGGCAAAATCAAAGATATTAAGTACTTATATAACCATTTAAAATGTAACCACTTAAAAACGGAAAAACCATTGTTATCTCACAGGACATACAAAAACTGGAGGCAGGCCAGACGCGACTGGCCATAGTTTGCCAACCCCTGCCCTAGACACACAGGCGTATCACACCCCACCCATCTTTGCAGACCTCCTGGCAATGTGGAATCAGACCTCTGTGAAGTCGTGTATTTGAAAGCCATAACCTTTTAAGCAGCCCAAACCTATAAGCATAAGCTGCTGATTGTTTTCCAGGTGGAGGGGAAATGAGGTTAAAGGAAAGGACTAAAACCAAAGGCAAATCTTAATTAAGATTAAGAAGGGTTCCAAGTAATGTAAAAAATTTATATCTTTGTTTGGTCTTCCCTAAGAGACTGAGGATGACTCCCTTTAACACATTTGATTTCTAACAAGTTTTTTTCACTTTCATTTCAAACCCTATCTAACACAGTCCTCCATAATTCCACTGCACAAATAAACCAAACAGGTTTACTGTTTCACTCCTTATCTCAGGGCCTCGGTCAATAGAATGCTGACATTAAGACCTAGAGACAGACTTGGCTGTAGACTATGTTCAGGAGAGAACATAACCAACCCACAGACGAAGCTCACCTGCCTAAACTCCATTTTTTACACTTACCTGGCTCTAGGATTAAAGGCCTTCTGAGGAAGCCTCTCACTCTGAGCCTCTATTGCCTTAGTCTCCTAATGACCATGGTTCTTTGCGGATTAGGCCAACAACTGAAGCCTGGCTTTGCGTCTGAAGACATCACATCACAGAAGCTATAGATACAATCAGGTCTCTCAGTGACATCTGTGAGAAAATAGGACCCGAAGAAGCCGAGCTACACCTGTGGCCCAGGTCATAGGTGAAAGATGTTAAAAGGGTACTGCATAGCTGCTGGGAGGGCGGCTGCCAGTGCATGGAGAAATGAGCATCAGTGAAATCCAGTACATCCACAAACATTAAAATCTCTTGTAAAATCAAGGCACTATTTAGTTAAATCATTATTTGATTTTATTGTTCAAAATTAATGCCCAGATGCTAATCTACCTACGTGCCTATTGATAATCATGCCTTGTGTGTATTTTTCATAGATTTTATAAATATACTCATTGGGGTACCCAGTAGCTCTTTCCAATCCCTCCCTTACCAAGATAACACAAGTAGCCATCTAAATGGGTGATTCAATGGGGCTGAGAAAAGGGAAGCGTTCAAATATGGAGGGAAGGTCTATACTCTCCCCACCCTCTATGTGCCTTTGGGCACACTTTCTCTTTCCCCAAACTGATAAGATACTCAGCAAATACATCACAGTATTACAAACATCACCCGGACATTCAAAGGGCAACCCAGTGAGCCGCAGCTAATAAAGAAGTCAGGAACTCTGAGCTTCTGCTTCTCCTTCCATAGGATGGAAGATCATTGTTACAATATCTCACTACATGGGAATGTTGAAGTGGAGTCCCTCTGAACTATATAGAAGTAGATAATCTATACATTTCACAAAATGTAAGTTCATGGAATAAATTCTCTACAACATGTTTCATGCTGACTTGGAGACTATTCAGTGCCCCAAAGAGTTTCCCTTAAATTATAGCATTATAGGGAGATTTATTCTATTCTATTCTATTCTATTCTATTCTATTCTATTCTATTCTAGAATGCTGACCTGTTCAGATTTGAGAGGCCAGGGCTGGAAGTCAAGTATTGTCTATATCCCAGAGAGTGACTACTAAGGTCAAACCCCAAACTCCATTCCTTGATGCACACACAAATAACTACAACCCTGAACTTCACTAGATCAGATTTTCCCCTGTCCTTGATGTTAACTCATGAGACTAATGAATGCAATTTAAGTTATATCCATTGACTGCATTGCATGTGTAGATATTTATTACTTATTCTTCTCTGCTCCCTGGGAGCAAACAACACATCTGAGTTCTTAGTATAAACTCTCTCTGCATAATTCTGGGAGCTCAAAAATGTTATCTGACTACACAGTCCTCTGTACAAAAAAGTCTATACATGTAGGTAGGTTGATCTGGGTGATTTTTTTATTTATTAAAGCTCTAAAGACTTGGATTAAACCAAAGCTTCTAGCCATGGGCCAACATCATTTCAGCACTTATACATTTAGCGAAGATACTGAAATTATAGGGAATAAAGTACTATAGCAGGCAGATAATTCATGTATCTTTTCTCTAGTTGCACTCAGAGATATATTTCTACAGAAATGTCATATGTAGAATAAATATATAATATTTCTATGTTCCTTAATTTTTGCTAAACTAATTTTTAATATGCCACTTGACCTGAAAATGGTTGTGAAAATCATCTTCTTATACTTTTTAAATTAAAGAAAATAAAAAGAATGAACTGATGCTTATATTAGTAATATTCTTGGTACTTGTGACCACCACCTTCTTTAATTTCACTATTACCATCAAAATATGTACATAACATACTGACTGCCTCCCAGACTCCTGTCTAAATCAACTTCACTGACTTGGCATTTCATTTAAAGTATGTTATGACTTTGTGGTTTAGAAGGGCAGTAAATTTTACTTTATCTCTGCTTCCTTTTCTGGAAGTCCTTTAAAATATTCTGTTCCTGTGTTTTCCAGCTGAAACTTGCATGCAAATATAAGGCCTGTGAATTAAATTTGTTCTTAAAAGGTACCAAGATAAGGCCAAGAAATTGGCATCTCCCTGAGAAGCTTTAATTTCCTCCCCTATAAATTGAGATGGCTGGACTATGTGAATGCTAGTGCTAGGAGACTGTTTAATCAGAATTGACCACTGGTCTTCTTCGGAAAGCAGAGGTCAAAGCGGAGGTCAACAAGGCACCAGCAAATGAGCATGCAATACTGCCAATAGATACAAAATAACTTAAAATCATGAGTCAACATCAAGGAAAGAAATAGATCAGATGTACTGAGAACTGCAATTGTACTGGGGGCTCCTTGAAAATTGTTTCCCAGATTAGGCCATGACCTTATGTGGGAGACTGTGCCAATATCTTTTATGGAATTCTAGATGGTAAGAGAGAGCCACCTGTTATGTCAGCTGACAATGGATATTTTTATCCACCTTTGTGAAGGGGAGTAGATCTAGCCAATCTGCCTAGTTGAATCATAGGGCGTAGGCTGAAGTATAATAAGTACTGGGTGGTGAGGGGTATGAAGAAACTGATAGAGAAGCCTTGAATTCCATGGTAATAATTCCACATTTGCTCTGGAGAGCAGAAAGAAATCAATCTATGAGGTCTATTTGGGTGTGATGCTTCTACATTCATTGAAGATAGTTTGTAGTATATTGGTAAATAGATGGGGTGGTGAAAAGTAGGAACTGGACTTGGGTACCAGTTATATGTGAGCATTATAAAGGCATCAGATCAATTTCATTCAATCCTCAAATTTAATGAGTGCAAGGCATTGTATTAGAAGCCATAGGAAATGGAAAGATGCCTTTAAGGAATGTACAGTCTAGAACCTCCAGTCAAGAACTCAGGAAGAGTGGGAATGTGAATTGGTACAGCCACTATGGAGAACAGTATGGAGGTTCCTTAAAAAACTACAAATAGAACTACCATATGACCCAGCAATCCCACTACTGGGCATATACCCTGAGAAAACCATAATTCAAAAAGAGTCATGTACCAAAATGTTCATTGCAGCTCTATTTACAATAGCCCGGAGATGGAAACAACCTAAGTGTCCATCATCGGATGAATGGATAAAGAAGATGTGGCACATATATACAATGGAATATTACTCAGCCATAAAAAGAAATGAAATTGAGCTATTTGTAATGAGGTGGATGGACCTAGAGTCTGTCATACAGAGTGAATGAAGTAAGTCAGAAAGAGAAAGACAAATACCATATGCTAACACATATATATGGAATTTAAGGGAAAAAAATGTCATGAAGAACCTAGGGGTAAGACAGGAATAAAGACACAGACCTACTAGAGAATGGACTTGAGGATATGGGGAGCAGGAAGGGTAAGCTGTGACAAAGCGAGAGAGAGGCATGGACATATATACACTACCAAACGTAAGGTAGATAGCTAGTGGGAAGCAGCCACACAGCACAGGGAGATCAGCTTGGTGCTTTGTGACTGCCTAGAGGGGTGGGAGGGAGGGAGACGCAAGAGGGAAGAGATATGGGAACATATGTATATGTATAACTGATTCACTTTGTTATAAAGCAGAAACTAACACACCATTGTAAAGCAATTATACGCCAATAAAAAAAAAAAAAACTCAGGAAGACACATGAGAAATTCTATCAAGTTGCCTTCGGGTTTCAAAAGCCAAGTGGCTGAGCAGTAGAAACACTTCAAGGCTGAGAAGACATATGAAGAGGGTCTGGAGCAACAACACGGATCTTGAGGGTCTCTTGCTTGAAGAATACGGTCGTTTCCTAACCACAAGGTGAGAAGTTGAGTAAGTGTATCCATGACTAAGCAGACATCACTGTCATTTATAGGTGAGAAGCGAAAAGGAGGAAGGCAAAGCCTTCCACGTGCAAGTTACAAACACTATAACCACCCAATGAGGAAAGCTTTACTGTATCACTAGTCAAGGGGGTCTCAGAAAGGCTCATATGAGGGGAGCCCAGACTTCAACCCCAGTGAATCTGACTCCAAAGCCCACTCCACTGCACCAGTATGTTGCCAGTATATGAAAATGCTACTTACTAGAGACAGAAAACCTTGGTGAAGGAATAATTGGCTATAAAAATGCAAATATCCCTGGGTCAAATCACACATGAATGCATTACAAGTATTAATACTCTTGCTAAATTAATTTGTAAGGAAGTTGGAAGTGTATCTTTGAAGGCTAATAGAGAATTGGCTGGAGGGAAACAGGGCAACAGCCAGACAGAAGAGATTTTTGTATCCCTCCTGCATACTGAGTCCTTAGTAGCAAGAAGGTTCTGGATAAGAGGAAAGAGGTCAAGATACAATAAAGACTCATCTCTTTGTCAAATCAAGTTTGATGTAGAAGCAACGTAACAGTAGCCAACACAGGTACTAAGTATTTTGTTCACATAGCTAAAATATCTCTCTAAGTTCAAAACACAGCTAGCTTTCTTCCTTTCCTACCTTCCTTCAAAAATCCTTTAAGGAATTGTCTCCCTAATCCACAAGAAAATCAGAATTCACCTAATGATCACAAAAAACATTCATTACACTCTTTGGAACGTGCCAAGTCCACAATCACCTACTGTGTTTTCTTCCTGACTTTCTGAACTCAGTCCTAGTTTCCCAAATATATGCTAAACTTTCCGGCTTCCATGCCTTCGCTCATGCTGTTTCCTCTAACAGAAACCTCCATCTACCATCTCAAAATACCTCGCTTCCTGTAGAGCCCATCCCAAAGTGTGAAGCTCATCCTGATATTTTCAACCTCACGGGCATGCTCCCTCTGAGCCTTTGAAGGGCTTACTTTATATTTCTTTTTGCATTTATTCATTCTCCTTTGCCCTGAAGTCATTTTTATTCTTGTCTTATGCCTACTACCAGTGTGCTAAACCCCCTCTAAGGGAAAGAGCTTATCTCTATATCACCAGCTCCACTTTGTGCCATATTCAGAATTCAATAAATAGTTGTGACATTTAATTAAATCTATCCAAGACTGTCAACCAGGTTACACATGTAAAGTCCAAGACAAGGTTCTCAATAAAGTGGGACTTGATGTTCTAGAAGGGTTCATATGGTTCTCAAGCTCTATCTTAAAACCTCATATATAAAAACCACATGTAAAAGTCTCAAACAGATGACACATATCTCAAATGACTGTCAGCAAATGATCTCCTTCCTGAACTTACTTCCAGAGGACAATGTTGTTTAATCTAAAAGATTTGGGGGGAGGGGCTTAGTGACTGAACTACTTAAATTCAGAAGTCTTTCAGAACGAGATAATAAACCTTGGCAGTTCACAGTTGGATTTACTCTGACAATACTCAGTTAAAAATATATCGATGTCTCCTTTGTTCTTAAGCATACCTGCATTCTCATTATTGACAGAAGCAAGACGCAGGGAGCAAAATATAAAAAGGATAAGAATTTACTGCTCTTCTTTGAAAAAGTAATGACCCATGGGAAGCATTTCTAGCATAATCACGTCTAAAACACATTCATAACTATGTTTTACGTGTCCCTAGAAGGAATGGGAGTGAGAAATAGGATTTGAGGAGAATAGGAAAAAAAAAAACCACACACACACACACAGTGCAACTGTACCAGTATTCTTCCTCCACCCAGAGAAGCAGCCCTGTTCCTGTTTTCCCATCTTCTACAAGGCAATCTGGGTCAATCTGCTTAAACTGTCAGAGCCTCAGTTTCCTTAAATGTAAACAGAAAACAGGAGAGGTAGAGGAGGGGATCCTTCTATCTCTTTATCTACATCTCTGGGTTGTTGTGATGATGGAATTAAATAACACTCACAGAAGCTCCTTGAAAAGTACAGAGCTATGCAAATGTCAAGTGCTATTATCACAACCTGCCCACTTAGCCTCTTCTGACACCGTCTTTTCTCTTGCTAAATAAGAGAGCCGGAAAAAGGTCTCAGGAGAGGAGAATTAGAGTTATGATCATTTCCAGTAAGATTCTTCTCCTGTATATACTTCCTCCCCCCAAACTTACCAGATTATCCCAAGAAAATGCTCAGATTTTGGTATTTACTTTGCTATGTCATCTGACTACAGTACTTGACACCACTTTTGAATGGAATTAAGATAGATCAAAAGATCTATATTGGAGAAGTGAAGATTAATTAAAAAATCTTACAAGCAAAGTCATTAGTTTTGCTTTCTGTAACTGGTTGGGGAACTGAGATCTATTTTTCCACTAATTCTGTAGTTTTATTTTCTATGATGGCACTGTATTTTTGGACTGCCACATACTATTAAGGTTACACAAGCACCATATGATAATCATTAGCCTATTTAAATGTCCTGTTCCAGTAAACCACATCTTTGCAACTATTTTTTTTACCTTTAAAAAACATATATGAATTCAAAAAGAGTCATGTAGCACAATGTTCATTGCAGCTCTATTTACAATAGCCAGGACATGGAAGCAACCTAAGTGTCCATCGACAGATGAATGGTTAAAGAAGATGTGGCACATATATACAATGGAATATTACTCAGCCATAAAAAGAAACGAAATTGAGTTATTTGTAGTGAGGTGGATGGACCTAGAGCCTGTCATACAGAGTGAAGTAAGTCAGAAAGAGAAAAACAAATACCGTATGCTAACACATATATATGGAATCTAAAAAAAGAAAAAGGTTCTGAAGAATCTAGGGGCAGTACAGGAATAAAGATGTGGACGTAGAGAATGGACTTGAGGACACGGGGAGGGGGAAGGGTAAGCTGGGATGAAGTGAGAGAGTGGCACGGACATATACACACTACCAAATGTAAAACAGATAGCTAGTGGGAGGCAGCCACATAGCACGGGGAGATCAGCTCGGTGCTTTGTGACCACCTAGAGGGGTGGGATAGAGAGGATGGGAGGGAGACGCAAGAGGGAGGGGATATGGGATATATGTATATGTATAGCTGATTCACTTTGTTATACAGCAGAAATAACACACCATTGTAAAGCAATTATACTCCAATAAAGATGTTTTACAAAATATATGAATAAATAACAAGAAAATAATCAGTTGTCCAAAAAAAGAAGAAAACCCTTTGATTAATCACTATGCCACATATACTGAGGATTTCTTTTCTTTCCCCGCCGAAGAGAAGGGTGTCATATATTTAAGTCCTTACAGTCTTTTATTTACAGAATAATCTCTCAAGTACTTTATTTGGAACAAAGAAGTATTCTTTGAATGAACATACTCAAATCTGAAATAAACTCAATCAAAGGTCAGCTGATGGAATCATCTATTTTTAGGAAGCAAAGAAATTGAATAAAAGCTTTGTCATGATCTATAGGGTTGTAAGCTCACAATTGTTCATATTATTAGATGTCATTGTAAACAAGCCTTTTAAAGATCACTTTGAAAAACAGTACAGGAAATGGCTACATTTTGGAGCTCTCCAGTATACACCTAAAGACAGGGAACAAAAAAATCTGAAATGTGTGCTAGGGACTGGGATAAACTTTAGAAATAACTTCATACATGTATACCCAAAACATGAAGGTCTATGCAGTTTAGATGGGAGTGAAGAGATGGAATCTGGCACACTGTACTAGGTGACTTCAAAATAGCTCAGTTACATTAAAGACATGATATCAAAGATGCAAATGTAGGCTCTGAATAAATTATTTCCTGAAAGTGAATAGAAAAAAACATTATTTCTATATAAAGATATTAAATAATATGTTATGAATGTATGTCTCATATTATTCCATCTCCAAAAGTTTATATATTCAAGTTGGCCCCAAAGTATTTTTAATCTTATTATTGGGAAGCTGGGGACCTGCCTTATATCTGAGGGTACCCTACCTTCACTCATCTATGGGCATCTATTGAAAAAATCAGAAGCTAATTTCCCAGTCGTGTGAAAGTGAATGAGTGATGAGTCAGAATTCAATGCTCAGCTACTAGATTCAAGAGGTAGCAAAGACACAGGGAACAGAGTATTGTATTTTAAAGACAACAGGGGATACTGTTCATCACTTTTGCTGTGAAGTAAGAATTCTCCCACTCAAACTTTCTATTTGAGCAAAACTCAAATAAACAAAAAGCTGCACTAACACCAAAACTTTTTTTTTTCTTGTGGTACGCGGGCCTCTCACTGTTGTGGCCTCTCCCGTTGCGGAGCACAGGCTCCAGATGCGCAGGCCCAGCGGCCATGGCTCACGGGCCCAGCCACTCCATGGCATGTGGGATCCTCCCGGACCGGGGCATGAACCCATGTTCCCTGCATCGGCAGGCGGACTCTCAACCACTGCGCCACCAGGGAAGCCCCCAAAACATTTTTTGTTAACTAAAAATTTTGTGTACTAACAGGGACACAAAAGTTCAGTGGATCAAGGCAATAAAAAAAAAAGGCATTGAACTGAATTTTGAGTTTTTCCTTTAACCTCACATTTTCCCACTCCCATTGTACTCTGCTGAGGCCACTTTCCTGCATTTCCCTGAACAAAAAATCATTCTAGAGGGAGGCTGAGAAGTCAGGTAAAAACTGGCCCAAGAGCCCAAACTCCCCACCCCCTATGTAATTTATTAAGGTCTCATTTTGCATGATCATACAATCAACAATGAACCGAATGCCCTCAATGAGATCAAAAGCAAAGTCACTCATTTTACATCAAACTACGTTTCTTCCCTTTGTGACTCATGAATAGAATCCAAGTCTATTAGCCAGATGTGTGAAAACTTACCAACAAATATTGAGTTTTGGCAGCTATCATAATAATAATTTTTAAAGTCTTGCTACTTTGGGCACCTTTCCCTTACATCGGGAAGAAAACATGAGGCCCATCTAAGTCTACATACATTAAACAATAAATGCTGCCAAAAATAAAAAACCATAAAATTCTCTTTAATCTCCTCCAGGAAATCTTAAATAACTATGTAAACAGCAGCATACCTGTCTTGCCAATTGTAAGGCAACATTCATACAAGTCAAACGGTAGGAGATGTTACTGAACGTCTGTATGAAGAAAAGGTGAAGCTGATATCAATTCAAACCATTAAAATTCATTTGCTGTGCTATATCTGAACGTATATAATAATGTTAAATGAGAGATTTTTTCATAAGTACCATCAGCCTCACATTAAACTTAACATTTAGTGCTACATCACTCAAATCAAAGTTGGTATCATAAATAATCCAATGTAAGGAAATACAGCATTTAAAAAGAAAAAAAGAGTAAAGGGGGAAGTGAATGAATGCAATTATGGCATTTATACTTTGGTCTTTCATTCATTGATTTTTACAGTTCTCAAAGTGCCTCAACCTTTACCCTTGGTCTAAATCTAAGATCTCTCAAGCAGAAACCACATGAAAGGAAAGTGCAGGCTAAAACCTCAGACTAAACAATAATTCCTCTCTTCAGACTGAAAATTGTTCTCCCAAACATCTCACCAGCAGACAGTCAGGAGTTAGGAGTGGAATTATTCCGAAGCGCTGCATGTGAATACATCTGCTCCTTGTCCTCTTGTGTAAACACTTCCGCTGGTGAAAAACTGGATCCAGCAAACCTCCCTAAGGGCAACTAAGAAATAACTTGAAAATACGGGTGCTCACGCCCAGGCAGCCTGCCCTCTCCTAGGCATCTTGATTCCTGGTGTCCACCAGTCCTCAAAAACATCCCCTGCAGGGCAGGGGCAGCATCGATTGTACTGGGTACTGACCCAGACGCCTCATGTGAGATGTTTACTTAGCAGGATACTCTCCTTAGAAAGGCAGGGACTCTCTCTGCAAACCAGAAAGTGTCAACCAAACAGCCCAAGAGGGCCACATTGCAGGGTGCGGGGGAGAGGAGCTCTTGTCTTTGTAACGCTGATGGTTTAAACTCCAATTGAGGGCAATGGTCAGTTCTCTGAACTTGAGAGTTAACTGCAAGCTGTGGTCCCACATTCTCATAACCCTGAAATAGCAGTAGGCAACTCTCTTCATCTCAAAGGAAGGAAATATATTCCGTAGGCCCGCCCTGAGTCAATCAACAAACCATCATATATTCATTAAGCATACTTAGCATACATTTCCTCAGTCTAGCTGGGGAGAAAACAAAACAACTAAGAGAGATGGAACAAAAAGGGAATAATTCGAAATAGTAGGTAATGGCCACAACTGGTAATTATTATTATCACAGGGTTCAAAGAAGAATGTCTTCTCGGAGAGATTCATGTGAGAAAGAGCAGTAGAGAGGGTTCATGGTAACAAAAGGACTTGGGCTGAACCTGGAAGGATCAGAGGGACTTACATAGGGGGAGGAAGGGAGAACAGCAGAGCTAAGGAGGGGAAACAGAAATAAGCAGGGATGTGCAACAAAGGGTGAGGGACCTGTTTATCTAGAAGATGAGGGGGTGGGGCTGTGTGAGAAGAGAGAACACGTAGACCTAGATTCTAGATGGCCATACGGTGTGGAGATGGACAGACAGGTAAGGAGGGGATGAAGAAGAAGACGGGGGATGGGGAAGGATTAAATAGAAAATAATAAATAGAATGTAAGGAAAAGAGATACGTGTGTTTATAACATCTCAACCCCCTCCATTAGAACATGAGCACTGTTACTTCACCATATTCCCAGGATACAGCTTGTCACAAAATGATACAGAAAACCAAAGACTACTGAAAGGTTACTCTGAGCCACACTGTAGCACATGACTTACATATGTGTGCTATTAATTGAGAGTTTGTACTGTTTTCTTCATCTGATGAGTGAGGAGACCAAGGATCAGCAATGTGAGCTGCTGCGCCGGAGATCATATTGTTAGGGAACCACTGATCAAAACCTCCCACCTTGGCCTTGGCCAGGCATGAGGATAACCACTTGCCTGAGCTGTCTCACAACAGAGGTCCCGGTAAGGAACACAGTGCTGCCGAAGAAAACTAACAGGGAGAATTTGGGAGGCGCCAAAAAGAGGGAGGAGACACCAGCCCATGATACTGTCCTGCCAACCTCCCAGAACCCTGTGCGCTGGAATCCATCTTGGCTGAGAGATGCATGTGCCACCAGGAAGGACCCTAAATCAGATCAAATATGGGCCAAGCAAGATCACTGGCCAGAGACAACCTGGAAAGTAACCCCATTACCATAAAACCTGAGACTGCAAGCCACGCGACATGGCAGAGCAGTCCCAGGGCAGGACACCTGTGTTCTGTCCACTGCTGCATCCCCATCAGCTAGAACAATGCCTAGGGTGCACAGCAGACACGCAGTACACATTTCTGAATGAATGAATCTTAACCAGCATTCATCTTGTCTTGCTACATAACAAGTATTCCTATTATGAGTGAGTCACTAAATGAAGCAAGCAAGCACAAAAGTGCTTTTTTACATAAGACACTAACAATAAAGGATTCAGGAAATTTTAAAACACTGCAGTAGAAATAACTCTTGTAAGTATAATAACAATACTCTCACAAAGTATAATTGTTTCTTTATTAAAGGCAAATATTCAGGAAGTTATGTGTATATAAAATGAAATAATCATGAACATTAACATAAGCCCAAAGGCACAAGATCTAAAATAATTTGGAGAGATTTAAAATAAAACAAAAATATCGGAGAGTTGGTAAATTTCAAAGTACAACTAAAAGCAACCTGGCAATACCATTCTCAGGGCTTACTGACACACAAAGCAGAGCAATGAGGTGTTTATGGTAACACTTAGGGCTGGTTCATGTTTCCAGGGAACAGGCATTTCTGTACTAAGCAAAGGAGTCTTAGTGTAGAGTCCCATGAACCACTAGAAAGTTCCAGCAGTGGGCTTTCCTGGTGATCTGGTGGTTAAGACTCCGTGCTTCCACTGCAGGGGGCACAGGTTCAATCCCTGGTTGGGGAACTAGGATCCCACATGCCACAAGGTGCAGCCAAATAAATAGGAAGAAATAAAAAAGAAAGTTTAGGCAAAATTAGAAGATATGTATAAATATAAATTTTTCTGGGGAGAAATTTTTATCAGATTCTGAAAAGGAATTGGGAACTTTGAAAAGTTAGGATGTACTGCAAAGTTTTGTAACATAAAAAACACAGGAAAAACTTCCTAGTTGTAACAAATTCTTTACAGCCAAAGGTTTTTTATTCTAGTAAAACCATTTTGGACTTCTGAACTCCAGAACTATAAGATAATAAATTTGTGTTGTTTTAAACCACTAAGTTTTTGGTAAACTGTTACAGCTGCAATAGGAAACTAAAATAAGTAATAACACCCCAAGTAGGTCACTTTAGTGAAGCTGTTATTATAGGAATAGGTTTTTTTTTTAACCATCTTTATTGGAGTATAATTGCTTTACAATGGTGTGTTAGTTTCTGCCTTATAACAAAGTGAATCAGTTATACATATACATATGTTCTCATATCTCTTCCCTCTTGCATCTCCCTCCCTCCCACCCTCCCTATCCCACCCCTCTAGGTGGTCACAAAGCACCGAGCTGATCTCCCTGTGCTATGCGGCTGCTTCCCGCTAGCTATCTATTTTACGTTTGGTAGTGTATATATGTCCATGCCACTCTCTCACTTTGTCACAGCTTACCCTTCCCCCTCCCCATATCCTCAAGTCCATTCTCTAGTAGGTCTGGGTCTTTATTCCCATCTTGCCAGCCAACGCAATCTTGAGAAAGAAAAATGGAGCTGGAGGAATCAGGCTCCCTGACTTCAGACTATACTACAAAGCTACAGTAATCAAGACAGTATGGTACTGGCACAAAAACAGATATATAGATCAATGGAACAGGATAGAAAGCCCAGAGATAAACCCACACACATATGGTCACCTTATCTTTGATAAAGGAGGCAAGAATATACAATGAAGAAAAGACAGCCTCTTCAATAAGTGGTGCTGGAAAAACTGGACAGGTACATGTAAAAGTATGAAATTAGAACACTCCCTAACACCATACACAAAAATAAACTCAAAATGGATTAAAGATCTAAATGTAAGGCCAGACACTATCAAACTCTTAGAGGAAAACATAGGCAGAACACTCTATGACATAAATCACAGCAAGATCCTTTTTGACCCACCTCCTAGAGAAATGGAAATAAAAACAAAAATAAACAAATGGGACCTAATGAAACTTAAAAGCTTTTGCACAGAAAAGGAAACCATAAACAAGACCAAAAGACAACCCTCAGAATGGGAGAAAATATTTGCAAATGAAGCAACTGACAAAGGAATGGGTATTTTTATCATAACACTGATGGGCTCCCAGGCGCTTCCTCCAGCACAGAGTAGCATAAATGCCGAGGTAAATCTGCTCCCCCACCTCACTGGGAAGGGGTAAAAGCTAGGCTCTGCATCTAAACAGTTACTAGTCATGGACACTAAGCTCCCACCATCCCTGAAATTCCTCATCCCACTGCCCCCAGTCCTCCATTCCCTCAGTAATTCTCCAGGGGATCACAACAAAGGCCTGCCTTCAACCCACACTGCACGTTGCTGTCAGGTTCATCTTTATTTTCCCTCCCATCAAAGTCTCTTCCTGCTCAGAACTTTTAATGGCCACCATTGCTCCCTGGCTAGATTCTGATGCTGGCTTTCAGGACCCTCCCCCCATGAGGCTCCATTGCCTCGCCAGCCTCACCTCCCTTCCCACAGCCTGAGCTCGAGCCAGAGGGCTAGATACAGGCTCTTAGGGCTTTCTTTGGCTAGAGTACTTTTTCTACCCATTCTCTCTTTTTCACCTGACAAAATTTAATCTATTTTGCTGGCCTATCTGAAACACCACTTCCTCCATCAAGCCACTGTATCCTTAAAAACATTGTTCTCTCACTCCATTTGAAGCCCCATGGCCTCTTGTAAATAAAGTGCCTAGCACAATGCCTGGCATTAATACATTCCTCTCATTTGGGGCGTTTATTTTATTCTCACCTCATCCCTGCTCCTAAATCCAAAGTTTCATTAAAATTGTCTCACTTATATTTGGTGTGATACCCAGTTGACATATGCCAACACAACCGACTTAAGTCTGGATACCAGATGCCATTCTGTATCCAGACTTAGGGGATCCACGGGGAGGACCACTCTATTCCTACAGAAAGTGTGTGTACTTCTCCCTCCAAGGTCCCCTTACCTAAAATCTGAGGAGGTTTAGGAAAGCCTAGGTTATTATTTCTTTTGAATTATGCTTCTCTGAATTCAAGTGTTTCATACTTTAAAACTTTTTTTGGAACCTGCTTTTACGTGTCTTTATAAACAATAAAATTAAACCAACAAACATTCTTAAAGGGGAAATAAAATATTTAACAAAGGGCAATGCAATAGCCAATAGTTAAAGTGACACAATTTAAGTGACTATGAAAAAATGAAGGTCTACTATGGAAAACAATAAATGTTCCTCAATGAAGGTATTAGAGAATAAATAATGTTGACTTTAGGATGAAGTTAAGACTAGTAGTTGCATAAGCATTAGTCACAGAGTATTTCAAGGATAAACCACACGTATACTAGGTAACACTGCTAACCCAAGTAATTCAGAAGTGAGATATCATTTAAATACCAGTAATCTCAACTTGGGATTCAAATTCTCATGCTGTCGGCCATTTTTCACATCTGCTAGTGAAGAAATTATTTTTCTTCTAGGGACAATGTGAAATTTCATGCCACAGATAGTGAAGTTGTTTGGCTTCTACTGTCTTCTAGAGACAATGGGAAATAGCACCAACAATATTTTTAAATGACTTATGAATAATTTTAAAATCATCTTTCTCTTTTTAGAATTATAGGTATTTTGATCAAGCAATGAAATTACTTGGACTCTATTCCAAGGATACTCCAAAGTACAGGGGAAAAAAATACACAGAGATGTTCATCATTCACAGAGATAAACCTGACACCTGACCCATTACAAATGGCTCTAAGACACTTACAATAACAAATATATATTAAAAGTGTTCCTAGGTAATAGGAGAACAATAAAATAAACCTTGGGACATCCACTAGATGCACTAGATGCTTACTTTAAGTAAGCACTTAAACAGAAAGGGCACTGACGAGGGACTCTGATGCCATGCGAAGCAGCATCATGCAAATCCCACCTGTCCCTCTACAGGTGGAGAACACAGCAAGTGATTTTGATTCATTCTTTGTAATACACCGTCCTGGTTATGGACTTTGGGCAAGCTACTCAGATTCTCTAAGTCTCAACTTCTTTGACTATAAAATGAGCACAAAAAGAGAGCCTACCACAGATGAGCATTGTGAAGATTTAATAATCCCCTAATGAATAGGGATGCTTAGCCCAACATTGGCCTTTAAGTAATAGTACACTTTCCAGTCCAGTGCTTTAAAATAGCAGGAGATAAAACTGTATATGCAATATGATCCCACAACTATAATAAAAAACATAAAATTATACACTGAACAATGCTTTAACTAATTAAAATATTCCCCCATTTTCACTTTTTTATTTTCCAAAATTCTATAATTTTTATATATTCTTATATAATGGGGATAAAAAGCAATCAATTTTACTTTAAAACTTCATCTCCAAGAGACTTGCATTAAGGACTTCCCTGGTGGTGCAGGGGTTAATAATCCACCTGCCAATGCAGGGTACACAGGTTCGAGCCCTGGTCCGGGAAGATGCCACATGCCGCGAAGCAACTAAGCCCATGTGCTACAACTACTATGCCTGTGCTCTAGAGCTCGCAAGCCACAACTACTGAGCCTGTGTGCCACAACTACTGAAGCCCACACACCTAGAGTCCGTGCTCTGCAACAAGAAAAGCCACCGCAGTGAGAAGCCCGCGCACCGCAACAAAGAGTAGTCCTCGCTCACAGCAAGTACAGAAAGCCCACGCGCAGCAATGAAGACCCAATGCAGACAAAAATAAATAAATAAATATATTTTTTTAAAAAGAGGCTTGCATTAAAATGTCTGTGCATACATACACACACATAATATATACACATACATATACATAATGTATATATGTTTGCTAGTTAGTTCAAATATTTTTATTTAGTAATTTTTCTCTCATTGACCTTATTTATAGGATAGCATATTTAAACTAGTTACTCAACTTAAGTTAGAAATAGCTAAAAGATCAAATTAAGCCATGCCTTTCCAACAAAAGGATAGGCTTTATTCTTCTATTTCTTTTAACTATGACCATGACCTCTTTCAGCTGCCCAGGTAAAAGAAATTTCACAGCAAGAAAGCTCTTGGTAATTTGGACAAATGCACCAGGTCAGATATTTAGCTGATTTGTTGGACTCCCTGAAGCTGGCCTTGCCCAACTGAGACCTCTCCCAGGCTGGGTTCCAGTCATCTGCTTAGTTCTAGAGTCTCCTCCCGGGGACTGCACTTGTTTAACAAATTTGAGGCAGCCAAGGTCTTTCAGCCAGTGAGGTCTTCTTTCCACTCATGGCCTGGGTGACTCAGCTTTTAATTCTATGACCAAACGTAATATGTATACACCCTTCAACCCAGAAATTCCAGTTTTAGGAACTTATTCTGCAAAAAGAAACTAACATGAGATACGCACTGAAGAATGTTCTTGAAGCCCACTTTTTAATGCTTATGCCAATAAGGAACTAACTAACAAATTAAGTTTCTGCCAAATGCAGACATTAGTCAGAATGAGGTACATCTGTATGAACTGAACTAGAAAGATGTCTTTACTAAATAAGTAAGTAGGGCAGAAGAAGTACCAGAACAAAGTACAAAGCATGAACCCTTGTAAAACTTATATTCAGATACACAAAAACATGGAAATACACATTAGAGATTAATTCTAAGGCATGCATGGTATTAGAGCTAGGGGAAAGCTGAGTTGTTATCACAAACACTTCTGATATTATTTTATTTGCTGCAATGACTGTATAATGACAGAGGCTGTAATAGCAGGGTACTAGAAGCCAAAGCCCCAGAACCATGGTGCCTGGGCTCAAATCCCAGCTCCACTTCTTACTAGCCAACACTTTGATTCTTCTGTTTCCCCTTCTTTCAAATTCAGATGATGATATGACCTCCCTCTAGGATGCTTATAGATTAAATAAATTATATATTTAAAATAAAGCCCTCAACCTCACACGTATTAAGATGTCTACCACCCGGAAACGGAGAGAAAGGAGGGAGGGAAAATAGCAAATGTTGATGAGAATGTAGAGAAATTAGAAGCCTTGTTCACTGTTGGTGGAAATGTAAAATAGTGCAGCCTCTATGGAAAACAGTATGGTAGTTCCTCCAAAAACTAAAAACAGAACTACCATATGATGCAGCAATTCCACTTCTGGCTATATACCTAAAAGAATTGAAAGCAGAGTCTCAAACAGATATCTGGGGACTTCACTGGTGGTGCAGTAGTTAAGACTATGCGGTCCCAATGCAGGGGGCCCAGGTTCGATCCCTGGTCAAGGAACCAGATCCCACATGCATGACGCAACTAAGAGTTTGCATGCCACAACTAAGGAGACCACCTGCCACAACTAAGACCCAGCCCAACCAAATAAACTTTAAAATATATAAATAAATATTAAAACAAACAACAACAACAAAAAAACAGATATCTGTACGCCATGGACACAGCAGCATTCACAACAGCCAAGAAGCAGAAGCAATGGAAGTGTCCATCAAAGGATGAATAGGTAAACGAAATGTGGTCTGTACATAAAATGGAATATTATTCAGTCTTAAAAAGAAAGGAAACTCTGACACATGCTAAAACATGGGTGAACCTTCAGGACATTATGCTAAGTGAATAAGCCAGGCACAAAACTACAAATACTGTATGATTCTACTTATATGAGGTACCTAGAATAGTGAAATTCATGGAGATGGAAAGTAAAGTGGTGGTTTCCAGGTGCTGCAGGGAGGACGGAATGGGAAGTTACTGTTTAATGGGTATAGAGTTTCACTTTTGAGGATAAAAAGAGTCTGGAAATGGATGGTGGTGATGGCTGTACAACACATGTACTTAATGTCACTGAACTGCACACCTTAAAATGGATAAGCTGGTATATTTTATTTTATGTGTATTTTACCACAAATTTTTAAAACTTTAATAAAATAAAAACTAAAGCCCTTAGAGCAGTATCTTGCCCCAAATAAGTGCTTAATAAAGTTTAACAGTAATAGAGATTGGTTCAAGATAGCAGAGTAGAAGGACGCGCTCTCACTCCCTCTTACAAGAACACCAGAATCACAACTAACTGCTGAACAATAATCGACAGAAAGACACTGCAACTCACCAAAAAAGATACCCCACATCCAAAGACAAAGGAGAAGCCACAATGAGATGGGAAGAGGGGCACAATCACAAAAAAATCAAATCCCATAACTGCTGGGTGGGTGACTCACAAACTGGAGAACACTTACACCACAGAAGTCCACCCACTGGAGTGAAGGTTCTGAGCCCCAGGTCAGGCTTCCCAACCTGAGGGTCCACCAATGGGAGGAGGAATTCCTAGAGAATCAGACTTTGAAGGCTAGTGGGAATTGATTGCAGGACTTCGACAGGACTTGGGGAAACAGAGACTCCACTCTTGAAGGACACACACAAAGTAGTGTGCACAGCAGGACCCAGGGGAAGGAGCAGTGACCCCACAGGAGACTGAACCAGACCTACCTGCTAGGTAGGGTCTCCTGCAGAGGCGGGGGTGGCTGTGTCTCACCATGAGGACAAGGACACTGGCAGCAGAAGTTCTGGGAAGTACTCCTTGGCATGAGCTCCCCCAGAGTCAGGCATTAGCCTCACAAAAGAGCCCTGGTAGGCTCCAGTGTTGGGTCACCTCAGGCCAAAGAAACAACAGGGAGGTAACCCAGCCCCACCCATCAGGAGACAAGTGGATTAAAGTTTTACTGAGCTCTGCCCACCAAAGCAACAGCCAGCCCTAACCACCACCAGTCCCTCCCATCAAGCCTCTTACATAGCCTCATCCACCAGAGGGCAGACAGCAGAAGCAAGAAAAACTACAATCCTGCAGCCTGTGGAACAAAAACCACATTCACAGAAAGATAGACAAGATGAAAAGGCAGAGGGCTAATGTACCAGATAAAGGAGTAAGATAAAACCCTAGAAAAACAACTAAATGAAGTAGAGATAGGCAACCTTCCAGAAAATGAATTCAGAATAATGATAGGGAAGATGATCCAGGACCTCAGAAAAAGAATGGAGGCAAAGATCAAGAAGATGCAAGAAATGTTTAACAAAGATCTAAAAGAATTAAAGAAAAAACAAGCAGATGAACAACACAATAACTGAAATGAAAACTACACTAGAAGGAATCAATAGCAGAATAACTGAGGCAGAAGAACGGATAAGTGACCTGCAAGACAGAATGGTGGAATTCACTGCTGCAGAACAGAATAAAGAAAAAAGAATAAATAGAAATAAAGACAGCCTAAGAGACCTCTGGGACAACATTAAACACAACAACATTCGCATTATAGAGGTCCCAGAAGGAGAAGAGAGACAGAAAGGACTCGAGAAAATATCTCAAGAGATTATAGTTGAAAACTTCCCTAACATGGGAAAGGAAATAGCCACCCAAGTCCAGGAAGTACAGTGAGTCCCATACGGGACAAACCCAAGGAGAAACATGCCGAGACACACAGTAATCAAATTGGCAAAAATTAAAGACAAAGAAAAATTATTGAAAGCAGCAAGGGAAAAATGACAAACAACATACAAGGAAATGCCCATAAGGTTAATAGCTGATTTCTCAGCAGAAACTCTACAAGCCATGGGGGAGTGGCATGATATACTTAAAGTGATGAAAGGGAAGAACCTACAACTAAAATTACTCTACCCGGCAAGGATCTCATTCAGATTCGATGGAGAAATCAAAACCTTTACAGACAAGCAAAAGCTAATAGAATTCAGCACCACAAAACCAGCTCTACAACAAATGCTAAAGGAACTTCTCTAAGTGGGAAACACAAGAGAAGAAAAGGACCTACATAAACAAACCCAAAACGATTAAGAAAATAGTCATAGGAACATACATATCGATAATTACCTTAAACGTAAATGGATTAAATGCTCCAGCCAAAAGACACAGGCTTGCTGAATGGATACAAAAACAAGATCCATCTGTATGCTGTCTACAAGAGACCCACTTCAGACCTAGGGACACATTCAGACTGAAAGTGAGGGGATGGAAAAAGATATTCCATGCAAATGGAAATCAAAAGAATGCTGGAGTAGCAACATTTATATCAGATAAAAAAGACTTTAAAATAAAGAATGTTACAAGAGACACGGAAGGACACTACATAATGATCAAGGGATCAATCCAAGAAGAAGATATAACAATTATAAATATATGTGCACCCAACATAGGAGCACCTCAATACATAAGGCAACTGCTAACAGCTCTAAAAGAGGAAATCGACACTGACACAATAATAGTGGAGGACTTTAACACCTCACTTACACCAAAGGACAGATCATCCAAACAGAAAATTTATAAGGAAACAGAAGCTTTAAATGACACAATAGACCAGATAGATTTAATTGATATTTATAGGACATTCCATCCAAAAACAGCAGATTACACTTTCTTCTCAACTGTACATGGAACATTCTCCAGGACAGATCACATCTTGGGTCACAAATCAAGCCTCAGTAAATTTAGGAAAATTGAAATCATATCAAGCATCTTTTATGACCACAATGCTATGAGATTAGAAATCAATTACAGGGAAAAAAACGTAAAAAGCACAAAAACATGGAGGCTAAATAATATGTTACTAAATAACCAAGAGATCATTGAAGAAATCAAACAGGATATCAAAAAATACCTAGAGACAAATGACAATGAAAACACGACGATCAAAAACCTACGGGATGCGGCAAAAGCAGTTCTACGAGGGAAGTTTATAGCAATACAAGCCTACCACAAGAAACAAGAAAAATCTCAAACAATCTAACCTTACACTTAAAGGAACTAGAGAAGAAGAACAAACAAAACCTAAGGTTAGCAGAAGGAAAGAAATCATAAAGATCAGAGCAGAAATAAATGAAATAGAAACAAAGAAAACAATAGCAAAGATCAATAAAACTAAAAACTGGTTCTTTAAGAAGATAAACAAAATTGATAAACCAATAGTCAGACTCATCAAGAAAAAGAGGGAGAGGACTCAAATCAATAAAATTCGAAATGAAAAAGAAGAAATCACAACTGACAATGCAGAAATACAAAGGATTATAAGAGATCACTACAAACAAGTCTATGCCAATAAAATGGACAACCTGGAAGAAATGGACAAATTCTTAGAAAGGTATAAACTTCCAAGATGGAACCAGGAAGAAATAGAAAATATGAACAGACCAATCACAAGTAATGAAATTGAAACTGTGATTAAAAATCTTCCAACAAACAGAAGTCCAGGACCAGATGCTTCACAGGTGAATTCTATCAAACATTTAGAGAAGAGCTAACACCCATCCTTCTCAAACTCTTCCAAAAAATTGCAGAGGAAGGAACACTCCCAAACTCATCCTATGAGGCCACCATCACCCTGATACCAGAACCAGACAAAGATACTACAAAAAAAGAAACTTCCAGACCAATATCACTGATGAATATAGATGCAAAAATCCTCAACAAAATACTAGCAAACAGAATCCAACAACGCATTAAAAGGATCATACACCATGATCAAGTGGGATTTATCCCAGGGATGGAAGGATTTTTCAATATATGTAAATCAATCAATATGATACACCATATTAACAAATTGAAGAAGAGAAACCATATGATCATCTGAATAGATGCAGAAAAAGCTTTTGACAAAATTCAACACCCATTTATGATAAAAACTCTCCAGAAAGTAGGCATAGAGGGAACCTACCTCAATATAATAAAGGCCATATATGACAAACACATAGCAAACATCATTCTCAATGGTGAAAAACTGAAAGCATTTCCTCTAAGATCAGGAACGAGACAAGGATGTCCACTCTCGCCACTATTATTCAACATAGCTTTGGAAGTCCTAGACACAGCAATCAGAGAAGAAAAAGAAATAACAGGAATACAAATTGGAAAAGAAGAAGTAAAGCTGTCACTGTTTGCAGATGACATGATACTATACACAGAGAATCCTAAAGATGACACCAGAAAACTACTAGAGCTAATCAATGAATTTGGTAAAGTTGCAGGTACAAAATTAATTGACATCTCTTGCATTCCTATACACTAATGATGAAAAATCTGAAAGAGAAATTAAGGAAACACTCCCATTTACCACTGCAACAAAAAGAATAAAATACCTAGGAATAAACCTACCTAGGGAGACAAAAGACTTGTATGCAGAAAACTGTAAGACACTGTTGAAAGAAATTAAAGATGATACCAACAGATGGAGAGATATTCCATGTTCTTGGATTAGAAGAATCAATATTGTGAAAATGACTATACTACTCAAAGCAATCTATAGATTCAATGCAATCCCTAGCAAATTACCAATGGCATGTTTTACAGAACTAGAACAAACAATCTTAAAATTTATATGCAGACACAAAAGACCCCAAATATCCAAAGCGGTCTTGAGGGAAAAAAACGGAGCTGGAGGAATCAGACTCCCTGACTTCAGACTATACTACAAAGCTACAGTAATCAGTACAATATGGTACTGGCACAAAAAGAGAAATATAGATCAATGGAACAGGATAGAAAGCCCAGGGATAAACCCACGCACCTATGGTCACCTAATCTATGACAAAGGAGGCAAGGATATACAATGGAGAAAAGACAGTCTCTTAAATAAGTGGTGCTGGGAAAACTGGACAGCTACATGTAAAAGAATGAAATTAGAACACTCCCTAACACCACACACAAAAATAAACTCAAAATGGATTAGAGACCTAACTGTAAGACCGGACACTATAAAACTCTTAGAGGAAAACATAGGCAGAACACTCTTTGACATAAATCACAGCAAGATCTTTTTTGATCCACCTCCTAGAGTAATGGAAATAAAAACAAAAATAAACAAATGGGACCTAATGAAACTTAAAAGCTTTTGCAAAGCAAAGGAAACTACAAACAAGACAAAAAGATAACCCTCAGAATGGGAAAAAATATTTGCAAACGAATCAATGGACAAAGGATTAATCTCCAAAATATATAAACACCTCATGCACCTCAATATTAAAAAAACAACAATCCAATCAAAAAATGGGCAGAAGACCTAAATAGACATTTCTCCAAAGAGGACACACAGATGGACAAGAAGCACATGAAAAGCTGCTCAACATCACTAATTATTAGAGAAATGCAAATCAAAAGTACAATGAGGTATCACCTCACACCAGTAAGAATGGCCATCATCAAAAAATCTACAAACAATAAATGTTGGAGAGGGTGTGGAGAAAAGGGACCCCTTTTGCACTGTTGGTGGGAATGTAAATTGATACAGCCACTATGGAGAACAGTATGGAGGTTCCTTAAAAAACTAAAAATAGAATTACCATATGATCCAGCAATCCCACTACTGGGCATATACCCAGAGAAAACCATAATTCAAAAGACACATGCACCACAATGCTCACTGCTGTGCCATTTACAACAGCCAGGTCATGGAAGCAACCTAAGTGTCCATCGACAGATGAATGGATAAAGCAGATGTGGTACATATATGCAATGGAATATTACTCAGCCATAAAAAGGAACGAAATTGGGTCATTTGTAGAGACGTGGATGGATCTAGAGACTGTCATACAGAGTGAAGTAAGTTAGAAAAGAAAAACAAATATCCTATATTAATGCATATATGTGGAACCTAGAAAAATGGTACAGATGAACCAACTTGCAGGGCAGAAATAGAGACACAGATGTAGAGAACAAAGGTATGGACACCAAGGTGGGAAAGCAGCAGGGGGGTGGTGGTGGTGGTGGGATGAATTGAGGGGTTGGGATTGACATGTATCCACTGATGTGTATAAAACTGATGACTAATAAGAACCTGCTGTTTCAAAAAAAATTTTTTAACAGTAATAAATAATGTGACACTATCATCATATTCCACTTTTGTATCTTTAAAATGAGATTTTCAACAACGAGGCTAAGATGAAAATTCTCACCTACCCACAACTCAAGTTCTTTCAACAATTTTATATTAATCTCACTAACTTGGCATGAATATCAAATGCCTTCAGAGAAGCTTCTTTCTTTAAACTGCTCCCCCTCCAGCAAGGCAAAGGTTTTTCACAGCCAGGAGCTGTCACTTAGCTACTACCTCTGGCCAAAAGAAAACAGAGGAGAAAAAGCATTTGACATCATTCGGCACTGAGGCAGAGGCCAAGAAACCCTATTACGCACGCACAAGCCTTTGGCAAGGAGAAGCCCCGCTCTGCTCTTGTTTTCAGCTCCATCTCTATCTCCTAAATTGGTGTCTCCCAGCCACCACCAAAATAATATTGTCAAAGTACGTGGCATGCTACCATATTCAGTAGCTACTGTGGGATAGTAGTAAACTTGCCACAACAAAATGTGTCTTTGGCCTGCGAATTATTTTGAGCTAAAAACAATCAAGGCCCAAAAGACTCAGGAAGAAACTCTGACCTTCCCCTTGAGTGCCTAAAAGAATTCTGACAGACGGCCTGTTCACAGAATAGAGCTATCACCAGACATATCTGCAAAGAATATGGGAAAGGGGTGGTGGGGAAACTCTAGGCAGAGCCTAGAGATCAGAGTCCAGGATGTGTCCCATTATCTCTACAATGTCCAGCAGCCTTGTTTATCAACACTTGCTTTTCCAGCTCCATGTCAATCACCTTCCTTCCCCTTTAAAGTCCACTACCCTCAACCTCCTCTTTTGTCTTTAGTTGACAATGGTATTTAAGATAAAGGCTTCTGCCATTTTGGCGAGTTACTCAGTTTTCCTGAGTCTCTCCCAGGTATACATGCTCTTAAACTTTGGCTTGATTTTCTCCTGTTAACCTTGTCTCTTGTCAATTTAATTCTCAGAGCAGCCAGAAGAACCTAGAAGGAGAGAGGAAAATTTCTTCCTCCTCAGCACTACCATAGAATATGATCTCCCTGGTAATTTTTAACATGATATCATGAGATCCACAGAGAAGGATATCTTGAAATGTAATATGCATCCCAGTACGGATAGACAACAGAATGAGCTGTATGGAGAAATCAGAATTGAAAGACATATTGATTCAGATTCAGCTAACATTTATGAAGCACCCCTAGTATACAAAAATGTACCAAGACATTTGACACATTGTATAATTTAAAGCTCACAACTGCCTTCTGAAGTATGTAACATTATACCCATTTTCTAAGTCAGGAAATGTCTTCTGAATTCCTAACATTATTTTCTGCTTCTTGGAAAGTTGAATTAGCTGAGTCACACTTGAAAGGATTGTTGAGCCACTTCTGTTTCTCCCTTTGGGTTCCCTGGCACGGCTCAGCTGTGTGTACCTTGGCAGAAAAAGCAGGGTAAATTACACTGGTGTTTCACTTTCTAACTGCCCAACCTTTGAACATAAAAAAGATCAAATCTAAATAATGCCTGGAAGGGGAAAGAAGTTACAGAGCGAGACAAACAGTCCCACATTTGCCAAGGGTCAGCCTTACCTTCTTCCCTGGTGGGCTGGAACTCTCTGAGCCTCTAGTTCTTTCCTCTGGCATACCTAGCAGCCACGTTCTTCTAATTTATTTCAAACACTTTTCCTTTCACTCAAACCCTGAGGCCAGAACATAATCACAACAATGACCACAACAGCAGCAGAGAGAGTTCACACTCAGAGCCACAGGCACTGTGAACAGCCCTTTACCTGCATGATCTGCCTTACACCCAAGTTACAGATGAAGAACAGGAGTCTTACTGAGGCAAAAATGGCTTGGCCAAGGTCATGCATCTAGTAAGTAGAGTCCTTGAATCCAGGTCTGCCTGAATTCATAGCCTGGGCATTTAACCATTAGACCATTAACTTTCAAGGGAGAGACAGTGACAGGCAAAGAATGCAGAACATAAGCTCCTTGGGGGCTGCCACTGCCACTGTGTCCCGTCCATCACGGTCTCTCCTGCACCTATTGTCAGCAAACACTAGGTGCCCGATGAATATTTATTAAATGCATGAAATACGACTGTAACATGGAGAGTGACCAAGAAGCTGGTCTCAACATCACCACCCGGACTCAGGCAGGTGCTGTTTCCTCTGTATCCTGTGAACAAGCATCTCCACTGTTATTAATGCTGGGCCCCAGAGAAGCAGTGAGTCTCGTGCATTTCCTGAAACCGGTCACAGAACATACACCACTCACATGCTCACTACCATTTCAACTAGAAGAATCAACCGCCTCTTATAAGCACAAAAAAAGATGGATCTGACCTTTGCTTCTGTTAAACTCTCAAGACAGGAGTTAAAAATCTTGGTCACTCTTTCTGCAAGTCTCTTCCATTTAGAGTGTTCCGAAGACTGACAATGAATGCAGCCATTAATCTAGAGATATTTACTTACATATTTTCTACTTCCTCCAACCATTTCAAAGGAAAATAATCTAAGCCCTGCTCTTAACCACTTTATTTTATGCTATAAAACAAAAAGCAAATAAAACATGATTTCTTGCAACTGTTTTTGTTTGTTAATGTCTAGGGTAGAAAAATGGAAAGACCAGCCCCAAATTCTCCATAGCAAATTGCCAGCTGGCACTTCCCAACTTCAGTGAAAAACTGCCTTGAAGTATGTGAATAGATTTTAATTCAAACAGAATTATCTAACCCTAAGTGACAGGTATTCGCACCATTGTCTGTTTTGACAGTCACCGGGATAAACTGATGAGCCCCTAGGACCCTAAGTTAGGGGAGAGGTCCCCAGTGAAATGGGAAAATTGTGTAAAAAGAAATGAGGAAAGGTGGCCAAATTTAGTCTCGGTGAGACCCCCCCAGAAGCTAGGCACATGTGCTCCTACAATTTGGTCATAGATTTATTAATATGATATCACTATGTCTGTCTGTCTGTCTCACACATGCCATACATGCAGACTCCACTGGGAAGTTTTTCTGTGTACCTATTACCAAAAAAACAACTGAAAAGGGTCTAGTATTTTCTATAGACAGATATTACACAAATACCAAAGGGGAGTTGAGAGACCTAAAACACATTTTTCTTTTAAAGCTACAGTTCATTGCAGCTCACTGGGAATACCCATTACGTCTGTGACTCCGCAATAAAAGAAAAATGAGTAACACCCAGGTCTTTAGAGAAAGTCAACACTAAAGGTAGCTTTGATAGAAATTACTCAGGAATTCAACTCCATAAAATTTACTTACAATTAGTTACAATCTCAGTGGTTGTGAGGAGAAAGAAGCATGGGTGTGTTAGGATCAGTCACACACAGATTGACTCTCATTATACATCTCATTTTATACACACACACACAGGCAAATTAATTCACCGTTCTGAACTGAGCTAAAATCATCTACTCAATGGGAGTGTCGTGAGGATTAAATAAGATGACACAGGTAGAAAGCATGGCACATAATAGATATTCAATAAACGTTACATGCTATCATGATGGCAGAGGCCAGGTCATGATGGCAAAAGGCTGTTAAAAATAATTACCAAAGAGAGAATATTCACAGTGCCTAGGAAAAGTCCCAGCACAGAGTCACCATTCATTTTATTGAATGAGAGAATGCATTCCATATCCATGGATGACAAATAATGCTACCTCAGAGTGGGAGAGCAAATAAAATACATGAATAAATTCATCTTACAGCCTTCCAAACTAACTGCACATTCTAGGCAATCCAGTCCTCCGAAGGTCCTGCTTCATGCCCGTTATCCTCTTCCCAAAGTTCAAACAACCCTCACAATATTAAGAGTTGGTATTTCTGAACTGTTCTCTGAAGACCTAATGGCTGGTTTGGTCTTAGGTCCAAGCACGCTACCCAAGAGCTCAGTTCACTGTATCTGGTTAAACTGCAGCCCTTTCCTCAAAGTCAAAAGAGAAAGTAAACACAGAAAGAAGCAAGGAAGGTTGAACAGATTGTATGATTGGCTGAAAACTAGCTGCAGTTGGCTTTGCCCACATCCACATAGAATTGGGGCTGTTTCTTTTTCTTTTTCTTTTTTTTTTTTTTTGCGGTACACGGGCCTCTCACTGCTGTGGCTTCTCCCGTGGCGGCGCACAGGCTCCGGACGCGCAGGCTCAGCGGCCATGGCTCACGGGCCCAGCCTCTCTGCAGCATGTGGGATCTTCCCGGACCAGGGCACGAACCCATGTCCCCTACATCAGCAGGCGGACTCTCAACCACTGCGCCACCAGGGAAGCCCGGGGCTATTGCTTGAATGTAAGAAGTAAAGCATTTTCTGCTCTCATACCTTTCTTGGTGATTCATTTCCCAATCACTTTCCTGGTGGAGTCTCTATCCTTGCCAAAATGACATGCTAATCAGTCCTAATACACTGCTTGTTTGTACTTGTCTCTCTTTTCCTCCCTTCTCCACCAATATGCCACACTGTCACCAATGTATATTTCTAAGGTTCAAAATTTTACTTAAGATTTCCATCCTCTAAGAGAGACTTCGCTTAGCAGTCCTAACTTGATCAATCTGTGCTGAATATAACCAACATTCCCCACACCAGTTCAATTTGATTATATTCACATCTGTCTGTGCATCACTTTATGAGAGTAAGCCTTGCTCCTACATTGTTTTCTGGCACATATTAGCCAAAAATCTCTTTCCCAGGTCGTGCCTAATACACACCAGGGAACAATGTAGGGAAATCTGTATCTTGCATGTCTTTGAAAGGCCATGTCCCTCAAGACCTTTCTAAAACCACAATTGTACACTGTGGTTACTTAGCAAAGATGGCTATTTCACTGCTCATTAGGGAAGTTGTCGTATGCAGTTTTAGGAAATTGTTGCAGTTAAAATTGGGAGTCATATTGGATACAAGGCCAAGCTGACCTTGTGTAACTTCACATCAACATTAAAATGATGTATCACATAAAATAGAAGTGTATCCAAGTTCTACTTTTCAAAGTCCTTTATCTACCACATTCAAAACCTTTGTATGCACAGCACACCTCATGTTTTTTCATTACATGATACTTACCAGATTTAAGATCTTATTAAAACTTCCTTCTCCAGAAATAGCAAGCTAGGCTATTCAGACCAATCCCTTGCCACCCTGACCTATTAAAAACAACTAAACTTCTCAATTTAAAAAATTCTAAAAGCAACAGAGTGACAAGATAGTAAGAAGCTATTGGGACAAAAATCTAAGGGAAATTGGGAACGCAAAGACCTAAGTAGAGTACCAAAGTTCTTTCCACCTTGAGGGCATCTGCCATAGTCAGTAAATCTGGGTTTCTGTTTTGGCAGCCTCCTGCAGGGAAGAGGAAAGAATCAAGGTACAAAGTGGGGATATTATAGGAGACATTGTCCATGTTAAGATGGTACCTCAAATGATTACATATATAGGATGAGTATGAACCATACATAAACGCTACTTCTACACCTAACTGTGGGAAACTATAGGGAGGGTTGCTTTCGCACTAAGAAGGATAGGAGAAAAAAGGAAAGGGAAAACTATTCCATGAGAAGCTGTGATCAAGACCCACAACCATGACTGAAACCTCAGTTCACTATGCCTTCATGGTCCTGGTGATCCTAAGCCATGGACTTGTTTTAAGTGATAGAGTGGTAGTATCTGAAAATATTTGACAGAAGCAAATGCATAAACTCTCTGGAGAAACGCATCTTCTTCCTAGGCCTCACGACTCACCCCAATACTTTTTAAGAACAAAGAGCAGCACAAAACTTAAATACATAAGGAAAAAAGTTACCACAAATCAGAGTCAGTAAGAGACCCACAAATATTGGAACTAACAAATATAGATTTTAGAACAGCTATGCTTACTCTAGGTAAAGAAATTAAAAAAAAGGTAAAATGTACCTGCAGAAAACAGGAAATATTTTATAAAAAATGACCAAGCAGGTTTTTACTTTGCTGTACACCTGAAACGAACACATTATAAATCAACTATATTTCAATAAAAATTTTATATGTAATAAAAATGATCAAGCAGGTTTTTAAAAGGCCAAATAGAACTTTTGCAAATAAAAAATACAACCAAATTAAAAACTGGTTGGAAAAGGAAATAATAAATTAGAAAGAGTTAATAAGAGAATTAGTGATTTGGAAGACAGGTCACATGATATTTAACATACAGCTAGAGAAACAAGAAGTGAAAAATACGGAAAAAAGTTTAGGTACATGGAAGATAGAATGAGATGTCTAAAATAGATTTAATTGTAGTTACAAAAGAAGAAAATAGAATAGGGAAGAGGCAATATTTGAAGAGGTTATGGTTGAGAATTTTCCAGAACAGATGAAAGATAGCAATCCATCGATTTAAGAAGCCCAGAGAATCTTAAGAGTAATTTTTTAAACTATAGTTATACATAGAATACTGAAAATACAGAAAGATGAAGGCTAAGAGAAAAATCGTGAAGCATACAGAGGGGGAAAAAAAGGCATTACCTTCAAAGTAAAACAGACCTACCATCAACTTCTCTACAATGTGAGTAAGAAGACAGTGGAATGATATCATCAATGTCCTGAAAGAAAATAACTGCTTATCGTATTCTGTACTCAGAGACACAACTTTCAAGAATGAGGGGAAAACACATTCATTTGCAGACAGCAAAAACTAAGGGATTTCATCTGTAGCAAACCTCAAGAATCTTCAGACAAGAACTGAACGACTGCAGATGAAAGGTATAAGGACAAAAAAAGAATGAAGAATAAAGAAAATGGTAAATATGTGTACAAATCTGAAAGAACATTGACTCTGTGTGGTCATAGGTTAACAATGTCTTAAGATTTAAAAACACAGATAGAATGAAAGGTATGACAAAAAAAACATGAGTCAGGAGTGGGTATATGGAGATAAAAATATTCCAAACACCTCAGATTTTCTGTGAGAAGGGTAAAAACATGGATTAATATTTGATTTTGATAACTTAAGTATATCCATTGTAATTTCTTGGGTAACCACGAAATAACTTAAAAATTGAACTTATAATTTCAAAACCATCAGGGAAAATGGAATCATAAAAATAATAAAGCAAAAGTCAAGAAAGGAGATAAAGAAACATAAAACAAACAAAGCAATAGAAACCACAAACTAAGATGAAGATTTAAAAACATTTAAAAGTAATGATATTAAGTGGTTATGGGCTAAGCTCCAGTGGAAAGAAAACAAATATTTTCAGACTGAATTAAAACGAAATCCTACCATACATTATCTAAAGGAAATACATTTAAACACAAAATCACAAAAGGTTTAAATAAAAACTTGGAAAAAATATTATGCAAATAACCATTAAAATAAAACTGATGTGGCTACATTAATGTGAAACAAACTGACTTCAAGGTAAAAAGTACTATTAGAAATGAGAATCACCTCATACTAATAAAACATTCAATTTACCAGAAAGTCATTACAATTTAAAATGTCTATATACCTAATAGCATAGCCTAAAATATTTATAATGCAAAAACTGACAGAATTACAAGGATGAACAGAAAAATTAATAATCATAGTGGGAGATTTTAAACATTTTCCTCAGTAACTGACAGAATAAGCAGGACCCCCCCCATGAAAAATTAGAATATAGGAGATTTGAGGATCATGATTAAAATCTTCAACAAGTGGAAATTATACAACACTATAATCAACAATTACAGAATTCACATTCTTTTAAAGCCTACAAAGAATCTTTGTAAACACTGACCATATACTGGACTTTAAAGCAAGCTCAACAAATTTCTAAAGAGGAAAATCATACAGAGACGATCTTCTATTACAAGCCAGAAATCATTTAAAAATAACTTGAAAATCCCCACATATTTGAAAACAAAAACACATTTCTAAATAATTACTGAATCAAAGAACAAAATATACTAGAAAACAGAAAATTTTACATAAAGTAATAATCAAATGCAAATGTTAAAAATTGTGGGATATAGCTTTTATACCACAGAAAAATGTCTTAGCTGGAACATTAATTTATGGTTACCTTATCTATATCCAAATTCTCCACCTAGTCATACAGTAGAGAAACTCATGACAGTGTGCCCAGAAATGTATACAAGAATATTTATAGGATTATTTTTTGCAGAAGCCCCAAGCTATAAACAACCCAACAATGGTAGAAGAGATCAATATACTGTGGTATGTTTATACAATGAAATACCATCCAGCAGTGAAAATGAATGAACTGCTGCCAATTACACATACACAGTCAGCATGGATATACTCAGAAGCACACTGTGGACCAGAAGAAGCCACAAATAACAGAAAATGTAGTAGCATATTGTTTAGCCTCTATGTGTTGGTATTTTTTACAGTTTTTGTCCTATAATTGATATCTAGTCTCATAGCGTTGTGGTCGGAAAAGATACTTGATACGATTTCAATTTTCTTAAATTTACCAAGGCTTGATCTGTGACCCAAGATATGATCTATCCTGGAGAATGTTCCATGAGCACTTGAGAAGAAAGTGTATTCTGTTGTTTTTGGATGGAATGTCCTATAAATATCAATTAAATACATCTTGTTTAATGTGTCATTTAAAGGTTGTGCTTCTTTATTTGTTTTCATTTTGAATGATCTGTCCATTGGTGAAAGTGGGGCGTTAAAGTCCCCTACTATGATTGTGTTACTGTCAATTTCCCCTTTTATGGATGTTAGCATTTGCCTTACATATTGAGGTGCTCCTATATTGGGTGCATAAATATTTATGTGTCATGTTTTCTTCTTGGACTGATCCCTTGATCATTACGTAGTGGCCTTCTTTGTCTCTGGTAATAGTCTTTGTTTTAAAGTCTATTTTGTCTGATATGAGAATTGCTACTCCAGCTTTCTTTTGATTTCCATTTGCATGGAATACCTTTTTCCATCCCCTCACTTTCAGTCTGTATGTGTCCCTAGGTCTGAAGTGGGTCTCTTGTAGACAGCATATGTACAAGTCTTGTTTTTGTATCCATTCAGCAAGGCTACATCTTTTGGTTGGAGCATATAATCCATTTACATTTAAGGTAATTATCAATATCTATGTTCCTACTACCATTTTCTTAATTGTTTGGGGTTTGTTATTATAGGTCTTTTCCTTTTCTCGTGTTTCCTGCCTAGAGAAGTTCCTTTAGCATTTGCTGTAAAGCTGGTTTGGTGGTGCTGAATTCTCTTAGCTTTTGCTTGTCTGTAAAGGTTTTAATTTCTCCATCGAATCTGAATGAGATCCTTGCTGGGTAAAGTAATCTTGGTTGTAGGTTTTTCTCTTTCATCACTTTAAATGTGCACTGCCACTCCCTTCTGGCTTGCAGGATTTCTGCAGAAGGATCAGCTGTTAACCTCATGAGGATTCCCTTGTATGTTATTTGTTGCTTTTCCCTTGCTGCTTTTAATATTTTTTCTCTGTATTTAATTTTTGACAGTTTGATTAATACGTGTCTCGGCATGTCTATCCTTGGGTTTATCCTGTATGGTACTCTCTGTGCTTCCTGGACTTTACTATTTCCCTTCCCATGTTAGGGAACTTTTCAACTATAATCTCTTCAAATATTTTCTCACACCCTTTCTTTTTCTCTTCTTGTTCTGGGACCCCTATAATTCGAATGTTGGTGTGTTTAATGTTGTCCCAGAGGTCTCTGAGACTGTCCTCGGAATAAACTTACCTAAGGAGACAAAAGACCTGTATGCAGAAAACTATAAGACATTGATGAAAGAAACTAAAGATGGTACAACAGTGGGAGAGATTTACTATGCTGTTGGACTGGAAAAATCAACATTCTGAAAATGACTACACTACCCAAAGCAATCTACAGATTCAATGCAATTCTATCAAACTACCAGTGGCATTTTTCACAGAACTAAAACAAAAAATTGCACAGTTTGTATGGAAACACAAAAGACCCCAAATAACCAAAACAATCTTGAGAAATTAAAACGGCGATGGAGGAATCAGGCTCCCGGGCTACAGACTATACTACAAAGCTACAGTACGGTACTGGCACAAAAGTGGCACAAGACAGTATGGTACCGGCCCCAAAACAGAAATATAGATCAATGGAACAGGATAGAAAACCCAGAGATAAACCCATGCACATATGGTACCTTATTTTTGATAAAGAAGGCAAGAATATACAGTGTAGAAAAGACAGCCTCTTCAATAAGTGGTGCTGGGAAAACTGGAATGCTCCATGTAAAAGAATGAAATTAGAACATTTCCTAACACCATACACAAAAATAAACTCAAAATGGATTAAAAACCTAAATGTAAGGCCAGACACTATCAAACTCTTAGAGGAAAACATAGGCAGAACACTCTATGACATAAATCACAGCAAGATCCTTTTTGACCCACCTCCTAGAGAAATGGAAATAAAAACAAAAATAAACAAATGGGACCTAATGAAACTTAAAAGCTTTTGCACAGCAAAGAAAACCATAAACAAGACGAAAAGACAGCCCTCAGAATGGGAGAAAATATTTGCAAATGAAGCAACTGACAAAGGATTCATCTCCAAAATTTACAAGCAGGTCATGCAGCTCAATATCAAAAAAAACAAAACAACCCAATCCAAAAATGGGCTGAAGACCTAAATAGACATTTATCCAAAGAAGATATACAGACTGCCAACAAACAGATGAAAGGATGCTCAACATCACTAATCATTAGAGAAATGCAAATCAAAACTACAATGAGGTATCACCTCACTCTGGTCAGAATGGCCATCATCAAAAATTCTACAAACAATAAATGCTGGAGAGGGTGTTGAGAAAAGGGAACCCTCTTGCACTGTTGGTGGGAATGTAAATTGGTACAGCCACTATGGAGAACAGTATGGAGGTTCCTTAGAAAACTAAAAATAGAACTACCAGATGACCCAGCAATCCCACTACTGGGCATATACCCTGAGAAAACCATAATTCAAAAAGAGTCATGTACCACAATGTTCATTGTAGCACTATTTACAATAGCCAGGACATGGAAGCAACCTAAGTGTCCATCGACAGATGAGTGGATAAAGAAGATGTGGCACACATATACAATGGAATATTACTCAGCCATAAAAAGGAACGAAATTGAGTTATTTGTAGTGAGGTGGATGGACCTAGAGTCTGTCATACACAGTGAACTAAGTCAGAAAGAGAAAAACAAATACCGTATGCTAACACATATATATGGAATCTAAAAAAAAAACAAAAAAAACTGGTTCTGAAGAACCTAGAGGCAGGACAGGAATAAAGACGCAGACATAGAGAATGGACTTGAGGACACGGGGAGGGGGAAGGGTAAGCTGGGACGAAGTTAGAGAGTAGCATTGGCATATATACACTACCAAATGTAAAACAGATAGCTAGTGGGAAGCAGCTGCATAGCACAGGGAGATCAGATCAGTGCTTTGCGACCACCTAGAGGGGTGGGATAGGGAGGGTGGGAGGGAGATGCAAGAGGGAGGGGATATGGGGATATATGTATACGTATAGCTGATTCACTTTGTCATACAGCAGAAACTAACACAACACTGTAAAGCAATTATACTCCTATAAAGATGCTGAAAGAAAAAGAAGAAAGAAAGAAAGAAAGAAGGAAAGAAGGAAAGAAAATGTATCGTATGATTCCACTCATATTAAGTTTAAAAATAGGCAAAACTAAACTATGTTGTTTTGGAATACATGTATAAATGGTAAGACTGAAAGTAAAAGTAAGAAAATTATTCCTACAAGAGTGATACAGCTATTTATTTCTTGGGGAGAAAGGCAGTGTTGTGCTGGGGAAGGGGTTCTTGGGGGGCCCCTGGGGAGCAGCACCCTGATAATCAAAGCCATGGGGCAGATCATTCCAGGAAGAGGGAACAGCAAGTGCAAAGGCCCATACATAGGCAGGAAGGAGCTGACACGCAAAGGGCACAGTGATGTCCCTGGAGCCTAGTGGAAGGGAATGAAGTCAGAGAGGCAGACAGCCAAGATCCAGAGATGCAGGGCCCTGCAGGCCAGGGTGTCTGGTTTAGATTTTCCTCCAGGGCAGAGACAGGGAGAGAGGCAGCCTCTTATGTGAGTTCCAGGTGCTTACACCTGTGCCAGGCAAGGGGCAGGGTGATGAGAGAAAGCCTCAAAAAGAGGGAACCTGAGCTGGACTCTGAAGCAATGAGAATGAGTCAAAAGCAGAGTAAAAAGGATGGGGGCAGGGCCTGAGTCAGACTGTGCACACAACTCTGAGCAGTGACTTATGACTGGAGCATAACATGCAAAGAAGGGATTGAGCAGGTACTGCTGAACTCTGTGAACCTGAAGCCATGGGGAACCAAGGTTCAGGCCATTTACAAACCTTTGCAGGCCCTAGGTCTCTAATTTGGAGGCTCCACCCTAAAGCATATTAGGCATATTATCTTGTACCCACATCCCATATTAATGTTTTGTCTGTTCAAAAAAGTTTTAATTTTTATAACTTTCAGGTTAAGAATTGTTATCATAAAGAGATGGCAGAGTGTACATCGTAGTTAAAGCCGTATGACAGATACAGGTAAATTCATGACACTATTTTCTCTTCTTTTGTGCATATGTTAAAATTCCTATAATAAAAAGTTACAACTGAAAGAATGATTATTTTTGCTACTGAGATTCAAACTTTATTATATTTATAGAAAAACTTTTGATTTGAGTTGAGCCATTAAATCATATCTTGCAGACATTTAATTAAACATTTAATAATTTTATAGGGAAAAAAGGATTTTATTTGAGATAATTATCAGAGGCAGAAGACTACTTTTTAAGTATCGAAAGAGTTATACTCATAGGATTTTATGAAAATGCATCCCTTACCAGTTTTTTATTTGCTTGATTGTCTTCTAATGAATTCCTTACTTTTAAAGGGAGAAACTTAGATTGAAATCACTTAATGAGGATACAATGTACAAAGTATAAAGAGAAAAAAACAGGGGGAAAATGCTGCTGCTTGCCTTTCTTCCTTTTTTCTCTTTTATTTATATGCAAATTTAGAAAACTGGCTGGCTGGCTATGGGCATATCTGGATGTGTTTCTCAAAAGTAGAAGCCTAAATGAAATAAAAATATCTAATGCATCAAATCATCCAAAGCTCAAGAGGAATCCACGTGGCAGCTTAAGAATCTTCAGCGTGTGGTACAGAATTTCTTAGGATAGAAGGGAGTCCTCCAATTTAACAAGAATGTACTACCTCAGCAGCTCACAGGACAATGAACTAAAAGATACAATAGCGCTTTATTAAGATGGGAACATTTTCCTTAAAGGTAACCATATGCAAAATAGGCTCTGTGGGTCAGTTTCTGTCCCCTCAGTATCTCCAAAGTTACAGACTGACTGAAGGACATAAGTGACTTGCCCTCCCTCTTCTAAACAGTAAATGTAGGAAGGATAATTAGTAAATGCTTATTGGTTGTCTTAGTCAACGCTGCTGCTATAAAACACCATAGACCGCGTGGCTTACACAATAGACATTTATTTCTCACAGTTCTGGAGACTGGGAAGTCCAAGATCAAAGCTGCAGCAGATCCGGTTTTTGTTCAGGGCTCTCTCCCTGGCTTGCCGATGGCCACCATCTAGCTGTGTGCTCACGTGACCTCTTTGTGTGAGCAGAGGGAGCGAGCTCCGGTGCCTCTTTCTCCTCTTATAAGGGCACTGATCCTACCATGCAGGTACCTCCCCCAGGACCGTTTCTAACCTTAAGGCCCTCACCTCCAGGCACCATCATATTAGGGGTTAGGGCTTCAACATATAAATTTTGGAGGGACACACACATTCGGTCCTTAACACTGGTTAATACCAGTTCCACAGTCTGGTCTGATAAAACGCCTGCAGTGAAGCTGCACCACCAGATGCCTGAGCCAGGGCTCTAAACCTCTGCTTTCTACCTAGCTGCCCACTTAAGTAGCCATTCACTGCACGATGAAGGCGTGTCCCAACCCAGCAGCTTTAGGCACTGACGAGTGACCTCACTCTACTGACACTTCTTTCCTAGAAGAGGCAATCTATAATGCCCCATGCCCTCCCTGCCTGCCACCCCACACACAGATAAACATACTCCATCCAAAGAAATGAATCAATACACTTCCAGACAATTATTTCACACTTTCTCCTCTCTCTTCTCAAAATTCCAATACATTGTCCTCCCTCTTTACTGTCTGCTGATTACCCCGTTTCCTATTTCACTAAGATGGTAGAAGTGATCTCTTGACTTCTCCCAATGGCTCAACAGGACTCTACCTGCCTGCATCCTGGCTCAGGTTCTCTGGCTTCCCTCCTGGCCACGCTCCTACTGAAGGCAACTGGTACGTGGGCAGCACCGCATTCCTGCTCCCCCTGACTAGGCAGGGATACAGCTCTCATCATCTCTCCCCTCTCCCACATCATCCATTTCTCCCCCTCTGCTGGATCAGTCCCACTGGCACACAAAATATGCCATAATTTTTCCCTCCTTAAAAAAAGTCTTATTGTAAATCCACTGTACTTCAATTTACAAGTCAGTAAAAATTTAAAAAGAAAACAAGTTTTAATCCCACATCCCTCCTTGAGTTACCACCCTCTTTCCCGGAACCACTCTTTTACAACAAACTCCTTGAAAGTTCCCCATATTCCATTTTCTCTCCTCCCATTTTCCCTTGAGCCTTCTTAGACTGAGGTTTCACCCCCGCCACTCCATCCAAACTCCTCTTGTCAAAGATACCAACGACCTTCATGACACCCATGACCAAATAAAATGGTCTCTTCTCCGTCCTCAACTTACATGACCCATCAGCCGGGTCTGACGTAGTTGGTCGCTAGCACCTGCTTCTTCCGGCTTTCTCCTGCTGACTCTCCCTCCCCTTCACCATCTCCTCTATTAGCTCCTTCCTAAGGCCACTGTCTCTAACACGAGCACACCCCCAGGGCTCAGGCCTCAGTCGCTTTCTCCTCTTATCCTCATTCTCCTTCTGACCTCACAGTCTCTGGGCTGTAAATACCATCTGTTATAATTCACTGACAGTTACCATATTTATACCTGCAGACGTGTCCCTAACCTCCCTATTCATATACCCAGCGGCCTAGGACACCCCTCCAGCATGCACAAACTTGACACAACCAAAACTGAGACCCCAGCTTGTTCCTAGACCTGCTCCTCTCTCACTTTCCTCAACTCAGCAAATGGCAACTCCTGCCTTCAACCTGCTCGGGCCAAATCCTGCGGGGCAACGTTGAATTGCTCACTTGCCCTCACATGACACAACCAATCTCTCGGCAAATTCTGTTTGGCCTCAAAATAAATCCAGATCTGAAACTTACATGGAAACAATACTAAAGCAACTAGGGCATAACATTAACAACTGTTGGATCTGGATAAAGTTTACACAGAATTTCTTAGACTCGTCTTAAAACTTTACTGTAAATTTAAAATTGTTACAAAATAGAAAAGTTAAAATGAAAGAGAAAGATTTAAGAGACATAACAATTAAATATAATGAATGAATATTGATTAGTTTCTATCTAGAAAGAAATACAGATATAAAAGGCATCTCCGGGATGACAACTATGGAAATCTGAATATGAACTATCTATTAGTTTGTTATGATAATGGCACTCTGTTTCTGTAGGAGAACATCCTTCTTTCCCGGAGATTCATGCTTAAGCACAAAGTCTCGTGACATCTGTAACTTACTTTGAAATGGTTTACCAAAAATGGCATAGGTAAAGCAAATAAGTCAAAAATGTTGATGAATATATGGGTGTTGGCTAAATTTTCCCTTTTTTATGTTTGAAATTCTTCAAAATTAAAACTTTTTAAAAATTCCTAAACTCTTCTTACGACTTCCACTACTACTACATTGGTTCAAAGCCACGGAGAACTCTCCCTGGATGACTGCAGTAGCTTCTTCTACCTGGTCTCCCCTCCCATGCCCCTCTTACCTCTCCACAATCCATTCTGAACACATCAGCCAGTGTGATTAACATTAGAATGCTAATCAGACCACATCCCCACCATGAGTTCAAAACCCTCCAATGGGTGCTTTCATAGAGTAAACGCTACAGTCTTTCCAGGGATCTCAGGGCTCTGTACCATCTGGCCACCCCCTTACCTCACCTCCTACTTCTCTCTCCACCACACGCCCTCAGCCCCATACACCCCTGACCTCATGTCGGCCAGGCATGCTCCTCCTCAGGGTACTTGCACCTGCACCCCCTCCACTCAAGAGGTCTCCTCACCTCCTAGGCCTTGGTCCAAATGCCACCTTCTCAACTGTGACTCCCTGACAACCCCTAAACGCTCATACCCACACACAATCCTGATCTTTCTTTCAGCTTAATTTTCCTCCAGAGTGCTCCAAACCAACTGATATCCTATAGATTTTATTTACTTGTCCATTGTTTCGTCTCCCAGTGAAATGTAAACTATGTCCCAAGCACTTCAGGACTGCTGGCATACAGTAGGCACTCAAAATATATTTGGGCAATGCATGAAACAAAGACTTAGCAAATAATCCCTAGAAGGCTGTTAGCGCTAAAAATGTGTTCACTCATGCTAAAAACATTTATTGGGCACCTTCTATGTGCAAGCACAGTCCATGCGCTGGGTATTCAAACAGGGGTAAGATGGACCTTTGCCCTAGAGGAGTTTATAGGTTAGCTGATAAAAACAGAAGTAAGAGCAATGGACGGTTATTGGTATTATTAAGGGGGTACACAAAAGTGGGAACTGTTGGGGCTACTAGGGGAAAAAGAGAATGGGAGTAGGATGCCCACTTCGTGGGGGAGGTAAGGCCACACAGCTTATAACGATTTGCTTCCAGATCTGCTCTCGCTAGACACTAAGCACAGTGCCTGCCATAAATTCCTCACTCACTAAATGCCCAGATTTGCTCAGTGAGGGTAAGTAAACAGAGTCTTGATGGATGAGCAGATATTTGTCAGGACAAGGAAAGGGAAAGGGCATCCTGTGTGTGTGTGGCAGGGGGTGGGGTGGGGGTCGGGGGGTAACAGTATGAGCAAAGGCCAAGGGGCAGGAACAGGCACGGCACGTCTACCTAGCAATACAATCCAAAGAGGGATGGATTTTTATAAATCCTCATGAAATTCTTAAGAAAAGCCAAAATTTGTTCAAGAAATGAGTCCACACAGAGGACTTCCTTCTTTGCTTCAAGGGTAACTATAGTGCTGCTACTAATCATCATTAGTATGATAACAGCTAACGTTTATTTAAGTGCTTGCAAATGTGAGTGCTTTATATGTGCAGAAAAACTCTAGGGCCTCATTTTAAATTTGAAGTACTATTTTGACCCATGTTAAGTTTCAAGACACTGAAGGCAGGGTGAGTCAGTAAGTAATAGAGACAGGCAGGTAGAATGGGCACCCTAGACCCTGATGCCTGCTGGGCCCTGTGTGCCCTGACTTCTTCGCCAAAATATAAGCCTCCTGATCCCACCACAAGGGCCTTATCCTGCTGTTCTGGAAAAGTGAAGGACTTTGGTGCCAAATTTCATTTCACTTCAAAAGTCAGAAAGCCAGAAAACCATGTTCTCTCTCCAATCTCCAAGAAGCTTTTCTTAAAAGCGAAGAAGTTTTTAATTATTATTATATATTACTATATATAACTTAAATTATTATAAAATAGAAATAAAGCCTAGATAAAACGCATATGGGACACTAAGGTATTACGCACACTTGGAGTAGTATTATTTGACTAGGTAAGGGAATTCAATTCATTTTTGCCCGCCTTTAACACAGAGAAATTCAGATTTATCAAAAGTAATTACTTTTCTTGAACTCTTACTATGTGTTAGGCATAGAAACATAGAAATTATTTTAGATACTAGGTACTTCATAGAAATTATTTTATTTAATCATTATGACAAGTCTACCAAGTTTTTAAGATTATTAGCCTTTTTACAGATAGGGAAACTGAGGTTTAGATAGTGAAGTAAAGAAACACTGTCATTTATCCATCAAGGAAAGAGGTCCTAATTTTCCAACTAACATCTGACACAGAACCCAGCATGTAGTAAAATGCTCAAAAATGTTTACTGAACCACATAAGTATTGGGAAGAAACAGAAATAAGAATTTTAAACTCGTGAGGCAAGAGAAGTTTTTGGACTTTAGTACATCAGAGGTTTGGCCAGGATTCATTTAAACCCTTCATAATTCAAGATAAAAACATATTTTATTTTGAATTGATCAACTTTAAATGATACACAGAGGTTCCAGTCCTACTTCAGAATTAGAATCAACAAGGATGTAAATCAGCTCAAATTGGACACATTTTCACAACTAAAATTAATAATGGGAGAGAAAATGACAGATGATAACTACCATCTGAATGAATAACAGAAGAAAAAGAAGAGCGTCCTTTGAAAAGGACACGTAAAGAACAACTTTGGAGGAAATTCTGCATCTGGCAACTTCTTGAGGTCTGTATGGACACATCAACTAGTGTTACAGGTACAAATTTAAGACTCTCACACCTTATCTCACAAAATAGGGCATGTACCACTGAGAATTTCTTACTTGGTTTCCATTTTCCTGGAAACGGTATCCCAATCTTCAGGTCATTGGGTTGGACCTGAGAAAAGCCAGAAAGCACTTCTACAATGCCTGCCCCCTCCAGCTGGTCATCGATGTATGCCTGTTCCCACCCTCCCACCCACAGAGAAGAAAGGGACACCTAAAAGAAAGATCAGTGATGGCTGTGGATGAAAGCTGGTTTCCATTGATAGGGGCACCAAATAAGATCCAGCATAAGTAATAAATCTGCACACGTAATGACTCTCCCAGCATCCAGAACAATAAATACCACAGTGAGGCTTAGTGGTACACACTCCATTGTAGGAAGGTCTGGAAGGATCCCATTACAAGATGGTCACTTGTTATTCCATGGATATCACTAGACAAATATTGTTCCTCGGTATGCAAAGATTTAAATTCCATAAAGAAAATTCAATATTTTATATACTTCAATATTAATTCTGTCACTCAAATCCATCATAAAATGCATTCGCAAGATACTCTCTACACGGACCAATTCTTAGATTTGTTTATCTGAAATCCGGTTTGCTAACCCAAAGTACCCATTATAACATGATGACTCAGCCCTGTCCCCAGGGAGTGCTACATACCCATGTAGCCCTTTGCTAAATTGTTGTGTCTTTTTCCCCTCTTATGCTCTGAGTACGAGAGAACAGCAATTTTGTCCTCTTTACTTGTAAATCCCCCAGCACCTAGCCCCTGCCACATAAGGACCCTTTTGTAACCATTTGGGAAATTGAAGTGAAATAAGTCCTGTGGGTATATGATTTTTTTCTGGATTTTCTGGGACAATCTAGGTTTCAAATATTCCCAAAAGCATACACTGTCCCCAAAAGCATACAAGCATGCTCACGCTTTCCTGACTGCATGTCCTGGTTTGTTTTGTTTTTTTTAATGTTGGACCCTGACTACAGACTGCTGAGTTTATGACACATAGCCAGTTATCATGGGTCCCATACCCTGATATTTTTCTGTATAATATGACACAGTTGGTATAGCCAATAGTGAGGTGATAATTTAACTTGGTTTTCTTTCTTTTTCCCTTAGATGTTTAATTTTTGCATGTTTGTGGCAGGAGCGGGGTTGGGGGAGGAAAGGTCATCATGTCAATTCTATGCACTATATTATCCTCTTCAGAGGACCAGACAAAGGTTGGAAGGCAGACCACACAAGGAACACAGGAAGGTCCCTGCTCAAAATCATCTTTATTACGTATTTACCCATGAGAGATTTATGTTCAATGAGCAAGTTTTTTTTTTTTTCCCAACAAAAAGATAAACAAAAGGGTTCAGTCTTAGTCATACATTGGTATGAGGCACTGCTAATAAAAGCCAATTCCATTCTTAAATGAGCCAAGTACTTAGCAAACATGGGATTTTTGTGAAGGAAGGTAAAGTGAGGACATTTTAGAAAAAGGTCAGATGGCCCTAGATATGTAGAGAAGAAAGGGTGGGAAGAAATGCCCAGGGCCTTGGCTTGGCAATAGGGCTGTAGTCACCTCTTGGCTCTTCCTCTCTTCTTCACCCTTCATGCTAAAGTTCCCCAAACCCACCAGACTCCTCAGGCGTTTTCCACTTCCTGAAGCAGGCTTTGGCACCCTCACTCTTGCTCTACCTGGCCAAAGTAATCACCCTTAAAAATTCAGCAGTGTCACCTCCTCCAGGAAGCCTTTCCTGCCCCATCTCAATCTTCCCTAGGACTACAGGTACACCTTGGAGATATAGTGGGTTCTGTTCCAGACAGACCACTGCAATAAAGCAAATATCACAATAAAGTGATTCAAATGAATTTTTGGCTTCCTAGTGCATATAAGCTATGTTTATGCTATACTATAGTCTATTAAGTGTGCAATAACATTATATCTTTAAAAATGTACATATCTTAGTTTACAAATACTATATTGCTAAAAAGAGCCAAAACACACTAGTAACATCAAAGATCACTGTTCACCATAACAAATATAATAATAATGAAAAGTTTGAAATTTTGTGAGAATTACCAAAATGTGGCACATACATACAAAATGTGACAGGAAGTGAGCAAATGCTGTTGGAAAAATGATCCCAATAGACTAGCTCGACGTAGGGTTGCCACAAATCTTCAGTTTGTAAAAAATACAGTATCTACCAAGTGCAATAATGCAAAGCCCAATAAAGCAAGGTATGCCTATAGTGTATTTGAAAGACAATAAACTTGAGCTGCTTCTAATTAAACTTAGTCCTCTAGTCTCTAGAGGTTCAATCCAGTCACCGATCCAAATAATTCATTCAGTAGACATTTACTGGGTTCTCACAATACACCAGGCATGTGCTGAGCTGTGGGAATGAAAAGATGAAGAAGACAGTCCCAGAAGTCATGGTCTTGGTCAGTTTAGTAACAGAGAAAGATGCAAATAGTGAAAATAACAAGTCTCCAAGTGCACTAGTACAGAATTACTAACAGTGCCAAGAGAAAGCAATGAAGTCTGGTCCCAGGCTTTCATAAACTGGAGGTGAAGAGGAAAAAGAAAAGAGGCTATGATATGCAAATAAAACACCACAGTGTCCCCTTTCCGTATTTGCTCTGGATGCGGTAACATATAATGTTCCTGAGCTTTCTCTAACATTGTGCAGTTGAAATAACACAAGCTCCTGGATTTAGGCAACGCTGGGTACAAATCCCAGCTCTGTGGCTTACTAACTGTGTGAGCTCTATAGGTACTTTCGCTGGACGTATCTTTGCCTTAAACATTTTTGCTGCGTAACTAATTGGCCGTACGTAAGGCAAGGCAATTTGCTGTAAAAGATAAAATAACCGGTTGACAGCTGGTCTCATTTCTCCATGGATGCAGTACTCCCATTTTTATATTACATAAATCTTAGCCCTCATAATGGTCTACACAGTGGCACAGAGTTGAACCCGCATTTCCCATAGAACTCTGCAACAGCTATTGACAGACAGGTGACAATATGTCAAGAATTAAAACGATCCTGTTTTTCTTTCTTCTTAATGAAGGAAGAAATTTTAGCAAAAAAGAAAAAAGTTCAATGCTGAACGAGGAGACGAATCAATAAGGAAAAAACATTTATACTTTGAACAAAAAACTTCAAAGATAAGTGCTTAGGTACAACCCACAAAATAAAATTAGTTATCTGCACAGCATTGCCATGAATCTACACACATTTTTTAATGTATTCAAATATTTTGTATTTTGTAATAAAGTCTTTTTATTTTTGTTATTCATTTAATTTTTTTATTCACTTTCACTATTACATCTTTGAAGGCAAAATTGCCTTATGGCTAATTAGTTACGTGGCAAAAATGCTTGTGGCAAAGATGTTTACAGCAAAGATGCTTATGGTGGAAATACCAGACATGAGCTGTATGGTGCTGGGTCGGTTACTCCACCCTTCTTTGCTTTGGTTTCTACATGGGTAAGAAAGGCTTTTAAGACCTAACTATGACAGATGGTGGTTGTGAGGGTTAAGTGTAAAGGCCCCATTACAGAATCCGGAATATAACATAACCTCGGTAAACAACTCTTTCCCTTCCCTGCTGGGGGTCTGGTTCTCCTACCAGCATTAGGTGTTCACTGTATCTGCAAGAAAACCTATTGTGATATAATCAGATATAAGATGAAAATGTGCAATTTCATTACATCTGTGGCTAAATACACGGAGTACAGGCATTATCAGAACGCTGCAGAATTAATCAACATGGCCAAGACTTGTATACTAACCTTTAATGCCAACTCTGCTGCTAACCTTGGCCTGGGTGTCGGTGCACCATGTGTGTGGCACGGCACAAATGGCCTCACTCACAGTATATTGCCTGCACAACAGTGTCATTAACCTTCTACACAGTTGAGCCCTAGGCACAGTATATAGCCTCCCATCAGTTGGCAATTGCTCTGAGACAGTATATAGGAAACATTTTAAAAACTGGCCAAATTTAAAGTGATTTTTCTGAAATACTTTTAAGTCGCTCAAATCATGCCAGCCCTACAGACACAGACAGCGGCTCAACTTGCATTCAGAATGAAAATCATTGGCTTTCATCACTTTTATTTAGCTAAGTTTTCCAATCTTATGGACAGCTCATTATGAATTTAGATTTGGGGAGGCCTGCAAATAAACCGTAAAGACTTGCTTCCCCGATAGTCACTTAGAATCTGTTCAAATCTTCCCAAAAGGGACATGGCTGGACCTCCTGTTGCTCTGTTCCAAGTGCCCACCGTTCCCACCACCACCACCTGACATACAACACATTCACCCCTTACATTACTAGGTGCTATACTCAAACATCAGGAGTCATATGCCATGTCCCAACTTTTAAGACAATTACAGCCAAATTAGGAATGACAGAGGATTCTTTTAAACCTCCTGTCTGCCCCTGGCTAAGGAATGTGGCCACCATGAGCTAATCACAGAAGGGCGAAGAGCCAGGAGGAAACAGAAGGCAAGTGCCCCGGTAACAGCAGGAGGGGGGAGGTGAGTGCAAGGGATGGGGTGGGGTGGAAAGACGAAAGAGAACGAGAGAGAAAGAGAGGGCAAAGCAGACTGGATTCCCAAGAGGAAACCACAAAGCGCTTGCTTCTCAACAGTCTCAACTACGGTTCTCCTGATGGCAAACTGAGATACAAGACCCAGAAGACCCCACGGCCAGGGCCATAAGGAAGAGGCCCTAGAAAGGAGTCACATCACTTAAGTATTACAGCTTATGGCTCCCTACCTAAGGTAATGAACAACTTAACTAATAACAGAATCAACTGCCCCAAACAGCCCACTTGAAAGGGAACCAGGCACTGAGAGACACTCTAGTTTAATCCCCAGAATGACCCCATAAATAGGAGTCATTTCCCCTTTACAGAAGAGGCATCTGGGAAAGTTAAATTATTCGCTAAGGGTAACAGAGCTTGAGCCAGGACATGAACCAGGTACATCTGATTTCCATCCTCAAATATGTTCAAGATCCATTGCCCCCTTACCCCTTCGCCTGCACTTAGGAAGTAACCAACAAATATTATGTTTAACAGCAAACTCCTGTCCCCAGAAGCCACGCTGACCTCCTAAGGCTGCTCAGACTGTCCTGCCCCAGCAGAGAGGGCTTTACCAAAGCCAGCACTGAGGGAATCCAGCCTATTCCTCCCTCCCTCTTGGCAGAAACAAGCTGTGTCCTCCTCAGAATCACCTGGGCAAATTTTAAATCTCTGTGGTTCAAAGATATTCACTGTGTGTTCTGACATCTCTCATGTGGTGCTTCAAAAGCCTGGGCTTCCAGAGGCACAGCAGGCCTGGCTCCCTGCTGAAGTAGGACACTATTTCTCATCCACTTCTGTCACACCGCTACTCAGCAGCCAGCCAAAGGCTCCGATGCTCTGAACTCAGATAGGTTTGGCATCTTTTTTGTATGTTGACATCCCTGTGAGCCTACATGGATCCTGCCCCCTTGGGGTTCCACAGGATGAAAGAGTTTTGCTCTAAATTGAAAAGCTGCTCTCCTGGCATCTCCTTGAATTTCTCCTCTCAAACACCAGAGCCACCTCTGCTAGGGAAAGTGCCACGGCCAGTGCATGGTTGTGACAGGCTACAGTCCTCCCTTGGTCACCATGGAGGATTGGTTCCAGGACCCCCCTGGGTACCAAAATCCTCAGATGTTCAAGTCCCTTTTACAAAATGGCACAGTACAGTCAGCCCTCTGTATTTGCGGGTTCCACATCCATGGGTTCCATATTCTCGGGTGTCACAGCCACAGATACAGAGGGACAACTGTACTATTTGTTGCTTCTCCTGTTACACCAACTTGACTAACAGACAATTCAATGATGTTGAAGGTAGCTAACATTCACCACCCCCTTACTATGTGCAAGACACCTCTCTAAACACTTTATATATGTTAACTCATTTAGTCTTCACAATGGCCCCATGAGGCAGGCATTATTCATATGCCCATTCTACAAATAAAGAAGCTGAAGCGTAGGGTGGTCAAACAACTCTCGCAAACATCCCACATATATCTTTATGATAGAGAGGAGACTCCAACTCATACTACCTGGCTCCTAGAGCTCACTACACCATAATGCTGCTGTAAACCATATGCTGAAACCATAAATGTCTCCCAATATTATGTGAGCATAACATGAGCTTCATATTTGCTTACGTGCGACTTAATCTGCCAGAAACACTAGGAGAATGCAGAAAACTGTAATGAGTTGACCTAAGCAGTGCAGGAATACACAAAACACACACATACCACACACACACACACCCCTCAATATCTCCAAGCTACTTCAATTCACACATGTTGTGAGACACATCCACCTATGTTACCACTGTCCCTCCCATTTCAGATCACCCTCCTTCCAGCCCCTCACAGCAACTTATGAGCTGTAACCCTTCCAACACTGTTTTGGACTGAACTGTATTCCCACTAAATTCATACATTGAAGCCCTAACCCCTAATGTGACTGTATTTGGAAATAAGCCTTTAAGGAAGTAACTAAGGTTAAATGAGGTCATAAGAGTGGCATCTTATTCCAGTATGACTGGTGTCCTTATAAGAAGAGGAAGGGACACCAAGGATGAATGTGCAAGAGGAAAGACCATGTTACGACACAGGGAGAAGGGGACCACATGCAAGCCAAGGAGAGAGGCCTCTGGAGAAATCAACTCTGTAACATTTTTATGATCTTCGACTTCCAGCCTCCAGAACTGTAAGAAATACATTTCTGTTGTGTAAGCCACCCAGTCTGTGGTATTTAGTTACGCAGTCCTAGCAAACTAATATACCAACACCAAATTACAAGCAGACTTCAGGTCCTTTTCGAGGTAAAGTGTCATATTTATTGCAGTCTTTATGCATTTCTTAACCATTTAACATGTGTAGAACTGTGCTACTATTTTTATCAGGTTCCTATCTTTATTTATTTATTTATTTATTTTGTGGTACGCGGGCCTCTCACTGTTGTGGCCTCTCCCGTTGCGGAGCACAGGCTCTGGACGTGCAGGCTCAGCGGCCATGGCTCACGGGCGCAGCCGCTCCGCGGCATGTGGGATCTTCCCGGACCGGGGCATGAACCCGTGTCCCCTGCATCGGCAGGCGGACTCTCAACCACTGTGCCACCAGGGAAGCCTGCCTATCTTTATTTAAAATGTGTCACTGATGATGTTTCCAGTGTTGTGCCTCGACTCATTTTTCTCCTAAGCCCTGTATTGTGCTGTTATGTTTTTTGGTGCAATTTTGCATAGTGTGGCAGTTTTTAGGAATGCATATGTCATGTTATAGCCCAAGTGGCTGGACTGCCACTCAGAGGCAAATGATTTATAGATCCTGAAGATAAAGCATAAAACATCATGTTTCTATAGCCTTCTTCAGGCACCCTGAGGAGGCAGGTTCTATGAAAAAAAATCTCAAGAAGGGCAGGCACCAAGCTCAGATACATAGCATGTATGTGTATTTGTGTGGGTACATCTATAGAATACAATGCCATATAAGTAAAAAAAGTTAAAGTATTTATATCTGGGTGGTAGGCTTTGGAGTGTTTTTTCCCCCAATTTTTTAATAAACATTATTTTTACATTTAAAAATTCTCTATAATCAAAGTTGATTGTAATGATTTTCATGATCCTGTTCCAAATCAGAAATAAATATCTTTTAACATAGACTAAACAACAATAAGAAATGGCATATAAATTCAAAAACTGGCAGACAAGAATTAAATAAGAACAGTAGGCCTTAATAAATTGTTATTCCTCCATATACTCTGTCCTTTTCATCACTAGCCATGTTGAATAAAATTACTGGAAAAATTACAGAGCCTTGAGAAATATAGGATTTAAAGAAAACTGACCAGCAGTACCTCAGATACAGACAGCTTGGCCAAAGCATGGCCTCTCTGATATTTTTAGCAAAAATCTGTTTTCCTTAATTAGCCAGTACACATGAATTATAGAGGCCTAGCCATATGCCATCAAGGAATGTGAGAGGCTTGATCTAAATGGAAAACCTGAGTTCACTCTTCACAGATGGTAGGTGTGGAACAGAAAGAGGGGGAAAGGTTTCAAAAGCTTACTCAAGGCAAAAGAGTAACGGGTCTATAGTTCAATTCATCAATCTTCAAAATTTCTATAGTGAAAGTGATATTGTCTTAATAATACTAACAACTTCAAAGAGGGCCTGATTGAGCTAATGAAACAGCACAGCATCAAGGCACTGTGTCCCAGAAATATTACAGATGGGCATACAGAACTGTTCTAATGTTTCTATTATATAGTGACACTCTGAGCAATGGTGACTGTGCCTGGTGCTATAAGACCATATTCTTTTTCTTGAAACTCTGACAGAACTGCTAATAGTATTGTAATCCTCAAGCAGGATTTAGCAAACTATGGCTGGCTGGCCCCATCCAGCCTGCCATCTGTTTTCATATAGCCCATAAGTTAAAAACAGTTTTTAAATTTTTAAACGGTTGAAAAAAAAATTTTAAGAATAATGCTTCAGGACACATGAAAATGATAAGTTCAAACTTCAACATCCATAATTAAAGTTTTATTGGAGCCCAGCCACATACGTTTGCTTTGTCTCTGGCTGTTTTTGTTGAGACAATAGCTGAGTTGTAATTGTGACAAGGTTCATGTGGCTGAAAACATTTCTTTTCTGGCCATTTACAGGAAAAGTTTGCTGCTCCCTGCTCCAAAGTTAAAACTGACCTCGATACAAGCCATAGATTTAAAACCATTTAAAATAGTCAAGAATAGTCTTGAACACCAAGACATTCACGGGCTCGACCAAATTTGAACAATAACTCGATGTATAACTACATACCTTAAAAGTTGTTCATCAGTCCAAGGACTGTTGTGTATTAATGGGAAATAATCACCATCACAACAGCAACAAAAGAACTCAATCCTGTACTTTTCAAGAACTAAGAGGTTGTCCTTCAATTTTATGATTTATTTTTTCCAGACTCATGATCAGCATCAATGAGTTGCTTATCATATATCCCACTACTAAAAAAATGAAGGTGCCATTTCTCTAGAAGATAAGATAATACTTTCTTATTCTCCCCTTCAAAAACTACATCGATCTTCAGGAGAACTTTGGTGGTAAGCTTTGTACATGATGTCATGATGAATGGAAAAAATCATCAAAGCTGAATTTTCTCTTTGGCAAAATTTCACCCATCATCAGACTGTAGAATACATGGAAGATTCTAAAACAGTTTACAATAATTCAGTTGGGTTTTTTTTGCAAACAGGTGGCTGGGTTATAAAAACTTGTTGAATATATTCACCACACAATTTCCTGAGATCAAAGACCTAAAGAGCCCTATTCCCTCTCCCCACCCCCATCAATTATTAGGCTCCACTTTCTTACTGAGGTCACAAGACAGTATGGCTGACTTGTCCCAGTAAAACGGCTACCAAATAAAAATAGTGACTGAGTTGGTGGCATGAGGGTAACTAGTTAAGCCACTCTTTCCTCTTTGCTGAGTTATCCTTACTTCAGTGGAATCACAAATTAAGAAGATCACCGAGGGGCTCCTTTGCAGAAATAAAGTCGCAGTTCCAAAAGGGTCCCAGATTTCGGTCAATCTGCCTGCCACTGAACAGAAGCATCCAACTATGGCAGCATGTGGGGTAGTTTTAATCAGCATCAACTCTAAAATGGAATTCCTAAAGAAAAGACAATCTTGGGCCCTAATCTTACAATAAGAGTCCACACGGAGCAAACTGCAACCCAAATAAATTACAGTTGACCCTTGAACGACATGGGTTTGAACTGCGCAGGTCCACTTATATGCAGATTCTTTTTCAACAGCAAATACTAAAGTACTACCCTATCCAAGGTCGGGTGTATCTGCAAATGCAGAACCATGGATGCAGAAGAACCACAGATATAGAGGACGAAAAGGAAAATCACACAAGGACTTTCAACTGTTTGGAGGGTTGGCCCCTGACCCCTGCTGCTGTTCAGAGGTCGACTGTAGTACCAATCTGTGGAGTGTGAATACTCCTTGTCCTATACTTTCAGGTTAACATATGAGAGATTTATCTGTCCAGTCAATTGGAGACTAATCAAATGAAAGACATATATAATATGTACTCCTGATGCGTGCTATTAAATGTACTGCACAATATTCAAAAATGATGAGCACAGGTGCCCTCAATGAGAGAGAAGCCACTTATTCTGAAAACTTTATTTTTTATTGAAAATATTTATTTTTATATTATCTTTATGCAATTGTTGGAGGAGTAAAACCAAGCTTCAGTAGCGTCAAACTGTGATCCCCCAGCTAAATGGCTCCCACTTAGAACCAATGTCTCACATGCTATCTCATTTTTACAAATCCTTCTCTCCCTCTTGAAAATCTCTATTTCAGTTGCCAATAAGGATTTAAATGCTTCTGGAAGAAACATCCATCAAGACTAACACAGCCGTTGATGACTGACATCAAGCATAAAAGAAAAAAAAAACACATCCATGTTTCAACACACTACTTGCTGAACAATTTCTACTTGGTCCATCTGTATTAAATGGGTGTGCCAAAAATTGGACACGCCAGCAGATGGCTACCAGCACTGTTTTGGCATGCCTACTGGTGCTGTTCTATACTGCCAAAAGACCAACTACGATTCCCCTGAAGGGATTCTATAGCTTCTAAAACAGTAACTTATGTAACAGAAAAACTATAGAATCTTTTCATTTGGGCCCTAGATCTACAAGCCCCAGATTTGTGCTGTCCTGCTTTCTAATTTGATTTTTAGTACTTCTGAACAGCAGTCATCTCCTTTCAGAGATTAGTGGTTCTTTTTTTTTTTTTTGGAATTGGTTTATTTAAATTTTACAGAAACCTGATTAGAGTTAAGTATGTAATTATAAGTCCAGTAACAATTCTATAAAACTGCACATACAATGCCAGAATTTCTTAAAAGTAACTAATATCATATTCTTGTTTTGCATTAAACATGTAAGACATGTCATGTCTTCCTTATGACAGATTAGTGCTTCTTAACCAGGCATGTGTTATCATATGTACTGAGGGTATTCCTTCCAAGGTAGATATGTCCAGACCCCACTTGGGTCATCACACTGAATCAGACATCCTGGAGTGGAGCTTAGGCATGTGTATTTTGAAAAGCACACCAGATGGTTATAAAGGGCATCCCTGGTTAAAAACAACTTTTCCAGATCGTTTTTTGTTTTTGTTTTTGTTTTTTTTTGAGGTACGCGGGCCCCTCACTGTTGTTACCTCTCCCGTTGCAGAGCACAGGCTATGGACGCGCAGGCTCAGCGGCCATGGCTCACGGACCCAGCCGCTCCACGGCATATGGGATTTTCCTGGACCGGGGCACGAACCCGTGTCCCCTGCATTGGCAGGCGGACTCTCAACCACTGCGCCACCAGGGAAGCCCTCCAGATCGTTTTTTATACTGACAAGCAAATAACTATGACATACACATGTGTACACATAGACCAATATAATTCTGCTTAATTCCTCAGGGTGTTGTCTGAATGTTCTCCTTTGCCACCCCAATCTTTCCTCTGAATTCTTGCCTTTGAAATTGTCCCACTGTTTGGTCATTTTCCCAGACAAATTTTAGGCCAAACGGTGTGTATATTAGGCACTCTTCATTTTGGGAGGCAGGATGCCAACTTAGATCAGCAGACCATTCCTAAACAATGCCTTCGTAACGTACAGTCAGTTAACAAATACTTACTCAGCAGAGTCTACATGCTGTGGTAAGGCTGAGAAGAATGTAAGAAAAACAAGATGCAGTTCTTGTGTCCTCAAGGAGCACATGTGAAACAAGTAGGGTGAAAATATACAGACAAGCTAAGAAAAGCTAAATGATCACATAAAGAAAGCATGTTGATTCAGTATTAAATGACTAGGACTTACAATAAAAACTCTGAGAATTCAGAAGAACTACTGCTTACTCCAGACCCAACTGTCATGGCACATTACTGAGAAGGCCTGCAGTTTGAAGAATGGGCAGGGGATAAACAGTAGGGGCAGAGGGATGCAGGTGTTCCATGCCAGGAACACAGCACAAACCAGGGCAGGAATGAGAAATGTATGGACAGTGAAAATACAGCCCTCTGGAAGGAAGGGGGTCATTCGGGTGACTGATACCAAACAGATGGAAGCCACGTTCTAGCTTTCAGACTAAGGAGCCTAATATTTATCTTAGAGTTGTAGAAAAATCATTAAGTTTTTTTTTTTTGGCCGCGTTGGGTCTTTGTTGCTGGGCGCGGGCTTTCTCTAGTTGCGTGGAGCGGGGGCTACTCTTTGTTGCGGTGCACAGGCTTCTCCCTGTGGTGGCTTCTCTTGTTGAGGAGTACAGGCTCTAGGCGCACGGGCTTCAGTAGTTGTGGCACGCGGGCTCAGTAGTTGTGGCTGACGGGCTCTAGAGCGCAGGCTCAGTAGTTGTGGTGCACTAGTTGTGGGCTTAGCCGCTCCACGGCATGTGGCATCTTCCCGGACCAGGGAACGAACCTGTGCCCCCTGCACTGGCAGGCGGATTCTTAACCACTGCATAACCAGGGAAACCCCAAATCACGGAAACCCCAAATCATTAAGTTTTAAAGTAACAGATCATGGAGACAGTAGTAGTATTATTTTAGGAAAATTATTTTTTTTGTAGCAAATAAAATATCTATGAGGATGAGATAACGAAGAGACCTGGGAGAACAATTAGGATCGGGGCCATAGCAGTTGGCTTTACAAAGAACTAATGGAAGCCAGTGGCAAATTGGGTTGAGTTTCCAGCTGTAACATAAGAGAGGCATAAAAATGGGAGAAAAAGGGAAGTCAGGAGCAGAAGCAAATCAGAGTTGCCTGTGGGAGACAGCAGAACAATGGCTCAAAAGAAACCTCTGCACTGGACACATGGCTTTGGAAGTAGTTGGTGAGAGGGTGGAAGATAGGATCAGGAAAACAAAGGGCTAAGCTGGAGACGCAGCCCATTAAAGACCCAGGGAAAATGTAGAATAAACAATGCAAACAAAGGTCCCCGGAAAGGCAAGAGTAAAACCTAGTGGCAGCTCAGAAGCCAAGGAGGAAAAGAGTTTCAAAACAAAGTTCGTGGGGCTTCCCCGGTGGCACAGTGGTTAAGAATCCGCCTGCCAATGCAGGGGACACGGGTTCGAGCCCTGGTCCGGGAAGATCCCACATGCCGCAGAGGAACTAAGCCTGTGTGCCACAACTACTGAGCCTGCACTCTAGAGCCTGTGAGCCACAACTACTGAGCCCGTGTGCCACAACTATTGAAGCCCACGTGCCTAGAGCCCGTGCTCCACAACAAGAGAAGCCATGGCAGTGAGAAGCCCGCCCACTGCAACAAAGAGTAGCCCCCGCTCGGCGCAACTAGAGAAAGCCCGCGCCCAGCAACAAAGACCCAGCTCAGCCAAAAATAAATAAATAGATGAATAAATAAATAAATAAATTCATTAACCAAAAAAACAAAGTTCATCAACATAGTCTTCTGAAACAGAGAGTTCAAGGTCACCGGTATGGACTCAAGCTCTAGTCCCAGGAACCCTGCTGTGTGCCCTAACGCACAGCTGATCTCTCTCCTTTAATCTCTACTGCCTGTCCATACCAACCGTACAGCACACATAGACGTTTAGTTTTTTAAATCTATCATGGAATTAAAAAACTAAAATATCTACACATATGCAGATATTCTGTCACATCTCACATAAAGCTTCTTGAGGGAAAAAATCATAATCGATACTTTACACACTGCCCACCTGCACCGTGCCTTCACACCACCATGCCTCCAGCTATCATTAGAAATAGTTTTAACTAAGTATTAACTATGACCATCCTGGTGATTGTGGTATGCACATGAAGACCAGCTAAATTCAGGGAGAAGACACATACACCAGTACAGTGTCAAGCCTTACTATTCAAAGTGTGGTCAATGGACCAGTGGCATCACCTGGGAACTTGTTAAAAATGCAATTTCAGCTGCTATACCAGACCAACTGAATCAGAATCTGCATTTTAACAAGATCCAGGTGACCGACTCCTATGCATACTGGCCTAGAAACTGGTGTCAACTCAGTACAGTATGCAAAGGAAGAGCACTGAGTTACCAAAGAAGTTAGTTGGAGGAGGGGAAGATGGAACATGAGTTTCAGCGCACGGGCATGTGCTTAGATGCTACTTCACCTGCTCAGACCTACAGCTCAGCATTGGAGCCCAGGCCCTTTGCATATGTGGCACAACCAGGCCAGGAAACAATTCCGGCTTTTGATCAGGAACCCAGATGCATAAATCCTTCTTCTATTAACTGCCACTAAGTTCATTATAGGAAGGGCTTATGCAGATTCTATCTGCTAGGTTGTTTTTCCAGGCTTTATAAATATTCTGACCTCCTGAAGACCCTGTTTATGCTCCCCATATTTATCCAACCCTAGGATTTACGATATTATTCTGCCTCTCATTTGTTTCTCCCATAAAATTAGGCTCCCCTCTAGGCTTTAGATTGCAATTGCTAAAATACTTTTTCAGAATAATTGAAAGCTAAACCTGAAAATGCAACTTTAACCCCAAATGGAAAGAGCTACACTGACAGCATTGTTGTTTAAGTGACCAGGTGTCAGGAGAAAGCTCCCAAAGGAAAGAACCATTAGACAAAGGCACAGTCATATCTCAAAGGATCAAGACCAAATGGAGCAACAAGTCTCAAAGCAGAATCTTCCCTTCGTTGGGGATGCGCTCGATGCTTCAACATTTCTTTCTCTAACTTTCCTATAGATATATACATACAGAGCGTCACTATTTCAAAATATCTCTGTGCTCCAAGAGTTCTCTGTGGGTCTTTTATTATTTATAACAGCTTTATTGACTTATAATTTACACACCATGAAGTTCACATTTCAGAAATGGAAGAGACTTTCATTCCATCCCCCACTTCAAGCAATGATTCATTAAACTCACCCAGGAATATAATACAGCCATTTCTTAAAACTCCAGGAAGACAGGCCATCATCATGACCCTCTGACAATATATCCTAGTATCTCAGCTTTTATCAGTGGAAAGAACATCTTGACTAATCCCCCTCTATTACAATGCAAACTATAAAAGTAATGGCATGTGTTAAAGCTGGCTGATTGAAAATACCACTGTAGGCCCTTGTAATCTGACTGCTGTGTTGAAACTCCATTAGGAAGCAAACCTCATTTACTGCATCCAAAGTGGAAATCACAAATTCCAACAAACTACTACCCCCTAGTTTTTCATGGACTACTTTCTTCCACCAGATGGCATGCTTTTGGGGGGCTGCTGGAGCCTGCTCTGAGCTGTTATTTTTCACCTCAGGGATGGTATGAGTAAGTTAGGCAGGTTTTTCTTTCAAAAAGAAAAACAGCAACTCACATGCTCTCACAGAACCTCTTCAGTGTGCTTGGCTTCTCCTGGTTGCGTCTTTGTCGGAACCAGCGTTGAATGCTGCGAACATCCCAGTCCAGCTGCTTGGAGAGGCCCTCCAATCTCTTTTCATCAGGATGCTATGAAACAAGGTACCAGGAAAATCATTTTCATCTTCACCATGAACAGATCTGCCCTTGTCTATATTGGAGATATTTGTTTTTCCTGTATTTTCTATCTGCTACTGAGATTTCTATATTGACCACTGAGGACCGAGGCCTTCCATCAGCAGCATGAACGTAAACAACCACTTAGGACAAGAGAAGTTACTCATTATGAAACAACACTGAAAAATATGAATCTCACTCTAATGCCGGTACTTCTTACAGCAACAAAGGTTCGATGGAACAGCCAGCTGGCTCCACCAGCCTTCAAGGAAAGGAGTTAGGTGAAGGTGAATTTGCAAAAAGACATCATTCCAATATTGCACTTTCTAATGAAAAAATGCTGTACCCATTATCACATATCAGGATAACGCAGGACAGAAGAAAAGCATGGAATAATCCCCAAATACCTCACCTTAGACTAAGGTACCAATTCCACTTACAAAACATGTTTTCTCTTCAGTCTCCCCTCTCCTTGCTTCTTCACACATTCCTCTTCTATTCCTTTCTTGGTCATCCTTTTGACCAGAACTCCATCAAACTTTTTACAATGACTACGCATTACTTGAAGATGCAAACTTGGTAAAGTAGAAAGAGAAACTACCAATATTTATGCTTGCCATAAGATGACATTACTCTGTTTCTCGCTCTCATTTCTATAACATTAGGAGATGACAGACGTAGGTTCAACTCCTTGTTCCAATGAATTCTCTGAGCCTCAGTTTCCTTACCTGTTCAAAAGAAGGTTATATATCCACCTAAATGGTGCAATGTAAAAATGTATGCAAATCTCAGTACATGTTAGTTCTGTCTCTCCTCTCTCTTCGGGGTCTTAGAGAGCATCCTGCCAACAATTACGTGAGGGCGACCTGCCGTACAACAAAACTAAACGGACTTAGTTCTACTCCTTTATTTATTCTACCTTTGCTTTACAATTAAGGAGATGTTAATAATCAGAGGACAGAAACAAAAATGGGGTAGGGAAGGCAGGCCAACCAGCTGTCAGGTTATAAGGGCGGAATGTACATGTGACTCCTTTTTAAAGCCTCTCAAGAAATTCAGAGTGTCAGACACACAGGAAACACAGCAAATGGCCTTAATGTTATGACCGAGGTTATAAAATGTGCTGAGCTTGTGTCTGTAAAAGTTATTTGCGGACTTTCAGTGTGGCGTGTGCTTTGAGGTGTTTTTCTTAGAAGTCAGGACACCGTCTACACTCTCCTTCTGTGTCTCTCAATTAGAAAATACGGGAGAGAGAAAATGCACAGCCTACAATATACCTTGGCTATACCATTTTCTTAAAGGAATTCATTTTTAATTTTCATTCATTTCCTAAGTCTATTCAATAGGTAAAGCGTTCACATGGTTCACAAAATACAAATTATCCCCAATTTCACCTTCCATTTTGTTCCTGTTCTCTCAGTTCCTACCCTCCCCTTCCTACAAGGTAACAGGCTATTCAATCTATTTCTTTCCAAAGTTATCTCACCAAATATAAACAAATTTGAATATGCGTTCTTATGTCTCCCCACCACCACCTTCACACAAATGGTTCTATTATTCTGGACTTCGGGTTTTTCACTTTACAATGTATTTTGGAACATTTCCACATCAAAATATTGGGAACGTCCTCCTTCTTTTGTAGAACCATTAAGGACATGCCATAATTTACTTATCCACTCCACTATTAATGCGCACTTAGGTAGCTTCCGAACTTCTACTACTACAAACAATGCTGCAATAAATAACTTTGTCATGGGTTATTTTATACACATATATAGAGAGATAAATTCCTGTAAGTGAATGTTGGAGATGAAAGGGTCCATGCATTTGCAATATTTTTAGATATTGAAAAATTACTGTCACCAATGATTTTACCAATTCATACTCTCACAAGCAAGAGTACCCATTTCCCAAAGCCTCATCAACAGAGTATGTTATTGTATTTTTCAATTTTTTTCCAGCCTGATATATAAAAAGTAGTATCTCAGTATACCTTTAATTTGATTTCCTCTTTTTATGAAAGAAGGATATTTTCTTGTGTTTTAAAACCATCTGTATTTCCTCTTTAGAACAGTCTTTTCATATCTACTGCCCATATTTTTCTTGATCTACTAGTAATTTGTTTATTGATTTGTAGAAGTTCTTCAGTTATTAGAGTGATCAAGCCTATATCTGTACCCTAAACTGCACAGTATGTACTGATGTGTCACTTGAGTTTTGGAATTAGCTTATGGTGCATTTTGCTTGTGTTTTTTACTTGCAGAAGTTTTTTAAATCATGTTTGAATTTATCAACCTTTTCTGTTATAGCTTCTGTATTTGGGGTCATAAGTAGAAAAGCATTCCCTACTCTGAAAGTCCAAGAAATTCTCCTACATTTACAGCTTTGATTCTAATACATTTACAGTTTTGATTCTTACATTCAGTCTTTAGTACATTTGGAATATATCCTGGTATACAGTGGGAGGTATGAATCTAATTTTAATTCTTTCCAAATGGCTACCCAGATAGGCCAGTACCATCATTCATGTTTTCTCCATGAGAAATCAAATCTATTCTCCCACCATTCTATTGCTCATGTGCCAGTACATATGGTCAGGTTACTCAGAAATCCTTATTTATTTTTCTATATGAACTTTAGAATTAGCTTGTCTAGTTTCAAAATAAACGGGAAAACAAGAAAACCTGTCAGTATTTATAATGAGATTATACCAAGTTCTTATACTAGCATAGGGTGACTTGATATCTTTAACTGAATTTGTCTTTTGTGTCCTTCACAATGTTTGAAAATTTTCCTCACATACCTTGCACATCCTTGTTACATTGATTCCTAGGGATATCATCTTTTTTGGTTTCTATTATAATTAAGAAATTTTCTTATATCTTCTAACTGCTTTTTGTGTGTGTGCGTGTGTGTGTGTATGGTAACTAATCTTGTGCTAACATTTTGTAATGTTTATGGTAGCTTTTCACTTAATTCCCTTAATTTTCCAGGTATACACTCATGTAATAGGATATTACTAGAATGTAAGCTCTGTAAACAAAGGAAATTTTTTGTATCTTTTTTCACCAGTACCTAGAATATAGTTGGGACTTAATTAATACCTCTTGAATGCATGAATAAATTGTCACATAGCAATAGCTTTACCTCCTCCTTTCTAATTTTTATGCCTTTATTTTCCTTCTTTTATCTATTTGCTAATGAAATGTAAAACTTAGCACAATGTATAACAGTGTTTATAAGCATCCTTATCTGTTCCAGACTTTAGTAGGAATATCACAATGTTCTCATTAAGAGGCCAGATTTGGAGCTGATATACAAGTGTATTTATCATGTAAATGAAACCAACTATCCCTAGTTAGATTGTTTTATTTTATTATTTATTTATTTATTTATTTATTTGTGATACGCGGGCCTCTCACTGCTGTGGCCCCGGACGCGCAGGCTCAGTGGCTATGGCTCACGGGCCCAGCTGCTCCGCGGCATGTGTGATCTTCCCGGACCAGCGCACGAACCCGTGTCCCCTGAATCGGCAGGCAGACTCTCAACCACTGCGTCACCAGGGAAGCCCAGATTGTTTTATTTTAATCAAAATGATGTTAGATTTCAGAATCCATGGAGGTGATCATCTACTTTTTTTCTTTATGTCAATTAACATGATGAATTACAAAAATAGATTTTTTTAATATTGAATACAGGGAAGGCCTTGCATTCCTAGAATAAGTCATACTTGGTGGTGATGAATAATTCTTTTAATATGCTGCAAAGTTCAGTTTGTGATTTTTTTATTTCAGACTTTTCATCAATATTAATAATCACAACTGGTCTCTAGTCTTATTTTTTAGTGAGATACTTATCAGACTTTGAGATTACATAAAAATAGAATCTGGATGATTTTCTTAATTTTCTATACTTCGGTATAGTTTAAAATAGCATTGGGATTATCTGCTCTTTAAGAGTGTTAGAATTTTCTTGTGATAACACACATATGTAGTTGGTAAATTATATTTCATTGAATAATTTTCATTTTATCCAAGTGTTTATATTTTATTTGCCATGTTAATAGTAATATATCCTTTTTATTTTCCTCAATTTATGTGATTGTTGATTATGTTGTTAATTGCTATGTTGTTAACTTGTGCTTTGTTTTTTCTTGATTGGGTTAGCTGACTTTCTGTTAAAAAAAAAAGTAAACAGTTACCTCTGGATTAATTTTCAATACTACAGTTTTACTAACTCAATTTCTACATTTATCTTTATTAATCTCTTCCTTCTGTTTGCCTTCATTTATTTTGTTGTTGTTTTTCCAATGTTTAAGTAAGTGGTTAAATATATATATATATTTATATAAGTGGTTAAACTTATATAAATAAGTTTTCATCTGAGCACTACCTTGGCACAGTACCATAGCATAGTAGTGCTTTCATCACTGTTTTCTAAATATTCTGAAATTTTATTTTTACACAAAAGTTGATTAAGAAAGCAAGAGTCTGTCTGTTTTCTGATTTCTCATATTAGTAAACTGTGCCTATTCTTAAAATGTATTACCATTTTTTATATAAGAAAAGCTCAATTTAAAAAATATTTAATAGGCACTTGAAAAGAAAGTATAGTCTCTATATTCAGAATACAGGGTTCTAAATGTACCTGTCAGGAGCTTCCCTGGTGGTGCAGTGGTGAAGAATCTGCCTGCCAATGCAGGGGACACGGGTTGGAGCCCTGGTCCGGGAAGATCCTACATGCCACGGAGCAACTAAGCCCGTGCACCACACTGAGCCTGCGCTCTAGAGCCCACAAGCCACAACTACTGAGCCTGCGTGCCTCAACTACTGAAGCCCGTGCGCCTAGAGCCTGTGCTCTGCAACAAGAGAAGCCACTGCAGTAAGAAGCCTGCACACCACAACAAAGAGTAGCCCCCGCTCACCGCAACATCTAGATAAAGCCCGCACGCAACACAGCCAAAAATAAATAAAATAAATTTATTAAAAAATTTTTTTTAATTAAAAAAAAATAAATGTACCTGTCAGATCTTCCTCATTAATTATGCTTCTTAGAATTAACTGCTATATTGTTTTATATTTTATATATTCTGTTTTATATTTTGACCTGTCATGACTGAGAGGTAAATTAAAATTTCTTACTATTAAATAATTTCTTCTTTCATTCTTTTTTATAAGTATATGGATATGCTGGTATTCAATGCATATATATTCATAACCATTTTATCTTCATTGTGAATTGTATCCTTAGGCAATAAAAAGCCAATTCTTCATTTCACTTAATCCTTTTGGTCTAATTTCTTTATTATTTATATTTGCCTGTATACCTTTACTCATACTCTTATTTTTAATATCTGTAAATTACTTTATCTGAAGGGGTCTCTTATAAGCTATGTGACCCAAATCTGAATTATTTTTTATTAGATGAGTTAAACCCATTTACGTGCATTGATATAATTTATAAATTTGTTTATACTTACCTCACTTCAATTATGTTTTCTGTTTTCATAATTTAATGTTTTTTAATTTAAACATACCAAATATAGCTGATATTCCTTTGTTTTTTGTGGGTAATTTTTATTCTAGTGGTTATCCATACAATCATAATACTCTTCTATTCGTTTTCAGTCAATAAAAATTCCAAATGAGCAATATTTAAAACTAGCATTTTTCCTCTTCCTTTCCCACCTACTATTAGTCAATAATTTTATCTCTCTTAGAGTTTACTCTTGTACTATTAAATATGCTCCTACCTCTATTAGTCAGTTTGGCTGCTTAAACTGATAAGCTTTGACTCCCAGCTACTAGAGCTTATGCAATTAGTGAATTTATTCTACCTCCCACCTTCCTTCCCTTTTCCTGCTCAGTTATTGTTACCTGTATCATTTCTACATTGTGAGAGTATATAATGCTTACATTCTATTCTGTCATCCTAATCATCACATTTCTTTCTATCTTAGTTCTACAGTTTAAATGTATTCAAAACTTGCCAACATTCCCAGTAATCTCTTGGTCAGCTAAAATTAATGATTATAATAGTTTCTTCAAAAAAGGACTCATGGGAACAATTCCTCCAAATTTTTGCAAGTTCTAATCTTTTTGTCTTTAGCCTTTACACTACAAAAACAATTTACCTAAATATAAAATTCTTAGTTCCCATTTTCCTTGAAAATATTGGAAATGTTGTCCTATAGAATATTGCTACAGAGAAGACTAAAGCCATGCTGATATTTTCCTAGATAAATGATTTAATTTTTTGCTTGACTGCTCAAAGAATTATTTCCTTTATATTTCAAGCCTATTTTTAATAATATAAGTCTTGGCAGGAACCTTCTCAGGTCAACTTTTACTACATTTTTATTAACATATTAATATAAATCTCCATTTATTTTAGGAAATTTTTCTTGACATCTCTCTCAATACTTACTCTACTTTGCTTTTTCTTAAGAGATTCCAATTATACATATGCTAGCTCTGCTTGGTCTATATATCTAATTATTTTTAGCTCTTTTTCATTTCATTTATTTCAGCTTTATTATTTCTATCTGCCATGTTCCCCACTGAGATTTCTGCAGTGTCTAGTGTTTCCTGTGTTCTTTCCAAATTTGTCTTCATTTCTGTGATAGCTTTAGTACTTTTTTCCTGAACCAACCAGCTAACATTGCATCTCTTCCTGTTGACCAACTGCTTTTTTCTGTAGGTCTTGTATTTCTTTTTTTGTGATCCTTCTTACAGAGTTATTGTTTTTTTTTTTAATTTATGGTAAAATATTTGATCTCAACTTTCAGTTGCCCTGAGGCCTCATTTTTCCAGTGATAATTTTTGTTAGTAAGCGATGCTCAAATTCTTTTTCTTGTCTTTGATGCTGTGTGTTTCTTCTTTATTACCCATCATTGAGTGAGTTGGATTGTCTCAACCAGCTCCAAGGAGGGTGCTTTTGTAGTTTAGCTGCCTCCGAGGTACACTGCCTCTGGAAAATGTGCCATCCACAAGGTTTTCTGTGCACTTCTTCCACTTCCCTGAATTAAACTGAGTCGGGGAGAGCATCTGCCAGCCTTGCTCACCAGTTCCTGTACCTAGTGTTGCAAACAGTGATACAGCTTTGGTCTCACCATTAGGAGGTGTCATTTTTGCTGGCTTTCCCGAAACCTACCCCCACAGGGCCCTCCATCCACACTTCATGCTCATCACTTCCTCCTACTTGGCTTCCGTCCAACCTCAACTGTTTTTGTTTAGCTTTTATATATATTTTGAAATCTAGAGATATATATCTCTTAGTTTGCTAAAATTAAAGTTTGTGAGATTTTCCTTCTTTTTTTGTGTGTGTATATTTTTACTGTTGTGTTTTATAATTTTTCTCCATAGTTTTTTTCATTTCTTAAGATTTCCAAGGGAAAAAGTGAATAATTCTGACTTACATAGACATTTTTATACCAGAAATACCTAGGTTAATTTTAATAAACATAACCCATACAAGGATGGAAAAGAAAAATAAAAAGCAATAGGCATAAGAGGAGAATGAGGAAAAACAAATTATAGGAAATCTGCATATAATTTTTAAAATACAGTATAATATACCAAATGCAGATTATGATGTGATAATCTCATAATTCTCTAGATCATGAAACCTAGTTTCATAGCTGACATATATTTTTTTCCCTTAATGGCTCAAGAACTGATTTGATTGATTAGAAAATGAGGCTGTTGGGATTATAGATATATGGGCCAAAAGATAGATAGATAGATAAATCAATAGATAAACTGATTGATTCATTGATTTATATCTATCTCATTCCGATAACTCTGGATATAGCCAGTTAAGAAACGTGAGCTCAAAAATATTCACTCTAGGGCTTCCCTGGTGGTGCAGTGGTTGAGAGTCCGCCTGCCGATGCAGGGGATACGGGTTCGTGCCCCGGTCCGGGAAGATCCCACATGCTGCGGAGCAGCTAGGCCCGTAAGCCATGGCCGCTGAGCCTGCGCGTCCGGAGCCTGTGTTCTGCAACGGGAGAGGCCACAACACTGAGAGGCCCGCGTACCGCAAAAAAAAAAAAAAAAAAAAAAAAAAAAATTCACTCTAAAGAGAAACAGTCATTCCATTCATTTAAGTAAGTCTGACAACTCATAATCTCCGGTTCGTGGGGCCATCACAAGTCTACTGAATCAGGATCTCTAGAAATAGGATGCAGCAATCTACATTTACCTCTCAGGCACTCCTAATGTAAATTAAAGAATGGGAGCACCTGGCCCAAATAAATGCTCCCTCACTAACTAATCGACTTACAGCCCAAGGCCACAACACTAGGAAGCAGCAGAGACAATGTTCCAGTATATCAGGGGTCTGCAACCCCTGGGCCATGGACCAGTACCAGTCCATGGCCTGCTAGGAACTGGGCCACACAGCAGGAGGTGAGCGGCAGGCGCGAGTGAAGCTTCATCTGTATTTACAGCCACTCCCCGTCACTTGCATTACCGCCTGAGTTCCTCCTCCTATCAGATCAGCAGTAGCATTGGAGTCTCATAGGAGCGCGAACCCACTGTGAACTGCGCATGCGAGGGACCTAGGTTGCGTGCTCCTTATGAGAATCTAATGCTTGATGATCTGAGGTCGAGCTGAGGCGGTGATGCGAGTGCTGGGGAGTGGCTGCAAATACAGTTTATCATTAGCAGAGAGGTTTGACTGCACAGAGACCATAGTAAATCAATTGCTTGCAGACTCATATCAAAACCCTATCAGTGAGTGGCAAGTGAAAATAAGCTCAGGGCTCCCACTGATTCTGCATTATGGTGAGTTGTATAATTACTTCATCATATATTACAATGTAATAATAATAGAAATAAAGTGTACAATAAATGTAATGTGCTTGAATCATCCCCAAACCATCCCCCCCACTCCCAGTCTTCCATGAAACCGGTCCCTAGTGCCAAAAAAGTTGGGGATCACTGCAATATACTGCTCAGGTCTGACTCAAAAATCAATGCTTTCAACTATTTTGCAATAGAGGTAAGTTATCTGAAATATTTATAAAATTTTAGATTTACAGAGGGAAAAAAACGAGTGAGAAAGACAAGCAGATGTTACCTCAAAAGGAAAGACTGCTGGAGAATATGAAGGAGTTCAAATTTATCAGATGAGAACTGCTCAGTCGGGGCACATGACCAGTGAACTCACACAGGGATCCGGATTCAGAAGGGCTCGCATGTGGGGTTTAAAGTTCTCTGGTTGCCATCTTGAAATTCTTGATAATTCTGTTATGGGAATGGTGTTTTGCTTATGAAGTCCGATGGGATAGGGGAGCATGTGTCAGGGGCTCAGAGACTTGGCTCACACACAGTCCCAGCACTGCCCCCATATGAGTCTGGGTAACTTACTTCCCTGTCCCCGGCTCCCCAGGGACCCCAGCTTTCCCCTTCCCACTCCTGCCTAGTGACTACTACTGCCCTGGGTGCAAACATGGAAAGGGATGGGATTAGATATGCACACCCCACGGTGTCACAGTGTGGGGTATAGGGATGCCACCTGCACCCTGGGTTGGCAGTGTCCCAGTGCATTTGGTGGATGACTCAGTGGCGACTAGCCTCTTGCTTACCCCAACCCAGGTACCTAATGTGTCTTGGAGCAGAGACTACAATACACTGGGAGGTCCCCTGTCCACCATGGGTTCGGACAGTGGGCCCATGGAAAGGGGAGAGGCCTGTCTCAACTTCTCCCCCGGCCAGAGAAGGGCAGGCATGTTAGCCCAGGAGCTGACAACTAGCTGCTGGCGACTACCAGCAGCTAGTCACCTGTGTGTGCACTAAATCACAGGGTGGGGTTCCTGGGTACCTCTCAGGATCTGCCCTTGCTTCTTGAGTATGCCTAAGGGGGCATGGCATTAAATACCAAATAAAAAAAAATCTTGACAGGTCAAGAGAGAAAAAGACTGTAAGAAAGGAAAAAGCTTTCTATTTTTATGCCTTTAATGGCGCCTTTTTGTGCTTTCTGAACAAGGGGCCCTGCATTTTAGTTCTGCACTGGCCTCCAAAAATTATGCAGCCAGTCCTGTAAGGAGTAGATTTTAATGGTTTTCACACTTGAAAGATGATAACCACGCCCTTCTCCAAGGTGACCTGGAACCATGGTCAAGGCCAGAATGCTGGACGAGCACTGTTCAAACTCTCCAAATCCTGCTACTTGTATACTGGTCAACTGATCTGTTACTTTTTCATCTCACAACTAACACTGGAGAACTACAAAGAATTCAAGGAAAAATAGTTCCAACTTTGGCTGCATTTATGTTCAAAACCTGAGGCTTCTCCTTTAATCATGTAGAAACTTCCAAAAGAATCACCTTGGAAACCAAGAGAGTATGATCATTAAAACACCGGGTTTGTGCCCCGGTCCGGGAAGATCCCACATGCCGAGGAGCGGCTGGGCCCATGAGCCATGGCCTCTGATCCTGCGTGTCTGGAGCCTGTGCTCCGCAAGGGGAGAGGCCACAACAGTGAGAGGTCCGTGTACCGCAAAAAAAAAAAAAAAAAAAAAATAGCTAGAAGCAAATATCCTCCAGAGCAGTCAACCTGCCTGCAAAATCCTTTCATTACCTTTATAAAGAAAATTTCCCCAGTAACCATAATAAACATAAAGCAAGGGAAATAAAATGTCCACTGCAGGATTTCTAAAGGGAGGTACATATTTGGGTAGAAATTTCATTTTTCATGCATTTAGAGTAGTTCACAAGGTAAATACAAATATGTTGTCATCACATTAAAAAAAATGAACCTTGTAACTCCCTACACGTCTGCTTTTTTAGAGGGGAAAAAAGGTGTTTGCTGCAGTAAACTGATATATTAAATAAAAATGCAAGTTTCTTCCTAACATTTTCTTCCTTTAAACACTATAGAACATGAGCCCCTTCAGGTTAGAAACTGGCAATCTAAAATCATCCCACATCTAGGAATAAACCTACCTAAGGAGACAAAAGACCTGTATGCAGAAAATTATAAGACACTTATGAAAGAAATTAAAGATGATACAAACAGATGGAGAGATATACCATGTTCTTGGATTGGAAGAATCAACATTGTGAAAATGACTCTACTATCCAAAGCAATCTACAGATTCAATGCAATCCTTATCAAACTACCAATGGCATTTTTCACAGAACTAGAACAAAAAATTTCACAATTTGTATGGAAACACAAAAGACCCCGAATAGCAAAAGCAATCTTGAGAATGAAAAATGGAGCTGGAGGAATCAGGCTCCCTGACTTCAGACTATACTACAAAGCTACAGTAATCAAGACAGTATGGTACTGGCACAAAAACAGAAAGATAGATCAATGGAACAGGATAGAAAACGCAGAGATAAACCCACGCACATATGGTCACCTTATCTTTGATAAAGGAGGCAAGAATATACAGTGGAGAAAAGACAGCCTCTTCAATAAGTGGTGCTGGAAAAACTGGACAGGTACATATAAAAGTATGAAATTAGGGCCTCCCTGGTGGCGCAGTGGTTGAGAGTCCGCCTGCCGATGCAGGGGATACGGGTTCATGCCCCGGTCTGGGAGGATCCCATATGCCGCGGAGCGGCTGGGCCCGTGAGCCATGGCCGCTGGGCCTGCGCATCCGGAGCCTGTGCTCCGCAACGGGAGAGGCCACAACAGTGAGAGGCCCGCATACCACACACCAAAAATAAAAATAAATAAAAAAAAAAAAAAAAAAAAAAGTATGAAATTAGAACACTCCCTAACACCATACACAAAAATAAACTCAAAATGGATTAAAGACCTAAATGTAAGGCCAGACACTATCAAACTCTTAGAGGAAAACATAGGCAGAACACTCTATGACATAAATCACAGCAATATCCTTTTTGACCCACCTCCTAGAAAAATGGAAATAAAAACAAAAATAAACAAATGGGACCTAATGAAACTTAAAAGCTTTTGCACAGCAAAGGAAACCATAAACAAGATGAAAAGACAACCCTCAGAATGGGAGACAATATTTGCAAATATAGCAACTGACAAAGGATTCATCTCCAAAATTTACAAGCAGCTCATGCAGCTCAATATCAAAAAAACAAAAAACCCAATCCAAAAATGGGCTGAAGACCTAAATAGACATTTCTCCAAAGAAGATATACAGACTGCCAACAAACACATGAAAGGATGCTCAACATCATTAATCATTAGAGAAATGCAAATCAAAACTACTACAATGAGATATCATCTCACACCAGTCAGAATGGCCATTGTCAAAAAATCTACAAACAATAAATGCTGGGGAGGGTGTGGAGAAAAGGGAACCCTCTTACACTGTTGGTGGGAATGTAAATGGATACAGCCACTATGGAGAACAGTATGGAGGTTCCTTAAAAAAACTAAAAATAGAACTACCATACGACCCAGCAATCCCACTGCTGGGCATATACCCTGAGAAAACCATAATTCAAAAAGAGTCATGTACCAAAATGTTCATTGCAGCTCTATTTACAATAGCCAGGACATGGAATCAACCTAAGTGTCCATCGACAGATGAATGGTTAAAGAAGATGTGGCACATATATACAATGGACTATTACTCCGCCATAAAAAGAAACAAAATTGAGTTATTTGTAGTGAGGTGGATGGACCTAGAGTCTGTCATACAGAGTGAAGTAAGTCAGAAAGAGAAAATCAAATACCGTATGCTAACACATATATATGGAATCTAAGAAAAAAAGGTCATGAAGAACCTAGGAGCAAGACGGAAATAAAGACACAGACATACTAGTGAATGGACTTGAGGATATGGGGAGGCGGAAGGGTAAGCTGGGACAAAGTGAGAGAGTGGCATGGACATATATACACTACCAAACGTAAAATAGATAGCTAGTGGGAAGCAGCCGCATAGCACAGGGAGATCAGCTAGGTGCTTTGTGACCACCTAGAGGGGTGGGATAGGGAGGGTGGGAGGGAGGGAGACTCAAGAGGGAAGAGATATGGGAACATATGTATATGTATAACTGATTCACTTTGTTATAAAGAAGAAACTAACACGCCATTGTAAGGCAATTATACTCCAATAAAGATATTTAAAAAAAGATGTTATAACCCCCCCAAAAAATAAAAATTAAAATAAATAAAATCATCCCACAAAACTAAAATTCCATTTATTCTACTCTTTTTCCTAAAATTCCATTTATTCTACTCTTCTTCCTATCAGAGATGTTAAGAACAACAGGTGCTTTCTTCTACTTTTCCAGGAAAAATACAATTTTTAAAAGAACAGACGGGGAAACTCTAGAGAATCCTGGCAGAAGTGAAGACCATAAAATAAACAAACATGTTTGAATATTTGAATTAATAGTTTTAAGACAAGAGAGAAGCAATACAAATGTTAGCAATACAAATACCAAAAACGGAATAAAATTTGCTTAACATGGCCAAAATGTTAGCAATACAAATACCAAAAATGGAATAAAATTTGCTTAACATGGCCAAATCACATCTTAGAAGCCTGAGTAATTCTCCCAGAAAAATGAAAGTGGGAAAAGGAACTATTTCATATACAAACACATGATACTTCTCATAGACTGTTATGCTCCTTTTCTTCTTTCTTGTTCACGAAAGAGTCAGACAAGAGAGAGATATGAGTAAGAATCAGCTTTTTGGATGCTGTGATTTGCTTAATTTTTTATGGCCTTAGCTTGAGGGTTTCTGACTTCTGTCCTCCTCCCCCTTTTGTTCTTAAGGAAATACCAGCTGGCAGTGGATGGCAATCTTTCCCTCAAGCTTCTCCCTGCCTCCTCTTCCCACTCCTGGTTTGGACTTTAACTCTCACCGGAGCGATCATCTCCCCTCCCGTTTTCTTTACAATGAATCTGTACTTTATAATTCTCCTGACCCTTGCTCCTCATGTCTTCATATTGAAGCTCTTCTCTCCTTCCATTATTCCCTTTTGTTCACCTGCCTGTATATCACAACTGCTAGAACATATGGACTATGTTATAAGCAAACAGGCGCTTTTTCTCACAATACATTAATTATATTCCTCAGCTCTCCCCAAAGTCCCATCCAACTGTTATTCATACATACTGCTTCATGTCGTGTGAGATTAAGAGGCACAGAATTAGACCAACCACCATCTAATCTAGACTGTGCTTCACAGACAAGCTTCTCACATCACCTTGGGAGTCAACAATCAGGTCTCAAACACACCCACGTGTATTTTGGCTTCTATGCTTTTTGGTCTAGTCACAATGCCTGTGTGCTTTCCGAGAGGACACTTTCACACATGAGGCTAGTCAAATGTTAGTTCTCAAACCCAAGAGAGAAGGAACTGAATGATTTCAGATTGAGAACAGTGGTCATGACAATTCATATCCCAGAAAAGGACAATCATACCTTTGTAATTGCAGTAAAAACCTTTTCCAGAATGGCATTTGGCTGGGCAATTTGTGGTCCATTGGCCTGAATGTTGAGGGCTATGGCACATGGTTTGGCTACAAATCTAAAAAAAAAAAAAAAAAAGAAAAGAAAAGACACAAGTTATTCTCTCTATAGATGTTCTTAATGTCATCAGTTAAACATTACTCAACTGTCCCAGTAAAGTGTTGATAGGATTTTATGGGTAGACATTGTCAACATTCATATGTCAGTACCTTTAAAGCAGATTTAACTTTTTTTTTCCTCCTTTAATCTCCCAGCAGTAACAGTAAAAAAAGAAATCCTTTTAAAATATTGAAACCTCCTGATACTCAAGTTCTGAGACTGAACAGATAGAAAGACTATCAAATGACAAATATAAATCTGCGTGAGATACATAAACCAAAAAACCATGATTTTGAAATGACAATTTATATTCTTCTTACTAACAAGTCATGTTATATTTTTTCTATGAGAAAGTGTTTACTAACCATCTGATTATACATACAGAAAGTATGCTTTTGATCAACCCTAGTCCAAAAATTCGCCATTTTTGTCTCTATGATCAAAGTGTGCTATGTTCAGCCCCAATTCCTTAGGACGTCTTAAAATTCTCTATGCTTATTTGCTTCTTTCTCATAAACAATCATAAAAGGTGTCAAACAGCATGATGTCCCAGCCAAGCTGAAAAGTCTGAAATGATTATAAGCATCAGCTACACCGTTTTTATTGTAAGCTAATGATTATGTCAAGAACAACAGGAAGACTCAGCTGCGTTTCTGGCCGTGTTTGATGTATGAACGAGGCATGGGAGGAATGCAGGCAGAGGGCATGGGGCCCCAAAAGTATGAGGATGTTTCTAAAACTTTTTTAAAAAGAAAAGCATTAGAGTTGTTTTAGACTAAATGGTCCAGAAATAAGGTGCGATACATGTTCCTTTCTAGTAGTGACATTTAACTTTTTCTATAAATACAAATAATATAATAACATATGAAAGTATGATCCAAATTAATTTAATGTTGGCCAAAAGCAACTGATAAATATACAAAACAGGGGCTTCCCCAGTGGTGCAGTGGTTAAGAATCCGCCTGCCAATGCAGGGGACACGAGTTCAAGCTCTGGTCCGGGAAGATCCCACATGCCATGGAGCAACTAAGCACATGCGCCACATCTACTGAAGCCCGCGCACCTAGAGCCCATGGTCCGCAACAAGAGAAGCCACCGCAATGAGAAGCCCACACACCACAACGAAGAGTAGCCCCCGCTCGCCGCAACTAGAGAAAGCCCACACATAGCAACAAAGGCCCAACGCAGCCAAAAATAAATAAATAAAAACAAATATATTAAAAATACATATATACAAAACAGATCATGAGTAAATCTTAGATGAAGCTTCTTTAATAATAATGAATGAGTTAAAGAACAGTAGACAAGGGAGGAATTTTTTTTAAGGGGGACTAATGATGTTTACATACGTGGTAACACATAATATCCCACTGGGTCCTATTTCAAGTAAAAGACAAAAAAAAAAAAAATGTATTCCAGGGCTTCCCTGGTGGCACAATGGTTGGGAGTCCGCCTGCCGATGCAGGGGACACGGGTTCGTGCCCCGGTCCGGGAAGATCCCACATGCCGCAGAGCGGCTGGGTCCATGAGCCATGGCCGCTGAGCCTGCGCGTCCAGAACCTGCGTGTCTGGAGCCTGTGCTCTGCAGTGGGAGAGGCCACAACAGTGAGAGGCCCGCGTAAAAAAATAAAAAAATAAAAAGACAAAAATAAAAAAATGTATTCCAACAGGAAAATGGAGTACTATACGTGCAAGCCTAAACCAGGAAAGATACACACAAAAATGCAATATAAATCCTGTTTCACTGGGCTCTCTGGGACGAAGTTAGGAAGAATAACCACCCTTTCCTAGTATGTAAATCTAGAAACTGGAATTTTCCTAAACTTTTGCATTCTCCGTTCTTTGTAACATAAAATTTTCTAAAACATGTTACCTATGCCCCTACCTTCTTAAAGAGAAGTGTAGTATTTTTTTAAATAACTTTGGGTCTTCACTATGAACAGTAATCGTGGAGCTATGGACGTAGCTAGTGGAAAGAAATAAAGTTTGATGGGCAATGACCAGAAGACTGTCCAGAACTTGTTCCCTTGACAAAGTTGCCTGCTTCATGGTTATCTGCCTCTTCATCATAAGGTATAATGTGGGGTGTGAAAAGACATGAGATCAGCAAAAGTTTTTTTAAAAAGGTAAAATAGCAAAATTAGCTTGGTATAAAAGCCAAAATCAACACCTGCAATGGTTGCCTTCTACTTTTCCCTGTTGGATTTCTCCCCAGCCCTCCCTCATCTTCCCAATTCCCATAACTTCTGAAACACTGTATTCAAATTCCCTTTTGGAATTTGGCATCATCATCCTTGTAACAACCTCCTGTTCTAGTACATGGTCTGCTTTCTTCTTCTAAAGAGCGAAGAGTCTAAATGCAAAGGCTGATCACATCATCTCTGAATATGCCATGACAATGCCAGGCATACGCAGGACAGGGTCAAGAAATCTGATCAACTGGCTATCTTCTGTAAATGTGTTTTCACTGTTGCTGTCATTGTTGTGAGTACTGTTGACAAGTTAACAGACCATCTCTCTGTGTCCCACAACAATGCACGGTCAGACGCTAGGAGAGTCAAGAAATTCACTCAACAGAATCTCTTCAAAACAACTTCCTCACCTTTGCTATCATCTCCCAGTAACATACAAAAGCATTCAAAAAGGTTCTTTTAGTATGTTATACAATATAAGGTTTTACACCTCACTCCTCCTCTTTTAAACTTCAAACCACTTTTTTGAAACTCTTCTCTAAATTTCCAGCACTAATAACAACAGCATCTTGAAGAAGGCATACCCCTTGGTCATCAAGCTTATGAAGTTTTGATAATCAAAATTATCAAATATATATGATGCTCTGTAAACATATTTTTTAAGCAGTGTCTAAAGGATAGGTGGGAATTACCTCTGCTACTGTCTGGCTACAGAGCCTTAGCTTCAGAAATTAATCTCTCTGTGTCCAATGTCCTCATGTAAAAAATTATAATAATTACATAGGTACATAAGTTGTGTGTATATACAAACACATGTATATGTTAAAACACCATGTTACATGGTCTCTTTGTCTAAAATCTTTGATGGGAGCCATGTGTATGGTTTCACACCACAGCATTTACACACCGTGACTCTCTGGGTCCAGCAACACACTAAGCTTCAGCTATGTTGTGTCAAGCCATGCACCTTCAACAAGCTCTGAAAGTACCAAGCGAAAAAGAAGAGACCAGAAACCAAGACAGGAAACTGAAAAACACAAGGGTCATCAGGTAGAGTAAACCACTTACCTCAGTTTACCCTCACAGCCTGCTTGTCCCAGCATCATTATTAATGGTACCACCTTTACTGACAAAAGCATCCCTGCTTGCTATTCTGCCACAATAATTTAAATGTTCCCCATTTGGGCAATAAATTGTAGCAAGCCCCATCATCAAGCCTCAGACCTGGCATAAGTCCACACTGAGTCCACACCAGCAATGCCTTCAGGTTCTGAGTCCATCCACACCTGGCCTTCTCTCAGGACCCAAACCTCCCCAGCTCTCCCATCAATCTCCATGACCCTATAGGGTGGTGTGCCCACACTTATCACAGGAAGAGTTGCTATGTATATGTGTGTCCCTCTTCCCTGTGTGTGTGGTCTCTTTCATGGAGGCTGGAATGACCTTAATGACACTTCCCATCTCCAGGGGACCCTAACACACAAACCCATTTACTCTCCCTCAACCAGATAAGGCAGGATTATCACCACCCGCACTTTGCAGAGAGGGTCAGAGAGGCAAGTATCCTCTGCCTCCAGGGCAAGGGAAACAGGGGACAGGATACTTCTTTCCCAGGAAGGTCAATGTTATCATCAGCTCCCCATCTGAATGTACTGGCCAAGCTAAGTCCCCACTTCTGAGGATTTGAGGAGTGGGGTGGGGTGTGAGGAGTGACAGACAAATTTAACAGAATTTAACTCAATGTACAGGTTGAAGATTTCTACAGTTTAAATGGTCCATGATGGGTATGTACAATAAATCAAACCACTTCAATTCTTTGAAAGAAGTTACTATGCCACAGAATATTTTTATGAAATGCCTGGCATACTGTGGGCACTCAATGAATACTTAATGAATGAATGAACAAATCAGCTAAAATACAATGGCAGGTACCCGTCCTCTTCTTTCTCATAGGGGTTGTGCATTTTAACACCCTTAAATACCCACATCTACTCAGGGTCCTCATTTGGGACTCAGAGGGTAGGAGACTGACCACTCAAACTCAGGAAGCTGTTTCTATAATTTCCATTGTCCCTATAATGTCATAGCAGCCCTACCAACCTCTCACTAGGCATTCTCTTTTCAACTTATCTAGCACAGACAGCCAAACACTTAATTTCCAAGATTTAAAAAACTTCATACTGTACAGCACAGGGAACTCTACCTAATGCACTGTGGTAACCTAAATGGGAGGGAAGTACAAAAGGGAAGGGATATCTGTGTGAGGATGGCTGATTCATTCTGTTGTGCAGTGGAGGCTAACACGACATTGCAAAGCAACCATACTCCAATACAAATTAATAAAAAAAATATTTCACAAGAGAGGCAGAAAACATTAATTTCAAATCCCAAATGAGAGAAGAAAGAAGATATAATTTTTATCTTCCTAAAAGTAGTATATGATATATATACATAATATATGATATATATCTTATATAAGATTATATGAAAATAAAAATTTTATTTGTTTATTCTCCAAAGAATTTGTGTATCACTGCTGGCATTTTTTTTTAAAAGAGAGCATATTAGACACCAAATAAAACTCATGACAAAACTACTGTAATTTTAACACCTACTGTCATAGTCCATTAGAGGAACGCTGGATTTTTTTTTTTCTCCAGTGCTAGCTCTAACAGAAGTAAAGTCACAAAAACTGTCTTTCACAAGGGCTGTCGTAGGAGAGAGAGAAACAGAATGAGATAGACAGAGGGTGGGGTAGAGTACCTACAAATATAATAGTTGAAAGGGAATATGTACTTTTGAACTTTGATGATTGCCTCTACCAGGAAATGTTCACCTAATTACTTTTTTAATCAAAGGCAGCAACACGTTCTTCAAAAGACCAAACATCTATGAAGTACTTTCATGTACTATAACATATTTGAAAGTAAATATAATAAGGATGTAAGCTTTGAAAAATACTAGTCTCAATGTAAAAGCAGAGAAAACACCTAAGACATTCCTACCTTTTAGTTCTATTTAACACCATGTATTTGTATTATAAACATGAATTGAATGTCTCTACACAGAGCACCAAGGTAAGCTCTGGGCTGTGGTGTGCTTAAAGGTATACACAAAACACGAAGTGATTCTTGCACTCAAACACCTTTACACTATGGAAAAAGAGAGTAATCAAAAAAAAATTTTGTTTACAGGGTACACGTCAGTTCTAATCACTTAATACTATGTAATCATCTTCAGTGGGGAGCATGGCCAGAGACTTAGTCCTTCCTGACTCTAGCATTTCCTACACTTGTCAAAGTAGTTGGATGGCTGTGGTGGTGGACACACAGACCTACACATGTGATAAAAACTGTACAGAATTAAATCACACACACACAATGTACAACTGGGGAAATCTGTGTAAGCTTAACAGATTGTATCAATGTCAATATCCTGCTAGTGATGTCATACTATAGTTTTACAAAAGGTTACCATTGGGGGAAAGTAGGGAAGGGAGCATGAGCTCTCAGTGTATTCTTTCTTACAACTGCATGTGAATCTCCCGCTATCTCAGGAAAGATTTTGATTAAAAAATACTTAAAAGAAGCATTCTGTTTTTGACATGGAGAAGTGAGCTCCCAATAAATCGATTTTTCATCCTTAAAAACTCTGCAAAACAGGCCAAGCCCCTAAAAACAAAACCAAACTACTTGAGGGCTCTGGAGATGGAATAAAAGCAAGTAGACTTTGGAGGGGAGTAAAAAGCTGGAGCAGGAAACCAGCAGAGAACAAGCTCTCGTTTACTTATTTATATATTTAGTTTGCAGCTCGACTCTGAGATCAATCACAGCAGCAGATAAAGTTTGACAGGAAAACACACTCTCTTGTCTAGCTGCAGGGACCAGGAAAGGAGCCTGGGGAAATCAGAGAGTGGCTAGAGAACCACAAAAGAAAAAAGCCAACCTCTAATTCTACATATAAATGAAGTTCTGGCTGACTCCAAACCACATATGTACAAGGTAAACTGAAAGCAGGTAGGAGCTGAGGTTTAAAGAACTGAATGGAGATTGAAGCCATGGTCCACTGCAGGCCTGACAGGCTACAATTTGAATCTAACTGAGTAAATTGCTTGTTAACACAAGACATCTCAACACTCTTCAGAGCAATGTAAAAAAATCCAGAATCTCTACAACATAACTCTCACAATGTCCAGGATACAATCTAATATGTTGACAGAGAGCAAGGAAAATATAGCCCAATTTTAGGGGTAAAGACATGCAAAGACATTCAGTGAACCTGAAGATAGGGCAATGGAAATAATGCAATCTGAGAAAGAGAAAGAAAAAAATGACAAAATAAAGAAACACACACTGTGGAACAATTTCAAAAAGGCTAACATATGGGTAATTGGAGTTCCAGGAAAAAAGGAGGCAGACTGGGGAAGAAGAAGAAAATATTAGCAATAGAAAGAAAGGGGGATTTCCTGGTGGCGCAGTGGTTGAGAATCTGCCTGCTAATGCAGGGGACACGGGTTCGAGCACTGGGCTGGGAGGATCCCACATGCCACGGAGCAACTAGGCCCGTGAGCCACAACTGCTGAGCCTGCGCATCTGGAGCCTGTGCTCTGCAATAAGAGAGGCTGCGATAGTGAGAGGCCCGCGCACTGTGAAGAAGAGTGGCCCCCACTTGCCACAACTAGAGAAAGCCCTTGCACAGAAACGAAGACCCAACACAGCAAAAATAAATAAATTAATTAATAAACTCCTACCCCCAACATCTAAAAAAAAAAAAAGAAAAAAGAAATAATAGTCTATAACTTCCCAAGTCTGATAAAAGACATAAATATACAGATTTAAGAAGCTCAAGAATCCCCAAAATAGATAAGTTCCAAAAAAAAGGAAAATCTAGACAAGATCACAGTCAAACTGAAGAAAACCAAAGATAAAGAGAAAATATTTAAAGTCATCAGACAAAATGGCACATTATACACAGGGAACAATAATTTGAAAAAGGACTTCTTATCAGACATCACAGAGGTTCAATGACAGTGAAACAACACCTTTAAAGTGCTGGTAGCAAAATCAAAACCAAAAAAGTTGTCACCCCAAAATTCTATGTCCAGCAAAATTTTTCTTCAAAGAATGAAGGTAACAGGAAAACAAAGGGAATTTGTCTGCCACCAGACCCCCACTTCAATAATACTAGAGAGAGTTCTTTAGGCTGAAAGGAAGCAAAATCAGAGGGAAGCTTAGATCTCAGGAAAAAATGAAGAACATCAGAAATGGCAAATATATTGATAAATATAAAAGTACTTAGAAGGTCTCTGAAATTAATCACAACCAATTAATAACAGATTAAATACTTAAACCCAATTATGAGAAATAACATATGTCCCACCCCAGACTGTGCTGGAAAGAAACCTAAGTATGAACAAGTGAACGTCCAAGAAAAAAGAAATGAACAGGGGTTGGCTGATTCAATTCATTGCTTGACCATCAGCACCTCCACAGGCTCCAACGTTCACCAGTTATGGGTGTGCCCATGGTTACAGTCACAGAAAGTATTACAAACTTTAAACTTATGAGAACAGTATAGATTGGATATTGAAAGCTACGTGGGTGCATGTTTAGATACACATGGGTGCATGTGCCTGGGAAAGTAGGTGTATGTGTGGGACTGTGTATTCTACAATTCTAAGATAAAGCTGCTTCTACATTTAGTGGAAAGGCAGCCAGGATGGAGACAGGAGACTGATGTTTATTGATAGTTATTAAGTGTCAAGTGCTTTGCAATGTTTTATTCTTTTTTTTTTTTAGTCCAACAACAACTCTTCGAAGTAAATTTTAGTCCCATTTTACAGAAAAATAAACTAAATCTCAAAGAAGCTAAAGGATCTCAAGATCTTAACACTTATATAGTTTAGACAAGATTTAGACCTGGTCAATCCTAACATAATCTATTAATAAAAACAACATTTTCTCCTTTCCCTAAAATAATAAAACTTGATTAAAAAGGCACTGTTAAAATAATGTGATACAGTCATACACTTTCACTCAGAAATCTCACTTTTAGGTATTTATCTAGGGAAATCTGTCAAAGAAAAAAAGCCATAAATGGAAAGATTTTCACTCACCATCATTTTATAATAGGGAAAATGGTAAACAGTTTAATGATTCACTAACAAATGACTCACTGAGTACCTATGATGAGTCAGCCCTGCTGTTGGGGATGCAGCAGTGAACAAAATTCCCTGCTTTTATGGAATTTACATTCCAGTGGGGAAGAAGGGAGATGAAAAATAAAGTGATGCATGTGATGCAAGATAGTGAAAAGTACTATAGAGAAAAATAAAGCCTGCTAAGAAGGATGAGGTGGGGTTGCAATTTTCAATGGACTGGTCAGGGAAGGCTCCTGAGAAAGTGAGCAGATTCCTAAGAAGGTAAGGAAATCAAGTAGGAAGAGAAGTGGAGGAAGAACATTCTGGAAGGAACAGTAGCTAAGAGCAAAGGGCCTGAGAAAGGAGTACGCCTGAGATGTTGAAGACACAACCAGAGGGCCAATGAGGCTAGAGCAGAGTTAGGAAGAGCGAGAAGAGAAAGGTAGGGTCGGAGAAGCAAGGCAGCCACATCATCGTACCTTGTGCACTAAATGAAGGACTTTGGTTTTTACCATGAGTGAGGCAGGAAGCCACTGCAGGACTCTGAGAAGAAAACCTAAATGAGTGATTTATATTTAAACAGAATCACTGGTTCCTCTCTTGAGAACTGACTAAAGGGGAGCAAGAATGGGAGCAGCCAGGCCAACTGGGGGGTTGCTCCAGTTATCCTGGCAAGAGATGACAGTGGCCCAAAGGGAGTGGTGGCAAAAGAGGTGGTGAGCTGTGGTCAAGTCCTCAAACTATCTTGAACACTGGGCTCACAGCATGCACTGGATTGAACGTGGGATGAGATGGGAAGAGAGGAATAAAGGATACCGACAGGTCTTTGCCCTGAGCCGGGCCCTTGGAAGGACAGAGTTAGTCTGGGGCTAGTAAGTGTGAGGTTAAGCTTATAAGCTATTAGGCTTATACGTGGAGATGCTAAGTAGGCAGTTGGATAGAGTAGTCTGGGGTTCAGGAGAGGTTTGGGCTAGAGATACAAATTTGGTGTCATCAACCTACAGATGCCACATAAAACCATAAGACTAATGAAATCATCTGGGCAGTGAGAATAAATATTTCATACCCTTCAGGCTGATCGTGTGACATACAGCCGAGGATTTGGAGAACAAGAATGCCAGAGAGAAAAAGATGACGGAAGCAGGGGTCAGAGAGGAGAGAGGCTGGAAGATACTATGCTGCTGGTTTTGAAGGTGGAGGAAAGGCTATGAGCCAAGGAATGCAGGTGGCTTCCAGATGTTGGAAAAGCCATGTTAATTTTAAAAAGTGATAAGTAAAAAAAACACTGATATCAAAACACTGTACCAGGGGCTTCGCTGGTGGCGCAGTGGTTGAGAGTCCGCCTGCCGATGCAGGGGACACGGGTTCGTGCCCCGGTCTGGGAAGATCCCACATGCCGCAGAGCGGCTAGGCCCGTGAGCCATGGCCGCTGAGCCTGTGCGTCCGGAGCCTGTGCTCCGCAAGGGGAGAGGCCACAACAGTGAGAGGCCCGCCTACCGCAAAAAAAAAAAAAAAAAAAACAAACAAACAAAAAAAAAAACACTGTACCATTATCACTGTACCATTTGCCAAAAATTTTTAAATTTTGATAAATTCCAATACTGGCAAGAGTAAGAAGAAACAGGTACTCTGGTAAACTCTTGGTGGGTGTCTAAACGGGTGCAATCTTTGAAAGGCAATTTACCAGTATTTAGCAAATTGTTGAACTGCCTAAGCCCTTGTGAGCATTACTAGTTATATTTCTCCTAGAAATTTACCCTCCAGATATATTGGCATTTTTTAAAATAAAGTTGATTGCGGTACTGCTTAAAGTAACAAAAAAGACAGGAAACAAATATTTATTAGAAGGAGCCATATGAAATATGGCACATCCATACAATGGAATTCCATAAGACAAAATGAGGTAGATCTGTTATGCTTCAAGACGTAATAGTCAATGCAGAAGGCAACATACAGCACAAGTATAATATCTCATTTGTGTACTTAAAAAAAACACTTTTTTCAGGAAGAGCAGTGAGAAATCGTTAACAGTCATAATTTTGGGGGGTTAGGAAGCTTAATTTGCATTTTACACTTTTCTGTTTTATTTAAGTTTGGGCATATGTATGCTTTATATTTATTTTAAAGGTAAACAACCTTTACATGTGTTCACTGAATATTTAATAACATGGAAAAAAGCTCAGAAACAAGAGGTACAATAATGTTTATATGCTGACTACTTATCTATACATATAAATCTCTAACACATAAAAGAAGTTGAAGATACGCTATTGCCAGATAATAGGATTGTGGCTTACTTTAACATTCTTTTTTATGCTTTCTTATGGTTTTCAACATCCTAAAATGAGGATGCAAACTTTTAACACCAAAAATAAAAAATAAATAGCTTTAAAAATAGAGATGAACTGAATGGTCTCTATGCCAGGTAAGACTCAAAACGTCAGTGACACCAAAATTGAACATGGAAAGCCCTACGACAGCTGCAATTCAGCTAATTCCATGGACCTCTTGAAGCAAAGGACTCTGCTGTGACTGAGACAAGGGAGAGAACAGTACGTAGAATAAAAATAAAATGCCACTTCAGGACCTTGTCAAGTAGAGAAAAGGATGAAGTTCAAGTCAATGGCACACAAGAAGATATGAAATGGCGTGAAATCACTTCAAGAAAAATGTTACCACCATTAACTAAATACTCCAAGAGAGTTTTGAGATGCCTCCAGAAAATAATTGCTTCTGCCTGTGCCTGGAAATGCCACAGAACTTCTCTATTCCTTCATCTATATAATGAAAATCATAATTACACTCTGTTCATGTCGGGAAATATTTCTAAATCATTGGCATCTTTAGACTAACTGGAAAGGGATAGAGATAGGGGAAGATGGCATGCAGAGCAGCAGGCAGGCAGAAGACAATTCTCTCCTTAGGAAAAAAATATGAATTTGTTTCTAGGTAGAGTAGAAAGGAAAATTCCTTTAGAGCAAACCCATATCCGAAGTGAATCTGCTCTGAGCTTGGAATGTTGGAAAGCTCTTTCACATTTCTGAACCCTAGTTACCACATTTTAAAAATGGAGACAATAAAACCTACTTTGCAGAATGCGTGTGAAGACTGACAGCATTCAACATTTGGAAAATATTCAATAAGTGCTGGCTAGTCTTAAATTCTCACTACAAGGAGCATACTTTTCCCACATTAGGAGGACCTCTTGTCTGTGCTGCTCAGTAAGCTGTAGTGGGAAACTTATGGGAAGAACACAAGGATGGCAAAAATTCATGAAAGAGCCAGAAAATTTAAGAGCTTACTATGTCACCTGGTCCAGCCTCCTTTTTCCAAGCTAAACTTTCTCTCTGGAGAGATCACTCAAAAACTTCCTTCAAGCATGAAACCTCCCTGTACATTTCTTTGCAATTTCCTGTGAATCTATAATTATTTCAAAATAAAAAGTAGAAAAAAAAAATCTTCCCTTGGGATCCTAGTTTAGTTTTTCATCACGATTGACTCAAAATGTTCTTCCCGCATCATTCTTTCGAGCTGAAATATAAACCCATTTCCTCTTTTCTCAGCCCTCTGGAGAAATGGTACAGTCAATAACCTCCTCAAATATTTGAAAACACTGATGAAGTCATCCTGCATTCTTCTCTCCTCAAGAATAAACAGTGCAGATCCCACAAACCCTTCCTCATCCATCTTTTTCTGTCCTCACTTTAAATTTTTATTTTTTAGTATTTTAAGGGTTCTTTTCTGAATCTAACTGTATTCTTTTCTCTAAGGGTGTAGAAGAGACCCTTAGACAATGGCTGTTTTTATTAATAAATAATCATGGAAGAGACTTTGCTGTTGTTGTTGCTATTGTTAAAAAAAATTCACAAGAGCCTTTCCAAAAATTACAGCTAAATCAGGAACAGCTGTAGTAAAAGGAACCTGTCAGTCTAGCCTACTCCAATCTCATCAGAGGTGCAGATCAGAGACTAGAAAGGCTGAGTGTCATCAGCTGAGAGTTGATTTTTTTTTTAACATCTTTATTGGGTATAATTGTTTTACAATGGCGTGTTAGCTTCTGCTGTATAACAAAGTAAATCAGCTTTGTTATACAGTACATATACATAAATCCCCATATCTCCTCCCTCTTGCCTCTCCTGCCCACCCTACCTATCCCACCCCAAGAGGTGAGATTCTTGGAAAGCCCAAGTTGACTTGAGAAATGTCAAAATTGTCTCCGCTTGCTATACATTTCCAGGATTCTGAAAAAATAAACAAACAAAAACTCTTGACTTCGGATATTTCACCATGAGTTCAACTATTCAAGAAACATACAATCTAGCCATTAAAGGTGAAGTTCATAAAATTCAAAGAAATCGTGTCTTTCTCTTAAACAAAGAAAAATATGCCCCTGCATTTTGCATAAAATAAGATGCAAAAGGCATTTAAGGTATTTATTAGAAGAAAAACTATACAGCATATATTTATATACGAAAATACCTTTGTAGTCAGGAAAGGCTTTAAGACATTATCACAGCATTATGATGCTTATAAAATTACCATAATCGTCAGTGAATTGTTGGGGAATACTGTACATGTATGAGGAAGGTTTTATTTTCAATCTGCTTTCCTTTGCACACTGAGAATGATACCATCCGGACCTCTCATTGAGGGATACAACGGTGCCCCATAGCATTTGTCACTGTCGGCTATGCCTCTTTAACTTACCGAGTGCGATTTCGGCAACTCCATCTCTTACTGCTGCTTCCAGCACATTCTGTCAGCTTCTGACACATAGAACAAATCAAGAGCTCTGCCAGAGTGCTTCAGAATTGCCTCTGACTGTACCCCTCAGCACTGTTACCGACCCCTTCCTTGTCACTGTCCTCATCCCCGCTCTGTGACGGGGTCTAGGCATCCCTTATCACTCATCTTCCCCAGATGACCAGCCGAGGAGAGCACAGGTGCAGGAAGCAAGTCTTCAAGGTCTGTTGACAGATTGTCTTACAGGACCTTGTTACTGGTAGATTTGTCTGGAAATTGGCCCTAAAGCTAAACATTAGGTCTGGGAGAGTTGCAAGCCTTCCTGTAACGCATTAATCCTTTAATTCCTTACATTTGCCAGGTGCCTTGCAATTCACCAAGCGCTTTCACACTTCCCTCTCAGTCAATCTTCAAAATATCTCCGAGGGATATGCAAGCAGATTTTCTTATCACTGTTTTACAAAAGAGGAGTTCAGTGTTTCAGTGACTTGAACTAAAAATTAAGGGGTAAAGGTGCATGCAGTATAGACCCCTCTCACTCTACTCCAAGAGCTGCACTCTCTACTATTTCTGTCTTTAGTTGGTTACACATGCTCACTGGTCTGTGAACATTTCCTTTGGCCCAGATATCAGAATCACAAGGACTGTCCACTGGTGCCTCCAAACCACAAGATTTGATCACCAATGAACCATGCCTGGTTTTATTTTACCCCCAGTCTACCGCTGAAGACTTCTGGGTGTGTGTGGAGGTAACGATGACAGTGCCCTTGAGCCTAATGGTGAATTACCAGTAACACAATGACTTTCAAAACAGAATTTCAAAACAGAGTAAGCAGTTCAGGAAGGAGAGTTTCATAAAGGTTTTCATTTGAGGTCATGATCTACCAATACGCCAGAATTCCCCCCAGAAGAATTCGACAGCCTAACACCAATTTTAACACCAACTACCTATCGTGTGCCTGTTTCACCAGCAAAGAAGACTGTAAAAAACAGACTGGACGCCACCCGTCACACACTGACAGGAAGGGAGAAAGCTGACTTGACATCAGCAAAATCAGTTTTGTCTAAAAAATGGTAGAAGTTGAATGATAATATACTTAGTGCATTGATCACAGTGCCAGGTCAGAGCAGGTCCTCTGTGACTGGTCATCAGCCCCCAAAAGCCCCCACCCCAATGTCACTCAAAGACTCCTATGGCCTCAGCAAACTCCTTCCCATAGAGATCAAGCCTAATGACAGCACTGCAGTATTTACTTGATCATCATGATAATTTACTTTCATCCAAGGTCTCATATTTTTCATTAGTATTCTTACTCTCCTAACTTCACTTGACTCTGTAATTAGCATTACTGAAGATTTATAGGTGAGGGGCTTCCCTGGTGCAGCAGTGGTTAACAATCCGCCTGCCAATGAAGGGGACACAGGTTCAAGCCCTCGTCCGGGAAGATCCCACATGCTGCGGAGCAACTAAGCCCGTGCACCGCAACTACTGAGCCTGCGCTCTAAAGCCCACGAGCCACAACTACTGAGCCTGCGCGCCACAACTATTGAAGCCCGCGTGTCTAGAGCCCATGCTCCATAACAAGAGGAGCCACCGTGATGAGAAGCTCGTGCAATGCAACGAAGAGTAGCCCCCCCTTCACCACAACTACAGAAAGCCCGCGCGCAGGAACAAAGACCCAACGCAGCCAAAAATAAATAAATTAAATTTATTTTAAAGAAAAGATTTATAGGTGAGGAAACAGAGGCCCAGAAACAATGTCATCCCCAAACCTAGAGGCAAATCGGACTCTAGGATAGACAGCTTCTCTCAGTCGGCTGCCTTTTCCTATTCCTTTCTCATATTTAACATGCTGTCCCAGGATGGAATTGTGTGGGAGGAATGTGAACCTAACAAATTTGTCTGCAAATCCCTCAAGTTCTGCTAGGACTTCTGCCCGACGCCCCCGTGTCAGCAGTGGGCAGTGTGTGTTCACACCATGCTTCAGCACAGCTTAGGAGTTCTCTCTGAAAGAGTGTGCGTCCACGAGGATCTAGTCAAGAAAACAGAAACTGAAAGTTATTTTGACAGAGAGAATTTAATGTAAGGAATGAGTTAAATTGGTATAGGAGAACTGAAAGACACAAAGGCGACCCTGAGAGGTCACAGAGGAAGCAAGAGCAGCCAACAGCTCTGGGGAAAGAGGGGAGAGTGGAGATGAGGGAGGGACCCCCAAAAAGCTGGATCCAGAGCCCTAAGGAGGGGGCAGTCCCCAACTGGGGATGATGCCTCTGACGGGGATGTAACACAGCTGCTTCTAGATGGGGGCCGAGGGTGAGGGTGGGTAAATAAGAAACCGGAATCAACTGCTGAAAATAAACCACCTCTCCTGGGTGAAGAACCGCTGCTGAGGTGACACTTTCAAGAAAGTAAGTAAAGAGGATAAGTAGAGGTCTGGTCTCCCTCCTCCAACCTCTCTCCTCCAGCCGTGCAGGCCCCTCTAATGCCCCATATTGGCAGAAACTACAGGGAAAGAGCTAGCAAAGGAGAAATGTGGTTTTTAGAGCCTCAGTCCCAAGGCCACAGACAAAATTAGAAGGGTGGGTTTACAGCTGAGAGATGGTGGTTCAATAATCAACACAGAGTGTTCTCACTTGTTCAAAATCTTTAACCTGAAGATGCTCCTGCCAACTGGTCATCTACCGCCATTTGATTTTTGTAGCACAGCTGATATGAGTTTGTGAGTGGCCGCTGGATAAGAAACTAAAGAGATTCTGACTGGCCAGGACACTTATTTTCTCCCTCTCCCACTCAGAGCCCTCTACTGTCATGCCACTGTACACGATGTGGGAACATCTGCATTCCAAAGAATCTGCTGTTTATATTAGGAAGCCTCATCATATAAAAAGAAACTAAGTGGCTTTAAAGATAGGCCATCCTAGGTTCAAATCCTGGTTGACCACTTACTAGCTGTGGGATATTAGCTTCATCATTTTACCACCCTGAGCCAGTTTCCCAATGATGTGACTATACCACCTGGGCCGTAACAATTAAATGAAACGTGGATGTAAAGTGCCTGGCACATAAAGCAGGCAGATGCTGGTTTACTTCCCTTTGTATGAGAAAAACAACATATCAAAAGGTTAAAAGAACTATTAATAATAAGCTTTTCTCCAACGTTATAAAGTATATACTCAATGACTTTTAAAACACAACGCTGGGGCTTCCCTGGTGGCGCAGTGGTTGAGAGTCCACCTGCCGATGCAGGGGACACGGGTTCGTGCCCCAGTCCGGGAAGATCCCACACGTCGCGGAGCGGCTGGGCCCGTGAGCCATGGCCGCTGAGCCTGCGCTCCGCAATGGGAGAGGCCACAACAGTGAGAGGCCCGCGTACCGCAAAAAAAAAAAAAAAAAAACACAACCCTGATATTTGAGTAATCACTTATTTCATGAAAGAGGGAAGACAGAAAAAACAAAAAATGATACAACTCTGAAGATCACATAAAAATGTTTTCTGATTATTAACATTCATCTTTAATTTAGAATCTAGATGACACAGTCCTGCGTTTCATAGTGTTTGTAAATATTCTAAATGAAAGAAATGTTTAGAATTGTATTTGAATAAAATATTGTTTATATAAAAAAAATCAGCTTTTCTTTTTTGAGGTCTTCATCTTGTACTTCCAGTTGGTCTAAGAACTGCTTGTGATTCTATGAGAATATGCCCTTACTGCCAAAAAACCTAAACCTTAAAAGTGATATAAACTCCCAAGATTAGAATCAAAGCTCACATAAGAGGTAGAGAGACAACTTTGAAGGCCGCAAAGGCAAAACGCAGCTTACTCATACAGAGTAAATAGGAGAAAACAGCATAAAATATACACTTGGTTCTTGATTGGGAAACATACCTTTCCCCATGAGAGACATTTCATTTTCTTAATGCAACCTTGCTTATCCAAGCAATGGATATAGATCCATGTCATTTTTTTAAAAGGATTAGTAATCTCTTGATTCACTGTAATCCTTCCATGGCCACAATGAGTGGACATAACGGTATTAAACCCTCAAAATTCTTCGATGGGACCATTTATGAGAAATAACCAAATCTGCAAGTAAACATCAGAGCTCAATTGAATAAAAGAACATAAAGGTCATTTCCATTTAAAGCGCAGTGGTGGATTCAATCAATGAGGCATTTTCCTGAGGGGCAAAAGCTTAGAGTTAAATGAGTTCTTATTTAAAGACCTGAAGAGAAGGGTCATAAAATGTTAGTAATTATGGTGTGATAATTGTAACAAAAGTGTATTTTACCATGAAAAAAAAAACATTTTTAAGCAAAAGTCAACTTTTTCTATGTCCCCTTCGGGGATTTTCAAAATAAAATTATTTCGCAAAAGCTCAGTTATCTCCTCTGGTCTAACCACCCACTGGATGTTTCAATTTCCTCAAGCCTCATCATCCCTGATGGGTTCTTTAGCCCTGCTACTCAAGCACCATGGACCAGGAACACTGACATCACCTGGGAAAGGTTAAAAATGCAGAATCTCAGGCCCAGTCCCAAACCAACTGATTCAGATTCTGTTTTTTAACAAAAGTCCCCAAATGATTCCTAATTTGATAAGTATGTTTTAGCCCAGTGCATCCCAAATTGTGGTCCCCAGATGAGCAGCATCAGCATCACCTGAGAAGTTGTTAGAAATGAAAATCCCGCCCCCCACCCCACCCCAACCCTACTAAATCAATAACTCTGAGGGTGGCGGTCTAGCAATCTGGGTTTGAACGTGCCCTCCAGGTATTTCAATGCATGCTGAAGCCGGAGAACCACTCCATCAGCCTAGATTTAAACAGACCGGTCTTAAGGAATGCAGGAATTCCCTTGTGACCTAAAGCAGCCCATTGCACCTATGAGAAGCGCTCTGAGGAAATTCTTCCTTAGAAATGAGCCCAAATGTCTCCCTGTAACTCTACCAGTTGGGTCTTTCCTACCAAGAGGAACAAAGACGACAAAATTCAAACTCTCTTCCACACAACAATCCTACAACATTCAAGAACAGCTGTGAAGTTCTGAATCTTCTTTTCTACAGGTAAAATGTCTACATAGAGACAAAGGCACAGATACACACATAGATACAGTCTGGTTATATACTATACATATAAATATGATAAAATATGTTACTATTATATAAAAACATTACAATTAATTTTGTTGGGTATGATAAGGGCACTGTAACTATGTTAAAATAAGTCCTTTAGGGCTTCCCTGGTGGCGCAGTGGTTGGGAGTCTGCCTGCCGATGCAGGGGACGCGGGTTCGTGTCCCGGTCTGGGAAGATCCCACATGCCACGGAGCAGCTGGGCCCGTGAGCCATGGCCGCTGAGCCTGCGCGTCCGGAGCCTGTGCTCCGCAACGGGAGAGGCCACAACAGTAAGAGGCCCGCGTACCGCAAAAAAATTAAAAAAATAAAATAAGTCCTTTATACAGAGAAATTCATTACATATATTTATATATTTTAGATAAATTATATATTTATTTATTTTTATAGACATTACACACTATACCTAAAATCTCATACTAACTCAGAGAAGAGTAAAATTATCATCTTTCTCATTCTAGAATCAAACGTAAACAATCAAGAGTTAACACTAAGTTTTGGGCTGCCCCCTCATTCACCAGGCTTATGGTCAATCCAATCCCCTGAGTGCTGTATTATTTTAATATTTTTTAAATCTTTTTATTCCATGGGATTTTTTCCTTCTGCAAATGCCGTTCTTTGAAAGATCACTTGGGTCTCTCAGTTCTCTCCACTGAGTCCCCAGTCTTGCTTCAGTTTGACCACACTAAGGAGCAGTGCTGGGCAATCTGCACGGAAACATTAAAGAAGACTATTTCTTTCACAAACACCATTTCTTTTCGTTCATTTCTTTCTATCCAGAAAAACTAGCTCAATGACTGTGCTAACTGTACCCAAAATAACTTAGTATAGTTTATTAAACATCATGAAACTAATGTAAATCGCCAGCATTATAAGCCTACCACAGTTCATTAAACTGCATGATATTATCACATCACATTAATAAAGCTGAACCTGTGGCTTGAGGTCCTCTGGGACTTCCTTAAAAAATACTACCTGCAGGGCTTCCCTGGTGGCGCAGTGGTTGAGAATCTGCCTGCCGATGCAGGGGACACGGTTCGAGCCCTGGTCTGGGAAGATCCCACATGCCGCGGAGCAACTGGGCCCGTGAGCCACAACTACTGAGCCTGCGCGTCTGGAGCCCGTGTTCCGCAACAAGAGAGGCCACGATAGTGAGAGGCCCGCGCACCGCGGTGAAGAGTGGCCCTCGCTTGCCGCAACTAGAGAAAGCCCTCACACAGAAACGAAGACCCAACACAGCCAAAAATAAATAAATAAATTTAAAAATACTACCTGCAATATTTTGTAATAACCTATAAGGGAAAAGAATCTGAAAAAGAACATATATATGTATAACTGAATCACTTTGTTGTACACCTGAAACTAACACAACATTGTAAATCAACGATACTTCAATTTAAAAATCAAGTAAAAAAAAATACTGCCTGAACCCACAGATTATAAACAACAGACCTCAGAAACACACATGAGAAAGAGTGGATATATGTATATGTATAACTGATTCACTTTGCTGTACACCTGAAACTAACACAACATTGTAAATCAACGATACTCCAATAGAATTTTTTTTAAAAAGAAGGAAACGCACATGAGTTTAAAGTTCAATTTTAAATGCAGTCCAGGGTGGCCCTTGAATGAGTGGAACACACGGGGGAGAGACATGAACACGTCTACCAAGGAAGGTAAGTCTATTTGGAAAAAACACCAGTACTGTACCTGGCACATAACAACGCAGCCTTTCAGCATACATTAAGTTGCACTTTCATTCATCTGCTGCTAATACAATGCAGCAACCACCATGACATGTTTGGGCTTCAAATGCTCTCCACGATTACCAGTGATTATTCCTCTGGGATATCTGCTATATGACCCAAGGCCATTTGGCTGCCCATCTACACCTGTTGAAAACTTCAGTGCTCATTTCAAGTGCTATCTTCCCCAAGTTTTTCTTGAATCTATACACCTCTCTCCCAATCCCCCTACAATGGTATTGTATTCGCACCTCTTTGACACTGTTCTCATTCTACAGATCGCTGCAGACATTTGACCAGTTGTCTTCTCCCTACCATCAGGTAGTGAGATCCTCGATGACCAGGGCTTGCTCCCTCTCTTCTCTGAAAGCCTGGCACACGCTACCATGGTGTGCAGCGTTGGTCTCCCATCCAACAATCACCCCTCTTTTCTTGCAAACAAAAGCTTTTATTTGGAAAGCCTACTTATGAATTATGATTGATCTCAGACAATCATGAAAATCAGAATCTTGTCCTCCAGATGTCCTCTGCTTTCTCTGTTTCCCTAACAGCTACTGGAGGTGTGGAAAAGACAGAAAATTTTTCTCCCATATTAAAAGAACTATTTATTTTTCCACTCAGACTCTTTCTTCCTCTTCCTTCCTATTGTAAAAGGTCATGTTTGGAGCAGTGGCAGCCATAATGGGATCAAGAGGTGACAAGCTTAAAGACAAATACCAAACATTAAGAATGGCAGAGCAGAAAGGCAGAAAGAGCCCAGGTCTCTACTGGCTTTGTAAAGCCATTGCATCCCAACTAGAACTACCAATCTATATTATGGAAGATAAATAGCTTTTTCATTTAGCTAATATCAGTAGGTATTGTTACTTAGTCAAAAGCAACACTAACACAGTCACTATTATTCTTGGCATATAATACTTGAATATTTATTAAGATGTATTTTAATTGAGTTTGATTCATTCATTCAAGTAGTTAGAAAACACACAAAAGCTTTGGCATCTCACTACTACCATTTTCTCCCACTTGATTCAAAAGTTCACCTACATTACAGAGGAAAACCACTTCCTAACTGCCACTGAATGCTAACACTTTCAGCATACTAATAAAATTATTTTTTAAAAAATAACAGGGAAATGTTGCCAAGAAGAGATTAGATTTGCAGTAACAAGGGAGCAAAAAAAGTTCTGACACCTGCTTTAAAGGATACTTTATAAATTTCAAAATAGTCAACACTTTGCCCTAAATGAAGTAGCTGGGTTACCTTAGAAACCCACAAAAACTCATGCACTTAGCTCTCTGCTGCCTGTGCCCATTAAACAGATCTCAAAATCTGGGATTATAATTGCCATAGATTTGTGGCTCCTTTTCAGTACTCAAGACCAATGCTACACAACTATGTTAGAACATATAGTTGCAAAATTTTGAGCTTGATGACAAGAATCCAAACCAGGGAAGTCAACAAAAAAAGAATTCTCACAGTAAATTCTCCAACTGTGTTCTCAAATCAATCACTGCCCAGCACAGGAAATTTAGAGATAACACACTTAGCAAAACTGGCTTTTGTTGAAGGAGCTAGAAAGGCAGGAATAACTTCTACATGCCTCATTTTTTACTTTAGAAAAATTGCTTCTAAGAAATTATAAACTTCTATTTCCACTCAAAGAAAATTTTGCTCTGTGAAGCCCCTTAGCGCCTGAAGGTTTCTGAAGACTATTCCTTTTTTTTAAATTAGGGTAACCATTCTCTTTAATTATTTTATGAAATTTTTCAAACACATACAAAATGCAGAGAATAATAAGCCACATACATCCATTATGTATATTAAATAATTATTGTCCCATTGGCTTAATCTATTTTCCTCTTCTCTTGAAGTATTCTCCTCTAATCTGTTTCACCCATTGATGATGTTTGACTGAATCAAATATTTCACTAGGGGTTGCAAAATGATGATTTAAAAATTATTATCTTTCCTCATACATTAGCTTGGTGTTTTTTTGAAAAGAAAGATGTTTCCTTATCAACTAAAGGAATTTGGTTATCCTGAAATTACGATAAGTGATGAATCCATACAGGATGGGAATAAAGATGCAGACCTACAACTCCACTTTTAATTTAGATCTTTCCATTGCTCCTGTCAGAGACGAGTGATCTCTTGACTCCCAGACCTTGGAAACCTTCCGCGGGGAAGCTCCCAAGCTGCAGGCAGAATTCCTTTCAACTTCTGGCCTTAATAATGTCATTTATTAGTTTAACATGACAGCATCTCATCCTTCACCTCTAACTCAGTGAGAAGAACCCAAGACATGTTGTCTGGAAGGGCCTCATTTCAAATGCACCCGGAAAGTCCCTTTAGTGATTTGCTGGAACTGTCCCTCAAAGTTCTATTACTATCATCATCTCGGTCCCCTCCTTCCCCCCTTTCCCCCCTCCCTTTTCCTCCTCTCCCCCTCCTCCCCTCCCCCTTCCCCCTTTACCTCCTCCTCCCCTTCCTCTTCCCCCTCCCCCCCTCCCCCTCCCCCATTCCACACTTGCCAGTTCTTCATAGCCACTACTACACTCCTTATCTCGCAGGGTCCTGGTGACAAATCTATCAGGCTTATGGGGTGGGCATTATCTCTCTCTGTTAGAGAAAAACATGGCCCAGTTTTGAACCAAATCAATGGGGAAAAAAATAAAGGCTTCAGTTTCCCTACTGCCCCTCGCTGACTGTTAGACTGGAACATTTTGCTCATAAATCACCACTCTAATACGCTGGATTAGCAGCTAGGCTGGTCCCTGATCCCAGCTTTGGAAACTATGTGGATCTCCTCTGCTGCTTCCCAATGTTATGACTGTACAGCCTTGTCACTCTTAAATTTTGTCTACCAGATCAGATTTATTTCCCTGAAGAGTTAAGCTTGAACCAGTTCTGTCAAACTTGACTTAGTAATCAATAGAAAATAGAAATCTAGATATCTATAGGAAATAGTCAACAGTATTTTAATGCTTTCATAAACATTGTCAAAGAAATTGTATTCATGGAGCAGGGAGGAAAAGATTTTGGAAGTCATTCCAAAATATATCTATAATATGTAACTGAAAGCATATCATAATTTATTTCTTCTTTTGAAAAGCTTAAGACAATATCCCTTTGAAGAGAAATCTGCCCCTCACCTCCCGATACATTTTTCTCTGTGTGGCAGAGTACTGCCAAGACTCTGTGGTTTATGATGTACGGTTACTAAGACTATTTGAAAAATGCTACCAAGGCCAGCATTCTAGTGAATATCAACCAGCACCAAAACATTAACCCGTATTTATGATGTACATAAAATTACTATTTAATCAGTTAACAAGTATTTTTTGAACTTCTACTGCAGTGGTACCAACACCGCTTCACACTACAATCTCCCAGAGCATTTTAAAACATGCTGACGACTCAGCTGGCCTGGGACTGGGGCATCAGCTTTGTCAAATGCTCCCAGGGAATTCTAATGTGCAGCCAGAATTAGGACTGGATTGTGCACAATCCACTGGGGGATTGGGGCTGGGGGAAGGGGTATAAGGAACAGTGGCATGTGGGAGAGAAGGCAGTCTAAAAAGAGACTTAGTGGGAAGACCCACTCCCTTCTGCTGACCAAAACAAAGAAACTTAGAAAGACATCAGTTCTGCAGGGAGAGAAATTGATCACTTTTCTACAGTGCTTACTGACAGCTGGGACGGAGGGGCTGAAAAGAGAAACTAAATGGTCAAAGGCCCACGCGATGCGGCTGTAGGGACATTAGGCAGAGGGGTGTTGGTTGAAACCTCCGGATTACAGCATACAGCTTGGAGAGCTCTGGTATGGGTCCCCAGATAGGAGCCCTGGGAGATGATGGTTATAAAAGGGCAGGAGAGCATAGCGAGCAGGAGGGCAGGGGAGGCTAGAGGCAGGAAGAAAAAGAGACAAATCCATACATAAAGGTTTCCAACAAAGTATGTACTAAGTCATTGAAGCATTCACTATAAAATGTTCAGAAATCCCAGTTGCAAGAATCATTTCTCACAAATGGGCAGAGCTATTTTTATATTCTTGGAGGAAGTGCTTTAATGATGATCTTACCATGTAATTCGTTCAACCACCACTTCAGAAGACACTGGATCCTCGGCTATCGTTAAGAAGGGGAACCAAAGTAAGTACTCCCCACCCTCCAGGAATTTATTGTATGGCAGGTCCAGACAACCCAAGATGAGACATTTAGATTATGTGATACAGGCAGCAGCTCTGCTTTATAGTGCAGAGAAGGAAAATTAAAGCTGAATTTTCAGATTTGCACTTTCAACTAGATTCTCAATGCAGAGTAAATGAAAGATGACAACAGGGACAACGACTGAATTATGACACATCCTTTAATGTCCTTTAAAGTGGGTACGTGGGTTTTTTTTATAGATCTTTATTGGAGTATAATTGCTTCACAATACTGTGTTAGTTTCTGTTGCACAACAAAGTGAATCAGCCATATGCGTACATATATCCCCATATCCCCTCCCTCTTCAGCCTCCCTTGCACCCTCCCTATCCTACCCCTCTAGGTCGTTGCACCGAGCAGATAAGTCATTCACTGCAGAATTATTCATAAGAAGAATCTCTCTGCTATATTACTGTTGTATGCTAACATGCTACTTCAATGCCTTAAGGACCCGCATCTTAATTTTTTCTTTAGCCTGAAAAAAATGTATGACTACATTAACTATTTGATATATCCCTGCCAAATAAAAAGTGGGAAGAACACTTTCACTCCAAAATTTTAGAGGTTATCTTCCAACAGATAAGCAGGAAGGGAGTAATCTCTTACACTCCCACAATCTCTGTGGTTTGTTAGTATGGGTTTTTGAAATTAATCCCAGTTCCAGGAAAAAAAAAAAATTTTTTTTTTGGACTGCTTTTGATTCTTCATTGCTGTGTGCGGGCTTTCTCAAGTTGTGGCGAGCAGGGGCTACTCTTCCTTGCGGTGCGCGGGCTTCTCATTGCAGTGGTTTCTCTTGTTGCGGAGCACGGGCTCTAGGCGTGTGGGCTTCAGTAGTTGTGGCACGTGGGCTCAGTATTTGTGGTGCACAGGCTTAGTTGCTCCGCTCTGGGATCTTCCCAGACCAGGGCTCAAATCCGTGTCCCGTGCATTGGCAGGCGGGTCCTTTTCCACTGTGCCACCGGAAGCCCCCAAGAAAAATTTTTACAGGATCTTTAACAGCACACACACACACAAGACATCTATGTATCTTCCTTTTCGTGGAAGTTGAGGCTATTTTTGCCCCAAAAGTGAAAAAACAAGAGGTATCAAAGGCCCTGACATCCTCCCTAAAACCATAGCTAAAGCTTTACCTCCACAACCTCCACTCCCGTCCACTGTATCTATAAGCACACAACTTCAGCAAGCATCCTCCTGAGCTTGACCTTTACCAGGAAAAGAAAGTGATTCAACAAGAGACCCACTTCTGGTTAATTTGGGCTATATGAGAACATCCAAACAAGGTATTCCTCCCTTTTCTCCAAATCATGAGATTTCCAGAGTCTGAACAACAGCCATCAAACATTAAGTTCACTAGTTAACAGTAATGAGGGGCAGAAAAAGCCCAAGTTTGCCCTTCTTCTCTTCCTCATCTTTTAGGACAAAGTACTAAACCTTGATAAACCTGAGATCAAGAGTGCAAAGCTAAAAGCAGCCCGAATTCATTTGACTATATAATGGGACTTCCACAAGAATTGCTCAGAAGTGGAATGGGCTGCCATATCATGAGTGAAGCAGGACGTTTAAAGGTGAAGAGCAGGTCTGAGCTTCATAGGTGGGCAGACGTGGCTTTCAGTTCTCAGGTCCTTCCGTCTAAGGTCACATATCAAATAACAACTTAAATCTCATGTTCTTCATTTCTAAAATGGGAACAGTTAGCACAACGACTCTGGGCCAGGCATTCTTCTAAGCTCCTTACACATGTAATCCTCGTGGAATCCTCAAAACACCCCTAAAAGATAGGTACTATTATATTCCTTTTACCAATGAGGAAACTGAGGCACAAAACGATTAAACAACTTGCCCAAGGTCAAATGGCAAACAAATAGGGAGCTGAGATTCTGTCAGACAATCTTGCTCCAGAATCTGTGCCTTTAATTGCTATACCATTGCTATAAGGCTATTAAAAGATTAAATGAAATAATGTACACAGCACATGAACCGACAGTCATTCAAAAAAAAATCATAGCTACCATCGCAGTTAATTATCACTGACATAAAAATAATAACAATATTTTTATTATGTATATTATACAGTCTATATAATTATATTATTGTTCTTAAGCTGAACGTGTTAGACACGTTCAAACAGAAGCTGGATGTCTCTACAGAATGATCTCTAGGGTTCTTTTCTATTCTATGACATTATTGTGTGGTAGGTATGTCTGGTTCTTTGAACTTTATGATATCTTAGATCTATATTCTTCCCTGGGCCAGGTCCCACAATCCCATTACCACCTGACAAAACTCCAGCCAAAGAAAATGTAGGTGGCTTTGAATATTCTGGAAACCACATCCTCAAGAAGGAGACTAAACTATTAAAAATGGAAGACTTGGGCCATTGTTTAAATTTTCAAGATGCAGCTTAAGCTGTCAATACAAGCATGTGCTGAATTCTTAAGTTCCAGCTCCATCTGGAGACTGCCCAACAGAAAGGATTTGAGTTCTCTATTTCTTTTCTGTTATTGTGTAAGGCAAGAGACAGACATCTCTATGAGCTGGTGCCTCTCCAAACAAGTCACCAGGGATAGGATCTATGAAACCCAGAGAGTAATGTCAGCAATGGTACAGTTTCTCCAACAAAACTGCCTCATTATAGATTCCCTTCTTGGCACGATTTGTGTTTTTAAAAATAGTAGCCCAATTTCACAAGCAAGTTGGAACCTACAGATCCTGACTTCTAAAATACTTCATTCCTTCTGTTGTTAGTAATGCTCAAAGTATGTCTCTTAAAATTACTTGTCAAGCTGTCCTTTAAACAGGGCCAATGACTTTCCTCCTGAGACAAAAGCATGAGAACCAGAAGCCTTGGAGAATGAGAGAATCATTATTTTACTGACATGTTTAGCAATGAACTTAGAGTGGTTCCCACTTTACCCATCAATGCCCCTCCCACTGGTGATTAGAATGCTTATGCTTCAAAAGATGTTAGAGCTGGACCATCTTTAAATTTAAAAGAATTTTCATATTATAAAGTTTTCCGCACAGTGACCACATGGTTCAATTATGAAAAATTACTTTTAAGAAGAAAATCAAAAGTTACATTACTAATTTATATCCTAGGCTTGGACAGACATTACTAATTTAAGCAATAAAATTATGGGTTTTTGTGCTTAAAATATAAATATCAAAATATATATGACTGTCACTTCTCAATGATTAAATTGTGAAACTATGCTTTCCTGCAATGCTTAAATATAGGCAACTGAACTATTCAGTAAAAGAATTAAATTAGTGTCCATAATTTTAAAGGTTTTTCAAGGAAAAATTCTAAAACATTTAATTTTCATTTTATTCCTATTATCCAGCTTCCAATGTCAGAAATCAATCATAAAGAAGTTTAAATTATTTTTCCATCACACATGCACGTGTGGGCAGACATGCACACATGACTGAAGTCCACTTATGGTGCAGGCGTGAGTCAGAACTGAGACTCAGGTGTGCTGGGGTCTGGTTCTGATGATGCTGCGAAGTCAGTCTTGACCCTTTGATCAACCCATTCGCCTCACTGTGACTCAACTTCTTCAACTGTAAAACTAAGGGACTGGATGATCTCACAGGTCCCTTCTAGTTCTATAACCTTTCTAGGAGGTTCTCATTCTTCCCTTCTCATCCTTCTCATTAATGAAAGAAATAAATTTCTACTAGAAAAGGATTCATTTTCACTTTCCACTAGCCATTATTTCTCTTTAACTGAAGAGTTAGTTCCTAAAAAAAAAAAAAAAAGGAGTATGACTAACCCAAGAGGCATATTCTTCTATTCTGTAACACCTGTTTCAGTGGCTTTGACAAGCTCATTTGGCAAGCAATCAACTCTTGCCTAATAAATAAAGAAAAAAAGGTAACCAGAGGCAGGCAATAGGAAACAAAACAAAGGAAGATAAAGAAGAGAAGGAAGGAGGACTAACAGAGAAAGTATGTTGCTAAGAAAGAAAGATGACTTGTGGATGAGTTACCATAGTTACTAGGCGAGGTCATCCTCACTCATTATGCCACACAAGCTTCTCAACACCATCGGAAGGTATGTATATCTATCTCCGTTTCATAGATTGGAAAACTGCAGCTCAGAGAGGTTAAAAACCTTGGAGAAAGCCCCACAGCATGTAGCTAGCTCAGGTCGGATCTCATCCACATCATGTCTGAAGTCAGAGCCCATCCTTTCCAGGGAAGGGAAGGGAAGTAATGCCTACAGAGTGGAACTACAGTACTTACTGCAGGTCATACATTATATTAAGACTCTTCACATCCATCATCTTTACAACAGTCATGTAGTAAGAAATTAAGTACTATTAACCTCATTTTCCAAATGAGAAAACGTGGGCCCAGAGAGGCTAATTTGCTCAAGATGATAACAACTGGGGGGCGCGGCAGAGCCAAGATTTAAACTCAGAGCCTCCCAACTCCAAAGCGAGTTTCATGCTCTGTTTCTTATGGAAAAGATCACAAAATTACAGCTTAGAAAGCTTCTGCCTACACAGGATAGGCATAAAAGTGTTGCCTCTGAGTCCAGCCTGCAGTTGTTTCTTCCTTCTGTTCCTCTGGAGAGGGCTGGGGCAGGAGATGCCACCAGTACTCAAGGCAAAAACTACACAAAGTGACTTCTGCACAGAACGCTATCAGGATTCTGCTCTCATCAAAGTCTTCTGGGCAACAGGCCCTTTAAGTAACAATGGTCTGATCAGCTCCTCAAGGAGCCCACATTTCAAGGAAATGTCTCAACCTGACACATTTCCAAGTAACAGGCATCCTTAATTACTGAGCCAGGAAAAAATAACTACAGCAACGTGGAAGAAATACACTGTCTCACTAGTAAGGCTGGAAACAAATTCTTACCTGATCTAAGGTAAAGAAGTTTCAGGAGGAATGGCTACATTATGGCTTAGTAACATTACTCTTTGGGTGAAACTATTAAACCCAGGGCTCTTTTTGCCAATGCAGGAATAGGAAGCAAAGTCTGTCCAGAGAGCTATAAAAATTTTGCATGCTGTACACAATGAATATTTCCACCCTTAGAAACATAGTTTTCACCTTTTGCTATGAATTTGGGGGCTTTTAAAATTTCTTTCTATCAATATGAGGGCATACTCTGAAGTCTCTGGTCTTTTAATTATAGAAGTAGAAAAGCATATTAATTTTAAGTGACTCTAAAAACCCAAAATAATTTTTTCCAGACATCAATAAGAGACGCAACAATAAGAGATGCTGTTCCAGGGAAGCAATATCTATAAAATGAAAACCTTCACTCAGAGGTTATAGAAAGAAGACGGATGGATGGATTCAAGTTTTTACTCAACATTTCAGAAATCATCAGTTTATCATCAGTTTAAAAGTTTATAACTGGGGAAAAACAAAGCCAGGAATGCCCAGACATGTTTAAATTCCACTATTTCCCAGTGGTATCCTAGTCATTTCTTCCCAAAGGAAAGAAGAAAATTGGAAAACCACCGTCTACAGAAGGAAATAACGACAAATGTTGCAGATGCTTTTGAGAATACCATGTACTCAGCCACCTAAGAAAGGGCAGAGGTGACCTCAAGCTAGGTAAGTGCGAAAAGCAGAGATGCAAGTACCTCCAGTGATATACTCTGCCCAACAGCAGCAGAAGAAACAACAGCCAGGACCATGGAGACCGGTCCAGAGACAGCGAGCCAACTGAGCTGGGCACCTCACTAGGGACTCGTTCTTGTTGACCCAGTGTTCCAGTGACTCAGATTCCTGCAGCCCCTTTCTGCTGGCCCTCTGTCAATCTGGGAATCCCCACAGCAGCAGAATTTGCCTTCTCTAAGAATAACCAAACCCAGCAATTGCCTCTAGCAGCCTCTGGTCCAGCTTTGGCCCCAAACCACATGACTCACCACAGACCTCTATCCCAAATGCTTCCCAGTGCCATCCCAGTTGGGTAAATGGGTTGCTGCCATTTGCCCCTTGGATGGCCCTGCCATGGGATTCCCTCTTGTCCCGTCTTGAGCATGGTGATCTGGCTAAAACACTGGAGCCCATACCACAAAGGGCAGCTAGGAAGTTCAGAAGCCATAGGTGGGGCTGACTCTCTACTCTTCAATGATTATGGGATCTGAAATCACAGAATGCACTGTATAGCACCGTATACTGAAACTTCCTACTGATTCCTGAAGGCACCATGAGGAATCATAAGAAAACTATATATTTTTGTGATATTTAATCATACAGTGTATACTAAATTAATTTTCATGGTTGTATAGTATTCCATTGTATAAATAACCCCCAAAATACTAGGCATTCTACTATTAATTGAAAAAAAGTTTTAAGGCAGTAATGAGCACACATGACTGTGTGTACACAAGTGTGCAAATGCGATGAACACATGCACAAATACATGTGCTTATTATTGATTAAATGCAAGTGGATTTCAAATGCTCCAGTGTAACAAAGGTCATAAATTTCTTGATTATGAACCTTCCTAGCCCATGTTGTTCCTTAATAATACTTTAGAACATTGCAACTTTTCCTTCTTTTGCACAGTGACTGGATGGTCTAGTGTGTTATCTGCTCTTCCTCGTATTCAGAGTGTCCAGAGCTGGAACACCGTAGGCTCACAATAGTGATGTGTTCAATGGAAGGAATGAAGGGAAAAGGGAGGGAGGGAAAACACTGATCAATACAAACTAGAGTCTTCCAAAATATCTCATGAAATAGAAAGGGCTTATACAGGACCTTAAGGAGGAAAAAAAAGCATGGAAGAAGGGTGAAAAGACAGTAGTTAAAGCAGCGTTTTAAAGGAATGGAAGCTGCCTTAAGTATTCTTAGCAGGGAAAGGGGTTTGGTGAGGGAGGAAGCTGGGAGACCTGGCAGCTAGAAGCAGTCTCTGGAGTCCTCACACCGCACCCCAGCTGTTCATACATTAACCTTTTATTGAGAGCCTGGCATCTCTATCTGCTACTTTCTTGGGCTAGAATGCCTGGAACTAAACCCCTGCCACTTAGCTGTGTGGGCTTAAGGGGAATGACACCCTCTCAGCTCCTCAGTTTCTTCTACTGCAAAGTGAGGATAATATAATACTCACCTCACAGAGTCACCATCACCATTAAATGAGTCAATATACATAAAATTCTTAGAATGGTATTGGCACACAACGCTCAATAACTGTTGTATGCTAGTAATATTTTTATTGTTATTATTAATATCGTCATTATCTTTGAAAACTGGCTAAGAGTGTCACTTCTCTCTGAAACTTTTTTTTTTTTTGCGTTACGCGGGCCTCTCACTGTTGTGGCCTCTCCCGTTGCGGAGCACAGGCTCCGGAGGCGCAGGCTCAGCGGCCATGGCTTACAGGCCCAGCCGCTCCGCGGCATGTGGGATCTTCCTGGACCGGGGCACGAACCCGCGTCCCCTGCCTTGGCAGGTGGACTCTCAACCACTGCGCCACCAGGGAGGCCCTCTCTGAAACTTTTTAACTCCTGCTGCCTTGTGACACTGCCCCCTTCCCATGTGTCCCACTTTACTGATCACAGCACTTACATCCCACTTTAATGCACTTCATTTCATACTTGACTTCAGTTGTTTAAGGGCAAGGGCTATACTTTACCTGTATTTGAATCCCCAGTGCTATCATTTAAGGAATCAATGGTATCACCAAGGCCATTCTTTTGAAGTTTATGTGTCATTTGGGAGAGAGGGAGAAGAGGATGGTTGAATTGAAGGAAAAAGGAAGTTCCTAGATAAAATTACACATATTTGTTCCCTTTGGGCCTAGACCCAGTAAGGATTTGTGTGTATGTGTGTGAAGAAATAGGCTTCTAGGGAAGAATAGTGAGTAATTTAACAGCAAAGGCTTCTGCAGCACAGGAGGCCTAATTTACCTTATAACCTCCATCAGGTATTGATGCTCCTATGAGAAGCAGATGTCATCTCACCTAAACACCTTGAGCTCCTCAGGAGGTAGTGAATTTCCCATGATAGTGGGTGGATTAAAGAGGCCACAAATTCTCTGATTCTCCTCCCTTCAAGAGATGGGGGTTTATGTTCCCTCTACTTGGATCTGGGAGGCTCTGAGACTGCTTTGGTCAATGGGATACATCAGAAGCAATATTGTGCCAGTTTCTGGGCCCAAGACTTAATAGACTGTCTATTAAGTACCCTGGAAGAAGCCAACTACCAGGTGAGAAACCTAGCTATCATGAGACTCCCAGGCTGTGAGAATGCCCTAGCTAGCCATTTGGAGGCCACACAGAGAGCTGCCCCAGTTTTCCCAGCCCAGGGATCGGATGTGTAATGAGAAGGAGCCTTTGGGTATCTCCAGCCTTGGCCTCATTCGGACGCCAAGTACATGCAGGCCCGCAACCAAGAACCACCCAGCGGAGCCTACCAAGCTCAGGACCATGAAAAATAATGATAAACTGTTGTTTTAAACCACTACATTTTGAAGTGGTTCATTATACAGCAATAAATAACCAGAACACTCATCCCTGGAAGTGTTCAACCAAAATTTATCTGGTCACAGGCATTACAGTGAGATTTAAACACAAGATTAAGGCAGGGACTACACCACCTGTGAGTTCCAGTACAGAGGTGTCCAACACTACTCTCAACATTCCTCGATTTTACGTATCAGTGCCCAGCAGTAAGTGGCAGATCTGGGTCTAGAGATCAGACTCCCTGACTCCCATGGAAGTTGTAAATAGGGTGTTCCATCTCTAGCTTAATTTAGCTATTGAGCCCTACTTTCACAAATGAGAACACTCTGAAGCATAATACATTGATAGAGTACCACTATATGCATGCCTTTATATACCCCACATGCTGAAAATAAAATACATTCTTCCAAAAGTTAAAATTTAAAATTTTTAATTGGAATTTTTTTACAATGTTGTGTTTCTGCTGTATAACAAAGTGAATCAGCTATACGTACACATATATCCCCATATCCCCTCCCTCTTGTGTCTCCCTCCCACCCTCCCTAACCCACCCTCCCTATCCCACCCCTCTAGGTGGTCACAGAGCACCAAGCTGATCTCCCTGTGCTATGTGGCTGCTTCCCACAACATTGTAAAGCAATTACACTCCAATAAAGATGTTAAAAAAAAAAAGGAAGGAAGAAAGAAAATTATTATTTGCAGAAAATGATTGCCCAAATAAAAATAATCCAAAGTGAAAAAAAGTTGTTTTAATTGGAATTTTTAAAATAAGCTTCCTCTCCAATGTTACAAAACTCATTTTGAGAATGCCCACCCAAGGCTTATGTTCAGAATCAGTGAGTTATAACATAAGCAGAGAGCAATGATTATTTATTTACATAAAAGAACATGTGAAAGGGAGAAAATTCAGAAATATAAATATATGTACACTATATATTGCTGAAGGACAGGCATGTGGCTCAAGTAAAAATTTTTCTGACTTAAATTAATCATGCAATGTGGTATCCTAGACTAGACCCTGGATTACGTAAAGAACACTGGTAGAAACAATGGTGAATTCCAAATATAGTCTGAAAATTAGTTAAGAGTATTGTAGCAACATTAATTTCTTAGTTTTGACAACTGCACTATGAATATGTAAAATGTTAACACTGGGGATGGTACATGAAAGGCACACTATTATTTAAAATTTTCGGTATATATACAATTATCCAAAATAAATACTTTTAAAAAGTACAAAAAAAATCTTATTCTGTATGGGTCATACAAGACTAAACAGTAGATGTTTTCATATCCCACCAGTAATCATTTAACTTCATTCTTCTCTCTTTTTTCCTGTAATCTATGTCAGTCAAGACTTAGAAAACCCTTCCTCAATGCAATTATTTCATTCAGCCTTATTTGTCACCTTCTGAAACTCTTTCCAAAGTTTTCTTTGTCTTGACAACATACAACTTTTCAGACAATTGAGAACCAACAACATAGACCAGACTAGTTCCAATTTCCATAAAACTTTCTACATTATTTCTTCTCATTTCAATCTAGAGGATCAAAATGATATTTTTATACCACTGGCAGGAAGCCATTATAATGTTATATTTTATAATTTTATTACCCCTAGAACAAATTACAAATATTAATAAACAATGAACGGTAGTAATTTACCACCTCATGTTTTAAAAGCACAACTTTAAAAAAAGACTCTCTATTCCAAATGGTGGGTTGATCTCTTTCATGTCTTCTGACATCCATGATTAAAATGATAGGAAGGGAATGAAAATGGCGCATACATAATCAACAACAACAACAACAAAATAACTGGATTAGGGGAGGAGGATCTATACGTGGAAGTTTTCAACAAAAATTTCTAGAAGACAGATTTAAGACAGCTACTCGGAAGCAAGCAAAGGAAACCACAGCCTGGAGTACTCCAAAGAAGATGGCTGTGGGGTACACAGGAATTAATCAGCTTCACAGATGCTCATTCTGAGGATTTAGCCAAGGCAGGTGCAGCAGAGAGGGGCATAGATGTGGGGCAGTGCTTGAAGCCCTGTATATAGAACAACCTTCCAACCTTCTAAGTAGACTGCCCAGAAAATGATCAAAACTTGGTATCTCCCTCCAGAAAAAAAACTGAAGTACTGTACCCTCTAAGAAGAAGTTGTAGTACTTTGGGAATCAAATGTCAATAGATCCTGCCCATTCCTTAAGGGTGGGCTAAGCTTAGTGACTTCTTTCCAAAGAGTACACTATGGAAATGAGGACTAACTTTACAGCAGGGATACTGGCAGACACTACTTCAGCCAGGGGATAAAGGTTAACATCAACAGTGGTGTAAACTCTTGTATGACAGGATGAGTGTGCACTTTCCCTCTGTGGTCTTCCTCCCTGAACCCATAACCATAGTCTAATGATGAGTAAAACATCAGAACCCTAATTGAGGCACATTCTACAAAATACCTGACAAATACACTACTCATAACTGTCAAGGCCATCAAAACCAAGAAAAATCTGAGAAACCATCACAGCCAAGAGGAGATTAAGGAGACATAAAAGCTAAATGTAACATGACATTTTGAAAGAGTCATGGACCACAATGTTCACTGCAGCACTATTGACAACAGCCAGGACATGGAAGCAACCTAAGTGTCCATCAACAGATGAATGGATAAAGAAGATGTGGCACATGTATACAATGGAATACTACTTAGCCATAAAAAGAAATGAAATTGAGTTATCTGCAGTGAGGTGGATGGACCTAGAGTCTGTCATACAGAGTTAAGTAAGTCAGAAAGAGAAAAACAAATACCGTATGCTAACACATTTGTATGGAATCTAAAAAAAAAAAAAAGGTTCTGATGAACCTAGGGGCAGGACAGGAATAAAGACACAGACATAGAAATTGGACTTGAGGACACGGGGAGGGGGAAGGGTAAGCTGGGAGGAAGTGAGAGAGTGGCATGGACATATATACACTACCAAATGTAAAATAGATAGCTAGTGGGAAGTAGCTGCATCGCATGGGGAGATCAGCTCGGTGCTTTGTGTCCACCTAGACGGGTGGGATAGTGAGGGTGGGAGGGAGGCACAAGAGGGAGGGGATATGGGGATATATGTATACATATAGCTGATTCACTTTGCTATACAGCAGAAACTAACACAACATTGTAAAGCAAATAACATCTATTAAAGACGTTAAAAAATAAAATAAAATAAAATAAATGTAATATGACATTTTGAATGGGATCCAGGGAAAGAAAAATGACATTAGATAAAAACCTAAGGAGTTCTGAAAAAAGCATGGACTTTAGTTACTAAAATGTATCAATATCAGTTCATTAATTATAACAAATATACCACACTAATGTTAACAGTAGGGGAAACAGTCAGTGGGATACACGGGAACTCTCTGAACTATCTTTGCAATTTTTCTGTATTCTAAAATAAAATTTATTTTTGAAAGATTCAACAGACCTCATTCTTGTACACATAGCTGCCAACTAACTTTTTACTGTGCCAATCCCAAATATGTGGGACAACCAAGGAGAACTAAACATTTGAGGAAAAACTGCAAAATAAAAGTGAGAGAAAAATATAAACCAACATTAACAAAATGACCTCCCAGAAGAAGCAGAAGAAAATTAAGAGAACTGTAAAAAAAAATTTAAGTAGTATTCTCATAGAAATTCAAGAATATACTGCACTCATGACATACAAGCAAGGTTCTTTGAAAAAGGAACAATCAGAAAATGTGAAAGTACTTTGAAATTTAAAATATGATTATAACTGCTGTAATTTTACAAGAAACCAATAGGTTTGAAAAAAAAGTCATAGAAATATTACAGAATGTAGACCAAAAGGAGGAAGTGATTTTAAAAATATGAAAGAGAAAGAATTGGGTGGGGGGCGAGGTGTGATGAGACTGACACTGTCCTGTCTTTTTTTGTTTTAATTTTGGTAAAATAACACATAACAAAAATTTTACCATTTTAACCATTTTTAAGTATACAGACCTGTGGCATTAACTCTACTCACATCGTTAAGCAACCATCGCCACCATCCATCTCCAGAATTCTTTTCATCTTGCAAAACTGAAACTCTGTACCCACTCAATGATAATTCTCCATTCTCGCCTCCTCCCTGGTAACCACCATTCTACCTTCTATCTCTACGAATCTGACTACCCTAGGTACCTCATATAAATGGAATCATACAGTATTTGTCCTTTTGTGACTGGCTTATTTCACTTAGCAAAATGTCCTTAAGTTTCATCCATGCTATAGCATATGTTAGAATTTCCTTCCTTTTTAAGGCTGAATAATATTCCATTGTTATGATATAGCTGGATGGATGGATAGATAGATGTACCATGTTAAGCATGTCATATGATATATATATATCACACATCATATATGTTTATTCATCCATCAAGGAATACATGGGTTGTTTCCACCTTTTGGTTAACGTGGACCCTATATCTCAACTGGGATATTGGTTACATTACTGAATACATTTGTCAAACCTTATGGAACTGTACAGTAAAAGAAGTGACTTTTACTGCACGTAACTTAAACTCCAAAAAAAAAAAAACTTTAAATATGAAAGAAAAAACAAGAAAAACTGAGAATTAATTGAAAAGCTCCAACAAACTAGAAAGAGTTTTATTTCCAGAATAAAGAACAAAGACTATCAAGGGAAACATTTTCAAAGAAACAACGGCATAAGGTGCCCAGAGGTAAAGTTTCTAAGTCCTCAGACTGACAAGGCCCACAAATACTCAGTAAAATGGAAAACAAAACCACTCTTGTCCAACACTGTGAAACTTCAGAATAGCAATAAGACATACAAAGAAAAGAGAATCAGAATGGCAGAAGACACCTCATGAGCCACAACAGAAACAAATAGACAACAGAGCAATGCCTTCAAAATTTCAAAGAAAAAGATTTTCGGCCCAGAGTCTTTCAATTAGCCAAACTATCAGTTTAATCAGAGATGATAAGTAAAGCAAATAAACAGAAGAAACACAAGGACCCAGGACATTTACTTCTTAAACATCCTTTTGTAGGAAGTTATTTACTGATGTGCTCCAGCAAAATGCAGAAGTAAACCATGCAAGAGGAAGCTCCAGATCAAGGAAAGAGTGGATCCAACCAGAAGAGAAACGAAGGCTCAACAATTAAGACCTAAAAAAATATCTAAAGAAGACAGCTGTGTAGCAGACCTATAAAATCAATTAGTCTAACTGAAACAGGAGGATGGAGGGAGGTAGGAAAAATAAAGATTTGAGAAATTTAGCATATCAATCTGTGGAGAAAAAGAACAGCAAAGTGATCAAGAGCATGGCCTCTATATCCCAGTGGCTTATGTTCAAATCCCAGATCCACCACTTTACATTTGTATCGCCTTGAACAATGTACATAGCTTATCTCTATTATTGTCTCCTGATCTGTGATAATTCCCATATCATAGGCTGTCGTGAGGATTAAATTAGTCAAAGCAATATAAAGCATAGAAATTACTTGGCACTTTAAGTCCTTAATAAAGGTTGGCCATGCTGATGGTAGAAAAAGCATGCCATATAGTGCATTTAAAAATCACAAACTACAGGAACAAGGAAAAAACCTAAACAAGAAAGGAAATGTAATCATAGTTCTTGGTTTTATAGAAAAATACTTACATATTGATGATAATATAAACACTGATTATTGATTTAACTACAAATAAAACCACATAGGTAGGATGGAGGAAGATAAAAACCACATAGGTAGGACAGGGGAAGGGAGTATTGAAAAATCATTTAAAAAGGTAAATCCTCAGCTATCAGAGCAGAATGTCAATATATTAGGTATCAATTGTTTATGTAAGAAGTACCTCTATAAGCTTATTATTTAGTGATTTGGAGGTCACTGGCAGAAGAAACAGCTGAAAGAATTTCAAGTGGTTGCTTCTATAACAACCAAAAGCATTGTGGGGATTTGATGAGTTTTTTTTTTTGAGGGAGGGGAGACAATTTGGGAAACTTTAATATGGACTGGTTATTAGATGATATTATAGCATTATAATTTTGTATGTGATCTGATATTGTGATTATGGAGAAAAATGTTTTTTATTGTTAGGAGATACATGTAAAAGTATTTAGAGGTGAAATACCACAATATTTGCAAGTTATTTTCAAGATAAACTTAAAGATTCAAGAAAAACATATACAGCATATATATGTGCATGCACACACGTTTTTTATATACATAATACAGAGAAGGGGAGAGAGAGAGAGAGCAAATGTAACAAAACATTAATTAGATATTAACTGCTAAATATATGTGAAGGGAATAGGTGTTTCTTATACTATTCTTTCAATTTTTCTATATGTTTAAAATTTAATCAAAACTGGAAAATATTGCTTTTTATTATATGTAAGCTCTTCTGTACTATAATTTTTTAGCCACACACATGATTTACTTTGGAAAAATAAACAGAATAATTTAAAGAAAAAAGATCTATTATTCCCCCAAAAGTCTCATGCTAGCTAAGAAACATATTATTTATCATTCATTTCTATTTTTTTAAAATTCACATAATAGCTTAAGTTTCAATTTTTGCATTTTCTTCATGTTGTTTTATCAGCAAGTTATCCTCTAACTAGCCTATGTTTTCTGTTAATTAAAATAGATGGCACTAGGGCTTCCCTGGTGGCACAGTGGTTGAGAGTCCGCCTGCCAACGCAGGGGATGTGGGTTCGAGCCCTGGTCTGGGAAGATCCCACATGCCACGGAGTGGCTGGGCCTGCGCTCTGGAGCCTGCGCGCTGCAACTGCTGAGGTCCGCGGGCCTAGAGCCCGTGCTCCTCAACACCCCCGCTCGCTGCAATTGGAGAGGGCCCGCACACAGCAAGGAAGACCCAATGCAGCCAAAAATAAATAAATAAAATAAATAAATATCTCTAAAAATATATGGCACTAAAACTGCTGTCTAAACCATTTAAGAATTCATAAGAAGGACTAAAAAGAATGCTTGTTTGAATACACAGTATCGGACCCCAGGCTTTGTCTTCAGTAAGTCCACTGTGCAGCAATCCTATACATTTTGATAGAAGAAAATCCTCTATCGGCATTTGATAAACATTAAATTAAGAGGAAATGTTAACCTAAATTACTTGAATCTGCTGAGGGGTAAGTGTGCTGATGAAACAAATGTGTTTAACTTTTCTACCCACCAGTATGCAAAAAACATATAAATCATGTCTTAAACTTTTTTCTTACAGAAATCATTGCTATTTCTACCAATAATCATAAAATATCAAGTGCTGAGCTTACATTATTAAATATGACATCTTTTTCTTAATTTTTCATGCAATTACATTTTGGAGGCATGTTGCTATTGTTACCCTCTTTTTATACATGAGGAAATAAACAGCTAAACAGTATGGAAACTTCAACAACACAAATCTACCCACAGCTCTCCTCTCAAGAAAAGCCTTTGGTCTGGCCTCAAAACAATCTCTACATTAAACTCTACCGCTATACCCAAGTACTCTTATGGAGATTCATCATCTGTTACCAGTCTCCTCTACTATTTAGAATATAATTAGACCACAAAGGCTAGACATTAGATGTTACTTAATCCAACATTCTCATTCGTAGGTGAAGACCCTGAGGCCCAGAGCTACTTAACGATAGAAGCAGGACCGAAACACAGGTCTTATCACCAGTGTTCCCTCTAAATGTTACCTGGTTCCCAGACCCCTTTATTTTCCAAATGGAGACTGGAATAAATGTGTAAAAACAGAAGTGGAAAATAATGCTGGAAATACACGAATGTGTTCAAAAATGAAACTCACTGTCTCCATGGGATGGAATTAAAGGTGATTTTTCGCTTAGGTGATTTTACAATAAAAAGAGAGAAGATGGTTCCTGCTCTCCACAGTTTTGTTGTTGCTATATAAAAAGTAATTTAAGAAATTGCATCCGTGGTGAAACTGTTCAAAAATGTTTGAATTTGTGTTCAATAAAAGAAACCATTTGGCCAAACCCCACAGGATTATTTATAAGCCAACTGAGGGTATAGAATCAGTCTTTAAAGAAGAACGGCTCTACCAAAACTGAGTCAGTCTGAACTCTTTTGTAGCCAATATGTCCGCACAGCAATGATGGCAATAAAGAAAGTGGGATTACCGTTTAAATTACCATCTAAAGAGTAAACTCCAAAATCAACTCAAGATAGATAAGACACATATAAAGTCACCTAAGGAACCAAAATGGTTCCTAAATCTAAAAACAGTTGACAGTGACTTGATTTGAGACACTAAGGTATCTAAAGAAAGGGTACATGGATGGTGCTTAAGGCAGGATAGAAGCGGGAAGGGAGAAGTGGGAAGGGGAAGTGGGGCTGGGAGGCAGCGTTAGAAGTGTCCACACAAGCCTTGTCCAGGGAGAAAGCGGATTTGACTTGAGAGAAGTGCTGGCCTGAGAAAGTAAGAAACCCTATTATCTTTTTATATAACTTCTGTCAATTTTAATTTAGCATAATCCAACTGTTTCAATCTAGGAGGCTTTGCTATTGTTCCCAGATTTTGCTGATTCCCCCTCAGATAACATACTATGTGCCCTAAAGTTATAAATTTATTCTAACACTGATGTCACAACCCTATGGTAAATCAATGTTTTCCAAACTATGGCCATCAGTTAATGAGAAAAGTTTCATCAGCCCTGTGCTTTCCCCGGCACAAGGCATTTCCTTTTCTACCACACACTTGCAACACAATATAGGTCAATCATAGAAGATGGATGAGAGCAAATAAGAAAACCAAGAACTAAGTGCCTTCAGGCTCAGTAATACAATGTTACAGAGCAACTGTCTAAGAAGAGATGGCATGACCTCTATGTCAGCCCATGTGTTACATATGTGTTAAGTTTACCTAGTACCTGTTCTCTGCAGTGCTTAAGGCACAATAACTAGAACGTCAAATGGTTATGAATCTGAAAGAACTCTCCTAAGGAAGGAAGGCAGGATGGATGGAAGGAACGAAGGAAAGAAGAATAGGGGATGAGGAAGAGAAAGGTCTTTCTTAGAGCAAAATGCTAGATAATAAATGTAGACAGAAGATGGAAACAGGAAGCACCACCATGTGGCAAAAGTCATTGAGGTGGGCTGAGTTAGGCAGGAATTGCCAGTGGATGTTAGTGGGTATAGATTTGATGAGGAACAAGATGCAAAATTTGGAGACACTGTCTCACAAAATACTAATCAATTACAAAGAGGAAAACAGTAAATTTAATATGAATAAACCAACATGACCAGGTGGTTACAGTTAACATCTTGTGACTCCGACTCCAACGTTGTGCCCTGGGAGGAACACAGCATCATTTTGTGGGCTTCCACCCAGAATGCAGTAACTGAACCTAGTCAGGAGGATATATCAGAAAGATCCTACCTCCCACGTGATTAAAGGTGTGTACTCTTAAACACTATCAAGAACAGAAAAGATAAAGACTGAGAAATTTTTCCAGATTGAAGGAATCTAAAGAGACATGAGAATTAAACACAATACCTACTCCTGGACAAGATCTTGGACCAGACAGGAAAAAGAGCCACTTTTGAGTTTATACTGCTAACACTGTGAACTGAATGGTAGTGTTGTACCAAAGCTTGCTTCTTCATTTGGAGGGTTGTTTACTGATTATGTAGAAGAACATCCCTGTCTGGAGGAAGCACACCCCGAAGTAGGTAGAGGACATGGGACATCACGTCAGCAGCCTGCTCTCCTAAGGTTAAGAAAAAGACTGATGATCACACACACATATGCACATACACACACACACACACACCACACACATACTCAGAGTGCACACACAATGGAGCAAATACAGTAAAACATTAACAGAGGAGAAATCTGGGGGTAGAGTTCTTTGTTCCATTTGGCAACTTTTCTATAAATTTGAAATCATTTCAAAATTAATTATTTAAAAATTAAGCCGTTGGAGAAAATATATATTATTATAACCTAGGTCATATATTTAATTGAAGAGAAGGATGTCAATAATGAAAATGAGCCTAAGTTTTCAGCCACTAAAACTTTCCAATAGGGAACGTTAGCATTCTAATTGGCTCAACTCGACTTTAAATGGAACAATGCTTTATCCCTTGTGAAAGTGACTACTTTTTTGGCCTACAAATCAGATCTTTTTTGAGGAGTCTGAACTAAGACAGAAGAGTCAGCTGGTTAATAGCATCAGAAGCAGCAAAAGTGGGAGCAGATGACCCTGGAGTCCTATAAAGTCTATTCCATGGATCCAGCAAGTCTGCCTCATTGACTGGATTCAGAGCCTTTCAAAGGCAGCAACTGGACCTTGGGCTCCTGCTGTATCCCTCCGTGCCTGGAACAGGTGCTCCCTGCCTCTTATACTGTGATGTGTACCACTCAGTCATGAGGTACTCTGTAAATAATGTGAGGTACTCCATAAATAACAGCCAGTTGCCAAAGGGACCTATTCTTTATAGAGAGGCCTTACTACACATTCAAAGAGATATACAAAAACATTCATTCATCAACAAGTAAATGGATAAATGAAACACTACAGTCAGAGAACAGAGTTCTTCTTACCTTATAGCAGTGAAATAACTTAGATCCATATCAAAGGATGCCTCAGAAAAGCAGGTTATACAATAATGACTCTATCACTTATGTAAATATTCTTTGGACCCAAACTCAAGACTAGAATTTACACGATCAGCTCTCCCAGTCTCCAGCTTGCCAACTGCACATCTTGGCACTTCACAGCCTCCACAATCATGTGAGCCAATTCCTTATAATAAATCCTCATAATAAATATAAATATGTAAAGAGATTGGAACAAAACCTATTGGTTCTACTTCTTTGGAGATAACTATAATAACAGGTAAATGTTTTAAATTTATTTATTTATTTATTTTTGGCTGCATTGAGTCTTTCTTGCTGCACGCGGGCTTTCTCTAGTTGGGGCGAGCGGGGGCTACTCTTTGTTGCAATGTGCGGGTTTCTCATTGCGGTGGCTTCTCTTGGTGCGGAGCATGGGCTCCAGGCACGAGGGCTTCATTAGTTGTGGCACGCGGGCTCAGCAGTTGTGGCTCACGGGCTCTAGAGCGCAGGCTCAGTAGTTGTGGTGCACAGGCTTAGTTGCTCCGCGGCATGTGGGATCTTCCCGGACCAGGGCTCAAACCCATGTCTCCTGCATTGGCAGGCGGATTCTTAACCACTGTGCCACCAGGGAAGCCCTAGGTAAATGTTTTAAATGCTAATAAAATAATAGTTTTTAGTTCATGAATACATACCTAAATATGCAAAACTATAAGAAACAGACTTGAAGGAGAGGCACTAAATTATGATGTTGATTGACGGGAGGGTGGGAGACGGGAATGAGATAAAGGACAAAGTGAAATTTATCTGGATGTTCTATTTCCTTTATGAAAAAAGATCACCAACCTAAAGCAGCAAAATGGGGATTTTTTTATTCTTGGTGGTGGCTGTAAGATGCTTGTTATATAATTACATTGACACAGAAGGGGTTACTCATGATAACAACCCACTGAATCATTTACAGGCCATATAATGTAACACAAAATATTGGCATATACCTAGGGTCTAAAATTAGTCCTGACTGTATGGTTGGAAAGCTAGCAGAAAACTCAAACTGAGTAGAATTTAGTTCCTGCAGTGTTTGATGTGAGACTTTTAAATGAATGTACTTGTCTTAAATGCTTTAAAACTTTGCAAAATGTTAATTTCTTTAAGTAACTCATAAAATTAAAATGAAGAATTCTTAATCCACAGCTTTTCTCTGAAACTCTAATAATTGGATAAGTGCTTAATTGGCATGCTTCAGTTTCCATGATAGTGAGCTAATTTTTTTTTTAAAAAGGTACAGCAAATATAAAGATAGTCCTGTAGATTTCAGCTTTAAAAATGCTAATTTAGATACTCTAGTGAATGAGGCATATTGGCACCTACTTAATTTTATCACTTATATAAATTACCAAAATATACTCACCAAAAAGTATAGAATCAACCTATCCAAAAGCACTTGTACAAGCGCTATGTGGCCACCCCAGCTTACCCTTTTTTGGAGAGAGGAGGGTTTAACTATATAAATGATCATCGCTCATTACTGTCCTATTACTACAGGAGACCTAGAGCTCTCTAATAAATGACCCTTGACCTAGTCTCTTATTACCTAATTGGAGAGATGAAAACATAAAACAAAAATAATTTCGTGCTAAATGACAACAGTGACTACAAGGGCAACCAGTAAGTGAGTGAGGAAAAGCTCACAGTGGAAATGCGGATGAGATGGAGCTGGCGGAGAAAAGAGTGAGGGATTTCCACACAGAAGGAAGCACATGAGCTGTACAGAGGCAGCAAGGAACAGAACTGGTAGGAGACAAGAGTTAAGTCCAAGTGTACACATGAGCAAGTCTATGGGATGCCACAGTATTATAGTTGGACAGGTGGAATTACAGAAATTTGGACTGAATGCTAAGCATTTGGGAAGTCTTACTGATTTTTAAGATGGGGTTTGACCTGATGATAGTACAATTTAGGAAAGATTAATATGATATAATCTTCTGAGGGCTCTCTACATCACTGCAAGTAAAATCGAAGTCCTTACAGTGGCCTACAAGGCTGAATATCATTTGGACAACTGTTCACTCTCTGACCTCATTTTCTGCTTCTGCCATCTTCCCTCACTTTCAGTTACAATGGCCTCCTTACCCAGCCTAACACGTGGCAGCCAAGCTCCACCTTCGGGGCCCTTGCACGTGGACTCACCTCGAACCAAAATATTCTCCCCCAGACATCACTCCCTCACCTCCTTGGTCTTCCTTCAACTTACCATCTTGGGCATGTAAAATGGTGCAGCCATCGTGGAGGATAATATAGCAGTTGCTCAAGAAATTAAAAATAAAATTACCGTATGATCCAGCAATCCCGCTTCTAGGGACATACCACAAAAGAACTGAAAACACAGTCTGGAACAGATATTTGTACACACATGCTCAGAGAAGCATTATTCACAGGAGCCAAAAGGTGGAACCAAGCCAAATGTCCATCAACAGATGAATGAATAAACAAAATGTGGATACACACACAGTGGAGTATTACTTAGCCTTAAAAAATACTGAAATTCTGGCACATGCTATAGCATGAATAAATCTTGAAGACATTATGCTTAGTGAAATAAGGCAGACGTCAAAGGACCAGTATTGTATGATTCCACTTATACGAGGTTCCTAAAATAGTCAATTCTATACAGAAGAGAGAAGAAGGGTGGCTTCCAGGTACTGGGGGGAGGGGTGAATGGAGAGTTATCATTTAATGGTAGTTTTAGCTTGAAATGGCAGCAAAGTGCTGAAGATGGAGAGTGATGATAGTTGTACAACTATGTGAATATACCTAACTCCACTGAATTGTCCACTCAAAAATGGTTAAAATGGTAAAAATTTTATGTTAAACATACTTTGTGTCAATAAAAAAATGTTTTTAAGTCACCTTCTCTGTAAACCCTTCCTGACCACCTCATTTCTAACCGCAAACCTCTTCTCCATCTGGCACTCTTATCCCCACCGCTCTCTCCTGCCTTTTTTTCTCTCCTCTCAGCACCGACACCACCAAGCATACAAAGTTTCTGTGCTTATTGGGTTCACAGTCTGCTCCTTACTCCAGAATGTAAGCTCGTGAGGGCAGGACTACTGCTTATTTTATATCGCCGGTGCCTACAACAGTGCCTGGCATTCAATAAGCAGTCAGGGGCCTCCCTGGTTGCACAGTAGTTGAGAGTCCGCCTGCCGATGCAGGGGACGCGGGTTTGTGTCCCGGTCCTGGAAGATCCCACATGCCGCGGAGCGGCTGGGCCCGTGAGCCATGGCCGCTGAGCCTGCACGTCCAGAGCCTGTGCTCCGCAACGGGAGAGGCCACAACAGTGAGAGGCCCGGGTACCGCAAAAAAAAAAAAAAAAAAAAAAGCAGTAAGTAAAGATTTGTTGAATGAATTATCACTGTTACACCGAAAGGACTAGAGTGGAGGGAGGCTGGAAGCAGAATTAGCCACACAGGCTGTGGCTGGGCTCCAAGAAGAAGACAGTAAGGCTGGGGCTGTCAGGTGTCTGTTTTGAGAGAAGAAAGTACAAACCTGAAAGATGCTCCCCAAGAAAGGATCTATAAGATTTGGAAACAGATTGGAAAAGAAAAGGAGCAGAAAAATGTGTTAGGACGGGCTCTGTTTTAAGACAAGAAGAATGGAAGCACCAACAAGAGAACTGGGGACAGAAGCTGGTTTTAATACGACATAGAGCAACACAGAGCTGCCATGCCAGAGCCGGAGCTGGGGAGCTGCGACCCCTGCCCAAGGATGGATTAAACTAAAGGTGCAGTGAATACACCAAGAGACCACTTATAAAAAAGAAGAGGAAAGGCTGGAGGACGTGGCTTTGGTGGACACACACAGGAAAAAAAAAAGAAGAAAGATGGCATTCGGATGACATAAAAAGCTCCAGAATCATGGAAGCCAGAAGGGGAGTTCTGAGAAGTGGAGGGGCATTAGAAAGGGAAAGAGGCCACTCCGTTCGACAAGCAGGTTATTGGCAACTTTAGAAAATGGTTTCAAACACTGGCAAATCTTTTAGCCATATGACTGTTTTCAGAACTGTGATGTTTATAAAACTGAACCCTGTAAATAAAATTTTAATGTTTTAATTTTGAGGTTTCCTCCGCCTGGGAAGGAATGGAGATGTGTAGACTCCACTAGAAGATCAGCCCACTGGGAAGTGCTCAGGTGCAGCCTGGGATGGGAAGTGTGCCGGTGGCAGAGGTGAGGCACCAGAAGCCTTCCATTAAGATCAGGTGCAGTTTTCCATCGTTATTCTTAAGGGCCTCCCTAACTGATCTTCCCCACTTACCCAAGCATCCTTAGATCCTGATGACTTCAAAGCCACAAGGATCCCCAAGACCCTACACAGTCTGCCCTGACGCCACGTACACCTCCTGCTCGCCAGGTGGCTCACCCATCCCCACCCTTGTCATGGATCAGGTCATTCAGGTACTGCCTGGGGTCACTGTACTTGATTTTGGCTCCCCTCAGCCTTCAGGTCTCTGCTCAAAGATCACCTTGTTAGAGAGTTCTTCCCTGACCACCTACATAAAAGCTCACCTGCAGGACCCCCATCCCTCTGTACTTACGTCTTTCTTCCTTTATTTTATTTCTTTCCCTCTTTCCTTCATTCTTTCTTTCTTTACGTCCTTCCTTAGTTATTTATTTTTATGGTACTTACCCGCACCTGACATGTTTTACTTGTTCACGGTGTACTGCCTTAGGGCACATAAAAGGTATTTGCTAATTGCTCAATCCAAGTTAATGACTTCTACTATGACTAGACAAAACTGTCTAACACAACTCATTCACCATCTTCATACTTAGAATATCCTATCTACCATACTTTTCTCTAAAAATGTATTCTAACTGCCTCAATTCAGAGTAAGCCTTCTGAGGCTACCCATGCACCTTTCAGACTGTGATTCACAGTGGTTTACTTACACTTCAGACACGATTATGAAACATCCACGTCCGATTTCTTTAACTACACTGGGTTAGAAACAGCTGATTGGATAGAAGACCTTTAGAAGCAGGTGTTTTGATGGCATGAATTAATATCTCTCAGCCTGAGAGGCGATAAGAAAACCACAAGTAGCAGGAGTAAGATCAAAACACACACATGCACACAAACTTGTACGTTTGAAGATTCTTAGAGTAGGAAAAGCCTGGTAGTGTAAAAACCTCACTATTTAAAGCATATTAATCAATGTTGATAATGATGGTCAGAAAATGGTTAGGCTGGGTCCAAACTCCACTTAGTAACCATGAAGCTGAAAATAAAGTTTTCTTTTAAGAAATTAAATGGAAACCTCAAACTAATCTAGAAAACTCCTACATGCAATATATGTTTTCTGATCATGCTGGATTCCTCTAAAATTTAGGGCTGTTACTAGAAACAAATAATGTAAGAAATATAACTAAGTACTATACAAATAACAATATCTTATATGCAGTACTTTCAAGTTCACAAAAAAAATTTCTTTTAATTTCATGAGACAGGTAAACCTGAAAGCGGAAAGGCAGATTGCATTTTTGAACTCTAACCAGCCTTTCTGACCCCTGTTGAGTTAATAAGCACTTGAACATTAAAAACCCAGGTGATGAGAAAACCATAATTCAAAAAGAGACATGTAGGGCTTCCCTGGTGGCACAATGGTTGAGAGTCCACCTGCCGATGCAGGGGACACGGGTTCATGCCCCGGTCCGGGAAGATCCCACATGCCGCGGAGCAACTAAGCCCGTGAGCCATGGCCGCTGAGCCTGCGCGTCCGGAGCCTGTGCTCCGCAGCGGGAGAGGCCACAACAGTGAGAGGCCCGCGTACCGCAAAAAAAAAAAAAAAAAGAGAGACATGTACCACAATGTTCATGGCAGCTCTATTTACAACAGCCCGGAGATGGAAACAACCTAAGTGTCCATCAACAGATGAAAGGATAAAGCAGATGTGGCACATATATAGAATGGAATATTACTCAGCCATAAAAAGAAATGAAATTGAGTTATTTGTAGTGAGGTGGATGGACCTAGAGTCTGTCATACAGAGTTAAGTAAGTCAGAAAAAGAAAGACAAATACTGTATGCTAACACATATATATGGAATCTAAAAAAAAAATGGTTCTGAAGAACCTAGGGGCAGGACAGGAATAAAGACACAGACATAGAGAATGGACTTGAGGACCCGGGGAGGGGGAAGGGTAAGCTGTGACGAAGTGAGAGAGTGGCATGGACGTATATACACTACCAAACGTAAAATAGATAGCTAGTGGGAAGCAGCTGCATAGCACAGGGAGATCAGCTTGGTGCTCTGTGACCACCTAGAGGGGTGGGATAGGGAGGGTGGGAAGGAGGGAGGGAGGGAGACGCAAGAGGGAAGAGATATGGGGATATATGTATATGTATAGCTGATTCACTTTGTTATAAAGCAGAAACCAACACACCATTGTAAAGCAATTATACTCCAATACAGATGTTAAAAAAAATAAATTAAAAAAATAAAGTCATACAAGCTGGAAAAAAAAAAAACCCAGGTGATTTGTTATTGTTCTGTCTTGAAATTAAACACTCTGAACGTTCCACAGCTTCAGGACAGAGGGGTAGAGTAAAAGGAGTTAATTTTTACTGCTCTACAGTAAAATACTATTATTGGCTTTGACTAAATATAATTCAGAAATCTGAGAGTCAGACTACAGCAAGTATAAGGCTATGTTTCTTGCATAATTTGTTCCAGATGAGGACATTTTACTCATGAGAGTTCAGTCATCCCACGTGCCACTGTGTGTGCCACAGCAGTGACTGAATCCAAGCCAAGGATGACAACATTCCAGGGGAACACAGCATCTGCAAACACACCTTCCACCCAGCTCACCAGAGATGACTGATAAAGACCCATGCATTCTTTCATTTAACAGATATTGAGCAACTGCTGTTATATATCTTGTTTAACACACATGCATATGCATTTATGACATGTCAGACACATGTCCTAATTTAAGTATTAATTTACTTGATCCTCATAATAACCCAAAGAGGGAAACACCATTTTTGTCATCATTTCACAGATGAGAAAATCCAGGCACAGAGAGGTTAAGCAACTAGCCCAGGGTCAGAGCTAACAAATGTGGGAGCTAAGGCAGTCTGAGTCCAGAGCTAGGCTCTTAACCACTGAGCTCAACAAAAGGCACAAAGCTAAGCAGTGGGAATCTACTGGGAAACAAGATCAGTGGGTCTCTGCCCTCTTGGGGGCTTACCTTCTAGCCAGGAGGGACTGGGAAAGAGCAAACAATACATAACAATTTAATTACAATGACCGGAGTGCCACAATGGAGAAGTGACAGGATATCTCAACATAGAAGGGTAAAGGATGATGGAAAACATTCACGGAGCTCTCACTGATTCCTCATAAAATCCTGAAAAATAACCGATAATATTCTTACTGTAGAGATGAGGCAGTTCCGGCTGGGAGAGGAGAGGTGAAGGCCAGAGGCAGTTTAAGCAGTCCCAACACCGGTCTGGTTGTTAGGAACAAAGTACATGACTTTCTTCTAGATCCTTTCCACAAATTGTATCCTTTTTGCATTAGAGTTGATCCTCAGCATCCGCAGGGGATTGGGTCCAGGACCCCGCAGATACCAAAATCTGCAGACGCTCAAGTCCATTATATAAAATGGCAGAGTGTTTGTATATAACCTGTGCACATCCTCCCGTATACTTTAAGACATCTCTAGATAACTTATAATACCTAATGTTAATGCTACATAAATAGTTATAAATACAAAGTAAATGCGCGTAAATAGTTGTTGGGCACACAGCAAATTCGTTTGCTTTTTGGAACTTTCTGGAATTTTTTTCCAGCTATTCTCAATCTGCGGTTATTTGAATCCATGGATACAGACAGCCAACTCTATAATAATTTAATCTCTTCTGCATGTGGCACTATGAGAGGTTTAAGCATTTATCCTGGGTGTCTTGTCAAACCCAGGAGAGTTAGCACTCTGACAATAGTCATTTAATACCAAGCACTCTGCTCACATAACACTGTAATGCATGTTGGTTAGTGGCACTCACCTGAAATTAATTCCTCTCATTGTTAACCTGAGGCTGCTCTATCCTGATAGCTGAGGAGTTACAGAGTTAAGGAGATAGGAGTCAGAAGAAGAATAAACAAGGATCTAATGACTTCACTCCATGGGCCAGGCTAGGTGTTTTCACAGGTTATCTTATTCAAATGGTGAGAAGAGATCAGATGTTTCAGATAAGATGGATGTGAGAGGCTGCCGGGGCTGACTTAAAAACAAGCTATTCTGTCATTTTAAAAGTACTATAAGGAAATTAAATACAATCAAGAGAATAGAAAATCTGCAGTCATTAAAAATTATGCTTGCGAGGAGTGTTCAACAAATGAAGGAACAGTCATGTTCTAATAATATTTACATATTCAGAAAAAGAACAAAAATGGATAAGGTATAAGACCCTTTATAGGCGAATACATATATTTTTATACATAACACATTTCTGGAAATACACAAAAAGGAACAGTATGACTAACGGCTCCCACAGGGAGATGGATAGAGGAAATTTTAACATTTACTTTATACCTTTCAATTGTTTCCTATACATAATTTTTTTAATTAAAACAAAATTAGATTTAGGAAGAATTTTTAAATAATGTATAAAAATGGTGACAATGCTTAGACTACAAAGTTACCTGAAGTGGAAGGACAAAAGTTTTTTAATAGGCAATACTTTCAACTATATCCCCCTCCCAATACAAGGAACTAGAAAATTCCTGAAACTGAAACCCTGAGGGGTCAGTTTTCACTTTTTTACTTTGTAGGCTTTATTGTTGTTTGAAATATTTACACTAAGTTTTTATCACTTTCACAATAAAAAAAAAATCCAAGTATTACATAAGAAATAGAATATAGGAAATGTACTCATATAAGTGATAAAATTATAGTAGTTGCTTTTGCCACATTCTCAAGTCAAATATAAAGAAGCCAAGATCACCACTCTAAAATTAATAATTCAAAGTAAACACTAAAAGATCAAGTTGCTGAAATACAGCCAAATGTGGGCTTAAAGTCCTATTTCAAGGAAGACAGAATCACACCTTAATTTTAAATACTTTTGACCTAATCTTTTTTTCTCCTAATCTCCTTTGCTATGGTGTTAACCCTGCCTTCTTTCAAACAGCCATCTGAGAAGAGAAGATGATAGTGACAATCAGCTGGAGTCAGGTCACAGACTCCAACCTCAGGGTGACCGGCAACTACCAGCGGACTAGAAGCCTCTTCCCTCACCTCTTAGGCACTGTTGGTTTCAATAGCTCGCGATTCCTCTTGGACTTTAGTTTTCTCTAAAACGTTACCTGCCTCCACAAAGTATTAACATAACCTGCAACTTACAAAACAGTGAAAGGAAGGAAATTAATTACTGCTTTAAGTTACCCTGATGCTGAAGTGTCATTTATTAGCAAAATATGGATCCTCTTTGCAAGCTCTTTTGGAAAATGTATAGGTATCATGTTTACTATCATCATGCATTGTCCCCTTTGAGGTACAAGATCCTTTATGAGCAGGGAGTTCCAGTTCCTCTCTGCTGGGGTAAGCACACTACAGTCTCTCTCTCACACTTCTTACAACCAAAAGCTCAGGGCACAACACAAAAAGGGTGAATTGTGGAGGAGAGTCAAAACTTAAGAGAAGCGACCTAAAGGGGTGAATTTCCCAGGTTGTTTTATTTCCTTTTATTCTGGACCTCTGTCACACCCTGACACCATCACAGAGTTCCACACAGCGCAACCGAGCAGTCAGCACAGCAGCATGAACAGCTAAATCTTCAAATGAAACCCTGTCTTTTGGGCTGGAGGGACCTGGAAAAGGACCCTTGAAGGCCAGAGTATGAGGGGAATCATAGGGAGAAAGATGATAGAGAAGGGAATCTCCCAAGTCTATACATAAGCCGGCACAATTCCCAGCCTCACCTGGAGCTGTGCATTCATGGGACAGACCACAACAAAGGCTTTGAAAACTGAACTGAGATTAGAACTACCACCCACAGAAGGTGACATGGAAATTCAGTCTGAATCTAGCCAGGTTCATTGCCTGTAAAAACAAATTTAGAAAAGACATTGTTCAGAGGAATACAATAGGACCCAGAATCTACGTAGCATAATATACACAATGTCCAGGATACAATCCAAAACCAATTCATATACAAAGAACTGGAAAAATATGACCAGTTCTCAAGAGAAAATACAATCAGATTCCAACCCTAAGATGACCCAGAGGATAAATATTATAATATCCTCCATGAGGATATGAAATGAATGGAAAGACAGAAGTTCTCAGCAGAGAAACAGAAACTATCAATAGAAAAATAACCAAGTGAAAATTATAGAAATAAAAAAATATATCTGAAATTAAAAATTCACTGGATGGCTCAACAGAAGAACAGAGACCACAGAGGAAAGAGTGAGTGAGCCTGAAGAGTGAGTGAAACTATCTAATCTGAAGAACAAAGAGAACAAAATTCAGAAAAATAAGCAGAGCCTCAGGGACCTGTAGGAGAAGATTAAAACTTCTAGTATTTTTGTCACTGGAATTCTAGAAAAAGAGGAGTAAAAGACAGGCGGCAAAGTTATTTCAAGAAGTAATAGCCCAAAACTTCCCAATTATTAAAATACATAAATTTATAAATGCAAAAAGCTCATAAACTCTAAATAGAATAAGCTCAAAGATAACCACCCTTAGACACATCAAAATCAACTCCTTAAAAGCAAAGATAAAGGAAAAATCTTCATAGCAGCTACAGAGCAATTACACATTATATATAGGGAAACAATTATTCAAATGACTGAAGATTTTTCATCAGAAACAAGAAAGGCCAGAAGACAGTGAAAAAACATCTTTAAAGTACAGAAAGAAAAAAACAGCCGACCTAGAATTCTATATCCCTTGATAATATCCCTCAGGAAAGAAAGCTAAATAATGACAGTTTTAGACAAAGGAAAACTAAGAGAATTCATTTTTGGCAGAGCTACTCTAAAAGAAATGTTAAAGGAAGTGGTTCAGGCTGAAGGGAAATGACACCAGAAACTTGGATATTCACAAAGAGCAACAACAGAAATGGTAAATATCTGGGTAAATATAAAAGGCTATTTTCCCCAGTTCTTTAAAATGTATATAATTGCTGAAATCAAAAATTATACCATCACTTAGTAGGGTTTTCAATGTACAGATGTAATTTATGTCATAAAGGTAAGTGGGGAGGATAAAGGAACCTATACGGTCATAAGGTTTCTACATTTTACTTTATGTTGTACGATGTTAACTCTAAGCAGACTGTGAAAGTTTAGATAGGTACGTTGGAACTCTCAAACATGCACCGAAATTTTTTTTCAGAGAAATAGCACCAAAAATCCAATAGAGAAATGGAATACTACAAAGACAGATTCAAATCATCCAAGAGAAGACAGGAAAGGAGATAAAGAGGAACAAGTAGCAGAGGGACATTGAGAAAACAAATAATAAAATGAGAAATGTAAATCCAATCATATCAATAATTATATTAAATGTAAGTGATCTAAAAATACCCATGTAAAGATAGATTGTCAGAATTTTTCAAAATAACAAGAACCAACTATAAGCTGCCTACAAGAAACCCATTTTAAATACAATGACTTAGAGAGATTAAAAGCAATAAATGAAAAAAGCATATCATGTGTATAATAATCAAAAGAAAACCAGAATGGCTATATTAATTTCAGCCAATCTTGTATTCTTGCTTCTCTTAATCTTTAATCCCTCTATATTAATACATTTACTTACAGAGGCTTTTCCCTCATTATTCGTAAAACCATTTCCAGGGTCTTAACCTGTGTTTGGCAATGTTTTACAAAATATATCAGCATACCCCTGCCCTTTATGAACTTACCATCTGAGACAACATTAATGCAACAGTTTATTAATATATATTTATTTATATTGATATATATCAAAAAGATCTAAAGTACATATTTGGGAAAGGTGTTAAGTTCCCTATATACACAGAAGATTTCACAGGCTTTAAGAATGGCATGGAATTCTCACTAAACTTACAGTTTAGGTGGTTTAAAAAATAATGCTGGGGAAGACAGAATTCATACCAGAAGCTTGAGAAAAAATATATGTATTTTCAGAAGCAACTTAATGTACGTTTTGATTCAGCATGCCTAAAGCAAACATAGGTTATATAGTACACAGAAAGATAAACCTCTTAAAATTTTATTAGACTTATAAAGATTAGCAACAGTATTAGTTGGATCATGCTTATCACTGCATCTTATATTACAATGATAAAATAATGCTTTGGGGCTTGCACCTGATAGATGTCTTTCCAGTCAATATTTTGTATCTAAACATTCTCACTATGAAATGACAGCCTTACAGGCACCCCACCTCCTCTCCACCAGTTGTTTTCTTTTAAAGTGACAGAGAGAAGAGGGAGACAGAGAGGGAGGGAGGGAAAAAGAAGGAGGGGGGGTGATTATGCAAGGGTGTGGACACTTCTGCAATGGAAATTCACCAATTGTCTAAAACATACGGATCAGGGTCTTCAATGCAAAGTTTTCAGTTATAATTAAAACTAGGGAAACAGACTGATTGTTTTAGGAGGAAGTATAAAATGAAGATAGGGAAAAGTGAAGAACTGAACCCTGTAGTACATGTGGACCATCACTGCACTCCCCCACCTCATGTGTTTTCACATATATTTTGTGATATGATAAAAAAAATTCTGCTCTAAGAGGAATATTATTTCTATTTTACAAATGAGGCAACAGACAGACAAAAAGTACTTAATAGTATAGGCATCCATCACTTTTATGATACAGTTCATTCCTGGAAACCACACTGAAAAAATCATTAAGTGGTCTGTGTGGAATTTATTAAAATTATTTACTAGAATAGGTTTGAATTTAGCAATGAAAGCTAGTGACAAATAAGTGGATAAAGACATGGAGAGGTGAAATACTGATCCTTTATTTTGCTATATCACAAGGAATGTTTGGAGGAGTAAAATGCTAACTACAAAGACAAGCAGGGACCGTCAGCAGTCACAGGTATAAATACTGACCTATACTCTAAGGAAGATCAACAGGAGGAGAGACCCAAAGCAACTGCTACAAATTTGCAGTTAAAAGGCAAAGAGTAGAGAGCCCAGAAATAGACCCATACAAATACAGTCAACTGATCTTGGACAAAAGAGCAAAGGCAATACACCGGAGAAAAGATAGCCTTTTTAAGAAATGGTTCTCGAACAACTAGATATATACACGCAAGGAAAAAAAATGAATCTAGACATAGACCTTATACCTTTAACAAAAAATTAACTCAAAATGGATCACAGACCTAAATTTAAAATTCAAAAACTATAAAAATTCTAGAAGATAACACAGGAGAAAACCTAGGTGACCTTTAGTTCAGTGGTGACTTTCTAGATACAAGATCAAAAGCACAATCCATGAAAGAAAAAATTGATAAGATAGACTTCATTAAAATTAAAAACCTCTGCTCTGCAAAAGATACTGTTAAGAGAATGAAATGACAAGCCATAAACAGAGAGAAAATCTCTGCAAAACACATGTCTGATAAAGGGCTAGTATCCAAGATATACAACCACCTCTTAAAACTCAACAATAAGAAAACAACCAAATTATAGAATGGACAAAAGATCTAAACAGACACCTCATGAAAAAAGATATACAGATGGCAAGTAAGCATATGAAAACATGTTCAACATCATTTGTCATCAAGGAAATGAAAATTAAAACAATGAGGTAACATTACACACCTATTAGAAAGGCTAAAATCCAAACACTCACACTGGTGCTGCAGGTGCTGGTAAGGATGTGGAACAGAAACTCTCAGTGGTTGCCAGTGGGAATACAAAATGGTACAGCCACTTGGGAAGACAGTTCAGCAGTTTCTCATAAAACCAAACACAATCTTATAACCCAGCAACTGTGCTCCTTGTTTATTTACCCAAAGGAGTTGAAAACTTACATCTACACCAACACACCTACACACAAATGTTTACAGCAGCTTTGTGCACAATGGTCAAAACTTGGAAGTGACCAAGAAGTCCTTTGGCTGATGAATGAATACACAAACTGTGGTACATCCAGACAATGGAACATTTTTCAAAGATAAAAAGAAATGAACTATCAAGCCACAAAAAAGCCAGGAAGAGGATGTGTTAACTAACCTTATGGCAGTGATCATTTCACACACTGTGAAATGTTATATGTCAATTATATCTCAAAAAAGCTGGAAGAAATAAATTAAATAAATAAAATCAGTACATCATCCAAGACTGCATACTGTACAAGAGAAAAAAAATGTTATGGACATGAAGGACAGTGTGGGGTCAATTTATGGCTGAAATCCAGACAGTTGGCTGGATACAGATGAGGGTTTGGGGTGTTTTTTTTTTAAATAACTGTACTCTGTGTAGGAGAGTATCCTTATTCTTGGGAGGTGACTGGGTTAGAAAAAATATGAATAATATGGATGCATGTGAAGAAAGAGAAAGAAAGCAAGCAAATGGAACAAAGTGTAGGTGCACCTGGGTGAGGGGCATACAGGTGTTCATTGAGCTGTTCTCACAACTTACCTTGAAATTATTTCCAAATAAAAACTTTTTTTACGTATATCCCCCAAAAAGGCAGGGAGAAACCTTAACTGCATATTGCTAAGTGAAAGAAGGCTACGTACTGTTTGAGTCCAGCTACATGACATTCTGAATAAGGCAAAACTATGAAGACAGAAAAAAGATCAGTGGTTCCAGGGAGGCAGGAGGAGATGAACACGTGGAGCACAGGGGATTTTTACAGCAGTGAAATTATTCTGTATGACACTGTAATGATGGATACGTGTCATACATTTGTCAAAATGCACAGAATGTACGAAACAGTGAACCCTACTGTAGACTACGGACATTGGTTAAAAACAATGTATCAGTGTTGACTCATCAACTAAAACAAAGGTACCACACCACTATAAGATGTTAATAATAAGGAAAACTGCAGTGGAGGTGGGAGGTGGGAAGGGGAGATGGGTCAGACGTATGAGGGAATATATGGGAACTGTTTCTATACTCTCCATTCATTCTTCTGTAAAATGTAAAACTGTTCAAAAAATAAAATCTAAAAATAAATTAAAAATAAAATAAAATCTATTAATTTTTTTAAAGCAAGGCAGTGTGTCACTTTTTGTGTTCTTGTTTGATGCTTATGGATCAAGATTTTTAAATGGCACCAAAAGATATTTTAATGTCCTTCAATTTCATATGCTAGAACCTTATTGAGGCAAACAGCTGAAATAGAAAACCACCTAATGAAAGCCTGCTTATCATTTTCTATGTTTACTTTTTTCATTAACTTCCAAAATGCCTAGTTGTTCATTTGTTTACTTTCATAAAGAAAATGCATTCTATTCCATTGTGAACGATCATGAAGCATTATTTCAGTCCGCAAGGATGTATCTGTGGAAAATAGCCCTCTCTTCACATCTCCTTAAATCTGGAGCCAGGACAGCTTCAAATGACTCTCCTCAGGGCTAGAGATACTAACAGTGAGAACTTAAATGTTCAATACCTCAAAAGAAAGAAATTTTGGGTAAAAAGACACTAAAGACCCTGTTCTTAACTGAAGGAGACACACACACACTCACTTACTTTGAAAAATAGCTAAGTATAAACTCTCCCCACAAACACCATCAACAAGCAGTTAAGCATTTCAGCTGCTCAGGAGGAATGCTCAGTTTGGAAAGATTCATGATGATGTGTCTGCAAAGGAACCTATCACCTTACTGGTGCAGTTAAAATGGAGAGATGTTTTCTGCTCTGCTTCTGAAGATGTGTAAAAAGCCTGGTACTAAAAACACAGTACTTCTGTTGTGTTAAATGACACGTAGAATTTTCTCCTGGTTGTGCTTTTAATAAGCAGGGCCTAACTTTTAGCTTTGAATATGGTGGTACACTATTTTGAACACGTAGATATTCCTGACCTGTAGTTCTCAAAGTGTGGTCACTGGACCAGCAGCATTGGCATTACCAGGGAACTTACACAGAAACGCAATTCTAATCCAGATCTACTGAATCAGAAATTCCAAGGGTGGGACCCAGCCATCTGTCCTCACAAGCCCTCCAGATGACTATGATGCCCAGTGAAGTTGGAAAGCCATGGTTCTAGACTTCCTAAACATGGAAACTGTCTTACCTTCCTTTCTCTACGTTGACTGGAACCAATTATTGAGTTAAGCCTGGCTCAGGCTCTCACATTCATGACACTAGTATAGCTGGTTAAGAATCTCATCTTCTGGGCTTCCCTTCTGGCGCAGTGGTTAAGAATCCACCTGCCAATGCAGGGGACACGGGTTCAAGCCCTGGTCCAGGAAGATCCCACATGCCGCGGAGCAACTAAGCTCGTGTGCCACAACTACTGAGCCTGCGCTCTAGGGCCCATGAGCCACAGCTACTGAGCCTGCGAGCCACAAGTACTGAAGCCCGTGCACCTACAGCCCGTGTTCCACAACAAGAGAAGTCACCGCAATGCGAAGCCCGTGCACCCCAATGAAGAGTAGCCCCCGCTCGCTGCAACTAGAGAAAGCTCACATGCAGCAACGAAGACCCAATGCAGCCAAAAAGAATTTAAAAAAAGAATCTCATCTTTTGATCCCTACTTTCCACCATGCTAGAACATTCACGTACTCCCCTAAGGCAGGAAGAAGACTCACATCCAGTGCCAACTCTTAACCGACATATGAAGAACTCTGTTTTCAAAGTAAAAAAAAAAAAAAGTCTCTCTCTCCAAAGGGTTTGGCCTTTCTTGATAACCACAATACTTCCATCTTATACTGGATAACGATTGTCAGTTTACAAAGCACCTCCAGATACACTATGCAATTCAGCTGTCACAATAACCCTGTGATGCAGATTTTCCACTCCCCCTAACGTTTCACAGAGGAGGAAGCTGAAGCTCAGAGAACTCTGAGTAACCAGTCACTAGTCCAAGACCAGCCAAGCAGGAAGCATACAGAGCCTCCACGGCTCAGGCCAAGCACGATGCTGTACGCAGTCTTCATCAAAGGAACATTAGCTATGTGATCTTGGATGAAGCATTAAAGCTCCATAAGCCTCATCCCCACATCCATAACAGAGAAGTAAAAGTAGTACCCACTTCACAGAGTTTATGTGAGGATTAAAGGAGATAATCCATGGAAGGTTCTAAGAACAGTGCCTGGCAATAGCATGTCAGCAATAACGTTAGCCGTAATTACTGATCTGGACAACACCACCACTCCAGCTGTTACAACACTGCACTCACTACTGCTCCAGTAAGTGGGCATTTTTTAACCTATTACTGTTTTCCTTTACTCCTGCCTTCAGACTTCTTATACTGTCCAGACCACCACACGTTGAGTGCCTATGCAGTAGACGTGATCCCGTCATCTACTGGGCTACAGTGGAGTTTACAATAGATTAAACCATCAAAAACCTTCATAATAGACAGATATTTTGTTAGCAGCTATTCCAACCACCTGATACTTTTATTTTTATTTCAATTTAAAGATTAGCTTTTACAAAGATAAACCAGATGATTATGTCAAATGTACACAGCCTTCACCCCGGAGAGCTTCTTGAGATTTAAGGAAAACAAAAACCTTAACTAAGTCTGGCAAATTGAAAAGCTGGCTCCGGCTCCTTGCCACTAAATTGATCAAAGATAGTCTGAGTCTCCAGAGGTATAAATGAAAAACAGAAACTCTTCTCTGAGCAAATCCTTCCAGATATATGCCTGATTGCAACCCTTTGAAGTTGACACAGCTGAAATCAGATTTTTTGCATGAATTATGCACTACGGCAGAACAGAAGGAAGACCACTCGGACTATGACTCATCGTACAAGAAAAAGCTGAAGACACAACTTGTACTATGCATCTGGGAAGCCAATATTCCTGAACTAGGTGAGAGGCTCAGGGCGGGGGGTAACTTCAGCTATGGAGGTGCAGCAGCAAAGCCCACGGAGCTAATGACTTCAACAACTGCACAGACTAACTCATGTGTCTCTTTGTGGCTTCTGTCCCACTGACTTCAAAGTCCATTCATCTAATCCACCATACCTAATTATTTAAATCCTCTGAGCGAATGAGAAATTAACATTCATTTAAATTCATTTCAATTAAGTCAACATAAACCCAACAAAATCTTCTCCAAGTCTAACTGTAAAACTTCATTTAATTTTTTCCCTAAATCACGATTCGAGTTTAAATGCCATAATTTATTTTAGCATTTATATGCTCCAACTACGAATTCTACAAACAAAGATTGTTCGTACTTACTGAATTTCTGAGGCCTCCATAACAATATGTTTGAGTACCTTTGAAAAATGTTTTTAATGATTCTTCTAAACTTATCAAAAATTCAACTAAAGCTTAAATTGTTGTTTTCTAAAAGTAAATAACTTCTAAACTGAAACTACTTCTAAATCAAATGCATTCATGCTGGTACTATTGCAAATTCATCAAGACCCAAGATAATAGATGTTCATAGTTACATATGAATGGCTTATTAGCTCAATAAGTAAACCATATTTGAGGAAAACAACTGCTCTGTCAGCTTGCCCATGATCCCAATATTATTCCTACTTAACTTATATAACAGATTAAGCATTTATTTCTCAACACTGAAGTCAAAAGCAAAATCAGTTTGTCAGATTATGAAGCAAAGCTATTGGAGTTAGAGAGTTGCATATTTTAAAGGCCAGCTTCGGACCTAGAGCTAATGATGGGTCAGGAATTACTTTAATCACTCCATTCAATATTTATACCTAGAAACCCCAATCAGCTACAGTTGACCCCACCTGATCAGGAAATTAAAAAAAAACTTCTGAGCAAAGGCAAAATAGGTGGTCACTTACAAAGCTGGCTCACTGTTGATGGCTTGTAACTGTCCCTCTTTCAAACCACAAACTCCGCAGGACAGGATCCCCACTGCACCACCTCTCGGAATGGGGCTCAGGTTGGCGCTCAGCATTTGTTGAAGTGATGTTTCATTCCTACATCCTTTTTGCTACATTACCACTGAACCTGGTCTTCTAACCACTTGCTTTTGCCCATGATGTGTGTGGTCCTTATTCTTGCCTGTCTTGTTGATGTGGTATTCACACCCTACCCAAGACTTCTATACAGGCACTTATGTCCCCAACCAACTGTGGCTTATCTGAGGGCTCCCACTTTCCCTTTTATTCTTAGATGTATACCTACTTTGTTAAGAATGACCTTCCCCAGTGCTAACTTCTCACCCTAAATCTACTGGCCCACACCCGAATATCACACAGTTGAAGCTGTGGTTATGAGTCAGAGGAGGGTATCTGGCTCTGAAATAACTGAGAGAGAGAGAGAGAGAGAGAGAGAGAGCAAAGGCTCAAAAGTGTTTCTGTTTCTCCAAGTTCATGGGTCCTTTATCTCACATTTGGCCGAGGTCCCAGACATCAGTTCTCAGGCACATGTGTGGCTTTGGATATGTACCTAAGCAAATATAATCTTCAAGAATAAATAAAAAACACGGAACTGGGAGTTAACATATCTGTTTTCTGATCCTAATGCCACTAAGATCACACCACTGTATGATCTTGGGTGAGTCACTGTCTCTCTAGGTCTGTTTTCTCGTTTGTAAAATTAAAGGACGGTAATCTCAAAGTTTTCTTCTAGCTATGAAATTCTGTTATTATATTCTGCAAAAGCAACTGTCCAGTAAATTCCCAGCCATGTTGAAAGGCTTAAGATATTATCTACTGTTATTTACTCACGTCACTTCTCCCCTCCATGAGTATGGACAATTGAAACTTGATCATGTACTCTAAAGCAAAGATACTGGGAAAAATTCCCATATCAACTTTTATTCTACCAGCACATCTGAGTGAGCAATTCAATGCTCCTGTTGATAAAAGCACTCTGAAAGACCATCCATATCAACTTCTCTCACAAATCTAAAAAAGCAGAACCCACTGGCTGAGTACCTACTATGGCCCAGGGATTTAGTTAAGCACTTTCCTGTATTTACCTCCAATCCTAGCATCTGAAAGGTTAATAGGATCTCCATTTCACAAGATCAGAGAGATTCCTTAACGTATCCAGAGTCATAGCTCCGATAAGCTGGTGGTGTGCTTTGGGCTGGCCCACTGGAAGGAGCTGAACGAACCTTTAATATCTCAGTCTTGGATGGAGGTAATCACAACACACTGTCTGTTATACCATATTCACGCAGTAAAGCTTTCCATCGCATTTAACAGTGTTTACACTGTACCCTTCTCAAAAGATGGGCAGAAACAGGTTTTCCTAGGAATGGCTTCAAATTTGTCATATGTGAAAAAAGTCTGTAAGAAAAAAAATCATACATACGTACATAAGACAAAGCATCTCTACTTCATATATTTTAAAAACCTAGTTAGAAATAAAAACATGTTGATGACCCTATCACTTTGAATAAGTAAACATAAAAATGGGATGAATAAAAATAAAGATGAAAATAAATGGGAAATATAAAAATCATTTATTTTGACTCAGTTTTTAAACTGTCTTCTAAAAACGGAGAGGTATTAGTACTGCCAGAGAGTAAAAAATAATATAAAGTTACGATAATTAAAGTAGCCAAGGGACTTGCCTAGTCGTCCAATGGTAAAGAATCTGCCTTCCAATGCAGGGGACACAGGTTCAATCCCTGGTCGGGGAACTAAGATCCCACATGCTGCAAGACAACTAAGCGCATGCACCACAACTACTGAGCTCACGCACCTCAACAAGAGAGCCCGCGTGCCGCAGACTACAGAGCCTGCGTGCCCTGGAGCCCACGCACCACAACTAGAGAGAAAGCCCGCGCACCACAACAAAAGTTCCCACATGCCACAAGGAAGATCCCATATGCTGCAACTAAGACCTGACGCAGTCAAAAAATAATAATAATTATAATAATAAAAGTAGCCAAAATGCAATGGAAATTTAGTATATGATAGGGATAGCATTTCAAGTAAGAGAGGAAAATAGGGATTATTTAATAAATCATGTCAGGACAACTGGCTAGCCAATTGGGAGTGGGGAGGACTAAATCTGGAGTCCTCCTTCTGACACCAAAATTAATTCAAGATGAATCAAAGATTTAAACATAAAAAAACCCATAACATACTAGAAGAGAGAATTTTCATTAAACATAGTAAATAAAGTAAGTGTTTTATCTCTAAGCCTTCTTGACACCCCCCAAAAATCACTATAAAGAATAAACAAGGGAAGCTTCCAAAAGGACAAAAGACCATAATAACAGATAAAAGATATCACCAAAAGTTTTGGAAAACAGAAAATAGAAGAGTGAGTGGCAATATACAAATCAATTTTCACTGCAAAGTAAAGGAGCTGTTACCGTGGAGGATTACTGGACTGAATGTCAATATTATGACATAGTGTGAGTGCGTTTCATGTTTGGTAATTGCAATCGTTGTTGCTTTTGTTGTGGTCATCCATTTACAATGCTTGGTGTCAGTTTATTTATCTCTTGTAAAAATAAAATAGAGTGTGTGTGTGTGAAAAAAAAACTGTCACTGCAAGCTACAAAACAAGGCTCAAATGAAGGGAGAGACATATGTTCTAGCTAAAATTTTTGACTAATATTCCAACAGTGTTATGGAAACCCTTGACAATTTAATTCTATATCTCACATGGTAGAATACTTGTTATAAATTAGCTAATTAAATTTTAGGGGGCACTTACTATGTTGACTATGAAATTGTACTCTCAAACTACAATGACTACAATGTGATAGTATCTAGCATGGAAATAGACTAATTTAGATCTGGATATAGATTGAGTATATATATGAATGTCTGATATTACAAAGCTTATATTACAAAGCTGTAGAAATATACAATTATTCAATAGCTTTAAAACTGGTATTATATGGGGCCTCCCTGGTGGCGCAGTGGTTGAGAGTCTGCCTGCCGATGCAGGGGACCTGGGTTCGTGCCCCGATCCGGGAGGGTCCCACATGCCGCGGAGCGGCTGGGCCAGTGAGCCATGGCCACTGGGCCTGTGCGTCCAGAGCCTGTGCTCCGCAGCGGGAGAGGCCACAACAGTGAGAGGCCCGCGTACCGCAAAAAAAAAAAAAAACAACTAGTATTATATGGAAAATACAATAAAATATTCATACATTAAAAAAAAAGTGAGTGGCGACTGATCCAGCCAAGTGGAGAGAGCTGACGCCCACATGCTTGCCAATGATGGAAGTCAAAGAAAGACACCCCACTCTTATGTGACAAGAACCACCTGGTGATCCCAAGAGCACGTAGATCCTGATTCAGTAAGCCTGGCAGGAGGCCTGAAGTGCTGCATTGCTAACAAGCTCCATGGCGATGTGGATGGAGGCAGCTGCTCTGGGGTCCACGCTTTGAGTAGTGAGGCTTTAGCGCAGAGGATGCCAGAAACGTTTGAGACCCACTGGCATCAGAAATCTCTGGAGGTTGGGGCAGCAGAAGAACTGGTCCTAAGTCTGTAGAAGGAAGAGGGAGGACCAGATTTGGTCCTCAAAGCCAGATGACTGCTCTCTCTAGCCCCAGCAGAGGAGGAGGGATGGTTTACTCCTGGACAGAGGGAGTTACAGAGGACCTGGTCACTGCGACACTGAGCACAGTGACCAAATCAGGGGACTAAGTGAAAATGTGTAAACCATATAGGACCTGCAGCTCCATTTCATTGCACAGCTCTCAGGATGCAGGCAGCAGGCTCATAAGCCCTCAGGCAGGGAAGAAGAGGGTTGTTCTCTAGGGAAACTGACTAACTTAAGAGGAAGTACAGTGGACCCTTGAACAACACAGGTTTGAACTGCAGGGGTCCACTTACAGGCAGATTTTCTTACAATAGTAAACACTACAGTACACAATCCACTAGGGGTTGAATCCTCGGATACAGAGGAACCATGGTTACACAGGGCCCACTGTAAGTTGTACGTGGATTTTCAACTGCACAGAGGGTCGGCGCCCCTAAGCCCAGTGTTGTTCAAGGGTCAGCTGTACTGTGAAGGGAAAACAGTGATTACTCAAACCACATAAAAATTAAAATCTTCAGTCCTGAAAAAAAATCATAATTAAAGTCAAAAGACAAAAAACATAAGATGTTTATAATACACATGAAAAGTAACTGATTTATTTTTGCATAGAGAGCTTTTATAAATCCACAAACACTCCCCACAGTGACAAAAACATCAAATAATTCACAGAAATTTTTTAAGTGGCTTTAAAACATATGAAAATGGGCTGAATTTCACTTAAAAATAAAGGTAAATTAAAATGAGACCATTTTTCACATAGCCGATTGGCAAACATTTGAAAGTTCTGTTACATGTCACATTACAAACCTTCCTTAGTGGGACTATAAACAGGTATAATCCCCTAGGAGAATAGTTTGATGATACCTATCAAAATTCAAAATGACCCAGCCGCTTCACACTAATAGGAGTTTATCTTAAACATTCACACGTAAGCAAAGATATATGCACAAAAATAGCCATTGTGGGGCTTCCCTGGTGGCGCAGTGGTTGGGAATCTGCCTGCCAGTGCAGGGGACACAGGTTCAAGCTCTGGTCTGGGAGGATCCCACATGCCGCGGAGCAACTAGGCCCGTGAGCCACAACTACTGAGCCTGCGCGTCTGGAGCCTGTGCTCCGCAACAAGAGAGGCCACAATAGTGAGAGGCCCGCGCACCGCGATGAAGAGTGGCCCCCGCTTGCCACAACTGGAGAAAGCCCTCACACAGAAACAAAGACCCAACACAGCCATAAATAAATAATTTTAAAAAAAAATAGCCATTGTGGCATTGCTTTTAATAGCATCTGACTAAAAATGAACTAAAGATACACTGATAGGGGATTGGTTACGTAAATTATGATAAATATATTGTTGTGTATTACATATGTAAAATATATATTTTATGTGTTAAAATTCTACACAACCATTTAAGTGAAAAACTACAAAAGAGCAGATATAACATTTATAGAGAGACATATATGTTTGGATATGCATAGAAAAATTTCCAGAAAACAACTGCAAATGCTCATCTCTGAGAAGGGAGTTTTAATTTGCATTAAATACAGCATTTTACCATTTGACAGTTTTTCCACAATAAGCCTGTATTGATTTTTTCTTAATCAATTTCCTTCCCAAGAATTACACCAGCAAGTTGATGATAATAGGATGATAAGATAAAGAGGATTCTAGAGAGAAGCACAGTTAATGTGGTGCCTGGAAGCTGAGACTCCTTTTTCTGTCCGAGAATTGGTTTGGGGGAGATGTTAACTTCTTTTGCTACTCTTTCTTTCTGTACCTGAGAAATGGGAATAATAATAATAAAACACAAGTTTATTTTAGTGTATAATTTTAGGCCTGCAACAGCGACAGCAACTATTTATTTAACAAACTTATATCTCATTTACTTATTTCAAACCCTGTCCAACTCATTGCCTTAGGCTTACTTAGCCAACAGAAATGGTGAGTCTGGACTTGCATTCTGAGAAGGTAACTGTACTCCAAATCTGCTTTGGAGCCTTGAACTCACCATGCTACAAGATCAAACATGACCCACAGAAGTGTAAACACTACCACATCAGGGGCAGGAGTCAGCAATCTTGAGAAATGTTTGCCTGATGGAAATGAGTCTAACAACTTGATTTATGAGCCAATGTACTTCATATTGATTTTCAAATGCCGTGAATTATTATTAATGAATAACTACTTAGCTACTTTTTGTAAACTTTTGGCTTTCCAGCTCAAAATCTTGAGACACAACTCCCATGAAATAGCAAGCAAGATATTACATATAATCGTCCATGTATTTTTCATTAAAGTATCACCTCAAGCCTTATTTTTATACCACCATTAAATTTAGTCACTGAATCTAAATTTATCGTTTTCCTTTACCTTATGATTTCACCAAATCCAGAATCCATACAGCTTTGAACCTAAACATGTCAAAAATTTTTTTAAAAATAATAAATTCCACAGTGTAAAATTCTTTTTCAAAGAGCTACTTTTTAAAAGCCATCCTAGAATGTCTTTATTCTTGCACAACAGATGCATGTTCAAGTATTTAAGTAGGATGTGTCATAGTATCTGAAATTTACTTTGCACGGTACAGAAGAAAAAAAATAGAGACAAAAAAATGTTAATCATTGAATTCCAGTGATGAGAAAGTTAAGTATTCATGTCATTTTTTTAGCTTTTCTGTATATTTGAACATTTTTATAAAAGTCAACAGATTTTAATATACGCTATTCTACAGGTATAAGAACATTACTTTTCCCTAAACAGAAAAGCATGAGGAGATAATACGATGCCTGGGAGGTAGGATGGGGTGGGCAGACAGCTGTACTGAAGAATAACCTAGTTCTAGATTTTAAAATTTCTCTTGAGTTCTAGATTCTTAGTTACTTGTTGAATCTTGGTTACTTGCTACTTGGTGACTCGTTGAGTAAAAATTTTTCTACCCTCAGAATAGCTTAATCGTAAGGTGACTACTCAAATAACAGATTATTAGAAAACCTCATACAAGGAAAGATTTCCCTCATTCATGATTTCTTATACAAGGTGATAACATTTAATATATCTATAAATGACTTTTATTTGTTATGAAAGAATATAACAAAATACTCACTATTGCCTTGGGCTTGCTTAACAGGAATAGTGAGTGTTTTGTTGTATTCTTTTATATAACAAATGCTGAAAAGGGTATAAACATATGAGATATAAGTTTGTTAAATAAATGATTGCAGTAGATGTCAAAAAGTTCAATATTATAAACTTGAATGAATTTCTTTTTGTGTTTTATGGATTATTATTCCTATTTCTCAGGTAAAAAGAAAGAGCCGCAAAATGCCTTTTCACGGCAGATATTATTAAATTTCCTTCCTACCCAGAGCCCCAATCTGTTTTTCTTTGTTAAACAGCATGTTAAAACAGCTGTTTTCTTTATAGATTAGGATAGTGTGTCAACATTACATCAAATTTGCAGCAGATTAAGTCAGGGTGGGGCGGTTTCTCATACAGTTGGAAGAGGGGGGTAAATTGGTTTGATTTTTCTTGAAAGACTTCGGCAGCATTTATTAAAATTTTAACTTTGTACATCCTCTGACCCAGTAATTCTACTTCTATAAGTTAGGTTAGAGTAATACACCTGAGTACAAAGAAGCCTGTACAGGAATGATGTTATAGCATTGTTTCTAACAGCATTCGTAAACAAATAATCCCAAACAATGGGATATTATTATATTATTATCACATTAGAAAGAATAAAGTAGGTTCTACATTCACCAACACTGGAAAATCTTCAAGGCATAATGTTAAGTAAAAAGAAAAATAGGGTTTCCCTGGTGGCACAGTGGTTGGGAGTCTGCCTGCTAATGCAGGGGACACGGGTTCGAGCCCTGGTCTGGGAGGATCCCACATGCCGCGGAGCAACTGGGCCCATGAGCCACAACTACTGAGCCTGCGCGTCTGGAGCCTGTGCTCCGCAACAAGAGAGGCCGCGATAGTGAGAGGCCCGCGCATTGCGATGAAGAGTGGCCCCCACTTGCCACAACTAGAGAAAGCCCTCGCACAGAAACGAAGACCCAACACAGCAAAAATAAATTAATTAATAAAAAGAAAAAATATATATAAAAAAAAAGAAAAAGAAGTTTCAGAATAGCACTTAGAGTACATCATTCATGTTTTAAACAAAATTTACATTTCCGTGTGTGTGCACGTGTGTGTGTGTGTGTGTGTGTGACTGTGTAGGTAAATGCATTGAAAAAGTGCTGGAAGAACACATATATCAACTGTTCATTCTGATCACATCTAAGGAAGAAAGTTGGATGGAGAAAACAGAGTGAAAATGTAAAGTTGTTGCTTTTTTTTCTGCATTGAGAGTTTCCCAGTGAGATTACAGACATATAACACCAGGTAATATTTTTAATGATTGTAAAAATGGAAGAGGTTTTATAATTTTAAACACTCAAAATGTTTCAAATACTGTTTGTTTTGTAGAATTATTAATCATTTTAGATACCAAAACATTTAAAAATCCACAAATGAATATCAATACATTAGAAATTAACAAATAGTTACTGCTGAGACAATACTACACCAAGAGTTCACAGTATATTGTGTTATTACAGTTCCAAGAAAACTGGGGGGAAAATTCAGAAGCTCCATTTAAAACTAGTGTGAAAACCCCATTATCTTTAGAATGCATAATTTGGAAGAATATTTTTCTACCACAGTCCCCATAGCTCTCAGAAAAGCTCTGAAAACTTTGTCCCTCAACTGCAGTGTCATGGTCATTTGAACATTTAAGATTATGAAATGGTAGTCACAGAACACTGAAGATTTTATCAATGAAATATATTATTTTTAAAGAAAACCATTCTATTACTCTGTGAGTCCAAAAACAATAGATTTTAACCAAGCTGATTTTAAGATATCCTCTTTATAGAAATAAGCAGAAAGTGATCCCATATTTTCTGTGTTTTTGGACTAAAACATATGGATATAAACTAGTTGAATCTATGTACAAAAATCACAAAATAATAAGAACCAGAAAGCAAATGAAAAAGAATTACCCACAGGAACATAGGAATGCTTCAAACAAAAATTTTAAAGAAATTGCAGGCTACATGATTGCTTGTCAAAAAAGAGAAACCAGGATTCAGAAAGTGATTATAAAATTTTTAAAAAGTTGTAAAAAGACAGAGCAGTAGAACAGAGGGAAAAGATCTTTTAAAAAATTAAAGCAACGTTAAGAGCAAGAGGATAAACAGAATAAACATGAGTGAAAGGGACACCTGGCTGGTAGGTTTGACAGAAATTAATAAAACCACATGCAATAAAGTATATTAAAATATTGTACAGAAAAGGATATGAAAGGTAGACCAAAGAAATCTGACATATGTATAATTGGTATTCCTGAAGAAGAAAATAAATGGAATAGAAGATATATCCAAATATGGAACAGAAAAAACTTACTATTTAGAAACATTTAGATTAAAATATACATGTTTTTAAGGTAAGTATAATTTTAAAAACTCAAAACACAGCAAGTCTTAAAGATATTATTTTCAAAACAAACAGTATTTCTATATCACAAACACTTAGTGTTCAAAATACATGGCTTATTCAAATTCAAGGTCTGAGTCCCTTGTCTCAAACTACAAATCCTCTCAGACCTTCTACATTCAAGGAACAGTACATAGAAGCTTTCCAAACATACACACATATCCCCTGTTTAACATCATTAATTTGTTTTCTTTCTAAAGTAAATACATTGTATTTTGTCCCTTCATTAATCCTTATAAAACATTCTCACTAATTAAATAAGGTGGGAAAAAAAATGAATGTTTTGACTCCAGTTCTTTCTCTCACTCACTTTCCCCACATCCTCTTCCTATTCCTTTCTAAACAATTTCTTTAACGTATTAAATTTTATAGCCAAATACTAATCAAATGTGGTATATAAACACACACACACCTTTATCCAAGCATGTGTACAAACTTAACCCAAAGAGAAGAAATATGGTTCCATGCGTGAGGGCAAGTACCAGAGCAGAGCTTATGTTTTTCTCTATAAGGAACCAATGACTTTTAGTGGAAGAATGGGTATTGCTGCATGGATTAGGAATTAAAGTTGCCTTTCATCTTCACACTGCAAATAATTTTTCCTTAATTTATAAAATGGGTAAAAACTAATAAGGAGGAAGCTTCTACAGTGCTAGTAACATTCTATTTCTAGGTCCGCATTCTGATTAGTGAACGCATGGGTGTGTTTACTTTGTTGTGATAATTCAATGAGCTGTACGTTTTACGTGTACTTTTGCGCATGTTTCTGTATGTATGCTATACACACAGAATAAAAAGTTCACGTTAGAAAAATAAAGCACTTTTCGAACAACACCATATAAATATTTGTTAAGCAAGTGATGATTGTACATTTGAATGATGGGTTTACAGCAAATACCTATTAGGGAATTAGCTGAACTGGGGTTCCACCAAGGTGGAATTTTAAGCCGAAGTCAGGGTTCTATGCTCCCTTTTGTTGTACACATATGGCAGAGAGAGAGTCACTCCCTCCCTCCCTCTCTCGCTCTAGCTCCCTCTCTCTCTACCTCTAACTCTCACTCTTAGTCTCTCCACAAATCTAAACACTCCTCAGGACCAAAAAGACTGTTTAGTTTCACCTGCAAAGATAAGTATAATCTGTGTCAACTTCCAAAATGTATCCTCATACACTATCTACTTTAGCAGTTCCCATTCAGAGCAGCCTCCTGACTCTTTAAAGTTGGCTTTTAAAAAATAGGGCAGTAAGAAGTTTCTAGCAGCTAAGTGCATCTAATTCAGAAAAGCTTTAGACAATTTGAAAGGACTGAAATTCCTTAGATTTGACCCGAGTAAAGAATTAGGTATTGGCTGGGAAAATGGAATGGAGAGAAAGGCTAACCACGTTTGCTTCTCCTTTTAATGCAACATTTTTATCTCATCTTCAGTTCTGCAAAAGGGGGAAAACTGCTTGCCAGACAATAACCTGTTGTTTTATAATTGTGGGACTTAATAACCAATTCTATTTCTTTTTTTTTCAATCAGAAAAAAGAATCTGAAACTGTGAACTTATTCTTGAAAACAGAAAGAACATTTATTCCATATTGTTTATTACTTATTTTTTAAATACACCAAAAAACTGAAGTTATCGGAAAACATACTTGATACGATTTCAATTTTCTTAAATTTACCAAGGCTTGATTTGTGACCCAAGATATGATCTATCCTGGAGAATGTACCAAGAAAACCATAATTCAAAAAGAGTCATGTACCAAAATGTTCATTGCAGCTCTATTTACAATAGCCAGGAGATGGAAGCAACCTAAGTGTCCATCATCAGATGAATGGATAAAGAAGATGTGGCACATATATACAAGGGAATATTACTCAGCCATAAAAAGAAACGAAATTGAGTTATTTGTAGTGAGGTGGATGGACCTAGAGTCTGTCATACAGAATGAAGTAAGTCAGAAAGAGAAAAATAAATACCGTATGCTAACACATATATATGGAATCTAAGGGGGAAAAAAAAAGTCATGAAGAACCTAGGGGTAAGACGGGAATAAAGACACAGACCTACTAGAGAATGGACTTGAGGATATGGGGAGGGGGAAGGGTGAGCTGTGACAAAATGAGAGAGTGGCGTGGACATATATACACTACCAAACGTAAGGTAGATAGCTAGTGGGAAGCAGCCGCATAGCACAGGGAGATCAGCTCGGTGCTTTGTGACCACCTAGAGGGGTGGGATAGGGAGGGTGGGAGGGAGGGAGACGCAAGAGGGAAGAGATATGGGAACATATGTATATGTATAGCTGATTCACTTTGTTATAAAGCAGAAACTAACACACCACTGTAAAGCAATTCCATTCCAATAAAGATGTTAAAAAAAAAACAACTGAAGTTAGGACAATGGGAGGTGATAGCTCTTATTAGTAACCATCCTTCTGAGTGGATTTTGCTCAAACTCACTATTCCCCTGGGAAATGTGAGTAATGACAGAACAGCTGGTAACGGGGCTCAAGACCAAAAAACCAGGGGGTCAACGAATCAGGAGATTCAGTTTACCCAGGTTACCTTCAATTCGAAGCAGAGGAGGATCTACGCGGTAAACAGAAGATGTGGAATCTTCACTAAGTGAAAAGAAGCCAGCAGTTACAAGAAGTGATAAGCCCTGGTCTTGAGTTGGTGACTAGTTGCCCTCTACCCGATCGTCGATGGCTTGACCCTACGCTGAGGTGTGGGCCGGCTGAGGGCAGGGGCACAGCACGAGTACTGAGTGTGACAAAAGCCTTCTGCTTGCGTAGAGCCCCAAGGCGAAAGCCTGCCTCTGAGGGAGGCTAGGTCAGAGCACTGGAATCTCCTAACACTTCCTTCGTTCGACTCTAAGATACAGTTCACTGCAATGTTTATTTCAGGAGCCCAGTTCTTTCCAATAAACCACAGGTACCTACCACTAGCAAAAGAAAGCTGTATACTTTATAAAACTCAACAAAACCGTGAATAAAAAATACACACACAGAAAACCACTTGATCGCCTGAACACTCCTTAGAAATAACTGCCGAGTTTATGACAGCCACCTGTATATCTATTTTTGTTCTCTTCTCCAGTCCCTTTGCAATTCTGCAAGAAGCCATTTAAGTGTGGGTGCTTAACCCGCGCTGGGCTGAAAGCGGGAGGAAAATAAAACTGGGTGCATGGTCTCAGTAACACAGGACAAACATGCTGGGGAGCAATCACCACGCTAAGAATTGCTCCTGGGTATCTGCAGAATGAGTTCTGCTCTCAGGAGCTCCAACCCACATTTAACGGGGAGCCCTCCAATCACATGTTTTTTAGAAAGCCATGAAATGTACATTGACAGTGGGGCAGGCAACACATCTCAATCACCCGGGATGCTCCTCCCCACAGCCAGCCTCATTTACCCGTAGGGAGAGGAAGAGTAGCCATTTTTATTGTAGAAATACTCCTGGCTGGTGACCAGACCAACTTGGGTGTTACAGAGAAAACAGTTAGGTGGGGTGACCAACTGTTCCAGTTTTTCCTGGGCTGAGGCATTTCCTGGGATAGTTCCAGATATACTGGGATCAGGTGGTCACCCTACAATGGCACTGCGAGCATCCCATAGCAGCCACGCTCTCCCAGGACCTGGACCTGGGTGGGTGGCACAGAGCAAGTTACTTCATTTATCTCTATAGGCTTTGTTGTCCTGATACAGAAAATGGGAAGTAGAGATGCCTAGCTCTGCCAGTATTTCTCAAAGTGTGGTTTTCAAAACATCTGTGCCCTGAAATAGCATCTGGCAGAGGTGCTCCAAGAGGTGGGGGGATAGGGGTGGTAGGAACAGTGTGCTCTGGTTGGGGGAGGGGTATTTTTTCACTCTATCAATTCTATGTTTAGAATTTGCTTCACATGGTGCTAATAAGAAGCAGACCAACTTTTAGTCAATTTTATTGTTTTCTTTTAAATCTATTGGTAGGTAACACAGCCCCTTACTGCCTGCACCCAGGGCAGACTTCTCCCACCACTACCAGCCCTCCCCCCCTACTTCGGTACAACACTGGTGTGTAACACATGATAGACTCAAATATTTTTTAATGAACGAGTTTTCAATTTCCTTTCTAAGCAGAAAATCTATGACTCTGTTAAACTATTACTGAATTAAAATAGAGGCAGTTTTGGGTAATTTGTCACTCCACAGCATTGTAGTTTCATCTTCGCCTTACTTCCTCATTTAAAAGACAACCTACCAAAAATGTCATATTTGATCATCCTAAGATGCCCTCTATCAGTGCCTAAAGAAATTAGCAGGCTTGTTAATCTATTTACACGGCAAATCGAGTGCTTAAGAATGATATGCTTAAGCTGTGCAGAGCTGGAAAAGTGCCTTTAGTAGAAATCAGGTACAACCCCCTTCTGAACTAATTTTGTCAGGCTAGGTTAGCCGTATTCATACCAAAGGAAGTTCCAGTTTGGGGGTGTAGATTTGTTTCTCTTAAGGAAAAAAAATACACATATTCATTATTTTCAGCTAATTTTGAATGTCTGCATCTTCACAAGTATGATCCCAAGGACACTAGACTGAATTTCTTTCTTCTTAAGCATAAAATTAAGACAATCCACGAGGGTTAAAATTCTGAAAGAAATCAATAAACGTCAGTCTCAAGCCGTTCCTTTCTCTGGGAGGCTCTTATGAGAAAAAAAAAATGTCTGAGCTGTCTAAATAGTAACATACAATCTCAGCAAAGTGCATTACATGCCTATGAGATACATAAGGCCCAGCTCTTCACTAACCTGCTGGGATTGTTTTCTGCTGACTACACTTGGAAGAATCAGAATGTTCCTTGGAGGGGAAAAAAAAAGGGAGAGAGAGAGAGACAGAAGAGGAGAAATAGGGAAAATAAAACTCAAATGACTATGCCAGCAACCCCAGCTAGTGAAAGCAGGAATGGAGCCTGACATACACATTCATGACATAAAGGTAATGCTAGTAAAGGGTTTCAGAAATCTCATGGTAAAGTCTCATTTCTATACCTTCAATAAACTTGAAGAACAAGTAATTACCACCTCCATGAACTAGGCATTGCCCTAAAGGCAATGCATGTTGTATCTCATTTAATCTTCACAACAACCCTAAGAGTTTCAAATGGAAACTGAGCATGAAGAGATTAAGTAATTTGCTCCTAGATCTGTGTCTAGTAGGTGGCATGGCCAGAATTCAGTCTAGGTCTTAAATCAATATAAATGGTGAATTTGATGTTTGCCATTACCAGTGGTTGAATACCCAATCAGTTTTCCCTGGAGACTACGTGCAATAAAAAAAACGACCATCAGGGCCAGATGGGGCAATGGGAGATAGACTGGGATATTTGCATAAGGCACCCCTCCACTGAAAGGCAGTTTCCAGAGAAAACTCCATCTAGTGGAAGACCATCTTCCTGGGCTCTCTCTAAAGGCTGAGCCCCCTGAGAAAGCTTCAGGTTCTAAGTGGTACATAGCTGCCCATCACTTGTCTAAAATCCTACCGTTAGAAATCCTACCATAGTTTTCTGCCACCAAATACAAGGAAGTCTCTGACCTACAATACACTATTAACTGTTGAGAAGAAAAGGCTAAGAAGCATTCTCCTCCCTAAATAGGCATAGCGCTGAAGGGACTGGGGCTTCAATGCCTCTTTAAAACTCTAAATATTTACTCTTCAACAGAACAAGTAAATCCTCCAGCTCCAGGATCAAATACATAAACAGATTCTACTGCCTCTATAAGCCATACCCTCTCCCGACCCACCCCTGCCCCAGAAAACACATACCCGACACATGAAATCACATTACAGAATATTATTTCTCAGTCATACTAAATACTGTAGTGTACCATGTTAGCAATTAGTTTTTACACAATGTATATTTTTAGGAAGCAGTTGAGTCTCTTTCAACTACATTTTTGCAGATAGTCTTCTAATATCACAAAGTAGCCACATTCCCCATTTTATAAGTGAGAATACCAAATTTCAGAGTATTCTGTTCACTACTGAATAGCTGAGCAAAGGCAGTGTTTGGATTTAAACCCAAGTTTCCAGTCTTTCTGATACCCCCTCCATTTTCCTTTTAATTCTAGTTAGGAATATACATTTCTTTTTTTTTTCTGAAACCAAACACAAATACTTTTTTTTTATGGGGTATCATTTTACATCAATTCCATTAAAACCTAAAACCAATTTGCTGTACTCAAGTTAGGTGGCATACAGTATTTTAAGGAATACACATTTCTAATTAAGTCCTATAAAAGTACACAACGGTAACATAATTTAAATGCACTGTCACCCTCCAGTGTATCCACGCACTCAAAGATATCCACACTCCCACTGACACACAATGCCCTTATATTCTCTTAATCTCCAGCATGCCTAAGTGACTGATTCTCAATTTTCCTTCACTCAAGCTATTGTGTCCAAAACTGCCACTCTGCTTAGAGCACCAAGTCACTTTATTCTGCTTTGAAATGGTGATCTACAGAGCCACTTAGACTCGCTGGCAGCTTTTACTCTGATACTTGCCAAACTGTGTCCCTGGACAAGATTTTTGATGGTTTTCTTTGCCTCCCTCCCCCACTCTTAACTCTGTGCTGTTCCTCTGCTCTGTAAACTAAACCTCCCTGTGTTTCTAAAGGATCTGTAACAATGAGAAGCAGAAGGAACGAAGGTGGAGAGGGAGAGAGAGAGAGAAAAGAAGAGAGAGGAGAAGTAAGGGAGGGAAAAAAGAAGGGAAGGAAAGGAAAGGAGAGGAAAGGAAAGAGGGAGGAAGGAAAAAAGAATCACAGTTACAGCTTCAGGATAGCAACAATAGCTTTGTAACCTGAAAACCTCAGAGATAAGATGTGGCATTTATATAGACACTGGCAAGTCACAAACAAATGTTATTCCTAGGTCACTGTGTGAAAAAGGCCACCTAGTAAAGGAATGTATCTTCCCTGCAATGAAAAACCATTTGGGTGTAAAATAGATAGCTAGTGGGAAGCAGCTGCATAGCACAGGGAGGTCAGCTCGGTGCTTTGTGACCACCTAGAGGGGTGGGATAGGGAGGGTGGGAGGGAGGGAGCCGCAAGAGGGAGGAGATATGGGGATATATATATATGCATAGCTGATCCACTTTGTTATACAGCAGAAACTAACACACCATTGTAAAGCAGTTATACTCCAATAAAGATGTTAAAAAAAATTAAAATTAACACAGGTACACCTTAAAAAAAAAACAAAAAAAACCATCTGGGTGTCTCCAGCTCCACCCTTGCCAAAAACAACTGCCACAAGCAAACTGTGAGGAAATAAAAGCAAAAGTAGGAATAGGAAGCAGGGGTGGTCTGAAAGACGTTCACTTTGAAGACCAGTAGTGAGGAAAAGAAAGTCCTCCTTAAAAAAAACAAAAACAAAAACCTGCCCAAAATATTCTCATAAATGAATCATAGAAAGCTGTGTTTTGTACAACGCAACTTTGCAAACTACTTTTCAATAATATATTTGCCACTGCTTACAATCGATTGCCTTATAGCATACAGCGTTTAAGGAAAAACCATGTTCAAATTTTCAGGTGTTTAAATCATTTGCTTACAAAAATGGTTGTGCAATTCAATCGAAAAATAGAGAGGAAGGTCAGATCTGCTCTTCTTCCATGGCAAAAGCTTCCATTGGAAGTATCTCTGGCCTAGGTCACTTGCCTTACTAGAATTTTATCCTATCTTCCTGGTTTGCTTTAAATGGATTGTGAACTCACCAGGATGCCTTTACTTTAGTCCGAGGGATCCTCTGAAACTATACAGTGTGCTTTTCCAAAGACACTTTGCTCTCCTTTTCTGGACATGCCAATTATTAAATTGTTATATCGATAAATAGATTGAAGGAGGTTGTTTGGTTGAAGTGCTTTTCAAAAAAGGCCCAGGGGGGCTTCCCTGGTGGTGCAGTGGTTGAGAGTCCGCCTGCCGATGCAGGGGACACGGGTTCGTGCCCTGGTCCGGGAACATCCCACATGCCGCGGAGCGGCTGGGCCCATGGGCCATGGCCACAGGGTCTGGAGCCTGTGCCCCGCAATGGGAGAGGCCACATCAGTGAGAGGCCCGTGTACCGCAAAAACAAACAAACAAACAAACAAACAAAAAACACAAAAAAGGCCCAGGGTACTTGAGTGCTCTCTGGCCTTCAACCTTTCCTCCATCACCCTTCACGGAAGTGATACTTATTAATAACTAGAAAACTGTCAAGTCCAGAAAATGAAATCAGGTATTTCTAGTAAATGACTTTTTCTTTAGTCAGTGAATTTTCTTTTTTTCTATTATTATTATTTTTAATTGTGGTAAAATACACATAAAATTTACCGTCTTCAACATTCTTAGTGTACAGTTCAGTGGCATTAAGTACATTCACATTGTGCAACCATTACCACCACTGATCTCCAGAACTCTTTCATCTTGCAAAACTGATGAAAGTACATGAGAATACTCATGAAACAATAACTCCCCATTTCCCTCTCCCTCCAGCCCCTGGCAACCACCATTCTACTTTCTGTCTTTATGCATTTGACTATTCAAGCTACCTCACATAAGTGCAATCTTACAGTGTTTGTCTTTTTGTGGCTGGCTTATTTCACTTAGTATAATGTCTTTAAGGTTTATCCATGTTGTAACATGTGTCAGAATTTCCTTCCTTTTTGAGGCTAAATCATATCCTATTGCATGCATATACCACATTTTGTTTATCCATTCACCTGTCGGTCACTTAGGTGGCTTCTACCTTTTAGCTATTGTGAGTAATATTGCTATGATCATGGGTATACAAATATCTCTGAGACCCGCATTTCAATTCTTTTGGGCATATACCAGAAGTGCAACTGCTGGATCATATAGTAATTCTATTTTTAATTTTTTGAGGAAACTCCATATTGTTCTCCACAGTGGCTGTATCATTTTACATTCCCACCAACAAGGCAAAGGGTTCCAATTTCTCCACATAATGACCAACACTTGTTATTTTCTTTTCTTTTTCTTTTTTTTTATAGTAGCCATCCTAACACTTGTGGGGTGATTTGCATTTCTCTAATGTTTAGTCTAATAAGTCGCTTTTATCCAAATGTTCAGAGAAACAATATAAAGGTGTTTAGGCTCTATCTCTGAGTTTTCCTTCAAAAAACCCATTCATTTTTTTTTTAAGTTTTGTTTTTATTTATTTATTTATTTTTTGGTCTGCATTGGGTCTTTGTTGCTGTGCGCAGGCTTTCTCTAGGTGTGGCGAGCAGGGGCTACTCTTCGTTGCGGTGTGCAGGCTTCTCATTGCGGTGGCTTCTCTCGTCGCGGAGCATGGGCTCTAGGCACACAGGCTTCAGTAGTTGCAGCATGCAGGCTCAACAGTTGCGGCGCGTGGGCTCAGTAGTTGCAGTGCGCAGGTTCTAGGGCGCATGGGCTTCAGTAGCTGTGGTGCGTGGGCTCAGTAGTTGTGGCTTGCAGGCTCTAGAGTGCAAGGTCAGTAGTTGTGGCGCTCAGGCTTAGTTGCTCCGCGGCACGTGGGATCTTCTTGGACCAGGGATCGAACCCATATCTCCTGCATTGGCAGGCAGATTCTTAACCACTGCGTCCCCAGGGAAGTCCCAAAACCCACTCATTCTTAATCCCTGAAACTTATTCCAAGCCCTTTCTCTCTGCCTCATCTTCCATAATAAAGTCAGGATATTATCTACCTCATCCTCTTGCATGTATCCTTTCCAGTATGTATTAATAGAATCTGAGAAGCTTCCTTCCTGATGATGAGGACTTAGGTTGTGGAGGAGAGGCAGGAGGCAGAAAGAAGTGAGTACAAACACATGACTAGAGAAACAGACAATATAATATAAAACCATCCTGATTAAAAAAAAAAAATCAAAGGCCACCATTTCCTACCCAAAAAGTTGAGAAGCTCATCCCAGTAGGATAATACACATGAATTCACAGAAAGTGAAATACAAGTGATTAATAATAAATATTTGAAATAAGTTCATAATGAGTAACATAAAACACACATTACAAGAGTAACATTTTTTTCAACTTTCAAAGAAAAAGATTTCCTCAAATAATAATAATCTGCATGCTAATAAGGAAATACAAATGAATATAATCTTTCCCAAAACCAATTTGGTGATTTGTATCTATAAAGAACACTAAAATATTTATCTTTGGGCTTAGAAATGCCACTTCTGGGGAACATTCCTTAGGAAGTCATCAGTAATTGGAAGATTTATATACACAAACTGGAAACAGCTTAAGTATCCAACAATAATAGGGGGACTAGTGAAATGAATTATGCCATATCCAAAGCGTAGAATAATGTGCAGCCACTGAAAACACTTTTGAATAAGTTTAATTACATGGAAAATGTTCAGATTATATCATTACATAGCAAAAGGCTGCATATAAAACCATATATATATATATAATATACACAGTATGAGCTCATGATACTTGCTTTAAAATAGGAGATCAAAGAAATTATTAGGAGATCAAGAAACCTGGTTCTAAATGCCTACCTTATTATTTATGCCTACCTTATTATTTTATTTGTAAAGTTAGGTGCATTTCCTAAATTTTCTATCCTTAGTATCATCTGTAAAATATTGGGAAAATTAATATCTACCACACAGGGCTTGTAAGAGGATTATACGATGTAAACCAGGTAAAGTAATAAACTCATACTAGGAAATAAATATTAGTTGTTATTTTTTTAATTAAAACTAAAAACTGTAGTCACTTGCAGTAGTCCAACATAAAACAAAACAAATGGTGAGCTCCAAGTTACAACTTCAGACCACATGCCCTGGGCACGCCATCATCCATAACAGTACCCCAAAAAAGGCATTGTGAGAATCACCATTTTGTATTCAATCAGGCCATAGCACAGGCATTTAGAGAAGTCAATAGAAACTATGGTGGCAGGAAAAAGTGATGACAAAAGAGCTAATGAAACCATTTTTTTAAAAGAGGGTATGTGGGAATGAAGGGACCAAAGAATAACTTTAGGCATAAAGAGTTTCAGGGCATCACTAATACAGAAGGATCCTTGTAATACGAGTGGCAATCTTGCTAACCTCTTATTTTTACAAATAAAAAGAAAGAAAAAATGCCCCCCTAACAACATTAAGTGGCACACTAGTTACTAGCAAACAAAATTTGGAAACTTTGGTAACCTGACTCAAAAGTGCTTAAGAAATAAATTGATCAAATGAAGATGGGAGGGGAAAAAAACAATATAATTTTGAGGGTCATGGCTTTGTAAGAAATAGATGACCAATAGCTTTAGAAAATCTGGTTTGCTTGGTGATGGAGGAAGGAATGTTAAGTGCATGTAATAAACATTTAAAATCTTCTATGTACAACATGGACCGAGATTCTAGCTCACCAACGAAGTGCTATCAGGTGAGTAAAACAGGTAAAGAAAGCCTGAGGCAGCTGCAGTGATCTCCTATAAAGCCATGGGACTGGTCCGATGATGGAAGAAAGTCATCTGAAACTCCATTATCTTGCCAAGGCCACCTGCCCTTCCCCATCACAGAAGACAAAACACTTCTGAAATACCTTTGGGACTGGAATTGAGGAAAAAATCTAACCCTGTCCATGGAGAATTCAAATACTTTCAACAGAAAAGTCATTAAGTGAACTCAGGGTGTTAATTTCATCAGGCCTTGATGACATTAAATCATTTGTGATAATTTAAAGCTATCTCACCTGCCTTCCCCACTATTCTAAGGTGCTGCCCGTTAAGAGTAATGTCATGTCTTTTATCCACAAATCAACCTATTACAAATAGCTACACTATTGCACCCTATAAATATAAACCTCTTATTTTGCAAGATAAGAAGGCTGTACCAAAGTTCTGCAGAGAATACCACCCCTTGGATTTGAGGTTGTTTTCCAATGAAACATCCATTGTAATCCAATTTTTCTAACCCAGTCAGAAACTGTAGGCGTCAACCTGTTTGTGTCTGACCCAAACTCTTGCCTCTTACACCAGTCTGGCAAAGCAGGTATCTGTAGTTTTAATCTGAATCACACGATCATTTAACAAGCAAAAAAGGTACATTTATGGAGTTAAACATGCAGGATGGATTGCATGAAAAAACCATGTTTGTATGCAAGTTGTTCTCAAGTACTCTATCTTGGGCCATTCTGGCTGCTATAACAAAATATTGTAGGCTGGGAGGCTTATAAATAACAGAACTTTCTCTCTCATAGTTCTGGAGACTGGGAAGTCCAAGATCAGGGCACCAGCAGATTTGGTGTATGGGGAAGGCAAACTTCCTGCTTCACAGACAGCCATCCTTTTACTGTGTCCTCATGATGGAAGGGGTGAGGGAGCTCTCTGGGGTCTTTTTTAAAAAGGCAGTAATCCCATATATGAGACACCACCCTCATGACCTATTCACTTCCCAAAGTCCCCACTTCCTACTATCATAACCTTGGCGTTTGCAACTTATGAATAAGGATTGCCACTTATGGATTTTGAGGGCACATGAACATTCAGTCCATTGCACACTCCACTCTTCTAAAATATATCTGACAATATTAGCCTCCATTACAGGCTACATTATAGGAACATCCTTCAGTTATGAAACACCTGACACCCCACTTTTTCCTGGCAGTCATTCACTCACACCTCCCCTCTCTCCTCTAACCATCAGAGATACATTCTCACTCATTTTCTCTCTGTCCTCTCCTCTCCTCTCCTCAATGGCCTCACCCAAGGCTGCTGCTAAGGCAAAGATATTAAGTAAACCCATGATAAAAATTGACCCACTGGCCAGACATTCCCTCTGATACAACCGAGACACTGTTGTTCTCTGAGGATTTGGTGGCAGGAGGTCATTATTTGGCTGAATGAGCCAGGCAAGACTGGTGTCAGCCTCTGAAGAATGACAGCTCTCACGTAGCTTGGCACTTGAAGAACCAACCTGACAGGAATGAGCTGCTCATTTCTTACCCAGACATCACAAGAGATGCAGATCTACTCTGGGATCCATCTAAAAAAGGTCTGAGGAAAGAGAGCAATTGCTTTCTCTGGAGAATCTTCTTTGTTGGTTATTCTGAAAGAGTGTCGCTATTTGGATCACAAATGATAATAGCCCAAATGATTCTTTTAAAACTCAAATCATAATTGAAAAATACAAGAAACAAAACCATTAGCTAGGATATTTGTATGAAAAAAATCTCTTTATTCTTAGATGACTTATTTCTACCTGCAAAAAAATAACATTTAGCCTGCTTCCAAGTTTCATGAGGTAACAATTAGTAAGCTTCAAATATATAGCATCCCTACAGGAATCAGATAACTGGGAAAGTGCAAGCAACCTTGGATTACAAAGGCCATCTGCTTCACTGCATAAATGAGAAAATAAGGCAGAGAGAAATTAGGTGGCTGCCCCAGTGTGAGGTAAGATTGACTAGAATGCGAATGTTCCGATTCTCAGTCAGTACTTTCTGCATCTCTCTCCTAAACCCACAAGGAAGAAAATGCATTAATGTTATCTTTTGTAACAATAACTCAAAAAATTTTTATTCCCAAATAGAAATTCAGCAGAACTTTAATCCCACATTTATGAATACCATAGCAACACACATTTTTTAATGAATTTAGAAGAAGCATTTAGTATAACTCCAGAGAATGGCTCACTGAGCCTAAACAAGCATTAAATCAAGAAAATTCATCAAAGACATGATAATGCTACATTATTAAATAATATTTTGCTCCTTGTCAACAAGCCAACAACATAACGGTATACACTACAATTTTCATTCTAGGAGAAACCATCCAATTATTTTTTTAAAAAACAGATATTTTACTCAGTCAATCAGGTAATATCTATGGTGGCCCTTCTGGTCCCTTCCCAGAGCTAACTGTAGTTTAAAGACTAATGTAAAAACCACCAGAATTTGGGCTGTTCACAGAATCAGCAAAAAGTCACTGAATTTAGGCTGCTCCATTTGTAACCAATCATTCTGGACATTCATATTGCTGTCCATATGGTACTATAACATGGCATTGTTCTGGCCACCAGTGCCTTCACTGCCAACATCCAAACAGTGGGGGTGAAAACGAGAAGGTAGGACTGCCCAAATGGGTAAAGCCTGATTCAATTAATTCTTTAGTGCTTCTCTTTACAGAGAGAAATACATAAGACTGAGGAGAATGAATTCAAATTCACAATTTTTGCCTCAACAAGGGCATTAAAGACCCCCATTTAATAGAAATCAAGGTCTTGGATAATCAGCTATTTCATAGATATGTTCTCAGCCCTGAAATAAATGACAATAGGAGCATAAAAGGAATAGAATCCTGGGGGAATGATTTCCTATTACAAATCATTTCATTTTTCAAAGAGATTTACAACCAGCTTTTTAAAATCATGTTATATGTTACAGAATACTGCAAAAGAAAAACATTTATGCACAACATGTTAGAAGGGTACCGAAAGTGAGTCATACCACTGCCAACAATATCGCTTGGTTCAGTTATATTGATTCAGGTCCTTGATGGGTGCTGAAATGAAGGCCACAGGTTGGATACCAGAATGTGTCATTTAGGTTTGAGAAGAGGAGAAACATGCAGAACTTGTAATTCTGGATACAACTATACCCTTGGATTTTCAGAGAAGTGAGAGAGTCCCCAATGGTTAAAGACAGAGCTGTCACTATTACAGAAAGAAAGAGACACCCTTCCAAAAGTCAGTAGCATCCTGTGGTATATGGGCCATATTGGATTATTATGCTGACATTAATCATAAACTTTCACCTTCCACACACGCTATTAAATCACTTCAATTTGGATCAATGGCCTGAAAGAAACCCACCAAACTCTCTACGTATCAATATGAGGACATTTGCTGTGACTGATGGTTGAAGGCAGCTGACCGCTTTGTGTAAATTCTAAGTCATGGGATTGTGCAAACGAAGAAAAAGATGTTCAGGAAGAGGAAAAATGAACTTCCAGTTTGCAACCATGAAATTAGATTTTTTTTTTTTTTAAAGCAGAGAAAGTCAAAGTACAAAGCTATCTCCATTCTCTAACATGCATTTTTTCCAACCAAATGAACAGCCTGGAATCAGCTTTCTGCCCACAGGTCAATAGCTGACGTGGTTTTGTTTTCCAAAACATAGGACTACACATCTCTTTCAAAATGCATTAGCCAGCTAAAAGTGAGCCCAGCCAGAAATGATCAGCCAGAATTGATCAGATGTCATTCGGCAACTGTGTGGAACCCCTACTATGAGTCGCCACAGAGGACCCGGCGTTCCCAAGAGGCTCTTTTTGGACAGATTGCAAGGTCAGATATGAGTTCCCATTTTCTGTAAGTAAACATCTGCTCTACAAAGCAACTCTAACCCTGCAAACACAACACACCCACTTTCTCACAGTTAAGTCTCAGCGCTGGAGAGGATCAATGACGTATCTGTGCTAGATTCCAATCATTTTAAAATAGGTCTTTAAATCTGTTCTTCTGTGCACGTCAATCTCTGCATGTGAACAGCTGACTGAGTTCTCAAGCAACAATACTGCCCATTGAAAAATACACCTTCCTTAAACAAAAGATACCTTTTGTTCCCATGAAGCATTGTCTGTTGCCATTTCCAGCAACAAATGACACAAAAGACAAATTCTACCATCCTCAAGAGTGGTTTTGGACAAACAGAAACACCAAAAAACAGAGCAAAAGCTTAAGAAACAAGACCAAGGTGAGTTGGGGGTTGAGGAGAGGTGGAGTGGAAGTGAGAAGTGGAATCTATACTCTGTGATCTAAGAAGTTCAGCCTCTACTGATGAATGGGGGACGGGGGAGGGGAGAGGAATGGGAGGTTGAGGTTTTCAGTTGAGAAAATGAAGTGTGTTGCTGTCCCGGTTTTGTTTCAATAGCACCCGGAGAGTGCGTGGCAGGCACAATCTAGTTTGGTGACTAAGACCGATTCAGTGAGTAACACAAGTTTGTTTATGACACAAAGGAGCTACCCAACCAAATCCGGCAATTACACAAACAATAATATGTTAATTCTTTAAAATTGTTTGTGTTTTGGTACCAAATTAAAGTTTGTGTTTATTAAATTTCACAGGAAACATCTATCAATTTAATATCACCATTTTGCAGGCTGCGCACCCGTCCTGGAAAGAAATCGCTAATGGCCCGGAGTCCTGGAAACCTACAAACTACTGTCACCTATTTCCCAGCACTGTGGTCCTGATACTCAGTGTCACTGATGGAAACCAAACAGCGGCCATAAACCAAGGAGTCCCTGGTGAATTTCTCCAAAGCACAGTCCGAGCAATCCGTGCGCCCGGGTGAAAGCATTTGGAAGTGTGCGCGGTTTCTCTGCCCTCCGGGCCGTGCGTCCGGAACGTTCCTGGCTGTCAGGTGGGTGGCGACAAGGCTCGGCAGGGAAGCGCTGCCTGGCAGCGCAGCGTGCCCGCGGGGCGGAGAGGGACGAGCCCGGCGGAGTGTGGCGCGTCCCAAGGCCGGCCGTCGCTCACCTTTGTTCGCCTGCCCTCTCCGCGAGGAGGAGAGCGCGGGCCAAGGAGGAGTGCGGGGAGCTACCCCAGTGCTCCGCGGGCCCTCCCCTGCGCCCCGGAGGAAATCCAGAGGCAAGCCAGACCCGCTCCTGCTCCCAGAACCGCAGCCAGGCTGAGGGGTCAGCAACCCCTTCCCGAACACAAAGGTTGGGAGGCGTAAGCACGAGCGCTGGGGGCGCGGGTGCGTGAGCCACAGAGCACGCGAGTGTGCGTGTGCGCGCGAGGGTGTGCGTGTGTGTCTGTGTGTAGGGGGAGGGGAGGAGCGCTCGCGAGGGTGTGCGCGCGAGGGTGTGCGTGTGTGTGTTTGTGTTTGGGGGGGGGAGGGGAGGAGCGCTCCAGCCCGTCTTACCTCTCGAAGATGAGCCGTACCATTAACATGCAGAAGGCCAAGGGGAAGGCGAGATAGAGATCCTCAGCCTGCGGGAAGGTGGCTTCCTCCGTGTTCTTCAGGTCCGCCCAGGTGACATTGTGAGGGAGCCAAAACCTCTCGTTCCAGAACCAGGCTAAGATTCCTGCCATCTTGCTTTGTCCAGTCCCGTCCTGGGCTCCCGCGGCCCGCCGAGATCTCCGCCGCGCAGAGCGCCCGGGGATGCGCGCGCGGCTGGCTCGAGCCTCTGCCGCCGCCGCCGCCGCCGCCTCCTCAGCGGCCGCTGCTCTCGAAGGCTCGCGGCGAACCCCGGTTCTCTCCTCCCTCTGGCCGCGTTGGGGAAAGGAGCCGCCTCGCCCGTCACATGGCAGCCAGGGCCGCTGGCCCTGATTGGCTCGTCCTCGCGTCAAGCAGCCAGGCACACGCGGCCGGCTAGCCCACGCCCGGAGGGCAGGGCGCAGCCGCTGCGCTCAGGGCGCCAGGGCACCGCTCTAGGGAGTGCCGCCCGGCCCCGCGCTCACAGTGCTCTCGAGCGGCGCTTAGGGCAGAGACCTGGGTTCAGCCGCCCGAATCCGTTCCGGCCCCCGGGCTTGCTCGCACATGCTCAGAACGCCGGCTTCTGCCGCGCTGGAGTTTCAGGGGTTTCGGTCGGCTTCCCGTGCGCGTACAGGCGCTGGGGAGGCAGGTAGGGGTCGGGGCGATCTTCAGATCCACCCTTGCGCCGAGACAGAACAGCAGAAGGAGAAGTAGGGGGCGCAAAGAGCAAAGGAGGAAGAAATAGCAGGTAAAGAGTCATGCACTCCAGCGCTTGGAGAAGGAGGGGGAAAATCGGGTTCTGGGGCAGGATGGTTTGGCAAGAGGCGTCTGCCTCCACCCCGCGCCCGTCTTTCCCCATCTCTGACCTTCCAGCCTGGTTTTACTCCGTTCGTCACCACAGTCCGCGCCCCCAGGGAAAAAGGCCCTCTATTTTAATTTATGAGGTGGTAAGAGAAATTAGGCACTTAACTGCTGTTTGATGATAACGATGAGATGATGTTGATGATGACAACAACCGCAGCCTTCTGTAAAACTGCCCCTCTAAATGAGCCTCTCAGAAGATGGCTCCCGACCACATTTGGGCTTGGCCCATGGGTAGTGAACCTGCACTCTGCTGCCTGACAGGCTCGTTGTTAACGCCTTTTGCATCGGAAACCTTTAAGGTGTTAAGTCTTTGAGGCCTAACCCAGGCACCTTGACGCCCAAGATACATTTCCTCATTGATACGGGAACCATGTGTGGATCAGTTAGGTGGTACATGCAGAACCTGGTTCCAGGGAATACTTTGTTGATTTTTCTCACAAACGTTCATTTCCTGCCTGGTTCTGCTAGTAAGTTCTACTGGACCCTTCCAAGAGGAAAATAAACAGGCTCTTAATACTTCTTTACCCTCTCTCCCCCTCCAGCTACCACCCTCTTTTCACTCCTTGCCTTTAAAGCGTAACTCTAAAGAACTGCCTATATCTGTTGCTTCCGCTCTCTCCCCTCCATTCGCTTTCGAACTTCCGTTTGAGCATTTGCCCCTCTCTGCTGCACTGAATTGCTCAAGGTCACCAATGATCTCCATGCTGCTAAACCCAAAGGTCAGTTCTCAACACCTCTTATCAGTACCAAGTTCATCAGTAGATGCCTTTTGAAACACTTTCTTGTCTTGATTTCCAGAAACCACATTCCTTCTGGTTTTCCCCCTACCTCATGACCGCTTTTGCTGAATCTCCTTTCTGGTTACTCCTCACTCCTTAAAGTTGGTGTGGCCTAGGAGTCAGTCTTTTGTCCTCCTCACTTTTCTATCTGTGTTCATTCACTTGGTGATCTTCTCCAGTCCCATAGCTTTCAATGCCATCTGTGTGGCTTTCAGTGTCATAGTGATTGTTCCCAAATTTTTATCTCTAAGCCATGAACTTTTCCTTGAACTTCAGCCTAAGTCCACTATCAAGTCAACTACTCCACTTGGATGTCTAAAAGCCATTTCCTGTCCAAACTACTAAACTTCCCCCTAATTTTTCCCCCTCCTGTCTTCTTGACTCAGGCCCAAAACCTGGAGTCACCTTTTTTCCTTTTCTCTCTCATATCTCCTTTATAATCCATCACGTATCCTGTCACTTCCATCTTTAAACCGGAATGACACCATCTCTCACCACTTCTTCTGCAGCCATCTTGGTCCAAACCACCAACATTTCTCTTCCGAGTTACCCTAGTAGCCTCCTAACGCCCAATTTCAACACTTGTCCCTCTACAGTCTATTCTCAGCCCATGTGATCCTGTTGAAATGTAGTGAAATCACTTCTGTGCTTAAAACCATACTGCTTCCCCATTCCTCCTCAGTTGGAAGCCAAAGTCATTTCAGTGTCCAATGATGTGGCTCCGTGTTACCTCTCTACCTCATCTACTCTCCTCTCTCATTTCCCTGTCCCTTACTCAGTGTGCTTTCATCACACTGGCCTCCCTGCCCTGCCTGCAAAACACCCAGCATGCCTTCGGGCCTTTGTACTTGCTTCGCTCTGTCTCTGGAACTTTTCCCCCAAGTATCCATGTCCACTCTTTCTATAATGCCACTCACTCGGTAAAGCCTTCCCTTGACACCCTAGTTAATCTATAATTGTCACTCCCCACCCCTACTCTTCCTAATCAACTTTCTTGCTTTGTTTCCCTCCGAAGCATTTATCACCATCTAACACAATTTATTTTTTACTTTTTTTTCAGTTGGTCTCCCCACACGCACTCAAATGTAAGCTTCTGAAAGTTAAAGATTTGTGTCTATTGCCAATTTATCCCTAGCACTTAAAATAGTGCCCAGCACATAGTAGGTACTCAATAAACTATCGAATTAATGAATCAGCACTACTCTAACCTCACAAAAATCTTCTCTAGGACAGGAAAAAATCTGAATAAATAATAGTATTAAATGTTTATAAACTCGTGAAGAATAGTGTGGGCATAAAGAAGGGCTTCATCAGTTCTAAGGTGGGGTAGGGGTGGTGTCCTTGAAGTGGGTTCATCAGGGAGTAGTTCATCACCATCCTCATTTGAGACCATGCACCCAACTGCTCATTGTTACTGGTGACCTTCCAGGAAAATGCCTTGACACCAAATGCATTGTTGTAGGCCACAGAGAGGAGTTCTATTAAAGTCTCTTGCCACCTTTGTGGCAAAAGGTCATGTCATGGTGGACCCTGGCCTTCTGGACCAGGCAGACCCCCTCCATGGCTGCCACTGGTCCCTCATGTCACTCTCATGTATGACCTGACAGGACCTTGCCTTCTCTGCTTTCCCGAAAGACCCACTGTGTCCCCATACATATATATATACACACACAGACACACACACACATATATAAATATATGAGGAAGTGTTGGTGACTTAATGCCCTGGGACCTGAACTTTGATCCTGGGCAATGGAAGCCAGTGGTACATTTTCTTTCTTTTCCCTCCCCTGCCCCGGGACACACAGAGTAGCTTCAAACAGCCTCTCTGAAAATGTCCTGTGATACACAGCACTCAGCTTATTTCAAAACTGTGGCCAGCTCAGGAATTGCCTTGGATTTCCTCTCTTTCTCTGTCTCACTCTCCATTTCTTTCATTCCTGCTTCCCTGAAATTACACCTCCCTGGAAACGCTGTTATTTTCTAGAGAAGCCAAACTAAGATCATGTTGCTCTCCTATTCATCAACTCTGAGAAGGTGGTGAGATTTCAGGAACACTCTGAAAGATAGCTTTTGTTGGACCCTGGAAAGAGAACTCACTGCTTATCTGTGAATCTTGCACAAATCACTTAGTTTCTAAGAGCATGTTAACACCCTCCTGCGTAAGTTGCAAGTACCTGTCTTGCCTATGTCACCTGACTGTCCTGAGGCTCACATGAGATAATATATGGGAAAGGGCTCGTAAACTCTTAATAACCTCTATACACATGCACAGTGCATGTTTTGTTTTGCTTTTTTATGAAAAACAATGGATGAGCAAGTCAAGCACATCTGTTGGCCAGATTTACAATCTTCAATTACTTCCTTGTTTTCACACCTAAGGGACTGTATTCATTTAGAAGGCCATATTTTTAAAGGAATACTATTTTAAAATGGAATTTATGCAGAAAACAACAGGCAAGATGGTGAAGGATATGGAAATCTTGAGGAGACATTTAGTATACATGTTAAGTGCACTAACTTTGGAGTTTTACAAAATGTAGGTTTAAGTGCTAGCTTTGCCAATAATAGCCTGTTCTTCCTTAGAAAAAGTTCTTCATTACTTAACCTTTTGAAATCTCAGTTTCTTCACATGTACAAAAGGAATAATACTAGTTACCACATGGGGTTAAGGTAGGATTTAAGTGAGATCATGTAAAGTGTTTAACAATTATATGGAGGCGGTTACCATTATTATTATGTACTGTAGCAATGTGGTGAAAATTCCATTGTTTCAGGGAAAGAAGGATCAGACTCTGCTGGGGTAATTTACCTTCAAGGCAGGCTGAGCCTTTCACATTTGAGGATGAGCAGGCCTTTACCTCTGAGATTAGTAGAATTAGCTTTCCCTCAGCAGAGGAAGTGAGGATGACGTCAGGAAGGGAGAGACAGGGGAGTGGAGGGAGATTTCAGAAGCCCGTGCACCCTGCGTGAGATTCCTCTTGATGTTTTTGCTGCTAAGCTGCCATAACATATTAGACACAAACTGCTGAAAACCAGTGATGTTTGGTAGAAACTTGTAAAGACACCAAGTTTTGATATAAGCAGCTTGTACAAACATGAAAGCCGGAGGATGTAAGCCGAAAAGAATTTGAAAAATTGTGGAGATGTATTTTAAATCTCAAGAGGTCAAGAAACTGGAATTTGAGTCAGGTGTTAAGCAGCCGGTATAGTCCACAAGGATAGCTGTATCCAGTCACTCTGTGAACCATGGCAGAAACTAGAGGAAAAATGATTGTTGGGAGGCCTGATATGTATGTTCCAAGATTGGAAGGGCTGTCAGGTAGGGGCAGTTTGACTTGATCTGTGCGGATCTAGAGGGCAGAACTCGGGACAATTGGCTTAAATATCTGCAAGGCTAATTTTATCTCTGTAGAAGAAATATGCAAAGCTGGCCAAAAATGAATCAGCAGTCTCATCAAGCAGGGAACTTCCTATCATGGGAAGTGTTCAGGCAGAAGTCTACCTGTTAGATAGGTTAGGAAAGCATGCCTGTCTGAAACTGACTTGGAAATTGATGCCTTCTAAGCTCCCTTTAGTACTTTGGAGCTAACAGAAAACACTATTTGGAGAAGAATCTGCCTTGCCTTATGAATTTTTGCAGTTGGAAGAAGACATGAGGCAATGCCCTAATACTTTAGAACCTCTTCCGGACTAAATTTCTACTCTCTTAGAGGGGAGAGGGAGGAGGGAAGGAGTGAAGGAAAAGGAAAGGAAAAAACAGAAGGTAATTACCGTGGGACTGAAGTACATTCAAAAGTTAGAAAGAGAAATTTAAAAGTCCAAAGAAATAGATCACTTGTTGCTAAAATGTTCTGATAAAGCCTAAAAGGGCTGTGTCAGAGTATGTTGCTAGCTGCCTGCAGGATCCCAACTGAAAACAAAATCAAAGGACTTAGGCCACATGGTTATATTGGCAGAGTCTGTTAGTTACCGGCTTCCATCCCTAGCACTCTGAATATTTTTCTGTGCTGTTTTTAGTAGTGGGAAATTAGACATCAGAAATTACTCTGTTGTATGTTATTTGAGAACTGATACTACCTCAGATGATGGTGTTCTTCCTTTCCTTCATTAGTTGTTAGAGTTTAAGTTCATTCTCGTGTGGATCTAAGAAGGGGGGTAGAATTTCAAAGATAACCTTTCCTTGCAATCCTTTAGTTTGGCCTTCAGAACTGCATCTAAGGCAAATGTTCATGTCCGTGTCTAAAATAAACATTACCAGGAAATCTCAGTATATATTAAATTAACATCTACATGCTCATATTTGGAAAGTACACATAGTTTTAAAAGTGTTTCCCTTTGAATTAAAAAATATGTAAATCTACATAATAACCAAACAGATCAGCCCTCTTTCATTGTTAAATTAAGTGCAGAGTAGATTCCAAGATAGGAGAATCATATCGTAAATATTCCAAGGAATTAATTGATCTAATTTAATTGAATTTGAGACCAATAAATTGTAATACCTTCTGCTGCCCTAATTACTTGTGACCTTGTAAGCAATCAACTCCCTGTGATGGATGTGTCTAGGCTGCGATGTTTCTATTTGTCTCACATTTTTATGATCCCTAAATTCACTTAAACTTTAAAATGCAATTAAAATACAGCATAATCAGGCTTCCCTGGTGGCACAGTGGTTGAGAATCTGCCTGCTAATGCAGGGGACATGGGTTCGAGCCCTGGTCTGGGAGGATCCCACATGCCGTGGAGCAACTAGGCCTGTGAGCCACAACTACTGAGCCTGCGCGTCTGGAGCCTGTGCTCCGCAACAAGAGAGGCCGCGATAGTGAGAGGCTCGCGCACCGTGCTGAAGAGTGGCCCCCGCTCGCCACAACTAGAGAAAGCCCTCGCACAGAAACGAAGACCCAACACAGCAAAAATAAATTAATTAATTAATAAACTCCTACCCCCAACATCTTCTTTAAAAAAAATAATAATACAGCATAATCAAGATTGAGAAAAAACAAGTTTTCAGAAGTCTACACAGATATGAGTTATGAGAAGATTTAGGTACTGTGATTTTACCAGCCATATATTTTTCAGAAGGCCTCCCCAGTGGTTGCCACAGAATTATTAACAAAATCCAGACACCCTGGAGCTTCCTAATGCTTGTGAATAATTTGGTTTAAAGGTTTTTGCAGTCCTCATTTGCATTGTAAAACGGACTTCAGCTCTAAGTTTAAGGAGAAGTTTTAGAAGCTTTGACATGGCAAAGTGCCATGAGAATATTTTCCCTGTGGGGAAACGAAACTCAAATGTGCTAATTAAGGGTACTTAATATCCCTGAAAATTAATTCTTTGTTACCTGCAGTGGTTTAATTATTCCCTTATGGAAAGCTCAGAAATGCCCTGAATCTTTAAATAGCAGTGGGCTGCTTGATTCTGAGTCAACATCCACTTTGAAGGTATTTCTTCTACTCATTGGCTACAGCAGTGGCCAAAGAGAGGAAGATTTTTCGATGTCACAATAAAACAGTAAGAGAAATTTTCCCTGGTGGTTTGTGAAATCAGCTTCGTTACTATCATCAGCCCTCACATAAGAGGACCTTCCAGAAAAAAAATGTATAGCAATAAAAATGAAAAGAGGGAAAGAGCTACAGTTAAACATCAGGCAATTCTAAGCTCTGACCACCAGAAGCAGTCAGCCAGCCCTGACACTTTCCCCACTTGCAGCCTGCCCTTTCCAGAAAAGCAAAAATCAGATGTCCTCAGAAGATTTTGGTTGAACTGAGAGAGAACTAACCATATACAAGGCTGTTTGTCTTAAGAAATAAACTTGACTGTTATCCAGGTAACTGTTGTTTCTCCTGGAATTCTCCTTGAATCAGGTAGCTCCATGTAGCTATGGGAGGTACATGTAAATGTACCTCTAAATGTAGGTGCGTCTTGAGTTCAAATGTCACGTCCTCTGGTAGCCAACTCTGACCACCCAATCTAAAGCTGCTGCCCAGTCACTCTTTGACATCCCCCACTTACAGTCTTCCCGTCACTCACAGCCATCTGATATCTTCTTGTGGGTATACTTATCTACCAGTTTGTTCCTGTCATCCCACCTCAAACATGTGCATTCTGGGAGAGCAGGGCCCTGGCCATCCTTGTCACTGCTCTACCCCAAGCTTTGAGCAGCCCTTGGCTCGTGATGGCTGTTCAGTAAATCATTGTTAAAGGAGGGGAGTGTAGATTTTTTGTTTTTAATGTCAAACTTCTCTAACAATCAAAAAAAGATTTATTGGGCTTCCCTGGTGGCGCAGTGGTTGAGAGTCCGCTTGCCGATGCAGGGGACACGGGTTTGTGCCCCGGTCCGGGAGGATCCCGCATGCTGTGGAGTGGCTGGGCCCGTGAGCCTGTGCATCCGGGAGCCTGTACTCCGCAATGGGAGAGGCCACACCAGTGAGAGGCCGGCATACCACAAAAAAAAAAAAAAAAAAAGGAAGATTTATTCTGGAGCCTGAGCTAGGAAAGGAGCTGGATGTCCTGTGGCAGCAACCTGGAATCCGTGCATTTAATCAGGATAATCGTGCGAGGATACACAGTCCCCTGCACACATCCAAACGTCTGCACTGAAGCTGTCCGCTCAGGCGAGTTTGACCAGAATCAGTCGATCAATTGACCACTTGGCAGAACTTGCAGGGTTACGCATTCTCTTGGGCTGGAATGTTATCAGCTTAACCCTCATCTATCTCCTCCCTCTGGAGCTGTCAGTGAATCTCTGGAACTCTCGGTCTAACCCCATTTTGACCTACATTTGATAAGGTCAAGTGTGAGGCATTTCCTAAATGTAGGAAAACTAGGCCAAATGCCCTGCACAGACCCTGGGCCTACCTGTGTCCTAATGTACACCTGTACTTCTGCTACTTCTCTCTTCTTAATTTTGTTTGGGCCACAGAACCAAGGAGTTCATTCCACTGGACTGGTGAACAGTTTACATAGGAGTGCATGTATGTATTATCTCCTCAATTAATCTTAACTTACCCAAACATATAGATATTGTTTTCTGTGCCTTCACTACCCCCTTAATTTAGTCTCTAACCAATAACTTTTTTTTTTTTTTTTTTTGGCGGTACGCGGGCCTCTCACTGCTGTGGCCTCTCCCGCTGCGGAGCACAGGCTCCGGACGCGCAGGCCCAGTGGCCATGGCCCACGGGCCCAGTCGCTCCGTGGCATGTGGGATCCTCCCGGACTGGGGCACGAACCCATGTCCCCCGCATCAGCAGGTGGATTCCCAACCACTGCACCACCAGGGAAGCCCCTCTAACCAATAACTTTTGAGGGGTTAACTAACCTTCAAGCTGCAGGCCAGAGCTACACAGCACCTGCGGGGAAACATAGTAGCTTGTGTGGAATTAGACCATTTGTAAATTGTAGTCAGTTTGAAAAAAGAAAATTTCATTGAGTCAAAAAGCCTGCTTTAATCTCCTCTCAAGAATTGATTTCACCTTCTCTATTCAAGCAGGAGGCACAGATAGAGTCGTTTGCTCAGGCCTTCCGAGGTTACCCAAGGTAAAGAGACAATATGGTCAGTGCAGACATCGATTTTCTGGATTTCAGACCATCCTCAGAAATACTAGTTGACACAACTCTTCATAGATCTCAATGAAGAAGACCTCTTCTCAGTATCAAAAAGGAATAACAAATCATTTGGAAAAACTTCATGTCTTAAGCTTCAAGTAATGGGAATTTGTTTCAATTCCTGCAGGCTAAAAATATGAACAAACACCACTGAAAAGGCCTAGAAAAAAGGCCCCAATGGTGAAGTAACACTTTTCCCATCTTGCTGTCTTTTCCCAGGTCACCTTCAGACAAGGGGCGGATTTCCTCCCACATGCATTCTTCCCCCTTGCAAAACTTTGCCCTCTCCAGGAATGACTGCCCATGGTCAACATTTGGCCTCTGCTTGAGAATTTAAGGACAAATCTCAGCCTTCCTTTTCCTGCACCATTAGAAAATGTCTAAGTAACATGAGAGCCATCCAAAAGACATAGCCACAAATATCCAACTCAAGGAAACAAAATAAAACCTGAAGATTTTGGCAAGGTGTCCATGGATTTCTGCCCAATGCATCTGGCCTTCCCTTTGGTCTGCCCCAACCAGCTGGGCAGTAAAACAGGCGGATCCGGAAGACTCATCCATTAGAGGGAATACAGGGCCTGCCTGGTATCTGAAACACCTACGTAATCTGCCACTGCTCTGTACAAGAGCCTCTGCCTGGCTCTCCTTGTCTACAGGACAAATCCAGACTCCTTCATAGGTAAGCAGGGCCCACAACAGTTGACTTTCCATCTCTCTTTCCTAATCCAACAGTTCACTTTCCATCTCTTTTTCCTAATCCAAATCGTTGAACTTTGTACCCATCCCGACAACTCAACCTTCCTCTCTCACAAGTGAACTTAAACAAGCTTTTTTTTCTTCATATTATTTCCTCCTGTTTAGAATGCCTTTCCCTTTCTTCTCTACCCATCAAAATTGTATTTGTAAACTAACTTCCGTCTCAAAAACCACCTTCTGAAATTTAGATCACATCAGAATTAGAACGAATCCCTCCCTACCTGGAGTAAACATTGGGCATTCCACCAGGCAGGTTGTCTTTTCTCTTGAACCACTGGCCCGTTTAGGGCAGAACTAGTCCTTATTTCATCTCTATTGCCCCAGGGCCTAGCGGGGATTTTTTGCACATAGCAGGTATTTAATAAAGCTTGGTCTAACTGGATTTCTTAGGAGAACAGCAGCTAACAGCTAATTTAGGGTGGGAGACAGTTGATATGAATTGTTAAGCGTTCAGGAGTAAGAATGAAGTTCACGTATAAATCCCAGCTTCACTTCTTACAAGCTCTATGGCCTTGGAACTAACTAAATCTTTAAGCCTGAGTTTCCTCATCTGAAAAAAATGGAGTATATTTACATCTCTAATACATAAAAGTATTTACCTCATCTAGCTATTGGAAGAACTAGATAAACACGTCTAGCATGATGCCTAGCACTTGGTAAGAATTCAATACGTGTTCCTCCTCCCCTCCTCCCCTCCTCCCCTCCTCCCCTCCTCCCCTCCTCCCCTCCTCCCCTCATCCCCTCCTCCCCTCCTCCTCCCCTGTTCTCCTCCTTTGCTTCATTACTACTCCTCTTGCTATCTTAATAGCATAAGGGGAAGGCCATCTGTGGACTATAAACCTGGTTACCTCTCCCACAGCTGGGCTCCGTCTCTAGGCTATGTCTTAGGAAGACTTTTCCTTCTTGCAAAGAATACTGTAACTGTCAGCGAAACGTGGCCTTGTTATCTTGGAGTGGAGAGAATTTGTCTTTGGGTTAACCCCTCTTTTGTTTGGGAAAACTACCTCACTGCTCTTTGAGACATACAAATGAAAAGTAAATGTCTACCCATTGTTTGGCTAGAAACCGTGAGGTCACCAATAATTGGAAGACCCATGTTTAGCACTCAGAGTTGATGTTTGATGTGTAAGTTCTTGTATTATTGAAATGAGCTTCTTCCTGTAGACTTTGTTGCAATGTGTCTGTGTGTGTGTGTGTGTGTGTGTGTGTAAAGGAAAAAAATATTTCTAAGCCTTGCAGGAGTGAGTTTGGAGAGCCAGGCTGAATTATTGCTTGTGCTAGCCAGCACTGGGCTTGGGAGCCAGGTGATGTGAGTTGTTTTGCTTTGTTTTATCAGCATCAATGGCAGGAAAATGAGACTGATGTTGGGGTGAAGTTGAAGGGCAGCCTTTCCTAGAACCTTGTCGCCCTCTGGGAAGGGCAGTGCTGCTCCTCTGCCCAGGTGACAAGACAGAGTTGAAACAAAGTCATTTTTCCCACCTCTTTGCAAAACCAGCTCCTCTCTGCCTCCCCCAGCAGCTACTGGAGCAAGAAGACCCACCTCTGTTGTCACTGTTGTTCTCAGAAGTCCAACCACTGGCAGAGAAAACAAAGAACGCAGTAGCTGTTATGTAGTGGCCTGAAGCACAGATGGGTTGGTGGGCATCTTTAGGAACTATAGAAATAGTGGGGAAGAAAGGGAAACATTTCTGGGAAGAGTGAGGTCAAGGACGTGACTTATTGAGCTCTTGTAACTTGGATGTTAAAGTTATCGTGACCTCATGTTACCATCCCCAGTTCCAGGTTTATAAAATCTGTGGCATGCTATTTGAATAAATAAATATTTGGTTTTAAAATGGATTATTATTTGGGATTCCCTGGTGGCACAGTGGTTGAGAGTCCGCCTGCCGATGCAGGGGACACGGGTTCGTGCCCCGGTCCAGGAAGATCCCACATGCCGCGGGGCGGCTGGGCCCATGAGCCATGGCTGCTGAGCCTGCGCGTCCGGAGCCTGTGCTCCGCAACGGGAGAGGCCACAACAGTGAGAGGCCCACGTACCGCAAAAAAAAAAAAAAAAAAAGATTATTATTTTTAATTTATTTTTTTTAATTTAAAGCCAGAAAGAATTTGGGGTGGGAGATAGCATAGCATTGTGGGGTTTTTGTTTGTTTGTTTTTGATAGGTAAGAAGTGGATTTATTTAGAAACACACTCCACAGACAGAGTGTGGGCCATCTCAGAAGGTGAGAAAGGCCCATAGTGTTTTTTTTAAGAGAATGGATTCTGGAAATCAGCATATTTCTATCTTGGCTTTTCTTTTTACTAGTGTAATCACAAGTAATTTATTCACCCACTTTAAGCCTCTGTTTTTTATCTGTAAAATATAGATGTGTGGCAGACTATTTTCCAAAAACAGCTGCACCGGTATATATTTCATCTCACATGCTGTTCTCATGAAGTGACTTTGACCTTCTTTCATTAAGAGATGGGACCAATACCGCCTGCCGATGCAGGGGACAAGGGTTCGTGCCCCGGTCCGGGAAGATCCCACATGCCGCAGAGCGGCTGGGCCCGTGAGCCATGGCCGCTGAGCCTGCGCGTCCAGAGCCTGTGCTCCGCAACGGGAGAGGCCACAACAGTGAGAGGCCCGCGTACCGCAAAAAAAAAAAAAAAAGAGGGGACCAGTAATCCCTTCCCTTGAATCTGGGCTGAACTTTGAAACTGCCTCAACCAAAATAATGTGGCAGAAGTGATGTGACTTCCAGCTAAGTTGTAACAGGCAGTAGGCTTCCATGCCTGGCTCTCTGTCTCTCTCTCAGCCTCTGGACCCCAATTGCCATGTTGTGAGGAAGCCCAGGCCACATGGAGAGGTCATGTGTGGGTGTCCCAGTTGACATCCCCACCAGACCCTCAGCTGACAGCCAGCACTAACTTCTCGACATGGGAGTGATCGATTCTTCAGATGATTCCAGAGCCCAGTCTTCAAATCCTCCAGCTGAGATCCCAGACCTCATGGAGCAGAGATAAATCAAATTTATCATGTTCTTTCTGAATTCTTGACCCACAGAAACCATAAGAGATAATAAATGATTATAGTTGTTGTAAGCCCCTAAATTTTGTGGTGATTTGTTATGCAACAATAGGTAACTAAAATGAGAGATAATGGTATGTAATCCATGGTGGTGTTATGAGACTTAAAAGAAATAGCACAAAGCTTAGCACAGCAGTGACTGCTCAAAAATGTTAGATGCTTTTATGATAACAAAAAAACGCAATTCCTAAGCAAAAATTTGAGGCAAATGAGGGCTCTCAAGAGACCTTCTTTTCTGGGTGTCTTAACAGATAACCAGGGGAAAGAGAAGTTGAAATTGATGAGGAACCCATGCTAGAAGCAGAGATCTGTGGAGCTGGTGCGTGAATAAAATCATGTGAAGATTTGGTTTCCCCTCTCTGGAAGAAGTCCTCTTAAGATTCCTGGAGCCAGAACCTCAGGATGGGAGAGAGAAATTACTGGGGCCACTGTCATATCTGCACCCTCACAGTGGTTGGCCCACCATCCTGTCGTGAGCACCAGTCTTTAAGAGAAGCTGGCTTCTGTATGTAATTACAATGACCTCTCCAGTCAGTTACTCTCCAAGTAAACTGTACCTGTACGTGCAGGTCTAATATTAGTTTCTTGGCATATTTCAGAAAGGTATCAGCCTGTCGTAAAGCCCTTCTGTAAGGACTGCTTCAGCGGGAACTTGGAGATATGCCAAGCTTGTCCTGTATCACTAAGGTAGCAAGAACTCCATCATCCTCAAAATTTGCTCTAGTTTCAAGAGCCATCCATAATTTTGATGAAGATAGATGTGGACCACTGAATATTCTCCTAGTGTTTCCAATGACCAAGGATATCAACAGGAAAAGGAAAGACAATGGCCAGTTTATACTTCTAATCTTTTTCCCCCCATACACACACAAAAAGTTATAAAGTATTATAAAGTCAGTAACAGAATAAGGACACTGAAAATTAACAGGAAAATATATCTTTTCCCCCCTCTGTTCCTGAAGGTGTGTTGTATAAAATTTGGGATTATTTCAGATTTATAAACAATTATTTTAAGCAATGATTTGAAAAGAGAGGCAAGACTTTAATGGTGGTGTCTCTGGTATAGTAGCTGGGGAAATGGTTTTTAGGTTAAATGTCATTTTAACATCCTTTAAATCATCCTTTAACCCACATGATGTTGCACATGTTAGTAAATTTAGATACCATCCACTGAGTGCTTTTTCTTGTTCTAAGCACTATACTAATTTCTTTGTATGCATTACCTCATTATAATCCCCATCATGATCAATCTTATGAGATAGGCATCACAAGCCCCAATTTTTTCTTGTGGAAATTGAGAGTTACAGAAGTCAAACAGCTTCTAAGAAGAGGAGCTGAGATGGGATCCAAAGACCATGCCTTGCCCATTACTAACTTTAGCTGAGGTTGCTTCTCCACTCTGCATGTGCAAAGGCTGCTTCAAGACTCAGCTCAAGTGTCACCTCTTCTTGCATGGTTTTCTGTTCACACACACACACACACACACACACACGACATACTCTCCCACTCACTCCTCTCTAAACTTCTGTAGCATTGCTGGCCAAATGAAATAATGTGAGCCACGTGTGTCATTTTAAATTTTCTAGGAACCACGTAAAAACGTGAAAAGAAACAGGTGAAATTAATTATATACTTTAACCCAATGTAGCCAAAATACTATGGTGTCCCATGTAATCAATATAAGTATTATTAATGAGATGCTTTGCATTTTTTACACTGAATCTTTGAAATCTGGTGTGTATTTTATACCTACAGTACATCTCAGTTCGAACTAGCCACATTTCAAATGCCCAATAATCAGTAAGTAGTGGCTATTCTATTGGACTGTGCAGTTCTATAGCATTTAGCCCATGTCATTTCCTTTTTATTCAGTGTAAAAAAGTAAGTCTCTTGAGGTCAAGAAATGAGACAAACTCATCTTTGTATTTCCCAACATCCCCAAATATCACATAATAAATGTTTGAGTCAACATTTGAGTCAAGAAAACAAGTACTGGCACCTTACTGGATTCCTAGAAGGGAAGTATCTGCACCACATCAAGGCATGGGTAGTTCTCACAAAGTCGTCTTCCCACCGCACAGTCTTAGGAGCTGCAAGATGCTCAGAGAGCTGAAAAACAGCCTTGAGGTTGAAGTTGTGAAACTGACAGGAGGAAAAAGAGAGAATGCTGTGGGGGTTATGAAAACAAAAGACAGACAAAGCCCCAGATCACTTTCTGGTGAGCATTCAAAAAAAGAAAACGAGACAAACACACGGTGATGAGAGGTTACCAAGTGACTCAACCATCTGAAAATGATAGAGCAGTAATTGATACTTAGTGTGAAAGGATTCTTTAAATTTCTCCGGTGTGGCTTACACACTTGAAACACATCTGGAGCATATAAAAGTGGTATATTTGGAAAAAACAACCTTTTTTTGGCCACTCAGGTTATATCTGACTCAAAATCCAACAGGTAATATCCATTAAAAAATCAGTTGTCAATTAGTGTCTTAAGTATTGACCAGTTTTTTCTTTTTTCAGTGAGTAGCTGTTACTATATGGGAATATTGCTTCACAGTGTATTTACTGTATTGTTTGTGAATTTGTACTCAATTATTTCCCTAGTTGGCTGTGACAGTTAGTGACACACCCTAAAATACTTTTCATTTATGTAGGACTTTAGAGTTCACTTTTGTATATATTACCTCCCCTTGATGAAACTCTTTGGGACATTTTGTGTCACTCCCCAGGAACCTTCTGTCAAGGATTTCTGGAGTCACACAATCGAAGTCTCAGGCTGTTGATTTTGGAAATCATGATAATTCATAGTTTATAAGTGGTTAAAATGCAGTCTTCTTTAAAATCAGAGCTTGCCTTTTAAGTACATACGGGTCTTCCAGGACACACAGGTGGATTGAATGCAGAAAATCCTCAGATGCTGCCTCTGCCTGTGAAGTAATAAGGTTTGGAAAAGGCATTTTACTGATGTCCTTTGGTTTCCAGCAAAAACATGTCGGACTAAGACCATCACCAGCTGAGAGCCCACTCATAAAATATGATGAGGCCCAGAAGTTTGGGGATCTTTAATGTCAAGAAACATTCTCCCTGGAATATCAGCCTCACAGTTATTATCATTTCAAGAGGAGGCCCGAAACAGGTAAGCAAACCTCTGGACACTGTTCGCTGAAGCAGGGCTTCATCTGAAATCTGCACTCAGAGCTGACTGAGGACACCTTGTCCTGAGGTGTCTCTCTGTGGTCTCACCATGAGGTGATTGCCAAGTAGCTCAGTCTGCTCAAAGTTTCACTAATGGAGTTTGATGGTTGGTAGCAGAAAAATAAGATATAATGCAACTTCTTTTCTTCTTTTTCAAATCTCGTGCTAATTTATATTCAAATTCTTTTAAGCATCCAGGGTGGAAGGGAAAGTTTTTTCCCTCACAGGGTGGTTAAGAGTAGGGTGTGGGGGCTTCCCTGGTGGCGCAGTGGTTGAGAGTCCGCCTGCCGATGCAGGGGACATGGGTTCCTGCCCCGGTCCGGGAAGATCCCACATGCCGCGGAGCAGCTGGGCCTGTGAGCCATGGCCGCTGAGCCTGCACGTCCAGAGCCTGTGCTCCGCAACGGGAGAGGCCAGCGTACTGCAAAAACAAACAAACAAACAAACAAAAAAACAGTGTAGGGTGTGGGTAGGGTTTCCATATGCCCTTTACACCCAATTAATTTTCTACAGAATTGAGCTCTCAGGAGGCTGCTAGTTTTAAAGCCTATCCCACCCCCTTTTATCAGCAGTTGAAATGGGCCATTAGATCTTCAATCGTTATCAACCCAGGATGTTATGGTTGTAGCTTAGCAAGAATAAAGCCATTTTCTAAAGGTGTTTGTGTATAAAACAGGAAGAAAAGTATGTTATCTAAAAAAATTGAACAGCATTCTAAATTCTACACTAATGGATCTTTCCTAGCAGTGGAAGGGTGTGGGGAAGAGTAGGCTAGAAGATTGTGGGAAAATAAGAGAGGGCTTTAGGGCCATGGTTTGCCACCCTTTTTTTTTTTTTTTTTTTTTTTTTTTTTGCGGCACGCGGGCCTCTCACTGCTGTGGCCTCTCCCGTCACGGAGCACAGGCTCTGGACGCGTAGGCCCAGCGGCCATGGCTCACGGGCCCAGCCATTCCACAGCGTGTGGGATCCTCCCGGACCGGGGCACAAACCCGCGTCCCCTACATCGGCAGGCGGACTCTCAGCCACTGCACCACCAGGGAAGCCCTGCCACCCTTTTTGATCAAACATCCCATTTTTATAGTAAGTAATTAAGACTGCCACCTTGACTATCCTGAAATGAAATTCAAATAATCTTTTCTAAAAATCCAATGTACTTCCCTAACTGTAGTATAAAGGAGAAATAAAAAGGAAGCAATTTATGAAATACATAAAAATATGTATTCAATATGCAAATGTTTGGCTAAGAGGACACTAGAAAGTCCATAATGGAATCAGATGCCTGCGCTGATCCTAGAAAACAACAAACACAGTGGTGACAACTGCACCCTGAACCGTTGTGTGTTGCACTGAGCAGTGTTGCCATCCTGATGCGATGTCCTGAAATGGTGAATAACTCTTGGGGAAGTTCCAAACCAAATGCAATCATCCACTCAAAAAGTCAAAAATATGTTGTTTTTATATATAACTCAGAGTCAGGTTCTAGGTTCAGGTAACAGGATTTATTTTTACCTACATGAACGTCCAGGGGAACTTTGAAAGTGGCAGGAGATGCCAGACAATTCTTCATTATGTGAGACTATCTTAGCACCTCTGCCACCCTCCCAAATGTCAGCATTACCCCCTAAACATTGCGACATCCAAAAATGTTGCCGCAAATCCCTCTGTGGCAGAGACCTAAGGAGAAAGAAGGCCTATGAATATGGCTGAAGGCAAGAGTCTAAGGAGAAAGACAAGCAGTGAGCAATTCCCAGAGAGACCTTGAACGCCATTTTAAGCCATTTCCTGTTTTATACTATGCTGAAGTCTCCTATTCTTAGGCCCAGACCTCTCGCAAAGCTGGTGAATCAGGCTTGGAGAGCATCAGCCATGAACAGTGCCCCAAATCATGCCATGGAGCTAGTTTGGTGAAGACCCTGCCACTGCCACCACAGGGCACAGACAAGTCAGTGTGGGCAGCTGCCACCACTGACCTGGGAAGAGAACACAGCTGTCTCCCAGGTATCACCCTGTACTGCTTGAGGGCCACATGGTGACTGCTTCTTCACGCCACTGGCTTCGCCTTTGAAGTGTGGTGAGTGAATCTGATTGGCTCAGCCTCTGTCACATGTCCTTGTCTTAATTGAAAGGGAGGCTCGGAAAGCGTACAAACGTCTTGACCTTCTAGAGTGGGAGGCAGGCTCTGCATCCTCCAAAACAAGAAAAGGGTTCAGAGGCTGGACAGCCTACCAGAATGACCAGTGCCCACTCTAGCTGGCCAAATGAGTTCTGCAGAAGTCCCATGGGGTTTTAGAACAGAGAGTGGTCTCTGAGGAGTTATGGGCAAGGAAGGCTTTATACAGGAGGTGAGGTTTGATCAAGACTTGAAGGATGAGGAAATTAATATGGTTGTGTGTAGGGAAGGGAGAAGGAATTCTCCAGAGGCGGAATGCAGAACTGGGAAAACAAGTGCGGGCTAAGGAGTCCAATTTCACTGGAGCTGAGTTCCTCGGGGAGTCATTAGTGAAAGGAGAGAAGGGATAGGAATGGCATGGAGAAGTTTGGCGAGTTTGTTTAACAGCGTTTTGATGTAATCAAAGTGGTGTTTGATGAGAGTCTTTGCATATTTTCTGTATTGATTTTTACTGATTTATCAAAAACTAATGTCCTTGTCAATTTGAATCTCATTCTTAGTCTTTAGGGGAACAGACCTGTTTTTATGAATTGCTAGGAGCCTGAAGGTCTTTTGGTTAGTTGTTTGTTATTTTTGTCACTGTTGCTTTTTTTTCTGATAAAGAGGCTAACTCCTTTATACTTTTAATTTGTATTACATTGTATCCACTGAGGAATTTCACAAGTATCTTTTAGCTGATTCTAAGAGTGACCCCCACCTGCAACTTTTAATCAAACTAGGTGTCATAATCCATTTTTCCAACACTCGTTGCACACCTAACATGTACCAGGGTCACTATTTAATGCTTTCATCTACATGTTTAATGTAATTTTCAAATTACTCTTTTATTTATGAAGAAATAGGATCTGAGAGAATAAATAATTTGCCCAATGACACACAATTTAGAAGTGGTGGGATAAGGGTTTTGACTCATGTCTGTCTATCTAATTCCCACATGATCTAGTGGCTTCTCTCATCAGAGTGCAATCTGAAATTATTGGCTGTGCTGTCTAGAAGTTCTGTGATATTTTGGTTCTAGCCATTCTGAAGCCAAGAGACTGAGACTCAGTTTTAAAGAACTCAAAGGAAGAAAATCTTTTAGTATTACTTTTTTTATTGAAGTATAGTTGATTTACAATGTCATGTTAGTTTCTGATATACAGCAAAGTGATTCAGATATATATAGATATATACATATATTCTTTTTAAGATTCTTTCCCCTATAGGTTATTACAAAATATTGAGTGTAGTTAGTTCCCTGTGCTATATAGTAGGTCCTTGCTCTTTATCTATTTTATATATAGTAGTATATATCTGTTAATCCCAAACTCCTAATTTATTCCTCTCCCTGTTCCCATTTGGTAACCATAAATTTGTTTTCTATGTCTATAAGTCTGTTTCTGTTTTGTAAATAAGTTCATTTGTATCATTTTTTAGAGTCCACATATAAGTGATATCATATGATGTTTGTCTTTGTCTGACTTACTTCACTTAGTATGATGATTTCTAGGTCCATCCATGTTGCTGCAAATGGCAATATTTCATTCTTTTTTATGGCTGAGTAATATTCCATTGTACATATATACCACATCTTCTTTATCCATTCATCTGTCCATGGACACTTAGGTTGCTTCCATGTCTTGGCTGTTGTATAGTGCTACCATGAACATTGGTGTGCATGTATCTTTTCAAATTAGAGTTTTCATTTTTTCTGAATATATGCCTAGGAATGGGATTGCTGGATCATATGGTAACTCTCTTTTCAGCTTTTATAAAGAGACTCCATTCTGTTCTCCATAGTGGCTGCACAAATTTACATTCTCAAAAGAGGCAGATCTTGTTGGACATCTCAGTCAGGATCACCTGGCTTAAATCAACAAATCTTTCATCTTGCCAAGGACGCCCTTTGCAGTAGTGGAAGTTAACTATGCTACTGTAGTCTTTATGCCATTTTTGTTTGGCTGTTGGACAACTCGGCCTTGAGGTGATGTAATCTGCCTTCCTTGGTACTTCCTTGGCAGTACCTGGTACATCCTTGTGTGATAAAGTTACCCCTGAGAAGATGTGCTACACTCTTGTCTCATCCTCTGAACCAGAGGCTCCAAGTCCTAGAGAGTGGTAATACAAACCAACATCCAAGATCTAGGTATCGTCATGGAGAAGAATGGACAACAGAGTCCAATGGTGATCTAACAACCCATTTGTGTCCCCAGCACATTCTCCCCCCTCACCAAAGCTTGAGCAGAAATTTCAAGGTATGGTCATCCAGTAAGACCTGTAACATTTGGTTTCCAATTTCCATTTTCTTTCTTTGTTCACGCTTTGAGAGAGAGACCAACAAGCATTAAAATGTCAGAAAAAAAGGCAATGAGAGGAAAATGGAAAAAATAAGTAATCTTTGGTTTCAAGTTTGGCTGGACCTCTCCCCTGCTCTGCTGCCCTTAAGGAACAGACCTTGCAGCAGGTGTCAGAGGCATTCACCACCCACCTCAAGTCCTCACTCTCTAGATCCCTCGATCTGAAGGTCATTTTGTCTCATATTTCACTGAGAAATAGAGGCCAACGGTTTGAAAATCTTTCCTTTCCCCTCACCCTACAAACTTCCCTCTATTTAGAAAACTATGCCTCCTACTTTTCAAAGTTAAGCTCTCCTCCCATGCTCCTAAAACCAGTCCCACCTACCTTCTTCTGTAACTCGCTCCATCAACTACCTTTATTTTTGTCTCCTATGTCTCTCAGGTTACAAATATGTTCGAGGACACCATATCTTAAAGGCAAACCAACACATGAAAAGGCTTTTCTACCCCTAACCCACGCACTGCCAGTTCACTTTTTTTCCCTTTGCACAGATTTGTTGAAAGGGTAAGGCTTCGTGTACTGTCTGTACTTTCTCACCTCCCATTCACTCCCTGATGCAATATGGTGTCTTTGCTGAAACTACTTCCCCCAGACCAATGTATTGGACATCTGGGTTTTTGTTGTTGTTGTTTGCTTGTTTGTTTGTTCTGACCAGCATTCCTGACCAGAGTTCCCCTGGTGGTCACAGTTAGAGGGGACATACACAGAAGCCATTGTAGACCTATTGAGTTTCCTTCTTTGGAATCTGGCACCTGAACAGAGACACACTGAAGAAGATGTGCATGCTGAGCATCAGTTGGCATCACAGTGAAGAAAAGTCCACCCGTTTTTTTCTGCTCAGCATCCCAGGGCTCCTATATTTCCTGCCCTTCCTGAGACCTGGTATCTCAGCTCTTCATGAGACTGTGAGCTATACTGTATCCTGATAGCTCCCCTTTTCCTTTTTAAGTTAGTGAAGGGGAAATGGGGAGTAAAGGCTAATAAGAATAGAGTTTCTTTCTTTCATGAGATATCTTTCTCACCCATGTCCTAAGATTATGGGAATACAAGGGATAAATCCCTGACATCAAAACTCCCTAAAAGCCTGATATTATAGAGCAAGTCATTAGCATGAATCCACCAGACACCACTTCCCCTGAGCTGTCTTACACAGATTTTCCCTGCTAAAAGGGGCATTCAAAGGTGGAGTGATGATGGTTGAGAAAAACAAAAGAAGTGCAACAGGGATGCTTATTAATTAGTTAGAAGAATAAAGAATCAGGTTGGCTTATCCTCAGTTCTAGGAGGCCTGGAGAGGAGCACACATAAAATCAGGTGGACATAGATTCATGTTCTGGAAGATCCAGCTTTAAATCCCAGCTCCATTGCTTAATCTGGTTTTAGGCTCCTTAACTTCTCTAAGCCTCAGTTTCTTTACCTAGAAAATGCAGGTAATAAAGGTATCTACTGTGTAAAGTTCTTATGAAGATGAAATGAGCTATAAGAAATTTTAAATGGTTAGCAGAGTGTCTGTTAACCAGTGAGTGATCAATAAATGTAACTTGCTATGACTATGATTTTTTTTCTAAATTCATGTATAATCTCACTGGCTTGCCATGAGTTAGGCCACAGTGGATGGTCATAAAGAAATATATTTTAACTGCTTTCTAAAATTATTTTAAAATCATCCTTAAGTTGCCCATAAGGAAAAAAGAATTGGCTTGGATCCTTCAAGAAGAAAAGATAGATCTGAGCATTCAGTGATGATAGGTGAGCTTCCTAAGGAACGTAGCAACTTGGTTACTAGGGAATTTTTCTTTTAACTGAGGAAGAAATGATTATGTGTTAACATATTTTAGATGTGTGTCATGTTTAGGGATCCTTACTGTTCAAGGAAGTAAAGTAAGGAGGGAGGCAGTTTCTCATTGCACAAAATGAGACAAAAAGAAAGTACAATGGACCCTTGAATAATGAAAGGGTTAGGCATACCAATTCTCCCTGCAGTGGAAAATCCCTGGGTAATTTAGTCAGCCTTCCTTATACGCAGTTCCTCTGTATCTGCGATTCCATATTCTTGGATTTAACCAACCTCAGATGCAGTATTTACTGTTGGAAAAAATCGAGGGTTTTTTTCCCTTGGGAAAAGTGGCCCCACGCAATTCAAATCCATGTTGTTCACTGGTCCACTGTATTGAACTGAGAGAGAAACTGAAGATTACAATGGCAATTGACACTTCATCTAAAACTGCAAAGTAGACAGGTGAGTGCTATGTGGCTCAGTGCTAAACCCAGAATATAACTTCAACAGTTTCCTAAAAGCAATAAGGAGTATAATTGAGTAGAGATTTATAATACTGGGACTTTAGTTCAATGATTTACAGGACCTGTACCTAATGTTGTTCTCTGTTCATGTCCTTACAGCACAGCATTAAACAGGTTGCTTGGAAATTAAATAAGAGAACTAGGCCTTAGTACCTCTGTGACCTTGGTTATATAAAGTGTGGCCATCTGTAAAGTTTAGCAAATAAAAACACCCGCCAAACTGACTTCGAAGAACTATTGGAAACATCAAAAGGAATAATTAATGTGAACACACTTTGCAAATGAAAAGGCAGGATACAAATGACTATCCTTGTGATTATGCGAAATCAAGTGGTTAGTAAATGGTTAAGCACTTTACATTTTATTTTAAAGGTACATTTTTATAGTGAAAACAGAATTGACTTCACCATAAATTGTTTTTTTAATTGATTAATTTATTTTTTGCTGCATTGGGTCTTCATTGCTGCGCACGGGCTTTTCTCTAGTTGTGGTGAACGGGGGCTACTCTTCGATGCGGTGCGCGGTCTTCTCATTGCGGTGGCTTCTCTTGTTGTGGAACATGGGCTCTAGGCACGCGGGCTTCAGTAGTTGTGACATGCGGGCTCAGTAGTTGTGGCTCACAGGCTCTAGAGCACAGGCTCAGTGGTTATGGTGCACGGGCTTAGTTGCTCCATGGCGTGTGGGAATCTTCCTGGACCAGGGCTCGAACCAGTGTCCCCTGCATTGGCAGGTGGGTTCTTAACCACTGCACCACCAGGGAAGTCCCTGTAAATTCTTTTTAAGTTAACAAAATATTTAAACTATGGGCTCCAGTGTTAGACACCACCTGGTGGCAGTTATGAGTAATGCAAGTACATTGCTCAGCTGCGGCACAAATGTCACAGAAAAATGTTAGGTGGAATGGATACCGAGAAGTTCAAAGAAGGGCTTAGACTAAAATGAGCTGAAATGAGACTTGGCATGCTCAGGATTGAAGCTAGAAAATGGCTCTAGGGTTCGTGTGCTACAACCTGCAGCAGTGAAGCCACTGCTTGCCTCAGCTGTAACTAAATTAGGGGAAGAAAGTCAAGCCTCTTTATCCTCGTCTTCCCACTGACCAGCACAATAGTGCTCAAAAAGTTTATTAAATGAAAAAAGAAAAAGGAAATAATAAGGGAAGGGAAAGAGAAAGGGAGATAGAGAGGGAGGGAAAATCTTAAAAGAAACTCTGTAAATGAGCCCATTCTGTGTGTTTTTATTTTGTTAGCTTTTTTTTCCCCTTCTTGTTGCCATCTGGTTTCTTTTGAAAAATTCCAACTCTGTGTCAACTGAACTAAGTTAAAATATGCTAAGTTGGGATGGATGAAAAGCAATAGTATATCTTTTTGGAAATTTTATTTTATTGAAGTATAGTTGATTTACAATGTTGTGTTAATTTCTACTGTACAACAAAGTGATTCATTTATACATATATATATACACATTCTTTTCCATTGCAGTTTATCACAGGATATTGAATATAGTTACCTGTGTTATACAGTAGGACCTTGTTGTTTATCCATCCTATATATAATAGTTTGCATCTGCTAATGCCAAACTCCCAATCCATCCCTCCCACACCTCCTCTCCCACTTGGCAACCAGAAGTCTAGGAACAGTATATCTTTTTTTTTTTTTTGCTGCGTTGGGTCTTCATTGCTGCATGCAGGCTTTCTCTAGTTGCAGTGAGTGGGGGCTACTCTTCGTTGTGGTGCACAGGCTTCTCACTGAGGTGGCTTCTCTTGTTATGGAGCACAGGCTCTAGGCGCTCAGGCTTCAGTAGTTGCAGCACGTGGGCCCAGTAGTTGTGGCACACGGGCCCTAGAGCACACAGGCTTCAGTAGTTACAGTGCATGGGCTCAGTAGTTGTGGGGTGTGGGTTCTAGGGCATGCGGGCTTCAGTAGTTGTGGCGCACTGGCTTAGTTGCTCCGCGGCATGTGGGATCTTCCCAGACCAGGGCTCAAACCCGTGTCCCCTGAATTGGCAGGCAGATTCTTAACCACGGTGCCACCAGGGAAGTCCCAGTATATCTTTATAGGCTCTTTGTGATGGAGCAAATCTGCCCTGACCCGGAATGCTAGGAAGAGTCCATGAAGTAGGGCAAATACGACCAAACATTGAGATAGTTTGTGGGAGTCAGCTAAGGTCACAGCTCAGCAGCTCCTTCTTGCCTAGATGATCTTCACAGCACCAGCCCCCAAATCCAAGAGTAACTGCCCCAGTCTCGGTTGGTTGCTACCTGCCTTTTGGTGCTGGTATTCCCTAGCAGAAACAGGGAAATGTCTCCCTTTAAAGCCATAGTCTTCATGCTCTGGCCTTCCTCCATTTTCTCTTCTCTAGGTCTCTGCCATGCTCCCAGCAACAGAGCATACTCAGAACGTGACTTGTCCATGATTACTTTTCCCTGCAATGTGAGGAAATTTGCAAACAGACCACTGGCTACATCAGCCTCACAGACAGTCAAGAACTTGGGCTTCAATTACAGACTGAGCTGATAGAAATCTTCCAACCAGCTAGTTAACCCCAATCTTCCACATAGAATTCATTGAATTTACATAATACTGTGAAGTAGGTACTATTATGACCCTCACTGTGTAGCCTATGAAAATAGGAACTCTTCCTTGATGAAGACTCTGAAGATATGTATTACTCCAAGGGTGATGTAATACAGAAACTAGAAAAAAAATCATAAAACATTTATTAAAGTCCTAATAGGATGGTCAAAGTCATTGCTATTATGACGAGGGAACAGAAATTCATAAAGGAAAGAAAAAGCTGCAAAATAGGATGGCTGACTTTTTTTTCTTTTGGTTAATGAATGCTAGGTTTTGAAAAAGAATATATTTAAATCTTCTGATATATATTGTCAAATTGTATCTCAAAGCACAGTAATAATCTATAGTCCTACACAAAAGTCCTGAGAATGGCTATTTTATTTCATTAGGCATTGTGCATTTAAGAGTCTTTGCTACTTTAATACATAAGAAAATAATATTTAAGTAATTTTGTGTCTTTGAACATTTTCTTTTTTTTAGATTTTTATTGGAGTATAGTTGATTTCAATATTGTGTTAGTTTCAAGTGTGAAGCAAAGTGAATCAGTTATATATATATATATATATATATATATATATATATATATATGTATATATATCTCCATTCTTTTTCACATTCATTTCCCATATAGGTTGTTATAGAATACTGAGTAGAGTTCCCTGTGCTATACATAGGTCCTTATTAGTTATCTATTTTATATATAGTAGTGTGTATATGTTAATCCCAATCTCCTAATATATCACTTCCCCCCATGTTTCCCCTTTGGTAACGATAAGTTTGATTTCGAGATCTGTGAGTCTGTTTCTGTTTTGTAAATGAATTCATTTGTATCATATTGTTTAGATTCCACATATAAGTGATATATGATATTTGACTTTCTCTGACTTACTTCACTTAATATGATAATCTCTAGGTCTATCCATGTTGCTGCAAATGGCATTGTTTTGTTCTTTTTTATGACTGAGTAATATTCCACTGTATATATATACCACATCTTCTTTATCCATTCCTCTGTTGATAGACATTTAGGTTGCTTCCATGTCTTGGCTATTATAAATAGTGCTGCAATGAACATTGGGGTGCATGTATCTTTTCCAATTATCGTTTTCTCCAGATATTTGCCCAGGAGTGGGATTTCTGGATCATATGGTAGTTCTATTTTTAGTTAAGGAACCTCCATACTGTTCTCCATATTAGTTGTACCAATTTACATTCCCAACAACAGTGTAGGAGGGTTTCCTTTTCTCCACATTCTCTCCAGCATTTACTGTTTGTAGATTTTTTGATGATGGCTGTTCTGACCCATGTGAGGTGATACCTCAATGTAGTCAAAACTACATTTCTCTAATTAGTGATGTTGAGCATCTTTTTGGCCATCTGCATGTCTTCTTTGGAGAAATGTCTGTTTAGATCTTCCTCCCATTTGTTGATTGGGTTGTTTGTTTTTTTGATATTGAGCTACATGAGCTGTTTGTATATTTTGGAGATTAATCCCTTGTCAGTTGCTTCGTTTGCAAATATTTTCTTCCATTCTGTGGGTTGTCTTTTTGTTTTGTTTATTGTTTGCTGTACAAAAGCTTTTAAGTTTAATTAGGTCCTATTTGTTTATATTTGTTTTTATTTTCATTACTCTAGGAGGTGGATCAAAAAGGATACTGATATGATTTATGTCAGAGAGTGTTCTGCCTATGTTTTCCTCTAAGAGTTTTACAGTATCCGGCCTTATGAACATTTTCTTATATGTGGCTTCTTCTGTGTATTATCTATTGTGTCTATTTATATTTATTAAGTTTTAATATTTAAATTATTTTATAATAAACATAGTAACCTTTAAAAAGAAAACAAACATAATAAAACGAATGCACGTTGTTATTAATTACATTGTGCTTTAGAAGCAATAAGTATTATAGCACTTGAAACCATGAAATAGAAGCGAATCTTGAAAAGCCCTGTAGGAGTTCATACAAAAAGATAAAGAGATGAGAGATGTTGAACCCAAACAGGATAGAGAATGAAAATCAATCCTAAGAAGTATAGGTCTTCCTATGGCTGGATTTGGCAATGGTTATAGGATGGGAGGAGTGGATGAGAAGACTTGATATAAAAGAAATAACTAAAGACGTATTTTAAGAAATCTGAGTTGGAATAAAAGTCTGGAATAATATTAAATAGGTGATTCTATTGTGCAACTAAATTTGAAACCCACTGATCTAATTAATTTGTGCAGCTTCTTCCACCTGGAGCCCTCTTTGAATTTAAATTCCAGCAATGTATTTATATTTCATCACATCCTCTGCCTTTCTGTCCACACTCAATTTGGAGGGAGAACGGAGGAGAAGAGTTTCTACAGAATTTTTGTAACTTAGTGATTTCAAAATAACATATGATCTCAATGGCTTCATAGAAAAAAATGTGTGACTTGATAAAAGGTCAGGTGAATTTATGAATTTTTTTACACAAAGCTCTTTGAGGAATGTTTCCTATTAAAAGAAGCCATCATCTTAGAAAAACATTTTTTAACCTTTTACTATTCTTGGAATATACTTGTTTTAATTTTTTGTTTATGAGGGTGTTTTAAATTATGTAAAGGAATAAAGTAATGGACAGAAATAGCCCCAAATCCTCTCATGCTGATTAATATGAATGGGGTTGGGGGCAGAAGAAAGCAACTCAGAATGACACAGAGGGAGAAACTTTAGACTTTCAGGGGATTTTTCTGTTAAAATCTGACTAGGAACTGACTCTTTAAAGACTCTACAGCAACTTCCCCTGAAAACATAACCTTCCTTTTTAGGTTGCCTGTTTTTTAGAGGACTTTTTAGCCAAAGGTCAAGAGAGAATTTCTTCTTAATGAGGGTCCAAATTAATTAAAATAGTTTGCTTTTATCTTTTGTTTTGATCAAAGTTGCTTACTCTCTTTTTAACATTATATTAAATTATAATCAGATAGAATTCACATTGTTTCCCCTTTTACAGGTGAAATTTCTCTCTCCTGAGTCCCTAGAGACTCTTCCTCCTAGTCTCTCTCTCCCACTTTTCCTCCTGTCCCATCTCCCCAAGTTAGGAGAGACTGATGAAAAAGGTTCACCAATTTGAAACGTTGGTGACATAGCTTGGTCCCTCTTCTCTTCTTTGATGTTACTGGCCTCCCGACACACTGATGGCATTCAGGTACGACTTTCCTTTCTCATTTGGGGACACTGGAAGAAGAATGTTCTCTACTTTCTAACAACGAAGTAGCAAGCATGCAACAATTTCTCTTCACCTCGCAAAAGACCAAGACTGAAGAACATCTTATGCTTTCATTCTCTTTCTCTTTGTTATAACTTATATAAATTATCTCTTGGGAATGGAGTGCCCTAGGCCTTTCTCTTCCATTATCTCTTAATAATAGTGTACCATTCTGAGTTTCCAGATGAAGAAAATATTATCAAATGACAAATGGCCGTGAAGGCCCTTTGGCCAGATTGTCTAACGGTCCACTCATACACAGTCCCTGTAGGCTCTGACCTTTTAGAGTTTCCATTGTACTTTTAATAACACTTTTTATTTTTCTTACTGGACCACCTTTGACAGGCCTGATGATGTATTATATTTTCTCTTTGGATGAGTTCCTAAGAGATGTGTCCATTATGGGAATTACATGTTTCCTCCACTTGCACTTTAGGCCCATCACATTCAGGACCACCTCTGACTTGAACTGGAGGGATAAAGGGAAACCTTGCTCAGTGTCAAACTCCACCCTCAGCTGCTGGTACCCTCTGCCTAGATCTTCACTGCATAGTTCACAGACTTGGGCTTGGGATTTTGTTTCTGTTTGTCCAGAACTCCCAATTCTTCCACTCGTCCTTCTTTCTAGGCCCTCCTCTGATAATCTAAGTACCCCATCCTTGCCACTGCCTTCCCCAGACTTGGTCAGAAGAGTAGTTGGATGGAGGTGTGCATTTTCAGGGGTGGAAGAGTCACGAGGGAAGCCACCAGTGTCTTTGAGCACATTCCCCAAAAGTGGCACATTTTCAACAATTTCTCCAAGTAAATACGAACATGACTATTGTTAAGACTGAGAATAAAGCCTGTAGATAAGTGAATATAAAGATAAAACATGGTGATCAGACCATGAGTTGCATAGAGAAGGTGGTTTAAAGTTCAGCCCGCCCATCCATTTTGCACCCTACCATCATTCCACGAACCACTAGGCTCTATGCAGTGGCAGTTAGACCAGGCACAAGTCTCTGCTGTAAGCATCTTGCCTGCCTAGACTTACGGCATCTTCCTGCCTCTCCCTGATTTATGTCATCCTTTCTAAACTCAAACTTTCCATCCAGTTGACTTGTAGTATGTGCCATTTCTCCACTGGTCTTGCCAAAGTCCTGCTGTTGTTCCCCTTGACTTAGAAGACACAGTCATTCTGGAATCTCAAGTGCTTACCCATGAGCAGAACTTAAAAGAAAGGGAGAGGGGAGGGAGATGGCAAAAAAAAAAATCCATTTGGGCTTGATCCCTTATTCACAAAGGGGCTCAATTGTAGATTTTTAGCTTTATGTTCTACTGAGGTATTACATGCAGAGATACTAACGGGGTTAAGAGACAAAGACATTTGTTGTAGAACTTTACATTTCTGTCCCTTCATTGGAACAGACTTCCACAGTGCTGTATGAATTGATATTTTTTCATGATTTGTGGTTGTGATGAATAGCATAGTTGCATTTATGATAATTTGTGTTAAAAACACTATTGTTAATTATAAACTTATTATATGTTTATGTACAATTATTCTAAGTCTATCTTGTATTTTGTCATTTTTTCGATATGCTGGAGCCTCAGAAAAATAGAAGTGACCCAAACCTCTCTTGGCCTCTGAGAGGCTCTACAATCCTATTAATATAATGACATGTGATGGATACTTGGTTGAATACTCTACTACTGTTGTTCAGAGTTTGAAGTTATTGTGCACTGGTGTAGCTTAAGAAGACTTTCTGGAGCGATGGACTCCATTCTTTCCTTCTTCCACCATTGTTCTGCCTTACCAGAGCTTTTCACCTTATTGGCATCTTACTCGGAAGGTGTGTAAATGTTCCTTAACAATGATGTCTTACCTAAGCCTCAAGGGACTTATGTGTCCTGCTTCATTTGTTATTTGTTATGCCTGTGCTCTGCCAGATGGAGTTGTTTGCCAGGGTATAGGGAGAAGTCTCTGAGGATAACCTTTCTCCCACCTCTCTCTTTCCCTTCTAACGCCCCCTCCTACCCCGACCATGGGAATCAGGTCCTTCTGAAAGAATTCAGGGAATTCTTGCAATGAACTTGGCTTTTGGACTTTCTCTTCTATTTTCCTGTCCATACCGAACCAGAAAGATGACCCAATTCATTTCCTCAGAGGCCTTTAGAAAAGAAAATTCCAAAGACACTTTGGGCATTTGATCTGCATGTTTGCATTATGTAAGAAGGAATTTATAAGTACATCTTTAAAATTGCGCTTAATTTTGAGAGAGTAAAAGGAGAAAAAATTACAAAGAGTAACATACCAGGTATCTTATCCAGTCATTCTGAATTAAACATTGTCAATATTTTGTCTCATTGACTCTCAGTTTTTTGCTTATTGGTTAGTTAAGGAATAATACACTACAGATCTAGGTCAGCCTCCTTTAAACTATATCCCCATCATATTCCCTCCCATTCCCCACACCCCTCTCTTCTGGTGTGTTTGAAGTGCTGTCTATTGTCTTCCAGCCTGTCCTCAAATAGGTTTACATATAGTTTCACATATCTCTACATATAGAAATATACACATATAATATGCCTATGCTTTTAAATGCTATGTGTATGTAAAAGATAAATATAAAAATACATGTAAGATTATTTTCTTTTGTATATGTATATGGTTAATACACACAAATAGCATCATACTATATGTATCAACCTCCATCTTGCTTTTCTTTTTCAGCATCACTTTTGATATCTATATTTATAGATTTAGAGATCTTTTAGCTGTCATTGAATATTGGATTGCATGGATATAATACATTTCATTCATCCATTCCCTTATTGATGAGCATTAAGGTTTTTCCACTTATTTACTAATATCAACAGTGCTTCCGTGAACATCCTTGATGTTTCCCCTTTGTGTACATATATGTGTTTTTTGAGAGTGTATACTGAGACATAGAATTAGTGAATTATAGATGATGTGTATTTTCAATTTTATTAGATGCTGCCATATAATACCAGTTTATATTCCCAACAGCAAAGTATATTTTTCTCCAAATCCTGATCAGTAATGATATTTTCAGACTTTGAAATTTTGCTACTTCGATGGTTTAAAGTAGTATCTCAGTGTTGTTTTAATTTATGTTCTCCTAACATAAATGAGGAGGGGTATGATTTCATGAGCGTATTAGACATGTAGATTGCTTCATTTGTGAATTGCCTATTTATATCCTTTGTCTTTTTCTATTGCATTGACTTTTTTCTATCAATTTGTAAGAGTTCTATATATAATACAAATATTAGTCCTTTTCTAATTGTTATTACTGAAAAGACTTTTCCCAATGAATTGCTTCTCTTTTAACTTTGCTCAGTGTTTTTAACTATATAGACCTTTTAACATAGTCAATTTTTTTCCTTTTGGTTGCTCCTTTTGCCTTTTTTAAAGAAATGTGTAACCACTGTATTTCCTATTCAAAAATTGCCTTAGCTATTTATGTATTTTGACTTACATGAACTTTGGATTCAGGCTATCAAATTTGCTGAAGAAATCATTTTGTAATTTTATTGGAACTTATTAAATATGTAGCTTAACGTAAGGAGGTATTATTATTAAAATGTGCCCTTTCATCCTTGAAAATAATCTTTATTTATTCAGATTTTCTTATTATGCCCTTTACAAAATTTCAGAATTTCTCTATAAAAATCTAACATTGAAAAAATTAATTTCTTGACATTTTATAATATTTGCGGGCTTCCCTGGTGGCGCAGCGGTTGAGAGTCCGCCTGCTGATGCAGGGGACGTGGGTTCGTGCCCCGGTCCAGGAAGATCCCACATGCCGTGGAGCGTCTGGGCCCATGAGCCATGGCCACTGAGCCTGCGCATCAGGAGCCTGTGCTCCGCAACGGGAGAGGCCACAACAGTGAGAGGCCCGTGTACCGCAAAAAAAAAAAAAAAAAGTATTTATAATATTTGCTGCTCTTGAGAATGACTTGGTATAAAAAAATTGGTAAGACTTCCGGGTAAGATGGCGGAAGAGTAAGACGCGGAGATCACCTTCCTCCCCACGGATACACCAGAAATACAGCTACACGTGGAACAACTCCTACAGAACACCTACTGAATGCTGGCAGAAGACCCCAGACCTCCCAAAAGGCAAGAAACTCCCCACATACCTGGGTAGGGCAAAGCGGAGAGATTCCCGCACAGAGGATCGGTGCCGAGCGGCACTCACCAGCCCGAGAGGCTTGTCTGCTCGCCCGCCAGGGCGGGCGGCGCTGGAAGCTGAGGCTCGGGCTTCGGTCAGAGCGCAGGGAAAGGACTGGGGCTGGCGGCGAGAACTCAGCCTGAAGGGGGCTAATGTGCCACAGCTAGCCGGCAGGGAGTCCGGGAAAACTCTGGAGCTGCCGAAGAGGCAAGAGACTTTTTCTTCCCTCTTGGTTTCCTGGTGCGCGAGGAGAGGGGATTAAGAGCGCTGCTTAAAGGGGCTCCACAGACGGGCGCGAGTCACGACTGAAAGCGCGGAGCCCAGTGACGGGCGTGGGACGCTGGGGCTGCTGCTGCCGCCGCCAAGAAGCCTGTGTGCGAGCGCAGGTCACGGTCCACACCGCCCTTCCGGGAGCCTGTGCAGCCCGCCACTGCCGGGGTCCCGGGATCCAGGGGCGGCTTACCTGGGAGAACGCACGGCGCGCCTCGGGCTGGTGCAACGTCACGCCGAACTCTGCCGCTGCAGGCTCGCCCCGCACTCCGTGCCCCTCCCTCCCGCACGGCCTGAGTGAGCCAGAGTCCCTCAAGAGGCTGCTCCTTTAACCCTGTCCTGTCTCAGCGGAGAACAGACGCCCTCCGGCGACCTACACGCAGAGGCGGGGCCAAATCCAAAGCTGAGAACCAGGAGCTGTGAGAACAAAGAAGAGAAAGGGAAACCTCTCCCAGCAGCCTCAGAAGCAGCGGATTAAAGCTCCACAATCAACTTGATGTACCCTGCATCTGTGGAATACATGAATAGACAACAAATCATCCCAAATTGAGGAGCCAGGAGTCAGTGCTGTGCCTCTGAGGTGGGAGAGCCAACTTCAGGACACTGGTCCACAAGAGACCTCCCAGCTCCACATAATATCAAACGGCGAAAATCTTCCAGAGATCTCCATCTCAACACCAGCACCCAGCTTCACTCAATGACCAGCAAGCTACAGTGCTGGACACCCTATGCCAAACAACTAGCAAGACAGGAACACAACGCCACCCATTAGCAGAGAGGTGGCCTAAAATCATAAAAAGTCCGCAGACACCCCAAAACACACCACCAGACGTGGACCTGCCCACCAGAAAGACAAGATCCAGCCTCATTCACCAGAACACAGGCACTAGTACCTTCCACCAGGAAGCCTACACAACCCACTAAACCAACCTTAGCCACTGGGGACAGACACCAAAAACAACGGGAACTACGAACCTGCAGCCTGCAAAAAGGAGACCCCAAACACAGTAACATAAGCAAAATGAGAAGACAGAAAAACACACAGCAGGAGAAGGAACAAGATAAAAACCCACCAGACCTAACAAATGAAGAGGTAATAGGCAGTCTACCTGAAAAAGAATTCAGAATAATGATGGTAAAGATGATCCAAGATTCTATTTCCCAGATCCAAAATCTTGGAAATAGAATAGACAAAATACAAGAAACAGTTAACAAGGACCTAGAAGAACTAAAGACGAATCAAGCATCGATTAAAAACACAATACATGAAATAAAAAATACTCTAGATGGGATCAATAGCAGAATAACTGAGGCAGAAGAACGGATAAGTGAGGTGGAAGATAAAATAGTGGAAATAACTGCTGCAGAGCAAAATAAAGAAAAAAGAATGAAAAGAACAGAGGACAGTCTCAGAGACCTCTGGGACAACATTAAACGCACCAACATTCGAATTATAGGGGTTCCAGAAGAAGAAGAGAAAAAGAAAGGGACTGAGAAAATATTTGAAGAGATTATAGTTGAAAACTTCCCTAATATGGGAAAGGAAATAGTTAATCAAGTCCAGGAGGCACAGAGAGTCCCATACAGAATAAATCCAAGGAGAAATACGCCAAGACACATATTAATCAAACTGTCAAAAATTAAACACAAAGAATTCATATTAAAAGCAGCAAGGCAAAAACAACAAATAACACACAAGGGAATCCCCATCAGGATAACTGCTGATCTATCAGCAGAAACTCTACAAGCCAGAAGGGAGTGGCAGGACATAATTAAAGTGATGAAGGAGAAAAACCTGCAACCAAGATTACTCTACCCAGCAAGGATCTCATTCAGATTTGATGGAGAAATTAAAACGTTTACAGACAAGCAAAAGCTGAGAGAGTTCAGCACCACCAAACCAGCTTTACAACAAATGCTAAAGGAACTTCTCTAGGCAAGAAACACAACAGAAGGAAAAGACCTACAATAACGAACCAAAAACAATTAAGAAAATGGGAATAGGAACATACATATAGATAATTACCTTAAATGTAAATGGGCTAAATGCTCCCACCAAAAGACACAGATTGGCTGAATGGATACAAAAACAAGACCCATATATATGCTGTCTACAAGAGACCCACTTCAGACCTAGAGACACATACAGACTGAAAGTAAGGGGATGGAAAAAGATATTCCATGCAAATGGAAACCAAAAGAAAGCTGGAGTAGCAATTCTCATATCAGACAAAATAGACTTTAAAATAAAGACTACTAGAAGAGACAAAGAAGGACACTACATAATGATCAAGGGATCGATCCAAGAAGAAGATATAACAATTGTAAATATTTATGCACCAAACATAGGAGCACCTCAATACATAAGGCAAATACTAACAGCCATAAAAGGAGAAATAGACAGTAACACACTAATAGTAGGGGACTTTAACACCCCACTTTCACCAATGGACAGATCTTCCAAAATGAAAATAAATAAGGAAACACAAGCTTTAAATGATACATTAAACAAGATGGACTTAATTGATATTTATAGGACATTCCATCCAAAAACAACAGAATACACATTTTTCTCAAGTGCTCATGGAACATTCTCCAGGATAGATCATATCTTGGGTCACAAATCAAGCCTTAGTAAATTTAAGAAAATTGAAATTGTATCAAGTGTCTTTTCTGACCACAATGCTATGAGACTAGATATCAATTACAGGAAAAGAGCTGTAAAAAATACAAACACATGGAGGCTAAACAATACACTACTTAATAACGAAGTGATAACTAAAGAAATCAAAGAGGAAATTAAAAAATACCTAGAAACAAATGACAATGGAGACACGACGACCCAAAACCTATGGGATGCAGCAAAAGCAGTTCTAAGAGGGAAGTTTATAGCAATACAATCCCACCTTAAGAAACAGGAAACATCTCGAATAAACAACCTAACCTTGCACCTAAAGCAATTAGAGAAAGAAGAACAAAAACATCCCAAAGTTAGCAGAAGGAAAGAAATCATAAAAATCAGATCAGAAATAAATGAAAAAGAAATGAAGGAAACGATAGCAAAGATCAATAAAACTAAAAGCTGGTTCTTTGAGAAGATAAACAAAATTGATAAACCATTAGCCAGACTCATCAAGAAAAGAAGGGAGAAGACTCAAATCAATAGAATTAGAAATGAAAAAGGAGAAGTAACAACTGACACTGCAGAAATACAAAAGATCATGAGAGATTACTATAAGCAACTCTATGCCCATAAAATGGACAACCTGGAAGAGATGGACAAATTCTTAGAAATGCACAACCTGCCAAGACTGAATCAGGAAGAAATAGAAAATATGAATAGACCAATCACAAGCACTGAAATTGAAACTGTGACTAAAAATCTTCCATCAAACAAAAGCCCAGGACCAGATGGCTTCACAGGCGAATTCTATCAAACATTTAGAGAAGAGCTAACACCCATCCTTCTCAAACTCTTCCAAACAATATCAGTGGAAGGAACACTCCCAAACTCATTCTACGAGGCCACCATCACCTTGATACCAAAACCAGGCAAGGATGTCACAAAGAAAGAAAACTACAGGCCAATATCACTGATGAACATAGATGCAAAAATCCTCAACAAAATACTAGCAAACAGAATCCAACAGCACATTAAAAGGATCATACACCATGATCAAGTGGGGTTTATTCCAGGAATGCAAGGATTCTTCAATATACGCAAATCAGTCAATGTGATACACCATATTAACAAGTTGAAGGAGAAAAACCATATGATCATCTCAATAGATGCAGAGAAAGCTTTCGACAAAATTCAACACCCATTTATGATAAAAACCCTGCAGAAAGTAGGCATAGAGGGAACTTTTCTCAACATCATAAAGGCCATATATGACAAACCCACAGCCAACATTGTCCTCAATGGTGAAAAACTGAAACCATTTCCACTAAAATCAGGAACAAGACAAGGCTGCCCACTCTCACCACTCTTATTCAACATAGTTTTGGAAGTTTTAGCCACAGCAATCAGAGAAGAAAAGGAAATAAAAGGAATCCAAATTGGAAAGAAGAAGTAAAGCTGTCACTGTTTGCAGATGACATGATACTATACATAGAGAATCCTAAAGATGCTACCGAAAAACTACTAGAGCTAATCAATGAATTTGGTAAAGTAGCAGGATACAAAATTAATGTACAGAAATCTCTGGCATTCCTGTACACTAATGATGAAAAAATCTGAAAATGAAATCAAGAAAACACTCCCATTTACCATTGCAACCAAAAGAATAAAATATCTAGGAATAAACCTACCTAAGGAGACAAAAGACCTGTATGCAGAAAATTATAAGACACTGATGAAAGAAATTAAAGATGATACAAATAGATGGAGAGATATACCATGCTCCTGGATTGGAAGAATCAATATTGTGAAAATGACTCTACTACCCAAAGCAATCTACAGATTCAATGCAATCCCTATCAAACTACCACTGGCATTTTTCACAGAACTAGAACAAAAAATTTCAAAATTTGTTTGGAAAAAGAAAAGGCCCCGAATAGCCAAAGCAATCTTGAGAACGAAAAACGGAGCTGGAGGAATCAGGCTCCCTGACTTCAGACTATACTACAAAGCTACAGTAATCAAGACAGTGTGGTACTGGCATAAAAACAGAAAGATAGATCAGTGGATCAGGATAGAAAGCCCAGAGATAAACCCACACACATATGGCCAACTTATCTTTGATAAAGGAGGCAGGAATGTACAGTGGAGAAAGGACAGCCTCTTCAATAAGTGGTGCTGGGAAAACTGGACAGGGACATGTAAAAGTTTGAGATTAGATCATTCCCTAACACCATACACAAAAATAAGCTCAAAATGGATTAAAGACTTAAATGTAAGGCCAGAAACTATCAAACTCTTAGAGGAAAACATAGGTAGAACACTCTATGACATAAATCACAGCAAGATCCTTTTGGACCCACCTCCTAGAGAAATGGAAATAAAAACAAAGATAAACAAATGGGACCTAATGAAACTTCAAAGCTTTTGCACAGCAAAGGAAACCATAAACAAGATCAAAAGACAACCCTCAGAATGGGAGAAAATATTTGCAAATGAAGCAACTGACAATGGATTAATCTCCAAAATTTATAAACAGCTCATGCAGCTAGCTCAATAGCAAAAAAACAAACAACCCAATCCAAAAATGGGCAGAAGACTTAAATAGGCATTTCTCCAAAGAAGATATACAGACTGCCAACAAACACATGAAAGAATGCTCAACATCATTAATCATTAGAGAAATGCAAATCAAAACTACAATGAGATATCATCTCACACCAGTCAGAATGGCCATCATCAAGAAATCTAGAAACAATAAATGCTGGAGAGGGTGTGGAAAAAAGGGAACACTCTTGCACTGCTGGTGGGAATGTGAATTGGTACAGCCACTATGGAGAACAGTATGGAGGTTCCTTAAAAAACTAAAAATAGAACTACCATATGACCCAGCAATCCCACTACTGGGCATATACCCTGAGAAAACCATAATTCCAAAAGAGACATGTACCAAAATGTTCATTGCAGCTCTATTCACAATAGCCCGGAGCTGGAAACAACCTAAGTGTCCATCATCGGATGAATGGATAAAGAAGATGTGGCACATATATACAATGGAATATTACTCAGCCATAAAAAGAAACGAAACTGAGCTATTTGTAATGAGGTGGATAGACCTAGAGTCTGTCATACAGAGTGAAGTAAGTCAGAAAGAGAAAGACAAATACCGTATGCTAACACATATATACGGAATTAAAAAAAAAAAAAAAGTCATGAAGGACCTAGGGGCAAAACGGGAATAAAGACACAGACCTACTTGAGAATGGACTTGAGGATATGGGGAGGGGGAAGGGTAAGCTGTGACAAAGCGAAAGAGAGGCATGGACATATATACACTACCAAACGTAAGGTAGATAGATAGTGGGAAGCAGCCGCAGAGCACAGGGAGATCAGCTCGGTGCTTTGTGACCGCCTGGAGGGGTGGGATGGGGAGGGTGGGAGGGAGGGAGATGCATGAGGGAAGGGATGTGGGAACAGATGTATATGTATGACTGATTCACTTTGTTATAAAGCAGAAACTAATTTAAAAAATTAAAAAAAAAATTGGTAAAAGAAATACTTTTGAGTTGTTATGCTGACGTTTTATCTTACCGGAAATTTCTGCTGAATTATCTTATTCATAGTTTTTCCATTCCTTGCCTTGATTTTGATAAGATTATCATATCATTTGCAAATAATGACAAATTTTCTCTTCCTTTCAGAAGTGGACGATGTGGTTAACTTTTTAAATTTCCAAACCACAACAGATTGACTGATGTGCAGTCTGTCTGACACATTCTCTAATTCTTACACTGCTTATTCTTTTCTTATTCTATTGACTAGGACTTATAGAACAATGTGCAATAGTTGTGGTCTCCAAACTTTAACTTAAAAGTTTTATCATTAAATATATTTGCTAAAGGATCTTTAAAAATATCCTTCTCTCGTTAGGTTAAGGAATTTCCTTATTTTACTAATTTACTAAGCAGTTTTTTTTCATAGATGCCTTTTCTATAGCCATTGAAATCACCATTAAAACATGTATTAATGTGATAACATTAACAGTACCTAGATTTTTTTGCTACTCATCATGACTTTATTTCTGGAATATGTACTACTTTATCATTATTAACAAATTTTGCGTTCAATTTACTTATAATTTATTTAGAAAGTTGGCATCTATTTTATGTGTGTGTATATGTATGTATGTAATTAAAAGTGGTGCCTAACTCTGTTCATTTAAACACTTCCATTTAATTTTACCACTTTTGTTTATTAAGTACCTGAGAAGTAAACTATCATTTCTTCATGGGGAACCTCTCTGAACTCCAGCCTAAATTAGAGCCCTTTGTTAGTCCTCTCACTGTACCCTGTATTATAACTACGTAGTTATCTATGAAGTGGATTATTGACCGAGTCACCCACTAGGCTTTAAGTTCCATAAGGTCAGGGGATTTTATCTGTTTAACTCACTGCTGTAATCCTGGGGCCTAACTTGCAATTAGTACATAGTAGACACTTTAAAAATTATCTGTGGAATGAACACATGATTAAATAAATAGTAGTTTGAAAGCTGATGATGTTCCAGGGTCTTTCTCTGTTTAAAACTTGCCTGATGTTGATATAACAACTCAATGTTCATTACTAGGCTGCTTTTTCCAGTATCTTCCCCTGCTTGGACTGATATGCCAAAGTATTTCTTTGAAGTCCCTGAGACTGGATAAATCCCAGTGAATCCCCTTTCTCCTCACTCAGTACACTGCACATCATGACAAATCAGGGTAGTTTTCTAAACTTAGCAACTAAATATTACTGAAACAAACACACCGCCTAGTAGGTATTTTTTTCAGTTTTCATCTATGGGAAATTGTACGTTCACATGCTTCAACGCATCCTACAAACCAAAGCACAATTAAGCAATGATTGTTACTCAAGAGTTGGTAAACATTGACTTTTCAAGGCCAAAGATAAATGTGCCAAAAGCCAGCTCTGGATGGGGCCTCCAGATCCTTGGAGATTAGTCTAATAGAGAGAGGCTGTCAGCCTTTCACACCACAGCTCCTTGGAAGGTACCAGGAATTCTGTGGACAGTATCTGTTTCTCTGATTCCCTTTCTCACCAAAGGTTCCTAATTTTCAACACAATTGATGACATTTAGGCTAGTTCCAAACAGAGTGTTTAACAATTGACTAAAGGTAATCTCATTTTTGCCCTTAATTGCACCTTTGAGGAGGTTCTGGGGAATTGTCAAAACATTTTTTTTTCTGATTTCTTAGTAGTAAACATGTCATCATTAAGAAAAGGAATAGCCACCTTTTGCCAGCAGTGACATTTTAAAATTAATTAATTTTACTTTACTATATTTATATCCCAAAATAATTGGAGGCAGTTGCAAATTTCCACCAGTTATTAGGCTACCAATAGTGGTTAAAATTATTAAATGCATTGCTAAAATCACATGGTATTCAAAGTTTGTCAATTTTCCAATTCCAGTTTACAATTAAATCCTGGATAAGTTTTAATTCAAAGGGTGCTTTTTTTAAATGAGCAAATTCATTTTTTTCATTGACAAAAGTAGAATTTGTTCATTTAAAAGATGCATCCTTTGAATGACAACTTATTCAAGACATCGTGAGTTGAAAACTGTACTAGGTGCTGGGCACAAAGTATGTTCCCCACCATCATGGAACTTATAGGCACATAAGGGAATGGGTAGTTTTGTACTGTATCAACTTAGCTTCCCCTTTTGTGTATAGTTCTTGTTTAATGTTGGCCACAAGAAACATCATGAAGTTTCATCACCGTGAAATTCGGAAGGGGAGGGGAAGGGGAAGTAGGTGTAAGGCACCAGGCACTGCTGCCCTCATAACGTTGTCACTGCTCTGCTGGCTCACCTTGTTGGCATTGAGCAGCAGCCAGCCGGCAGCTCCTGCTGCTCCTGCCCCATTGACCCCCTCCGCTTTTCTGAGTCCTGGGCCAGATATTTGTGTATTTCCATGGAGAAGGGTACCAGCTTCTTCCACACATTTCCCACATCATGAAGGTAAGAGGTTGCTCTAGACTGAATGGTTGTGTCCTTTCAAAATTCATATGTTGAAATCTAATCTCCAACTTGATGGTTTTTGGAGAGGAAGCCTTTGAGAGATGATGAGTATAAAAGAGATCCCAGAGAGTTTCCCCATTCTTCCACCGGGTGTGGTTACAGAGAGAAGATGGGAATCTATGAAACAGGAAGTGGGCTCTCACCAGACACTGAATCTGCTGGCATCTTGATCTTGGACTTCCCAAAGTCCAGAACTGTGAGAAATAAATTTCTATTGTTTATAAACCACCCAGTCTATGGCATTTTGCTATAGTAGCCTGAATACACTAAGACAGAGGTGGTGTAAGATGAACACGGGTTCTGGTTGTCTTCATGGGTTATTGTTTGTCCTTACTCTCCCCATTTCATGCCTAGCATTTCTTCCTAACTGCTGATCCTGCTGATCCTGGAGACTTCAGGCCCACCACCAGAGGCAAGGCAACAGCCTTCCATAGACTTCACCAGCATCGACAATTGCATAAGGACTTATCCCTATACTACTTCTTGCTTTTGATATTACTCAGGGTGGTTCTATTTCTCTGATCAAATCTGAGTGATACAGGGAGACAGACATTGCTCAAAGAATCGTGCAATATACTCTACAATTACCACTTGTGTTAAGGGATTTCAAGGAGGAGTACGAGCTACAATGAGATCATACAAATACAGGGCCTTAATTTAGATTGGGGAAAGAGGTGTCAGGGAAAGCCCCTTTGAAAAAGTAATATGTTAGCTGAGATCTGGAGTTTGAGTAGACACTAGCCAGGTCGAGAGTTAGACAAGAGGAATAGCAGTGGGCAAGAGCTCTGAGGTCTGCCCCACTGGAGGAACTGAAAGAAGACGAGAGTGGCCAGGACAGAGGGAAGGAGGCACTGAGTGGTAGAAGGGCCAGGTCATCAGGGCCCTGTACCCAGTTCAAGGTCTTGAGGCTTTACTGAACGGGGATATAACAGGAGCAGTTTTCTGTTTTTAAAAGATTTCTCTGGATGCTATGTAAACAAAGTGATTATATATTTGCAAATGATCATCTGTTTGTTGACAATTAAGCATTTTCTATAATGGAATTCAAAATTCAGCACTTGGCTGTCTCTTGAAATAAAAATTACCTGTCAAAAACTCAAGATTGTGGAAAAATAAAGACTTGGCCCCATAGCACTCAAAGCCTGACCATCACATATATGGAAGGCGGCTTAATTGTTATTCTGGATGAATCACATTGTAACATTTAGGTCTTTAATCCATTTTGAGTTTATTTTTGTGTGTGGTGTTAGGGAGTTTTCTAATTTCATTCTTTTACATGTAGCTGTCCAGATTTCCCAGTACCACTTATCGAGGAGACTGTCTTTTCTCCATCATATATCCTTGCCTCCTTTTCATAGAATAGTTGACCATAGGTTTGTGGGTTTATCTCTGGGCTTTCTATCCTGTTCTATTGATCTATATTTCTGTTTTTGTGCCAGTACCATATTGTCTTGATTACTGTAGCTTTGTACTATAGTCTGAAGTCAGGGAGTCGGATTCCTCCAGCTCCACTATTTTCCCTCAGGACTGCTTTGGCTCTTCAGGGTCTTCTGTGTCTCCATACAAATTTTAAGATTTTTTGTGCCAGTTCTGTGAAACATGCCATTGGTAATTTGATAGGGATTGCATTGAATCTGTAGATTGCTTTGGGTAGTGTAGTCATTTTAACAATATTGATTCTTCCAATCCAAGAACATGGTATATCTCTCTATCTGTTTGTATCATCTTTAATTTCTTTCATCAGTAGCTTATAGTTCTCTGCATACAGGTCTTTTGTCTCCCTAGGTAGGTTTATTCCTAGGTATTTTATTCTTTTTGTTGCAGTGGTAAATGGGAGTGTTTCCTTAATTTCTCTTTCAGATATTTCATCATTAGTATATAGGAATGCAAGAGATTTCTGTGTATTAATTTTCTATCCTGCAACATTGCCAAATTCACTGATTAGCTCTAGTAGTTTTCTGGTGGCATCTTTAGGATCCTGTATGTACAGTATCATGTCATCTGCAAACAGTGACAGTTTTACTTCTTCTTTTCCAATTTCTATTCCTTTTAGTTCTTTTTCTTCTCTGATTGCCATGGCTAGGACTTCCAAAACTATGTTGAATAATAGTGGTGAGAGCAGACATCCTTGTCTTGTTCTTGATCTTAGAGAAAATGCTTTCAGTTTTTCACCATTGAGAATGATGTTGGCTGTGGGTTTGTCGTATATGGCCTTTATTATGTTGAGGTAGGTTCCCTCTATGCCCACTTTCTGGAGAGTTTTTATCATAAATGGGTGTTGAATTTTGTCAAAAGCTTTTTCTGCATCTATTGAGATGATCATATGGTTTTTCTTCTTCAGTTTGTTAATATGGTGTATCACATTGATTGATTTGCATACACTGAAGAATCCTTGCATCCCTGGGATAAATCCCACCTGATTTTGGTGTATGATCCTTTTAATGTGTTGTTGGATTCTGTTTGCTAGTATTCTGTTGAGGATTTTTGCATCTATATTCATCTGTGATATTCGTCTGGAATTTTCTTTTTTTGTAGTATCTTTGTCTGGTTTTGGTATCAGGGTGATGGTGGCCTCATAGAATGAGTTTGGGAATGTTCCTTCCTCTGCAATTTTTTGGAAGAGTTTGAAAAGGATGGGTGTTAGCTCTTCTCTAAATGATTAATGGAATTCACCTGTGAAGCCATCTGGTCCTGGACTTTGGTTGTTGGAAGATTTTTAATCACAGTTTCAATTTTATTACTTGTGATTGGTCTGTTCATATTTTCTATTTCTTCCTGGTTCCATCTTGGAAGGTTATACCTTTCTAAGAATTTGTCCATTTCTTCCAGGTTGTCCATTTTATTGGCATAGAATTCCTTGTAGTAGTCTCTTAGGATGCTTTGTATTTCTGCAGTGTCTGTTGTAGCTTCTCCTTTTTCATTTCTATGTTTATTGATTTATGTCCTCTCCCTCTTTTTCTTGATGAGTCTGGCTAATGGATTATCAATTTTGTTTATCTTCTCAAAGAACCAGCTTTTAGTTTTATTGATCTTTGCTCTTGTTTTCTTTGTTTCTATTTCATTTATTTCTGCTCTGATCTTTATGATTTCTTTCCTTCTGCTAACCTTGGGTTTTGTTTGTTCTTCTTTCTCTAGTACATTTAGGTGTAAGGTTAGATTGTTTATTTGAGATTTTTCTTATTTCTTGAGGTAGGCTTGTATTGCTATAAACTTCCCTCTTAGAACTGCTTTTGCCGCATCCCATAGGTTTTGTTTGTTTGTTTGTTTGTTTGTTTTGTTTTTGTTTTTTTTGTGGTATGCGGGCCTCGCACTGTTGTGGCCTCTCCCGTTGCGGAGCACAGGCTCCGGACGCACAGGCTCAGCGGCCATGGCTTACAGGCCCAGCCGCTCCGCGGCATGTGGGATCTTTCCCGGACTGGTGCACGAACCCGTATCCCCTGCATCGGCAGGCGGACTCTCAACCACTGCGCCACCAGGGAAGCCCCCCATAGGTTTTTGATCATCGTGTTTTCATTGTCTTTTGTCTCTAGGTATTTTTTTGATTTCCTCTTTGATTTCCTCAGTGATCTCTTGGTTATTTAGTAACGTATTGTTTAGCCTCCATGTGTTTGTGTTTTTGACATTTCTTTCCCTGTAATTGATTTCTAATCTCATAGCAGTGTGGTCAGAAGATATGCTTGATATGATTTCAATTTTCTTAACTTTACTGAGGCTTGATTTGTGACCCAAGATGCGATCTATCCTGGAGAATGTTTGGTGCGCACTTGAGAAGAAAGTGTAATCTGCGGTTTTTGGTTGGAATTTCCTGTAAATATCAATTAAATCTATCTGGTCTATTGTGTCATTTAAAGCTTGTGTTTCCTTATAAATTTTCTGTTTGGATGATCTGTCCATTGTTGTAAGTGAGGTGTTAAAGTCCCCCACCATTATTGTGTTACTGTTGATTTCCTCTTTTACAGCTGTTAGCAGTTGCCTTATGTATTGAGGTGCTCCTATGTTGGGTGCATATATATTTATAATTGTTATATATTCTTCTTGGATTGATCCCTTGATCATCACACAGTGTCCTTCCTTGTCTCTTGTAACATTTTTTATTTTAAAGTCTATTTTATCTGATATGAGTATTGCTACTCCAGCTTCCTTTTGATTTCCATTTGCATGGAATATCTTTCTCCATCCCCTCACTTTCAGTCTGAATGTGTCCCTAGTTCTGAAGTGGGTCTCTTGTAGACAGCATATATATGGGTCTTGTTTTTGTATCCACTAAGCAAGCCTGTGTCTTTTGTTTGGAGCATTTAATCCATTTACGTTTAAGGTAATTATCGATATGTATGCTCCTTTTACAATTTTCTTTTCTTTTTTTTTTTTTTTTGCGGTACGCGGGCCTCTCACTATTGTGGCCTCTCCTGTTGCGGAGTACAGGCTCCGGATGCACAGACTCAGCGGCCATGGCTCACGGGCCCAGCCGCTCCGCGGCATGTGGGATCGTCCCGGACCAGGGCACGAACCCGTGTCCCCTGCATCGGCAGGTGGACTCTCAACTACTACGCCACCAGGGAAGCCCCCTTTTACCATTTTCTTAATCGTTTTGGGTTTGTTTTTGTAGGTCCTTTTCTTCTCTTGTGTTTCCCACTTAGAGAAGTTCCTTTAGCATTTGTTGTATAGCTGGTTTTCTGGTGCTGAATTCTTTTAGCTTTTGCTTGTCTGTAAGGCTTTTGATTTATCCATCAAATCTAAATGAGATCCTTGCCGGGTAGAGTAATCTTGGTTGTAGGTTCTTCCCTTTCATCACCTAATGTATATCATGCCACTACCCTTTGGCTTGTAGAGTTTCTTCTGTGAAATCAGCTGTTAATCCCATGGGACTTCCCTTGTATATTATTTGTCATTTTTCCCTTGCTGCTTTCAATAATTTTTCTTTGTCTTTAATTTTTGCCAATTTGATTACTATGTGTCTCGGCATGTTTCTCCTTGGGTTTATCCTGTATGGGACTCTCTGCACTTCCTGGACTTGGGTGGCTCTTTCCTTTCCCATGTTAGGGAAGTTTTCGACTGAAATCTCTTCAAATATTTTCTCTGGTCCTTTCTCTCTTCTCCTTCTGGGACCCCTGTAATGCGAATGTTGTTGCATTTAATGTTGTTCCAGAGGTCTCTTAGGCTGTCTTCATTTCTTTTCATTCTTTTTTCTTTATTCTCTTCTACAGCAGTGAATTCCACCATTCTGTCTTCCAGGTCACTTATCCGTTCTTCTGCCTCAGTTGTTCTGCCATTGATTCCTTCTAGTGTAGTTTTCATTTCTGTTATTGTATTGTTCATCTCTGTTTGTTTGTTCTTTAATTCTTCTAGATCTTTGTTAAACATTTTTTGCATCTTCTCGATCTTTGCCTCTATTCTTTTTCTGAGGTCCTGTATCATCTTCACTATCATTATTCTGAATTTTTTTTCTGGAAGGTTGCCTATCTCCATTTCATTTAGTTGTTTTTCTGGGGTTTTATCTTGTTGCTTCATCTGGTACATAACCCTCTGCCTTTTTATCTTGTCTGTCTTTCTGTGAATGTGGTTTTTGTTCCACGGGCTGCAGGATTTTAGTTCTTCTTGCTTCTGCTGTCTGCCCTCTGGTGGATGAGTCTATCTAAGAGGCTTGTGCAACTGTCCTAATGGGAGGGACTGGTGGTGGGTAGAGCTTGCTGTTGCTCTGGTGGGCAGAGCTCAGTAAAACTTTAATCCGCTTGACTGCTGATGGATGGGTCTGGGTTCCCTCCCTGTTGGTTGTTTGGCTTGAGGCGACCCAACACTGGAGCCTACCTGGCCTCTTTGATGGGGCTAATGGTGGACTCTGGGAGGGCTCATACCAAGGATTACTTCCCAGAATTTCCTCTGCCAGTGTCCTTGTCCTCACGGTGAGACAGAGCCACCCCCCACCTCTGCAGGAGACCCTCCAACACTAGCAGGTTGGTCTCTTTCAATCTCCCCTGGGGTCACTGCTCCTTCCCCTCGGTCCCAATGTGCACACTACTTTGTGTGTGCCCTTCAAGAGTGGAGTCTCTGTTTCCCCCAGTCCTGTTGGAATCCTGCAATCAAATCCCGCTAGCCTTAAACGTCTGATTCTCTGGGAATTCCTCCTCCCGTTGCCGGAACCCCAGGTTCGGAAGCCTGACATGGGGCTCAGAACCTTCACTCCAGTGGGTGGACTTCTGTGGTATAAGTGTTCTCCAGTTTGTGAGTCACCCACCCAGCAGTTATGGGATTTGATTTTATTGTGATTGTGCCCCTCCTACCATCTCATTGTGACTTCTCCTTTGTCTTTGGATGTGGGGTATCTTTTTTGGTGAGTTCCAGTGTCTTCCTGTCGATGATTGTTCAGCTAATTGTGATTCTGGTGTTCTCGCAAGAGGGAGTGAGAGCACATCCTTCTACTCCGCCATCTTGAACCAATATCCTGTATATGTATATCTGATTCACTTTGTTATAAAGCAGAAGCTAACACACCATTGTAAAGTAATTATATTTCAATAAAGATGTTAAAAAAAAAGGAAGAAGCTCTTTAAGTGGAAAGGCTTAAAGAAAATACAATTATGGGATGGGTTGTTTTTCCCAGAGAAAGAAAACTTTAATAATGAAGACTGATAAATACTAAAAAGTAAAGAGATAAGAAGCAGGAGGTTATTATAATGGGTCTGATGAATGAAAAGGCTGTGGCAGTGGGAACAAATAGGAGCACAGATGCACAAATCTTTTAAGAAGTAAAGGCAACAAGACCTGGAGTTTTCTGGAATTTTAATGGGATAGGAGACATGGTGACTCAGTAATTATATTACATTTGAAACTGAGAGTTCTGGAGAATGGTAGAGATTTTTTTTATTTAAAAAATTTTTGACATTGAGTAGTGCTAATGAAGAATATGGGAACTCTGGGCCTTCTCTTTAGGTTAAGCAGAAGAACTGAGGCTCCTTTTAAACTATCACAGAATTTCCATTTTCTTCAGATATTCAAATTCAATCAAACTACTTCATTCTAGAGACTCTTGAGACCTCAAATATTTGAGAATGGAAAGCTTTATGTTTTCGGAATAGCACAACATATGGACATGGTCTCTCAAGCCAGAATTGGTATGGCCTTTAATGGCCTTAGGTCTTCCCCTTTTTTGTTAAGTCTGTAGCCTTTGTGAATTAATGCAGAGGGAAAGTATTTCAGAATAAAATTGTCATGATAATGACATAATTGGTATTTTGATTCTTTGTATTCGCCTGAACAACCTGTAGTTACAGCTACGACAAATATTATTATAAGAATATCACCATGCACTTGGATATTCTCCTACTCAGATTACAGGCTGCCCTTGGTATTCACTGGAACTAGGTTTTCCCCAAAGGCACATGTTCTGGGGAAAAAAGAGTGTGCAAGCTGTTTGTATATTTTGGAGATTAATCCTTTGTCAGTTGCTTCATTTTGCAAATATTTTCTCTCAATCTGAGGGTTGTCTTTTTGTTTTGTTTATGGTTTCCTTTGCTGTGCAAAAGCTTTTAAGTTTCATTAGGTCCCATTTGTTTATTTTTGCTTTTATTTTCATTACTCTAGGAGGTGGGTCAAAAAGGATCTTGCTGTGATTTATGTCATAGAGTGTTCTGCCTATGTTTTCCTCTAAGAGTTTCATAGTGTCTGGCCTTACATTTAGGTCTTTAATCCATTTTGAGTTTATTTTTGTATATGGTGTTAGGGAACAATTCTAATTTTATTCTTTTACATGTAGCTGTCCAGGTTTTCCAGCACAACTTACTGAAGAGACTGCCTTTTCTCCATTGTATATTCTTGCCTCCTTTGTCATAGATTAGGTGACCACACGTGCAAGGGTTTATCTCTGGGCTTTCTATCCTGTTCCATTGATCTATATTTCTGTTTTTGTGCCAGTACCATACTCTCTTGATTAATGTAGCTTTGTAGTATAGTATGAAGTCAGGGAGCCTGATTGTCCATCAACAGAGGAATGGATAAAGAAGATGTGATACATATATATAATGGAATATTACTAAGCCATGAAGAGGAATGAAACAGTGTCATTTGCAGAGACATGGATAGACCTAGAGATGGTCATACAGAGTGAAGTAAGTCAGAAAGAGAAAAACAAATATCGTATAATATTGCTTATGTGTGGAATCTAGAAAAATGGTACAGATGAACTTATTTGCAAAGCAGAAACAGACACAGATGTAGAGAACAAACTTGTGGATACCAAGCGGGGGAAGTGTTGGTGGGATGAACTGGGAGATTGGGGTTGACATATATACACTACTATGTATAAAATAGATAACTAATGAGGACCTATTGTATAGCACAAGGAGCTCTACTCAGTGCTCTGTGGTGACCTAAATGGGAAGGGAACCTAAAAAAGAGGGGATATATGTATATGTATAGCCAATTCACTTTGCTGTGCAGCAGAAACTAACACAACATTGTAAAGCAACTATACTCCAATAAAAATAAAAATAAAACAATGTGTGAGGAGGAGATGGTATTTGGTGCCAACCACCACCTACCTCCACCCATCCCCTCCTCTAACTAGTACACCAGTTCCAGTTTGAGTGATCTTTTCTCTTGTACCTCGTGGAATTCTCACTTACCTTTTCCCTATCTGGGCCTTTCTCTGATCCTAGACTCTGTAAGTAGGAGAACAGATTCCATTATTTACATGGTTGGCAAGAGAAAAATAACAATTCTTATCTATGGCGAAAAGCTCCTCAGATGGGGGAGTTGTGAACATTCCATTAGTCCACTCAGAGCAGTAAAAAAGGTTGGGAATCTGGAGTAAGAATTATGTTTTTAAACTGTAAAGTGTATTCTGCTGTAGTTTCTTTGGGTTCCGTTACTGAGGGCTGGTGGCTCCAACTCTAGGGCCCTAAGAGGGAGCTGGTAGAGTTTGTTGTGCAGCACATGCCCTGATTCTAGAAAGCTTCTGGAAAGAGACTTCATTGGCACTTCCCAGTGCTAGGCGTTTGGAGTCCTTTCCTTTTTTCTTTTTTTTCAACATAAAAATGGTATCAGTTTCAGCCTTCATTCTCTTTTAAGGCTACCATGGATGTTCAAAATCTTCAAACTTTTTCCTGCCCACTTTCTCCCTTCCACTGACGTGCACAAATCACTAAGTTGCTTTAAAAACTTTTTATCTTTGGAAAGACTAGAGCTCCAGAAAATCTGAGCAATTCTTAATCAAGACTAACCCAAGAGGTATTGTTTAATGGGTACAAAGTTTCAGTTTGGGATGATGAAAAATCTCTGGAAATGTATAGTGGTGATGGTTGCACAACAATGTGAATATACTTAATGCCACTGAATTGAATGCTTAAAAATGGTTAAAATGATAAATTTTATGTTATGGGTATTTTACCACAATTTTTTAAAAAGTCAGGTTGGTGGTTACCTCAAGAAGGAGCTACGGATGGGAGTATTTTGGAAGGGCCTGGCATTTTCTGTTTTTCCTCTAGTGATTACATGTCTGTTTAGTAATTATTATATTTACCTTTGCTTTGTATTCCAGCATAAAATTATGTTATATTTCTTAGTAAAAAGAAATATAAAATTGTCTGAGTTGAAGCAGTATCTTCTCTTAGCTCTCTGTCTGAGACATGTCTGGCTCCTTTTCATCCTCTGTAGCCATCAGGATAGCACAGTGGTTGGGCACAGCTTCCGAGGTCAGAGAGCTTGGGGTTTGCATCCTGGTTCTGGTTCTTTCAGCTGTGCGACACTGAAGGAGTTCTTAAGGTTCTAGGATTCACCTCCTCATCCGTAAAATCGTGATAACAATAGTAACTTCATCATCAGGCCGATGTGAGGATTTTTAAGTAAATGATGTATTTTAAGTGTTAGCTATGGTTGCTGGGACACAGTAAACTGTCTAAAAATGGTTGGCAATTGTTATTGCCCCATTGTAATTGCATCTCATCCCTTTCCATCCCCCTTCCTCTACCTAATCCAAATTCCTTTAAAATGGATGTGTTTTCTCTATATTTCTTGTGCTTTGGATTCTAGGGTTAGAAAGTTGGGGTTCTCTTGGCAGTGAAAGAGGGTACCTATCTACCTGGCTTGTCTTAATTCTTTTGCCATAGAAAAGCAACCACCATCTTTGCTTAGTAATCAGTTCAGAAGCTCAATAAATGCAAAGAATAGTTTCTGTAAAATGGTAGCCAACCAGAGGAGTGAATAAGGCATGGTCACTTACAGGATGAATAGCTTCTTGCTCAATTTCTGATGCAAACTAAACATGAGTTGCCAACTTGAAGACAAATTAAGTCCCCAAAAGCCAATGGACTAGGAAAAGAGAATGGAGTAGGATTTTACTTTGATGATAGCATTATTTGACAAAATTGGTTACTCCATTAACAGCACCTTTTTTATGTTTCAGGCTTTGTTTTGAATACAAAGCATACATCAATAAAAATGATCAGATAAAAATCCTGCCCTTTTGGACTTACATCCTGGTAAGGAAAAAATAGATAGATAGGTAGGTAGATAGATAGATAGATAGGTAAACTTTACAGCACTAGAAGGTGAAAACTGCTTCAGAGAAAAATATAGAGTAGGATAAAAAGGATCAGAATGAGAAAAGAGAATGGAATGTTGTTTGCATTTTTAGATAGGTTGGTCAGAAGACATTTGAACAAAATTGTGAAGGATCTGAGAGAGTGAACCACAGGGACATTTGGAGGAAAAAAATTACAAGTCGAGGGAACACACTGTACAAATGCCTCCAAAGCAGAAGTATACCTGGCTTGGGCAAGGAACAATAAGGAAGCCAGTGTAGAGGCCAGAAATAATAATAATGATAGGAATAAAGTAGCTACTTTCTGCTGAGCTCTCAACTCTGAGCAGTCTTCTAAGCATTATTATATATAATCTTCAAAACCTTCTCACAATGTAGGCAGAGTTATTCCTTCCATTTTATAGATATATAAACCAAGATCGTTAAGATGTTGAATAATTTGCACAAGATTACACAGCTAGCAACCACTGGAGCCGGATGTCTCCAATTCCAAAGCTCACGTTCTTAGCCACAACACTTTTTGCACTACATCTTTGTCTTGGAGGTCAAGACTGGATTAGCTCTACTCTGTTCCCCACTTGTCAAAACTGCGCAGTTCTTTGTTCTGACCTCTTTTACTGGTTAACTTGTCCTTTAGATGTATTTTATTTTACTTTATAAATCTATTTAATTTATTTTTATTTTTGGCGGTGTTGGGTTTTCATTGCTGTGCATGGGCTTTTCTCTAGTTGAGATGAGCGGGGGCTACTCTTAGTTGCCGTGCATAGGCTTCTCATTGTGGTGGCTTCTCTTGTTGTGGAGCACGGGCTGTAGACACACAGGCTTAGTAGTTGTGGTGCACAGGCTTAGTTGGTCTGCGGCATGTGGGATCTTCCCGGACTAGGGCTCGAACCCGCGTTCCCTGCACTGGCAGGAGGATTCTTAACCCCTGTGCCACCAGGGAAGCCCTAGATGCATTTTAATTCAAATACAGAGTATAACGTGTTAGCAGGGGTTTTCCATGGCCCCTTTACCATCTTGTGACATTTCCAAATTCTTTCCTCTTCTTTCCCATTCTGATCCTCCATAATTTTACCAGCTCTTCCTTTGCATACAAACCAGTTCAGCCTCAAGCAGAAATCTATACACCAGAGGGTAACCACATCCTCTTTGGGCTTCTTCCTCCAAAGATGTCTGGTGGAGCCTCTTCGGATTAAGTTTTACTTCGTGAATATAGGATTGTGAGCACTCATACGCAGAGACATTGCTTTTGCATGTCGTTTTGGTAAATCCTTTTTCCTTACTTCTTTTATTTTTTATTTATTGTATTTTTGGCTGCGTTGGGTCTTTGTTGCCATGTGGGGGCTTCTCATTGCAGTGGCTTGTTGAGCACGGGCTCCAGGCATGTGGGCTTCAGTAGTTGTGGCATGTGGGCTTCAGTAGTTGTGGCTCATGGGCTCAGTAGTTGTGGCGCATGGGCTTAGTTGCTCCGCAGCGTGTGGGATCTTCCCGGACCTGGGCTCGAACTCATGTCCCCTGCTTTGGCAGGCAGATTCTTAACCACCGCACCACCAGGGAAGTCCCTAATTATTTATTTTTATATACAGTTTTAAAGATTCACCTCAGTCTTTGATAGCATTACTTTAAAATTTTCTGAATTCTCAACCCTATCTACCACCTTCTTAATCAAATGCAAAGTAGATTAAAAATAAAGCCAGGAAATAGTACTGAAGTTTTAAAAGTCTGTTCACTTCTCTGTCCATTGATGAATGTTTCTCGTCAGAATTCCTATGAGCGTTATCCCTGTCCAAATTAAGTCATCTTCTCTCTTCTAAGAAAACACAAGAGGACTGAACTAGTTTTCCTTCTTCAATATGTATAAAATATTTTCTCCTGGTAAAAGTGTTTGTCAAATTTCAAACCAGAATCAGAAGGACAGAATGTTCATTCCTCTATTAGGTTATAAAATCCTTGAGCTAGAAAGACAATGATCTTGACAAGGAAGAAATTCATCTTTTTGCATTAGTAACTGAACTGAAATGGAAAAAAAGAGAGTGGAAAATTTGGATATTTTCCCCATGAAGAACAGGTAAAATTACAATTGCTTGGCTATTGGTATAATTGGAATGGGTATTGAAATAGATATGGGTGAAGGAAACCATGAGTTTTGTGAATAATGCTTTTTAAAGGAAGTTCTAGTTTTTTTTGTTTTTTTTGTTTTTTTTGCGGTACGCGGGCCCTCTCACTGCTGTGGCTTCTCCAGTTGCGGAGCACAGGCTCCGGACGCGCAGGCTCAGTGGCTATGACTCACGGGCCCAGCCGCTCTGCGGCACGTGGGATCCTCCCAGACCAGGGCACGAACCCGTGTCCCCTGCAGTGGCAGACGGACTCTAAACCACTGCGCCACCAGGGAAGCCCAAGTTCTAGTTTTTAAAAAATGGAAAGACTAGTATGTTGACCAAATTTTTGAGACTGATGGCATTAACTTGAATGGCAGAAAGCCAATCTACGGTAATTGCTTTCTTCAGAAGCTAAAGATACATTTACTTTTTAAATCATATTGAAAAATCAGGCATAGGGAATAACCGAGCACAAGTTATCATATTCCAAGTGGAAGCCAAATGGTTCTTAGAGTGTGACATATACAGTAGTACCCATGGAAATGGTCTGACTCAACTCTTCCCTCGAAAACCACTCCAGGTTTCTTTGCCTTCCTAGAATGACTGAAACTGATATATCCCTAAATAAACATGACTTTACACACTTTCTTCTTTATTCTTTCATGGAAATTTTCAAATAGATACAAAATTAGAGAGATCATTTTAATGAATCCTCAGCTCTTATCACACAGCTTCAACCACTATCAACACATGGTCATCTTATTTCATCTATACATCATCCTCTTAACACCCTTCCATACAATTTTGAAGCATGTCTAAGACAACATATCATTTCATTTGTAAATATACAATTTCTTCTCAAGTTTAAAGAGTTGTAGTCTGAAACAGGCAGTAAATCAATGTTAAAGAAAAGTGCTGAAGTCACTCCCATCTTAAATGTGCTTCCTGATTCCATTGGCTCACCATAGCTTCTCATTTTAGCCCAAGAAAGATAAGAGCACAGTTTTAACCAAGACTAGTAGTCAATCTATTGGGGAAAAAAAGTCAAGAAGGTGAAGATTCACTGTCATATATAGTAGATGCACATAATTATTTTTGTCTGCCTAGCATCTGAATACCATTTTCTGTCTTTGGAGACTTCTACACGTTGAAGCGTCATAGAAGAAAAATCTATTTCCCACTGTAGGAGCTGAAAATGCAGAAGCTCGCTTTTCCAGCTCTATTGTATCTAGAGCCATGGCCATAATGGAGGCTTAGCCATGAGACACACCTGCCACAGATTGTAAAAAGGAGTTGGTGACCCAAAGAAGAACGGACACAGAGAGCCTGCTGTGGATGCAGTGGCTCTGGCAGCTGTGTCCATTTTTTGGGTAGGGAGGGGAGAGGAGGAATACAGTGGGAGACAGTGACAGTGGTGCCAGTATCTGAGTTCAGCTTCAGTGTATAGAGCCTATTGATGTATGCTCAGCCATGAAGTCAATGTGGGACCAGGTTGTAAATATGATTACGGCTAGGGTGCTAGCTGAATAGTTTCCAAGCTGGTTTTTCAGCTCTGCTGGCCATTCTTTGAGCTACCAATATTTTTTGACTAAATATAATCAATGTTTCTGTTTTTGCTATCAAGAAACCTGACTGATGCACCCGGAGTTTATGCAAAACTTTAAAGAAGCACCTCAAAGGGACCCTAAAATATAAGATGGATTAAGGAAGAAATAGAGAGGAGGCCAAAAATTATTCAAAGATCACCAACAAAAGGCTGGTAGAAACATATAGCAGTAGCAGTTTGAATAATTGTAGAGCAGTTCTGTTGGTGTGGTAGTTGAAGTTTTTTTCACTGTATTCCATTTGAACTTCTTGGTTCAAGGCATTGTCGATATATAACAGCGCTCATCAAACATTGCCTGTAAGAGTAAAACATGTGGGAAGAAAAGTCACCTTAAATATCCACCAGTTGGATTGGCCACATTAAGACAAACTCTGCTACAACACTTGTCTCTTCCACTGCCCATCCCACCCCCTCTTCTGCCAAAAGTTAATGGTTTTGGAAAAATGTCAGTGACACAATTTTAAGGTAAAAAAAAAACAAAAAAACATGAAAACCCAACATCAAGCTAGATAGAAGAGCAGTCCCAAGTATAGCCCCATTCCTGAAAGGTTCGTGTTTGTGAATATATACAGTATGTAAATATAAACACAGCAGAACTTCATGATGACCCTCAGTGGGAGACAGGAATAAAGAGATAATTTTTATTTGTTTTTTGTCCATAAGCTTTATGTATTAGTTTCTATTGCTGCTATAACAAATTACCACAAATTTAGTGGCTTAAAACAACACAAATTTATTATCCTACAATTCTGGAGGTCAGAAGTCTGAAATGAGGGACTTCACTGGTGGCACGGTGGTTAAGAATCCTCCTGCCAATGCAGGGGACACGGGTTCGAGCCCTGGCCCGGGAAGATCCCACATGCCACAGAGCAACCAGGCCTGTGTGCCACAACTACTGAGCCTGTGCTCTAGAGCCCAGCCCGCGAGCCACAACTATTGAGCCCACATGCCACAACTACTGAAGCCTGCGTGCCTAGAACCCATGCTCCACAGAGAAGAGCCGCCGCAATGAGAAGCCCGTGCACCTCAACGAAGAGTAGCCCCTGCTCACCGCAGCTAGAGAAAGCCCACAGGCATCAACGAAGACCCAACACAGCCAAAAATAGATAAATAAATAAATATATTTTTAAAAAAGAGTCTGAAATGAGCCTTATTGGGCTTAAGAGGTCAGCAGGGCTGTTTTCCTTCTGGGGCTGTAGGAGAGAATCTGTTTTCTTTACCTTTTCCATCTTCTAGATGCTACCCACAATCCTTGGAGTGTGACCTCTTCCTTCATCTTCCAAGTACATCACTCCAACCTCTGGTCCCCTCATCACATCTCCTTTTCTGACTTTATCCTCTTTCTCCCTCTTTCACAGGCCCTTGTGATTACATCAAGCTCACTTGGATAATCCAAGAAAATCTTCCTGTCTCATGACCCTTAACTTAATTATATCTGCAAAGTCCCTTTTGCCATGAAAGTTAACATATTCATAGGTTCCAGAGATTAGGACTTTAGGAGGCCATTTTTCCTATCACACATTCTAAAGACAATCTAATGTTATTGAGAATTTATTTTTTCCCTTGAAGCCCTGTTCTCAATAGTTTAATAGTTTTATAGTGTAATTGTAAAATTCCTACAAAGCCTCAACTAGAGTGCAGTATTTAAGCCAAATAGATTAAATGATTAGTTTTTATTTTTGTCACTTTTTTTTTACAAAAATAATGTTTTTTTCAAACCCAAGATAATGCTAGAAATGAAAGAATTTATAGTTCCCCATATTTTCTTTCTTTTCACTCTCTGTGGCTTTTTATATATCACAGTTACATTTTTTCATTTGACAAAATGTCTTGAAAGTATTGTTCAGTATAGTTATGGTTGACATTGAATCCATTTTCTCACTTCTTAAAGATAGATATTGTGCTAAATGTCAATGATATATACCAACAAATGCCATTAACAATAATATAAATAGCAAAGATACTAACTTTTTTTTACCATTTTTTTTGTCAAATTTTTTTCAGATTTTTTTTCATGTGGACCATTTTTAAAGTCTTTATTGAATTTTTTACAATATTGCTTCTGTTTTATGTTTTGGGTTTTTGACCACAAGGCATGTGGGATCTTAGCTCCCTGACCAGGGAATGAACCCACACCCCCTGCATTGGAAGGCGAAGCGTTAACCACTGGACTGCCAGGGAAGTCCCTTTTTAACCATTTGTATCCTTCCTTTCATTTATTTTTTAAATTAATTTTTATTGGAGTATAATTGCTTTACAGTGTTGTGTTAGTTTCTACTGTTTTAAATAATAATTCATCAATGGATAAAGAAAATGTGGTATATATACACAGTACAATACTACTCAGCTATTAAAAGGAATGAAATAATGCCATTTGCAGCAACATGGATGGACCTAGAGATTATCATATTAAGTGAAGTTAAGTCAGAAAGAGAAAGACAAATACCATATGATACCACTTATATGTGGAATCCAAAATATGACACAAATGAACTTATTTACAAAACAGAAACAGCTCACAGATGTAGAAAAACTTATGATTACCAAAATGGAAAAGGGGTGGGGGAGGGATAAATTAGGAGTTTGGGATTAGCAGATACAAAGTACTATATATAAAATAGATAAACAATAAGGTCCTACTGTATAGCAGAGGGAACTAAATTCAATATCCTGTAATAAACTATAATGGAAAAGAATATGAAAAAGAATATATGTGTGTGTGTGTATAACTGATTCACTTTGTTGTACACCAGAAACTAACACAACATTGTAAATCAACTATACTTCAATAAATAAATAAACCATCAAATGCTAATATTTACATTAAAGATATATGGCTTTTGATGCCTTTAAAATTTGGCCCAAATGGTAGATAATAATAGAATAATTTCTAGTTCAAGTGTGCTCTATGCTTGAAAACAGAAATTCATGATTATTGTATTTTTGTTTAACTACCTATAATTATTAATGGTTGGGAAAGAAATATTTCTTCCAATGTAAAAGGATTCCCAGTTTCTGTTGTTATTATATAAAATAATATCAAATCTCCATCTCCTGATTTATAGAATATCTGATGGAAAAATACTCACTAATAACAGTCTGTACAGTTAGGGATGCTCTCTCCAAGGATAAATGTGATTAACGGGCCTGGTAAATAACTCAGCTAGAAAAAAAAAAAATAGACAACATAGCTTTCATTTGTCAACCCGCCTTAAAAGCAAATGACAGGAGCAATTTCTCTTATTCTTTTACGAGCCCAATATGAATTCATGGTCATTAGAGGGTTGAGTGTGCAATGCCTTGCAGGTGTTCTTTTGTAACACAGGAATATTCATTAAGTCTTTGTACAATATCCAGTCACTAATTACTATTTAGCTCCACGAGTTCATGTCTCAGAGTCTTTATGTGTTGCTGTTTTTCCCTGCTCAGCCAGCCTCCTTTGCTTGGCAGTGTTTTGCATCTGCCTTCTCCTTGTGTGTTTGTAACTATTTCTCTGGTGTAGGTCATTCTCCAGCCTTCACAGAACCTCAGTAGCATAGTGGGTATATTTTGACTCCACTGAATTTCTGTTACAGAATTCTCTCTCCACCTCCTCTCACTGCCCACGATTTTCATGTTGTTCCCAATGATATCTTGCCAACCTTCTACTTTCCTGGGAAACTGTATGAAGACTTTTTTTTTTTCTGAACTATAGAATCTTGGCAGAAATGATCATAATGTTAATAGGTGGGTCTGTTATCATAGGGAAAGTGTGAGGAATGGTTTAATTCATAGGAAAGAATGTAATCGTGCAGAAGTTTTCTAATTAGAATATTTTTCTCCTAATGGTAGAGTAGTTAGAAGTCAGGTTTATAGAGAGTTGAAATTCCCCCAAGATTCTTGCTTCATACTTGAGGCCCTCCCTGCACACTCTGGGCAAGTGACCAACTGGAACAATTTCAGGTGTCTGGGAAGCTCCTTGGTCGCACATATTTCTCTGACCAAGGTTCAGAAGAGCCACTCCTTAAGGGCTTTCTGGTAAAGATGTTTTAGGATTAGTAGCTAATCTTTGGGGCTAGTTAAACCTATCATCATTCACATTACCTAAACAGAGAGCAGACACTAAAGGTATGAGAACTCATGAAGTGTAATTTTTAAATGGAAAGGACCAGTTAAGAGAAGTGATAGAGAAAAATGCCTGGAGGGCAGCACACTGTAAACAGTTCGTGGTCTGAAGTTCATCAAAGAAAAGAAGCAGCAGGAAAGCTTTAGGGAATGTTGCATAGTTTTCCATATAGATGTATTTATTCATCATTATTTTACATGGTTCTTATTAAGTGTCTATTGGCTATGGTCCAGTTAAACCATTTGGTGTCAGCTATGCAAAGCAATAGTTTTTTACACCTTTATTTTACTGGCCAAAATCTTTTCCAATAAAAAATTTACATATTCTCAGTGTGTAAACCAAATGAAAGGAGAGCTATTCTGATTGAAGAGGGTTGGAATATTTGAGGATTTCTCTTTCCCACAGCACCTGGCCTCTCCTTCCTCTCCCCCAACAATCTGTGAGGCAGCTCTCTGATTAAAGTCTGTTTGAGTAATCAACATCCTTTGAAATGAGGGGCATTTATTCAATAGATTCATGATTGAAACTACCACTTCAAGAAGAAAAATCACTCTTCATTGAAGTTGGCAAACTGAAGAAATTGCCGATACCCCACTTCATTAATCCATTCACTCATTTTCTTTTCCAAAGAATACTGATAACCTAGTATGTGCCACTGACACGCTCTGGAGATAGAAAAGTGACCAATGTAGACATGGGCTGTGCCTCACGGAATTTACATCCTAATTAAGCGTCAGCCATTTGAAGCAACATGGATGGACCTAGAGATTATCGTACTAAGTGAAGTCAGTCAGGCAGAGAAAGACAAATACAATATGTTATCACTTATATGTGGAATCTAAAAAAAATGATACAAATGAACATATTTACAAAACAGAAACAGATTCACAGACATAAAAAGCAAATTTATGATTGCCAAAGAGGAAGAGGGCAAGGAATAAATCAGGAGTATAAAATTAACAGGTACACACTACCACATATAAAATAAACAACAAGGATTTACTGTAGGACACAGGGAACTATATTTAATACCTTGTAATAACTTATAATGGAAAAGAATCAAAAAAAGACTATAAACATATACATGTATATGTATAACCAAATCACTTTGCTGTACCTCTGAAACTGACATAATACTGTAAATCAACTATACTTTAATTTAAAAAAAAAAGAATCAGCTATGTGCCATCACATGCACTCTTTGAACAAATGCTTTGCCCAAGATGTTTGCCCTCTGTCCAACCATATTTTGCTCAAAGCATACTTTTCCATAGATAATATTCTTAGACGTGTCTTATGACAACTTGCTCACACTGTGTAAAGTTCAAAAGCTTATCTAGGTGGGGCTAATACAGCAATTGAGAACACTATTTGCAATATGTTGAAAGATTGCCAAAGCATTACCCAATCCCAAAAGACATTATTATTCTATAGTCAAAATATGCAGGATTAGAAGGAGTCTTTTCCATTCATCCATCCTACTGTTTCTCAGTTCCCTCTATCTATGAAGTTCTTTGGGACATTTAAAATTCATTCTCTGGGGACTTCCCTGGTGGCACAGTGGTTAAGAATCTGCCTGCCAGTGCAGGGGATACGGGTTCGAGCCCTGGTCCTGGAAGATCCCACAGGGGTACCCGCGGGGTAACTAAGCCCGTGCACCACAACTACTGAGCCTGCACTCTAGAGCCCTCGAGCCACCAACTACTGAGCCCACGTACCGCAACTACTGAAGCCCGCAGGCCTAGAGCCCATGCTCCACAACAAGAGAAGCCACCGCAATGAGAAGCCTGAGCACCGCAACGAAGAGTAGCCCCCGCTCGCTGCAACTAGAGAAAGCCCGTGTGCGGCAACGAAGACCCAACGCAGCCCCCCCCCCAAAAAAAAATTCATTCTCTGAACAAACTCAAGAAATCTCAACAGCTCATTTCTTTTAAGGCTTTTTCTTTTCTATCACCAGCAAATCATAGAAGAGTGGACAAGTTGCACAGCCTGTGATCTCAGGAAGCTGTGCCCGCAGAGGCAGACTGACTGGCTTCATAGGAGCCGCTGTGTGTGATCCCCAGGGTCTGCCCTTCCAGATGCCCTGCATGTATAACTGAGCCATTTTGCTGTACCCCTGAAACTAACACCACATTGTAAATCAACTCGACTCCTATATAAATTTAAAAAAAGAAAACCTTTCTAGAGTCAATATTTTATTTGATTTTATTTTTTATTTTATTTTATTTTATTTTGCGGTACGCGGGCCTCTCACTGCTGTGGCCTCTCCCATTGCGGAGCACAGGCTCCGGACGCGCAGGCTCAGCGGCCATGGCTCACGGGCCCAGCCGCTCCACGGCATGTGGGATCCTCCCAGACCGGGGCACGAACCCATGTCCCCTGCATCGGCAGGTGGACTCTCAACCACTGCGCCACCAGGGAAGCCCTAGAGTCAGTATTTTATATCATGCCATCCCTCCTCTTGGTAGGCCCTCCAAACTACTGCATGTTACATGTTTTCTTTTAAAAACGTTCTTTACTTTTATTCTGAAAACCCTTGAAATAGCTCGAACCAGTCCAAAGTGAGGTAGAACAGTACCCGAAAATCAATGCTCTCATAATAACTAACATAAATAGCATTAGTTTACTACTAGTTATTCATAATTCATTTTATCCTCACAATAACCCTGTGAGGGAAGTATTAGAATGCATTCCCTCGGACAGATGGAGAAACTGAGCTTCAGCAATGCAAAATAACTAAAAGGCACACAGTTAGAAAGCATCTGAGCTTAAACTCAAAAGCTGGTCTTCTGATCCTCAGAACTGAGTCAAATTGGTACCCGCTGCCCACCCGCATTTCTGGACCTGGGATCATCCCAGGCCTCAGGCCTCCACATGGGCCCCCTTTTAGATTCTTGAGAAAACTCGTCAGAAAGACATTTTAATCTTGATTTCCTGCAAGAAGGGGGAGGGGGTTGTGAGGAATTCGAAGCCGTCTGTGAGAAAGAGGAAGGACAGGGTGGTGAGGTGACTGCAAGCACTGGCTGGAATTGTGAGGTAGCGCCCCTCAGCGCCCCGGGCCAGGCCTGCCCTGCTTCCTTCTGCCTTCTTCCTGCCCCTCAAGCACTCAAAGCTCTTTCCCACCTGGGGGTCTTCACACTGCTGCCCACTCTGCCTGACGTGCTGCCCCAGACCTTTTACTGGCTGGTGCGTTTCCATGATTGCCATCAGGTTCAGGTGGCCTCTCCTCAGGGAGGCCTCTTCCGACCCCCCTCTATGACCCACCCCGTTGCCTCTCTCCTGTCCCCTCATTTTGTTTTCCTCACACTGCTTACCCTCTGAACTTGACTTACTGACTTTTTAGGATTGTGGCAAAACCCAGATAACGTGAAGTGTACCGTCTTAAACATCTTTAAGTTCAGTGGCATGAAGGATACTCACGAAGTTGTGCTGTCATCATGACCACCCACCTGCAGAACTCTTTTTTTTTTCAACATTGGGGGAAGATGTGGAAACTTTTTTTTTTTTTTTTTTGGCTGTGTTGGGTATTCGTTTCTGTGCGAGGGCTTTCTCTAGTTGCGGCAAGCTGGGTCCACTCTTCATCGCAATGCGCGGGCCTCTCACTATCGCGGCCTCTCACTGCGGAGCACGGGCTCCAGACGCACAGGCTCAGTAGTTGTGGCTCACGGGCTTGGTTGCTCCGCGGCATGTGGGATCCTCCCAGACCAGGGCTCGAACCCGTGTCCCCTGCATTGGCAGGCAGATTCTCAACCACTGCACCACCAGGAAAGCCCTGCAGAACTCTTTTTATCTTGCAAAACTGAAACTCTATACCCATCATATAACTCCCCATTCCCCTTCCCCAGCCCCTGGCGAGCATAATTCTGTGTTCTGTCTCTAGAAATGTGACTATTCTAGGTACCACGTAAGTGGAATCAAACAGTGTTTGTCTTTTTGTGACCAGATTATTGCACTCAGCATAATGTCCTCCAGTTTCACCCATGTTGTAGAATGTGCCAGAATTTACTTCCCTTTTAAGACTGAATAATATTCCATTGTATGTATAGATCACTTTTTTTTTTTTTTTTTTTACCCATTCATCCATTCATTGACACTAAAGTTGCTTCTACGTTTTGGCTATTGTGAATAATGCTGCTGTGAACATAGGTGTATAAATGTCTTCAAGTCCTTTCTTTCAAATTTTTTGGGTACTATACCCAGAAGTAGAATTGCTGGATCATATGGTAATTCTATTTTTACTTATTCAACATAGGATGGCATACAGTAGGTACTTGATTATTTTTTTTAATTATTTATTTATTTATTTATTTATTCATTTATTTATGGCTGTGTTGGCTCTTTGTTTCTGTGTGAGGGCTTTCTCTAGTTGCGGCAAGTGGGGGCCACTCCTCATCGCGGTGCGCGGGCCTCTCACTATCGCGGCCTCTCGTTGCGGAGCACAGGCTCCAGACGCGCAGGCTCAGTATTTGTGGCTCACGGGGCTAGTCGCTCCGTGGCATGTGGGATCTTCACAGACCAGGGCTTGAACCCGTGTCCCCTGCATCGGCAGGCAGACTCTCAACCACTGCGCCACCAGGGAAGTCCCTTGATTATTTTTTGATTGAACAAATGATGGCCGTTGGGCCATAGAGCACATAATTTTTCATTTAACTTTTAAAGTACATAATACATGTAAATGGTTAAAAAAAAAAACCTCTATATAATAGGGTTTAATTGACAAGTAAGTCTCTCTCTTCTTGCCCCCAACTAACTAATTTCTCTTGTTAGAGGCAATATTTTTACTAATTTCTTGTATGTCTGTCTGGAAGTATTCTATGAATGTACAAACATATATAATATATACTCTCTTTCTTCATTTAATGGTATACTGACTTATGAACAAAGTGAAGAATTACCAGGCAGGGTCAGACTAATGGACTGATTCTGGGAAGAGTTAAGACCTCAGGATAAGAGCCCAGAAAAGACAGTCCTCAAGCATCAAGGAACATTCTTCCATGTGTCAGTTAAGTCCCTACTTGCACCTAGCAACACCTTTTCTCTGCCCTTTGTACACCAATTAATTCTGGGTGTCCTCCCTACCTGCCAAGGAGAAAGGCCACGTGGCAGGGCAGAAAGATGCAACATGAGTTTGATTGAGGAGTTTGAGGTCACAGCACGATGTGGAGGTGGGAAGCACCCAATATCCATCACAGTTATGAGGATGGAAGTGGTGGGTATGAGTCTGGACTAGAGATAAAGTCTTGGGTGTCAACTCTAGAGAAAGGGGTGCTGAATTTTGTGGGCAGCAATGAGACTTCAGAGAGCGTGTGTCAAGAGGGAAGAGCAGTAAGCCAAGGACTGGGCTCTGCCGACGCCCCTGGACAGCAGGCAGGGAGAGGGAAATTGTTGAAAACAAGTATCATCAGACAGCATCATCAGTAACAGAGGAAATTTAGACATGGACCTGACGGTGACATTTCTTCAATTAATAACTTGGAAGTTCACTCTGAATCGTGTAAGGTTTCCTTTTTAGTATTTCCAGTAATTTTTTTTGCTCTGAGACCAAATGCTTTCCTGGAACACCGGTCTGTAAAAACATGTACTCTAAAAGACACCATTTGCCGATGAGGAACAAGGAAGAAACAGTGTGTTCTGGCCACAAGCAGTACTCTGAACTTGTTCCTCTGGCCAGATACTTGCCATATTTCCACTGTTCCTTCCAGTCCTTCTTTTCTTCTTCAACCTATTTTAAAATATCATGTTTCCTTTCTGACTTACCTACTCATTTCTAAACCTAAAACAATAGTTGTTCTATTCTCTTCATTGCCATGCCATTTTTCTCTCTGTGGGTGGGAACAATTAACTCTTTCTGAATCTTCAATTAGCTTCTTGATGATTTACCTATAAAAGTTACTTATAGATGTCTCTTAGGAACACTGTCCACAGTGGCTTGTTTATATCTTAATCTTTTTTTCTTTTTTTTTTTGGCCACGACGCCCAGCTTGTGCGATCTTAGTTCCCCGACTAGGGATTGAACCCAGACCCTTGGCAGTGAGAGCCCAGAGTCCTAACCATTGGGCCACCAGGGAGTTCCCTATATCTTAGGATAAAACCTTTGAATCTTCAAACTTCTCTTTTCCCTCTTCTTTCCTGTTTCTTTCAGGCCCAAATATACAAGACAGCCTTCTGAATAGTAAGTACATTTCTCATAGGACAACTTGAAATAAAGCATTTTTTAAAAAAAGGTCTTTTTGTTGTGAAGGAATAATGGGAATCCTGGTTCTTTGGCGGTTTTTTTGTTTTGTTTATTGAAGTATAGTTGATTTACAATATTGTGTTAGTTTCAGGTGTACAGCAAAGTCATTCAGTTATATGTGTCTATATATATATATAATAAATATAATACATATATATAATATATATATTCTTTTTCAGATTCTTTTCCCTTATAGGTTACTGAGTGTAGTTCTCTGTGCTATATAGTAGGTCCTTGTTGGTTACTTATTTTATATATAGTAATGTTCTTTGGCTGTTTTATGATGAAATTTCACCTTTGGCTTTCTATTTAGGGCTCACTGTGTATCAATGCTATGTTGTTCTTTGAGGGAGAGCAAGAAGGTACTTGTGAATCCTAGTAAGCCCACATATTAGGGCTGCAAACACAAGTTCCAGAATCTATAAACTCATAAACGTAAGTCCATGACATGTGGAGAAAAGAAAAATAACAAAGAAGGAGCCCAGTTATTCTCAAGAAAATACAGCTAAGGGGAAGAGTCTTAAAAATTATTTAAGCCTTCATATGTGTCTATACCTACTTATTTCTATTCAACTCACCTTTATTGACTACTTATCATGTGTCAGGTACTCATTAATGCAGTAACATAAAGATAAATAACTTTATAGAGCATAGGTAGTAGGTAAAATGAATATGACCTTTTCACAGAGAAAAGTAAATATGACACCATTGGTGTTACAAAATCCCAATGGAATAGACTGTCAACTAGGAATGGGGCTTTGGAAGGGAAATCTAGTTCAGGAAAGTATCTAATGGAAGAGATCTGTTGAGAAGGTATAAAACCCTGCATGAAATTCAGAAGGACACATTGGCTATATTTATTAGGAGAGAGTTAGAAGATACCATACTTCTTCTGCATGTGTCATCCTACCCAAAGAGGAACATCTAATAAATCCTTGGCTTAGCTTGCTGACAGTTTCTCCTGCTAGGGTAGGAAAAACAATGAGGAAACAACTGTGTTGGCTGTACTTCTAGCCAACCTGGAAGACTGGTCAGGGCTATGGAAATGGCAGGAGTCATGAGGGAAAGTGGTTCCAGTACATGATGATAACAAAGGGGGAGAAGTTGTGAGTGGCTAAGCACTTCCCTGAATTGTAAGAAAGGAACCTGTAGAAGGAGAAATGTACATGTGATCCATCATCTGAGACTAAGAAGGAATATGACTAAAAGAGAGAAGGAGGTTCTACCAAGTTAAACACTGAGAAGGTAATTAGAAATGATCTCGAGTAGAAAGAGAATGGGGAGATGGCCATAGAGACCAATGAGGTGCATAGATACTCTGAGGACTTCTGATTTTGAAAGGCTATGGGGAAAAGATGCAAGCTGGGACACAAAGTGAAGGGCACCTAAAAAAGTGATGCAATCTTTTCAGACTAGCAAGAATCAGCCTATATATGCTGATGGAGCAAGACACTATTTTGACACATGAGCTATGACATTTTCCTTGGAGACTTCTTGCTACCTTGTGACTCTCCCTCATAAGCAAGCTAGACACAAGGCCCCTGTTATCTCGAGTGAGAATTGTAACAGCAGCAACCAGAAGAAAATGTAGTTCAATTCTGGGACCTGCTTTGTTGTACAGCTTTGTCAGAATAAGAGATACCCCCAAGCCCCATACTGACTCACTCTGCCCCATGGCTATGCCAAGTTTGATTCTTTGTAAAATCAATGAGAAAATTTCAGAAATCAATGTTGTCTTTTTTTTTTCTTGAAGAAATGAATAATTTTTTACTACCTTCTTTTTTCTCTAAGATAATTTTAACAATAATAAATGTTACTCAGACTACTTAAAGACATTTCTACTACAGGTGAACTTTTTCACTGGATTGTACATGAAGTCCAGGAGACCACTCCCTACCCATTGCCAACAACAACCCTTACCAGGCTCAAACACACAAGAACTCCAGGGCATGGTCAAGCAACTACCACAAGGAAAGGAGGTATTTGACTCCTTTTATTAAGAGCCCTAGGGCAGAAATGGTGAGCTATAAAGCCATCACCACCTACTGTCAACTCATCTTAGGCAGTTTCAGTGGGTAGTTTCCTCACTATGCTTTATCAAACTCAATTCAGGTGACCTCTAGACAAAGGAATTACTCATAGAAATTTGGTGATCATTACATGGTCTCTTCCATTTTTGCAACATAGATTTTTATCTCCTAGAAAAGGGTCTTACATATCTTGCTATGACCTACTTTAGAATCATAGTCAACATCATAAATTGCTAATCCTAGTTGTTCCTCAGAGGAAACAAAATCCTAGTCATATTAATTGCATACAGTTCTTTTAGACTGTTGTTCAAAGAAGTAAATATAGTTGGCTATGACATTGGTTCCTCCTGATCTCTTTATGCACAAGACAGAGCTTCTGCACAATAATGATGCATGGATTGGATTTGTAATAACTTGAATACTCATTGGAAAGAATAATGACTTGTGGACGGATGGCAATGTGAAAAGAAGCTTCAAAGAGTATCTCAAAGGAATCTGTCCTATTAACAATTATTTAAAGATGACTAGGATGAAGACATGAAAAACATAAAGAATTATAATATGTAAGCAAAATAAAGGTGGTAGGAATAATATACCAGATAGCAGAGTCAAAATATGATAGTGTCACAATCAGTTGATAAAGTGGGGTGAAATAAATGATATCTGAGAAAAGAAATATAAATTCCCACACTGGACCTGAAAAAAAGTCAGGTATTTTCCCCATGATCTGGTTTTTCAAATCCAGATCATGGGGAAAATATCTTAGGAGCAGGCCTTGTGAAAAATGTCGAGTGTTTACACTGAAAAGAATGTCAACACGGACCAGATTAAAGAAGCCAATAAATTTTATTTGGGACCATGGGTGGTCAATGCATTGTAAAGTTGCATTAGTAGAGTAACGATGTCCACATCTAGGGTAGTACTTGTCTCAATTGTACTTTGCCCCTAACACAACTCATCCAGATGTTATATTTATTTCTTGGTATACCATGGAAAGCATTTTGGAGTAAGGTAAATGGAATTGCAAGGAACTAAGTCAATTTTTATATACCCAGAACCCCTTTTTACAAAAAAGAAATAACCCCCCTTTATTCCATGTGGTCCTGGTGAGATTATCCATCATTGTACCCTCCCTAGTCTTTGGTCCAAAGTGATTAGTTCAGGGACTGATGAGATTTGTGTATTTGAGGTTCAAGAATTTTTCATCTTTATTATGATAGGCTGTAAGATGTAGGCTTGGGGCAGCCAGGTACCAATTATCTGGCCATAGGAGCCTGTTGCCTACAGAGGAGAGTGAGGTCAGCATGTGAAGCAGAGATAGTGGTATGTTACAGCCAGCTCAAACTGACTCATGAGAGCCAACTCTTAAATTTTCATGAAATTTTATGAACCAGTAGTTAAAGGCAGCCATTTTTTGTTACTTTTTATTCTCTTTCCTTTTTATTTTTTTAATAAATGTATTTAATTTATTTATTTTTGGCTGTGTTGGGTCTCCGTTGCTGTGTGTGGGCTTTCTCTACTTGTGGTGAGCGGGGGCTACTCTTCGTTGCAGTGTGCAGGCTTCTCATTGCGGTGGCTTCTCTTGTTGCAGAGCATGGGCTCTATGCACACAGGCTTCAGTAGTTGTGGCTCACGGGCTTAGAGCGCAGCCTCAGTAGTTGTGGTGCACGTGCTTTGTTGCTCCGTGACGCGTGGGATCTTACCAGACTAGGGCTCAAACCCATGTCTCCTGCATTGGCAGGCGGATTCTTAACCACTGCGCCACCAGGAAAGTCCTAGTTTTTAGTTTTTATTTTAAAATTTTTTTTATTAAAATATAGTTGATTTACAACATTGTGTTAGTTTCTATTGTATAGCAAAGTGATTCAGTTTTATAGATATATAAATAATATATAATTCTTTTTCATATTCTTTATATATATTCTTTTTCATATTCTTTCCATTATAGGTTATAATACAATATTGAATATAGTTCCCTGTGCTATACAGTAAGACCTTGTTGTTTATCTATTTTATATATAATACTTTGTATCTGCTAATCCCAAACTCCTGATTTATCCCTCCCCCATCCCTTTTCTCCTTTGGTAACCATAAATTTGTTTTCTATGTCTATAAGTCTGTTTCTGTTTTGTAAATAAGTTCATTTGTGTCATATTTTGGATTCCTCATATAAGTGATATCATATGGTATTTGACTTACTTCACTTAGTGTGAAAACCTCTAGGTCCATCCATATTGCTGCAAATGACATTATTTCATTCTTTTTTATGGCTGAGTAGTATTCCATTGTGTATATATACCACACCTTCTTTATCCATTCATCTGTCGATGCGCATTTAGATTGCTTCTGTGCTGGTTATTGTAAATAGTGCTGCTATGAACATTGGGGTGATGTATCTTCTTGAATTATGGTTTTCTCAGGATATATGCCCAGGAGTGAGATTACTGGATCATATGACAACTATATTTTTAGTTTTTTGAGGAAACTCCATACTGTTTTCCATAATGGCTGTACCAATTTACATTCTCACCAACAGTGTAGGAGGGTTCCCTTTTAAAGACAGTCATTACTAAAAACTACATTATATAAACATACACTTAAGTAAATTACAATTAAAAACAAAGGTAATACCTATTCAAAACTCATTTCTTCCTAATTATTTTACTACATTTTATTATTATCTGTGCTCTTGGGACTATTTACAGCTATTGTTCTCTAAATAGTGGTAGTACTAGATAATGGTGCATTACTGCACATCTCTTCCCAGTTCTGTGTTTGGTGATATTTACATTGGTAGATTGAAATTAGCCAGTGTGGGAGTATTTATACTATAGAAATTGATAAACACTACAAATCAAGGCTGGAATTTTTGTTTTATTGATTTTTGAGATCAGAGGTCAGCCAACTTTTTCTGTAAAGGACCAAATAATAAACATTTCAGGTTTTGCAGGCCATATCATCTGTCAGAACTACTCACCTGTACCACTGCAGTACAAAAGCACATATAGACAATACATAAACAAATGAATGTGGCTGCGCTCCAATAAAGCTTTATTTAGAAAAACAAGCTACAAGACAGATTAGGACCACAGGCATAGTTTGCTAATCCTGTCTCTAAAGTTGTAGAGCAAATGTTAATTATACAGATTAAACATAAAAGTGTGTCATGTCTAAGGAAGGTATATTACATAGCATAAAGAAATGAGGAAATACTATCCAGGTATTCAAAAATTATAGTCTGATTCAGCAAAATCAGGCTTTGTAAAAGGAGTTCCCACATACATATTTATTGTTTCACTTTCATCTTATCTGTGTTAGCTTAGGCTGCCATAACAAAATACCATAGACTGGATGGCTTAAACAACAAAAATGTATTTCTCACAGTTCTGGAGGCTGGAAGTCCAAGATCATCAACATGTCAACAAAGTAGGTTTCATTCTAAGGCCTCTTTTCTTGGTTTGTAAGTAGCCTCCATCTCACTCTATGCTCACATGACTTCTGTGTGTGCATGCAGAAAGAGAGAGAGAAAAGGATATCTTATTCTTTTTTAAAAATTCTATCGAAGTATAGTTGATTTACAATGTTGTGTTTAACCTCTGCTCTACAGCAAAGTGACTCAGTTATACATATATATATATTCTTTTTCATATTCTTTTCCATTATGGTTTATCACAGGATATGGAACATAGTTCCCTGTGCTGTACAGTAGGACCTTGTTGTTTATCCATCCTATGTATAATAGTTTGCATCTGCTAATCCCAAACTCCCAATGCATCCCTCTCCCAATCCCCTCCCCTTGGCAAGTCTATTCTCTATATTTGTGAGTCTGTTTTTGTTTTGTAGATACATTCATTTGTGTCATTTTTTTAGATTCCACATATAAGTGATATCATAAGGTATTTGTCTTTGTCTGAACCACTTGCATAATATGATAATCTCGAGGTCCGTCCATGTTGCTGCAAATGGCATTATTTCATTATTTTTAATTGCTGAGTAATATTCCATTGTATATATGTGTCACATCTTCTTTATCCATTCCTCTGTCGAAAGACATTTAGGTTTTTTCCATGTCTTGGCTATTGTAAATAGTGCTGCTATGAACATAGGGGTGCATGTATCTTTTTGAATTATAGATTTGTCTGGTTATATGCCCAGGAGTGGGATTTCTGGATCATTTGGCAACTCGCTTTTTAGTTTTTTGAGGAACCTCCATACTGTTTTCCATAGTGATTGTACCAATTTACGTTCCCACCAACAGTATAAAAGGGATCCCTTTTCTCCACACCCTCTCCAGCATTTATTATTTGTAGACTTTTTAATGATGGCCATTCTGACTGGTGTGAAGTGGTACCTAATTGTTGTTTTGATTTGCATTTCTCTAATAGTTAGCAATGATAAGCATCTTTTCATGTGCCTATTGGCCATCTGTATGTCTTCGTTGGAGAAATGTCTATTTAGGTCTTCTGCCCATTTCTTATTCTTCTTTTAAGGCACCAGTCCTATCAGATTAGGATTGATTATGACCTCATTTAACTTTCATTGCCTCCTTGTAGGCCCTATCTCCAAGTACAGTCACATTGGGAGTTAGGGCTTTGTCTTAGTTGACTCAGGCTGCTGTAACAAAATACCATAGACTGGTAGCTTAAACACTATTTATTTTCTCATACTTCTGGAGGCTAGAAGTCTGAGATCAGAATGCCAGCATGATCAGGTTCCAATGAGAGCCTGGCTAGCAGATAGCCACCTTCTCATTGTGTCTTTACATTTGGTGGAGGGGTCGGTGTGGCTGTGGGAGGAGCTCTAGTCTCTTTCTTTTCTTATAAGAACACTAATTCCATCATGAGGACCCCACCTTCCTGACCTCATCCAAGTTTAATTACCTCCCAAAGATCCCACCTCCTAATACCATCACATTAGAGGTTCACACGTCAACATATGCATTTTGGGGAGACACACTGAGTCCATAAATGACTTCAAACATGAGTTTAGGGTGGGGAGACACAATTCAGTCCATAACATTGTCTTTCGTATTAATGAAAATAGCAGCTAACATTCAGGTCAAAACTACACTCATTCTTCAGTAACCACGACATTTGGCTACAAGTACAAGAGTTTGACAAAAATCAACAAAAGCATTCTATGAGAATAAATTAGCTGTATCATATTTATATAAAGAGGATGATATATTTTGTTATTAGTAGTAAATTGTGCTAAACATCCTTTAGAATAGTGAAATTTACAGTAAGCTTATGTATGTATAGGCATGCATACATTCTTTTTCTTCAGAGACCTAGTTGTTGAACATTTCCAGCCCACCACTAGGCAGAGACAAGTAGAAGTGAATGATGAAAAGAGCTTGAGGGACAGTGTTAAGCCCCCGGATCCAGCAGTATTTATAATGCCAGATCCACCCTTGTATTCTCCAGTTACATGAACCAGTAAATTCCTCTCATTGCGATTGCCTAAAGCTAATTTTAATTGGATCTTTGTCACCTGCTTTCAAGAATCCTGACTAATGCTATGTGTCATAGGCAAATTTAGGGGACAAAATAATAATAATAATAATTATTATTATTTTTTAAAGCCCTGAGAAAGGAGGTTCTGCAGGTTTGAAGACACAGCCTTCACTTTCAGGATCAAATCAGACTTGAAGCAGAAGGGATAAATGAGCTGTGTCCTGAAACTCTGGATTTTGCATTGCTGGCTTTACTGCTTCTCCAACTCTGCTCTCATGTCCCACTTTAATAATAGGATCCATATCTGAGCCCCAGTTCCCAGTTTTCACCCAGTTCTGAAAATAGGACTCTTCTGGTTCTAGCGCCTGAGCCATTTGTCTGGTCCCAGTCCCTTTAGGCCTGGCTCTGTCTTTTCCCTCCCACATGCTCCAGGGCTTAGCTGTAGGAAGACAGTATCCCCTGTGCCGCTGTCCTGTGTGTAGCTTTGTTAGACCTGTCCCTCCCTGATTTCCCATCGCAGTGCTCTTGTGGGGATGTGCTCTGCTGGCCCTCTCTGATGCGATTTGCTGATCTCAACAATACCTCCAATCTGTAACATGACCCACATGTCACAATGTCCTGCCTGCCACACTAGCCCCTTCCCTGAGTCTGCTACTCATTGAAGCCTACCTGGCTGGCCCTTCTCAGCCAGGGCCCTCCTTACAGAGTGGGCTCTTCCCAGGCCTCCGCTGCAACCAGTCAAGCCAGGCCCTGATAAGTCCTTTCTCAGAACTGCACCTCCTGATGTCAGCTTGTGGGGAAAACAAACCATACACTGCAATTTGGAAACCATGTGCACAACTACTTTTCAACACAGGCTTGGCGTTCCCCTTGAATACTGAGGAGAATAGCTCTACCTGTGAAAATGAAGTGCTAAATATTGTTTAAATTTATCACTAAAAAACGAATTAATTCTAGGTAGTGGGTTGACATGTACTTAGGTGGTTCTACAAAATAAGGCTGAAGACCGTTTCCACCTGCCTGCTTGTAACTTTTCCTTTACCCATCCCCCCACCTCCACCTGTTCTTTTGAGATGTCAAAGCCACTAAAATCAAGGGAGGAGAGGGAAGCATTAATCTAAAACCTCAAACAGCAATAAAAAGCTTAGTTCCACAGTCCTCAAGGCAAGAATCACATGTATCTTTTATCTTTGTTAGCGTGTTCCTTTGCACGGTGGGTGCAGACACAGCCCAGCATCCTAATAATGGGTCCCATTAAATTGCATTTTCCTCTTTGCTTGAAAAAAGTTAATGTCAGCATACACATTATGTGCAAGCAATTATAATGTGTCAACATCATAAAGTCTGGACTGATGAGTTCAAAGGATTGAAAATAGGGTAATTTACTTTGTTCCACTTGAGAGAAAGTAAGAGATGAAGCAAAATGACTAAGCAACAACCTTACCCTGTCTGGAATTTTTTTCAGATGCTACAGAAAATAAAATGGCCTTAAAGAACAGATATTGCAGAAAAGACAGGACCCATTCAAGATCCATGCATATAATAATGCAATTATTACAATAGAGAGTTTCTCTCAAATCATATAAAGGCTTCCATTGGGGATTTCCCACAGTAATGGGATTTGTCTTAGTTGTTCCCTGGAGCAGCTGTGCTCCAACATTTTTGTACTACAGCTCACTTGATGGATGACATGTAAATATTTGACACTCCCACAGGCATGCCCAGGTTTTAATGAATCAAAAACAATTTTTGTGTGCAGAAATAAAGCACTACAATTATTTATAATGGTCAGGGCTATTAAATGTAGATCACTAATGGATAGGCAAGACTGCCAGTTACACTTAATTCCTGATACATTAGTGGTAATTCCACATCTTTTTCTCCCACTCAAGACAGCATTATGGATTTTAGATGATTGAGAGTTATGTTATTTGGGGGAGTAATCTTGAATCCACTCAACTGAATATTTTAAATTTAAAATATTTGCAAATTTGAGAGCTTTAGTTCTCATCAGTTATACATTACTGTGACACACCTCACATATGATTGAGACTTACAGCCTTGGAATTTAGGTCATCAAATAATAAGAGGGAAACTGGAAGGGAAAGGAAGAAAAACCCTTTTTATAGGAAATGAAAAGGGGTGGGAAAGAGAATAGGGATGAAACGGAAAAAAAGAATTTGGCAGGTGGTGTGGAGTGTTAGAATACCAGCTTCTTTGACTTCCCCCAGTTTAGCAGATGTGTTTGGAAGTAAAGAAAGCAAATTGACTCGGGCCTTTATTCAGTGGAGTCTTAAGACCGTGTAGATGGGGAGAAGAAGGCCCAAGTTGGAACCAGCATGTCCCAGAACTTTTCATGAGTATACCTTGAAAAGTCAGGAGACAAAATACACTTTTGACATCCAGTCTAATTAGTTGAATACTTTCCCAAGATGCACTGAGAAAAAAGATAAGGATCCACCATTTTAGTATCAAATACCTTTAGTCATGTTAAACTTCTACATTTAAAAAGATTCCTGTTTCAAAGCAGGACTTCTAATTTGAAAGACTTTCATATCCCAACTTTCAACCATAACATGATGTTGAGAAATTTGGTAGGAATTTTGACATCAGAACAGGAGTATGTGTCAGAATACCAGCAGGAAACAGCTGGCACGCTCAAAGGGGGTGGAAGTTTAATAAGGGGACTATTGACAGAAGTGAGATCAGGGTCAAGGGAAAAGATAGGGGACGGTGAAGCGCAGGGTTAGCAGCACTGTGAAGCCATTAACATTGCTAAGCCTGAAGGGACCAGGGGAGGTGAAGTGAGCCAGAACCTGAGTGGAGCTGTATGGCTGTGGGAGGGTGATTGCCCGACAGGAGTGTGGCTGAGGGGAGGGGAAGGAGACCTCAGCTGAAGCACAGCCAGGCAAGAAAGGTCCCTGGGGGTGGCAGAAGGAGTCCTGAAGTAATATCTTGTTGGCATTTCCCACTGGCTAATCCCAATCAGAAGCCAGAGGGAAAGGGAATAGGAGTGATGAAGTCAGTGGAGGTCAGCCTCCTTGGGCACAGAGCAGGAAGGAGAAGACCAGAGAATGGATCTAAGTGGCAAATGGAGAATAACCTGCTCAAAGAGGTTGTTTCTACACAGCCTTCTGCCACCCTTCTGCCCACCTCTTCATCATTCTGTGATGTGATTGACAATGTGAGTGGACAGGAAGAATTGGTAAACTAATTCTTCCTGGATTTTGCAATACTGTTTAAATTTGGGGCAAATTCCTTTATGGAAGGAAAAAATCACAGTCAAAACAAGGACAGTAGCAGGTTAAAGAGTCAACCTGGGCAGTCTGATCAAGATTTGGTGCCTTATGGACACATATACAGTACCAAATGTAGAATAGATAGCTAGTGGGAAGCAGTCGCATAGCACAGGGAGATCAGCTCGGTGCTTTGTGACCACCTAGAGGGGTGGGATAGGGAGGGTGGGAGGGAGACCCAAGAGGGAGGAGATATGGGGATATATGTATATGTACAGCTGATTCATTTTGTTATAAAGCAGAAACTAACACACCATTGTAAAGCAATTATATTCCAATAAAGATGTTAAAAAAAAATAAGGATTTGGTGCCTTGTTTCTAAAACAGAAATACAACTTGGAACATAGTGTTTAATAGAATTTGGTCCCTGCAGACAAAGGCCATTGAAGTCAACAAATTGTTCTTAACTCTTTCAACTTCACTTAATTGCATTGAGGCCCCATAATCTACAGGAGCCCAAGAGAAGACATGTCCTTACAACTTGATAGTTTGTTCTTCTGCTCTGAAATGGCTTGAAAGTTTTCTTTCTTTTAGTGAAGTTCAAAATGTCAAAGAATAACTCAGCTTGAAATTAACAAGCTCCAAAAGGTTTTAATTCAGTATAAAAATAAAATTATTTTATTCTGATATCTAGGCAATCAATATAGAGACCTCATTTTGATGCCTGGGTGCAGGAGTTTTACTTCTTCAAGACTTGTGGCTCTGCTTGTGTCTTTCATGATGCCTCAGGGACCAGGTAAAAGGAGCCTGTACTGTTATCCTGACTAGCAAGTCCTAACTCAAATTTTGTTAAGTTTATCTCATCTCTAGCACATGTTTATTATTGTTATATATCTAGAAAATAGTTGATTAAACAAATATAAATGGGTTTTGTTACTACAGAATTTCTCATATCCTTCATATTTTAATGGAATGATGTATTTACACAAGAGGAGGCTAATGGGTTCCTGAGCTTCCTTGGCCATGGAACCTTGTAGACTAAAATTTCGTGGAATGAATCTTGAAACACTGTCCTAACAGCAGGTCTCCAAACCCCTATTTCTCTAGTAACAATCTGTCAATCCTGGCAAGATAAGTGGTGAGACTTTAGGCTTTCAGGAATGTCTATGGGCTGATGGAAGCTTACTGGAAGTGAAGAGTTGGGAGAACTAAGTTTTGTTTTGTTTTGTTTGTTTGTTGCTTGGTTGGTTTTACCACTTACTAGCTGAGTGACGTTGAGCAAATCAATATAATATTGTTGAGTCTGAATTTCCTCATCACTGGGAGTAATTATTCTTACCTTACAAGGTCATTGAGAAGTTTTCAAAAATAGCTTGGCAGTTTCATAAAATGTTAAATATACACCTACTATATGATGCAGCCATTCCACTCCTAGGTATTTATTCAAAAGAAAGGAAGTCATATGTAATAGAGGAATGTTCATAGTGGCTTTATTTGTAATAGCCAAAACTGGAAACAACACAAAGTCTCCATTGACAGACAAATGGATAAATTGTGGCATATTCAGAAAATGGAACACTACTCAACAATGAAAAGGAGTGAGCCATTCATACACACAACATGGATAAATCTCAAAAAATAATGTCCAGTGAAAGAAGTCAGACAAAATCATACATACCATATGATTCCTTTTATATAAAATTCTAGAGAATGAAAACAAATCAATTGTGACAGAGAAAGGATCAGTGACTGCCTCAGAACTGAGGGCAAGGGAGTGACAAGGGCTAGCAGGAGGGAGGATTTACAGAGTCAAGAGTAAAATTTTGAGAATGATAGCTGTGTTTACTATATTTTTGCTGCATATAGAATTCTAGGATGATGGTGTTTTCTTTCACTACTTTAAGGATGTTACTCACCATCTTCTTGTTTACCTTGTTTCCAGTGAGAAAATTGCCATCATCCTTATTTTTTTCTCAGTACATAACATACCTTTTTTCCTCCCGTCTGGCTGCTTTAAAATTTCCCCCTTTGTTGCTGATTTTGAGCACAATAATGTGCTTTGATGTGGTTTTTTTCTTATGCTTAGGGTTCATTGAGGTTTTTGCAACTATAGTTTATCGTTTTCATCAAACTTGGGAAATTTTTGGCTATGATTTCTTCAAACATTTCTTCTTTCCCACCCCTCTCTTTTCTCTTCTTCAAGGACTTCAATTACACAAGTGTTAATTAGACCACTTGGAACTGGCCCACAGCTCACTAAGGATCATTTTTGTAAAATTCCCTCTTCTCTTTGTGTTTTATTTTGGATAGTTTCTATTGCTATCTCTTCAAGTTCAGTAATCTTTTCTTCTGCAGTGTCTCCTCTATATTTAATCTCATCCAGTGTTGTTTGTTTGTTTGTTTGTTTTTACCTCACACATTGTAGTTTTTATATGCAGAAGTCTAATTTGGGTCTTTTCAAAATTACCTTCTATATCTCTACTTAACTTTTTGAACATTTGGAATACAGTTATAAAAACTGCTTTAATGTGCTTGTCTGCTAATTCTAACTTCTGTGTCAGTTTTGAGCCTGCTTTGATTGATTTTTCTCCTCATTATGGGTCATATTTTCCTGCTTCTTTGCATGCCTGCTTGGTGGGATGCCAGACATTGTGTTTTGCCTTGTTGGGTGCTGGATGTTTTTATATTCCCATAAATATGCTTGAGCTTTGTTCTGGGACACAGTTAAATTATTTGGAAACAGTTTGATCTTTTCAGATCTTGCTTTTTATGACTTGTAGGCAGGACAAGAGCTATGTTCAGTCTAAAGCTAATTATTTTCTACTACTGAGATAATACCAAGTACTTTTACTCCTTTACTCAAGGAATCTACCAAGATTCACTTGGCTTCAGTCTCCCTGACCTGTGGCCTGGAAACTCTCTCAAGGTAATCTCAAACTGTGGCAATTGTAGGGTTCACCTCATTTATTTGCCATGTCTTAGAGAACACTATCCTTTGTTATCTGATGTATGGTGTCATAATCCATCAGCCTCCCACTTAACTGTTTCATCAATCATTGATATTCAAGTCCTAGAGCCATTATCATATTAAGGGTTATAAACTGAGGATATTTAATTCTCTCACTACTTCTGCATCTGTTAGATGGAATTATTTTAAAGGATCCTTTCTGCCTTATCCAGTTTGTTACCTAATAGTATAGTTCATAAAGAAAAGGAAGAATAAGTGCTGTCTTCCTATGTTTTTCAGTTTTCAGAACAATTAGCTGTTTCACTAGCATTCTCTAAAGGTAATCAGTGAGTTTCTTTTAAAAATTGTATTTAAGAGCTTCCAGATTGGTGAACACATGGGGATTTGGGCAGAGTAGCAGGCTTAGAGAAGGCATGGACACTGCACTCTATCCTCTGACTTTGCCCTATGTATATCTTCTATCCTGTGTTATATTACCCTTTTGTAATAGGTGGTAATCTAATCTGAAAGACTCTAGCTGTGGAGGGAAGAAACATAGGTGCAGAGGCCAAAGGCTAAAGAGGAACAGAGAAGTGCTGGTCCGCCTGCCTTCATGCCACCTGGCCCACAAAGAACAGGGTCTGATTAAGGAGGAAGTTGGAGGAGACCCTCAGCTTCCACCCAACTCACTTCCTGTCTGCCCCAATTATTTTCCTCTCTTTCTTTCTTTCTTTCTTTTTTTTTTTTTGCCTGCGTTGGGTCTTCGTTGCTGTGCACGGGCTTTCTCTAGTTGCAGCAAGTGGGGGCTACTCTTCTTGTGGTGTGTGGTCTTCTCATTGCAGTGGCTTCTCTTTTTGCAGAGCACAGGCTCTAGGCATGCGGGCTTCAGTAGTTGTGGCATGCAGGCTCAGTAGTTGTGGCTCGCGGGCTCTAGAGCACAGGCTCAGTAGTTGTGGCGCACAGGCTTAGTTGCTCCACCATATGTGGGATCTTCCCGGACCAGGGATCAAACCCGTGTCCCCTACATTGGCAGGCAGATTCTTAGCCACTGCGCCACCAGGGAAGTCCCCTCCCTTTATTATTTTCACTACAAAAAATGTATTTAAGTTATTATTATGAGTTCATGAAATTTAATATATTTGATAAGTTTTAATGTACTTAAAATTTTTTAAATATTCAAACTGTTCTATCTATGACCAAGAAGGCCCTTCAGATAGGTTTCTATGTCCTTTTTTTTTTTTTTTTTTTCGTGGTACGTGGGCCTCTCACTGTTGTGGCCTCTCCCATTGTGGAGCACAGGCTCCGGATGCGCAGGTCCAGCGGCCATGGCTCATGGGCCCAGCCGCTCCACAGCATGTGGGATCTTCCTGGACCGGAGCATGAACCCGTGTCCCTGCATCGGCAGGTGGACTCTCAACCACTGCACCACCAGGGAAGCCCAGTGGATTTGATTTTTGGTTTGGTTACTCTCTTCTTTCTTTCTTTTATTACTTTTTAATTTTTAATAATTTTTTATTTTAATAATTTTCTCTTTCTGCCTTTCTTCCTACCTTTCTTCCTCCCTTCCTCCCTCCCTCCCTCCCCCCCCTCTCTCTCTTTCTTTCTTGCTTGCTTGCTTGCTTTTCTCCCTTTTCTTCTGAGCCGTGTGGCTGACAGGGTCCTTCGTGTTCCTGCCGGTTGTCAGGCCTCTGCCTCTGAGGTGGGAGAGCGGAGTTCAGGATGCTGGTCCACCAGAAACCTCCTGGCTCCACATAATATCAAACAGCATAAAGCTCTCCCAGAGATCTCCATCTCAACGCTAAGACCCAGCTCCACTCAACAACCAGCAAGCTACAGTGCTGGACACCCTACATCAAACAACTAGCAAGACAGGAACACAACCCCACCCATTAGCAGAGCGGCTGCCTAAAATCATAATAAGGTCACAGACACCCCAAAACACACTACTGGATGTGATCCTGCCCACAAGAAAGACAAGACCCAGCCTCATCCACCAGAACACAGGCACTAGTCCCCTCCACCAGGAAACCTACACAACCCACTGAACCAACCTTAACCACTAGGGGACAGACACCAAAAACAATGGGAATTACGAACCTGCAGGCTGCAAAAAGGAGACCCCAAACACAGTAAGATAAGCGAAATGAGAAGACAGAAAAACACACAGCAGATGAAGGAGCAAGGTAAAAACCCACCAGACCAAACAAATGAAGAGGAAATAGGCAGTCTACCTGAAAAAGAATTCAGAGTAATGATGGTAAAGATGATCCAAAATCTTGGAAATAGAATGGAGAAAATACAAGAAATGTTTAACAAGGACCTAGAAGAACTAAAGAGCAAACAAACAGTGATGAACAACACAATAAATGAAATTTAAAATTCTCTAGAAGGAATCAATAGCAGAAAAACTGAGGCAGAAGAACAGATAAGTGACCTGGAAGATAAAATAGTGGAAATAACTACTGCAGAGCAGAATAAAGAAAAAGCAATGAAAATAATTCAGGATGGTCTCAGAGACCTCTGGGACAACATTAAATGCACAAACATTCAAATTATAGGGGTCCCAGAAGAAGAAGAGAGAAAGAAAGGGACTGAGAAAATATCTGAAGAGATTATAGTTGAAAACTTCCCTAATATGGGAAAGGAAATAGTCAATCATGTCCAGGAAGCACAGAGAGTCCCATACAGGATAAATCCAAGGAGAATGGGAGGGAGATGCAAGAGGGAGGAGATATGAGGATATATTATGTATATGTATAGCTGATTCACTTTGTTATAAAGCAGAAAGTAACACATCATTGTAAAGCAATTATACTCCAATAAAGATGTTAAAAAAAACACTGTGTTTTAAAGTGACTTGAAATCATTTTTCTTTCTATTATTATGGCAGCTAAATGATATACGTTAGATAAATTTGTTTCAGTTTCTTTTTTATTTTTAGTGATTACTCTTTTTAAAGTTTACTTTTAAATCATGGGAATATTAACATGGTTCCATAGTAACAATGTGCTGGTAAATATTTGACAACTGGCTCCCTGGGATAAAAGAGCTGATTTTGTTCATTTCTATGGTTTAGATATTACCATGACCGATTTCAAGCTACCAAAGTTATGTCATTGAATGCACAGTTTGGGAGATGTGCAGTCACATATCATTATATACTATTTCTACCATACAGATAGAATAATCTCCGTAGCATAGATAATAGTAAAATAATTACAGGTTGATGAGTTTTGAGTATTGATTATCTTTATTTTTAATGTAATTTATCTAACATTAAGTTTATATAATTTAATTTTTATTAATGGCTATTGACTAACTGGCTCACAAAATTCTTGAAAATTTAACAATTGATTCTTGCTAGCTGGTGTGACCTGGCTCCAGCACATCTCTCTTCCAAAGTCAAAATCACAAAACATAGCACATTGAGAAAAGGATTGCCTTCTACCTATCCTTTCCATCTGGTTCCCTCTCTTGCTGTATAGGTAACCATTTGCATTAGATTTTTGTCTCTTTCATTGTTTATTTTTGCAAATACAGGCAGATATGATTTTATATTTTCTTACACAGAAGAGAGCACATAAATAACACTCTCCTGCTCCATGTTTAGCTTAGCATTGTGATTCCTGCTTAAATGTAACTCCCCTAGGAGAGGTAAAGAGGTGATATGGAAACTATTTCCAACATCACACTTCAGTAAAAATTAGTTTTCTTGAGAGCTGAGAAATGTCTGAGTGGGACCAGAGAGTTCCATTGAGAATATGGGTGAAACCATATGAGAGCTTCATAGACAAACTTCACAATTTTACTCTGGATCAGAGAAGTGAGGGGCCAGGCTTTGGAGCTGCTGAGGTGGCAAGGTTGCCTGAATGAATGCTCAAGTCCTGGCTCAGCTTCCACCATATAAATGCAGCTACTTTCACTGAAGTCATCCTACCTCCCTGTTATAAAACTTCCGGCCATCAGAGGGGGTAATTGGTGTTTTAATGTTTTAGTTGGGTTTTTCAGCTGAGGTAAATAGAATAGGACTATGCTTATCATTCTTCTGAAAGTCATTTCTATAATATTTATACACTTATACTCTTTGAGACTGAAAACTTTTATTGATATTCTGTTTGTTTCTGATAACTTTCCCCTGGAAAGAAATGACTGAGATCTTGGAATTCACATCATTATTACATGACTGCTTTGAAAGTCATGAGATTTTAAAGAAACCTCTTTATTTCTTACAATGAGGATATCCCATCTTGCCTTTGCCTTAATAGGTAATATAATTAGTGATTATTAGCACTTTATGACACCATAATATTTGCACCATAATGAAGGTCAGAGACATGAAAGGGCTATTGACACGATTTGCTGGCTCTTGTTAACCAGAATGGGCTCTTTAATTCTGTGCAACCTCTAATTATTTCTGGATTTTATTACATTTTTCTGTGAATTCTAGGGGAAAATATGTAATAGTGTTTATCACAAGAATACATGTGGGGCTTCCCTGGTGGCTCAGTGGTTGAGAGTCTGCCTGCCAATGCTGGGGACACGGGTTCGGGACACGGGAATATCCCACATGCCGCGGAGCAGCTGGGCCCGTGAGCCATGGCCGCTGAGCCTGCGCGTCCGGAGCCTGTGCTCCGCAGAGGGAGAGGCCACAATGGTGAGAGGCCCGCGTAACGCAAAAAAAAAAAAAAAAAAAAAAAAGAATACATGTGATAGCTGGTAAAAACAGACTGATACAGTGTTTTTAATGGCTATTTCCCAGCTTAAGGTTAGTGATCTCATTGGCACACAGAGCCTTTCTGTGAAATCAACATGGAAGAAATGAATGCAAGATATTGTATTGCAGTGCTGGGCCAGCACTTTCTATCCTATACAGAGAAGTAGCCTCAGAAAAAAGACTATGGCGGATAACTAGGGCAACCTCTTATGTCCTTACATAGTGCTCTGACCTTTCTAATGGGTATGCAAAGTTACCTGAGATTGGCACATAGAAAAGAGTGAGGGGGGAATTTACATGAGCTTACTGAAAGCTGCTTTGCAAACCTGCATTTAAAGAAGCTCAAGACTTTTGACTTGCTGTGATGATTGCTGCTCTCGTCTAATTGGTTGGCCACTAAAATTTTCTCCCTATCCTACTTACCTTGATAAGAAGATCTGAAAGAATGGACCCAAGCCCCAATTTTTCTCCCTGGCGCTACTATTTTCCACAATATGCTTATTCTAGGTTAGTCCAGTGATTCAAATATAACTGACTGTGGCTGTAATCTAGCACCGAAGTACCAAATGCATAGTCTTTGAGCCGTGGAATACAACAAAGAGTCACCGGACTCCTTTCAGTTACCTTCTTCTCTAAGATGTATTTCAATCAGACACACCAAGTAAGAGCAGAGACTCTGTATTAGAGACCTAGAGCTTCTGAAGGAAACAACTAAGGATATTAGCTTACAGACATGGAAAGGGGTGTGTCAGGGACTTGGGAGTGAGCGCAATTCACACAAAAGAATTGGCATCACACCATCTGGCCTAAGGCATTAATTCAAGGCCTGTCTTGTCTACTTGTGTATCCTTAGACAAATTACCAGGGGACAATAATCTGTATTACTTGAAGTTCTTGTGACAATCAAAGAAAACATTTGTGGAAGAAAAACTCTTTAAAATATTATAGAGCTAGAAAGACTATCATAAGGAAAGAGTGAATCAGGAAAGATACTCCCAGTGGCTCAGGGATACAATAAGGATGCTTTTCTATCTTGGTCTGGGCTCTGGGGAAAAAGTTTCCCTGGAGAATTTGTCACCATGGGTCTGTCATTACATTAGTTCCAAGAATACCCAAGCTGTGAAATTATCATAAACCAAGGTGGGGGCAGTAATTCCCCTTGGGCAGCTAATGGAAACAAATGCAAAACCCACTTGTTCTGGAAGACGAGGTGCTTGTCCAGATCTCTCAGAATTTCTTCCAGCCATTCACATATTTGAAGATGCTTCTTATGTAACCCATAAATCTTATACTCTCCAGTTTAAATAGTCCTAACTCTGTCAACTACTTTTCATACAATAGTTTCCAGAACAGTCTCCATCCATTTTCTTCTGTGTTCTCTCTAATATATGGGTGTTCCATTTAAAATGTGCCCTCTTCATCCAGTTCAGGCCTAAAGGCAACATGTCTAAGGCAAAGGTCTAACATGTGTGGGATAATATGAGACCATTATAAAAATATAATAATAAGGTACTATAACATCATATCACCATAGTAATTCATTAATGTAATGTCACTGTCATAAAGCTTACAGTATAATAGCAAATACTACTAAATGTGTTTTATGTGCCGAAAACTATATACTTTACATGCAGTATCCTTTTTAATCCTCATGAAACACTAAGACAGGTTTTATGATTATCCCCATTTCGCAGATAAGGAGAAAACCTAGGAACTAGCCCAAGGTTACTTATCTGGTCACAGAGATAGTAATATGTATATAACCAAAGCCAGGATGCAAACCCAGACCTATCTGGCTTCAATGGACTTGCTTTAAACCACTAATACTCTACCCACCTTAATATGAGTCCTGGGAGGGCATCTGAAAATCCAAATGCCATTTTTAGTAACTGTCACTTTCTTGACTGTGTGGGCAGTGAGCTAAAATTGCTAGGATTTTTATTTCTTTAAAATTTAAATCAGGGCTTCCCTGATGGCGCAGTGGTTGACAGTCCGCCTGCCAATGCAGGGGACACGGGTTCGTGCCCCGGTCCGTGAAGATCCCGCATGCCATGGAGCGGCTGGGCCCGTGAGCCATGGCCGCTGAGCCTGCACATCCGGAGCCCGTGCTCCGCAACGGGACAGGGCACAACACTGAGAGGCCCGCGTACCGCAAAAAAAAAAAAAAAAAAAAAAAAATTAAAATCACAGTTATTTTTCCTAAAGATACATTTTCATAGGATAAGGGGACAAATAAGTAGTAGGAAGACAAAGGGAGAAAGGTGGCAGAGGACCAGAAGGCAAAGAGAAGGGTGGTTGGGTACACGAGTAATGACTTTTGCTTATTTCCCAAGCTTTTAGTCAACCAGACCTGGCAGGTGACAAGGAGCTCCTGTGGTCACACAGCCAGGAATTCTGCTTGGTCTTAAAGATGTTTTGGTGATTTTTATTTCCATTTCTTTTTTATTTATTTTTAAAAACATCTTTATTGAAGTATAATTGCTTTACAATATTACGTTAGTTTCTGCTGTATAACAAAGTGAATCAGCTATATGTATACATATATCACCATATCCCCTCCCTCTTGCGTCTCCCTCCCACCCTCCTTATCCCACACCTCTAGGTGGTCACAAAGCACTGATCTGATTTCCCTGTGCTATGCAGCTGCTTCCCACTAGCTACCTATTTTACATTTGGTAGTGTATATGTGTCCATGCCACTCTCCCACTTGATCCCAGCTTACCCTTACCCCTCCCTATGTCCTCAAGTCCATTCTCTACCTCTGCATCTTTATTACTGTCCTGCCCCTAGGTTGTTCAGAACCATTTTTTTTTAATTCCATATATATGTGTTAGCATACAGTATTTGTTTTTCTCTTTCTGACTTACTTCACTCTGTATGACAGACTCTACTTCCATCTACCTCACTCAAATAACTCAATTTCATTTCTTTTTATGGCTGAGTAATATTCCATTGTATATATGCGCCACATCTTCTCTATCCATTCATCTGTCGATGGACACTTAGGTTGCTTCCATGTCCTGGCTATTGTAAATAGTGCTGCAGTGAACATTGTGGTACATGACTCTTTTTGAATTATGGTTTTGTAAGGATATATGCCCAGTAGTGAGATTTCTAGGTCGTATGGTAGTTCTACTTTTACTTTTTGAAGGAAACTCCATAATGTTCTCCATAGTGGCTGTATCAATTTACATTCCCACCAACAGTGCAAGAGGGTTCCCTTTTCTCCATACCCTCTCCAGCATTTATTGTTTGTAGATTTTTTGATGATGGCCATTCTGACTGGTGTGAGGTGATACCTCATTGTAGTTTTGATTGGCATTTCTCTAATGATTAGTGATGTTGAGCATCCATTCATGTGTTTGTTGGCAATCTGTATATCTTCTTGGGAGAAATGTCCATTTAGGTTTTCTGCCCATTTTTTGGATTAGTTTATTTTTTTTATATTGAGCTGCATGAGCTGCTTGTAAATTCTGGAGATTAATCCTTTGTCAGTTGCTTCATTTGAAAATATTTTCTTCCATTCTGAGGGTTCTTTTCTTCTTGTTTATGTTTTCCTTTGTTGTGCAAAAGCTTTTAAGTTTCCTTAGGTCCCATTTGTATATTTTTGTTTTTATTTCCATTTCTCTAGGAGGTGGGTCAAAAAGGATCTTGCTGTGATTTACATCATAGAGTGTTCAGCCTATATTTTCCTCTAAGAGTTTTATAGTGTCTGGCTTTACATTTAGGTCTTTAAGACATCTGGAGTTTATTTTTGTGTATGGTGTTAGGGAGTGTTATAATTTAATTCTTTTACATGTAGCTGTCCAGTTTTCCCAGCAACACTTATTAAAATGGCTATCTTTTCTCCATTGTATATTCTTGCCTTCTTTATCAAAAATAAGGTGACTATATGTGCGTGGGTTTATCTCTGGGCTTCCTATCCTGTTCCATTGATCTGTATTTCTGTTGTTGTGCCAGTACCATACTGTCTTCATTACTGTAGCTTTGTAGTACAGTCTGAAGTCTGAGAGCCTGATTCCTCCAGCTCCGTTTTTCTTTCTCAAGATTGCTTTGGCTATTCAGGGTCTTTTGTGTTTCCATACAAATTGTGAAATTTTTTGTTCTATTTCTGTGAAAAATGCCATTGGTAGTTTGATAGGGATTGCACTGAATCTGTAGATTGCTTTGGGTAATATAGTCATTTTCACAATGTTGATTCTTCCAATCCAAGAAACATGGTATATCTCTCCATCTGTTTGTATCACCTTTAATTTCTTTCATCACTGTCTTATAGTTTTCTGCATACAGGTCTTTTCTCTCCTTAGGTAAGTTTATTCCTAGGTATTTTATTGTTTTTGCTGCAATGGTAAATGGGAGTATTTCCTTAATTTCTCTTTCAGATTTTTCATCATTAGTGTATAGGTATGCAGGAGATTTCTGTGGATTAATTTTGTATCCTGCTACTTTACTAAATTCATTGATTAGCTCTAGTAGTTTTCTGGTAGCCTTTTTAGGATTCTCTATGTATAGTATCATGTCAGCTGCAAAAGTGACAGTTTTACTGCTTCTTTTCTGATTTGGATTCCTTTTATTTCTTTTTCTTCTCCGATTTCTGTGGCTAAAACTTCCAAAACTATGTTGAGTAATAGTGCTGAGACTGGGCAACCTTGTTTTGTTCCTGATCTTGCTGGAAATGGTTTCAGTTTTTCACCATTGAGGATGATGTTCGCTGTGGGTTTGTCATATATGGCCTTTATTATGTTGAGGTAAGTTCCCTCTATGCCTACTTTCTGCAGGGTTTTTATCATAAATGGTTGTTGAATTTTGTCGAAAGCTTTCTCTGCATCTATTGAGATGATCATATGGTTTTTCTCCTTCAGTTTGTTAATATGGTGTATCACATTGATTGATTTGCATATATTGAAGAATCCTTGCATTACTGGGATAAACCCCACTTCATCATGGTGTGTGATCCTTTTACTGTGCTGTTGGATTCCGTTTGCTAGTATTTTGTTGAGGATTTTTGCATCTATATTCATGAGTGATATGGGCCTGTAGTTTTCTTTTTTTTAGTTTTACTGGTATCAGGATGATAGTGGCCTCATAGAATGTGTTGGGGAGTGTTCCTTCCTCTGCTATACTTTGGAAGAGTTTGAGAAGGACACGTGTTAGTTCTTCTCTAAATGTTTGATAGAATTCGCCTGTGAAGGCATCTGGTCCTGGCATTTTGTTTGTTGGAAGATTTTTAATCACATTCTCAATTTCATTGCTTGTGATTGGTCTGTTTATATTTTCTGTTTATTCCTGGTTCAGTCTCGGAAGGTTGTGCTTTTCTAAGAATGTGTCAGTTTCTTCCAGGTTGTCCATTTTATTGGCATATAGTTGCTTGTAGTTATCTCTCGTGATCCTTTGTATTTCTGCAGTGTCAGTTGTTACTTCTCCTTTTTAAATTCTAATTCTATTGATTTGAGTCTTCTCCCTTTTTTTCTTGATGAGTCTGACTAATGGTTTATCAATTTTGTTTATCTTCTCATTGAACCAGCTTTTAGTTTTATTGAAATTTGCTATCATTTCTTTCATTTCTTTTTCATTAATTTCTGATCTGATCTTTATGATTTCTTTCCTTCTGCTAACTTTGGGGGTTTTTTGTTCTTCTTTCTCTAATTGCTTTAGGTGTAAGGTTAGGTTGCTTATTTGAGATGTTTCTTGTTTCTTGAGGTAAGACTGTATTGCTATAAACTTCCCTCTTAGAACTGCTTTTGCTGCATCCCATAGGTTTTGGATCATCATGCTTTCATTGTCATCTGTCCCTAGATATTTTTTGATTTCCTCTTTGATTTCTTCAGTGATCTCTTGGTTATTAAGTAGTGTATTGTTTACTTTCCATGTATTTGTATTTTTTTACAGATTTTTTTCCTGTAACTGATATCTAGTCTCATAGCATTGTGGTCGGAATAGATACTTGATATGATTTTAATTTTCTTAAATTTACCGAGGCTTGATTTGTGACCCAAGATATGATCTATCCTGGAGAATGTCCCATGAGCACTTGAGAACAAAGTGTATTCTATTGTTTTTAGATGGAATGTTGTATAAATATCAATTAAGTCCATCTTGTCTAATGTGTCATTTAAAGCTTGTGTTTCCTTATTTATTTTTATTTTGGATGATCTGTCCATTGGTGAAAGTGGGGTGTTAAAGTCCCCTACTATGAGTGTGTTACTGTTGATTTCCCCTTGTACAGCTGTTAGCATTTGCCTTATGTATTGAGGTGCTCCTATGTTGGGTGCATAAATATTTACAATTGTCATGTCTTCTTCTTGGAGTGATCCCTTGATCATTATGTAATGTCCTTCTTTGTCTCTTGTAATAGTCTTTATTTTAAAGTCTATTTTGTCTGATGTGAGAATTGCTACTCCAGCTTTCTTTAGATTTCCATTTGCATGGAATATCTTTTTCCATCCCTCACTTTCAGTCTGTATGTGTCCCTCGGTCTGAAGTGGGTCTCTTGTAGACAGCATATATATGGGTCCTGTTTTTGTATCCATTCAGCTAGTCTATATCTTTTGGTGGGAGCCTTTAATCCATTTACATTTAAGGTAATTATCGATATGTATGTTCCTCTTCCTATTTTCTTAATTGTTTTGGGTTTGTTATTGTAGGTCTTCTGCTTCTCTTGCGTTTCCTGCCTAGAGAAGCTCCTTTAGCATTTGTTGTAAAGCTGGTTTGGTGGTGCTGAATTCTCTTAGCTTTTGCTTGTCTGTAAAGGTTTTAACTTCTCCATTGAATCTGAATGAGGTCCTTGCTGGGTGGAATAATCTTGGTTGTAGGTTTTTCTCTTTCTTCACTTTAAATATGCCCTGCCACTCCCTTCTGGCTTGCAGAATTTCTGCTGAAAGATCAGCTGTTAACCTTATGGGGATTGCCTTGTATGTTATTTATTGTTTTTTTCCTTACTGCTTTTAATAGTTTTCTTTGTATTTAATTTTTGATAGTTTGATTAATATGTGTCTTGGCGGGTTTTTCCTTGGATTTATCCTGTATGGGACTCTCTGTGCTTCCTGGACTTGATTGACTATTTCCTTTCCCGTATTAGGGAAGTTTTCAACTGTAATCTCTTCAAATATTTTCTCAGTCCCTTTCTTTCTCTCTTCTTCTTCTGGGACCCCTATAAATCGAATGTTGGTGCATTTAATGTTGTCCCAGAAGTCTCTGAGACTGTCCTGCATTCTTTTCATTGTTTTTTCTTTATTCTGCTCTGCAGTAGTTATTTCCACTATTTTATCTTCCAGGTCACTTATCCGTTCTTCTGCCTCAGTTTTTCTGCTATTGATTCCTTCTAGAGAATTTTTAATTTCATTTATTGTGTTGTTCATCATTGTTATTTTTTTCCACACACACACTGTATTTTATTTTTACAAGAGATAAATAAACTGACACCAAGCATTGTAAATGGATGACCACAACAAAAGCAACAATGATTGCAATTACCAAACACGAAACACACTCACACTATGTCATAATATTGACATTCAGTCCCGTAATCCTCCACTGTAACAGCTCCTTTACTTTGCAGTGAAAATTGATTTTTATATTTTTTGCCTCTGAGTCCTTGTGGGATTTTTTTTTGATTCAAACAGGAACTCACAAAAATTATAATATCCTCGTCAGTTCACTCAGTGCCATGTAATTAGTTTTTTTCATCTTGATCTTTTGTTAACACTTTTATGAATTCATCAGTTTTCCATTAGAGTTCTGAAAATGCTTATTCATTCAGTTCAGCAGTATAGTCAGTTACCAGAAACCTGTACTTGTCACAGTCTTTTCCATGAATTCCTTGAAGATGAAACCCTTTTATAGGAACATATTTGCAAAAGCATCAGAGTACAACCAGAACTGTAAATGACTAAAGACTTAAAAATGACCATGGTTAAAGATTTGAGGAAAGTTCATAATAATGCAATTGACAAGGAAATTTAGTTATTTCTGAGATATACATTTAAAAGTAATAACTAGAATTATGACTTATAACATTATACCAGAACATATAAGATTTTTAGAAATTTCATGTAATGTATGAAACATTTATATTAACATATTTCCACACAAATAACCCAAAGAAAGTTTAGTATTAGTTGTTTTCTTTGTTTGTTTGTTTGTTTGTTTTTTTATACTGCAGGTTCTTATTAGTCATCACTTTTATACACATCAGTGTATACATGTCAATCCCAATTGCCCAATTCAGCACACTGCCATCTCCAACCCACCACGGCTGTCCCCGCTTGGTGTCCACACATTTGTTCTCTACTTCTGTGTCTCTACTTCTGCCCTGCAAACCGCTTCATCTCTACCATTTTTCTAGGTTCCACATACATGTGTTAATATATGATATTTGTTTTTATCTTTCTGACTTACTTCACTCTGTATGACAGTCTCTAGATCCATCCACTTCCCAACAAATGACTAAATTTTGTTCCTTTTTATGGCTGAGTAATATTCCATTGTATATATGTACCACAACTTCTTTATCCGGTCGTCTGTCAGTGGGCATTTAGGTTGCTTCCATGACCTGGCTATTGTAAATAGTGCTGCAATGAACATTGGGGTGCATGTATCCTTTTGAATTATGGTTTTCTCTGAGTATATGCCCAGTAGTGGGATTGCTGGATTGTATGGTAATTCTATTTTTAGTTTTTTAAGGAACCTCCATACTGTTCTCCATAGTGGCTGCATCTATTTACATTCCCACCAACAGTGCAAGAGGGTTCCTTTTTCTCCGCACCCTCTCTAGCATTTGTTGTTTGTAGATTTTCTGATGATGCCCATTCTAACTGGTGTGAGGTGATACCTCATTGCAGTTTTGATTTGCATTTCTCTAATAATTAGTGATGTTGAGCAGCTTTTCATGTGCTTCTTGGCCATCTGTATGTCTTCTTTGGAGAAATGTCTATTTAGGTCTTCTGCGCATTTATGGATTGGGTTGTTTGTTTCTTTAATATTGAGCTGCATGAGCTGTTTATATACTTTGGAGATTAATCCTTTTTCCGTTGATTCGTTTGCAAATATTTTCTCCCATTCTGAGGGTCGTCTTTTCGTCTTGTTTATGGTTTCCTTTGCTGTGCAAAAGCTTTGAACTTTCATGAGGTCCCATTTGTTTATTTTTGTCTTTATTCCAATTACTCTAGGAGGTGGATCAACAAAGATCTTGCTGTGATTTAAGTCAAAGAGTATTCTTCCTATGTTTTCCTCTAAGAGTTTTATAGTGTCCAGTCTTACATTTAGGTCTTGAATCCATTTTGAGTTTATTTTTGTGTATGGTGTTAGGGAGTGTTCTAATTTCATTCTTTGACATGTAGCTCTCCAGTTTTCCCAGCACCACTTATTGAAGAGACTGTCTTTTCTCCATTGTATATCTTTGCCTCCCTTGTCATAGATTAGTTGACCATAGGTGCGTGGGTTTATCTCTGGGCTTTCTCTCTTGTTCCATTGATCTATGTTTCTGTTTTTGTTCCAGTACCATATTGTCTTGATTACTTTAACTTTGCAGTATAGTCTGAAATCAGGGCGTCTGATTCCTCCAGCTCCGTTTTTTTCCCTCAAGACTGCTTTGGCTATTCGGGGTCTTTCATGTCTCCATACAAATTTTAAGATGATTTGTTCTAGTTCTGTAAAAAATGCCATTGGTAATTTGATAGGGATTGCATTGAATCTGTAGATTGCTTTGGGTAATAGAGTCATTTTTGCAATATTGATTCTTCCAATCCAAGAACATGGTATATCTCTCCATCTGTTGGTATCATCATTAATTTCCTATTTTTGTTGCAATGGTAAATGGGAGTGTTTCCATAATTTCTCTTTCAGATTTTTCATCATTAGTGTATAGGAATGCAAGAGATTTCTGTGCATTAATTTTGTATCCTTCTACTTTACCAAATTCATTGAATAGCTCTTGTAGTTTTCTGGTGGCATCTTTAGGAATCTCTATGTATAGTATCCTGTCATCTGCAAACAGTGACAGTTTTAATTCTTCTTTTCCAATTTGTATTCCTTTTATTTCTTTTTATTGCCATGGCTAGGACTTCCAAACTACGTTGAATAATAGTGGTGAGAGTGGACATCCTTGTCTCGTTCCTGATCTTAGAGAAAATGCTTTCAGTTTTTCACCATTGAGAATGATGTTGACTGTGGGTTTGTCATATATGGCCTTTATTATGTTGAGGTAGGTTCCCTCTGTGCCCACTTTCTGGAGAGTTTTTATCATAAATGTGTGTTGAATTTTGTCAAAAGCTTTTTCTGCATCTATTGAGATGATCATATGGTTTTTCTTCTTTAGGTTGTTAATATGGTGTATCACACTGATTGATTTGCATATATGGAAGAATCCTTGCATGCCTGGGATAAATCCCACTTGATCATGGTCTATGATCCTTTTAATGTGTTGTTGGATTCTGTTTGCTAGTATTTTGTTGAGAATATTTGCATCTATATTCATCAGTGATATTGGGGTCTGTAATTTTCTTTTTTTGTAGTATCTTTTTCTGGTTTTGGTATCAGGGTGATGGTGGCCTCATAGAATGAGTTTGGGAGTGTTCCTTCCTCTGCAATTTTTTGGAAGAGTTTGAGAAGGATGGGTGTTAGCTCTTCTCTAAATGTTTGATAGAATTCACCTGTGAAGCCATCTGGTCCTGGACTTTTTTGGAAGATTTTTAATCACAGTTTCAATTTCATTACTTGTGATTGGTCTGTTCATATTTTCTATTTCTTCCTGGTTCAGTCTTGGAAGGTTATACCTTTCTAAGAATTTGTCCATTTCTTCCAGGTTGTCCATTTTATTGGCATAGTGTTGCTTGTAGTAGTATCTTAGGATGCTTTGTATTCCTGCAGTGTCTGTTGTAACTTTTCCTTTTTCATTTCTAATTTTATTGATGTGAGTCCTGTCCCTCTTTTTCTTGATGAGTCTTGCTAATGGTTTATCAATTTCATTTATCTTCTCAAAGAACCAGCTTTTAGTTTTATTGATCTTTGCTATTGTTTTCTTTGTTTCTATTTTATTTATTTCTGCTCTGATCTTTATGATTTCTTTCCTTCTGCTAAGTTTGAGTTTTGTTTGTTCTTCTTTCTCTAGTTCCTTTAGGTGTAAGGTTAAATTGTTTACTTGGGATTTTTCTTGTTTCTTGAGTTAGGCTTTATATGTATAAACTTCCCTCTTAGAACTGCTTTTGCTGCATCCCATAGGTTTTGGATTGTTGTGTTTTCATTGTCATTTGTCTCTAGGTATTTTTTGATTTCCCCTTTGATTTCTTCAGTGTTCTCTTGGTTACTTAGTAACATATTGTTTAGCGTCCATGTGTTTGTGTTTTTCACGTTTTTTTCCCTGTAATTCATTTCTAATCTCATAGCATTGTGGTCAGAAAAGATTCTTGATATGATTTCAATTTTCTTAAATTTAATTTCTTAAATTTCTTAAATTTCTTAAATTTACTGAGGCTTGATTTGTTACCCAAGATGTGATCTATCCTGGAGAATGTTTCATGCGCACTTCAGAAGAAAGTGTAATCTGCTGTTTTTGGATGGAATGTCCTATAAATATCAATTAAATCTATCTGGTCTATTGTGTCATTTAAAGCTTCTGTTTCCTTATTAATTTTCATTTTGGATGATCTGTGTAAGTGAGGTGTTAAAGTCCCCTACTATGATTGTGTTACTGTCGATATCCTCTTTTACAGCTCTTAGCAGTTGCCTTATGTACTGAGGTGCTCCTATGTTGGGTGCATATATATTTATACTTGTTATATATTCTTCTTGGATTGATCCCTTGATCATTATGTAGTGTCCTTCCTTGTCTCTTTTAACAGTCTTTATTTTAAAGTCTATTTTATCTGATATGAATATTGCTACTCCAGCTTTCTTTTGATTTCCATTTGCATGGAATATCTTTTTCCATCCCCTCAGTTTCAGTCTGTATGTGTCCTTAGATCTGAAGTGGGTCTCTTGTAGACAGTATATATATGGGTCTTGTTTTTGTAACCATTCAGCTAGCCTGTGTCTTTTGGTTGGAGCATTTAATCCATTCACATTTAAGGTAATTATTGATATGTATGTTCCTATGACCATTTTCTTAATTGTTTTGTGTTTGTTTTTGTAGGTCCTTTTCTTCTCTTGTGTTTCCCACTTAGAGAATTTCCTTTAGCATTTGTTTTGGTGCTGGTTTGGTGGTGCTGAATTGTCTTAGCTTTTGCTTGTCTGTAAAGCTTTTGATTTCTCCATCGAATCTGAAGGAGATCCTTGCCAGGTAGAGTAATCTTGGTTGTAGGTTGTTCCCTTTCATCACTTTAAGTATATCAGAGGACTTGGGTGGCTATTTCCTTGCCCATGTTAGGGAAGTTTTCGACTATAATGTCTTCAAATATTTTCTCTGGTCCTTTCTCTCTCTCTTCTCCTTCTGGGACCCCTATAATGTTGTTGCGTTTAATATTTTCCCAGAGATCTCTTAGGCTGTCTTCATTTCTTTTCATTCTTTTTTCTTCAGTCTGCTCCGCAGCAGTGAATTCCACCATTCTGTCTTCCAGGTCACTTATCCGTTCTTCTGCCTCAGTTATTCTGCTACTGATTCCTTCTAGTGTAGTTTTCATTTCAGTTATTGTATTATTCATCTTTGTTTGTTTGTTCTTTACTTCTTCTAGGTTTATGTTAAACATTTCTTGCATCTTCTCGATCTTTGCCTCCATTCTTTCTCCGAGATCCTGGATCATCTTCACTATCGTTATTCTGAATTCTTTTTCTGGAAGGTTGCCTATCTCCACTTCATTTAGTTGTTTTTCTGGGTTTTATCTTGTTCCTTCATCTGGTATATAGCCCTCTGCCTTTTCATCTTGTCTATCTTTCTGTGAATGTGGTTTTTGTTCCACAGGGTGCAGGATTGTAGTTCTTCCTACTTCTCCATCACTGTTTGCTCTTTAGTTCTTCTAGGTCCTTGGTAAACGTTTCTTGTATTTTCTCCATTCTATTTCCAAGATTTTGGATCATCTTTACTATCATTACTCTGAATTCTTTTTCAGGTAGACTGCCTATTTCCTCTTCATTTGTTTGGTCTGGTGTGTTTTTACCTTGCTCCTTCATCTGCTGTGTGTTTCTCTGTCTTCTCATTTTGCTTAACTTATTGTGTTTGGGGTCTCCTTTTTGCAGGCTGTAGGTTTGTATTTCCCATTGTTTTTGGTGTCTGACCCCAGTGGGTAAGTTTGGTTCAGTGAGTTGTGTAGGCTTCCTTGTGGAGGGGACTGGTGCCTGTGTTCTGGTGGATGAGGCTGGATCTTGTCTTTCTTGTGGGCAGGACCACGTCCCCTGGTGTGTTTTGGGGTGTCTGTGACCTTATTATGATTTTAGGCAGCCTCTCTGCTATGGGTTGTGTTGTTTTCCTGTCTTGCTAGTTGTTTGGAATAGCATGTCCTGCACTGTAACTTGCTGGTCATTGAGTGGAGCTGGGTCTTAGCACTGAGATGGAGATCTCTGGGAGAGATTTTGCCGTTTGATATTATGTGGAGCCAGGAGGTCTCTGGTGGACCAATGTCCTGACCTCGGCTCTCCCACCTCAGAAGCACAGTCCTGACACCCGGCCAGAGTACCAAGACCCTGTCAGCCACATGGCTCAGACGAAAATGGAGAAAAAAAGAAAGAAATATAATAAAATAAAGTTATTAAAATAAAAAATTATTAAAAATTAAAAAAATTTAAGTAATAAAAAAAGAAAGAAGAGAGCAACCAAACCAAAAAACAAATCCACCAATGATAACAAGTGCTAAGAACTATATTTAAAAAAAAACACAAAAAACGGACAGACAGAACACTAAGACAAATGTTAAAAGCAAAGGTATACGTACAAAATCACACAAAGAAGCATACACATAAATACTCACAATATGAGAAAAAGGAAAAATATCTATATATCATTCCTCCCAAAGTCCATCTCCTCAATTTGGCATGATTCGTTGTCTATTCAGATATTCCACAGATGCAGGGAACATCAAGTTGATTATGGAGATTTAATCCGCTGCTCCTGAGGCTGCGGGGAGAGATTTCCCTTTCTCTTCTTTGTTCGCACAGCTCCCGGGGTTCAGCTTTGGACTTGGCCCCGCCTCTGCATGTAGGTCACCTGAGGGCATCTGTTCTTAGCTCAGACAGGGCGGAGTTAAAGGAGCAGGTGATTCGGGGGCTCTGGCTCACTCAGGCCGGGGGGAGGGAGGGGTACAGATGCGGGGCAAGCCTGCGGCAGCAGAGGCTAGTGTGATGTTGCACCAGGCTGAGGCATGCCGTACGTTCTCCCGGGGAAGTGGTCCTTGGATCCCGGGACCCTGGCATGGCGCGCTGTACAGGCTCCCGGGGGGGGAGGTGTGGATAGTGACCTGTGCTTGCACACAGGCTTCTTGGTGGCGGCAGCAGCAGCGTCCCATGGCCGTCTCTGGGGTCTGCGCTGGTAGCCGCGGCTCACACCCGTCTCTGGAGCTCCTTTAAGCGGCGCTCTTAATCCCCTCTCCTCACGCACCAGGAAACAAAGAGGGAAGAAAAAGTCTCTTGCCTCTTCGGCACGTCCAGACTTTTCCTGGACTCCCTCCCGGCTAGCTGTGGTGCACTAGCCCCTTCAGGCTGTGTTCATGCTGCCAACCCCAGTCCTGTCTCTGGGATCTGACCTCTGAAGCCCGAGCCTCAGCTCCCAGCCCCGCCTGCCCTGGCGGGTGAGCAGACAAGCCTCTCGGGCTGGTGAGTGCCGCTGGGCACCAATCCTCTGTGCAGGAATCTCCCCGCTGTGCCCTCTGCACCCCTGTTGCTGCGCTCTCCTCCGCGGCTCCAAAGCTTCCCCCCTCCACCACCCGCAGTCTCCGCCCACGAAGGGGCTTCTAGGGTGGGGAAACCTTTCCTCCTTCACAGCTCCCTCCCACTGGTGCGGGTCCCATCCCTATTCTTTTGTCTCTGTTTGTTCCTTTTTCTTTTGCCCTACCCAGGTATGTGGGGAGTTTCTTGTGTTTTGGGAGGTCTGAGGTCTTCTGCCCGCGTTCAGTAGGTGTTCTGTAGGAGTTGTTCCAAATGTAGATGTATTTCTCATGTATTTGTGGGGAGGAAGGCGATCTGCACATCTCACTCCTCTGCCATCTTGAAGGTCTCCCCTTCCTACATTTCTTGAAGATAGTAGTATTACTGCTTTACTGAAAGCCAACAGGTGCTATATTGAAGTTGGCTCATTGGAATCACCTTTGCTTTTCACAGAGCAAGGTCTCTGCAGTACAGAACATTTACATTTGTGAAGCATGCCTCCTGCTGGATTAGTGGAATATTACATTGCATGTTTTCAAAGCTCTCCAAAATTGGATCTAATTTGTAAAGATGCCTTAACTGCTGTTCAGTTTTGGTGAGTATGGGAAGGGAATAAATATAGAGATGATTTCTTTGAGCTTCTCAGATTATTTGTATAAACCTTTGCATGCGGTTTATGGGTTTTCAAATCATATCTGTCCCCAGAGCTCAAAATAAATGGTTTAAGGACCCAAAGAGATAATAACAACAACAATAATGGTAAACATTATATTCAATGTTTTCTGTGTGCCAGGAATGTGCAAAAATAGTCTGTGAACCCTGCCCCTTGCAACACTCACCAACACCCTAAAAGACAAGTTTGGTACATTATCACCCACACCCCCAGTTTACAGAAAGACTTAAAGAAGTTGAGAGCTCTTTCACCCCTACTGTCACCCACCCAGCCAGAGGTTGGGAGCCCCTAAAGTTTTTCTTGAACCACTTCACCCCATTAACTGGCCACAGAAATAATCAGAAATAGTCAACTGAGCTGGGTTACCCAGATTCTTTCTCCTGGTAATTTGGATTTGGATTCAAATAGAACCTCCAGTCTGGCTGGTTACCTAAATGGAGGTCATATAAACTCAGGGGCCCCCAGTGGAGGAGCCTTGTGCATGGAGAAACAGAAAAAGGATGATCAGGAGAGAGGAAAATAATAAAACAAAGCACAGAGAAAGGCAAAGAGCATAGTTTTTCATTCTTAGTCCCAATCCCTCATAAATTTCCTCGGCTGGTTTCATTGACTTGGCTTATTGAAATATTTCTTTTTTTCTATTAAAAAAAGTGTATAAAACCAAGTCACGTGAGCAATAATATGTAAAAGTGAACCAAATCTAGTGTTATAATGGAATAAAATCTGAAGTTAATATGGCACATTGAATGATGTGCATAATTTTTATTGTATTCCATGGCAATTAGAGTAAAATAGGGAGCAATTAATGAAAATGACTGTAATTATTGTCATGTCAACAAAGCCAAACCAAGTGATTCCAGAGTCAGCTGTAGGGAAGACAATTTACAGCAGGAAGTGGTTCTGCAGTTCCTATGAAAAGACCCTGGATTGAAAAACCAGGAGGTTAAGTCCTTCCCTTGTATCCACTTCTCTAGCAATGATAGTCCAGGTGGACCAAGAGGTCCCAGCTGACAAGTGTGTGAGCCCCTTGGAGCTCCTCATCCCTGTGTTGCAGGACGGGGGACTGCTTCTAGGGCCCCAGAGTAGGCTCTTGTCTAACATTCAAAAATGAATTGTCCGAGGAGACACACGTGCTGACAAGCAAGAGACTATTGGGAAGGGGCGCCCGGGCGGAGAGCAGCAGGGTAAGTGAACCCAGGAGGATGGCTCTGCCACATGGCTCGCAGTCTCAGGTTCATGGTAATTCTGTTAGTTTCCGGGTTTTCTCTGGCCAATCCTTCCTGGTGGTGTGTGCATCCCTCAGCCAAGATGGATTCCAACAAGAAGGATTCTGGGAGGTTGGTAGGGCATGTGGACTCTCTCCTTTTGACCTTTCCTGAATTTTTCCGGGTTGGTGGTAGCTTGTTAGTTCCGTGTTCCTTACCAGGACTTCCTATTGTAAGATAACTCATGCAAGTGGCTACTATCTTGACTGGCCAGGGCAGGCGGTTTCAGTCAGTGTTTCCCCTAACACCTGCACTGCCCCTTCCCCACTGCATCTCCAAGGAGAAGAATGCTGAGATTGATGGGTTGTGTTGGAAGGGCTGCGTCTGTTTGGGAGGCTCTCCTTTCCTCAACATTGGATTGGTGAGATACAGAGCATGGAGAATTTGAAGCTGCTCTTAGGAAGAGGCCGCCAGCCTGCTTCCCATGGTGCACAGTCCTTTGGTCTATGTCTACCATTAACTACCACAAGGCATCATCAATGTGGTCCAGTCTAGCTCACCTGGGGTCTGTACTGAGAGTGGAGGTGAAATCCTCATGGAAATAAAAAGTGTGAAATCATCTGACTTTGCTCTCTGTGCAGATAGCTGTCTTCCTCAGTGGCTGGGGAAGGTTGAGGAAGAATTAGATTCTGGTTGTTGAGTTTGCTGGGTCCCAACCAAACGCCATCCTCTCAGTCTCTTTTCCATTGATGTAAGACCAACAAGGAACACTCAGAACAGTTACCATAAGCCAGAATGTTAGAGTCCTGGGACTGGTTTGGCTTAAAGTAGCCATTACTTACAGGGATAAAAATTCAATGATTCAGAAATATTCCATTTTCCTCCTTCCACACATGGCTAAACCAATACCCTAGTCTGGACTTTGACCAGTTAGAGGTGCATTTGTGCTAATGAACAAATGCATCTCGAATATTTTAGATACATTACTTCCTTGAAAATGTTTTTGTCATATAATTAGCTATGATTCTGACATGGAAGCAATGAGAATTACAGAAAGGACCAAGAAAGTTTTTCCTGGGATTCATTCAATATACATTATTGAGTAAATGCAAGGTGGCAGGCATGGTGTAAGGCACTAGAGAAAACATTACAAAATAATGTCTGTACTCTTCAGGAGCTTAATGGGTCAGGTACTCATCACTAACTAGTGTGATGACTTAGGGGAGCATTAAAAAAAAGGCTATTCCTATCTTGGAATATTTTAATAACCTTGGAACATTTTATACAGATAATGTTGGGTTAAAATAAAGATTAAGAGGAGTCTAGGAAGAAAAGGATGGGGGTGGGAGTGGGAAGACAATTATAGGATAGGGGAGGGTGTGATCTCGGGGCTGGAGATGAATGCGTCCACATACATCTGAGGGCTGTTTTTAAATACTGTCTGTCTGAAGCCTCCCTCCACCCGCATCCTCCACTTTCCACCCTCCAACTCACCCCTCTTCCTGAGTCACCCAGATGGCCATTTCTCACTAGGAAAGGAGAAAAAGGAAAGGGTACAATTTGTCTAAAAGCTGCCGGAATACATTCGTGCATTTCGTCTGCACACCCCACCATGCGAAGGGTGGGAGTTCTGTGTAAAGACGGGGAAACCGAGGTGCAGAGAGGTTGTGTGACTTCTCCACATTACACAGTTTGGAAAAAGCAGTGCCAAAATGCAAGCTCACATTTTAAAATTATAACTCAGACATATGTGTGCTTTTTAAAAAGTAAAAAAATAATAGAGAAGTATGAAACATAAAAAATAAATGTCTTCCCTTCACATTCCAAACTGTTTGGGGTATATCCCTATAGACATTTTTCCCTGTACATGCAAATGTGTATTTACACACATGACATATAACTGTATATGTGAACATCTATAATTTTTACATAAAGGGATGTTCTAACTATATCGTTCTGTAACTCACTTCCTTCACCTAACATTACATCATATATATCCTTCCTTATCAGAATCTATACATTTATTTCATTTTTACCTCTAATATGTATATTCAATTTGATGACTATATTACATCTTATTTAGATCTTTCCTTATTGATAAGGCTGGCCCTGTTTTGTTTCATTTTGAAATTCAATATTAGTGTTTTCTAATTAAAGTATTTTCTACATGTGAGTTTTCAAACTTAAACCATGAAGAATTCTGAGATGGAAATTGAAGACTCTCTTCTCTCACCCTCCATTCCAGTTCCCACTCCCTAGAGTTTTGTTGTCATTTTTGTTACTTTTGTTTTTGTTCTTCGGGGTGCGTCACCTTACAACTGAATTAAATACAGATACTTGCAGTTCTTGATTTCTCTGCGTTAGAACAAACTGTTGTCCTGCCTCAGTGATAGCTGGGAAGTTTAACATACTTTTGCTATCTCAGCCTCCCTCTTTTAATGGTTAGCTATATTACGATTATTACAATTTTTAAGTTATTTAGGTTAATTACAGTTATACTTTTCTCTAATTAGGTCGTCTGTGTTTGTTAGAGGTTTCAAAAAATGTAAAGCCCCATCTCAATGCAAATATTTCCTGATTATGTAAATATTACACACTGAAGTGCCAAGTAGTATGCCAGGACCCATAGAGAAGTAGGAACTGTCCTCTGTGACCTAACCATGCTGACAGCTCTAAAGAAAAGCACTGAGGTCCCATGGATTCTCTTTTTATTTCTTCTCCATTTCCTTCTAGGCTGTACTGGGCTTCTGCTTTTCTTTGTAGATCATATCCAAGCTAATGGATCCAAGCCAAAGGGCTCCATATTCTCCAAAGCCTATAAGAGGCATGAGGGGCTGGGGGCTGAGGGAAAGTAGAGCTTCCATTATGTCCCCACTGAGGGGACATGGAAGTCCTCAGAGGGCCCCTGAACTGCCAGTGACCACAGGTTGTATGTATCCAAGAGGCTGCCAAAGGCAGAGATGGGCTAAACCATCAACTTCACCTCTGAAGTTGAGAACGTAACATCCGTAAGTGCCAAAAAGGACCAGACTCTATGCCAGGGTTCTGGTTCTAGACGCAAAACAGGAATTTTCACTAGAACCTGCATGTGTTGATCTGAGGCCTCCTTATTCCCAAGCCCCAAGGTTACCTGTTCCCCAGCCCCAAACACCCAGATACCATTTTGATGAGGAGCAGCAGAAGGGAGAAGAAATACAATCTAAAAAGACTGTTTGAACCAGAAGAGACTAATATACTGAGATTTGTCTAGTTTAGTTATTTCTACGCCCATATCCAATGGGAAAGAGACCTAGAAGGAACATTAGTTCAAGAGACAGACACAGACCAACCAGCTTGTTCACTAAACCCATTTTCCTTCCTCATGGACTACATTTCCCAGCCTTCTATGCAGTGAGGTGCAACCGTGCAAATGAGTTTTGGCCCCCAAAATGTGGATGTAAGTGATATATCCCATTTCCAGGTCTGGTACATAAAGATCTCCTCTGCATTATTCTTCAGGCTCTTTTCATTTTCCCAGTGATCTTGGAAACCCCATATTGAAAATGGTGAAGCTTCATATGGAAGATCTCTGGGTCATCAGAGAGTTAAGGCAACTGCCTGCCAACTAGAAACACCTTTTCTGAAAAACATCTTGAGGTTGTTTTTCAGTTACTATCACTGTGTAACAAACCACTTGAAGACTTAGTGGATTAAGTCTTTATTATAATCTCTATCATTGTAATCGACACTTTATTATAATCTCTATCAGTTTTGTGGATTGACTGGGCTCAGTTGGGTGGTTCTCAATTCGGGGTCTCATTTGGCTGAAGTGTGATGGAAGCATCTTTCTTTTCATTCATAATTCATTCATTGCCTAGATCCTTAACTAGCTCCTAGGAAATATGTTAAGAATTCAACTTCCCAGGCCCTGTTTCTGGGGAGTCTGGAGATTTGCAGTTTTTTTAAAGAAGATGTTGGGGGTAGGAGTTTATTAATTAATTTATTTATTTTTGGCTGTGTTGGGTCTTCATTTCTGTGCGAGGGCTTTCTCTAGTTGTGGTGAGCGGGGGCCACTCTTCATCGCGGTGCGCAGGCCTCTCACTATCACGACCTCTCTTGTTGCGGAGCACAGGCTCCAGACGCACAGGCTCAGTAGTTGTGGCTCATGGGCCTAGTTGCTCCACGGCATGTGGGATCCTCCCAGACCAGGGCTCGAACCCATGTCCCCTGCATTAGCAGGCAGATACTCAACGACTGCACCACCAGGGAAGCCCTGGAGATTTGCATTTTAACCAGCACTGTTTGGGGAGCTTTATTCCTCTTGTTAGTTCTCTCCATTTCCCAAGTCCTTAATTACCTAGACGATAGAGGTCAGCCCCTCCATAGACCTAGTAGGCCTTGCTTTACCCAACTCTGTATTTCACAACACACTTAGGAAACCTTCCATTTTGTCAATCACTAGGAATTGGAGAAGTCCTGGAGTCCTTTCACTCCCACCCTCCAGAGAGGAGAAAAGCGGAATTGCTTTACTCAGAGGAACATTGATCCTATTTCAAAAGACCACCAGGGAGGAGTGTCACAGACTAGACTGCTCAAACACAGAATTAGCTTCTGTTGTGATTAGATTAACCTCATCTAGTTGACCTACAATTATTTCAAATCCAGAATGTTAATCACAAAACAAGCCTCCCCCCACCCTCCTTGTCTTTTTTTTTTTTTTAATGCTTTGATCTTAGTCATTCTTTCTCTGAGCTCTCCACAGGCACTCAGCTCCCTTACTGAAAATTCTCAGCTCCTGCGTTCTGCAACTCCTCCAGACTTTCCTTAATAGTCATGCTTCTTGCCTGGGATGTGGGTTTCCCACCCTGGCCCTGCTATGTTTTTACCCTCTTTGAAAACACTGCTAATATTGACCTGGCTCAAACAGCAAGCCATGTGGGGAGGATCAGAAAATGAGGAATGAGAACTCTGTTCAAGGTCTGGCTTTGCCACCCCCTGGCTGTATTAACTGTCAACAGAAAAAAAAAAAAAAAACACAACATGAGAGTTGTGAGTTAAATTTTATTTGGGGCCAAATGAGGACTATAGCTCGGGAGACAGTATTTCAGATAGCTCTGAGAAACTCCTCCAAACAGGTAGGGGGGAAGGTCAGTCTATATGTGATTTTGGTGAAGGGGGGGTACATCCAATCAAGTACACATTTTTGCAGAAGGTGGCTGCTAGTCACGAGGAGCAGACGTAACCATGAAGGATTTTAGTGCTTTTCTAGATATGAGGAGATGCAAGTATTGGGTTCATAAAATCTTCTCCTGAAAATATCTAACTATCTGATGGCCTGTTCTGCCAGTTTTTCCCAGAACGCAGAGTGCCTCATTCCTGATCTCCACCCTGAACTCCTTTCAGGGGGTGTTGAAGGTCAGCAGCTGTAGCAGGCTTGTAATTTTATCCTTGTAGAGGCAGATGGCAAGTGTCAAACTTAAGGTGGCGTACCAGACAAATGAAGTCCAGTAACTGGTCTTCATTTTCCTCATCTGTAAAATGGGTTTAGTATTAATCCAACTGTAGAGGGCTTGTGCTCCAGGCACACTGGTTTTCTTTCAGTTCTTGGAAGGCACCGTGCCCCCCTCCTACCACAGGGCTTTTGCAGAATTTATTCCCTCTAAATAGAACAGAGTGCCCCTCCCCACCCCTTACCCTGGTAAATGCCTACCCTTTCTTCAGGCATCAGTTCAGTGGTCATGTCCTCAGGGACTAGGCCAATGTCCCTTTCCTACCACTATTACCTCACCTTCAGGGCACGGTTCACAGTTCTAAATTTATATTGATTTGTGAGATTCTTTAACTAACATCAGTCTCCTGTAATAGACTATATGCTCCCTGAGAACAGACACATCTGTTTTCTCTCACCCTTTTATCTCCAGCACCCAACACTCGATAAATCAGTGAATGAATATGAGTGAATGAATTATAGTTGTGAATAAAGGGGACCATGCATGTCAATCACTTACCACTGTTTTATTATTAATAATATTATCTTCTCCAAAACAGATTTTATAATAATAATACCAATGATCAGGTTCATAAGAAAGGAAGGTATATACAAGTTGTTTGTAAATTGTAAAGAAGTAGAACAAATATTGGATTTTGGTGAGCATTGATATCCCTTAGTTCTTTTTCTTGCAAACACCTCACCAATCCCCTGCACAGCCATCTAACGCATAAGTACATAGAGACAACTGAGCTTCTAGAAAGTGATATGTATCTGGTTTGACTAGTAAGTAATTGTCTTCATAAACAAATCACAAGTCAAACAACAATGGCACCATGAGTGGAAGAAGTGATGCATTTTAAGGAAATGGCTCTCTTAAATCTCAGACACAGAGGTGCCTGTGATTATGGAGCAAACTTTGTCAGAGAGAGAGTGAGCAAGGGTAGAGGGGGCTGAGGCTGTGCAGGATGGGGAACTGAGCTGTCTACTGCCCTGCTTGCAGGAGGGGCATTGGGGCAGCCCAAGCACTAGGCCCAAAAGGATACGGCAAGCTCACGAGAAAGGCTTAGGCAATCATCCACCCTGGTGCACGACCTGTTGGATGCATCATGGACATAAATGGAGTCAAGAACAGCTATGTGTAGTAGCTCCTAATGGTCCAATCAACCACAGCAGGACTCTTCTCAGTGGTTGAAGCCACAGGGACTTCAGGGGAAAGGGGTCATGGCAGATTCGAGATGGCCTCAAACTCTTTGACAATCCTGCCACCGAGAAGCAGAGTGTAGTCCCTTCCCCTTGAATCTGGGCAGACTCTATGACTGCTTTGGCTGATAGAATTTGCCAGAAGTGATGCTGTGCCAGTTTCTGAGCCCAGGCCTTGTGAGACTAGCAGCTTCCAAATCCTATCTCTTGGAACAGTCTCTCTGAGGAAGCCAGATGCCATGTAGGAAATCCACCTACTCTGAAACCTTCATGCATGAGAAGGCCAAGCCACCGTACTGTCACTAGGCCCTGAAGGATGTGCCTGGGCGGGGTGGCGGGGCGAGAGATCGAGGAGAGAGAGAAAGGAAGGCCTAGGGAGCACTGAGGCACCACATGAAGAAATCACGATTGTTTGAAACCACTGCATTTTGAGGAAGTTGATTGATTGTACAGCAATAGATAGTTGAAAAGGAACCTACTGGCAAGAGACAGAGACTCCAAGGCAGGTGAGGTTCAGGGAAGAGCTGTCATCCTAAAGGGAGATTGGGCTATTAGGTAACTCATCGGGCTGATTCCTAAGAAGGAGAAGGCTAGGGAGATGACTCCAGGTTACCTGACACTCAGCATGTCCCTAGACACTGGACACACTTCACACTAGCCCACCAGAAGTGGGCCGAGGCCACTTGCCACACCTAGGCCATGCAGGTGACTAGATGAGAAACTGTCAGAGACTGAGCAGAAGGTAGGACCCATCAGGATGCCAGGAGGAAAGAGAGAGACAGAAGAGAGACAGAGAAAGCATGGGGAGCTGTGTAAAGATAAGATGGAACAGGGCTTCCCTGGTGGGGCAGAGGTTGAGAGTCCGCCTGCCGATGCACGCGACACGGGTTCGTGCTCCAGTCCGGGAAGATCCCACATGCTGCGGAGCGGCTGGGCCCGTGAGCCATGGCCGCTGAGCCTGCGCATCCGGAGCTTGTGCTCCGCAACGGGAGAGGCCACAACAGTGAGAGGCCCGCCTACCGCGAAAATAAATAAATAAATAAATAATAAATAAGATGAAACAATGCAAGAGTTGTGAATTCCAGTAAGTTTATGAGTTGTAGTAAGACTTTACAAGACTTGACTCAAGTGTCTTTATAAGACTTGGAGTGTTCATATATTACTACCACTACTACTTATTCTTTTCTTTTAAATTTCAAGTTTAATGAAGGCAACAACCGTTCCACTATATTTTTTCCCCTCAGAATGTAGAATACATATGTTACAGGGGTTAATGTGATTTTGTTACCAAAATCCAACTTTCTTGCAGCTTCTTTGAGCACCCCCCTGCTTTTGGAAATCATAGGAGTGAGACATGAAACAGAGAATTGCAGATGACTGAGATCCCAAGGGAGGCGGAATTCTCAGGACCAAGTTATTTATACGAAGAGTAGGCAGTAAGAAAGGCTAGTTTAGCTCACAGTATTAAACAGAATTAAGAGAAAAACAAAAGAAGTTTTTGTGTAGGCTGCATTGTTTTGTTTACTAATCTACTGCAGTCATTCTCATAAAAAATTTTAATTACAGTGAGACACAGTTCAATAACATCTTCAAATAATACAAAATTGTCCAATCCAAGAGTCCAGATTAGTATATGCCAATTCAGTGGGGAGTTTGTTATTCTGTTTTGTATTGTTTTTTCTTGTTTTGTGACCAACCAAGCTGAAAATACAGAAAGGACCTTGCCAAATTTAAATGACTAGAATGCCTTAGAACTGAAAGCATGCATTTCCTATCATTTAGGGAATTACTTCCTTCTTGTCTGACATAAAGGCTCTGTAGTCAGAGGTAATTCTCTTGGATTCTCATCTGAATGTACCTTTTCCACCAAGCACTCCTGCCTAGTGGTTTCAAGTGATCAAATCTTACTGTGCTCACTAGACTAGAAGACTCACAAGGTCATGTTCTATATATTAACTTTTTTAATTTGTTAAATCTTTATTGAAATATAGTTGATTTACAATGTTGTATTAGTTTCAAGTATACGGCAAAGCGATTCAGTGACATTTATATGTGTATATATATATACCCATACACACACATATATACAAACTTTTTATTTAATTTAATTTTATTTTAAATTTATTTACTTATTTATTTTTGGCTGCGTTGGGTCTTTGTTGCTGTGTGCAGGTTTTCTCTAGTTTCAGCGAGCAGGGTCTACTCTTCGCTGCGGTGCGTGGGCTTCTCATTGTAGTGGCTTCTCTTGTCGTGGAGCACGGGCTTCAGGTGCACAGGCTTCAGTAGTTGTGGCTCGCAGGCTCTAGAGCACAGGCTCAGTAGTTGTGGTGCACGGGCTTAGTTGCTCCTTGGCATGTGGGTCTTCCCGGACCAGGGCTCGAACCTATGTCCCCTGCATTGGCAGGCAGATTCCTAACCACTGCGCCGCCAGGGAAGCCCCTGTATGAACTTTTAAAATGTTCATCACATACTTTAGGAGAATAATGACACACTATAAAAACTTCATGAATATGGTTGAATTAACTTAATTTCAAGGAACTCTTATAAACCACTGGTGATTATGTAACTACCCTTTTATGATACTAGAATACCTTATCATAGTGGCTATGTGCTTTAAAACAGTAATTGCTCTCTCAATTATTTCAAGCCCTAAATACACCTATTACAGGGATTAATATTTTTTGCATTGAACAATATTAATAATCTGTCTTCGTAGTTGAAAGTACTAAGATCACTTGGGTTTAGAAAACCCTGTTAAAAATCTATGCTCACCTCTTCTACCCAATCAGATAAATAGGCAACAAGCCGGTACTTTCAAATATAAGTAAGGTCCACACCAGATCGGCTAGCTCTCCTTGGTAGTAATTATATGAATTTTAAAAATTTCATATTTTATAAATATAACAAAAAGAAAGGTTGTAAAACAGAAAATAGACTTTGGAATTAACTATTTACAGTTTGCTAACAACTAACAAATATGTATTAGAAATTAAGTTTCTAGGGCTTCCCTTGTGGTGCAGTGGTTAAGAATCCGCCTGCCAGCGCAGGGTACATGGGTTCGACCCCTGGTCCAGGAAGATCCCACATGCCGGGGTGCAACTAAGCCCATGTGCCACAACTACTGAAGCCCATGTGCCTGGAGCCCATGCTCCACAGCAAGAGAAGCCACTGCAATAAGAAGCCTGCGGGCACCTCAGCTCGCTGAAACTAGAGAAAGCCCGCACACAGCAACAAAGACCCAATGCAGCCAAAAATAAATAAATAAAATAAATAATTTTTTAAAAAATTAAGTTTCTCTCCTCATCTTCCAAGATTATATCCTTAAAGATTCCCAAAGTAGGAAATGTCACTGAAAAGAATTTAAGAAAGAATTAGATTAGGGGCCAAGATTAGGGGTACATCTATAAACTCTATAAAAACTTTTTAATGTTTACTAAAATAAAGCAATAGATTCTACAGCTAAGTAAAGGAGAAGTCAGTGACACTTATGCATCTTAAATAGTAGTGTCATTGTTCGAATGATCTCTTGCTATGTAATGAGCCACCCCAAAACTTAGTGGCATAATCCACTTTATTAAGTTCCTGAATTCTGCAGATCAAGAATACAGAGAGGGTCCAGCAGGGATGACTTGGTCCAGCAGGGATGACTTGTCTCTCATCACAAATTCTGGGCCTTCAGCTGGGAAGACTAGTAAGTGGGAGCTAGAATCACCTGGAAGCTTCTTCAGTCTCATGTCTGGCACGTGGGCCATGATGAATTGAAGGCTGGGCTCAGTTGAGGCCATCACCAGAGACCTTATACAGGGCCTCTTGTCATGGCTTGGGCTTCCTCATAGCATGGCAGCCTCAGGATGATCAGCATTCTTACGTGGTCCCTCAGGGTTCCAAGAGCATGTGAATGAGGAGAAAGCTACGTGGCTTTTATGACATAGTCTCAGGTGTCACATAGTGAAAGTCTGCGATACTTTTTGGTCAAAATAGTCACAAGCCCACCCAAGATTCAAGGGTTGGGAACATACCTCACCTCTTGATGGGAAGGATGTCAAAGAGTTTGTGACTGTTTAAAAACCACCACAATCACACATTTTACCTCTCCTAACTTACTAGAAATAGTTACAGGTCTCATCTCCCACCTGTATTCGGCAGGGTTCTCCAGAGAAACAGACCAATAGCATGTGTGTATATATGTATACAGTGGACCCATGAGTCACATGGATTTGAACTGTTTGTGTCCATTCATAAGAGAATTTTTTTTTACTAAATACATACCACAGTACTACACTATCTTCAGAGGGCTGACTGTAAGGTTATATGAGGATTTTTGACTGCACAGACTGTGGCCCTAACTCTTGTGTTGGGAACTGTTTCAGAAGGCATTGGCTCACACAGTTATGGAGGTGAACAATTCCAGAATTTGCAGGATAGGCCAGCTGCCTGGAGACCCAGAATAGCCAACACTGCAGTTCTAGACCGAAGGATGGAAGACTACTTTTGAACCAGGAAGAGCTGATATTGTAGATGAAGTCCAAGCGCAATCTGCAGGGGAATTCTCTCTTGCTCTAGGGAGGCCTCTTTTTGTTCTATTCAGGCTTTTGCTTGATTGGATGGGGCCCAACTACCCCATGGAGCGCAATCTGCTTTACTCAAAGACCACTGATTAAATGTTAATCTCATCTAAAACACCCTCACAGAAACACCCAGAATAATGTTTCACCAAATATCTGGATACCCTGTGGCCCAGCCAAGTTGACACATAAAATTAACCATCACCCCACCCCATACCACATTCTCGGTTTTAGAAAGTACTTTAAAATTCCTTTTGTAGGGGCTTCCTTGTTGGCACAGTGGTTGGGGGTCCTCCTCCTGATGCAGGGGATGCGGGTTCGTGCCCTGGTCCAGGAGGATCCCACATGCCGCAGAGCGGCTGGGCCCGTGAGCCATGGCCGCTGAGCCTGCGCGTCCGGAGCCTGTGCTCCGCAACGGGAGAGGCCACAACAGTGAGAGGCCCGCGTACCGCAAAGAAAAAAAATTAAAAAATAAAATAAAATTCTTTTTGTTTTATTGCCAGATAATATGCATACTAAGGCTCGTTCTTCTTTTTTGTTGTCTGCCTTTCTGGTTTCATCAGAGCTCAGAATCGTTTTCCTAAATTACTATTTGGAGTGACTGGAGAGTCACATATATTTGATCCTATAATTCTCAGTTCCTAAAGGGACTCCAAGAAGTACATCTGCATTATACTTGAATTTATAATGTACAAGTTCATGCTGGGGAGCCGTAACCCCTGTGGTCTCCAGGTTTAAATCATCAGAGAACAGTTGAGATGGTATCTCCATTTTGGTCCTAATGCAGATCCTAGTTCACATTTGTTATCCTGCTTCCGTGTCTCCAACTTCCATTATCCTCATCTATATTCCATTCTGTTTCCTGCTGGACTGTTTCCTGCCTCACATTAATTAATACTCATTGTAGAGAGCTCTCAGCCAGTCAATAATTGTACAAAGTTCAAGCCATAAAATTCAGGCATTCTCTGCAGCTACAAAAAGTGCATCATCTGTGTTTATGTTGCTCTTTTTCTGCTTCTAGTAGTTATTATAGAAAACATGCAATGCAAGAATCACAGGAGGGGTGATTCTCCCATGTGGCTTCCTTCAGATGAGGAACAGAGCCCTGGGTGAAGGCTTCTATTCAGATTTCTTACAGTCAGAACTGTTATGGACTTCTGTGGCCTTGCAGGAAAAAGAGTGCCTGGAAACTCTCCCATTAAGCAAACCCCTCACCCACATAAGACTTTACTGCAAAGGAGCTATTTTTCCTAGAGCTGAGATGGAGGATGTGTTCTTCCGACACCTGTTTTGGAGCACCCTGAACTGGATGTTCCAGATTCCTGGGCCCTACCCAGACCAATTGAATCACATTCTGTAGTTGGAGGACTGCCTCAGGCATTTGAGTTTTGTTTGTGTGTGCGTGCATGTGTGTTAAAATATATGTGTGTGCATGTATATATATGTACACATGTGTATGTGTGTGCATATATATACATACACACACATAACATAAATTTATCATTTTAACAAATTTTAAGTGGATAGTTCAGTGGCATTAAATGCATTCATACTGATGTGCAACCATCACCATGACTCATCTCCAGAATTTTTTCATCATCTCAAACTAAAACTCCATGTCTATTAAAAAGTAACTTTCTTTCTCTTTATTCCTCAGCCCTAATCTTTATTCTACTTTCTGTCTCTATGAATTTGACTATTTTGGGTACCTCACATAAGTGAAATCATATAATACTTGTTTTTTGTGTGTCTGGCTTACTTCACTTAGCATAATGTTTTCAAGTTTCGTCCATGTTGCTGCAGTGTTAAAATTTTCTTCCTTTTTAAGGCTGAATAATATTCCATTATACACACACACACACACACATATATATACATATACATACCACATTTTGATTATCCATCAATAGACATTTGGGTTATTTCCTCCTTTTAGCTGTAGTGGATGATGCTGCTGTGAATATGGGTGTACAAATACCTGTTAGAGTCCCTTTCAATTCTTTTGCATTATATTGAGAATGCATTTGCATTTTTAATGAACTTCCCTAGTGAGCCTCTTGCCCTAAATTTTGATAGACACTAGCTTAGAGGATTTCCTAGTTAATTGTCTTGTCAAGTCTTGTGCAAAGGTATCTTGAAATTTAGTTTAAAGGAGAATGAATGAGTGGGTTTTTGCATCGTCTCTTTTCTTTTGCTATTCCCTCTTCCACATCCATGTTAAGGTCCTAAAACCTTGGGACTCACCTCCTATGAGAACCTCCTGTGATGAATCTTTTCCTTTTCCTTTTCCAAGTTATTCTCAGCACAGTGGTCAAAGGACACTTCCTAAAACACCTCTCTCATTTTTCAAATCCATCCCAATTTCTTCCAAAACCTTACAACGATTCACAGTTGGGCTCCATCCATCTTTTCAGCCTCCTCTTCCCCTAGAAAAGCTGTCCTCTTGCTTAGGGTTTCTCTGAGTAAGCTCCCTGGACCACCAGCATCATCATTACCTGGGAACTTGTTAGAGATGCAAATTCTCAGTTGGCTTCAGATCTATTCAATGAGGAAGGGCGCAGGGTGTGGAACCCTGGCAGCTTGTGTTCTAACAAGCCCTCAAGGTGATTCTGAGTGTGAGAACCGCTGCTATTACTAAGCAACTTGAGATAGTCTTCCCAAAACCCTTCTCCTCTGCCAGCTCTTTGTCTTCACACTGTCCCACTTGGCAGAGATTACCCCCTCTTTCTGCCCATTCAAATCCTGTGTGGCCTCCAAGCCCCAAGTCATTTGCTACCTTCTTCACAGAGCCTCGGTTGAATCCGCAGTGGGAAATCCCTCTCGTAGCTCTGCACTCGAATGGGCCCTTTGCTGCGAGCCATTTGGCAGTTCATCCTGTACTGGCTTGTATCCTTTGTTTCTCGCACATGGCAGGTAATGACTACATTTTCTTGATTCGAGCAGATTTGCTTTACCTCTGCTGGATTTAAAAAAAAAATTTATTGAAGTATAGCTGATTTACAATGTTGTGTCTAATTTCTGCTGTATAGCAAAGTGACTCAGTTATACATACATATATATAATTTTTCATATTCTTTTCCATTATGGTTTGTCACAGGATACTGTGCTATACAGTAGAGCCTTGTTGTTCATCCATCCTCTACTGGATTTTAAAGGAAGCTGAGGAATTCCTCAGACTATAGCCCTGGTCCCTTCAGACCAGCTAGAGTGCCATGTTGTTAGTCCTAAATCATTGATGAGGAGAACCAGACCTTTCAGACAGAAATCCCACCATGACTTACCAGCCCTGAGCCAAAGGTGGGTGCTGTGAACTGGGGTGAACGTCAGTCAGGTGGCACACTAATAAACATTTCTTTCAGGAAATGAGAGAGACTCAGCTGTAGCCACAGATGGGTAGTGGGCTTGGGGAATCAGCCGCCTGCATCCATCAGGGCGAAAGGGCTGCAGCAAAGCACAGGTGCAAGGCTTTTGTTCCCTAGCTCGCTCCCTGTGGGCTTATGGAAATGTCTGAGAGCCCTTCCCTTTTCTTTCAAGCTTTATGGCCCAAAGAATCTAAAGGATGCATTTGCTTCCTCGCAATTACTCTAAAAGGAATAAATAGTGAATTTTGTGTAGAAGATCTAGGAGAGTGTGCCAGGTTCAATTAAATCTTCTACAAAGCCTGTGAGAAGCAACGGTGGGAAGGCGAGATTTAATTTTCCCCCCAGAGGCTGAAGAGTCTCTGTAGTCTGTGGAGAATGCTGTAATGTGTTTGTAATGGGAACGTCTATCTTTTTGTTCAAGTGCTGCCTTATTCACTAGAAAATGGGGAGGGAAATGCTTTTCTACACATAACTTGATAAGAGGATTCCTTAGAAATACTGTTGTAGAATTAATAAAATGTTGAATGATTTTTCCATCATTTTTATTCCTAATAGTTGGTTCATGAGGATGAAAAGCAATTATTTTTATAATACATTTTCACGTAATTGACAGCTAAGTGTCCTCAGTAGAGAATAATGAATGTACTCATTTGCAATGAATTCTTTAAAAGGAAAGAACAGAATTGGGAAGATTCTGAAAAATTTTACCCTTTGGGCTACAAACACAGACTTCCTGTCATCCATCATTGCCTATAATTTACAATATTTTAGACACTGAAGATGGTGTTATTATTTCTTTAAAAAGGCATAATTCTTTGAGAGTTCTGCATTTGGAACTAGTCTGTAGTGTTGCTTCAAATCTGCAAGCTGCATACAGTGACAGGAAAAACATGTTTGTTATTTTAAGCTGGCCATTTTTAGCTATACAGGCTAAATAGAAAAAGCAATCGTATTTAAAATTATGCTATTGAATACAATTTCTTGATATATGAAAGGAAACTGTTTTCACTAAATGAAATTCAAAAACTACTCAGTGCATACAGGGGTCGGGGGGCAGGGAGTTGCTTAGTCTAAGAATGTTTTTTAGATCCTCTGCTCAAGAAGCTCAAGAAGGGGGGCTTCCCTGGTGGCGCAGTGGTTGAGAGTCCGCCTGCCGATGCAGGGGACACGGGTTCGTGCCCCAGTCCGGGAAGATCCTACGTGCCGCGGAGCGGCTGGGCCCGTGAGCCATGGCTGCTGAGCCTGCACGTCCAAAGCCTGTGCTCCGCAACGGGAGAGGCCACAACAGTGAGAGGCCCGCGTACCGCAAAAAAAAAAAAAAAAAAAAAAAGAAGCTCAAGAAGGGAATCACCACCTGATATTTACATATTGTGATCACAACAGCCAATAACCATTTAGAACCTTCAAGGAAATGACTCCAGTCTATGTCTCTAAAGACTCAATAATTTCCAGGTCCTAGGAAGAGGTCTCAAATACACATGAGAATGTTTGGAGCGCTCACTAGTTTCTATTTATCTTTTCAACAGAACTATTTTCACTATTACATACATAGCTTTAGGTCTCTACTTTAACCCCCTCCTGTATTCCCTTGGAGTTCTTAGTGCTATTGATGGAGAGTGTTCTTCTTGGGGCGCTGTCTGATTCAAGGTCAGGTTTGAAGTTATACAAAGGAATTTCCATGGGCATTCATTGTAGTGATGGCAGAACAGTACCAGCACGTAGCTTCTATTCCTTCTAAAGAGGGAAATGCTTTGATGTCTGTGAGAAAGGTTGGGATTGCTAGGTGGTCCTGTGGAGATATCAGAACTTGTGCAGTGGGGGATCTCAATTTTTATTCTCTTTTTCTGCACAGTTTTGCTAAAGAGAACTTAAGTTTGTTAGTTTGGTGAATTAATTTCAATAACCTTACTTCAGCTGCTTTCTTCTTCATATTTAAGAAATGCATTTGAATTTCTCTTTCTCCCCCAAACTTGTTTCCATACCTGACTCTTGTCTGCTCTTCTCCTGAGACATGGCCAGCTCTAATGACAAATAGTCTTTAATAACTCCTCGGTCAACCATCAGATAGGAGATCTCTGAAAGAATCTCACTGGGCCAGGTGTCAATTTGACAGGAAATTACTATGCTGCATTCAGCAGCCTGAGAATCAAAATTTCAATTGGTGAAGTAAAACTTGACAGAGACATTGTGAAATCTTGTTTGACTAGTGACTGTATTCATGATTGATTTGGTTCTGTCAAGCCTTGCATCCGTCATGCCATGCTTTATTTATGCAAAGGTACTTCCCATAACAATATGCTTGTTTCTTTTCTTCATAAAAAGGCACCTGGTCCCTTCTGTCTGTCTCCATCTTTCAAACACTATAACTACCATATAACGCAGACCCTGTGTGTTTTCCCTTGTATACTGCCGCCATCTCCCCACACGATTCTACCTTATATATGCTCATCAAATTAAGCTTCCAAAATTGAAGCTCTATCATATCATTTTCCTTGCCTGGAAACCTTCAGCTTTTCTCTCTTGCCTGATGAACTTACACTGGCATCCAAGGCTCTGCAAGCTAGAGCTTTAACCAACTCTTTCAGTCCTATTTCCCACTCTCTCCTCCCCCCTGCAAACTTCCATAACCTTCAGCCAAAAGGAAACATACTGCAGCTTCTCACATCAACATCTTTGTTCATGTGGCCTACAAGAGGGGTTTGCGCACTCTGCCCTGTGGGATTGGGTCTGCAGCTTGTTTTTGTACAGACCTTAAGCTAAGAATGGCTTTACATGTTTAATGCTAGAGGAGAAGGAGTATAAAAGTATGCAGTAGAGACAGGATGTGACCTGCAAACCTTAAAGTATTTATTTCCTGTCCTTTACTGAAAAAGTTTGCCAACCCCTGGCCTAGAGAACACCCTTCCTTCTCCTACTGTTGCCATGAAAATCACATTTATTACTGCAGGCCTGTGCTAAATGCTAAATACAGCCTCACACACCCCTTTCTGCCCAACTGCCCAAATGTCTCCTTTCTTCAAACCAGCTTAGGACCTTCTTGGACTCTCAGAGCTCTTACCTTTCTCTGTTATATAATAATTATATGTGTAAATTTTTATTAAGCTACAGCTCCTTGAGGATAGGGATGATTTCTTTCTTTCTTTTTAAATACATCTTTTTTGGAGTATAATTGCTCTGCAATGGTGTGTTAGTTTCTGCTGCACAGCAAAGTGAATCAGCTATAGGCATACATATATCCCCATATTCCCTCCCTCTTGAGCCTCCCTCCCACCCTCCCTATCCCACCCCTCTAGGTTGTCACAAAGCACCAAGCTGATCTCCCTGTTCTATGCAGCAGCTTCGACTAGCTATCTATTTTACGTTTGGTAGTGTATATATGTCCATGCCACTCTCTCACTACGTCCCAGCCTCCCCTTCCCCCCCATGTCCTCACGTCTGTTCCCAATGTCTGCATCTTTATTCCTGCCCTACCACTAGGTTCATTGGTACCATTTTTCTAGATTCCATATATATGCGTTAGCCTACAGTATTTGTTTTTCTCCCTCTGACTTACTTCACTCTGTATGACAGACTCTAGGTCTATCCACCTCACTACAAATAAATCAATTTCGTTCCTTTTTATGGCTGAGTAATATTCCATTGTATATATGTGCCACATCTTCTTTATCCATTCATTCATCTGTCGATGGACACTTAGGTTGCTTCCACGTCCTGGCTAGTGTAAATAGTGCTGTAATGAACATAGTGGTACATGAGTCTTTTTGAATTATGGTTTTCTCAGGGTATAGGCCCAGTAGTGGGATTGCTGGGTCATATGGTAATTCTATTTTTAGTTTTTTAAGGAACCTCCATACTGTTCTCCATAGTGGCTGTATCAATTTACATTCCCACCAACAGGGCAGTAGGTTTCCCTTTTCTCCACACCCTTGAAGGTAGGGATGATTTCTTACTTTTTTTTAAATTAACAAATTCCTGGGGCTTCCCTGGTGGTGCAGTGGTTAAGAATCTGCCTGCCAATGCAAGGGACACGGGTTCGAGCCCTGGCCCAGGAAGATCCCACATGCTGCTGGGCAACTTAGCCCGTGCACCACAACTACTGAGCCTGAGCTCTAGAGCCTGCGAGCCACAACTACTGAGCCCACGTGCCACAACTACTGAAGCCTGCGTGCCTAGAGCCCATGCTCCACAACAAGAGAAGCCACGACAATGAGAAGCCCGCGCACCGCAATGAAGCGTAGCCCCCACTTGCCGCAACTAGAGAAAGCCCGCGCGCAGCAACGAAGACCCAACACAGCCAAAAATAAATAAATAAATAGATAGAGAGATAGACAGATAGATAGATAGATAATTTAAAAAAAAAACAAATTCCTTCCAGCATCCCAGAATCTGGTAAAATGAATTAGAGACCAAATAAACTTAGTAAATATTTGTAATTGAATTCAATTAGGGTCAAATAAATATAAGCCATTTCCTAGGTTCCTAAAAATGGATGAGAAGTTTCCTCTTTACCTGAGCCTCAGGTTATGCTGCTCCAATAAGCAGTGTTCCCTGGAGAGGGTTCCCAGAATACAGTGGAAGGGTGAGCTAGGAGTTGAGTGAACCCACAGGAGTTGCTGGAAATCCTCTTGGCCAAGGGAAGAACACATGTGAGTTAACTCCTAAAGATGTCACTTACTCTAAAATGCTCTCAGGTTTGTGGAGTTTACTATTTAATAGTGGGGTGAGTAATTGATTTAGATCATTCTTTTTAATAATTTTTTTTTTTTTTTTAGCCACACAGCACGGCATGTGGGATCTTAGTTCCCTGACCAGGGAGCGAACCCACGCCCCCTGAATTGGAAGAGTGGAGTCTTAACAACTAGACCTCCGGGGAAGTCCCTATATGAATTTTTATATTGTAATTTGGAAGTTTACATTCTGGGTCTGTGAGGATCAAAAGTTTCCCAATCCCGGTGCTGTCTGAGGCACTCTCTCTAAAACTACAGCAAACATTTAGTAGAAGTTCTGGCATAATTCGATGATATACAGGGGTAAAATAAAGAAGTGGGCATGTGGGGTAACATGACTGATAAGTTGTTAAAGAGCCATGAGTGGGGTTGATCTGCCAAGTCAGGATAAAGCTGGTCATTCGTTGGATTTTGTGCATGTCAGTCATTTTCACTCGACAATGAGTTAAGTATAGGAAGCATCCTTTAGACAGGAAGTAAACCTAGTGGGTGTTCCAAAGAGGGACATGGACTTTGAAATAGGAAAAGAAGAGCTGATGTGTTTCACACAGGTTTCATACATGTCAACATGGTCATCAGTGTGAAGATCTTGTCTCATATTTGTGACAAATCCAGCAAGGACACACACTCTGAACTAGGAAGAAGTCCAAAGATATATATTAGGAAAACTCATGTCATAGAACCAGAAGGAGAGCTTGAATCATAGTTGAGGAAGGAAGCAAAATACTGAAACCAGAAATGGAGTGCCTAATTTCAGGTCTAAGGAGTGAGGCAAGGTCGTTATTAGCTAACAGGTAACCATACCAGAAGCTGGAAGATTGGACACAGCTCCAGAGTCAGAGGGTGAGGCAGGCAAGGGGAGTGGATCATGGTGAAGACTGTGCCTGGTATGAGGGTGTCAAACACATGATCATAACTACATGGGTAAGAATTTTCAGATCAAGATCAGTAAAAAGTAGCGATCTTCTAGTGAGATTGTATCCAGAGCACAGTCTAGGGCTTTAGAACTTTAAGCACCAATGACATTTTCCTAAGTAACCACAATATCGTTGTTACACCTAAAAGAAAAAAAAGAAAAAGAATTATTACTTAATATTATCTGGTACCCGGTCCATTTTCTAATTTTCTCAATCGTATGGAAATTCTTTACACATTGCTCATGGTGACATATTTTCAAAGACTGTGATGGAACCTAATGTTTATTGATTTTCTGTTCAATCTGTGAGGGTTGTGAATAAATATTTTCAGAATCCCATGATGACAGAAGCAGTAGCATGATGTCATATTGGAGACTCCAGCAAGGTCAGGAGCTGGACCGAGGGACTGTTAATGGAAACACAAGAGAGAAGCAGGGCTTGAACTACACCACGGTGAGCAGGCAACTGCCTACAGAGGGCTGCTTTCAGGGTGAAAACTCCTTCTCCACCTATCCCATCTGTTAACTCCTCCCTGTCACCCCGGGGAGCAAGTGCAGGCACCTGGAGCTACTGAGAGCCCAAATCAGGGCGCGCTGGCTGGCGCTTCCCAGCCTCGTTCTTTTTCTCTCAACGTGATCAGCCGTCCTGCCCGCTCTGTTTCAAGTCACGTACTATCTGCTTGCTCCGTGGCTCCCCCCTCACTCCTCTTCAGTTGCTTTGACATTCTGACTCCAACTAGTGCTTCGTTATATGGTTCCACGTCCTCTGGCCGAATTCCAGATACCCCTCAATTTGGGATCTCCACCCCTTACTTCATTGTGCTTGCCACCTGCCGCTAGTAATGGCCCTTCAGCTCCCGAACTCCGATAGGAGAGAGGCCCTAGTCTGTGCTTCCACATCCCGGCCAACATCTTAACCGCAACTCATGAGAAACCTTGTGCTAGAACCACCAAGCTGAGCCATTCCCGAATTCCTGATCCTCAGGAACTGTGAGATAATAAATGTTTATGTTGTAAGCTGCTAAATACAAGATACTGTTGTTACGTAGTAAGAGATAAGTAAGTTCCTTATTTCTTCCTACATTGATTCATTTGACCCAACAAATAATTATTGAGCTCTATTGGCTCAGTTGCAAAGCAAAGTCTGTGGCAGGGTATGCAGCACAAGCATCTGTGGACAGAAGAAAATGGCTACATCCCAGACTTACAGCCACAAATGGGCATCTCTCAGCCTTAGTTGTAGAACAGCCCCTATTTCCAAAGAAGCTGCATTTAACGCACCCCTATCAGACAAAGGGAAAGTACCCTATTTTTGACATATTTTAGGGACAGAGATTGTATCAATTCTCCCAGAGTTGATTTCACTTCTCATTACTTTGTTTAGGAAGTTAATTTCCACCCTCCCGCAAAGTTCTTGCTATGATTTGAGTCCTTTTATTCTTATCACTTCTTTGGTGAAGTCAGGAAACATGCTCAGTATAACAAACCCTTTACTGACTCCAAATTACCCATTTCAGCATCTACATAATTAATTTTTAAAGGGCACAGATCCCACTGTGCTAAGTACAACAGAAATAAATAATGTATATCTATGCATTTCTCATGTGCTTGTCCCTAGCCATAGTGCATGGGTGAGAGTATTAATCAATCCCAATTTGGGCTCAGAGACCAACCCAGTGATGCAGTGTTACTACCGTTTGGTACAAGGATGCTTCCTTCAGTATGTAATTCTTTTTAATGCTTAGACTCACAGGAGAAAAAAGTGTAAGCCATCAGCCTTAATTTCCTGGCATTTGTTTACTACACATCCCTGTTGGTACATTGCTGTTGCACATTCTGATGTATGACTTTCTTCTTCAATACAAGAATTTTAAATGAAGTATGATTTTCCATGATACTTGTAAAGACTATATAGCAGCTTTGAATTCTTGAATAAATTATTATTATAGTCATGGCACATGTCCCAGGCCACTATATTAGACAGCTGAGGGGAAAATACATTCTTTAAATCAGCTGTAACTTTTCATTCCAGTAGAAAATAATTTGTTGGGCAAATGAGTAAATACATTTGAATTGTAATTCTATTCAAACAGTTTCCTCCAGAGCCAGCTTTTAAACCATGTTGACTGAAGATGCAGGTATGCCAATCGTTTATTAAAAGACCTACTGACCACAAGTTGCATAAATTAGATGCCCTAAATATAGTCATTTTTCCAATGAAATTCCTTAGCCTTTTGGTCACAGAAGCAAAAGTGAATCATTTTTCTTTGCAGATTCACTTTTTAGCTACCAAAAAATGTATGATGTTTTTGAACATTGGAATTATTCCTGAGTGGTCAGACATTTTTTAATATATAATTTTAGAGACTGGGGGCCCAGTGAGTGAGAGAGAAGATAAATGGATCTTTGGCAACTAACTTTAGACCCTGTGGCAGAGTATACAATTGTCCAATATGAACAGGCTTCTAAAAATAACCATGGGCAAACAGTGCCCGCATGGTAAATTAAAATACCTCCTACTGAAGACAACGGAGCTTCATATATATTTAGGTTTTGGGGTAGGACAGAAACCCGAGTCTGTTAGATGAGACTCTTAACCAGTCTCAGTCCTGTTTTAGTTGAAAGCAAGTTGTCAAAGAGATAGTAAGCCCAAAGAAATAACATAAGTTCACATTTATTTTTAGTTTCCAATTTCTCTACACAGTAGAGTCTTAAGAGGCAAAAAAGCACATTTCATAAATGAGTCAATTCATAGAACAGCTTTGTCAGACAGGTTATGTTGACAGAAAGATAGGTTGTGGGGTTGAAGAATGTCTCTCTGCACTTGAAATTCAGTGTGTGTTAATTTTAGAGAGAAATATTTATGTTACCATTGCAAATGTTTAACTTATAAAAAGCCATGCTGTGGAAGAGGGAAAGGCTGATGGGTAAGGCTTATGCAGCAAAAATATCTGGTTCTAATGTTTATAATAATCTTTTGTTTTGATAAAAGAACAAAAATACACATTTTCAGCATGTGTGTTTTTGAAAAATACCAGATGAAGTATTTGTTTAATTTGGTTTGAAAAGGAGTTTAAACTCAGAGTTAAGAAAAAATTCACTCTGGAAATGAATTTTGATTAATTTCTTTCATAAAGAGTAACTAAGGCAAATACTCTGTCCAATGCATTAACTATTAGCCATGCATGCTATTTAAATTTATCTAAAATTAAATAAAATTAAAATTTCAGTTTCTCAGTTGTATGTGCCACATCAAGTGCTCAATGGCCACCTGGGCCTAGTGGCTACCATATTAAACAGCACAGATAGAGAACATTTTCATTTTCACAGAAAGTTTTACTAAACAGCACTGCTCTATATCCCACCTGGAGAATAGACAAAAATAAGTCCCACCTAAAATTGTTACCTAGGGGGGCTTCCCTGGTGGCGCAGTGGTTGAGAGTCCGCCCGCCGATGCAGGGGACATGGGTTCGTGTCCCGGGCCGGGAGGATCCCACATGCCGCGGAGAGGCTGGGCCCATGAGCCGTGGCCGCTGGGCCTGCGTGTCCGGAGCCTGTGCTCTGCAACGGGAGAGGCCACAACAGTGAGAGGCCCGTGTACTGCAAATAAATAAATAAATAGATAGATAGATAGATAAAATTGTTACCTAGGGACTTCCCTGGTGGCACAGTGGTTAAGAATCCACCTGCCAATGCAGGGGACACGGGTTGGATCCCTGGTCTGGGAAGATCCCACATGCCACAGAGCAACTAAGCCCACATGCCACAACTACTGAGCCTGTGCTCAAGGGCCCACAAGCCACAACTACTGAAGCCCAGGCACCTAGAGCCCATGCTCCACAACAAGAGAAGCCACCACAGTGAGGAGCCTGCACACCTCAATGAAGAGTAGCCCCTGCTCGCCACAAATAAAGCCCATGCGCAGCAATGAAGACCCAACACAGCCAAAAATTTAAAAAAATAAATAAATTTAATTTTTAAAAAATTAAAAAATAATAAAATTGTTACCTAAATTCAGTACCTAAGAGAAGATATAGGTAGTTCATTGGAAAAAGTAGAGATATTTTAAAAATAGAGAGGCACCTGAAGATTCTCATGCTACATAATGGTATAAGGGTAGTGGGGTGACCCACCAAAGATTTAACCTCTGTTTTGAATTGTGTTGTTGTTGGTAGTAGTGGTGGTTATTTACTTGTTGCATTAGCAAGATAGATTCCAGAGATTCCCTTGAATTATGCTGGGCAGGATGACTGATCAGGGAGCAGAGAAAATATTGATATTTCCCATTAAAAATAATCTTGACCCAATCAAAGGCAAGCAAGCTCTGTTTTCTGATGAAGGGTGTGGAATGAATACTCGATGTCTTGAAAGTTGGAAAGGAAAGGAGGTTGGCCAACCCCTCCCCAGCCTCCCCGAATTTCTGAGACTGGCTAGAGGGAGAATAGTTGCATATTCAGTGATGGACTGACCCTCTAATCAGCTCAAGCACAGCACTTCTGGGCAGAACTTAGCTGCCTGGGCACTTAGGTGATCTCCAGAGACCTCAAGGGAAGGAACCCTGCATCAAGCTGAGCCACCCACCTATGTGGCCTCCTTTGAAAGCTTAGGATGACCTGTGGCAGAAGTTGGCTGAGGGTGACTTCCCTGCAGCTCTGGACAGTCAAGTGGACATGCAAAAGGGACAGTGTGTAGCAGCAAGGAATGATGACCACAAAACAACAGCAGATCTTAAGACACAAAGTTCCTCCCCAGATAGAAGTGAAAGTGGATTGGCCTCTTTGTTGTATAGAAAGCCACCACAATTTTTGGATGAGCAAAGGGATTGAGGGAACCCCAAGAGTGTATTCTAGGATTTCCTTCCCATCTTACCTCAGGAAAATGAAAATAGACTTGATGTTAGACTTGAACCGCATGTGGTAGAGTAGTTAATACTTTTCTCGTGAAGACATGGACAGCTGTAGGCTAACAGCTCACCCCTGAGCAGTTTGTATAAATATCCCAAGTTTAGAAATACTTCAATTGGCAAGAAACTCAAATAACTGGTAAATTAGCGATGAGACATGCCCATCTGCTGAGAAAACTTAATTCAGAGAGTGAACCAGTGAAGTTAATTTTAAAACACTTTTTGAGTAGATAAGAAAAATTTTAAAGATATATTTAAATTCCCGTAAGTTATAATTTTTATTAACAATTTTCAAACCCATAATATCTCAATGAATAACATATTTGCAAATATTGACTTTTTGTTTATTAAGTTCTAAATTAACTTTTTCAGTTCTTTAGGCAGGTTTGATCTGCCTTGAAAATAATTGGTTTCTATGCATGATTCTGTACATAACAGACTTTGAGTGTTAAAATTCATGGCAAAAATTGTCTTATTTTCAGATGAATTAACCCATCTTCAAAATTGTGAGATTTTCTAGAATAGAATAAAATATAATTTGCTTTTACTTAGATTTTGGAAAATAGCTCTGTTAATTTAAAATATTCTCGTAATTGTCATAACTTTTTAAATGATCATGATTTGAAATATTTGACTCATTTTAATTCACATGCTTTTCTTAGAAACTTAGCTCCTTTTATAATTATAATTATAAAATTATGTTAATTTTTGTACATAGATTATTAATGTCACAAATTTACAAATGCATCAGATTGGTATTAATATACATAACATTTCAACATTTCACTCTTCCACTATGTGCTCCAGTTCCCTGAAACCAATTTATTAGCTGTAGCTATTAGACATTTCCCTAACTAGTACCATATGAAAGTTTTTAATTGTTCAGTTCCCTGGTTTCCCAGAAGAAATGTTTATCAAAATATGTTTTCGGATAGGGTATGCTGAGCCTCACTCAACCCCACTCTATCTGCAAAGTCTGCTGCTCCCACTTTAAATCCTGGTTTCAGGATATTTATGATGATAAAAGGCAAAAGAGCTATAGTAATTCTCTTTGAGTTTTTTACTAAAAGTTTACAAAATTACTGTCTTAGACATAGCTACATACTCATACAACTATTCAATTTTGTGTGGTGTCAAGAATGACTGGCAAGTAAGTTCAAGACTAAAATAAAGATGGGATATTAAAAAAAAACTTTCATATTTGAGCTGGCTAGTGGACTTTCTGAATTACTAAATGGGCAGACTAAACATGCTTGGGCACCAAAACAATGAGTGAGAAAGAGAAAGAAATTTAAGTTCAGTTTCAGTGAATTTATCCAGAATATTGCAATCTGAAAATCCAGGGGAAAAAGTATTTTAATTTCTCTTTAATGTAAATTGTGCATATTCCAGCTTAATATTATTTTAATTTTTATCCATATGTTTTGGAAAAGGGGCACCATTTTTTCCAACGGGTAGAGGCTCTAAGGGCAACAACTTTAGTAGGTGTCATAGTATCCAAAAGAGATGTGTTTCCACCATCAAGTCAGGCCATGTCTGTTAGGCAATAGGCATTTCTGTTCAGATGTAATGAACATATGTCCTCAACCATGCCAGCCAAGGACTCAGATGGGAGGAAATTCCCGAGGAAGTAGTACTTACTACCCTACACATACCCCTGGGTTTCAGGCCCCTGTCGAGATGTCTTATGTATTCCTGACAAATCCAGGTCTCTATGTCTCCACTATCATTAGAAGAATTCATAGACTTTTTTTTCAACCTGCCATAACCTGGATCTTAGGAGATTTCACCCACCAAACTGGCATTTCTTTCTGGTTGGTTGTGAATGAAACCCAGCATATACTGGGTGAGCCTGAGCCAGGGCCCCAGGAAATACTTACTTCTTTTCCAAAGAAGGTGTGAGTATTACCAGGTCACCCCTTTCCCAACTGGAACCCCTATCTTTGCCAGGGTGACCTTCTTTTTCCCTCCTCTTAGCCACTACTTCCTGCCTCTATCAGTAGATTCTCTACCTAATAAGATGAGCAATTCTCTTCTGGGGGCTTTTAACACATGCATAATTCAATCACTAAGATTGTATGTGCTGAAAGAAAGATTTATCTCCTGCCAGGAGTTCAAAAAGCACAGCTACTTTCCAGGTCTCTCAACCTCTAACCCTGTAAAAAAAGGTAACATTTCTTTCAGTGAACCAACCCAGAATTTTGTTTTCATTTAGACAGACATGAACAACGTCTTAAATAAAACCATTGTGATGCTAGCAAAACCCTCAGCTTTTTTCAATCCAAATTGAAAGAATTCATAGGCCCAAAATTCTGGCCTCAGTTACAGGATATGTATGATGATACAAATCTTATACAATGAACGCGAGCATCACTCCAGTTGACTCAATCTGGCAAGATCTTTCTTAGGTATGAGTGTGAGTTTGGGCCTTGAGCCAGCAGTCAAAAGGGATTGTACATTTAAATGATTACTTCATTGAGTGAAGTCTGCTTTTTGGCTAGGTCAGAGGCACCTTCTCCAAAATTTATTCAGAATACATATGAATCATTCTAGCTGTGTGACCTTGGAAAAATTATTTAATCTCTCTGTAGCTCTGTTTCTTCATCTGTAGAGTGACGTAAATTATAACATTTATCTCACAGGCTTATTAAGCAAGTTAACATATATAAAGCACTTGGATTACCTGGCACATAATAAAATCTATATAAGTATTAGCTATTATTATTATTACTATTTTTATTAGATTGGTAGAGGGAAGCTGGAAACACTTTACATTTATTCTGAACCCATGTAATTATCTAGCTAATACAATTTCCACTTAGAGAATATTTTAAGATGTATTTTTTTGTACTTAAATATTCTCCAAATAACTATCTTAAATCAAATATAAACCCCTCTGGAAACAGTTCCTTTTGAGAAGAAAAATATTTTGCAAATGAATGGCTTATTTTTGGAAGATGAAGGAAGAGATAAAAATGGGAGGGACATTCACTGAAAAATCTTGACATAAGCTCCTAATTACTACTTGGGTTGTAAAGTTTTGTTTTTCATTAACCTGCATAAAGGTAACCACAGTTAAATACCTTGGTGATTTCTAACATTTATTTTTCAATTTACTTTAATATCACTTTGGCAATTTAAAAATCATTTAAAAATACTTTTTAAACTGATAAAATACCTCTTGGAAAAAAATATTTCTGGCTTAAAAATGAACAGTCTTGGAACTTAAGGTTTTTGCTATGATTGTGTGCTGATACTAGACCAATTCTGCCACGGTAAAACACTAGAAAACTGGCTAAAATATTTGAAACAACTATGTTCAGATATTGGACTACAGGCAGTACAGGACTATTATCCTTGAGGGAAGGAAAACAAGCAAAGTAAACCTACAATTACCCAGACTGACTCCATGGAAGCACCTTCCAGGCCATGGGATGGAAGGAAGAACCCAAGCAAAGCACAGTAGTCTCACTGAGCAAAGGGGGCTGAGGCAGCTAGAATCTGTGGCACAGAAAACAAGGGAATGGGAGGTGCACAGAATAAGGGCTCCAGAAATCTTCACAGGGATCCCTTTAAGTCTTTAGCTAAATACTTATCTGTATCTACATAGGGTCACAATCAATGAGACCAGGCAAAGATAACTACCAGGAAACTATAAACTGAAAAACCACTAGAATATCCATAGAATTAGAAGACATTCAACTTTTGTACTTGAGCCAGAGTGGAGAAACTTCCTTGAACAATTGGGCATTCAGTAGAGGCTCCAGAAAGTCTCTGCCAAGACTAGAGCTGAGTTACCGCTACAGTATAGGTTATTCTACACATGCCCTACCAAAGCTTTAAGACAAGCCTCAAAAAGATTAAGGGGAGCTGCAATAGATTAACTGCTCACAGGGATAAAACCCAACCTTCTTCAAAGAAAGATAACAAAATTCATGCACTTAATAAGATGAGATTCACAATAGAAGGCATACAATAAAAATTTACTGGAAGTGCAAGGATCAGGAAAATGTGACCCATAACCAGGAGAAAATCAGTTAATGGAAGCAGAACCAGAATTGACAGAAACAATAAAATTAATAGATAAGGACTATAAATCACCTTTAATGAATATAATTAAAGATTTAAGGAAAACATATACAATGAAGAGAGAAATGGACATTATTAAAAGAAAGCCAAGTCAAACTTCTAGAGCTGAAAATTAAAATATCTGAAATTAAAAATTCACTGAACTTAATATACTAGACACTGCAGAAAAAGGAATAAGTGAACTTTAAGACAGTGCAATGGAAACTATCAAAACTGAAGTAGAAATAGAAAAAGAGATTTAAAAAAAGACAAACCTCAAATACTAGTATATTTTCTCAGTGCAAGAAGCCAGACACAAAACAAAAAATGTTGTGTGATCCCATTTATATGAAAAGTGAAGACAAAGCAAATCATAGAGAGAAAACAGACTAGTGATTGCTTAGGGCTAGGGCTAAAAATGGGGAGTGACTATAAAAATGTGCAAGATTCCTTTTGGGAATGTTGGAAATGTTCTAAAATTGTGGCAATGGTGCACATCTCTGCAAAACTAAGAAATCGCGTGGTTAAATTATATACTTAAAATGAGTGCATTTTATGGTATGTAAATCATAACTCAAGGTATTTTTAAAAATCAACAGCAAAGCATACATTGCTTAAGGAACAATGTCAAGTGGTCCAACATATATGTGATTTGAATCTCAGAAAAGGAAGAAGTCAGAAAAAAAATTTAAACACGTTATTGAGGTATAATTGACTTACCAAAAACAAAAAAGCATGTTTGATGTATTTTTGATGTATCTTCAAACTCTCCTTGAGTTTGGAGATAATTTACATCCATGAAACCATCACCATAATCAATGCCATAAACATATCCATCACTTCCAAGAGAAAAAAATTTTAATGGCTGAAATTTTCTAGATTTAACTAAAAATATTAATCCAGTGATCTAAAGAGCTCAACATACTTCAAAAAAGAAAACCAAGGCAAAGGCACATTATAATCAAATTGTTACAAAAATCACTATTATAAAGAAAATTTTTAAAATTAGCTAGACAAGAAAAGACTACAGGGGTCTGGGGACTTCTCTGGTGGTGCGGTGGTTAAGAATCCACCTGCCAATGCAGAGGACACAGGTTCAAGCCCTGGTCTGGGAAGATCCCACATGCCACGGAGCAACTAAACCCGTGAGCCACAACTACTGAGCCCATATGCTGCAACTACTGTAGCCTGCGTGCCTAGAGCCCATGCTCCGCAACAAGAGGAGCCACTGCGATGAGAAGCCCATGCACCACAACAAAGAGTAGCCCCTGCTCACCGCAACTAGAGAAGGCCCACACACAGCAACAAAGACCCAATGCAGACATACATACATACATACATACATACATACATACATACATACATACATAAATGTATATATTCAAAAAAAAGACTACAGGGGTCTGAAGTTAAGAATAAACTGACTTTTCATAAGAAACAATGCAAGCCAGAAGACAATGGAAAACCATTTACAAAGTGCCAAAAGAAAGGTAAATCTGTCAAACTAGTAATCTATATTCAGTAAAAAATATCATTCACAATGAAAGTAAAATAAAGATATCCTCAGACAAACAAACCTGAAAGAATTTCTTGTCCGCAAAACTTGTACTACAAAAAATGTTAAAAGAAGTTCTTCAGGCTAAAACAAAATAATACTAAATAAAAATTCAAATATACACAAAATAATAAAGAATGCCAGGGGCTTCCTTGGTGGTGCAGTGGTTGGCAATCCTCCCACCAGTGCAGGGGACACAGGTTCGAGCCCTGGTCCAGGAAGATCCCACATGCCGCGGAACAACTAAGCCTGCGCGCCACGACTACTGAGCCTATACTCTAGAGCCCGCAAGCCACAACTATTGAGCCCGCAAGCTACAACTACTGAAGTCCACGCGCCTAGAGCCTGTGCTCTGCAACAAGAGAAGCCACTGTGATGAGAAGCCCATGCACCGCAACAAAGAGTAGCCCCCACTTGCTGAAACTAGAGAAAGCCTGCACACAGCAACAAAGACCCAATGCAGCCAAAAATAAATAAACTAAGTAAATTTTTTAAATGCCATAAATGGTTAATATGTAGTACAATATAAAATACATTTTACCATTTTTAAATTATGCAAAAGATTGTTGATTTTCTGTACCAAAAAAATGACAATTTTGTGAGATTAATCACATTTTTAGAGATAAAATTAACAAGAAATCAATTAAGAAAAAGCATGAGGAGGGGAAATAGGAAATATACTGTTGTATTTTGGGTTATTATATATGAAATGATATAACATTATGTGAAGATAGGCTGTGATAAGTTAAATATGTATACTGTAAACCTTAGAGCAGTCACTGGAGAAAAAAAAAAGAATGTGGAGGTATAGATAATAGTTCAATAGAGAAAGCTAAATAAAATTCTAAGACAATTCAACCTATAAAAAGGCATAGAATAAAGGGGAAAAGGAAGCCAAAAAAATTAGAAAGAGAAAACACATAGAAAGATGGTAGTATTAAACTATCTTTAATGTGTGCTGGAGCTGATTGATGCCACCTCATGAAACTGAATGTACACCTTTCCCAACTCTCCATCTAGTGATAACATGTTGGTAGTTTGAAACCAACATTGGTGGGAATATTTACACAGTGGAAATCAGTAGATGCTATAAGTTAGGACTTTTTATTTTGGAAAGCCTATTTACCATCATACCACTGACCTAAACCATATAAAAATTACATGAAATATAAAATGAATAAACTCTCTAATTAAGGGGCAGAGAATGGCATATCAATATAACATAATACTCAACTATGATGCTATTTAAACAAAATACGCTTTAACAGAGATAGGTTATAAGTAAAAAAAAAAAAGAAAAAAAAAGATACTATCCAACATTGTTCTGGAGATTCTAGCCTGGACAGTTAGATAAGATAAGATAAGATAAGATAAGATAAATAAATAAATAATAAATAAATAAATAACATCCAAATTAAAAAGGAAGTATTTAAAACTTTCTGTATTCACAGAAGACATGATCTTGTATATAGAAAACCTAAGAAATTCATGAAAACACAATTAGAACTAATAAGCTTAGAAAGGCTGAAGGATACAAAATCAATACACAAAATGTATTTCTATTGTTTACTTCTACATAGCAGCAATGAACAATCTAAAAATCATACTAACGGGACTTCCCTGGTGGCACAGTGGATAAGAATCTGCCTGCCAGTGCAGGGGACACAGGTTTGAGCCCTGGTCCGGGAAGATCCCACATGCCACAGAGCAACTAAGCCCATGCACCACAACTACTGAGCCCACGTGCTGCAATTACTGAAGCCCGCATGCCTAGAGCCCATGCTCTGCAATGAGAAGCCACCACAATGAGAAGCCCATGCACCACAACGAAGAGCAGCCCCTGCTCACCGCAACTAGAGAAAGCTCACACGCAGCAACAAAATAAAATAATAAAAAAAAAATTTTTAATAAAATAAAAATCAAACTAAGAAAACAATTCTATTTGTAATAGCATCAAAAATAATAAGAATACTTAGGAATATTTTAACAAAGGAAGTGTAAGATTTTTGTAGTTTGTTAAAACTACAAAATGTAGTTAAAAGAAATTAAAGAAGACCTAAATTAATGAAAAGATAGCTCATGTTCGTAGATCAGAAGACTTAATATTGTTAAGATTACAATACTTCCCAACTTTTCCAACAGATTCAACGCAATCCCTATCAAAATCCCAGTTGTCTTCTTTTGCAGAAATTGACAAACATCCTGAAATTCATAAGGAAATGGAGGGATTCAGATTAGACAAAACCATCTTTAAAAAGAACAAGGCTAGAGGACTCACATTCCCTGATTTAAAAACTCATGACAAAGCAGCAATAATCAAGGTAGTGATGTACTGGCTTTTATCAAGGTAAGTCATATGCTGAAATGCATTTCAATAAATTTATAATGATCAAAGTCACAAGGAATGTTTTTCAGTTACAATGGAATTAGAAATTAATTACTAATTAAAATATCAAAAATTTCCCAAATAGTTGGAAATTTAAAAATATTCTGAATAATCATCAGTCAAAAAAGTCATACAGGAAATTAGAAAATATTTGAACCAAATTATAATGAAAACATAACATATCCACATTCGTGGGATTAACAATAACTAGACAGAAAGTTATAGCTTTAAGTGCTTATATAGAAAAAAATGTCTTTCAAATCCAAGTTTCTACCTCAAGAAGATATAAAATAAGAGTAAATTAGGGCTTCCCTTGTGGCGCAGTGGTTGAGAGTCCGCCTGCCCATGCAGGGGACACGGGTTCGTGCCCCAGTCCGGGAAGATCCCACATGCCGCAGAGCGGCTGGACCTGTGAGCCATGGCCGCTGAGCCTGCGCGTCCGGAGCCTGTGCTCCGCAACGGGAGAGGCCACAACAGTGAGAGGTCCGCGTACCGCAAAAAAAAAAAAAAGAGTAAATTAAACCAAAAAAATAGAGGAAATTAATAAAAAAGAGGAAATCTGTGAAATAGAAACAGGGCAAACAATAGAGAAAATCAATAAAATTAAAAGATGGTTGGGACTTCCCTGGTGGTCCAGCGGTTAAGAATCTGCCTTCCACTGCAGGGGACGAGGGTTCTTTACCTGGTCAGGGAACTAAGATCCTGCATGCCACATGGTGCAGCCAAAAAATAAATAAATAAATAAAAGATGGTTTTTGAAAAGGGAAAGAGGAAAGTTGAATACATTTATTAATCATTGTATAAACAATAGATATGAATTAAATTACACCATTAAAAACTGGCAAAAGAATAAAATATTAAACAAGAGAAAAAGAGGATTAGAGGCATATGCAGATAGAGAGATAGCTGGGTTTGTATTTTTGTTCTAATTCATAGAGAATGTGTGTGTGTCTGTATGTGTGTGTGTGAATATAAATATATATAATTATAACCAGGCTTATTATTTATATGAAATTATAGCCAGCTTTCTCATTGTTGGAAGACTCCCTGAAAAAATGACTGATTCCAGGGCTTGGCCAGGAAGAGCACAAGGAAGCCTGGAACACTGTATTAGTTTGCTATTGCTTCATACAAATCACCACAAACTTAGCAGTTAAAAATAACACCCATTTATTATCTCAACATTTCTGTAGGTCAGAAGTCCAGGTATAGCTCAAATGGATCTCTGCTTAGCATCTCACTAGGCTGAAATCAAGGGGCCAACCAGGCTATGTTCTCATCTAGGGTTCAGAGTCCTCTTCCAAGCTCATGCAGGTTGTTGGCAAGATTCAGTTCCTTGTGATTGAAGACTAAAACCCCCATTTTCTTTCTGGCCGTCAGTGGTGGTTTCTCTCAGATCCCAAAAGCCACCCAAAGGCCCTTTATGACCCTCTTACTTCATGGTAGCATTCTTCTTCAGAGCCAGCGGAACAAGCCCTGCAGAGAGTTTTATATAATGTTTTTATAATGTAACAGAGTTTTATACATGTAACGCGATCATGGGAATCACTATCCTGCCCCCTTCCAAGGGGAGAGGATTATACCAAGTTTGTACATCAGGGGGCAGAAATCTCAGGGATCATCTTCGAATTCTGCCTGGTCTAAACATCTTGTACCAAAAACTAAGGAAGTTCTGAAAAAATGATGTCAGATGGATAGAACTGCCATCTTGAAAAGGCTTCTTCTCCTTTCGTCTTGATCAATTTGAGCAAACTAGATAAATAATAAGAGTAATGGGCTAAAATCCATTAAATAAAATAAAATAAGAACATATGAATTGGTACTGATGTATTGTACCTACTGATACATATATACTGAAATATATACATTTATATATATATTGCTGTATATGGATGTATACATATATACGAATAAATGAATGAATAAATAAAAGGAGAACAAAAGAAAGCTCTTTTTTATGGTGGATCCCAGACGCTGTAATAAATGTTAGAAAATTACTATTTGTCAACCATCACAGTAGTATTTGTTTCAGGCAAGAATCACCAATAGATGATAAAATTAGTGGCCAAAAGTACAGTGAGAAACAGACTATTCACAAAGTCTCCTCTACAAGGTACAAATTAACGATAAAGGAAAAGGTAGCCACTTTACCGTGGAGGAACCTGGCAGTCATTAGTTAACATCACCAGTAACAGGACAAATTATCATCATGTTCCTCCTGATGTGCTCACTGGGATGGCGTGATATCAATTCTTTAGTGTCCTGTCCAAAATGCATAACCTGATCAAATCATGAGGAAACATCAGGCAAACCCAAACTGAGGAACAATTTAAAAACTAACTTACCAATATTCTTCAAAAGTGTCAAAGACAAAGAAAAAGAAACACGACAGAACTGTTAGAAGCTAAAGGAGACAGAAGAAATATGACAGTTCACAAAAAATGAGATCGTACCTTGAATCCTGGACCCCCAAAAGGACATTAGTGGAACAATGGAGAATTGTAATAAGGTCTGTAAATTAGATATCATTGTATCAATATTAATTTCCTAATTTTGGTAACTGTACTATAGTTATATAAGAGAATGTTCTTGTTTTTGTTTTTGTTTTTTTGGGTTTTTTTGGCGGTACACAGGCCTCTCACTGCTGTGGCCTCTCCCGCCGCGGAGCACAGGCTCTGGACGTGCAGGCCCAGCAGCCATGGCTCATGGGCCCAGCCACTCCACAGCACATGGGATCCTCCCAGACCGGGGCACAAACCCGTGTCCCCTGCACCGGCAGGCAGACTCTCAACCACTGCACCACCAGGGAAGCCCGAGAATGTTCTTGTTTTAAGGAAATATATATTTCAGTATTTAGAGGTCTTAAAAAAAGTCAATCAGTATAGGTCACCATATTAACAGAATAAAGGAGAAAAAACATGTTTATATCAACATACACAGGAAAAGTACTTGATAAAATTCAAAACCCATTTATGATAAAACAAAACATGATCAAACAGCAACAAAACCCTCAAACTCTTGGCAGACCAGAATAAAAGGAAACTACTTCAATCTGATGAAAGGTATCTATGAACACTCTACAGTTAACATCATATTTAATGGTGAAATACAAAATATTTTCCCCCTAGGATCAAAGACAAGGCAAAGATATCTGTTCTCACCATTTATATTCAACATTGTATGGGAGACAAGAAAAACATACAAGACATATGGAATAAAAGGAAGATATAACACTGTCTTTACCATAGACAACATGATCATGTATACAGAAAATCATAAATACTCTGCCGATAGACTACTAGAGGTAATAAATGAATTTAGCATTGTTGCAGGACAAAGCTCAATATATAAAAATCAACTATTTCTATATACTAGCAACAATTTTAAAATTAAAATTAAAAAAATACAATTTACAATAGGATCAAAAACCTAAAATACTTGGGATACTCTTTTTAAATTTTTATTCTATTTATTTTTTTATACAGCAGGTTCTTATTAGTCATCAATTTTATACACATCAGTGTATACATGTCAATCCCAATCTCCCAATTCATCACACGACCACCCCCCACCCCCTGCCTCTTTCCCCCCTTGGTGTCCATACAGTTGTTCTCTACATCTGTGTCTCAATTTCTGCCCTGCAAACCGGTTCATCTGTACCATTTTTCTAGGTACCACATATATGCATTAATAAACGATATGTGTTTTTCTCTTTTTGACTTACTGTACTCTGTATGACAGTCTCTAGATCCATCCACATCTCTACAAATGACCCAATTTAGTCCCTTTTTATGGCTGAGTAATATTCTGTTGTATATATGTACCACATCTTCTTTAGCCATTCGTCTGTTGATGGGCATTTAGGTTGATTCCATGACCTGGCTATTGTAAATAGTGCTGCAATGAACATTGGGGTGCATGTGTCTTTTGGAATTATGGTTTTCTCTGGGTATATGCCCAGTAGTGGGTTAGCTGGGTCATATGGTAATTCTATTTTTAGTTTTTTAAGGAACCTCCAGACTGTTCTCCATAGTGGCTTCATCAATTTACATTCCCACCAACAGTGCAAGAGGGTTCCCTTTTCTCCAGACCCTCTCCAGCATTTGTTGTTTGTAGATTTTCTGATGATGCCCATTCTAACTGGTGTGAGGTGGTACCTCACTGTAGTTTTGATTTGCATTTCTCTAATAATTAGTGATGTTGAGCAGCTTTTTGTGTGCTTCTTGGCCATCTGTATGTCTATTTGGAGAAATGTCTATTTAGGTCTTCTGCCCATTTTTGGATTGCGTTGTTTGTTTTTTTAATATTGAGCTGCATGAGCTGTTTATATATTTTGGAGATTAATGCTCTGTCCATTAATTCGTTTGCAAATATTTTGTCCCATTCTGACAGTTGTCTTTTCATCTTGTTTGTAGTTTCCTTTGCTTTGCAAAAGCTTTTAAATTTTATTAGGTCCCATTTGTTTATTTTTGTTTTTATTTCCATTACTCTAGGAGGTGGATCAAAAAAGATCTTGCTGTGATTTATGAAAAAAAGAGTATCTTCCCATGTATTCCTCTAAGAGTTTTACAGTGTCCAGTCTTATATTTACGTCTCTAATCCATTTTGAGTTTATTTTTGTGTATGGTGTTAAGGAGTGTTCTAATTTCATTCTTTTACATGTAGCTGTCCAGTTTTCCCAGCACCACTTATTGAAGAGACTGTCTTTTCTCCATTGTATATCCTTGCCTCCTTTGTCATAGATTACTTGACCATAGGTGTGTGGGTTTATCTCTGGGCTTTCTATCCTGTTCCACTGATCTATATTTCTGTTTTTGTGCCAGTACCATACTGTCTTGATTACTGTAGCTTTGTACTATAGTCTGAAGTCAGGGTGTCTGATTCCTCCAGCTCCATTTTTTTCCCTCAAGACTGCCTTGGCTATTTGGGGTCTTTTGTGTCTCCATACAAATTTTAAGATTTTTTGTTCTAGTTCTGTAAAACATGCCATTGGTAATTTGATAGGGATTGCATTGAATCTGTAGATTGCTTTGGGTAGTATAGTCATTTTGACAATATTGATTCTTCCAATCCAAGAACATGGTATATCTCTCCATCTATTTGTATCATCTTTAACTTCCTTCATCAGTGTCTTATAGTTTTCTGCATACAGGTCTTTTGTCTCCCTAGGTAGGTTTATTCCTAGGTATTTTATTCTTTTTGTTGCAATGGTAAATGGGAGTGTTTCCTTAATTTCTCTTTCAGATTTTTCATCATTAGTGTATAGGAATGCAAGAGATTTCTGTGCATTAATTTTGTACCCTGCAACTTTACCAAATTCATTGATTAGCTCTAGTAGTTTTCTGGTGGCATCTTTAGGATTCTCTATATATAGTAACATGTCATCTGCAAACAGTGACACTTTTACTTCTTCTTTTCCAATTTGTATTCCTTTTAGTTCTTTTTCTTCTCTGACTGCCATAGTTAGGACTTCCAAAACTATGTTGAATAATAGTGGCTAGAGTGGACATCTTTGTCTTGTTCCTGATCTTAGAGGAAATGCTTTCAGTTTTTCACCATTGAGAATGATGTTTGCTGTGGGTTTGTCATATATGGCCTTTATTATATTGAGGTAGGTTCCCTCTATGCCCACTTTCTGAAGAGTTTTTATCATAAATGGGTGTTGAATTTTGTCAAAAGCTTATTCTGCATCTATTGAGATGATCTTATGGTTTTTATTCTTCAGTTTGTTAATATGGTGTATCACATTGATTGATTTGCATATATTGAAGAATCCTTGCATCTCTGGGATAAATCCCACTTGATCATGGTATATGATCCTTTTAATGTGTTGTTGGATTCTGTTTGCTGGTATTTTGTTGACGATTTTTGCATCTGTATTCATTAGTGACATCTGTCTGTAATTTTCTTTTTTGTAGTATCTTTGTCTGGTTTTGGTGTCAGGGTGATGGTGACCTCATAGAATGAGTTTGGGAGTGTTCCTTCCTCTGCAAAGTTTTGGAAGAGTTTGAGAGAGATGGGTGTTAGCTCTTCTCTAAATGTTTGATAGAATTCACCTGTGAAGCTGCCCATGAAGCCGTCCTCACGTGCTGAGCAGGTTGTCTTGGAAAGAGCTGGGAGCTCATGCACAAAACAGGACCTTCTGAACTTGAGAAATTACTGTAATTTTGTGTATAATGGTTTCTTACAAAATTTCACACCTTTACAATTCTGATGCTTTTTAAATAAAAACAAAAAACTAAGAACTTGTTAACATTTCCCCTTAACTGTAATAAAATGGGAAAGTACCTACCAAAAGCATATTGCTTTTTCAGATTATAAAGTTATCTTTTCTAATAACTTGGCTATTGTAAATTTTAAGGGAGTTTAGTGGACCTCAGAGCCATACCTTTCCTGATATCTCATCTGTGTATCTGTTTCCAGAAGCTAATTTCACAGGGTTCGGGGCAGGTGGCTGCATGTTTCTGTGTGTGGCTGTGTCAGCTCATCTCTGGAATGTTGAGAAACACCAAACTTACAGATGCATCTTTCTCTTGTCATAAAGAAATTTGAATTACAAATTTCAACCAGGAAACAAAACACATTTCTTGGTTTTGCTCAGTGTTTATGTACCACCTTACATGTTTTTTTCCCCAAAAAAGATGATTAAAAGCAACATCTGAATAGAAATTGTTGACTTTTAAGTAACAATTTATCTTAAAAGATTTAAATTTTACCAGCCTAAAGAAAGTGAGAAAATAAACCAAATAAACCAATTAAAAGCCCGGGTGGGTGGAGGGAGTAGCTTTCTTTGATATGAATAATCAGGAACATTTTTGTTTGTTGAACTTTACCATCTGAGCAGTTCTTTCTATGTCCCAGGAAAAGTGCACTAGCTCCACATTGTGATACTTGTCAGGTGACAAATAACATTTGTCATTGAAATGGAACAATATTTGTATGAAGCCTGAGATGAAAATAGTGATATTAGCTTAAGAACTGCAAACTAGAAAGCTTTTCACTGTGAGACACAGTATAGTGCTTCTTGTCATGTATTTTCCAAGTACTTCTGAAGTGTAAAAGAGAAAAAAACTTGCTAATTTATTTGACTGTACAAATACACTTTAATAATTTTTAAAATATTTTCATAAACTTACTTTTGCAAATACAAAATTAGAGAATTTCATTTGTTCTGTGGAGTCTGTTCCATTGTACATCACAACAGACTTTTCACTTTCTAGCACAAACAGTTAAGTTATCAGAACATGGAGAACTTATCAATTTGGGGTGATTGCTGTTATAGACCCTGTCAGTAGGTTATGTTAAAGTGGCAATGAGTTCCAACATCTAATGTGATGTGAAGGGTTTTTTTATGTGCAAAACAAAATTTTTCTAATCTAAATACAACAAATGTAAAAGATCAAGTGTGTTTCTTTAGGTTTACTGTATAGAAATTTCTGTAAATTGTATTTTATATTGCAAAGTATTCTATCACTGTGCATTAAAACATGGAACTTCATAGCTTTGTTAATAAAGTAGAATAAACACCTACAGAAGAAAAAAAAAAAGTCCTGGACTTTTGTTTGTTGGAAGATTTTTTTTGTGTGTGTGGTACACGGGCCTCTCACTGTTGTGGCCTCTCCCGTTGTGGAGCACAGGCTCCAGACGCGCAGACTCAGCGGCCATGGCTCACAGGCCTAGCCACTCCGTGGCATGTGGGATCTTCCCAGACTTGGGCACGAACCTGTGTCCCCTGCATCGGCAGGCGGACTCTCAACCACTGTGCCACCAGGGAAGCCCTGTTGGAAGATTTTTAATCACAGTTTCAATTTAATTACTTGTGATTGGTCTGTCCATATTTTCTATTTCTTCCTGGTTCAGTCTTGGAAGGTTATACCTTTCTAAGAATTTGTCCATTTCTTCCAGGTTGCCCATTTTATTGGCATAGAGTTGCTTGTAGTAGTCTCTTAGGATGCTTTGTATTTCTGCGGTGTCTGTTTAACTTCTCCTTTTTCATTTCTAATTTTATTGATTTGAGTCCTCTCCCAGTTTTTCTTGATGAGTCTGGCTAATGGTTTATCAATTTTGTTTATCTTCTCAAAGAACCAGCTTTTAGTGTTATTGATCTTTGCTATTGTTTTCTTTGTTACTATTTCAATTATTTCTGTTCTGATCTTTATGATTTATTTCCTTCTGCTAACTTTGGTTTTGTTTGTTCTTCTTTCTCTAGTTCCTTTAGGTGTAAGGTTAGATTGTTTATTTGAGATTTTTCTTGTTTCTTGAGGTAGGCTTGTATAGCTATAAACTTCCCTCTTAGAACTACTTTTGCTGCATCCCATAGGTTTTGGATCATCGTGTTTTTGTTGTCATTTGTCTCTAGGTATTTTTTGATTTCCTCTTTGATTTCTTCAGTGATCTCTTGGTTATTTAGTAATATATTGTTTAACCTCCATTTGTTTGTGTTTTTTACATTTTTTTCCCTGTAATTGATTTCTAATTTCATAGCATTGTGGTCAGGAAAGATGCTTGATATGATTTCAATTTTCTTAAATTTACTGAGGCTTGATTTGTGACCCAAGATGTGATCTGTCCTGGAGAATGTTCCGTGTGCACTTGAGAAGATAGTGTAATCTGCTGTTTTTGGATGGAATGTCCAATAAATAACAATTAAATCTATCCGGTCTATTGTATCATTTAAAGCTCCTGTTTCCTTGTTAATTTTCTGTTTGGGTGATCTGTCCATTGGTGTAAGTGAGGTGTTAAAGTCCCCTACTATGATTGTGTTACTGTCGATTTCCTCTTTTAGAGCTGTTAGCAGTTGCCTTATGTATTGAGGTGCTCCTATGTTGGGTGCATATATATTTATACTTGTTATATATTCTTCTTGGATTGATCCCTTGATCATTACGTAGTGTCCTTCCTTGTCTCTTGTAACATTCTTTATTTTAAAGTCTATTTTATCTGATATGAGTATTGCTACTCCAGATTCCTTTTGATTTCCATTTGCATGGAATATCTTTTTCCATCTTCCTACTTTCAGTCTGTATGTATCCCTAAGTCTGAAGTGGGTCTCTTGTAGACAGCATATATATATATATGGGTTTTGTTTTTGTATCCATTCAGCAAGCCTATTTCTTTTGGTTGGAGCATTTAATCCATTCATGTTTAAGGTAATTATCAATATGTATGTTCCTATTACCATTTTCTTAATTGTTTTGGGTTTATTTTTGTAGATACTTTTCTTCTCTTGTGTTTCCCACTTAGAGATGTTCCTTTAGCATTTGTTGTATAGCTGGTTTCGTGGTGCTGAATTTTCTTAGCTTTTGCTTGTCTGTAGAGCTTTTGATTTCACTGTCAAATCTGAATGGGATCCTTGCCGGGTAGAGTAATCTTGGTTGTAAGTTCTTCCCTTTCATCACTTTAAATATATTATGCCACTCCCTTCTGGCTGGTAGAGTTTCTGCTGAAAAATCAGCTGTTAACCTTATGGAAGTTCCCTTGTATATTATTTTTCATTTTTCCCTTGTTGCTTTCAATAATTTTTCTTTGTCTTTTATTTTTGTCAATTTGATTACTATGTGTCTCGGTATGTTTCACCTTGGGTTTATCCTGCCTGGGACTCTCTGTGCTTCCTGGACTTGGGTGGCTATTTCCTGTCCCATGTTAGGGAAGTTTTCTATTATAATCTCTTCAAATATATTCTTGGGTCCTTTCTCCTTCTGGGATCCCTATAATGCGAATGTTGTTACGTTTAATGTTGTCCCAGAGGTCTTGTAGGCTGAGTTCATTTCTTTTCATTCTTTTTTCTTTATTCTGTTCTGCAGCAGTGAATTCCACCATTCGTCTTCCAGGTCACTTATCCATTCTTCTGCCTCAGTTATTCTGCTATAGATTCCTTCTAGTGTAGTTTTCATTTCAGTTATTGTATTGTTCATCTCTGTTTTTTCTTTAATTATTCGAGGTGTTTGTTCTTTAATTCTTCTAGGTATTTGTTAAACATTTCGTGCATCTTCTCGATATTTACCTCCATTCTTTTTCCGAGGTCTTGGATCATCTTCACTATCATTATTCTGAATTCTTTTTCTGGAAGGTTGCCTACCTCCACTTCCTTTAGTTGTTTTTCTGGGGTTTTATCTTGTTCCTTCATCTGGTACATAGCCCTCTGCCTTTTCATCTTGTCTATCTTTCTGTGAATGTGGTTTTTGTTCCACAGGCTGCAGGATTGTCGTTCTTTTTGCTTCTGCTGTCTGCCCTCTGGTGGATGAGGCTATCTAAGGGGCCTGTCCTTATAGGGTATCATTTATTGCTTTCAGGGATTAGGCCTGATATTTTTTTCTTGGAGTTGAGAGAGGAGGGCATTATTTTGCCTATCACTATAGCCACTAACAAAATTAAAATTTCAGATCACCAGAGGGTGAAAATAAAGCAGGCATACTAACCCAACCAGGTAAATTCTACTCTAAAATGAAAAGGATCCTCAGAATGAATTAAAAACACCTCTAAGTGTAAGCTATTAATGAAAGGCCCAATTCATGCAAGTTAGTAAAAAGTTAAAAATGAAAGTTATGCACAAAATGTAAAGAAAGAAAAAGTGGCATTATTTGTATCAAAATAGAACTTAAGACAAAAATCATTAAATGGAACAAAGAATAATTTTACATTGATTAAAAGTAAAATCCACAACAAAAATATATTTAATAACATCTATATGCCAAATGACATACGTTTAAAATATATAAACAATTGTCAGATACAAAGAGAAACCACTAATGAGAATATACCTCCATCTGTTTCTAAAGATGAAGTCAACAAAATTAATCAAGGAAATGGAGAAACTGAAAAAGCCAGTGTAATTACAAAGATGCAGAGAAAATTTTTTGAATCAGCTCCGCCAGAGGTCACTTCAATATTTCTAGATGTATAAGAGAGAGTGACTGAAATGCTCTATATCTGGTAAGAAAACAGCAGGTAAAATGGTGGGTTAATTAGCACAAGTCTGATGAATTCATGTACAGCTTAAGTGAGCAAATTCAGTTTCTTACAACAAATACCAGTGTGCTGGCAAAGGTTTTACAACCAGCAATCCAGGAGGGAAAAAGGGACTCTGTTTTGTACTATTTGTGCATTTCTGTGGTGTAAATACTCCCACCATGGCTGATTTCATGCTAATAATGTGAAGTCACTGAAGGTGGAGTTGGGGAGACATACATCCAATTGGCTCTCACAAGCCCTATGAGTTGACTCCAGCCTATGACTGATGCACTTAATGGCTTAGATAACAAGCACATTTTCCTTTTTAGTGAACAAATTTAACAAGCGTTCTGGTCGCTAAAGTCTCACGGATAAACAGTGCATTCTTGGAGACATAACTAAAACTTTATAGGTAAACAGTTAAGTATCACAAAAATCCACATGCCTTTCCTTATCATCAAACATAAAAATAGGAACTGATAATAACCCTAACAAAAAACAGAGCACATATAGATATAAACTTATGGCTCCCCCAGCCCATCTCCAATGGTGCTTGTTGTTTACTAGTTCTTTGTGGCCACCTGAATATAAGTGAATATAAAAAGAATGATTTCAACCTAGCATTTAAATACTTACACCTACAGATTATTCCCTTTTCAAAGCTTCTTATCAGATAAGATTGTAACCTAAAGTCTATCACTTTTTATTTATTCACTCACATACACACATATAGAGATTTACACCCTACTGAGTATGTATTTCCCTTGAATATTGTTGGTCCATAGGCAGTTTAATAATCACAAATGTGAAAAAACTTAGAGAAGACATAAGATTGAACTTAAAATATATAGAGATATATTAATAAATCAATAAACAATTGCTTATTAGTTTTGTTGTAGGCTAATATTGAATAGGGGAAGAAGAGAGGGAAAGAGCCAGATTATTTTATGGGAAGAGAAGAAATTTAGATTCATGTAACGGATGGGAAAATGATGGATAAAGCCGATCAGAAGAAAAAAGTTTTAGGTTACTGGTAACTACATAAATGTATTTGTTTTTAGAGCATTTATAAGCAGATAATTATATAATTATGTATTCTTGGACATATTATGTATATGTGGCAATAGAAACAGAATGTACTAAATTAGTGGATTTATGAGAATATGTATTGGTCAATTAGATGTATGAAGACACTGACAGGACAAGGAGGCAACTGCTTGTTTTTAATCCTGCAACCACAAAAATGAGACACCGTTGTAGTTCATCAAATTGGAACAAAGGATACAACTATAACAACTATTTTGGCACCATTTCTTTCTTTTTTTTTTTTTTTACGGTACGCAGGCCTCTCACTGCTGTGGCCTCTCCCGTTGTGGAGCACAGGCTCCAGTCGCGCAGGCTTAGCGGCCATGGCTCACGGGCCCAGCCTCTCCGCAGCATGTGGGATCTTCCCGGACCGGGGCACGAACCCACGTCCCCTGCATTGGCAGGCGGACTCTCAACCACTGCGCCACCAGGGAAGCCCTAGGCACCATTTCTAATTGCCCCAATGATTTAGTTAAGATTAGGTTTTGATGTGTGGTCTGTAGAATGATAGCAGCAGCATCAACTGAAAATTTCTCAGAAATGCAAATCTTGGACTACACTCCAGACTTAATGAATCAGAATTTCTGGAGGGGATAGGGGCACAGGAATCTGTGTTTTAATAAGCACTTCAGGTGAATTCTAAATGCTAAAAGAAGCATTGTATTAGTAGAAGTTCTTGAACAATGTAACTAAAGCAAGTGTTTTTTTAATCCAGCTAGTTTCCCTGATCCTGGCACTGTCCTTGCATAAAAGGAAACATTAGATGGAGCTGGATACAGACATTAGCATTAGTAAAATTAAAATGGAATGTTTATATATTTAAGAAAACAAGAATAAATCTTTCCCACACTTCCGTATATAGCTGTATTTATAAATATGAATTTATGTGTATATGACTGTTTCATATTACTATTAACTGGTATTATGCTTGATGTGGAAAAATTAGACATTCAGTGCAATCAGTTGTTACTATTATTTAATGTAACCAGTGCAATTAATCCCCAAATCAAAATAAATATGATAAATACTAGAAAGAATGGTACAAATTTACCATTATTTATAGATATGAATGCCTTTTTAGAGAAATAAACTTGCTTGAAAGAATCATGGGAGGGCTTCCCTGGTGGCACAGTGGTTGAGAGTCCACCTGCCAATGCAGGGGACACGGGTTCGTGCCCCGGTCCGGGAAGATCCCACATGCCGTGGAGCGGCTAGGCCCGTGAGCCATGGCCGCTGAGCCTGTGCGTCCGGAGCCTGTGCTCCACAACGGGAGAGGCCACAAAAGTGAGAGACCCGTGTACAGAAAAAAAAAAAAAAAAAGGATCATGGGAAAAACCTAACTATAAGTATGCCAGTTTTCCATAGCCTAATGTAGTTAATTAAAGATATTAAACTAAAACCTCAAAGTGGTTTTTTAGAAAAAAATGCAGCAAAACTATCCTAATGTTCAACTATGAGCAAAAACAGCTATGAAAATTCTGAAAAAATTGGGATCTTGGTTTACTATACATTATGAACAAAGAAGAGAAAGAAATGAAAACATTGTAGTAGTGACACCAGAATAGGAGGGTGAAACAATATAACAAAATGGGAAACATGGAATCAGAGGTATATATGTAAAATAATTTAATATATGATAAAAGGGGCATTTTAAGATAGTGGAGAATGAAGGGTTTAGTCAATAAATGAGGTCCATACCCTTGGAAATATTCATATGCTTTGACCAGAGATATGTATGAATGGGTATCCCAAATATTTATTTATACGTTTTTAGTTCATGACAAGAGTGGCAATTTATAGTGAGAAAAGGTATAGTTTATTGAATTCATAGCGCTTGGATAATTTATTTTACAGGAAATACAGTACTATTTTGTAGGATTATTTTGTCCTCTAAAACAAAATAGTATTTTCTAGAAAGATTAAAACATTAAAATAGTTAATGGATAGAAATGCAAATTAAAATTAAAATGAGATACTTTCTTAAACTTACCAGATGGAAGGTTTGAAATTGCACTATGCTGGTGAAGGTATAGGGGAGACAGAAACTCTTAAGTATTGCTTGTGGGTATATAAATTGGTATAAGCCCTTTAGAGGACACTTTGGCAATATCCATGAAAATGAAAAATACTCATCCCCTTCAACTCACTGTATCAGTCAGGACTCTCCAGAAAAACAAAACTAATAGGATGTATGTATAAAGAAATTTATTTATAGGAATTGGTGCACATGATTAGGGGGGATGGCAAGTCCAAAATACATATGGCAGGCCAGCAGGCTGGAAACTCAGTCAGGAGTTGATGCTACAGTCATGAGACAGAATTCCTCCTTTTGTGGAAGACCTCAGCATTTTCTCTTAAGGCCTTCAATTGATTGGATGGGACCCATCCACATTATCAAAGATAACATTTACTTAAAGTCAACTGATTGTACTGAATATATGTTAACCACATCTACAAAATATCTTCACAGCAACACCTAGATTACTATTTGATCAAAGAACTGGGTACTATAGCCTGACCAGGTGATACATAAAACTAACCATCATACTCACCAATCTCACTTCTAAGTTTACTCTAAAAATATACTTGCACATGTATAATTTTATACATATACACACATATTTATGGAAAATCTTTGCAGCATTGTTTTATAATAACCAAAGACTAGGAACAACCTAAATTTAAACAGAGGACTGGTTAAGTATTATATATATTGAGATGAAATATCTGAAATATTGTTAGGTTAAGAAAACTAGATACCATTTTGTGTGAAAATATCTTTAAAAAATATTCACACTCATATGCACTATAATATGCACAGACTGTCTCTGGAAGAATATACAAGAAACTGCATGGTAGGTTAAAGGCCAGGACAAAGACTTCCCTTCTAGTATGGTCTTTAGTACCTTTTGAATTTTGAACTAGACGACTATGGTAATTATTCCTTAAATAAAATACTTAAAAAGCCAACTGGTCATATATCCCTAGAATGGCTAAAATTAAAAAGACTGACAGCACCAAATGCTGGAGAGGATGTGGAGTAGCCATAATTCTCATACACTGTTGGTGGAAGGAATTGGAAAATGGTAACTTTGGAAAAAGTTATGGTGGTTTCTTATGAAATGAAACATATATCTACCCAACAGTCTAATGATTTCATTCCTTTGTGTTTACCTAAGGGAAATGAAAGCATGTGGCCACAAAAAAAAGACCATTATAGAAGAATGTTCATAACAGCTTTATTCTCAATAGCCAAAAACTAGAAAGAGCCCAGATATTCATCAAAAAAAGAACAGCTAAACCTATCATGGTATATTCATATAATGGAATACTAAGTAAGGAAACAGAAGAAACTATTAATACTTGCTATAGATGGAATGTTTGTGTTCTCCCAAAATTTATATGTTGAAATCTAACCCCCAGTATGATGGTATTTGGAGGTGGGGTCTTTGGGAAGTGGTTATGTCGTGAAGGTTGAGTCCCCATGAATGGGATTAGTAGCCTTAAAAAAGAGACCTCAGGGGCTTCCCTGGTGGCGCAGTGGTTGAGAGTCTGCCTGCCGATGCAGGGGACACGGGTTCATGCCCCGGACCGGGAAGATCCCACATGCCGCGGATTGTTTGGGCCTGTGAGCCATGGCTGCTGAGCCTGCACAAAAAAAAAAAAAAAAAAGAGAACTCAGAGAGCTTCCTCTCCCCTTCCACCATGTGAAGCCACAGCAAGAAAACAGTCCTGTATGAACCAGGAAGCAAGCTCTCACCAGACACCGAATATGCCAGTGCCTTGATCTTGGACTGCCCAGCCTCCAGAACTATGAGAAATAAACTTCTGTTGTTTATAATCACCCAATCTACGGTATTTTTGTTACCATATAGCAGCCCAAGCAAACTGAGAGACTACTCAGAGATGCAACAGTATGGATAAATTTAAAAGACATTATGCTATTTGGGGCTTCCCGGGCGGCACAGTGGTTAAGAATCCGCCTGCCAATGCAGGGGACACGGGTTCAGGCCCTTGTCCGGGAAGATCCCACATGCCATGGAGCAACTAAACCCATGCGCCACAACTACTGAGCCTGCGATCTAGAGCCCATGCTCTAGAGCCCGCGCGCCACAACTACTGAGCCCACGCGCCTAGAGCCCATGTTCTGCAACAAGAGAAGCCACTGCAGTGAGAAGCCCGCACAGAGCAACGAAGAGTAGTCCCCACTCACCGCAACTAGAGAAAGCCTGTGCACAGCAACGAAGACCCAATGCAGCCAAAAAAAAAAAAAAAAGACATTATGCTATTTGAAAGAAGTTTTAAACAAAACACTACATATGATATCATTCCACTTATATAAAGTTCTAGAACACACAAAACTAATCTGTGATAGAAAAAGTTAGAACAGTGGTCTCCTCTGGAGAATGAGGGTGAGTGTTGACTGAAAGGAGAATGAAGGAACTTTATGGGGTTGGTGGTAATTTTCTACATCTTGATAAGGGCTTGGGTCACATAGGTCAAAGCTTCTAGAATGGCACACCTAAGGCTTGGATATTTCACAGTGTATAAGTTTTAATTTGAAAATATTCTTAAACAAATATAGAACTCTAGTTGATATGCATATGTAGTTACTATATAGTAAATATATATTAAATATAATAAATAGTAAATATACTTTTACCTATCAAGGCAGCAAAGTTTATGTTTATTTTCAATGTAAATATACAGTATTGGCTATGGTTCAGTGAAAGGGGCACTGTTATACATGATTGATGGAAATGTTGATGTATAAATAATGTTTACTACATTGTTATTCACAAATCTAAGTAATTGGAATTAATTTTTAAATTGAAAATATTTAAAAGTTAATTATATATATGAGGTGGAATACTTAAGCAAACTATTAAAAATTATAGAATATCAATTATGTGGAAATGTTTGAAAATTTTTATTTCAGACATAAGATGTCTGAAATAAAAATTTTAGCTAACTAGAGAATAACTCAAATTATGTAAAATTTTGTGTCAATATTTAGAAATTTTATGAGGCATTGTCTTGCAGTAGAATATCACATACTAATTTTATTCCTTTTTCTGAATTTCAGTGTTTTTCAATTTTTTGACAGTTAATATGTTAATTTTGAATAGAGAAAAGTGCAATTTATTTATCTATTTATTTATTTGTTTACTTATTTAAAGTATAGTTGATTTACAATATTATTTTAGTTTCAGGTGTACAACATAGTGATTCAAAATAATTTTATAGATTATACTCCATTTATAGTTATTATAAAATACTGTCTATATTCCCTGTGCTGTATCCTTGTGGCTTATTTACTTTGCACATAGTAGTTCATACCTCTTAAACCCCTACCCTTATCTTGCCACTCCGGCCTTCCCTCTCCCTACTGGTAATCACTAGTTTTCTCTCTATATCTGTGATTCTGTTTCTTTTTTTTTTTGTATTCACTAGTTCATTGTATTTTTAGATTCCACATATAAGTGATAACATACAATATTTGTCTTTCCCTGTCTGACTTAGTTCAGTAAACATAATACCCTCCACGTCCATCCATGTTGTTGAAAATGGAAAAATTTCATTCTTTTTAATGGCTGAGTAGTATTCGTGTGTGTGTGTGTGTGTGTGTGATCTTCTTTACCCATTCATCTGTTGATGGACGTCTGTGTGTGTATGTGTCATCTTCTTTATCCATTCATCTGTTGATGGACACTTAGGTTGCTTCCATATCTTGGCTATTGTACATAATGCTTCAATGAACATAAGGGTACATATATCTTTTCAAATTAGTGTTTTTGTCTTTTTTGGATATATACCTAGAAGTGGAATTGCTGGATCATAGGTTTTTGAGGAAACTCCATACTGTTTTTCACAGTGGCTGCACCAATTTACATTCTCACCAACAGTGTATAAGAGTTCCCTTTCCTCCACATCCTCACCAACACTTGTTATTTGTGTTCTTTTTGATGATAGCCATTCTGACAGGTGTGAGGTGATATCTCATTGTGGTTTTGATTTGCATTTCCCTGATGATTGGCGATGTTGAGCATGTTTTCATGTGCCTGTTGGCCACCTGTATGTCTTTTTTGGAGAAATGTCTATTTAGGTGTTTCTGCCTATTTTTTGATTGTGTTGTTTATTTTTGTTATTGAGTTGTATGAGTTTATATGTTTTAAATATTAACCCCTTATTGGTCATATCATTTGCAAAGATTTTCTCCCATTCAGTAGGTTTTCTTTTCATTTTGTTGATGGTTTCCTTTGCTGTGGAAAACTTTTTAAGTTTGATTAGGTCCCATTTGTTTATTTTTGCTTTTGTTTCCATTGCCTTAGGAGACAGATCCAAAAAAATATTGCTACAATTTAGGTCAAAGAGTGTTCTGACTGTGTTTTCTTATAGGAGTTTTATGGTTTCTGGTCTTACATTTAAGTCTTTAATCCATTTTGAGTTTATTTTTGTATTTGGTGTTAGAGAATGTTCTAATTTTATTCTTTTACGTGTAGCTGTCCAGTTTTCCCAGCACCACTTATTGAAGAGACTGTCTTTTCTGCATTGTATATTCTTACTGCTTTGTTATAGATTAATTAGCCATAGTGTGTGGTTTTATTTCTGGACTCTCTATTTTGCTCCATTGATATATGTGTCTGTTTTTTGTGCCAGAACTATAATGTTTTGATAACTGTAGCCTTGTAATATAGTCTGAAGTCAGGGAGTGTGATATCTCAGCTCCATTTTTTTCTTTCTTAAGATTGTTTTGGCTATTTGGGATCTTTTCTGTTTTCATACAAATTTTAAAATTATTTGTTCTAGTTTGAGAAGGATAGTTGTTCACTCTTTCTAAATATTTGGTAGAATTTTCCTGTGAAGCTATCTCATACTGGACTTTTATTTGTTAAGAGGTTTTTTTTTAAATTATTGATTCAATTTCATTAATGGTAATTGGTCTATTCATATTTTCTATTTCTTCCTCGTTCAGTCTGGGAAGATTTTACATTTCTAGAAGTTTATCTGTTTCTTCCAGATAGTCCATTTTATTGGCATATAATTGTTCATAGTAATCTCGTATAATGCTTTGTATTTTTGTAGTATCACTTGCAACTTCTTTTTTATTTCTGATTTATTGATTTGGTCCCTCTCTCTTTTTTCTTCATGAGTCCAGCTAAATTTTTATCAATTTTATCTTTTCAAAGAAACAGCTCTTAGTTTCACTGATATTTTCTGTTGTTTTTTCAGTCTCAATTTCATTTATTTCTGCTCTGATCTTTATGATTTCTTTCCTTCTACTAACTTTGGGTTTTGTTTGTTCTTCTTTTTCTAGTTCTTTAGGTATAAGTTTAGGTTGTTTATTTGAGATTTTTCTTAATTCCTGAAGTAAGCTTGTATTGCCATAAACTTTCCTCTTAGAACTGCTTTTAATGCATCCCACAGATTTTGGATGTTTTGTCTTTGTTTTCATTTGTCTTCAGGTATTTTTAAATTTCTTCTTTGATTTCTTCAGTGATCCATTGGTTGTTTAGTAGCATGTTGTTTAGCCTCCACATGTTTGTGGTTTTTGCAGTTTTTTCCTTATAGTTGATTTTTGTTTTATACCATTGTGTTCAGAAAAGAGGCTTGATATGATTTCAGTTCTCTTAAATTCACCGAGGCTTGTTTTGTGGCCTAGCAAGTTATCTATCCTGAAGAATGTTCCACGTGCACTTGAAAAGAATGTGTATTCTGCTGCTTTTGGATGGAATCTTCATACCTATTAAATCCATCATGTCTAGTGTATGATTTAAGACCAATGTTTCCTTATTGATTTTCTGTATGGGTGATCTGTCCATTGATTAAGTGGGGTGTTGAAGTCCCTTACTATTATTGTGTTACTGTCAATTTCTCTCTTTATGTCTGTTAATATTTGCTTTATGTATTTAGATGGTCCAATGTTGGGTGCCTATATATTTACAATTGTTATACCTTCTTCTTGGACTGATCCCTTGATCATCATGTAATGTTCTTCTTTGTTTCTTGTAGCACTCTTTAATTTAAAGTCAATTTTTTCTGATATAAGTATTGTTACCCTGGCTTTTTTTGAGTTCCATTTGCATGGAATTCTTTTTTCTATCCCCTCATTTTCAGTCTGTGTGTGACTTTAGATCTGATGTGAATCACTTGTAGGCAGGATATTTATGAGTCTTTTTTTTGTATCCATTTAGCCACTCTAAGTCTTTTGATTGGAGCATTTAGTTTATTGACATTTAAAATAATTATTGATAGGTATGTACTTATTGTCATTTTAATTGTTTTTGGGTCATTTTTGTAGTTCTTTTTTGTTCCTTTCATTTTCTTTTGTTCTCTTTCCTTGTGAATTGTTGATTATCTGGTTTTATGTTTGGAGTTTTGAGTCCTTTGCCTTTTTTGTGTATGTATAGATTTTTGGTTTGTGGTTTACCATGAGGTTTATACATAGCCATATGTGTGTGTGTGTGTGCGCGCGCGCATGATTTTAAGTTGCAGATCTCTTAATTTCAAATGCATTTTAACAACTTTGCATTTTTACTCCCCTTCCCTCATGATTACTGTTTTTGACATCATATTTAACATCTATTTGTTTTGGGTATCCCTTAACTGCTTATTATGTATATAGATGATTTTACTACTTTTGTCTTTTAACATTCCTACTAGCTTTGGATATGGTTGATTTCCTACTTTTACTGTATATTTGCCTTTACCAATAAGCTCTTTCCTGCCATAATTTTCATGTTTATAGTTGTGGCCTTTTCTATTTTTGCTTAGGGAAGTCCTTTTAACATTTCCTGTAAAGCCGATTTGTGATGCTGAACTCAGATTTTGCCAGCACCAGTGTCCACATGGTAGAACGAGCTCCCTAAAATGCCTGGCACCAGTATCTGTGTCTCCAGAGTGAGCTCCAGTTGCCTCCTGCCTCTCCAGGAGACTCTCCAAGATCAGCAGGTGGGCTTGACGCAGGCTCCTTTTAAATTACTGCTTCTGTCTTGGATCCCGGAGCGTGTGAGATTTTGTGTGCACTCCTTAAGAGTGGAGTTTCTATTTCTCCCAGCTCTCTGGGTCTCCCAAAAGTAAGTCCTGCTGGCCTTCAAATCCATACATTCTGAGGGCTAGTCTTCCTGGCACAGGAGCACTGGGCTGGGAGCCCAATGTGGTGTTCAAACCCCTCACTCCTTGCGAAGAAACTCTGCAATAGTAATTATTCTCCCCTTTGTGGGTTTCCCATCTCGGGGTATGGGTCTTTACTATACCATGAGTCCACCTCTCCTACCTGTCTTGTTGTGGTTCCTTCTTTATATATTTAATTGTAGAAGACCTTTTCTGGTAGGTTCTGGTCTTTTTCATCAATAGTTTTTCTGTAAATAGATGTAATTTTGGTATGCCTGTGAGAGGAGGTGAGCTCAGGGTCTTTCTACTCTGCCATTTTGGAAACTTCCCCAGTACATGCTATTCTTGGAAGGAAGTAATCCGGATATTTGAGGCACTCAGAAAATTTAAACAAGGTTAACTGAGAACAGTATTTAACTTTGCTGCATAAAAAACACCCCAAAACTTAGTTTTAAAAACAATAACCATTTATTTAGTTCATGATTCTGTGGATCAGCAATGTGGGCTGGGCTTAGCAGGGTGGCTCTTCTGGCCTCAGCTGAGGTAACTCATATGACTGTGATCAGCTGCCAGATTGACTAGGGGTGGCTGGCTATTGACTTGGGTGTCTTGGCAGTCTTCCATGTTGTTTCTCATCCTCTAGTAGGCCAGCCTAATTTTGTTCACAAAGTCACTCAGAAAGTGTCCAACAGAGCTAGTAGAAGTGTGCAAGGACTCTTGAGGCCCTGGTGAAATTGGTACACATTGTTTCTGTAACATTCCATTGGCCAAAGCAAGTTACAAGACCAGCTTCGATACTAGAGGTAAAAAAGAGACTCCACCTGTTAATAAAGTGAGCTGAAAAGTCACATCATGTAGCAGTTTAGATAACAGGGGGGGAATAATTTGTGGCCATTTTTGCAAATCTATTATAGTGAACACTAGCCCTTATGTTATAAAAAGATAATATACTGACTGTTAAGGGTATGAATAATATGGAAAGATTTTTAATGGAGACTTTCCTTGTGGTCAATTGGTAAAAAAAAAAAAACACCTTCCAATGCAGGGGATGAGGGTTTGATCCCTGGTCGGGGAACTAAGATCCCATATGACATGGGACAACTAAGCCCATACACTGCAGCTACTGAGCCCACACACCACAACTAGAGAGAGAAAACCTGCATACCACAACTAGAGAGAAGCCCGTGTGCTACCATGAAGACCCAACACAGCCAAAAGAAAAAATAATAAATAAATAAAATAAAAGATTTTTACTGATAAAATTATAAGTAATCAACCAATTCATGTGAAATTACTTACAAAAAGTTAATAAAATTCTACTTTTATAGTAGTTATTCAACATGGTAAAGCCCATCCACAACTTGCTATTCTTTTTTATATCTGGAAAACCTTAGTCATGCTAAATTTAATGAGCCTGATTCATTTTAGAAAAAAGAAATGTGGGAAGCAAATATAAGAATTCAAAACGTGAAGCAGAGTCTACTTCATTGTCTATATTTACCATATGTATTGAATTTCTGCCAGTTTGCTTTTACCTAGTCATGAGAAATTTTATTCATGAGAAATTTTAATTGACTTGCATTTACATGCACAATTCATACACGTGGGCGCACACACACACACATTCCTATACAAATTCTCCCCCTCCAAAGAGTAAATCTACTCTCTGCACCTCTTTGAAGACAATTAAACGTTTACATACACGACATTGTAACTCACCTACACTCCAATAAAATTTAAAAAAAAAGAAAATTAAAAAAAAGAAAGAAAAGTTTACATAGTGTTAGCATGTAGGTGCTGTAGAATTTCTATCCAGTGTCTTTTCTCAAGAAAGCCTGGAAAACTATGTAAATAAACATGTGGAAAGTATGTTTTTATGTACAGATTTATATATGGTTTAAAAATTTAGAATTTTTGAATCAAGGGTATACTTGGAGATCACCTTCAATCTTAGTTTTATACAGATAACTGAGATCCAGGAAATTAATTGATTTATACATCTAATGCTGGTAATTTCTGAATTAAAGGAATAATTGCATGAACTATCTGTAGTAAATATGGTGGATTGGTGCTTAACATCTCTTTTATCTTCTTGTACTTTGGAGTCTGGAAAACGAATAACTATACTTCCTAGACTCCCTTGCAGCTAGGGTTCTGGATGTGATTTAGGATTGACCAATCAGATGCTTTTGCCACTGTGAGGCATAGGCTGTGCTTCTGCTGCATTTTCTTCCTCCACTGCTGGAAAAAATAATGATGGAAGTGTTTACTTTTTCTGTGGGAGTATCAACTATAGTCCTATTGTTCAAAGAACCCTGCAGTATGCCTTAAGACAAGGTGTGGACTGTTTGCAGCCGGTGTGCCACAATTCTGGAACCAGCAGTAGTGACATTCCTTGACCATGGCAGGTTGCCTGATCCTGTTGGTTTCCTGATTGTAGTAGTTTCCTGATCTTAAAGTCTTATTAACTATTAAAGTAGAAGTGTGATTCTGGAACTGGAGGATCCCTGATTATGGAAGATTCAGCAGCTCCCTTGGTGCCTGTGTTAGTTTGCCAGGGCTGCCCTAACAAAGTTCCACAAACTGGGGAAGCTTAAAACAACATAAATGTATTCTTTCACAATTCTTCAGGCTAGAAGTTCAAAATCAGGTTATCAGTAGAACCATGCTGTATCTGAAGGCTCTAGGGGCAATCCTTCCCTGCCTTTTCTAGTTTCTGGGGGTTGCTGGCAATCCTTGGCATTCCTTGGTTTATAGAGGCATCACTCCAATCTCTGCCTCCAGCTTCAAATGTCCTTTTCTCATGTGTCAGTGTCTCTTCTGTCAGTGTCCTTTTAAGGACACTAGACATTGGATTAAGGCCCACCTTAATCAAGTACAACCTCATCTTAACTTGATTACATCTGCAAGATCCTATTTCCAAATAAGGTCACATTTACAGGTTTCAGGTAAACATGAATTTTGGGGGGATAGTATTCAATCCAGTATAGTGCCTCAACAGTGAAATGTAGCTGTGCCAATCTTTCCTGAAAGTTCAATCCAGACTTAGTCCCTTTATCCCTCCTCCAAAATCTGAAAGTCTTTTAATATCCTGTAAACTAGCTAGAGTGGATTCTATTCTTCACAAATGAACTCAGACAATATATTTTTGTACATTTTTTCCTTAAGTGTTCCACTGAAGGTTTTTTTTTAATCACAGGTGTCAGTAAAAGAAAATTCTTCCTAATTTGAAACCTAAATCTTTCATACTCAGTCCTTTGAAATCTCAATGTTTTTTCTTTTTGTTTTTTGTTTTTTGTTTTTGCAGTAGGCGGGCCTCTCACTGTTGTGGCTTCTCCCGTTGTGGAGCGCAGGCTCCGGACGCGCAGGTTCAGCGGCTATGGTTCATGGGCCCAGCTGCTCCGCGGCATGTGGGATCTTCTGGGACCGGGGCACGAACCCATGTCCCCCGCATTGGCAGGCGGACTCTCAACCACTGCGCCACCAGGGAAGCCCAAGAATTTTATTTTTAATTGCTACTTTTGGGTCCATCGATAAAGTCCTAATCAGATACAGATGTGGGGAAGAGAACCAGAATTTGTGTGTGTGTGTGTGTGTGTGTGTGTGTGTGTGTGTGGTACACGGGCCTCTCACTGTTGTGGCCTTTACCGTTGTGGAGCACAGGCTCCGGACGCACAGGCTCAGTGGCCATGGCTCACGGGCCCAGCCACTCCGCGGCATGTGGGATCTTCCTGGACCGGGGCATGAACCCGTGTCCCCTGCATCGGCAGGCGGACTCTCAACCACTGCGACACCAGGGAAGCCTGAGAACCAGAATTTTTTGAGAGACTACTATATGACAGAGACTTTATTAGTTAATTAGGCACTACAATTTGGTATCTGAATTTAACAGAAAAGAAAACTGAGGCCCAGGTAAGAGACATAACTTTAATAATACTTTGCAGCAAATAAGTGGGAGTCTAATAAATTAAACAGTAATTTTTTTAATAGTTCTATTGTTCCATGAAGTACTTTATTGGAGAGGGAAAGGGTAGTTGAAGGATTTTAAGTATCCCTGATTGTTAGATTAACACGGCATAAATAATATAATTATCCAGCAATGGAACCAACTTAAAATAAGAACTTCTAAATCTAAGAGAGTATTGTTTCCTCCAAATAAGTCACATTGGGAGCTATGTAGTGATTTCAAGTATTGCCCCAAGTATTTTGAATGTTTTCTGTTGGAATTGCCATTAGAACTGAAGTCACTGTCTTTTGAATATCCTCAATGGCAAGTTTTCTTTCCTTTTTGGGTTGCTTTTTTCCTTTTAGAATGACACTGATTTTAAAGACTTGTCAAAGGTTGTCCAGAGCAAAGTGTAGTAAATAAAATGGATGATCAAGCAGTGATTTCTGCAGTATACAATACCACAGATGTTTTAGAATTTCTGCATAATAAGCTTGCCTGACTGACCTTGTAGATTAATTCAGCATGGACAATACCATTTATGTTGATGAAACAAATTAACATTATCTTCATTTGTGATTCAGGCAGGCATACTTTCTTAGATCTTTGGTTTCTTGGACTTTTCCATTCAAGATTTTGGCATCTTCTTTTCAGGTGATACTTGAAATATCAAGTTTCCTTAGGTTTCTATTGTCCTCAGAAACACATTACTTTGTCCAGCTTCTCTTGAAAGGTTAGAATAAATGTCAAGTCTTCTGTGTTTCTGTTCATCACTCCAAATACATGGCAGTCTTCACAGCACCTTTGTTTTGGCTCAGATTTTCTTTTGGAATGAAGCTATTTAATGCTTTTTAAACACACGAAAAGATACTCAGCATCCTCTGAATGAGAGAAACAAAATTAAAGCTACAATCACACTTTATCCACCTACCAGTGGGCAAAGATCAAGAAGTTTAATAACCACAGTATACTGCAAGAAAAACTTTCATAAATTGTCAGCCAGAGTGTACAACCCCTATGGTATGTAATTTGTCAATATCCTTCTGAGTTAAAAATGCACATAACCTTTGGTGTAGCAATCCTAATTCTAGGAAATATCCCATAGGTGTACTTAGACACATGCAATATCATACATATACATGTTATTCACTGCAAACTTATTTATAACAGCAAAAGAGTGCAAAAATAGAGGTTTGGTTAAATCAGTCATGGCACATCCATGCAGTGGAATATTAATTAGCTCTTAAGAAGAATTATGAAGTATTCTAAATCTTGCTTTGAGAGATGGTTACACCCTTGTATTCAGTTCTCCAAATGAATGAAAATGAATCTTAGCATCTTACTAAGTGCAAATTTTACCCCAGTATAAAAAGAAATATGGACAGCATAGAGCTAGGTTAAAAAAAAAAAATTAGGACTCCATGACACCTTTTCGTTAAAGTAAAAAAAATGGGACTATGGATCAGTATGTATGTTATTATAAGTATAGAAAACAACATATAAATATGGTTGCATATGCATGGGATATCTCTTGAAGGATGCAAGAACAAGGTAATAGTAGTTGCTTCTAGGAAAGAGAACTACATGGGTGAATGATAAAGTCAGGAGGGAGATACAGTTTTCACTTTATACCCTTCCTACTTTCAATTTTTATAACTTGTACATCTACTTATGTATTCAAAAGGAAAAAAATTTTAATGAAGCACTTTCATAATCTAAATTTGTCATCAGCCACTATTCCCATGATTAACTGCTTATTTGAAAGAACAAACCTCTGTCAATAGCTATATGAACTCTTTGGGCTTCTACTGTGCTACTGTTTTCCACTTCACAGTAAACATTCTTGCTATCTTTGAAAAAAATGTTTGTCCCAATAAAATAATATTTTCTTGACATGATATTATCTCCATAAGCTCTTTCTTTTAGTATAGCGAGTACCTCATTTGCTGAATTAAACCCATCTGTGGCAGTATCTGGGAAATACAAAATGGGCCATGCATTTTTATGAGAAAGGAAAAAATAATGGCCTTTCTTTATGCACACAGCTGGTTAAGGCAATGATCGGCTTCCTTTGACAGCCCAGTCATGGGAACACAAAGTGGTAAGCCGGCTATAATGCTCAATATTCAAATAATGTGTGCATTAAATGGCTTGAAAATAACACCAAAACACTGTGATTTTTTTTCTCTTTTTTCAAAAATTTATTTTATGTTTTAATGGAAATTTAAAGAGTTAAACTCATGAAAATGCAAAAATTATTGGATTATCTATTGAAATATGTGTCAAAATTCTGTAACATTACCTGGCCTTTTCTAGTCTCGAATTGCTTATATATACACCACTCTTCTTTGTATTTAAGGAACAACTGATTTGAAGACTACTTGACTGAACTATCTGCTTCATTGAGCTGTGAAATACTGTCATATAGCTTTTACTTGATTTGGAGACCAAACTAATAAATTATTTATATTGATTATTCAAGTTAACGGTTACTTTAGCATTTTTAAAACACAGATTAACAACAGCCATCATTCACAGAGTATTGTTGCGGGGGCATAAAGGTAGTTTTGGAACTAATATTTATAATATTTGGATGGAGGAATAGAGGCACATATGGAGTATTTGTCTCTTAACTCAAAATTACCAAAAATTGATGCTTGAAGAAGGAACACTCCACTCTTAGTGATTGTCTCCTGGCTATCTACAGCCTTACCTTCTGGCTTTAAATGGTCTTAAACTGCATAGTACCTCAGTAGGCATTTTTAATTAAAATTAAATTGAAATTTAATTTAATTAATAAAATTTTGTTTAAAAGTTTTAATGTAATAATAGCGAATATGCCTTGTCAAGTGATAGAGGAATATAGTGCTGAGTTTAAGTTTTAGCCTTTGGAGTTAGAGCATGTTTGAATCCTGGCTCTGCTGCAGATAAACTGAGATTAGGGTTCGGTTTGTTATTTAACCATCATGACCTTCAATTTCTCCATCTATAAAAATGCACATAATGTGATCTACCTCAGCAGGTTGTAGGTGAAGATCAGTCAAGAGAATGTATCTAAAATGCTTAGTGCAATGTATCTATAAACTATAGCTATTGTTATTGTTGTAAAAGGAAATGCTTTGAATCATAGACATTCCTGAAAATTATCCTAAAGGAGTATATTATGATCCAATGTTATGTTGGTTATGAGGATTGAAATTCTATTCATTCACTCAGTGATTCATTCACATGTGGGGCTCTGAAAGAGAAAGTCATACCAAAGTCTTCTTTATAGCAAAGGAAAAAAAATTTCTTTGTAACAAGAACAAAGCTTTTGTGGGACTTCCCTGGTGGTCCAATGATTAAGACTGTATGCTCCCAATGGAAGGGGCCTGAGTTCAATCCCTGGTCAGGGAACTAGATCCTGTGTGCCATAACTAAAAGATCCCACATGCTGCAACTAAGACCAGGTGCAGCCAAATAAATAAATAAATAAAAAGTATTTTTTTAAAAAAAGAAAAAAGCTTTTGTGGGTTAACCTGATTAACTTATAGTAAGAATAGTTTCTCGAGGCATCATTTTTTAAAAATTTATTTTACTGAAGTATAGTAAGTCCCCTACATACGAACGAGTTCCATTCGAGAGTGCGTTCATAAGTCCAACAAAGTTAGCCTAGGTACCCAACTAACACAATCGGCTATATAGTACTGTACTGTAATAGGTTTATAATAATTTTCATACAAATAATACATAAAAAACAAACACAAAAAATAAAGAACATTTTTAATCTTACAGTACAGTACCTTGAAAAGTACAGTAATACAGTACAACAGCTGGCATACAGGGGCTGGCATCAAGTGAACAGGCAAGAAGAGTTACTGACTGGTGGAGGGAGAGGAGGTGGGAGGTGGTAGAGCTGAAAGATCGTCAACAATAGGAGCTGGAGGGCGAGCTGCAATTTCACTCACACCTGACGTTGATGGAATGAACGTTTGCATCTTTGAAAGTTTGCAACTTAAAGGTTCGTATGTAGGAGACTTACTGTATAGTGATTTACAATGTTGTGTTAGTTTCTGGTGTACAACAAAGTGATTCAGTTATACATATATATATTCTTTTTCGTATTCTTTTCCATTATGGTTTACTACAAGATATTAAGTATAGTTCCCTGTGCTATATACAGTAGGACCTTGTTGTTTATCCATCCTGTATACAATAGTTTGCATCTGCTAAACCCAAACTCCCAACCATCCCTCCCCCGCCCCCCACCCCCCACCCACCCTGACCTTGGTAACCACAAGTCTGTTCTCTATGTCTGTGAGTCTGTTTCTGTTTTCTGGAGAAGTTCATTTGTGTCACATTTTAGATTCTACATATAAGGATATGTAAATACTAAATATCATATAGTACTTGTCTTTCTCTGTCTGACTTACTTCACTTAGTATTATAATCTCTATGTCCATCCATGTTGCTGCAAATGGCATTATTTCATTCTTTTTTATGGCTGAGTAGTATTCCATTTTATATATGTTCCACATCTTCTTTATCCATTCGTCTGTCAATGGACATTTAGTTGTTTCCATGTCAAGGCATCATTTTTGAACCCTTCATATATTTAACACTGTCTGAAGTCAAAGTCATTTTAAGATGATTCCTTTCCATTCTGCTCTTCTCTCCCAGCTTCTGGGGTCTCTCCACCAAACCCAGACCATCAGAGAATGGTTAAAATAAGACCCTGTGACCCAATAACTTGAATGCTCTAGTTTTGGAGTCTTTGAGTCAAAACTAGAGTCATACTCACATGACCAGTCTCCATCTCCCCAAATGACAAATTATTTGTTGACATGTCTGTCTGCCCCATTAGATGTTGTTTCTTTGAGAGTAAGGGATAGGGCTCATCCATCTTTCCATTATTCCACAACTCTATGCAGAAAGCTTGCACACAGTAGGTACACAGTTTGTTTCTTTAAAATAATGTATTGAATAATATTTTATTCTAACCATTTCAATGAAAATATTTTTTAAATAGTTACTCTTTCAATAGTTCTTATTTCAATTTTCTTATTACAAAAAGACTTAGTCCTTTTTAATGAGTATTTTGCTTTCATTGTCATTTGTTATGTCTAATTCCAGGAAAGCCACCAATGACCACTGAGATTTTTAAAGTTGTCACCTATCTGGGAGCCCCCCGACTCAGGTGCTTTTCTAGTTGTGGCTTTCCTGTGTCACGGTGATGTTCTCAGAACTATCACAGTTATTTTCAACTCTGGTTGCACATTAGAATCCCCTCGCTGTCCAGTTTCTAGATGCAGCTTATTATTTAGTAGAATCTAGGTGACACCCAGGCATGGGAAATTTTAACAAGCTGGACAGGTGACTCTGATGTCCGAGCAGGTTGAAAACCACCTGGACTACCTATGTTTTACTCTTGGGGGGAGGGACAGCCAAAGTGCTGCTCACCCTGGTCTAACCTGAGTGTGGGCTCTATGCCTTTTGAATCATGCTATGCAGAGTCTGCAAAATTCTGCTCCACTGGTCTGATGTGGACTAAAAATGTTTGGCCTGTGCAGTATTATTGTCTTATAATTGTGAAATATTTCAAGCGTACAGAACAGTAGGGTCACTAATGTAATAGAAACTCATGGACCTATCATCTAGTCTAACAAATCTTATCATTTTGCTATATTTATTACAGATTTTTATTAAAGCAATAAAACATTACAGATGCCATAGAAGCCCTTTATGTGCCTCTCCCCTGCCTACCCTCTCAAGGGATCACCAATACCCAGAATTTGAAGTTTATCGCTCAGGCCCATGTTTCACTATGTATTTATTCAGAGACTGTGTTTAGCATTTTCTTGTTTTGAAACATTATGTATATGGTATCAGATTCTGTGCAGTATTTTATAAAGTCAGGCCAATATTTAAAAATGGAAATATTTCACATAAAATCAGATTTGTTGGCTTCTCCTAAAACAACCAGAAGATCTGGCAGCGCTGGGCAAGCTTTCTGGCATGATGGTGTACCATGCGGGGCCAACGCTGGTCGGTGTGACACTGTCCCACTGCTCACACTGTGTAGACATATGTGCTTGCACCTGGGCTGTGTCTCCTTGGATGCAGCTCTGGCCCCTGATACTGAACTTCCTTCCGTTATGATTCTTTGCTTTCTTCAAGGCCATTTCTGCCATCCTCTCCTAACTGCTTAATAGCAAAAGCATCTACCTCTCCTTCTGCTCTCTGTTTTGTTGCATTTTTATTTTATTTTTTTGCCATGCTCTGTGGCTTGTGGGATCTTAGTTCCCCAACCAGAGACTGAACCGCAGGCATGGCAGTGAAAGTGCCGATTCCTAACCATTGGACTGCCATGAATTCCCTCTTTTGTCTGGTTATCATTTTAATTTTCTTGCTATTTCCTGCCACTTCTCTTAGAATTCTTGACTTAGCACCAGTAGGGCATGGATTTTTTGTTTTTGTTTTTTAGACTTTGCCAGTCAATAGTAAGAGAAGTGATTTATTTTGATCAGCAAATCAACCCATCATATGGCATCTCTGTGACCTCTGGTTTGGGCTAGTCTCCTTATTTTAAGTGTTGTTTACATGTTTCAGTAACTTGGGGGCAGCTGGGGTGCTGGAAGATTGGACACTGGATAAAATGGGATTGTATGGGTTATACAGTTCTTAAGGGCTGAGATAGATTTGTCTTTTATTTTTCTACAGCATTTGGCAAAGTGTCATGCAAATTATAGTCCCTAAAAATATATTTACTGAATGAAAGAATATTAGTAAGTTAAATTATTAAATGTTTTATTACATACCCCTTATAAACCAGGGCAGCCCCTGACCCTCCTTTGTTTTTCAGAATGCAGATAACTCAACATGCCTCTCCTGATAAAGATCTGAGGCTGGCATGGAGGCCAAAGAGGCAGAGATGAAAGAGTGCTCAGGGTTTGTTGACAGTTTTGGTGGGAGGATTTTTTTAATAGAGAGGAAAAGAGAGGCTTTGAGACATCCTTGGTGTTTGGAAAAATTTGAAGTTGAGAAGGGTTGAACAAAAATTTTCAGAAAATGCTGTTTTGTGTAAACAGGATTCCTGTTTGAGATTCTTCAGTGGAGACAGCAATAAAGAATCAGATTGCTTTTAATTACATTTTTATGTCAGTCTGCCTGGGACAAGACTATCAGGTTTTAGACAGGTTATATCATAAAAGACATATATATGCCACAGAGATTTATGATAATGCCTTTGGATGTTTTAGCAAAGGGCAAGCCTTGCTAAATATGGAATTCTTCCCTATGCATACAGAGAGTAGGGCTTCTAGTGAGACTTCTCTCTATCAGGACCCAAATCATAGTCAGAAACCTCTAAGATAAGTGAAGAGGCATTAATTGTCACCAGAGCAATTTTTTCTGTAACATAAAATGCAATAGAAAGTCAGTTTCAACAGTAGGTTGGGAAATAAATGAAAACACGTGTCTGGAAGTTACAATTCATATAAGTTTAATTCCTTAAATCACATGAATTTAAAAAGCAGTGTCTTTGCAATAATTTAGCTTAAAATAGATTTAAGCCTCTCTTTCCACTTATGGTTGGGAAATAGGCACCAATGACTCCTTAACATTAAATTGTGTTAACCTAAGAAAACTGGATCAACCAGCTCTGGACTTTGGGTAACAGATAGCATCAGCTGTGTCAGTGGCAAGCACATGACATCTCTATGGGTACGCTCATTGTACGATGCCTTGGTCTTCAAAATTGGAAAGGTTCATATGTTCTCAAATGCATTTTTCAGATGGACATTTGACATCTCTGCTAAAAATTCATTCAGATATTTACTCTACAGTTTTGTTTTTTTTTTCCCCACTTAAAATTGGATTAAAAACAAGTTGTAGTGTAAGGTCCAGGGCTTTGGTGGAGTGGTGGCTCCAAAGCAGTGGTTATTTCCATTGGTGCTCATTACTAAATTTGGTCCAAATGAAATGCAGTTGGCTAAAGAACAAATCCCATAATCCCGCAGTATTACTTCCCTAGGGCTGCTGTAACAAAGTACCACAGACTTCAGTGGAGTAAAACAACAGAAATTGATTCTCTCCCAGCCTGGAGGCTAGAAGTCCAAAATCAAGGTATTAGCAGTGTTGGCTCCTACTGGAGGCTCTGAGGGAGAATCCGTGCCATGCCTCTCTCCTAGCTTCTGGTTGCTGCTGGCAATCTTTGGCATCCCTTGACGTGCAGACATTGCTCCAGTTTCTGCCTCTCTCCTCACATGGCATTCTTCCTGTATCCCTGGGTCCAAATTTCCTCTTCTTGTAGGGATACCAGTCATTGGAATAGGCCCAGCCTAATCTATTTTGACCTAATCTTGACTTGCCAAGACCCTATTTGCAAATAAGGTCACATTCACAAGTGCTGGGGTTTGAGCCTTTGACACGTCTTTTGGGGCGATGCAATTCAACCTGAGACCACCACCCTTGAGTTCCTCCCAGGAGGAAATTCTGGAGCCACTGCTATACTACTAAAGTGTGTCCCTGTGGGTAAGGTGTGTTTCACATACCAACTCATTCCATCTTTACTGCAACCCAATCATCCTGGGATAATTGTCCCTATTTTAAGAAAACAGAAGCTCAGAGAGTTTGAGCTGCCAACTAGTACGTGCAGATCAAGTATTTAAATCCAGCTATTACAGACTTAAACCCATACCTTTTCTACTACGCCCTGCCATCACCCTATCTCAAAAAAATTGGATGCTTGTCTTTGGAAGCAATTGTTGAAATAAATGTTCAGCTCTGTCACAACTTTCCCCTCAAACATAGTTACTAAAACAGGAATTATAAGAGAGTTGGAGATGGGAAATGTGGTGATAGATATTCTTCACACCCAAGAACATCTGGCCTTTTCTCACCAGCAATGGAAGTGACTTTGCAATAGATTATAGGTTAGCCATGGGAGAAAGACCACCTGTCAATCGAGAGAACCTCTCATTCCTTCAACAGAAGTCTATCTAAAACATTTTATACATTGTACTTGCGTACATCTACTTTTTTAATGCATTTGGGCAATTTGACTTTTAAAGGAATCTCATCTGTCATTAAGTTCCATTTTTCTGCTCCTTAAATAATTCTTAAATCTACCCCCTCATCATTATCCTCAATATCATGGCTTTATTCACATACACATTTCGCTAACTTTATTGCAGTGGCTTCCAAATCCGTCTCTCCGCCTCCAGTTTCCTCCCATCTAATCCACCCTTGGCATGGCTGACTCATTCTGATGCTTAAAAGCATGTTTTTATCCATTTAAAAAGTGTTATATTCATTCAACAAATATTTACTGAGGATATTCTGTGGCAGATGTTATTCCAGGCGCTGGGATACAGCAATGAACCAAAGGAACAAAAATGCCTGCCCTCAGGGAGCTTATAGTCTGTACAGTTCATAACTGCCATTATTATAAATCTTTCTCTTCTATGTTCTGTTACAAATCTTGGCAGATAAGAATAATGCTGATGACATTGATAAGGGTTTTCATTTTATTGAACATTTACTATGTGTCAGCCATTATGTTAAGCTGTTTACCTACAAATTATGTTGTTAACAACCCATGTCAAAGTTATGATGCTGATTTTGTGAACGAGGACATTGAAACTCAGAAAGTTAAAGTCAGTCCAAAGTCAGAGAGTAAAAAAAAAATGTTGGTGGTGGTAAGATTTGAATCTGGCACTTTCTTTCTTCAAGGTCTTGGCCACTACACTACACATCTTCTTTTAGATGTTCAAAAGGTTGTACAGGAGGAAAAGCTTTTCCTTTAACTTCTCAAATTTAGTAACTGGAGGCCTGTGAATTAAACTGACAAAAGACAGATTAGCAAGAGGAAAAAACACAGTTTATTTGCATGTGAAATGCACATTTGTGTGGGAGTACTCATTGATGAATAACTCAAAGGGGTGGTTAGAATTGGGGGCTTATATACCATTTTAACAAAAGGTGATAAAGTATGGAGAAGTGACTAGACAAGGAAAAGGGGGTTTGGGCTTCTGGGGGTGTGGGTAAATTGTGGGAAGGTAACTAGGAAATGTATGGGGGAAACTACCGGTAGATAAGCGTTGTTTGTGCAGACTCATCTCAGCACCATCTCCATGATAACAGTCATTCTCCTCTTCCTGGTATGGGAGAGGGGGCACCTTTGCAAATGGAAATTTCCTTTATAAATGGAAATTTCATTTACAAAAGGGCAATTTATGCCATGTTTTTAGGCAGACTGGGGGAGGGAAGAGAACTCTTCCTGTGTCTATTGTTTCTTAATTGCCTTTAGCTCAAAATAATTCTTATGCCAAAGTGGCATATTTGGGGTAGCCTATTCTGATCCTCTTCAGGATTTGTGAATAACTAAACCCTATTTAAACTCTTTGTAATGCAAATAACCACTGCAATAATCTGTTTATAAAATGACAATTTTGTATATTCGGTTTACCTAAAGCAGTGATTTGCTCTTCAGAGGACATTTGGCAACATCTGGGGTCCTTTTTGATAGTCATGACTGAGAGCGGGGGTACTACTGGCGTCTAGTGAGTTGAGGCCAGGAGAACAGACCTCTACAACACAGAGAATAACCTGGCACAGAATATCAAAACTGCTGAAGTTAAGAAACCCTGACATATCATGAGGTAGTTGTACACACTTAACAAAATTTGGCCTCTTATTTTTTCTTTCTAATGTTTTAAAGTCTCTGACTAAATGTAAATAAAGAAAAAGATAAAGATAAATAAAGAATAAAGATATGCATTGAAATAAAGGTTCTTTACATTTTAAAGGCTTCCTCCCCTGCCACCTTTCAGTTTAAATTTAGTAATAGGTTTTCAGGGGAAATTGCATGTCAGTTAAATACTTTTTAAATACATAGATTTCCAAGTTTTAAGTACCACTCTACTCAGTTGTTTATGGAAACATTAACTTAAAATTCTAATCCAATGCTTTTATATAATTTAAAAACATAATTCATGCTCTGTTCTTCATATATAAAAATGATGCCAAAGGCCACTGATTGTAAATGTTCTTTAAACTGATTTACTGGCAGTAGTGATGGGTCTGCACTCAGTCATCAGTTCTTACAAGTCATCATCCTAGGAGCCATTTGGAAAGTAGTCCGCTGGGTACAGATATCTGGTATATGACTACAGAACACTTGTTCTTTGTGGGAAACTAAGTGATCCGTGTTTGATTCAAATCTGTGCTATTGGTCTTGACAACATTATGTTTTCTTATTAAGTTCGAAGAACTTTCCTGGCCTTCACAGTTTCCCGGCCTTCATGGTTTGAAAGTCAAAATATAAATTCATATGACAAAATGGAAGTCATATTCATTTAATCATTTTCCTTTTCCCTAAAAAATAGTCCTTAAATGTTCTTCGGATTGGGAGCAGCACTTTAAGAGGTGAACAGTTTTACAGCATTCCTGTTCCCTATTCTTTCCCCCTTGAAACATCAGAGGCCTAGAATTTATTTGTTCTTGAAGTTGTCTGTTTCTTGACAGACATTAAAATTAATACAGTTTTTGAACACTCCTTCATAAAAGAATGTACAACTTCTCAGTTCAGCATAAATTTCTGTGTGTAGACCAGAGCACAGGAGTTGCTTTACCCCAACTGTTCCATCATGCTGTGAGAGATTAAGCATACTCACCATTCGGTTTCTATCAATGTTTTGATTAGACATACAACGTTTCTCCTAATGAATTTCTGGGTTTCAGCTGAATTATCTTTAAAAAAATTTAAGGAGATTTTTGTATATAAACACAGGAGACAAAGTATTACAATCTTTCTGAATTTTTTTTTAATATGCTCATTATTCTTACTTATTCAGTAGTCCTCATCATGAAAACTACACAAGATAATTTTGGCCAAATGACCATTATGACCATTGGGTCACTGCACCGTTTCACCTTAATACAAGGATGGTGCAACCTTGGTCATCTATACCAGGGGAACACAGAGAACATTCAGCGTTAAATATGACACCTGTACTTAGGAAGACCTATGGTTATACCATAGCAATTTTAAGGATGAGGTAATTTTGGGAGTGATGAAAAGCAGCAATTGTTTCCAACGCAGTTTATTTATGCTGCGGTACAAACTTTGACAACCAGTATGCTCTGTAAAAGAAATGCCTGCTATCTGTTGTCCTAACGGCTTAATGTGTCTTGTTATTAAGGGTCTAAAATTTGAAATAGTGTCCAAGTTTCTCTTACACTTCTTATTCTAGATGCACAGGCCCTTTCATCACCTCCCTGGGATCCAAGCTGCTTGGAACAAATGAAGAAAGTCTGTGAACAGCCAGAGACCTAAGGAATCATGTTTCACTAAGAAAAAACTAGAAGGGCTGCGATTAGATTAGGCAAGGTGGGGAAAGGGATATTGGCAGGTAGGTGGCCGGAAAGTTACAACTCGGGTTGTTTTTTAACTGGCGTCCTACAAATGGCCGGCGTGTAGGTGCCTCACTCGCTGACTTGTAAATGAACTTCAGGTTCTCTTTACTTGGGGAGACTTCGGAATCTGAGAACCTGGCGGCGGTTCAACGACCCCGTCCTCGGGGTCCCCAGGGGACATCTTCCGGAGAGTCCGACTGTCTGGGGCGAAGGCGCAGGGAAAGCAGGGAGTGAGGGGGCGAGGGACGCGGGCCCCGAAAGTCACTCCAACCCGGCCTCGCTCCCCTCCGGTGGAAACTTCCCCGGCCGCGAGCAGGTCGGGAGAGGGCGGCGGGGCGGCGGTTCCCCTCGCGGAGCCAGAGAACTGCGCGCACGAGGCTCGGGGCGCGCGGCGAGCGCGGCGGCCGCCGCCTCCTCCCCTCCCCTCCCCTCCCCGCCTCCGGTGGCGCTGCCTCCTCCCTCCGCTCGGCTCGGCCTCCCTTGCTCCCTCCCCTCGTGGCTGGCTCCAGTGGCGGCGGCGGCGGCGGCGACGGGCGGGGAGGGCGTGCGCCGGTCGAGAGGTGTCGGCGGCGAGGGGAGGGAAGGGAAGTTTCAAGTGGAAGGTCGTCCGCCGGCCGGCGCGTCTTCTCGCTCTCCTCCGGCAGCATCATGGCGGAGCCGAGCGGCTCGCCCGTGCACGTCCAGCAGCCCCAGCAGGCGGCCCCGGTGACACCGGCGGCGGCGGCCCCGGCGGCCACGACAGCAGCGCCGGCTCCGGTGGCACCCGGGGCCCCAGCCCCGGCGGCGCAGGCGGTCGGCTGGCCCATCTGCAGGGACGCGTACGAGCTGCAGGAGGTTATCGGTTAGTGCTGCGGGCGCGGCGGGGCCGGCTCAGGCTGGGCGCTGAGGCCGGGCGGGAGGCGCGACCTGGGCGGGAGGGGACGCGGGATGCTGGGCTCGCCTCCATGCACGCCCGGGAGGCAGAGCGGTCGGCTTCTGGGCCTACCGGCTGAAACAGCTTTTTTTTTTTTTTTTTTAATTTATTTGTTCGTTCCGTGAGCGCTGGTGCTGCAGGAGGCGGCGCGGCGGATGTGACTCGCACTGCAGACGAGCCGCATGCTGCAAACTTTTATCTCCCCGATCGCCGGGGCGGCGGAACTGGGGACCTGGCAATGCCGCCGCATCTTCTTCCTCCCGCGCGCCGGGCCCGCAGCCTGTGGTCGGTGGCCACGCGAGCAGGCAGCCGCGGCCGGGGTGGGGTTGCGGGGGCGCCGCCCTCGGCTTCCAGCGCCCCCGCGCCGCGCCTTGGGGACCGCGTCCTGGGGGACCCAGCGGGCGCAGCCGCGCCTCTGCTCTCCAAGCTCCGCGCCTCGGTCTCCCGTCAGCAGCCTCTCGGCGTGGGTAACCGGGCTGCGTAGCAGTTGCGGAGGCCCAGGTTCTTTCCCGAGGCCGGGGAGGATGCTGGCCTCCCTCCCTGAGAGCCGCTGCTCCACGCCCGCCTCGCAGCCCGGCTCTCCGCGCCGTCCGGCGTTCCCGGGTACCCGCCTCTCGGTAGCGGGGCGCGCCGCCTGCCGCCCAGCCCGGTCGCCCGTGGAAAGCAGGCACCCTGGCCTCTTGCCCTGCGTCGGGCCGATGCTTCCTTCTGGTCCAAGGCCGAGCTGCAAGAGTGAAAGCCGAGGCTGTCGGTGATCTCCCTGCCTTTCGGTGCCTCTAGTCGGCCCACAAATACCACCTTATCTTACATTTTAAAAAACTTGGCAAAGTCGAATGGCAAGAAGCCGGCATTACCTTTCCCTGGGCCAGGCACGTGAAGGACCAGGAGAGTTGTGTTGGTCCTTATTGGATCATCTCGTCTGAGAGGCTTGTTAAACCCAGTTAGGGAACCCACAGGTAAAGTGGGCCCTCAGCTTCTAACCTTACTGGCGCTGGGATGGGATGCTGCCTTCCCATATCTTGATATTTAAGGACGGTGGTGAAAAAGGAATTCAGGATATTTCTCTTAAACTTTTTTTTTCTTTTCATTAAAAAGAATGCTCCACTCCTCCCTTAAAAAAATTAAAACAGATACTAAGAATTTCATTAGGTGTTTAAACGAGCCTTTATCAAATGCTACTATGTGAGTGAAACAGCATAGACTGAAATAAATACTTAAGTGCAGAACCCTAACCCTAACCTAGGCTATAAAAACTCCAAATAACCTAAAATAAGCATCTGTACATAAAATTCTTTGAAAACCAAGAACTTTCATAACTTTTGGCCAGACTCAAAGGATGAGGCTTCCTGTCACTGCGTGGATTAAATATTTTCAAGGGCTTCGCAAAGCCTAGAGTATTTAGTGAAAACTCCTTTAACCTGGTAGCTAAGCCCCTTCCTCTTCCCAGCTTTAAGGCCTACTCTCAACTGGCTTGCCCCCTCTCATATTCTGATTGCATTGATTGTACCCTGAATAGTCAGCTGTCTTAGGACCCATCTGGCCTTCCATTCCTTGTTGCCTTTCACAGGCTCTTCTCTAAGTGCCCATCTTTGTAGTGCATCTCACTCAGCTTCCAAGGCCAGTGTGAATGTTCTTGAGAAACCTTCTGCTTCTCCCAAGGCAAAGTATGGTGGCTTCTTATGCCCCTCTTTTTATATCTCACAGAACGTAACTCCATAATTTTTATATGGTCAACAAAATCTAAAGGCCTACTATGTCCCAAGCATCGTGCTAGGTGCTAGCAGTATAGAAATTAATAAAAATGGTCCCTGCCTTCAAGGACTTCCCAAGTAAACAACTGTAAGATGTGATGAGTGAGCACTGGTAGAGCACAAAGGAGGGATTGACTGCTAGGAGAAATAAGGAAACGGGGTATTCCGCAGAAGACATCTGAGCTGAATTTTGAAGTCTGAGTAAGTTTGTAAGGTGCCTGATTATTTCCATTGCTGCCTTTCCTAGCGAGGAGTTCCCAGCTGTGAACTCTTCCTTGGTCTTATTTATCCCTCTGTCTCCAGCCCGTAGGGATGATGCATAAAGGTTGAATGATGGTATCTGCCACGTAGTTTCCATAGGGTCAGGACCAGCACTTACTTATAATCAATTTATATGCTTATTTTGTTAATTATTAGGGTCAGTATGCAAGCTTTGCTTTTTGAAAACAATGTTCTGAGCTGATCAGTTTTGTCAACTAAAATGAATAAAGTCTTAGTTTAATTAAAGTGAGGGGATTGATTGCAGGGCTTCTTTCTGCTTGCAGTAGCAACATTGTTAATTATGGTTGGTCAGTTTAATTAAAAAGAAGAAATTTACCTGAGGAATTTTCAAGCAGAAACACCTGCTTATTACTTCTACATTGATTTTTGCACATTCACACTGTGGAAAGGGCTTTTCTACATTTAAAATGTATCTCGTATTTTTCCAACTGAAAGAGATGGCCTGTGGGGGGCCTGTGTTGTTGAAGTCAAATTGCTGGAATAGGGTTTTCCAGGGTCTTAATGTTTATAGGGAATTACAAACCCATTTCCATTTAGCATTTAATGCTAGTTAAGTGTGAACTTGCGGTTAAGCACTTCTGCTTAAACATTACACGCAGAAGTTAGTAGTTCAAACATTGGACCAGTTTCGACATGAGTGCGGGTGGACAGCCTTGGCCTCTCCCGGCCACAAGGCAGGTGTCATATGATAGGGCTGCGGCAGTGTGAACCGTGACCAGCAGGAGGCTCAGATGTGCCTGAGCAGAAGGCCAAGAGAGGCAAGGTGTTTTAGCTTTGCAGTGTGGCACCGAGCGCTTTTTCTTCTTCGTTTCCTTCTGGCAGAGGTTGGCGGGGGGGGTCTCAAGATTTGAGGAGAAGAGGCTTACTAAAGTCCAAACAAAGCAGGTCCAGTTGTTCGACTTCTGTTTTAGAAAAATAAACACAGGATTTTGCAAGTCTAAAAGTAAAGTTTTCTCTTTGTTATATTGTTGTTCTTGTGTGGTGAAAGATCAGTGGAGAGTTTGTAATGGTAATCTGGTTCAAAAGTTTGTGTGTGACCTGGAAATGATGTACAATCTATTGGAGGGAGCTTTATACTTAGAGAGGGGTTAACCATGTTATGAAATGATTAAATTCCTTCTTTTAGCCATCAGTATTAGTAGATTTCAAATATTTCTGTCTCCTATAGAAATAACTGCTCATGGGAGGTGTTCTAGCTTGTTTAATACTCTTCAGCCTCATCAATCTTTGTTCCTTAACCTCCCCCCCCACCCCCGCCATCTCACTCTCAGATTCGTTCTTTAGAAGTATGTGGGGCACCCAAAGATATGCTAGTTGAAAAATTAGTTTATTTGTTGGTGGTATTAATATTATCACTTTGATTTGCTAAACAAAACAAAAAGTGGATCGTGTAAATGTTGACTTGGGCCTCCTTAATCAATTGAAAAACCTCAAGGAACTTTCCTGTCAAAGAGTTGTATTCAATGCAGTATCAGTTTCCTTATTTGAATCGGATAATTCTAGCAGGGTCTGTTATCCTTGTTGGTTTTCCTCTGAGAAACACTACACAGACTCATGCCTCAGAGCATGTTTGATTTTCTTAGATATTTTTTGCAGAATGAGTCTTTCTGTAGTTTTGCACCTTATTTCTCAGCGTTGCTTCACTTTTATCCTGGGCAGTCATTTAGAGTGATCCAAAAGTACCACCTACTGCATTTCTGGTTCTAGTCAACAAAAAGAATTTGGTTCCTAGACTCCTAACTGTAGTTTGACAGAGGGGTTCTCAAGTACTCTGTTTATTTCTCTCCCGGGAGCTTTGTTTAACCATTCCGGTGCATCTCCCCCAGGCACAAGTAATAGGCAACTCTCCAGGTCTTCAAGGAGCAGCAACCCAGAGCATTCCTGCTCTGTGCTCTCAGAGGTTCTGTGGAGCTCTGTGGTGTAGAGATTAGAACTGGTTTTATAGATGTTCTAGAGGGATCTTGAGGACAGTGGAACTATACTGCGTCACACTCTTTTGCACAGAACCTCAGAGGCCTGGAGCACTGAGTGTGTATTTTAATCTCCCAGACCTTTAAACCGGGCTGCTTTGCTGTTGCTGTCAGTTGTTAACTTGCCTTTTATTTATTTATTTGGCTGCTGGGTCTTAGTTGCAGCACGCGGGATCTTTAGTTGGGGCATGCGGGCTTCTTAGTTGGGGCATGTGGGCTCTTAGTTGGGGCATGCATGCGGGATCTAGTTCCCTGACCAGGGATAGAACCTGGGCCCCCTGCATTGGGAGCGCTGAGTATTAACCACTGGACTACCAGGGAAGTCCCACGTTGGCTTCTTTTTAAGAAGAAAACAAAGAGAGTCCTGAGATGCTTAGCTTCACGCAGGTGTTTTGATTTTCATATCGTTTCACTTTTATTTTTTTGGTAAAGAGAAAAATGTGTATAGAACCGCTCTTTTCGTTTCTTTTCATTATTGTAAAATATACAAATATAGGTAACATAAGACTTATCATTTTAACCGTTTTCTAAGTGTACAGTTCGGTGGTAATTACATTCACAATAGAAATGCTTTTCAATGTGCTGTTCAAACTAGCATGTGGGAAAATCTCTGGGTTAAGAGAAGCTCATGTTAGAATTTCTGTAATACTTTATGCATTTGATTTGTGACAGATAAAATTATAAATTCCCCCCTGTCTCTTATAAGTCTGTTGTATCCCCCATTTTTGATGGTGTTGGAGAGTAACTTAAAACGTGGCGGGCTCTGGAGTCAGATGGCCTGGCAGTGGCAGTCGCTGGCCTTGCGACCTTGAGCCAGTTATTTGGAGGTGTCTGCACTCGGTTAACTCATTTTCGACCTGGAGATGATAACGATAGGGTTGCAGAGAAAGGGAGACTCTGGAGCACTTAGAACAGTGCCTGGCACAGGGCGAGCTCTCCGGGAGTCTGAGCCTGCGCTGCCGTGCGCTGCGCCGGCTGATCAGGTCCGAGTTACCGGCAGAGAATACTGCCCTGACTCTGGCCAGACTGTGGAGCGTCCTGAAGAGTTTCTCTGCTCGGTTTGCATCAGGGAGTTTGCAGGAGGGGGAGTTGGCCCGCGAGCCCCCGCCTTCCAGTGGGCGGCGCCTTCCAGTGGGCTGCTGGCGGGACAGCCTGAGGCCCCTGCGGGGAGGTAGCTGCAGAGACCTGTGGAACAGGACAGCTCGGGGCCTCGGGTGCCAGATGGCCCTCTGACAAGTGGTGAGAGCATCCTGCGGGAAGGTTGCTGGAGGTACGGCCCGTCGCGAAAGGGCTCTGTGAGCAACCTGCTCCGACTGCACTTTTCAACCACCTCTGCATCCGCCCTGCGGAGGCTGCCGTGCTGGCAGGAAATGCTGCTGACTGAAAGAAATGGTCACTGTGTGCCCCAGCGGGTCAGGGGACGGGGCATTTGTCTGCAGATCAGGTCATCACGGTTGCTCTCCTGTCTCCTTCCTTGCCTCTCTGCTCTTCCCTCTACTTATAAATATTCTCATCTCCCTCTAATCATTCACAGCAAAAGAGAACAAAACACCGACACTCTCGCTACTCCTTCTTCCTCTAGCTCCTGCCTTATCTCTTTCCTTCCCTTCCCAGTGGAGAACCTCCCATCCACTTCTCAGCTCACTGCAATCTGGCGTCTGCCCTCTTGCTAAGAAGCCAAAATTGGAATGTCCACAGTCACCGTGACCTTCTGTGGCTGCAGCCAGTGGACACTGCAGGCTTTCCCTCTCTTCCTCTCTCTGCAGGAGTCGGCACCATCTGCCATTTCTCCTGCTCCTTCCCTGCATATCCCTGCTCCAGGATCCACTTCTCACTGGGTCTGAGGCTTCAACCACTGCCTAAAATGCCCAGGGCCTCTCTGGTCTTTGGACTGGTATGAGGGCTACCTTTTAAACATCTTTGTTTAGATACTTCACAGAACTTCATACTCACAGTGAAACTCACTGCCTCGCCACCTTTGCTTCATCCTAATCCTGCTCCTTCAACGTTCTCTGTCTTACACAAGACCCTTGAGCGTGAAGCAGAAACATGCTGCTCGTCCTGCACTTTCCCGTCTTCCTGTCTCTCCCACATCTGATTGGTCCTCAGTCCTAAATACTCTGCATGCTGGATCCCTTCTTTGCTCTCTCACTCTTCCTCTTGGCCATTGCCAGTTCAGTTCGGGCTCTTACCAGTTCTTAACTTGGATGACTGTAATGACTTCCTGACCAGGTTCCTTGTCTGCAGCCTTGCTTCCAGCTCTAGTATGCATTGCTACCAAAGTGATACTGCTCTACCCAAATTTTTCTCAGTTACCCCCAGGCTTAAACACTTTTAGTGGCTCTTCCATCATCCTTAAGATGGACTCTGAGCAGGTGTTTAAGGCCTTCGGGAATTGTCTCTTGCCTCCCATTCAGTGTGTTCCCCCCTGCCCCACACACCCTTTGTCATTTCTATTCTCAGGACAGACTCGCAGCCAGTGGGAACCTTTTGCAGTTGCTGAAATGCTTCATGCTTTCTCAGCCCCCGCTAGGCAAGTTTTCCCTCTGCTTGGAACACCCTTCCACACCCCTTCCGTTCCATTTTCATGTATTTAACAGAGAGCTCTGTTTCTCCTTTTAAGCGTTACCTTTATTGAAGTATAACATGCACATGGAAGAGTATACATGTCATAAATGCTTGATGCATGTTCATAAACGGAACCCACCCTGATCCAGGCTCGCTTTTAAGACCCGGAATAAATGATTTCACAGAAACAGTCTCTGCTCCTGAACTGCCTTCCCCTCCGCTCTTCTCTTGGCTCTTTCACCCCTGGTGGTCCTCATACCCTGTGCAGATTGTTTGCCTCCTTGCCCATCCCGGCACTCCTCCTTGAGGACAGGCCTTTGGCCTCCATAGCCCACACCTCCTATTAAAGATTTGATAAGTGTTTTCTGGATGAAGGTCTGAATTTTAGGGATAAATGCCCCCCCACCCACTGTAGAAGAGGAACATTGCCTCGCTTCTGAATATTTGCCTCCTTGGATCCTGAAGATTTAATCTTGCCTGTGGTTAATGATGATGCTTATTCAGTTGCGTTTGGGCCAATCAGCTTAAAGGGCTCTGTAGAAATTAGCTCATTAATCCTCCCAGATCAAGAGTAAGCACTTTTGAGTACTTGCACCTGCCTGTGCTCTGAAGGCAGGCGGGCAGGCAGGCAGGCAGCCAGCCAGCTAGCCAGCCAGCCAGAGGCCTGGCTTTCCTGAGGTCATTGTTCTGCGAGGTGGCCTCTCCAGATTAAAGGACCCGGAGCTCCCTGCCACAGTCTCTGCGTCCTTTTACTCAGGCATGCAGAGCAGGGTGGGGAAGTCCTAGCACGCCTCTCCTCTTCTTTAGAGCTTTCCTTTCTTGAGTGTACCCATGAGCTCTCTCTTGCTGTTTGTGTAGTTATATATAACCCAACCTTGAAGATCTGTGGGCCTTCTTGGTGTGTAGAAATCAGGACTGTTGAAGAAGATCAGGGATACAGGTGAAACACAGCAGCAGAATATCAGACGGGTGGTTTTCAAAGGTTGATACGATGGCAGGAATTGTATTTTTATAAATGACAAGGGACTGGGGGGGTGATAGGATTGGTGTGGTACATGCTAAGACCACAGAACTGGATCTTTTAAAGTCAAAACCAGTCTAATAGGTATTCTAATTCCTCTGTGGTGTATTTTTGGGAAAGGTTTTTTTTCCCCGTTAAAAAAAAAAATTCTCCATATAATCAAGTGAGGTTTTACATTTTCCTCCAGGACAGTTTTGCTTAAATTATCCCCAAACAACTCCAAGATGGCTGAAGTGATTCAAGTGCTTCAGGTGTTTCTTTTTCCAAATCCGCTGTTCATTGGTCAAGTTTGTGCTGCTAAAGAAGAATTCAGTATATTAATTAAAAAGGCATTTTAGATTTGGCTTAACTGGAAAGCAGAGGAGAAATAGCAGACCTTTAGAGAATGGATTGGCAGTGCTTTAGTTCAAAATTGATTTGGATAAACACTTTGGGAATCTGATGTGAGTAAATGCTGATGTATTTCAAGTTTCTTCCCATTTGCCAAACAAATATTTGGGAATAAACTCTCACTTAAAGCTTTAAAAAACTTCTTGGACATTGAGGAATTAGATGAATTGACCTTTTAAACTGATTGTATATTTTGATATATGGGAAAACATCATTTTAAGATAGAACTTAAAACATCATTTTATTATTATTATTATTATTTTTGCGGTACGCAGTCCTCTCACTGTTGTGGCCTCTCCCGTTGCAGAGCACAGGCTCTGGATGCGCAGGCTCAGCGGCCATGGCTCACGGGCCCAGCCGCTCCGTGGCATGTGGGATCTTCCCGGACCGGGGCACGAACCCGTGTCCCCTGCATCGGCAGGTGGACTCTCAACCACTGCGCCACCAGGGAAGCCCCTAAAACATTATTTTAAAATAGTTTTATTTTCAAACTTCTTCCTAGTAAGTGGCATTTAGTATAACTCAGAGGCCTAGTCCTGGGTGTTCATTCACTTCTTCGCTCAGGTGAAAATACACATTCTGGTGACATTTATGGGGTTCAGGTTTCCAACATTCAGTCACTGATGTACCAGAAGAACTAGTATGGTAAGTAGAGATTGATGACTTTCTATCATGTGAATGATAGATCTTCATTGGGGGAGTGTTTTAGAAGCCAGTGACCTGTGACAATTCTGAAACTTCTCACAATCACTCTATTGATGGTTGAGGTCTTAGAAGAATTTGTGATCTTGTTTTGAATGGTAACATCAGTTTGTCCCGGGGTTTGTAATAAGGGGCATTCCTACTGGTTTCTTTCCTGCTCTGTTTTGTTTGGGGATTGAAAAGGATTCATCTTATGGATTGGTTCCTGTTGGCGTGTCTTGTGTTGTTGACATTTTACTTTGAATTGTTTGGTCTGTCCTTCCTTCTTCCCTCCCTCACTTCATCCTTTCCTCCCTTCCTTTCCTTTCTTCCTTTGAAATTGGCAATGTCACCAGCCCCTTTCTTAATTATGAGATGACTCAAGAAAGCAGGGGAAGAGAGTGCCCAGGGGTAGGAATGATAGGTCAATGCTGGCTTTTTATGGTCAGCTCCTAAGTGAGGAATAGCATAGGAATATAGGGGGATAATGAAATTTAATTTTGGAGGAAACTGAAGAGAAAGTCCATTCCTGTTCCTTTGTTTCTACAACTGAAGATTCTAACAACCTAACTTAATTTGCCTGTGGTCCAGAAGTCCTCAGAATCTCAGGCCAATGCTTCCTACCCAGTTCAGTGGTTTTTTTTTTCCTTATATTTTGGCTGCGTTGGGTCTTCATTGCTGCACGGCTTTCTCTAGTTGCGGTGACCAGGGGCTCTTCTTTGTTGTGGTATGCCGGCTTCTCTGTGTGGTGCTCGGGCCTCTCATTGCCGTGGCTTGTCTTTGTTGTGGAACACGGGCTCTAGGTGTGCGGGCTCAGTAGTTGTGGCTCGCGAGCTCTAGAGTGCAGGTTCAATAGTTGTGGCGCTTGGGCTTGGTTGCTCCCCGGCATGTGGGATCTTCCCGGACCAGGGCTTACACCCGTGTCCCCTGCATTGGCAGGTGGATTCTTAACCACTGCGCCACCAGGGAAGTCCTCAGTTCAGTGTTTTCTTCTACTTACATCATGTTGATTCCTCATTGGTGGGAAGGAGGAAGTTAGAAATGTTATCGACTCAGTAAATTTTATAACTACCGTTTTAATGAAGTAAATATATATCTTATCTGGGAACATATTTACCATATAGATATTATAGTAAAAATCTTTCTTTAGAGGGGTTGAAATGATCTTTGTATATTTTTCTTAATGAGAGCATGTTTATTTAACACATAAACCAGGTGATATACAAACACAAAATAGTTTCATTTCAACCATCATCTTTTGCCTGGCTGTTAGAATAGACTATAAATATATATTTTAAAAATTAATTAATTTATTTTTGGCTGCGTTGGGTCTTTGTTGCTGCGCGGGCTTTTCTCTAGTTGCGGTGTGCAGGGGCTACTCTTCGTTGCGGTGCGTGGGCTTCTCATTGTGGTGGCTTCTCTTGGTGTGGAGCATGGGTTCTAGGCACGCAGGCTCAGTAGTTGTGGCTCGCGGGCTCTAGAGCGCAGGCTCAGTAGTTGCGGTGCACGGGCTTAGTTGCTCTGCGGCATGTGGGATCTTCCTGGACCAGGGCTCGAACCGTGTCCCCTGCCTTAGCAGGCGGATTCTTAACCACTGCATCACCAGGGAAGCCCTAGACTATATTTTTAATCCTTAGTTAGAACCTGTCAGTGAGGTGGAAGAGTGTGTGTGTGTGCGTGTGCGTGTGTGCGTGTGTGTGTGTGTGGTGGCAAATAAAAGGTTGAGGAGCAGGAACTAGATGTACTTCAGGGCTGATCATTAGCTGGAGCAGAGCTTCTGCACTAGAGCCAGGTCCCTGCTGCCAGGCTGATAACTTCATAGCAGTCAGAGCAGCAACGGCCTTCCTAGCAGTGTCTAGTTCTGAGCTGTCCGGAATGGTAGCCACTAGCCATGTGTGGCTATTTCAGTTTGACTTAATTAAAATTAAATAAATTTTGGGGTGGCAAGGAATGAAGAGACGGAGCACAGAGGTTGTTTAGGACAGTGAAACTGCTCTGTGTGATACCATCATGATGGACACGTGTCGTACATTTGTCCAAACCCACAGAGTGTACAACACAGAGGGTAAGCCCTAGAGTAAACCGTGGGCTTTGAATGCTAAGGATGTGTCCGTGTAAGTTCATCAGTTGTAGCGAATGTACCACTCTTTTGGGGGATGTTGGTAATGCTGGAGGCTGTGCACGTGTGGGAGCAGGGGGTACATGGGAAGTCTCTGCCTTCCTCTCAATTTTGCTGTGACCCTAAAACTGCTTTAAAAAAATAAAGTCTTTAAAAATGAAATAAAATACAGTTCCTCAGTGACACGAGCCACATTTTCAAGTGCTCAGTAGTCAACTGTGACTAGTGCAGCTGAGGAACTGTATTTTATTTATTTAATTTTAGGTCTATAACCTGCACTATCCAGTAAAGTACCTTATTGGATAGTGCGGATACAGATTATTTCCATCACCACAAAAAGTCTTACTGGAGAGTGCTGGATGGTAATTTATCAGAAATGTTCAAAAACTGACTAAATATTATTATGATGGCTGTAAATATCCTGAGGCTACCTCCTGATAACATGCTAAGGCATTGTCACTGACTTAGAAGTACAAAAGGAGACAAACAATGCTAACCTGATTTTTAAAAAAAATTGTTTTCACTCTGTGCTCTATTAGAATGCTAATTGATTCATATTTTCAGAAGAACAGTTATTCTTTTTTGTGTATGGTGAAACAGATACCCCTGTTGACGTAGAAAGATAGTTTTGAAGTATGAGTTTTTATCTTACTCACTTAACTCATTCTAGGATATTCTTGTGATTACTGTAAACACAGAATCCTCCTGAATGATATCCAGTATTTTCAGAAGTATCAGAATGTTACATTTCCTTAAGAAATCACTTCAGAGTCTTGGGGCTGGATGTGGTAGACAGAATCACTTCAGTTTATCTTCTTTTATGTAATGAAGTAAGAAAGAACTGACAAAATAGTTTTTTTGGTGAAATTACAATGACATTGTGAAATTAACTCCACTTAGAAAAAAATGATACCTGTGTCAGTTTTAGTCACTTAAATGGTGAGTTCGAATCACGGTCCCTTCTTTTCCCTTGATTTTAAAGCATTTTGGTAATTGAGTAATTAAAGGATTTAATAGTTTAGTCTGAGTTATATAACACAAAGCAAATAAAACGTTCAGTATTGAAGTCAGTACCTTAACAGAAATTCAAACTCAATCATCACTGTTTGGTTAGGACACCTTTTTTGTTAGGAGAGGGAATTAATGACCTAGGGGTGGGTGAAAACAAATATCTGTGTAGGGAGATTAACTGGGTTTAATTTTGGGCAATTCAGAAACAGTTTGTACTTTCTTACGTTTAGTGTCCCTAGGGTGACTGGGGCCGTCACAGAGAATGTTTTACTAGGTAATCCTTTTTTATTTTTCCTCGTAGATGCCCTTTCAAGTTTCTGGAGTCCTAAATCCAGTGCCTGACCTTCAACAAGGGCCGTTGCGGAAACATTTTTAATATGGCAGTTGGGTGGCTGAAATAGGACTAGGGGAAGTGTCTCTGTGTATTTTCAAATTAATGATCATTAGGACAAATTTAAGAATAGTGATATTTTTGGCATAAGTCTAGATCAGGACTAGATTGTATATCTTTACTAAAATAAATTCTCATTGGTTGTTTAAACAGTGACAGTCTCGGGCCTCTCTGGTGGCGCAATGGTTGAGAGTCCGCCTGCCGATGCAGGGGACATGGGTTCGTGACCTGGTCTGGGAAGATCCCACATGCCGTGGAGCGGCTGGGCCCGTGAGCCGTGGCTGCTGAGCCTGCGCATCCGGAGCCTGTGCTCCGCAACGGGAGAGGCCACAACAGTGAGAGGCCCGCGTACAGCAAGAAGTCTCTAGGGTGAAGAGATAATGAGCCTCTTAGTTCATCTATAGCCATCTTCCTGATTGTTTCCATAGAAGCAGCAAGACTGTTTAAAGACTATAATTTCGTATTATATAATTTATATATTTTCATGAAATTATATAATTTATATATTTTCATGAAATTATATAATTTATATAATTATATAATTTCACTTCATATTATATAATTTCATAATTTCATGTCCTACTCTTCAGAGCCCGTTAGAAATAGGCAACATAGGCGGCTTTGTAGCTTATATATTTGCTTAAATAGTCTTAAAAGACAAAGAGGGTAACTGCTGTCCGGTCACTGGGATAGGTGAACGTTGCAGTCAGGCACTTGTTTGGCTTTTGCTTATAGGTTATGGTCCATTTAGCCTCCTGTATTATTAAGAGTGACATTTTTGGGAGTTCCATGGTGGCCTAGTGGTTAAGGATTCCGGGCTTTCACTGCCGTGGCCTGGGTTCAATCCCTGGTTGGGGAAGATCCCACAAGCCGTGTGGCATGGCCAAAAAAGAAGAGTGACATTGTTCTCAGCTATATGTAGTTGTTTAAAAATGAAATATTCTCTTGGAGCTCCTTGGAAGAAAGGGAGTGACAAAAATGTGAAAAGGTGATATTTATGAGGTCTGACCAACTTTAAAATTAATCATATCAGGACTGATATGCACAAGAAGTATTGTTTCCTTCAAGGGGACAGAGTGGCTATACTTTATAGCCACATTTTATTTTATTTTATATTATTTTATTTTTTTTTTGCGTTACGTGGGCCTCTCACTGTTGTGGCCTCTCCCGTTGCAGAGCACAGGCTCCGGACGCGCAGGCTCAACGGCCATGGCTCACGGGCCCAGCGGCTCCGCGGCATGTGGGATCTTCCCGGACCGGGGCGCGAACCCGCGTCCCCTGCATCGGCAGGCGGACTCTCAACCACTGCGCCACCAGGGAAGCCCCACATTTTATTTTAAATTAAAAAATTACCCATTTCTATCAGCCCTCTTATGAAGAAACGGGACTGGTTTTCTAATGTGACATTAATTTGCTCTTAAGGTATTTCCCAAGCTGTTTTTATCAGTTGTCGCTTGATCAGAATCATTATTTAGCCTTACAAGATGACTCTAGTCTGAACAGTGCTGTTAGTTGTTTAAAGTCAGTTTTGTTTACTGTTATTTTTAATAGATTCTGCATCACTGCTTCATAGAAGTAATGAGATTATCCGGGCTGTGGTTTGCATTACAACGAGCAATTTGTCTAGAGGCAGGGATAGCAATAGCAAAAGCTGAGGGACTGTGAGGATGTGTAATAGAGGGGTTGGGTGTGAGATTCCAAAACCAGATCTGTGAAGCCAGAGACAAGATAGGATCATTGGAAGGCAAAGACTAGCATGAGGCAGCAAAAGACCTCGAATCTGAGCAGGAGTGAATAAGGTGGAGAGTAAGGACTCGGGGGCATTTCCAAGTTTTGCAGGGGTTCAGCAAGGGGCCAAGGCAAGTAGGGACAATGTAACTTTTCCCAGAAAGTTTCAGTGGCAGCATGTTGCTGAGGTGGGCCCCTCATTTGAAGCTTTGCCTTCAAGGGAGGGTGCCTCTGATGAACAGAAAGGCTCAGTTCTGATGGTCTCTGTGTCAGCTATGTATAGCTATGTAACAAACCACCCCAAAACTTAATGGCTTAAAATAACGACCTGTTTATTTGCTTACAGTTCCATGGGTTGGCAATTTGGGCTTCACTGGGCAGTTCTGCTGGTTTTGCCTAGGGACAGTCTGTGACCAGCTAGGCTGGGGCTATCTATTTTAAGATGGTCTCATCATGTATGTGGTGGTTGGTGCTGGCTGTTAGCTGGCCCTCTCTTTCTGTTGATTCCTCATTCTCAAGCAAGTGTGCCCGGACTTCATCCCTTGGCTGTGTTCCAAGGTAGCTGGAGTGGAGCTGCAAGGACTCTTGAGGCCTGGGCTTGGTGGTGACAAAGCATCTCTGTGTCTCTTTCAGTTGGTTAGAGCACATCACAGGGTAGCTCAGGCTCAGGCGGGAGGGAGATCGATTTTCCTGCTTGTTGGGAGGAACGGTAAAATCACATGGTGAAGGGATGTGTACAGAGACGGGAGGAATTCTTATTACCATCTTTGCAAACTCTCTACCACACAGCTTTATGTAGCTCAAGGGTGATGAGTACACAATGTTTGTCATTCATTTAACATTCGTTTCTAACTTGTGGTAGGGGAGCTAATTACCTGACTGTCTTACCCCTGATTGTTATAGTGTGGTTGATTACAGGTTTCATAAACTAATTTTTTTGTGTGAACCATCCATCAGCATGATTTTGGCTAGAAAAGTGGCTTTAGAAATGTATGACTTTCTAAGAAATCGAAACATGTCTTTTCTAATGTAACGTTTGAAGGGCAGAGGTGTGTGTGTGTGTGTGTGTGTGTGTGTGTGTGTGTAATGCTGATCCTTTTTTAGCCTTGAGGTGTTCTATTCCAGACTGACCTTCTTAAAACTCAAGAGCACCACATTAAAAATATAGATTGTTTGCATGCATATGTAATTATTTCTTCTGCCTCATAGAAGTCAGTGAAGTAGGTCTATCACAGCTCTAAAAACAACAGGTTTTCTATGCATCACTCAGTTTAAAGGTAGATAGATTGTTGCTTAGACAATTATGAAAGCTTCTTTACTTTGAAGTCAATCCAGCAGTATTGTACTGCCCATTTTATAATCAGTTTTCAAAAAAGAATTGCCAGCCTATTAGGATAAAAATATTAGAAACCCATTAATAGTTATTGACAGAAGTTGCCCATCATATACTAATGGCAGAAATCATAGAAGGACGGGAGTTGTGCAAGTATACCATTTTTTATTTTTATTTATTTATTTTTTTGCGGTACGCGGGCCTCTCACTGTTGTGGCCTCTCCCGTTGCGGAGCACAGGCTCCAGACGCGCAGCCTCAGCGGCTGTGGCTCACGGGCCCAGCCGCTTCGCGGCATGTGGGATCTTCCCGGACTGGGGCACGAACCCGTGTTCCCTGCATCGGCAGGCGGACTCTCAACCATTGCGCCACCAGGGAAGCCCAAGTATACCATTTTTTAAATTGCAATGTCTTTCTGGTAAACGCCCTTACAAAATATTATATGCTTTTAGATGTGGAAAGAGGGCTGGGTGTTATCTTTATACATATACAGATTTAAATGCTAAGTGGCTTGCTGTTTATTCCAAAGGGGAGACAGATCTGTACATGGATAAAATATGTGAAACTGGTTGGCTCACACTGCTTTCTCACATTAAGGAAGAAAGGCTGAGAAAAGGATGTTACCTAGACCTCTGAGTTATTAAAAAAAACCCCTCCAATCTAATTTATTTTAAAGTTCCAAAATATCATTCAGGTAATAATAGATGGTCATTATAGAAAGTTTGGATAATACAGATGGATAAAAAGGGGGAAAAAATCACTAGTTACCACCTGGCCCAGGACTAGATGCTTTGAATTTTGAATTTTGCTGGAGGAGTGTAAGTTTAAATGGGATAGGACTGCAGAAAAAAAGCATAAATTGATATTTTTGGAAATTAATACTTTTCAGCATTCCCAGTACTTTCACATTTAATTTGTTTGGAGCAAGAAAAATAAACTAGTCTTAGATTAATACTAGCTTGGCAAAAGTGATTTGTCTTTTGAGAACTTGGTACATACTGAGAGTCAAGCATACTTTATGATTACTGGACAGAGAACTATGTGTATTTTTCTCACACTTAAGTGTTCTCGGAATACATTTACAATCTAATCTTAATGCCTGTGTTACAGTTCATTTCTTAGAAGTATCTGTTAGGCTTTGCCTTTTGTCCTCTATGTCTTATGGATCACCGTATTTGGTACTTGGCTGATGGGAAGTGAAAACATCTTAACAGAAAGTTCTGGGATAGAAGTAAATTAAGAGTGAGTAACTAACTTCCCGTTGTTTGTGGGTGTGTTTGAGTACAGTAATGACTTAGATTTCACATTGACCTTTCATATCAAACCTCGTGCTGGCAGCGAGAATTTTCTAGATTGGTAAGATATCTTTTTGTAGAACTGGCTTGTTGATTTCAGGGACATGTGGGAGAAAGGAATCTCTAGGAATTTAATTTGATGATGTGAATGTTGAGCTTTTCGGTCTTTTAAGGTTGAATTTCATAGCATTTTGAACTATGATGAAATACCTGTTGGCACGACAAGTCTTTATTTTATTAAAAAGTTTTAAATTACAAAGATATAATAAATACTTTTGTGTCAAATAGGTGAAAATAACAACCCTCAAATTTTCATTCCCCAGCGATACAGACCAAATTGACCATACAGGGTATCCTTCTAGATGTTTCTCTGTGTATAAATATACACCTAGATTTTTTCCAAATGTAAATATTGTACATGAAATGTGGTAACTATGCATCATATTCTACCACTTAACAGATTTTACTTCTACAAGTAATATATATTACATGTATATTTTACTCCTGTGTATTTTTTATATGTATTTGTAGTAAAATATTATAAATATTCACAGCTTTCATTCTAAGTCATTTCTTATAGATCCACCTCATTTTAAAATATGCCAATTTATTTCTATTCTGGGTCCATTTCTATTCTGTGGATGTACTTTATTTAACCAGTCCTCTAGTGATTAACTTATTGGTTGTCTCCAGGTTTCCATACTTCTGGGGGATGGATACCCAGAAGTGGGATTGCAGGGACTAGTGGTGTTGCCATTTGTACTTTTGCTAGATACTGGGAAAATCTCCTGCACTTGTTATGTTAATTAATTGCCCTCTTAGTTGCTCCCATTTCTGGTCTTAAAGATAGAAGAGTGTTAGATTGAGATGGCATCTTGCCTTATTCCCTACTTGACCCAGATCTACAATATCTAAGACTAGGAGGAGAAAATGGTGGTGGGTTGGAAAGAGAAAAATAATCACCCAAGTTTAAGAAATCAAAGTTGCATCACTTTATGAACTAAAAAAGTGAAAGGTCGTGAAGTTTATTACTGTGGACAAATGTATGGAAAGACTTTCTGAATTGGTGAAAAGTCTGGGTTATAGAATGTAGCTAAATTGATTAATATACCCATTTGGTTAAAAGGACCCGGGACTCACTAAAATTACCCCCACATCATAGGGCATTCTTTATAAAGGTAGACATGGGGATGGGGCGACAGGAATCTCATCCATCATCCCAGGTTTTGCAGCAGCCCAGGAAAAAACTGAGCCTCTGGGTCTTTGGGGAATTGCAGTCAAATATGTTCTCGTGAACGCTGGGAGTGGACAAGACCTCAGCAACAGGAATTTTTGGATCCTCACTTCCGGATCCTCTAACCTTGGTGTGACTTAGCCAGTGAGTGTGTGTCTGCTTTTGCTTGTGCCTACCTGTTCCTCTTTTCTGCTGAGTCAGGATTTTGGCTCATTCATAATCCTTACGGCCCTTTCAGCTTCCCTTTTCCTCTTTCCCTTTTAGCCATAGCATCGGCTGCTAATTGCTGGCTATTTCTCAATCTTAATCCCAAAGATTGAGAATCTAGTTTTTACCAGAGTCCCTGCATAGGACACCTCCCAGCCAATGAACTGCTGCCTTAAGCTCAGGTGCCCTCCTCTGATAAGGATTTAACATCAGAAGCTCCCATCGGGGAAGGGAACTTGGATGTGGCAGGCACCACAAGTTAGTGTTTAATGTAACATTGCTCTTAGATAAGTAACCTGTCTAGAGTGTAATCCCGAGTAATTCACTTTTTTTTTATTAAAAAGTATATACTTATGATATGCTTTAAAAGCGGTTTATTCATTGAACTCAGTAAATACTTCCCTGGGAAGCAACCCCCCTTTTCCCATATGGAATGTAAATTTGGAAAACTTGTACCCTGTCACAGTTGTAAATTGTCTTCAGTTCTGCAGTACTGATGCCTGGATCATGAGATATGGTCTTGCCTTTTCTGCTGGACTTGAAAGTGCTACAAAATAGTTCATCCTGTTTATGTAATGATGGTGAAGTTCTGAAAAATATACCTAGAACCCGAAACTCCTGGAACAGCTCATTTTCCTATGTGAATATTTTTATCTCAACTGTATCTTTCCTGTGTACATTGAGAAGGGTATCGGGTTCTTCCTAATTTCCATATGTGTTTGGCGCTCCAGCGTTTCAGAGATGAAGAGTTGCTAATATTTCTCTGGAAGATTTCTCTAAGCTTTTCTGTTTTCTTCCTGAGGGTTACTATCAAGTATCCACCCACATCCCCTTTTTCTTGTTTTCTTCTCTCCTTAACCCCAGTTTGCTTCTCTTTCAGGTAAAGGCTGGCAGGCTGAATGTTTCAGTGACTCTTGAATTCCTGAGTCCTTCATTTTGGTGCCTATGTCTCTCAGCATCTCAAAGGGCAGTTTCCGTGTTACTTTTAAAAATGAGAACCATGCTCATAAAATGCTGTCTTAGTTTGGTTTCAGATCACTTGAAATGTAATCTGATTTGCGAGGCAGCATTTAAGCTCCTGTTACCAAAAGGTTTTGATTATCATTTTGTAGGAATTTTTGTTGGGTCAGAGAAAGATGAACAACATATTTGCCTTTTGGAAGGACACCAAATGGTTTTATTTCATTTGGGGAAGTTTCTTCTGATGGTCTTGAATTCTGTGTTTTAATCTGCTTAAAAATGCCTTTTAGCACATAAGCAAAATTAAACATTATTAAAGTCTGTGCAATGCTCTTTATTATTTTGGAGAAAAATCTTTTAAATACTTTTTTGGTAAGGCCATGTGTAATTTAAAGCTTTCATTTTGACAGCCTGGTCTTAGCTGATAGGCATGCTAATCTCTATTTGATTGCTTTGGTGGGGAGTTGGAAATCACTGAGTGCCTGGCTTAGAGTGTGCTTCTAAATGGGCTTTCTTTGGGTTTTCATTTTGTGAAATAATAAAGTGAATTTCCCTACATGTTGTTTTAGTATATTTGACTGTTCATCTGATTTCCAGATTTAAATGAAAAATTTAACCATTTTCCCTTTTGGTGACATGTCCCTTTGTTTATTTCCCCCCCGCCCCTGCTGTTTTTTTGTAAATGCTGGTGAACACACATGTCTATGTGTAGAGGCCCTTTCATCTAGGAAAATGGATTTTTTGTGTGTTTTAAGAATTTCCCATTCTTTTCTGTTTTGGTTTAATTTTCATTACATTCTTTTCATTCTCCTTTGGAAGTGCCAAAATGTGGCAGAAATATAATTACATATAGAATATATGACTATATATCACTTTTTTTCTTTATGTGTATAGAGGGAAAAGAGATATATGGGTGTAAAATTACATATGACCGAAGAAAATTAGGGGTGATGCAAGTTATTTGACTCTTGGGTGAGAATTTTATTTAATACCTCCTGAGATATAGTTATCTTTTTTTTTTAATATTTACTTATTTGGTTGTGCTGGGTCAGTTGCGGCAGGTGGACTCCTTAGTTGTGGCTCACAGGCTCCTTAGTTGCAGCTTGCCAGCTCCTTAGTTGTGGCAGGCAGCTCCTTAGTTGCAGCTCATGGGCTCCTTAGTTGCAGCATGCAGGCTCCTTAGTTGTGGCATGCTAACTCTTAGTTGTGGCATGCATGTGGGATCTAGTTCCCTGACCAGGGATCGAACCCATGGGAGATCAGAGTCTTAACCACTGTGCCACCAGGAAAGTCCCTGAGATGTAGTTATCTGTGAAAAAAAAAAAAAAGTTGAGAATTAAAATTCTTGGAGGTTTTTTTCCCTCTATATCATGAAGACTTGAGGACTTGTAAAGGTGATTCAAGTCGACGGGATGATTCTGATACAAATTTATGGAGCAGCCACTGTGTGCCAAGGACTGGACCAAGTACTTTACATACTTTATGTCTCATCTTTACCTTATTCCTGCTGGGATTGGTATGATTATCCCAGTTTTATAAATTAGGAAGCAGAGACTTGGGTGATCGCATTACCTTTTGAAGGTCACACAGCTGGATCTGAACCCAGTGATGTCTGATTGTAAAGCCCCTGCCCTTTCCAGGGTTCTCTTTGCCTCCTCTGCTTTTGCTAAGCCATCTGCCTTTAGGATTCTCAAGCTATCAGGACAAGGAGTTAATTTCCAGAAGAAAGGTCGCTGCTTTAAAAGCAGCATCACATGGCATTAAAGCTGGAACTTGCACATTAGGCTAACTCGGCTTGGAGCCCATTGGCATCATTTACCAGCTTTGTGACTGTGAGGCAGTTTCTGGGCCTCATTGAGCTTCATGGTATTTCATCATCAAAATCAGGACCATCATATCAGCTTTGCAGGATAATATAATGCATAATAAATAATAATGGTGATGATGATTATCATAATAGTAGTTAGCACTGAGGAGCTGTTATGTGTCAACCCCTGAACTAAACGCTTTTCATAGTTAGTTCATTTAATCCTCACGACAACCCGATGAGGCAGCTTCAGTCACCCCTGTTTGACATAGAAAGTCATCAGTACGTGAAGGCTGTTTTATTTATTTATTTATTTATTTATTGTTGTGTTGGGTCTTCCTTGCTGTGTGTGGGCTTTCTCTAGTTGTGGCGAGTGGGGGCTACCCTTTGTTTTGGAGCGTGGGTTTCTCATTGCAGTGGCTTTTCTTGTTGGGAGCACGGGCTCTAGGCGTGCGGGCTTCAGTAGTTGTGGCTCGCGGGCTCAGTAGTTGTGGCTCGCGGGCTCTAGAGTGCAGCCTCAGTAGTTGTGGCGCACGGGCTTAGTTGCTTCACGGCATGTGGGATGTTCCTGGACCAGGGCTTGAAGCTGTGTCCCTGCATTGGCAGGTGGATTATTTTTTTGTTTTGTTTTGTTTTTTAAACATCTTTATTGGAGTATAATTGCTTCACAATGGTGTGCTAGTCTTTGCTCTGCAACAAAGTGAATCAGCCATACATATACATATATCCCCACATCTCTTCCCTGTTGCGTCTCCCTCCCTCCCACCCTCCCTATCCCATCTTCCCTATCCCACCCTCCCTATCCCACCCCTCTAGGTGGTTACAAGGCACTGAGCTGATCTCCCTGTGCTATGCGGCTGCTTCCCACTAGCTCTCGGTCTTATATTTGGTAGTATATATATTATATCCATGCCACTCTCTCACTTTGTCCCAGCTTCCCCTTCCCCGTGTCCTCAAGTCCATTCTCTATGTCTGCGTCTTTATTCCCGTCCTGCCCCTAGGTTCTTCATGACCATTTTTTTTTTTAAGATTCCATATATATTTGTTAGCATACGTTATTTGTTTTTCTCTTTCTGACTTACTACAGACTCTAGGTCCATCCACCTCACGACAAATAACTCAGTTTCGTTTCTTTTTATGGCGGCCGGCAGATTCTTAACCACTGCACCACCAAGGAAGTCCCAAGGCTGTTTTTATTATTTATATTTTCTTTAAAAAAGTATATCAGAGTATTGTTGATTTACAGTGTTGTGTTAGTTTCAGGTATACAGCAATATTATTTATATTTTCCACAATATTATTTATATTTCCTTTCCATTGGGATGGATAATTGAGTATTCGATAACTTAGAGAATCCACTGTCATTCAATAAACTTAACACCTGCTGTGTGGTTATTAAAATAGGTAGTGATTTTTATCTCCAAGCTTTTTATCTTAGTGATAACTGTTTCATATATAACTAATATTTTAACAGGTTTCTTTTGTGTTGTTAAACAGGATTAATCGTACAACTCAAGTACTTATTTAAACATTTCACAGACAGGAAAATCATGGACAGAAGTGCCTACATTCCGAACCAATTTTTTTTTTAATAAATTTATTTATTTTATTTATTTATTTTTGGCTGCGTTGGGTCTTCATTGCGGTGTGTGGGCTTCTCATTGCAGTGGCTTCTCTTGTGGAGCATAGGCTCTAGGCACACAGGCTTCAGTAGTTCTGGCACGCAGGCTCAGTAGTTATGGCTTGCGGGCTCTAGATTGCAGGCTCAATAGTTGTGGCTCATGGGCTTGGTTGCTCCGTGGCATGTGGGATCTTCCCGGACCAGGGCTCGAACCATGTCCCCTGCATTGGCAGACGGATTCTTAACCACTGTGCCACCAGGGAAACCCCCGAACCAGTTTTTATGTGTCCTCAAAATAAAGTAATGCCACTATGTTGATAGAAAGGGCTCTGGAGATTATAGGAGAGGATGAGGAATCTTTAAAAAATGTCTTCTGCTGTCTGTCCTCCCATCCTTCTTTATCATACGACGTACCCCCAAATTCAATCAATAAATATTTGCATAAAGCAGCAATTCTCATGGCCTGTCATCTACCTAAATCAATGATGGGGGTCTTGGGAGGTTTAAAAAGGTTACTAACATTAATGCTGATGTGTTGACAACTGTAGAGAACACAGAATTTTGGCAGTGGACTCAAATGCATTTCATTACAGAAGAGAGAATATTGTAGAACTTCGCTCGTGTACTTCCCAACATTGAAACCAGACTAAAAAATTCAGCCAAAACAGCAGACTGTTAAACATTTAAAAGAAAAGAAAACAAAACAAACCTGTGCAAACATACTACTCTCTAAATATTCCTGTAATACCCTGGAATCTCGTGGCTGGTAGTCAGAGGCCTCGTGTGGGTTAAGAAGATTGTTCCTCACATATTGAAGAAAGTGGAACGATGGTTCTTAGAACCCAGAGAAGAGGGTAGGGATGAGTCTGTTCTTTAGAAGGACCTGAGCCGATGTGAGCTGGCCAAAGATCCGAATTTATACACCTCCCTGCTTTTACTTGATCAGAGGGTGGGTTGATTATCCTCCACCTATTTATTTGGTGTTCGCTGAGCTCCGGTGTGTGCCAGGCATTGCTGCATCTTGCTAGTATAAAATGGAGCTCCCTTTGGGGTCTGACCTTGAGGAACTTAGAAGGTCTAGAGGAGAAAACAGACAGGGAACCGATTACACCCCGGTGAGGTCATTCTCTAGTGGACGTGTGTAACTAAGATTCAGAGCTAATCACCTTTTCTCCAAAGTCCTTCTGACTTTACCACCAGCCTGTCATATAGTTATTGTCAGAATTTTAAAGGAAGGGATTTCAAATCCAAGTTGTGAAACTCCTGCCACCTACTGTGTGTTGTAAAGTTTGTTCCAAGGCAGAATTGTGGTGAGAGATAGACAGGACTAATGTTTTGATGAAGTTTGGAAATTCTCTTCATAAAAAGCAATTTCTGAAGTTTATTACTGTCTATACAAACATGGGTTAAATGCTAACATTAGTTGAATATCTGTATATGTAAGTATGTGTATGTATGAATCTGTGTCTGGCTTTTTGATGTGCATGTTTTGACATCATGCTTTTATCTTGTATATAAGCTGTGGACTCTTAGACAATCAGTGTTTAAACTTTCAACAAGGAAGAGAACTAATGAAAAGGAACAATGGTTTTTTTGTTTTCCCAGTAATTACATTTATCATTGTTCTGAAAACTCAACAAATGACCACAGGATGTGAATTTAATCAAGTTGTGCCTTTGAACAAAGATACCCTGGTTGTAGTGGAATTTTTTTTACTTCCCATCATCCTGCTCACATGTTCCCTTGCCTCTGAAATCAACAGCAGTTCACTGTGGTTTAACCAACTTAACAAATAATAATTTCAAAAGAAAAAGAAATGGATTTGGGAAGCAAAAGGAACTACTGTTTCTCTGTCTCCTAGATCAGCATTTGAAATCAAAGATTTTAACCTTTTACTAGAAAAATATTTTTCTGTGTAAGGTGGCTCTCTTTAAAATATAACCCCTTCTTTATAGCCTAGATTTAATTGGAGGTGCTATTTGAATGAGTGAGGCAAGGTATATCATCTTAATCCCTTCAGTTGCCCACGTGTACAATTATATTATCTTTGACAGTTTAAATAAAAACTTTAAAAAAATTTTTTTTTTATCCAGAAGAAACTAAAGCATTTAGTGGAGAAGTATTTAGAACCAGAACATTTCCTAGAAATACTGGCTTTCATTTGATGGACTGTTTTTCTTGATCCAGTAGAAATGCCTTGCCTTTGATTTCAACGTCTCTTTTGGCATTGCCTATACATGTCATCTCCTTGAGAGAACAAGCTCTGTGTCTGTGTTGTTGGTCATCAGCACTTCATCAGTGCTGTGTTAATAGCTCCTCTTCCCGGTACTTTACATGCATATTTTATTTAATAGTCATATCAAGCCAGTGAAAAAATCAAAGCCTTAAGATTACAAAAATTTGCCAAGGACAGATTTGGTTTCTCTCTCTTCAAAGTCCATACTCTTAACCATCATTGTCCTACAGCTTAGAGTGGCTTTCTCTTTGTCCCAGAATCCTCACCAGGTAAGCCAGCTGCACCACTGACACTTCTCTGCAGAGAGATGCTTTCTTTGGCGTTTATTGCTCTTGTTAATTGAGCCGTTTAGTTTCATCCCATTACTTTTTCTCACACTGAAATCTGTTAAAAAAGAGAAACACTGATTATCACGATTATTCAGGTACACCAGGAAATGAAGACTGTTCATCTCTTTTCTGCATGAACACTCCACAGCATGCCGTTATGATCTGAGGTGCATTCCACGGTAAGATAAGCAAATAGTGCTTACATGATAAAGTTTAAAGCAAATAAGTCAATCAAAATTAGCAATAGATAGATAAAAAACTAGACGAAAGCAAGAAAAGCAGGTTAAAGAAACTTGACTTGTCCTCCATCATAACATCAAGGTAAAGCGATGGCCTGGAAGGCTGTCTGTGAAGCCTCATCGTTTAAAAGGTTGACTCTAAGAAATGGCTTCTTTTGTTCCTAAGCCTGCATCATTAGGCAGCACTGAGCTTGCCAGGAAAGTAGTCGAGAGACCAGAGTGTTTTTGCGTTAAGAGGGGAGTGCTAGCTTGCTACAGACCACTCAGAGAAAAGATCAGGGATGGGCTAGGTAAGTTTTCTTCTTTAGCTGAGGGCATCTGTCTGATAGACCATGGGTTTGGACAGTAGAAGGACAGAGACCTACAAACAACCCTCTGTGATCTAGTAGGAGGGAAGTAAAAGAAGCCACAGGAAAAGCCCTCCCCTCCCGAGGAAGGGGACAGGGCTATGAGACCTCCTCATCATGGGGTGGGAGGAAGTCCCCCTACTCATGACTTATCCGTGCTCTGTAAGGCAGCTGACCAACAAATTGAGAGTTAAGTGTATATGCCGAGATGCGAACCCATTCAAAGTACCGAATTTTTTTTTTTTCACTTAATGGCCGTAAAGAGTCACGTTTGGTCCACCAAGGTGCTTTAGGTACCACATAAGACTGGTAAGAGAATGGAGATTTTGCCTGGCCAAGGTAACGGTGCCTCCCAGGGACTGGTGTTACCTTCCTGGGTACTTGGGATCATTTGCTCATCTCTTAGACTAATTGGATACCTCTTCTCCCCTAAACAAATAGTACTAGATGGAAAAGGAACAGAGAAAAGCATTGGTCATCCCACATGTCATACTGCTCTGTTTGATTTCACTTTGAAGACAGGGTGGTTGGCGATCATAGCAGGTGATGTCAGTTGCCCTGATACGTCTCTGCTCCTCTCACTTCCAGCCCTGCTCGTCTGCTCTTGTAGGATTTCATCTTTTTTTTTTTTTTTCTTGCATATTATTTAAGCCCCTCTGTGATCTGGTCCTAGTCTGCTTTTTTCAAGTCGTCTTTCATTACTCTTCACTTGTACTATTTCCTTCTTCCTGAAAATAAATGGTTGGTCCCACCTTTTTGCCTTTGTTGCTCCTTTGGCTACTTTCTAAGAGTGGTAGCATCCCTGTTTTTTTCCACCTGGTATATGAATTATATGCGTCTTTCAAGGTTCAACCCAAAAGCCTGTCGCAAACTCTTGATTTATTCAGTTCTTAGGGAAAATCACCTATAACTAGATAATGCAGCTATGTGGGCATACAGCTTATTTGCTGTGGTAACTTTTAAATCCTTGAGAACAGGAAACATGTCTGTCCCAGGTTTTATATCCTGAGTAACGTTAAACACGGTTCTTGCCACTTGGCAGGAGCCGGTGGTCATTTGTTGAGTGGCTGCATGAAATTCAGTCTTCTGACTGTTCTGTTAGTGTCCAGTTCAGGCCTTCTCACCTCCCTTTTAGACCTTTTGGAATCTGTTTTTATTTATTTTACTTTTCTGGGAGTTTGGCGGGGGGAGGAGAAGTCTGTCCTCTGCTCGTGCCTTTGCTCTCTGTGCCTGGAATTACCTCTGGAGACATGTGACACTTTTTGCTTTTGTCTCAGGCTTTCCAGGCTAATGTGGAGAAGTTTCTCTCAGGTCGGCGGTGTTGTTTAGGTGAGTCGTTCTTGCCAGCCCTCCTTGGGGAGCCTTTGTTGGGGAGGACTGGGAGGGCAGAGGATGTGGGCACCTCTGCCCTTACCTTGGTACGTGTGGTGTTTCTGTATCCCATGGTCACCGTTTCTGATGGTAGGACTTTGACCTGACTGGTCAGCTTCCCAGGAAAGATGATACATGTTGATACTGTGAAAGTGAACTTTCCCAAGACATTCTTTTGGGAATTTTCAACGCTTTTGTGGTTCTGTGCAAGTCTCTTACCTACTTTGGACATCCAGGCCAGGCTGCAGGACCCTCTGTACAAATGAAGCAAAGTCTTCTGCTGTCCTGTGGGCCTTCGGTGATTGACAGCGCCAGTGCCGCTGACTCCAGAGAAAGGTTTCGTGGCGCAGAGCACAGGACTCGTGTGTGGTGCCCTCTTCCAGTTCATGTGGTCTGGTGCTGTTTAAATCCTTTCTTCGTCAGGATTCCCATCAGCCAGTGTAACCTCCATTTATTTCCTCCTTAATCATGACACAGTATTATAAGATGTTTATATTATCCCTATACATATTGTATTTTCAAAGTGGAGAGAATTTAAGTGATTTGCTGCTAGTAAGCTTTTTCTAAGTCATGATGCTAACATGGACTTGACCTTAAAACCAGTAGTTAATGCTTTTTCCTCTTTTTTAATAAACATTCGCTTCCTGGACTGGCTTTGATTATCTATCTATCCATCCATCCATCCATATCCATATCTATATCTATACATATTATTCATTGAGTATATTCATGAATATATATATATATTCATTCGTTCTATATATGAAGAATGGTAGGAAATTGAACAAGGTAGATCTGTAACGGAACACATTCTCTGTGTGACTTAAGGAATTCCAATATGTTACTTTCCAGGCTTCCTTTGTGGAATGTTCTTCTTAGATAAGTGGGAAGAATGGGATGCTTTTGAAGATACTGGTAGAGTGGCAGTGAAACACATCACCTATTTGGGTTTTGGGAGTTGGTTCAGGCTGGTAAGGAAATGCCTTGTGGTAATACAGCCCTGGCAGGCCTGAGAGAAGTCTCCTTTACCTGACACAGTGCCTCTGCTATTGCTGAGAAGCCAGGGCTGGAGCTGACCTCATCCCTCATCCCAGCCAGCTACTCCACCCTCGGCCACACAACACCTGGGCTGGCGTTTTAAGGAGACCCTGTTGGGGAAAGCTTCCTGGTGCGGAGAAGGGACAGGCTGTGCAGATAGCTGCCCAGCTGGGGAGGCCTGATGCAGGCCTGACTGAGACCTCCTTGGGAGATTAAAGTCCTCTCCTGTTCATGAGCTCATCTGTGGATAAGAGGTGCTGTGGTGGAATGGGCTTTGCCTTTAGAAGGTGGAAAGTACCCAAATAATGCATTCTTTTGAGTGCAGCTTTTAACGTTTCTCAGCTTAAAGACTAAAGACATATTTCTGTAAGGTTTGCTCAAGCTAAGGATGGTGATTCGCCACTTCATTAGATGAGTCACCTCCCTGAAAAAAGACATTTAGCCTCTTCTCCTGGACTGCCCTGAACCAGGAATTTCTTGCAAGAATTCCCAGGACATCCTTAAACAGCCAAACACAACTTCTGCCTTGGTGTGTAGGCACACTTCTGTTTCTGTCAGAGTAAATCAGGCTGGTAAGTCACAAATTAGGAAAACATTTTGGGACTTGTGTTTATTTATTTAACAAGTAGAATAAATAGCTGGCCGCAAAAAACCCAAAACAAAACAAAAACAAAAATCCAACCTCAGGTCAGTTGACAGAGAATCGTTTTACTGTTTGCCAACAGTGAGGCTGTACCTTCTCTGGGTGGTGGGAAGCCTTTCCTCTGTCATCCTCTGATCTTATTCGCTGTCCCCTTCCATCTTTTGTCACCTTGCTGTTCTTTCCTCTGCCCCATGAGTTGGGTGGGGACATGAAAGCCTAGGAGGGAAGTGCTGGGGGCCCTTTCCTATCTCAACTGTTTATTTCCCTGTCTCTTCTCTGTTACAAAGTTTCTCCTTGATTTGCTTTTATCAAGTTTGTGAATGACTCCCTTTGTCAAGCTTATTGGAATGCCCTGTGGGAGGCATGCTATGCAAAAAAATAATTGTATTGCATAACTGCCCAGTCCTTAGAGATGCCAGATAGCCCTTGGCCCCAGAACAGACCCTCCTTGCTGGCAGGTCCTATGAAAGCAGGACACAGTGTATGTGAGAGGTGGCTCTGTCCTCCACCCAGGTACCACGGGGGTGACCTTTACCCCAGCTCTGATAAAAGGCTTATTTTAGGTTTCTAAAATGACTGTCTTTCCTTAGCCCAGAAGGGGGTGTTTCCCTGAGTGTATGTGTGTTTTCCCTGTGTGATTGTTTCCAGCTGCCGTTTCTTCACAAATGTCAAGTTTGTCTTTCCTGTGTCACCTCGAGGCACCTGACATTCATGACTAATTATTAAAAAGGGCAGCCTTTTAGTTTATTTTGATGAAAATAAAATCCCAGAGAATTCTGTTCAATACAGTATAATTGAGCAGGTGACATGTTGGTGTTTGGGATTTGGAAAAGCCATCCAGAAAAAAGTAGAGTTTTTGGCATGGTAGTTGGAAGAGCAAGAAGCTCCAAGGTGAACTTCAGGGATTTGTTACTGACACTGTGTGTATCCTCTGAACTAATTCCAAGCCTTTAAACTTAATACCAAGCGGTCAGGCCAAGGCACTCACTGGGCTTAGGGAAGGGCCACTTTGGGGCAAAGAATCGTGCAGTGTGCTCCTATCCAGATAACATTTTCCTCCCCCTGTGAAATCAGATTAAATCAACTTCGGTTTGGAGGGTGTGGAAATGGAGGGGGTGTCATTGCACTCTTGGCTGTTTTGTTTTGTGGTAGCAATAGTGATTAGTGGGAGGTGTTTAGCTGTGAAGGATGCATATGAGCTAGCTCTAAAAGCTCACATTATTTCAGAATAGGATTTTATTTGGTATAGGCAGTTGCGTACCGTGTTTAACCTTTCTTTATGAAACTTTCATTAATCGGCATGTTCTGTATGCTCAAGGGCAAAATATCATGTATGATGAAGTCAGGCAAGTTAAAAGTGTTTGGATCATGGTACATCCCTAGAGCTTCGAAACAATGACAAAGGATGATACGTACTAACACGAAGACAGCTCCGAGATATACACCAGTGGGTAAAAGCATCACATGGCAAAATGAAGAATAGAGGTGAATACCATTTCTTTTTTAAAAAAGAAATGGCAGCAGACCAAGGCAGAATTTGACCCCAGATGAGGAAGGTTCAACCACTCCGGAGTCTGTTCATGGAACACTGTCAGCAGGGCTCTTTTCCAAATTATGCTGTGTCACATTATTTTTTGGCTTTCATTTATGCTTATTCCCCTTACTCATCCCTTTCCCCCTTTGAACCTTTCTGCCTGTGTCTGTTCATCTTTTAATTTGTATATATTTTTGACAAACATGTTGTTTAGCATTCGTTTCCTTCCCCCGCCCAGGTGAAATTCATGTAAACAAAATTACATAAACGTCAAATTAACCCTTCAAGAATGAACAATCCAGTTGCATTTAGTGCATTCACAATGCTATATAACCAGCACCTCTGCCTAGTTCCCAAACTTCCATCAACCTGTAATAAAACCCCGGCCCATTCAGCAGTTAACTCTCCGTTCTCCCGTATCCCAGCCCCTAACAACCACCAGTGTGCTTTTCTCTTTTATTTTCCTTTTTCTTGGGGGGGCCATGCCGTGTGGCTTGCGGGATCTTAGTTCTCTGACCAGGAATGGAACCCGGGCCCCGGCAGTGAAAGCACCAAGTCCTAACCACTGGACTGCCAGGGAATTACCCTGCTTTCCATTTCTAAGGGTTTACCTATTCTGGATATTTCATATAAATGAAATTACAGAATACTGTGACCTTTTGTGTGTGTGCATGTATTTTTGAATCAACTTAATTGAGGCTTAATCTACGTAAATAAAAGGCGCACATTTCTTAGTGGACCTTATACATAGTTTGTGTTTGCTTGTTTTGCATCGTTTGCATTTACTGACAGCACCCCCGTTTTGCAGACGAGGACTGAGGCTCAAGAAGCCTATTCCACTGCCCTGCAGCAGCGTGTGACTGTGGCTGGGCCGGCTCCAGAGCCCGTGCTGCTGACCACTGCTGTCCACAGCCTCTCAGCTCTCTTACACGTGCAGTTCAGAGCTTGTGTTTTCTCACGCAACGTGCTGTCTTTCCACACTGACAAAAAGTAGCTCTCAAATATTCCGCTGTTTGTACCATGGTAGAACTATTTCCCCATTGATGGGATGGATTTTTGGAATGTTTCTATTTTTTGTGTGTCATGAATCATATTGAAAGGACCATTAAGGACTAAAGAAAATTATAAAGTAATATATGTTTATACATTGTGGAAATATAGCCAAGCAAGAAGAGTAAGTGAAAACAAATATATGAGTTTCCTCAGAGGTAACCACTATAAACATTTTAAAACATAGCTTTCCAATCTCTTTTATGCATTAATTAATTAATTAATTAATTAATTAATTATTTTGTGTGGTACGCGGGCCTCTCACTGTTGCGGCCTCTCCCGTTGCGGAGCACAGGCTCCGGATGCGCAGGCTCAACGGCCATGGCTCACGGGCCCAGCCGCTCCGCGGCACGTGGGATCTTCCTGGACCGGGGTACGACCCATGTCCCCTGCATTGGCAGGCGGACTCTCAACCACTGCGCTACCAGGGAAGCCCTATGCATTATTTTTAGAGGAAAAGAAAGCCCTTTAGGAGAAAGGATGATATGTAAATGAAGTTTTATAATAGACAGTTTACAATATATTATATAGATAGATCTTTTATATATTATATATGTAGATCTTTTTATCTAATTAGTAATAGTGAATATTTACTGAGTGCTGAAAATGTGACAGACTGTTTTAAGTGTTTTCTACCATTTCACAGGAATCACATAAGGGGTGTTTTGTTATTACAGCACATGAGGTTTATGCATGTTTTAAATTCATATAAAAGGTTTTGTGTTCTAACTTTTACCATTTTTAACTTTTTTTTCTTAAACTCAGCACTATGTTCTTATGGTTAATCTATTTACCTTGCTGTGTTTACCTAGACATCAGTGCCACCTTATCTTTTCCTCTAACTCCATGCACAGGACTGTAGGGCACATCCTGTATGTGCCCTCACGGACCTGCGGGGGGAGTCACTGGGACATATGTCCAGGAACAGGATACATGGATCACGGGAGGGTTTATGTACTCAGACTCTATATAGGCTGAGGCAGATCCTTCTCCAGAATGGCTGTGCTGGAATCTACGCTCCTAGTCTCTCTGTTTTCTATGGTTTCAAAGATATGTGTATAAATGTCTAGAGAAAGGACCAGAGGATATATACACCACACCGGTGACACTGGGAACACATATAAGTGGACCAGGAGGAAGAGGATGGTCAGAGGTACCTCGAGCCTTGCTGGTCATGATTTGATATAAGGAGGATGTCTTTGTGTGTAACTTGTGGTTATAAGTTACTGTTTAAAAAAAAGGTCTGGAAACCTGACCTTTACATAAAGTTTACTGTTGTATTCTATGAATATGTTTGGAATTGTGAATGCGTGGATGAAGATTAGTCATGGCACATGGGATGAGGTCTTTTGCAGCTCGGTGCTTTTTGAGACCTGCTCTGAAGAGTTATCCTAGTACTACCTGTAAACCCTCTTTAGACATTTAATCCAGGCCCCCCACGTCAGGTGGCTCAGAGAGGTGAAGTGATTTTCCCAAGGGCACAGGGTCAAGACGGTTGGCCAGGTTTGCTGTGGAGAGGTGGTGTTGGGGAGATGGGCCGGACTAGAAGACTTCTCTCTGGAGGGCTAATGTTTTGAAAATCAAGGTTTGGGAGGAAGTCAGTGCTGCCTTCCTGCCGGTGAGGTGGGGAGGGAACATTCTCAACAGTGAGTTTCAGTAACTTCCTTGTCCAAACACTTAACTGAATGAATGTATTAGTTTGGTCTGTTTACTAAGCACAGGGTATTAAGATACTCTTTTCCTTATGAGCGCTTCTCTGTAGAGTGAAGGTGTGTGTGGGCCTTCACGTCGGAACTCAAGCTTCCTTCTTTTCACCTCTTCTGAAGTGGGAGAAACGAGGGCTCTGGATGACTGAAGAGACACTTTTTTTTTTTTTTTTTTTTTTTTGCGGTACGTGGGCCTCTCACTGTCGTGGCCCCTCCCGTTGCGGAGCACAGGCCCTGGACGCGCAGGCTCAGCGGCCATGGCTCACGGGCCCAGCTGCTCCGCGGCATGTGGGCTCTTCCCGGACGGGGGCACAAACCCGTGTCCCCCTGCATCGGCAGGCGGACTCCCAACCACTGCGTCACCAGGGAAGCCCGAAGAGACACTTCTTAAAGGGACCATTCTGGTTCCTCTGGGATATTTTCAGCTGAGATGCCTCATACTTTCTAAGGAGCCCAAACGCATAGCAAGCGATTGGTCACCTTTTATATGCAGTTATCTTCAAGGATTTCTCCAGTGCCTGCCTTGTCACCTTCACCCACACCCTGATCATGGTGCATAACTTGGTTTATAACAGAACCAGTGAATGTTTGTGTCTGAATTTTTACTTCAGAACCGGGAATAGGAATATTGGCATGAATGCACTGTGCAGAAAGAGGAGGTGTTTGCACACAGCCACAAAGATAGGTGCTTTTCTCCTCTTGCCCGGTGGTAATACTGGTTTCCTCTGATGAGCTACCTGCGGACAGAAGACAGCATGTTGTGGATGGTGCTTTATGAGGTAGACATATGTTTACTGCTTACAACTAAGTAAAATAAAAAAGAATATATTGGAAGGCAGATGCAGATACAAAGTCACATCTTTAAGACGGGAATGTTTCCTACCACTACCTATTACCCAGGACTCACTGGTTTGGAGGTTAAAGGAACAAGGCATGGTTGAGAAGGCAGAACTACCAGCTTCTCTGTTTTTCCCAGGGTTGGTGAACTCTGTGTAAACTAGAACAGAAATGACCCTTATGAACAGGTACACATGTGTGGTAAGTACCTGATGGGTGTGTGCTGACCAGTAAATACTACTTCCTCCTTCTGACTCATATAGTTGAAATGAAGGCTTGTCCCTCTGACTGCTGTGTATGCTTCTGTTGAGCAGGGAAGTCGAGCAATCCTGCCATATTAAGTAACAGTCTTGAGACAAAATAGGTGCAATGGGAGAGATAACAGTTGTGCTTTGCCTTCTGGGTGAATTTAAGTTAAAACCTTCTTATTATCTAGACTTATAGCTACTGAATAATCTTTTGCCTAGAATATTGAAGATGCAAGATCTTTAAGTTAGCTTGAGAGGAATTGAACAGTTTGTTCAGTGGGATTAGATGACCATAGAGAGAACGGGCTGATTAATTACCTTTCCTTTTTTTTTTTTTTTTTTTTAAATATTTATTTATTTATTTATTTATGGCTGTGTTGGGTCTTCGTTTCTGTGCGAGGGCTTTCTCTAGTTGTGGCGAGCAGGGGCCACTCCTCATCGCGGTGCGCGGGCCTCTCACTGTCACGGCCTCTCTTGTTGCAGAGCACAGGCTCCAGACGCGCAGGCTCAGTAGCTGTGGCTCACAGACCCAGTTGCTCTGCGGCATGTGGGATCTTCCCAGACCAGGGCTCGAACCCGTGTCCCCTGCATTGGCAGGCAGATTCTCAACCACTGCGCCACCAGGGAAGCCCACCTTTCCTTTTTAACTATATAATGCCTGCTCATGCTTGAGATTTTGATGAGCACATTTTTGCTTTACTTCAGAGAAAGGCCAGTGGAATAATAATTAAATTGTATAGCATTTTATGTAGATTGCCTTTCAGATGAAAAGAAAACCTTCCCTGGTGTTCCCACAGAAAACAAAAAGGAGATGAAAGATTTTTTCCGAGTGCCGATTTTAGATCTGTTATTCAAAGTGCGACAGTTTGCTTAACTGGTAGATAAATAAATGGGAGTGTGTGTCTTGATGTTTCTATGCAGCTTGTATGATATGGGAACTGGTAATGAAATTTGCAACACGCCTAAGATAGAAAATTATATGAAACCACAATATACATTTTCTTTCATAACTATTCTCTGAGCCAGCATGTGTGGGCCCCTTTCAAGAAGGGGAGAGAAAAAGGGTGATAAATGACCTTTGAAGTGAACTTTTGATATTTGCATTACAATTTCGTGGGTTTAAGCTTTTAATTTTTATATTTGTGGGTGATATTTGTGAAGAGTTTCCAGTATGTTCTGAGTAGTAGTGTTATGACCCTTAAAAAATGTAGCACATTTATCTGCCTATTTTATCTGCTCTTTTGAGTTCAGATCTGGCATACCCTTGCAGCATGGTGGTTTGGTGGGGGCGGGGGGGGCGGGGATTGGGATTTTTTTTCAATTACATTAGTTTCTTATGGTAGGAGAAAAGTTATATATCTAGATAGACATTCAGCTTCATGATTGAGTCTTATTTTTTCCCCTCAAAAATGGTTTTTTGGTAGTCTCTTGATAATTTCCATCATTCTTTAAAAAGTCTAACTTACTAAAATCCATCTGATTTTTTTGCTTAAGACTGATCACCATCAATGAAAATTTATCAAAACTGCTTCAGTGCAGTTTCTTCATTCATGCCTGGGGATGCAAAGGAAAGGAGCAGAACCTAAGATTTGGGGGGTTAACCAAAACAGAAGGTAGGTAGGCTTCTCTGGGGTTAGGTGGAAGACGGTGGAACATTTGGTTTTAGACGGATTTTTGGTGCCCTTGGGATGTCCACTAAGCTTGTTCTCTCAGGTAAGCTGGGCGATGGCGTGGTAACAGACAATCCCCAAATCATAGAAGCTTAATACAACAAAAGCGTACTTCTTGTTCTCAGAGTCTTTGGTGAGTCTGGGAGATGCTCCAGGTCAGCTGTCTTTCCTGCAGCAACTCAGTGATCCAGGCTGCTTCAATCTTGTGGCTCTGTCATCTGATTGCCGCAGGAGGGGAGGGGCTTCGGGAGCTTTCCTCTGCCTCAGCCATGAAGAATGATTCGTCACTGCCCACATTTCATTGGTCCTGCCATTCATGTGGCCTTGCCTATTGCAAGGTAATGCAGCGCTGTTGTGTTTAGGAGGGAGATACTGGTGAGCCCTCGTAAAGTCTGTTACGTGTGTCTAATTGAGGATGGGGTCTCGGAGGAGAGATTGGAACTAGACATAAGGATTTGAGAGAAGTCGTTGTGTGCACTCAAAGGTGTAGCTTTCCATGATGGTTTCTCTGCATGTAGCTTTCTTCATAACCTAGGCTGTATTATGCTGCCCTAGAAGAATATAAAGGTAGCTGTTGCCACTGTCAAGGAAGTCAGGAAGGTTCTGTCGGTCCTTTGTTGATTCCTGTGCTGTGTTTACATTGTCTACCTCCAAAAGTGTGCTTGCACCTTGTTGATTGATCCTTTTGGGTGGTGTGAACTTGTAGGTTAGCGGGTCCTTAAATCTTTTTTTTTTTTTTGCGGTACGCGGGCCTCTCACCGTTGTGGCCTCTCCCGTTGTGGAGCACAGGCTCCGGACGCGCAGGCTCAGCGGCCATGGCTCACGGGCCTAGCCTCTCCGCGGCATGTAGGATCTTCCTGGACCGGGGCACAAACCTGCATCCCCTGCATCGACAGGCGGACTCTCAACCACTGCGCCACCAGGGAAGCCCTAGGGTCCTTAAATCTTGATGACAACAATTTGTCTTGGCTGGAGCTTAGGTGGTGAGCGGGTGAAAATGCTTATTATTATTCTCAATGGGATTAGGAGAGAGTTTGTGTGTACTCTTATGCATATTAAACATTATGAGGACACTGGCTTTCTACTATCTTTTTTTCCAAGAATGTTCATCACTTGCCCTTGACATAGGAATGTATGATCATACTTCTGCCATTAAACCCAAAACGTCCACAGAGAAGGGACCTACTGGGTCAGAGGATGAGCCAGTTTTGGTGGGTGTTTACTGCTCTGATTCTTCGTCTCTGATCTTGCCTTTCCCACCCCTTTTTCTTTCTTCTCAGCAAGTCTTCCTCTTTACTCTTCCCTCCGTGGTCTTTGGGAGCAGGCAGACCTACAGTTGGAGCTTGTTCCTGTGACCAGCTATTTGACATTGGGCAAAATTTACTCTTCAATCCTCAGTGTTCTTATCTGTAACATGGGGCTAAATGGCTGCCTCATGGGCTTTTTAGTATTTAGAGATGTATGCAAAATACTACAGCACCTGGTGCATTTTAATTGCTCAATAAATGTTAGCTATGTTTAGAATTATCGCCATTTCCCATATTTCAAGGCACTCATGAATAATTCCTTCATGAAAGCTTACTTCGTTATTTCACCAGGCCGTGGATATTATTCACTCCATTGATCTGCCAGAACGCTTGAGATGTCTGCTAACATTTTGTTTTTTTCTTTATGTGTATGTGTATTCATGTACTGAGACTTAACGTCCTGTGGGGCAGTGAGTATCCTTAACTCATTGCTGATTCTGCTGCATTGCCTTCCTTGTGTGGTGCAAGTAATGGGTGCCCAATTAAAGGTTAAATTGGCCCAAAATGAGACAGAAGGGGAGAGTTGCTTCCCTAGTTAGCATATATATAGACAGATAGATAGATATACACACACACACAGAGATATGTGTGTATATGTATGTGATTCTCACTGTTTATGCAACTGAAACTTTAATGTAACAAAAGGGAGGAAAACAAAAGAAATAATGAAAACGCTGCAAATGGCATAAACAGTAATCACTATCATAAAGCAGCAGTTCATGACTGCTCAGCGGAGAGCTTAATACGAGCTTGGTCATTTATATCGCAGAGAAGGTGGCTTTCATTTCTCTGCTCAGCTCCTTGCAAGGCTCACAGCTTTCTGACTGGTTCTGCCTATGGGAAGTTGTACCTGTTGAGGCAAAAGAGGGGTGTTAAATGAGTCTCTCCTGGGGGCTTCCCTGTTGGTGCCGTGGTTGAGAATCCACCTGCTAATGCAGGGGACACGGGTTCGTGCCCCGGTCCGGGAAGATCCCACATGCCGTGGAGCGGCTGGGCCCGTGAGCCATGGCCGCTGAGCCTGCGTGTCTGGAGCCTGTGCTCCGCAACGGGAGAGGCTACAACAGTGAGAGGCCCGCGTACCGAAAAAAAAAAAAAAAAGAAAGAGTCTCTCCTGAAGTCGGAGACTCATTAAGTGAGTGGATTTACCCACTGTTATGCTCGTATTGTAGACCCAACTTGTGTCAGTGGAGTTGGTTTCCTTTCCTCTTAAAGGGGCCTCATTGGTCTTCCTGCCTGTGCCTCCAGGCCATCAGAAGAAGCTTGGAGATGTGTGTGAGTTCCCCCAGCACTCCTTCCGTACCTCGGATTGATATATCGCCGTCTTTGAACGCTGGATCCTCCAAGATGTCCTTAAGAAAGCTCTTGTTTTCTCATTCCTTTATTCTCTTCTAGAAGTGAGTGGAATGTTGGGGGGTCTGCCTTATAGCCTGTAACACCATAAAATGTGGAAGAATGTAGAGAGACCGTAGTGGGCGGAGGCAAGTACTCTCATTTTACAGTTAGGGGTCATGTGCTTTGCTCCAAGTCCCCCAGGGAATTGAGAGTTTTGATCTTTGGCTTTTTGCTACAGCACTTGGCTCATCAGGTGTCTCTTTGTGCTTGTGCCAGGAAGTAGGTATTGTACTGTGTGCACCCGACAGAGAAACATGGGTAAACATGTCCCCTGTGGGATTTTTGGAGACCAAAGAAGGCCCCTGTGAGGACGTTGCTGTCCTGTGTGTTGTGATTGGGATTGTGCTGTGCATTGGTGGCAAACCAGATGGATGTGACGGGGTTGTTAGAATTATATAAATTTACAAATCTGATTAAAAGGAACCGACTACTAAAACACACTTCCTCCTTTCTTGCCTTAATTGTCAAGAGTAGGGCTTTTATAGGATTGTCCTCTACTGAGTTGCTTGTTCAGAGATCTGCTACTAAGGGAGTTGAATGTATATATTAAAAAACCCACTACAGTAAAACTTATTATAGTCCATATAATTCTCAATAGTAATTTAATTATTTATTTATTTATAATTTATTTATTTATTTTTGGCTGTGTTGGGTCTTCGTTGCTGCACATGGGCTTTCTCTAGTTGCAGCGAGTGTGGGCTGCTCTTTGTTATGGTGTGCGGGCTTCTCATTGTGGCGGCTTCTCTTGTTACGGAGCAAGGGCTCTAGGCATGCGGGCTTCAGTAGTTGTGGCGTGCGGGCTCAGTAGTTGTGGCTCATGGGCTCTAGAGCGCAGGCTCAGTAGTTGTAGCGCATGGGCTTAGTGGCTCAGCGGCCTGTGGGATCTTCCTGGACCAGGGCTCGAACCCGTGTCCCCTGCATTGGCAGGCAGATTCTTAACTACTGTGCCACCAGGGAAGTCCCACAATAGTAATTTAAATTCAACTTCAGAGATTTTATTTTTTTAAACTTTATTATAAAGCAAATTTTTACTGCAAAACAATGCATGCTCATTAAAGAAAAATTGGAAAATGTAGAAAAGCACAAAAAAGAAAATATAAGTCACCGGTAATCCTATCGCCAAAACAGGAAGCAATATTTTGGTGTTTACTGTATATTCATAAAATTGGAATTACATTGTACATATTTCATAACCTGTTATATTAAATATAGTATTAATTTCCCCTTGTCATTACATATTATTCTTAGACGTAGGGTTATTTAAAAATTGCTTTCAACATTTTCTAAAGAAAAATTTTCAAACATGCAGCCAAGTTGGAAGAAACTTACAGCAAACCTGGAAGAAATTTACAGCGAATACCCATATGTTCATCACCTATATTTTACCATTAATACTTTACCATACTTATTTCATCACTTATCCATCTATCCACCCCCTCTCTTCATCCATCAATCCATCTTATTGCATTTTCCCTGCATTTCAAAGTAAACTTCAGTGCAGTGTATTGCTTTTAACCAAGCTAGTTAACCTTCATACTTGTTTTTGGTTTATACCAAAAATTCAAATTCAAAGGAATTTGTATTCCCTGAGCACATACAAAGGAAGGCCCAGAAAACTTGCCAAGAGAATTTTGTTGGGTGTAGTGAGAAAGGACATCCAGGGACCTAAAATTTGCCTTGGAACAGAGTGTGTGTCATTAGCATCTGAGGTGGCAAATAAAGAACCAGGAAGAAGGATCTCCTCCTCACTCATCTGCTTTTATGCCTAAAGCTGACTTCAGCATGGGGACAAGGAAAATCTTTAGAGGGGCCAATACTTCCTTCCCTTGTGGTTCTCAATCCTGTCAGAGCCCCCAGTACTTGGTAAATCGTGAAGGTGGATTGACTTGTTGGGAGGAAAAGCACTTCTGCCCCAGTTGGGGCGGTTGACTCCCAGCTGCCCTGTGGCCCCGGGAATGTGCTTTCCTGCTTTCTTCTGCCTGGGGCTCCCTGGGCAGGAGGTTGAGGCCCTGTTGCTCTCCTCTGTAACTGCACTCTTGCTTCTGCTGGGGACAGATTTCCTGCCAGTTTAGGTGGCTTCCTGTTTGAGTGAGAGGTTCTTTCTTCTGTTTTGGCGATGGTGGTGGAATGTTGAGGGCCGGCGTGGGCCGACGACCTTGGTGGCCACAGAAAACACCTCTGGCTCGTATCTCTCTGATGCCTGCTTTCAAAGCTGTATATCCTAAGGGGCAAGACCGGGTGTAGCCACCTTGCTCTGTGTACAGTTCCCAGCATATAGCACCTTGTGTGTTTAGCCCCTTAATACATGCTGATAGCCAAGGAGCCTGTCCCTGTTAAACCCTCCAGAATCCCTGTAGCTAGTTGTTCTACTCTGCTAGCGCGTGGTACCCTCTCACAAGGATTTTAAGAACACGCATCGGTTCTACCAAGCTTGTCACCTGTTCATGTGTTTGCAAGTGGCTGTAGGCCCCGGAGAGAGCAGGCCCTGGAGAGAGCAGGCTCTGTGCCTCTTCCTTCCCCTTCTTCTTTCCCGTGTTTCACATTCCAGGGTGTTCAGTCTCGGTGTCACGTCAGCGTCGTTGAAAACTGTAAGAAGCCTCAGTCCTGCCATTGGTGATGGCTCTCACCTGTTTTTTCTCATAAACTCAACTGCCTTCCTGGGAACTGGGGTCTCTGGAGCCCTGACTTGACATAACTAGGCTGCACAAGGCCATTCCCCTTCCCCTTTTTTTTTTGGTCTTCATCTCTTCCTTATTCTTGTTTTCCCGAGGGCAGTCGATTCTTAGCCGTCTCAGGCACATCATCTGGTTTCTGAATTATCCAGGTTCCTTGATTTTTCCCTCGGGCAATTTCAGTTCTCATTGTCTGGGTTGGCTGGGACCTTGATTGTTGGAAAGAATGTCTAGTTTCTCTTGCGCCCCACCTGCTTTCTCTCCCCGCTAATTCAGGGGGATTTGGACCCCTGGAACATTTGTCAGTGTCTTCAGAGATCTTCGGTTGTCACAGCTGCGGAGGCTGAGGGAATGCTACTGGCCTCTCATGGGTAGAGGCCAGGGATGCAGCGAAACATCCTACGCCATCTAGGGATAAGCCCCTACAAGAAAGAATTATCTGATCTAAAATGCCGATAGTGCCGAGGCTGAGAAACCCTGCCCTAGATTTAAAGGTGCTTTTTGGGAAAATCTTCCCATCGATGGCATTATAGGACCTCCATGCCAATATCACACCATCCCCTATCAGAAAGTTCATCTGTACATCCAGCCTAAGTCTCTCTCTTTTTTTTTTTTTTTTTTTTTTTTTTGCGGTACGCGGGCCTCTCACTGTTGTGGAGCACAGGCTCCGGACGCGCAGGCTCAGCAGCCATGGCTCACGGGCCCAGCCACTCCATGGCATGTGGGATCTTCCCGGACCGGGGCATGAACCTGTGTCCCCTGCATCGGCAGGCGGACTCTCAACCACTGCGCCACCAGGGAAGCCCAGCCTAAGTTTCTTATGCTTCAGTTAGTTGCTCTGAAGTGGAGATGAAAATGTGTGCTCAGCATCTCCTGAGTATGATCATACTCTCCCAAGCTGATCTCAGTTAACTTTTAAAATTTATTCTCTTATAGCCTCTTTTCTGCCTCTCTTTTTAAGCTCTCGAGATGTTTTCCATATTTTTCAGGTATTAATATTATGTCTCAAATTGTAGTGACCCAATCCAGAGGCAGCATTCTAGCAGTTTGGCCAATACTGCATATGACAAAAGTGGTTATCTTTGGGGTGGAACTGGTCGAGGTGGGAGGGAAAATCATGACCAACCATGTAAATGACTGCTAGGAGAGCAAGAAAACAGTTAGCTGCTTCTCCTGCTCATTAGAGGGTGTCCTTTTCCACGTCAGGGAGACCTGGGTTGAAATCTTTACCCTGCCACGTGCAAAAAGTGGGCCACAGGCCTCAGTTTTCTGGGCCATAAAATGGGGATGAAACACTTTAGAGGGTTGTTGGGAGTGTAAAGTGAACAGGACGATGTCTGTACGAATGATCATTAGCTCTTTGGGGTAAGTAGGGACTTGGTGTTTTAATTAACTGCGTCCATGGTTTTCTTTGGAGAAGGTACTCAAAATTGGGAAATCTACAGAGGTAGTTTGGGTTTGATGGTGGTTTTCAAACTTTATTGTGCAGAAGAGTTCCCAGGGTGCTTGTTCAAGCATGCAGGTCCTCAGGCTACAGGCCCAGAGATTCTATTTGGGAAGTTTGGCCGAGTCTGGGCATTTGTTGTTGTTGTTTTTTTTCCACAGTAACCCAGGTGGTTCTGATGCAGGCGGTGCACAGGTAACACTTGGCGAAATCCTGGCTAGTGGCTACCAGGTGAGCGTGAATGAGGAACCCCTGCCTTCTCAGGAAGCCTGGCTCCAGCTGGTTGGTTTCTGTTTCTCTGGGGCCACTGACAAAGAATAATGTTTTAGAGCTGTTTCAAGCAGGACATGACTGTTCTTCTTGCTTTTAATGATAACTGGAGGTATCTTTTTTTTATTTTATTTTATGGAGGTATCTTTTTATTGTATGGTCTCCTCGAATGTTATTTTGACTCAGATTTCTAAGTCTTGCAGGAACTAGCTCAGGAACCCGGGCTGGGGAAATCTCCTTGACCGTTGGCTGATGGAATTGTGATCTGGGGTGGGGAAGGGGCAGGTTGGAGGTAGGTGGTGCTTATCCTTAATGGGGGTTTTGGAAGGCTTTGGGGAAAAAGAAGTGAGCCGTGGACGGGATTCCTCCCGGCTCCAAACTGCATTCCTTTAGGAATGGGATGAAAATGATCACGTTCCATCCACTTGCAAATTGTTCGTATCTAGTTTATCTTTCCTTTCATTGGCAATGCTTGGCAATCTAGAATACTGACCACGTTAGTATTTTAAAAAGTTTCTTTTTGCAGCCGAGGTTTGAGGGGTGGGAGGATGGCTCACTGAGTGGACCCCTGATGGCCAGAGTTGCTAAGTCCTGAAATGAATGTTTGTGATTTCCTGACTTAAGGACAAAATAAACATCCAAGGCTTGCCCAGGAATATATTTTAGTGCTTCCCCTGTGCTGCAGCTTCGGATCTGCGTGTGTTCTCAGATCTCTTTCTGTGGCATATGTTTTACCCACACTTTCTGTCAGGCACAGCTTCTGGCTGCCAGCTAAGTTCTGGCCTCTGCAATGTAGGCTGCGACTCCAAAATATTTAAAAAGAAAACCTTGGAAGGAATTTTCATCATTTATTTAATAAATGAAAGTGCTAGGTAGAAATCAAAAGTCAACCAGGGAGTGTAGCTGGAAAATGTAAACCATGTGAGATGTGCCTTTAAAGTTTAAAACCCTTCTTTGGAATCCCCTCCTCTCCTTCCCTCGAGAACTCCCTTTAAAGTCCTGTCTGTTGAATTTAATGAGTTTGAAGCTATGAATATGATTCTTACATGAAAAGTGTATAAACCAAAGAGTCAGGTTGCTTTAGTAGATATTTTCCAGTCCTGCATAGAAGATGTTTGTTAAATATGTCCTAGTTTCTCTGAGTTAATAGAAGATTGTTTTGTTTGATAATGTTGGGTCCCTGAGCCCATGGCAGGTGGACATTTCTGTGGATTTTATCATAATAAAACCAAATAGAGGACATATTATTTGTAAAGTGGTACAGAAATAAAAGGTGAATGTTTAATGGTTAAATGGTAGTGAAAAATGAGAAAGAAGGATTTGCTTAACTGAATAGTTTTTTTCCATTCCAAGTTTAACTAGTAGTATCCTTTAAATACATTTGTTTTAGAGTCAGGAATGAGGTTAGATAGTAGTTGGGTGTGCTTGCTTTTTGTAGATTTAAAGTGTGCTGATCTCTAGGACTAATGGTGTGGCATTTAATATTTCCGTGGATTTTTTTTTTTTTTTGGTCTCGTAAGTCATTGCCTTTTCCCACTTCTTAAATATTTTGATATGGTTTTTGATATGTTTTGATAAAAGCATGGAAATGTTACTTTAGAGTTCAAGAGAGAAACGAAGGTGAATGGAAAAGAAACATTATTTTACTGGCCATATTTGGTCATTTTGGTTCTGGCTGGAGAAGGTGAGGAATTGTAATACAGGTCAGATACCATCATGAAACATAATAGGACATCCGGATACTCCTAAAGCCCAAACATTTCCAAGGCTCTGCTGACAGCTTAATTATTTCAAGCAATATTTGATATGGCTGAATACCAGTTGTCCAAAGAATTTGGACATCCTTTTGGAGTCTTTGTCCAGTGTGAGCCCTGGCAGAAGATGTGAAAGTCTGCATGGACATAATGTTGAGATGCAGGGTTCCCATTTCCCATTTCCCTTTACAAAGGGAATCAGCACAAAGTGGCGCTTCTCCACCAGTGACTTTGAAATATGATACAGTTTGCAAAACTGAACAACTCCCTCAGTTGTCTAGGATGGAGTTCCGGTTCTCCCAGGATGGGATCTGATGTGTAGATAGCCATCTCTTTTTCCCCTTCTGACATTCTCCTGAAATGATCGGCCTCGTGAGTTAAGGATGGTGCATAAAAAGGTGGAAGAGGTGTCCCACTGTGGTCTCTGTGGCTGGTGGGAGTCTTCACAGAGGCTGCAGCTGGCCTCCTTTTAAAGCTGAGAACAAACTTCAGTGGTGTAAGCCTCTCGTCTGCTGAAGGGTATAACCCCATTAAGGATCAGGGGGGTATCAAAGGATATGGGATTTTTCTTTTAAGCATTTCCTGAAGCTAAAGCCCCTGGAAGCCCCACCCTGCGCCCCTGTGATACTTTTAGCATTGCCTAAAATACGATGCCACAGTGGAGAATCTGGAGGACAGCTGGGAAGCTGGGAATCGCATGAGCACGTTCCACTTTTTTTTAGTCACTCCTCAAGGAGTTAGGAAGCCTTAAAGAAAAGGCACAGCACAGTATTCTCGCTATATATAACATTTATCTCTATGTGTACTTTTTTAATTTTTAAAAAAATTTTTTAGTTTTTATTTTGTTATTGGAGTAGAATTGCTTTACAATGTTGTGTTAGTTTCTGCTGTGCAACGAAGGGAATCAGCTGTACATATACATGTGTATAGTTCAAAGTTACCCGCACATGTTTAAATATAAACTATTTTAATGTAGTACTATTCTTAAAACATTCAGAGAGTTGCCTCCTGCAGCATTTCATCTGTGGACTCTTCTTACCTGTAAGTACTCAGCCACCTAGTGAAAGCTAAGACTTCGGCGAAAATTACAGTGCAGAGAACGTGATGTCTCCTCCAAGTCCATATTCCGTTCGCTTATTTAAAAAAAAAAGTGCACACTCTATGGTGCAGGTTCAGCTAATTTCCTGCTGGGTTGGTGAGTTGTTCTTGTATCCTAGGTAAATAATCCTTGAATGAAATTGATGTATTTCTTTCTACTCAGTTGGTTTGGCAAATCATTGACAGACAAATGATTTTATTAGCAATTTAATGAGTTACCAAATAGAGCAATTTTATAAGAGCCTTGAAGCGTATGCATTTGGCATTGTTTTAGCGTTTATTTGCGCCAAAGGTGGGTTATCCCTTTGAAATTGTTAGATAAAACTGAGAGAAAGGAGAATTCAAACGCCCACTTTTAGGGTTAAAGGCAATAGTTTATGGTTTAGTAACGTGTCGGGATATTGTGTTGCAACTAATATAATTATAAACATTTTAGAAACATGAAAAATGTTTATGATCTAATTCACAATGCATTAGCAGAATACAGAGCTATAATTAACTGTGACTGTATATGTGAGTGCATATAAATGTGTGTGTGTATGTATGAATAAGGATTAGAATGTAATATGCAACTATGAAAATAGCTGTATTTGGATAATGGGATTTAAGAAAAATTATTTAAAACATTCTTTGTCCTTGTTGTTTAGTATGGTTTAATTTTAAGGAAGGGAGGAAAAAAGCTTTCATTTGACTGGTTTCTTTCTTTTAAGACTCCGAAAGTAAAAAGAGTGGGATGGAAAAAATACCTTCGAATACTAAATATTTATATTTCTTCTTTTGGTTTTATAAAGTCTTCTTCATAGGAGTCAGCATCCACAAATATCCACTTGTAAGAGATGACCGAACAATTTGTTTCTTCCCACAACTATCTCTTGACTATGTGCAAACACATGCCCCTCCCTTGCTGAACAATTTGTTTCTTCCCACAACTATCTCTTGAATATGTGCAAACACATGCCCCTCCCTTGCTGACCTCTCGTCACTTAGTAACTGGGAGATGGCAGGAGTTTGGTTTGTACGTCTCCTTCCCCTGCATCCTCAGCCGCCTTTGCTCTTCCTGTTGGAGGTTGATTGAGCAATGCCTGGTAGCTCAAGCCTTTTAAATGTCATCTGGAGCAAGTAGAATTTATTCTGGTGGACAGAGCAGTCCTGGTGGACAAGTTTTGGGAAGGGTGAAGGGAGAATCAAGGCTATTCGTTACAGAATTCAGCGATGATTATAGTAGAGGTGATACATATTTAGCTTTAGTACCTCAGTATTTTCCCCCCAGGTAATTTCCAATCCATCAGCTCTCATCCTTGCCTGGATTATCATTAATTTGTGCCCACACATTTATGGCAGCTCCCTAACCAGTCTTGCTGCATCTCCTCTTTCTCCACATACAACCATACCTCCATAGAGCAGCCAGAGTGAGCTTGATAAAATGTGAACCACATCATCTAATTCTTCTTTTCAAAATCCTCCAAAGCACTTATTTTGGTCCACAAGTCTCTCTCCATATGGTCCCTGCTTACCTGTCTGACCATCCCTTTTTCCATCTGCCTTCTTAGTCAACAAGTTCTGGCTACGCTGCCTTTGTCTGTGTCCCTTGAGCTCTCCAGACTCATCCCTGTCTCAGGCCCTTTACACGTGCTGCTCCTCTTCTTGGCGCGCTCTGCCCACAGATCTTTGTGTGGTGGCTTCTTCTCATCCACCTGATGTCAGCACCTTAGCGAAGCTTCCTTGACTATCACGGCTCCGGGACTCTCCCCACCATTCAATATCACGCATGTCTGTTTTATTTTTTTCACAGCACTTATCGCAAAATAAAATTATTCATAGATTTAAAAAAATCTAGCCCCCACCCCCATTAAAATGTAAACTCTAGGAAGGCAGGCACTTTTTGCTCTCTGCCTCCAGAACTTTAAATAGTGCCTGGCACATACAGGAAGCTCAGTAGAATCTGTTGAATGAATAAACAAGTACATATTCTCTGTCCTTATATGATTATATGACCTATAAATAGAAGTTCTTTTCAGCTCCAAGATACTGTTATTCTTTGCATGTTGAAGGTGTTATTCCAATTATTATACATGGTTAGTAGATCAGGCTTTTGGTTGCTGCCCCCCCCCCTCCCCACTGGTGATGGAGTTGTTATATGTATCTATCCATTTTGTTCTTACTGGGACGGGATGGGCTGAAGCAACCAAGTGAAGCCAAGTGACACATGAGATGGAATCTGAAACTTGGGGCTTTTTCAGGAGTTTGGTCTGCATACCATAGGCCACAGCCCAGAGCCTAGACCTGAAGGCCTGGCCATTATCACCAGCAGGTTTTTATTAAATTATGTGCAGGAGGGGTCATCTTGGTGGTGAACAAGGCGAATGAAGAGGGTAGGTAACTGCCTATTGAGAGCTTAGAGTTCAAGGTAGAAACATTAGTTAACCAAAAACTTGACAGTAAATTAAGAAAACTAAATTACTTCCTATCATTTGTTGAGTAAATGAAACAGAAAGGAAATAAAGAAGTTTATCTGTTAAAAGATCAATTTAACAGGTACTTATTAATCCAGTTCAGCCCAGCTGTTAAAAGGTAATCAATGAGTGACTTACAAGACATATTGAAACTCATGCCATCCTAAGCAGCTCTCCATAGAATATACGTCTGCTTCCAGAGATATGGTCACAGATATGAGGATCTGGGCCTCATGCTGTAAGAAGGTTTCAATTAAACAATATTAGTAATGATTCTTTTTCTTGAACTATCATACGAAGTAATCTGTGTATGTTGAATTTAGACATCGTATTGCTCTTGTAAAGACTAATTGTTTCATGTGAATGTGACTAGGGGCCTGATATATATTGAATAAAAGCATTTGCAGTGATCTGGCCGTTCACCTTTGTTTACTGAGTATCCTTAGTTGATCATAATATTTGAGGAATCATGTTTTCTGGATTAATAAATTTCCAGGTAACTGAAGCCCAACTTAATTTCAACCATAGTTGCTGGAAGTAATTCTAAGTTTAATTACACTTCGTTTACGGAGGCAGGGAAGGAGAATCGTCCTCATCTTTCATTTGTGGTGCATTTCTGAAAATATACCTGAAAAGTAATAAACTTACATGTTGAGGGGAGGAGTGTTGAATCTTCATTTCTGAAGAGCTAAATACACATAAAATTCCTAAGTGTGGTTCCTTGGAGAAAGGGGTTTGCTCCTTCTGGTGTCTTGCAGGCCGGGAGCCCATTCCCCAGGCTGGTCCCTCTGTTTTTGTTTTTGTTTTTGTTTTTAATTGAAGTATAGTTGATTTACAATGTTGTGTTATTTTTAGGTGTATAGCACAGTGATTCAGTTATATATGTATATGTATGTTTGTATATATATATATATGTGTATATATATGTGTGTGTGTATATATATATTCTTTTTCAGATTCTTTTCCCTTATAGGTTATTAGAATATTGAGTATAGTTCCCTGTGCTATACAGTAGGTCCTTGTTGATTGATTATCTGTTTTACATATAGTAGTGTATATATATTAATCCCAAACCCCTAATTTATCCTGGTGCCCTCACCCCCTACTTCCCCTTTGGTAACCATAAGTTTGTTTGCTATGTCTCTGGGTCTGTTTCTGTTTTGTAAGTAAGTTCATTTGTATCTTTTTTTGTTTGTTTTAGATTCCACGTGTAGGCAATATCATATGATATTTGTCTTTGGTTTACTTCACTTAGTATGATAATCTCTAGGTCCATCCACGTTGCTGCAGATGACCTTATTTCATTCTTTTTCATGGCTGAGTAATATTTCATCGTGTATATATGTACCACGTCTTCTTTATCCATTCATCTGTCGATGGACATTTAGGTTGCTTCCATGTCTTGGCTGTTGTAAATAGTGTTGCAGTGAACATTGCGGTGCATGCGTCTTTTTGAATTAGAGTTCTCTCTGGGTATATCAAGCTGCGCCCTTTATCCCTGACTCCCCAGTCATCTGCTTTCCCATGCCTCATACCTCCCTCCCCCGTCAGCCATAGGGGACTGGGAGGTGGGTCAGGCAGTTTCTAAACTTCCTACTCCCTTGTTAGGAGGTAAGTACCAGGAACCTTTGGGGGTGATTTGGGGAAGCTATATCCCCTATGCTTTAGCAATTCAAAGGGGTCCATGGACCAGCTACGTCATACATGTCACGGGGGAGCCTGCAGAAACATAGAATCTCAGGCCCCACCCCAGACTTACTAATCAGCATCTACATTTTCACAGGATACCCAGATACCTTATGCTATCTGCACATCTTCCAATTCCTATATGGTCCTAACTCTTTGGCCGCCAGCTTTAAGACCATGGGAGGGAGAGTTCTGAATTCCTGCCAGGCCCCACCGATGGCAATGTGGCATCTTGCAGGAAGACCCACGAGGTAGGGCTGGTGGAGGCGGGGGCTGACAGCTTGCTCCTGCTCCCGTTGGGGCCCTTCGTGGGGCACTTCTTCCTCCTTCTGCTCATACAGCCGTGACCTCAGGCCTGATGGGGTTACCAGGACACTGCTTCCCCTGTGCCTCTTCTTTTCTAATGTCGTTTCAGACTGCCTGTGGCATCATTCCCCTGCTGCTGGGCAAGAGTGAGGCAAGAGAGAGGTAGGGAAAGCCCTTTCCCCTGTAGGGTTGCCTGTACTTCCTCTTGGATGGTGTAGTTTGGGGGAGAACCTCAGGTTGCCAGGGAGACCAGATAAGCAGGAGTTTGATCCTGAGTGAAGTCAGATCAGATGGAGAGAGAGGGAGGGGCGGGCAGCATTAGCGGAATGGACTTTTTTCCTTCTGTCCTTGAGCTAGGAGAAATGTTTTAGTTCCTCGCTGCTTCACGGATCTGGTAGCCAAGGATATTTAATTATCAGAGAAGTGGATCTGGAACAATGAATCATTTCCCTGCATAATTTTCCGTACACCCAGTCATTGTGGTGTAAGGGTTGGTTGTCAGTGCTGGCTCCCAGGAGTAGGGCTTGATGGGGTGGAGTTGAGAAGAAGCTGGCAGAAGCTGAGGCTCTGGGGGAGCAGAGGTGATCTCAGGGAGGGGGTTTCTCTGAAGCTTGTAGTAGGTCTACTTCTAGTTTCCATCCGGGTGTCTGGGATAACCATAGTGTTGATAATATTCACAGTCAAAACATAATTAAACACTTCAGTGCCAGGCATGTTCCTTTGTATTATTACATTTGCATGTATCATCTCATTTAATATCTACAGCTATCCTGTGAGGTGGATACTGTTGCCATTCCCTTTTCGTAATTGAGGAAAGTGAGGCACAAATGCCTGAGCACCTTGCGCAGGGGTCGCATGGCTGCTGGGGCTGTCTGGCCCCAGGTTCCCACTCGTCATTACTACACGACCAGGAGGAAGTCGAGTGGGCTAGGCTTGGAAGTACAGAGTGGACATTTGGGGAGTGTTAGATGCTACAAAGGGCTATGATAGAAATTGTGTTTGAAAATAGAGTGAAATGAGAATCAAATAAAAAAAGAAAGAAAAAGCCTGGCCTTTGTTAGGGGGAGCTTGGAATAGGCCCCATCCTCCTATTGGAGCCGGTGCACATCCTTATTAAGTGATTGTCTCTAAGCGCTAGACAGACTTTCTAGACTCGGCTTGTATATTGGGCTGGTACTCGGCAAACCACGTTCCTCCTTTGCCTGCTGTTCCCTGTTAAGCTCTGCTAATAGGGGTGTGCTCAGGGATTCTGGGAGGCTGGAGGAGGGAGAAAGGACATGCTTCATCCTGCTTGCTTACGGTTCTTATCAGCTTCCTTCCAGAAAGGGTCTTACAGTCTCTAGCAGCAGTTGGTTCCGGTGTGCAGCTTCTTTCTGCATCCTGGAACCAGCCTCCTGACATCCCTCAGAGATGCCATCACCAGCCGGTCCTCAGACGGCCTCCCAGCCCCATGTGGGCCCTCACTGAGAGGCCCTCCTTGGAGCTCCCGAGGCGTTAGCCCCTGCTCCTCGGATATCTGGGTCCCAGCTCTGTGGGTCTCCTCCTCTAAGCTGTCAAATTCTCATTATCCCAAACCCCCTCTTTGATTCCCCCGGCTCTAGGGGACATAGCTGCTTCCTGCAGTTACTCTGTGTCACTTGTCTTTTCATTTCTCTAACGCCTGTGGAACAATTCTTTATACTAAATAATATCTGTTACAAGACGTAGTGTAACTGGTTTTCCTGACTGACCCCTGGCTGATAAATTTTCCCAAGACCTGGTACCCTGGCTGGGGAGGGGCAGAGAAGCCGACACTCAGGATCCGTGGTTCTCAAATTTAAGGACATAGGGAAATCGCTGGAGAAGCGTATTAAAGATGCAGATTCCAGGCCTCTGTCTGCAACAATTCTGATTCAGTAGGTTGGATATGGGCTCAAGAATCTGCTTTTTAAACAGTTACACACTATACAGAAAATAGATAACCAACAGGGACCTACCATATAGCGCAGGGAACTGTATTCAATATCTTTTAATAACCTGTAATGGAAAAGAATCTGAAAAATAATACATCTATATAACTGAATCACTTGGCTGTACACCTGAAATGTAAGTCAACTGTACTTCAATAAAAAAATAAAATAAAATCAGTTCATCATAAACAAAAAAAGGAATTTGCTTTTTTTTTTTTTTTTTCTTTTCTTTTTTTTTTTTTTTTTTTTTTTTTTCTTTTTGCGGTACGCGGGCCTCTCACTGCCGTGGCCTCTCCCATCGCGGAGCACAGGCCCCGGACGCGCAGGCCCAGCGGCCACGGCCCACGGGCCCAGCCGCTCCGCGGCATGCGGGATCCTCCCGGACCGGGGCACGAACCCCCGTCCCCCGCATCGGCAGGCGGACTCCAAACCACTGCGCCACCAGGGAAGCCCTGCTTTTTTTTTTTAAGCGGTACGCGGGCCTCTCACTGTTGTGGCCTCTCCCGTTGCGGAGCACAGGCTCCGGACACGCAGGCTCAGCGGCCATGGCTCACGGGCCCGGCCGCTCCGTGGCGTGTGGGATCTTCCCAGACCGGGGCACGAACCCACGTCCCCTGCATCGGCAGGCGGACTCTCAACCACTGCGCCACCAGGGAAGCCCAGGAATTTGCTTTTTAAACAGACATCTTAGGTGTTTCTGAGATGAGTTCAGCTATTAATGACTCTGTCTTGCAGGCTTTGAGAAGAATCTGCCCAAACCCAGGGCTTCTCATGGGGACTCTTTCTTAGATCTGAGGTGGTTGTCTTGGGGCTTAGAAACAGACTTGACTTATTTTTCTTAAACAGGCTTGGGGCTACGGATGTGCTAAGCTTAGACCAGGGGCCCCCAAAGTTGTACACTGGTCCCTGGAGGCTGAACACCCAACCCTTGCTCAGCGCAGCAAGCTCTGATGCAGTCAGCTGGGAGAAAGGAGCTTTCTGCCCAGTCGTGTGTTGTCCACTTGGCAGGCCTTGCCCTCCAGTGAGGGGGATGCCTTTTTCTTATTCCTACAAAGACAACGTGCATGTGGCTGAGATGGGTAAGTGGGACTGACCTCGAAGTGTAGATACTGGCTCTTCCTTTTGCATTTAGAGCCCTTCCCACTTCCCAGTGGCTTAAGGTTGGAGCAGGAAGGAGCTGGAGACCATCCCCATACCATGTTAAAATACCGTTTGAGAACCAGGGCACTCAGCGTCTTTTGGCCTTTGCCAGTGGGTGTATCTGTTTATCTGTGTGAATAGCAATGGACATTCCTTTGTGGAATGTTGGCTTCTATTTGGTTGATTTAATCAGTAAAATGAGTGGGTTTTGCTGGGAGGAGTCGCTACCCCCTCAGAGCAGAACAGGAAGTTTTTCAGTCTTGCCAGGTCATGGGGTTTTGAGTTTACAGGGGGCGAGCACTTCAAAGTGACCTTTACTGAGTATAAAAATCCAGTTTGCTCTGTAGGGATGTGTCCCTCCTGCAGTCCAGGGCCTGATGCAGTGTTGCCTAAGATGGATTTGGAGGGTTGTCATTGGCTCCTGTCTGTCACCTCTCCACATTACCAGGTGTCTTATGTCACCTCTTTGTCATCAGGTGGAATCATTGAAGACCCTACTTTATTTTAGCCTGCCTCATTTTGCCTGATTCCTGCATGCTGAGCAGTGGCCAGGGGATTCACTTTTTAAAAACTGAGGGTCCCAACCCATTCTGGTGGAACATTGCTCTTCAGTCTGAGCTTTCCCGTGGCACTTGACGACACCAGAATTGAAAGGGATGTTCTACAAACCATCAGTGCCTTCAGGCAGATGGCCTTGCAAGGCTTGTTCCTTGACGTTAACTGCCACGTCTACCAACAGCTACCTACTTACAAACACACACAGTGAGCATACTGACTAAAAGTGCCTTGCCTCCTTGCCTCCAGGTTATATAGCCTCTTGGGCTGAGACTCGTCTGTATCGACCCAGCTTTGAGCACGGCTACACCTCCCTTGTTTACCTTGTCAACCCAGGGAGGGGTTGGTGGGAGTTTCATCCACTTAGCAAACAGTTATGGAGGACCTCCTGCATGCGTTCCAGGCAGGGGCCTCCGTGGAAGGGTTGGTTCTAGAGTCATAAGACTGTGGACACCAACCCGATGAGCATGTTAAGTGCTGGGATGAGACTGGACTGAGTCCTTAGGGGCAGAGAGGCAGTGACTAACTCTGCCTGGGGTTGTTAAAGAATGCAGCATCTCAAGTGATTCATAGCCAATCCCTGGGACTGGGTTGTCAAAGCCCCCCACCCCACCCAAATAGGATGATCTTTTTCTTAAACAATAAATACACATTCACGGACAGAGAGATCGTATGTTTTACTCCAGCTTTTCTGGTGGTCAGCATTAGAATTAGTGTCAGCATTAGAACTCAAATCTTAGAATAACTATTCTGAGCCTCAGCTTTCTTTTTTTTTTTTTTTTTTTTTGCGGTACACGGGCCTCTCACTGTTGTGGCCTCTCCCGTTGCGGAGCACAGGCTCCGGACGCGCAGGCTCAGCGGCCGTGGCTCACGGGCCCAGCCGCTCCGCGGCATGTGGGATCCTCCCAGACCGGGGCACGAACCCGTTTCCCCTGCATCGGCAGGCGGACTCTCAACCACTGCGCCACCAGGGAAGCCCAGAATAACTATTCTGTTTCAGCTTTAAGGGATCTAACCCTGAAGTGAGTGCTCTTCAGACTCCAGCTGTCCCCCTTATCCATGGGGGATGTGTTCTAAGACCCCCAGTAGATGCCTGAAACAGCAGAGAGTACTGAACCCTACATATACTATGTTTTTTTTCCTGTACATACCTACCTATGATCAAGTTTAAACTATGAATTAGGTACGGTAAGAAATTAGCAATAACTAATAATAAAATAGAACAATTATAGCAATATACTATAATAGAATTTATATGAATGTGGTCTCTCTCGCTCCCTCTCAAAATGTCTTACAGATTTAATGCCCTTTCCATCTTAAGTAAGTACTTATGCACTGTGGCTGTAACTTCCGCAGTTTGAGGTGAGACAGCAAAACTAGCACAAATTTCTTTTTCCTTCTTCATGATTTCACAGGTGGAAGATTCCTTCTTCCCGTATATCTTAGCAATCTCTGCAGACAATGTTTTTCTTTCCTTATGAAGTCGAGAGCGTTCACCTTTTCACTTAAAGGAAGCACTTTTCGGCTTCTCGTTGGCCTATCTGAATTGCAGCATCACTACTCTTGTGCTTTGGGGCCCTTAGTAAGTAAAATAAGGCTTTACCTGAACACAAGCACTGCAATACCTTGACAGTTGATCTGATAACCTTAGGTGGCTACTAAGTGACTTACAGGTGGGATACGCTGGACAAAGGGACAATTCACGTCCAGGATGGGATGGAGTGGGATTTCATCACGCTACTCAGAATGGCACAAAATTTAAACCTTGCAAGTTGTTTATTTCTGGAATTTTCCATTTAATGTTTTTCAATCACGGTTGACCTTGGGTAACTAAAATCACGGAAAGCAAAACCACAAAAAAGGGGGGACGACTGTAATTGTGAAATGTTTTTTAAACTGGCAAGTAATCGTATTTACAGAGTGACTCTTTTATCTACTGTGTATCATTAAGGAAACCAAAAATGTCTAGGAGTAAATCACAGTATCAATCACATTGAATTAGATGGAAGTTAAGAGTCTGATACTTAACAGCTTCTTATCCCATACATACTACTCCTCTTTAACCAGGTACCTAGACTTTACCTGTATCCCTTAATAATAATTTTCTTTGTGTTAGATAATCCCAGTCCACTTTCTGAGTTTAGTAAGGGTAGTATAGAGCTGTGTTTAAAAAAATTTAAACATATTTAATTGTTGCTTTAGGTGTAGCTTGAGGTCCAAGGTGAGCATATGACATTCATTCCAGTTTGATTCCACACACCAGTTTCCCTCTATCTCCCTTACAATCAGAGCCCCGGGTGACTTTTTGTTTTTCTGTGGTATTATCAGATGGCTCTTGCTGAGTTACACACAAGCCTTGCTTTTCTTTGGTGAGGTCTGTGACCTCTAAAGGTTTTAACAAGCCAGGCTTTCCCAGGGAAGGTAGTTTATCCAGGTCAGTGGTGAAATACAAGTTCATTCACTGAGTGGCCATTTCTCTACCTCACCCTGGTCTTTATGATTTTTTTATAGTAAGCTCTAAATCTGCTCCAACAACCCCAGAAGGAGGCTCTGGTCACTGGTTCTTTTGACCGAGGCAGAAGGACATAACTCAACCAGCTTGGCTGTTACACAAACCAGGCTGCTTAGGAGGGTCACCTGTTTGTAGCTGCCGTGAGAAATGTGGCCTTGCTGTGCCCGGCCTGGTGTATCCTGACAGGCCAACAGTAGCATCTGTTTTGTAAAAGAATCTGTCCAGAAAATTGCACATAACACCTGTCTCACTGTTTCTGTTCTTTGTGTTTGACTTGAGAGTTTACTGTGCCCGTGTTCCTTCCACATAGGATGCACCAAATGACCGAATAGCTCTGATGGCTTTCTCTTTGTATGAAGTAGCAGGATGCGGTGGATGGCCATGTGGTGACCTGCTATAAATCAGTGTGGGCCCATGTCCTGAGTATATTCTCATATTATGTTGAACCATAGGAAATGTGACCATTTTTGATTTAGAAGAATGACAGCTTCGTATGTGTAATCGAATAGATAATTTTAAATTTGTACCCTCAGGTAAGGAAGGGTACACATTTGAAGCCAACTAGCAGTTACCCAGGGAGGCAAATACGGCCTGTGGCGAGCTTTTTTTTTTTTTTTATATTTTAAAAATTTATTTGTTTTATTTATTTATTTTTGGCTGCATTGGATCTTTGTTGTGGTACACGGGCTTCTCATTGCAGTGGATTCTCTTGTTGCAGAGCATGGGCTGTAGGCACACAGGCTTCAGTAGTTGTGGCGCACGGGCTTCAGTAGTTGTGGCTCGCGGGCTCTAGAGCACAGGCTTCAGTAGTTGTGGCGCACGGGCTTCAGTAGTTGTGGCTCGCGGGCTCTAGAGCACAGGCTCAGTAGTTGTGGCGCACGGGCTTAGTTGCTCCACGGCATGTGGGATCTTCCCGGACCAGGGCTCGAACCCATGTCCCCTGCATTGGCAGGTGGATTCTTAACCACTGCGCCACCAGGGAAGCCCATGTGGCGAGCTTTTATGTGGCTTACCATATTTTTATGTTTTAAAACATAAATTGCTAACCTTAATTTAGGAGCTCTCACACAAAATTCTGGATTTTCAGCTTTTCTGCGAGAATCAGAATCTTGCCCCGTTAGGTCAGTGATGTCACATGGCGCCAGTGGACTGAGGCAGAGTGGCAGCTGTGCCCCCGTGGAGCTCACGTGTGTGTCCATTCACACCCTGGCCAGCTTGTGGTCCTCATGGGACCTGATTGGCCTCATGAGCTATGAGGTTGGACACATGACGTGAATAGGGCACCTCGAGCAAGTTGGGTAAAGAGAGAATTGGAAGAAATCACCAGCTGGACCAAAGTCATCTGTTTTGTTTACTGCATACCAGCAGCCAGCACCTCTAAAAAGAAACCCTGATACAGCTCTGTACTCTATTCACTAAAAAAGGACAACTATGCGTAACTAAGGAGCTTTTTCAGGTGCTAAGAGATGGACAAACTCTTGTTAAAGTTTCGGCTTGGTGCTCTTCATTTAAGTAGCATATGATGACAGAATTTGCTTCCCCTGGCCACCATTCCTGTCACAGGCTAATGTAATACCTTTCCTGTTTACCTTTTTGCTTTTTAAATCCTGACATTTATGGGAAGGAGTTACTGAACAGTCGACCATGTCCTAACTTTAACGTGAAAGTTCTTGTCGACTAATACATATTTTAAGAGTTCCAGATGTTTATTGTTACACTGTTTGTAATGGGGGGGGAACTGGACATAAAAAAAGTACTCATCAATAAAAGAAGAGCTGAATAAATTGTGGTACATCAACATCGTGAAATACTATATGGTGTTAACATGACAAATTGACAGGACACCAGCTGACCTGGAGGGATTTCCCTGAGGAGTAATTCTAGCTGAGATTTAATTAGTACGTCCTGTGTGCTAGGCACGGTTCCAAGGGCTTTCCATGTATTAACTCATTTGATCCTCACAGCTGCCCTGTGAACTCGGTGCTATTATTGACATCTTACAAGGGAAGAAACTGAGGCGTGGAGATGTTAAGAAAGTTGTCCAAGGACAAGCAGTTAGTATGTAGCAGGGCTAGGATATGAACTCATGCAATCTGGATGAACAAAGACTTCTTAAAATCATTTTGTTTGACTAGATATCAAAGTACATTTTCAGTGAGAAATGTAGCTGTAGGATATTAATTCATAGCTGTTCCTGAATTCTCTGGGTTACTCTCTTATATCTTCGACTCTTAAACTCATCATGCTGTATCAGACCTTAGAAATCATTTAGTCTTCTGGTTTTCCAGTTTAGCCCACCTCTTCCCCCCCTTTTAAACCAACTGAATCTTCCTGGTGAGCAGAATGAAACTTAGTCCTGACCTGGAGCTACTTTGCCCTCTCTCTCTTCCCCAGTACAAACTACAGATATAGTCCACCTCCTTCATGTTACAGATGGAGAAATGAGTCCCAGCGAGAGAGCCTAACATTTATTGAGTCCATGTTTTCCAGGGATGTGAAACTCATTGTTACTAAGCCTTGCAGGTAGATTTTATTATGCCCATTAAGGAAACGGAGGTATAGGTAGAAGTAGGGCCAGTGTCTCAGAGGGAATCAGTATCAGGGTTGGATAGAATCCCTGTCTTAACCTTCTTCTCAAGGGTCTTACTAACCTAAGACCTGAGAATTACAGAGGCCTTCCAGAGGCCCTTCAGTTGAATCTTGTCTCTTATTGCTGTTGGAATTAATTAGGATGTTTTTGAGAACTTCTAACTTATATGGCATAATTTAGCATAGGTGATCATGGGAGGGTGACTTCAGAACAGACAAGGAAAGCTTTTTGTATTAGTCAGCTTGGGCCGCCATAATAAAATACCTTAAGAATGGGTGCCTTCAACAACCGAAATTTATTTCTCACTGTTTTGGAGGCTGGGAAGTCCATATCAAGGTGCTGGCTGATCTGGCTTCTGATGAGAGCTTGCCTCCCTTCCCTTCCTGTCCTCAGCCACATAGTGAGGGGCTAGACTTGATGGTCTTTAAGGCTCCCTGCACCTCTAAAGTTGTTCTTGATCTCTCTTACAGTTGAAGGAACTCTTTGGATTCGAAGTAGACTGTTCCACATTGTCCAATGAGTGGTTAAATCCATTCATGCTGTGACAGTCACCTCAGGTCATAAAGCTTTCATATTTCCTCTTTCTAGAGATGAGAAGCTGCCAGTTGTTCTTTAGTCAGCTGTAGTTATAAAGCAATAACAATCCTCTAGTTGTATGGCTCTAATAAAAGACTTTCCCCAACACTCCCTCCCCCTTTTAAATTAAAAAAATTTTTTTTAATATTATTTATTATTTTTTAAATTAAAAAAAGTTTTTTACAATTTTTAAAGGTTACTTTCTATTTACAGCTGCTACAAAAATATTGGCTATATTCCCCATGTTGTACAGTACATCCTTGAGCCTATCTTATACCCAATAGATTGTATCTCTCACTCCTCCACCCCTTTATTGCCCCTCCTCCCCTCCCCACTGGTAACCACTAGCTTGTTCTCTCTATCTCTGAGTCTGCTTCTTTTGTGATATATTTACTAGTTGTTGTATTTTTTTAGATTCCACATGTAAGTGATATCATACAGTATTCGTCTTTCTCGGATTTATTTCACTTAGCATAAGGTCCTCCAAGTCCATCCACGTTGCTAGCTGCAGATGGCAAAATTTCATTCTTTTTTATGACTAATATTCCTCTGTGTGTGTGTATGTATGTATCATATCCTCTTTATCCATTCATCTGTTGATGGACACTTAGGTTGCTTCCATATCTCGGCAGTTGCAAATAATGCTGCTATGAACATTGGCGTGCCTGCATCTTTTCATATTAGTGTGTTTGTTTTTTTGGATATATAACCAGGAGTGGAATTACTGGGTCATATGGTAGTTCTATTTTTAGTTTTTTGAGAAACCTGCATATTGTTTTCCACATTGGCTATACCAATTTACATTCCCACCAACAGTGTACATGGGTTCTCTTTTCTCCACATCCTCACCAACATATGTTATTTGTGCTCCTTTTTTTTTTTTTTTTTTTTTTTTTTTGCGGTACGCGGGCCTCTCACCGCTGTGGCCTCTCCCGTTGCGGAGCACAGGCTCCGGACGCGCAGGCTCAGCGGCCATGGCTCACGGGCCCATCCACTCCGCGGCATGTGGGATCTTCCCGGACCGGGGCACGAACCTGTGTCCCCTGCATCGGCAGGCGGACTCTCAACCACTGCGCCACCAGGGAAGCCCTGTGCTCTTTTTGATGATAACCATTCTGACAGGTTTGAGGTGTTATCTCATTTTGGTTTCGATTTGCATTTCCTTGATGATTAGAAATGTTGTGCATCTTTTCATGTGCCTGTTGTCCACCTGCATGTCCTCTTTGGAAAAATGACTATTCAGTTTTTCTGCACATTTTTTAATCAGTTTGTTTTTTGATGTTGAGTTCTATGAATTCTTTACATGTTTTGGATATTAATCCCTTATCGGACGTATTATTTGCAAATATTTTCTCCCATTCAGTAGGTTGTCTTTCTTTTTTTTTAACATCTTTATTGGAGTATAATTGTTTTACAATGGTGGGTTAGTTTCTGCTGTATAACAAAGTGAATAGCTATACATAAACATATATCCCCATATCTCCTCCCTCTGGCGTCTCCCTCCCACCCTCCCTATCCCACCCCTCTAGGTGGATAAAAAACATCTAGCTGATCTCCCTGTGCTGTGTAGCTGCTTCCCACTAGCTATCTGTTTTACATTTGGTAGTGTATGTATGTTCATTGCCACTCTCTCACTTCGTCCCAGCTTACCCGTCCCCCTCCCCATGTCCTCAAGTCCATTCTCTATGTCTGTGTCTTTATTCCTGTCCTGCCCCTAGGTTCTTCAAAACCTTTTATTTTTTTTTAGATTCCATATATGTGTGTTAGCATACGGTATTTGTTTCTCTCTTTCTGACTTACTTCACTCTGTATGACAGTCTCTAGGTCCATCCACCTCACTACAAATAACTCAATTTCATTTCTTTTTATGACGGAGTAATATTCCATTGTATATATGTGCCACATCTTCTCTATCCATTCATCTGTCGATGGACACTTAGGTTGCTTCCATGTCCTGCCTATTGTAAATAGTGCTGCAGTGAACATTGTGGTACATGACTCTTTCTGAATTATGGTTTTCTCAGGGTATATGCCCGGTAGTGGGATTGCTGGGTCATATGGTAGTTCTATTTTTAGTTTCTTAAGGAGCCTCCATACTGTTCTCCATAGTGGCTGTATCAATTTACTTTCCAAACAGCAGTGCAAGAGGGTTCCCTTTTCTCCACACCCTCTCCAGCATTTATTGTTTGTAGATTTTTTGATGATGGCCATTCTGACTGGTGTGAGGTGATACCTCATTGTAGTTTTGATTTGCATTTCATTAATGGTTAGTGATGTTGAGCATCCTTTCATGTGTTTGTTGCCCATCTGTGTATCTTCTTTGGGGAAATGTCTATTTAGGTTTTCTGCCCATGTTTGGATTGGGTTGTTTGTTTTTTGGATATTGAGCTGTATGAGCTGCCTGTATAATTTGGAGATTAATCCTTTGTCAGTTGCTTCATTTGCAAATATTGTCTCCCATTCTGAGGTTTGTCTTTTTGTCTTGTTTATGGTTTCCTTGCTTTGCAAAAGCTTTGAAGTTTCATTAGGTCCCATTTGTTTATTTTTGTTTTTATTTCCATTTCTCTAGGAGGTGGGTCAAAAACTATCTTGCTGTGATGTATGTCACAGAGTGTTCTGCCTGTGTTTTCCTCTAAGAGTTTGATAGTGTCTGACCTTACATTTAGGTCTTTAACCCATTTTGAGTTTATTTTTGTTTATGCTGTTAGGGAGTGTGGTAATTTCATTCTTTTACATGTACCTTTCCAGTTTTCCCAGTACTACTTACTGAAGAGGCTGTCTTTTCTCCATTGTATATTCTTGCCTCCTTTATCAAAGATAAGGTGACCATATGTGTGTGGGTTTATCTCTGGGCTTTCTACCCTGTTCCATTGATCTATATTTCTGTTTTTGTGCCAGTACCATACCGTCTTGATGACTGTAGCTTTGTCTATAGTCTGAAGTCAGGGAGCCTGATTCCTCCAGCTCCATTTTTCTTAAGATTGCTTTAGCTATTCAAGGTCTTTTGTGTTTCCATACAAATTTTGAAATTTTTTGTTCTAGTTCTGTGAAAAATGCCATTGGTAGTTTGATAGGGATTGCACTGAATCTGTAGATTGCTTTGGGTAGTATAGTCATTTTCACAATGTTGAGTCTTCAAATGCAAGAACATGGTATATCTCTCCATCTGTTTGTATCATCTTTAATTTCTTTCATCAGTGTCTTATAGTTTTCTGCATACAGGTCTTTTGTCTCCTTAGGTAGGTTTATTCCTAGATATTTTTTTATTTTTGTTGCAGTGGTAAATGGGAGTGTTTCCTTAATTTCTCTTTCAGATTTTTCATCATTAGTGTCTAGGACTGCAAGAGATTTCTGTGCATTAATTTTGTATCCTGCTATTTTACCAAATTCATTGATTAGCTCTAGTAGTTTTCTGGTAGCCTCTTGAGGATTCCCTATGTATAGTGTCATGTCATCTGCAAACAGTGACAGTTTTCTTCTTTTCCGATTTGGATTCCTTTTATTTCTTTTTCTTCTCTGAGTGCTGTGGTTAAAACTTCTGAAACTATGTTGAATAAGAGTGGTGAGAGTGGGCAACCTTGTCTTGTTCCTGATCTTAGTGGAAATGGTTTCAGTTTTTCACCATTGAGGATGATGTTGGCTGTGGATTTGCCATATATGGACTTTATTATGTTGAGGTAAGTTCCCTCTATGCCTACTTCCTGGAGGGTTTTTTATCATAAATCGTTGTTGAATTTTGTAGAAAGCTTTTGCTGCATCTATTGAGATGATCATATGGTTTTTCTCCTTCAATTTGTTAATATGGTTTGTCACATTGATTTGCGTATATTGAAGAATCCTTGCATTCCTGGGATAAATCCCACTTGAGCGTGGTGTATGATCCTTTTAATGTTCTGCTGGATTCTGTTTGCTAGTATTTTGTTGAGGATTTTTCCATCTATGTTCTTCAGTGATATTGTTGTGTAGTTTTCTTTTTTTTGGGACATCTTTGTCTGGTTTTGGTATCAGGGTGATGGTGGCCTCGTAGAATGAGTTTGGGAGTATTCCTCCCTCTGCTATATTTTGGAAGAGTTTGAGAAGGATAGGTGTTAGCTCTTCTCTAAATGGTTGATAGAATTCACCTGTGAAGCCATCTGGTCCTGGGCTTTTGTTTGTTGGAAGATTTTAAATCACAGTTTCAATTTCAGTGCTTGTGATTGGTCTGTTTACACATTCTATTTCTTCCTGGTTCAGTCTTGGGAGGTTGTGGTTTTCTAAGAATGTGTCCATTTCTTCCAGTTTGTCCATTTTATTGGCATAGAGTTGCTTGTGGTAATCTCTCATGATCGGTTGTATTTCTGCAGTGTCAGTTGTTACTTCTCCCTTTTCATTTCCAGTTCTGTTGCTTTGAGTCCCCTCCCTTTTTTTCATGATGAAGTCTTGGCTAGTGGTTTATCAATTTTGTTTATCTTCTCAGAGAACCAACCTGTAGTTCTATTGGTCTTAGCTATTGTTTCCTTCATTTCATTTATTTCTGATCTGATCTTTATGATTTCTTTCCTTCTGATAACTTTGGGTTTTTTTGGTTCTTCTTTCTCTAATTGCTTTAGGTGTAAGGTTAGGTTGTTTATTTGAGGTGTTTCTTGTTTCTTGAGGTAGGATTGTATTGCTGTAAACTTCCCTCTTAGAACTGCTTTTGCAGCATCCCATAGGTTTTGGGTCATCGTGTTTTCATCGTCATTTGTTTCTAGGTATTTTTTGATTTCCTCTTTGATTTCTTCGGTGATCTCTTGGTTATTTAGTAATGTATTGTTTAGCCTCCATGTGTTTGTATTTTTTACAGTTCTTTTCCTGTAATTTATATCTAGTCTACTAGCATTGTGGTCGGAAAAGACACTTGACACGATTTCAGCTTTCTTGAAATGACCCAAGAGATGATCTGTCTTGGAGAATGAACACTTAAGAAGAAAGTGTATTCTGTTGTTTTTGGGTGGAATGTCCTATAAATACCAATTAAGTCCATCTTTTTTTTTTTTTTTTTTTTGTGGTACGCGGGCCTCTCACTGTTGTGGCCTCTCCCGTTCCGGAGCACAGGCTCCGGACACGCAGGTTCAGCGGCCAAGGCTCATGGGCCTAGCCGCTCCGTGGCATGTGGGATCTTCCCGGACCGGGGCACGAACCCGTGTCCCCTGCATCGGCCGGCGGACTCTCAACCACTGCGCCACCAGGGAAGCCCCATCCTGTTTAATGTACCATTTAAATCTTGTGTTTCCTTATTTGTTTTCCTTTTGGATGATCTGTCTATTGGTGAAAGTGGGGTGTTAAAGTCCCCTACTGTGGTTGTGTTACTGTCGATTTCCCCTTTTGTGGCTGTTAGCATTTGCCTTGCGTATTGAGGTGCTCCTCTGTTGGGTGCATAAATATTTACAGTTGTTATATCTTCTTCTTGGATTGATCCCTTGATCATTATGTAGTGTCCTTCTTTGTCTCTTGTAACATTCTTTATTTTAAAGTCTGTTTTATCTGATATGAGTATTGCTACTCCAGCTTTCTTTTGATTTCCATTTGCATGGAATATCTGTTTCCATCCCCTCACTTTTCAGTCTCTGTGTGTCCCTAGGTCTGAAGTGGGTCTCTTGTAGGCAGCATATATATGGGTCTTGTTTTTGTATGCATTCAGCCAGTCTGTGTCTTTTGGTTGGAGCATTTAGTCCATTTGCATTTAAGGTAGTTTTCCATATGTGTGTTCCTATTACAATTTTCTTAATTGTTTTGGGTTTGTTATTGTAAGTCTTTTGCTTCTCTTGTGTTTCCTGCCTAGAGAAGTTCCTTTAGCATTTGTTGTAAAGCTGGTTTGGGGGTGCTGAATTCTCTTAGCTTTTGATTGTCTGTAAAGCTTTTAACCTCTCCGTTGAATCAGAATGAGATCCTTGCTGGGTGGAGTATTCTTGGTTGTAGGTTTTTCTGTTTCATCACTTTAAATATGTCCTGCCACTCCCTTCTGGCTTGCAGAGTGTCTGCTGAAAGATCAGCTGTTAACCTCATTGGGATTCCCTTGTATGTTATTTGTTGTTTTTTTCCTTACTGCTTTTAATATTTTTCTTTGTATTTAATTTTTGATAGTTTTATTAATATGTGTCTTGGCACATATTTTTCCTTGGATTTATCCTGTATGGGACTCTCTCTGCTTCCTGGACTTGATTGACTATTTCCTTTCCCATATTAGGGAAGTTTTCAACTGTAATCTCTTCAAATATTTTCTCAGTCCCTTTCTTTCTCTCTTCTTCTTTTGGGACCCCTATAATTCGAATGTTGGTATGTTTAATGTTGTCCTAGAGGTCTCTGATACTGCCCTCCATTCTTTTCATTGTTTTTTCTTTATTCTGCTCTACAGTAGTTATTTCCACTATTTTATGTTCCAGGTCACGTATCCATTCCTTTGCCTTAGTTTTTCTGCTATTGATTCCTTCTAGGGAATTTTAAATTTCATTTATTGTGGTGTTCATCATTGTTTGTTTGCTCTTTATTTCTTCTAGGTCCTTGTTAAACGTTTCTTGTATTTTCTCCATTCTGTTTCCAAGATTTTGGATCATCTTTACTATCATTACTCTGAATTCTTTTCCCGGTAGACCACCTATTTTCTCTTCATTTGTTTGGTCTGGTGGGTTTTTACCTTGCTCCTTCATCTGCTGTGTGTTTCTCTGTCTTCTCATTTTGCTTAACTTACTGTGTTTGGGGTCTCCTTTTTGCATGCTGCAGGTTCGTAGTTCCCATTGTTTTTGATGTCTTCCCCCAGTGGGTAAGATTGGTTTAGTGAGTTGTGTAGGCTTCCTGGTGGAAGGGACTGGTGCCTGTGTTCTGGTGCATGAGGCTGGATCTTGTCTTCCCTGTGGGCAGGACCACATCTAGTGGTGTGTTTTGGGGTGTCTGTGACCTTATTATGATTTTAGGCAGCCTCTCTGCTAATGGGTGGATTTGTGTTCCTGTCTTGCTAGTTGTTTGGCATAGGGTGTCCAGCGCTGTAGCTTGCTGGTCGTTGAGTGGAGTTGAGTCTTAGCGTTGAGATTTAGATCTCTGGGAGAGCTTTTGCTGTTTGATATTATGTGGGTCTGGGAGGCCTCTGGTGGACCAGTGTCCCGAACTCGGCTCTCCTACTTCAAAGTCTCAGGCCTGACACCCGGCTGGAGCACCAAGACTGTGTCAGCCATACGGCTGCAAACTCCGGAACTCCACACTCAGAGGCCCTCCTTTGCACGTGCTGCCTCTCCCCTTCTGCCATTTTTAATTTTTTAATTAATTGATTGATTGATTTTTGGTTGTGCCGCGTCTTAGTTGCAGCATGTGAACTCTTAGTTGTGGCATGCATGTGTGATGTAGTTCTCTGACCAGGGATCGAAGCTGCGTCCCCTGCATTGGGAGGCGAATTCTTAACCACTGCGCCACCAGGGAAGTCCCTGTCTTTTCATTTTGTCAGTGGTTTCCTTTGCTGTGCAAAAGCCAACTCAACATCCCTTCCCCTTTTTAGAATTCTTCTTTGTGTCCATATTCTTGCGTTTGTCTGTGGAAGCCAGAAGGCTTTTATAGTCAAGGGCTCAACTGACTCGGAGTGGTAGTCCCATATTATGTACACTTATTTTACCGTTTCTGGGAATTCGTCTTCTTCTTTCCTGTTTTGCAGTTTTCCCAATGTGAGAATGTTCTGGGATGTGGATGGAGGATGGCAGGGTGGGATTGGGGGGTGATTTACAACAGGTAGGGCTGAGCTTCCCATCAGCAGCTTGTTAAAGACGTTTGTTGATTTCTCTGCTGGGTACCAGGCCCAGCGCTAACTCGCTACTTATCACTTTCTCTGTGGCTCCCTTCGGTGATGGTCTCTTGTTCTGGAGACCTTGACTGGAAAATACACTCTGCTATCAGCAGGGCTCTTTGTAGTGTTTGGCCCTGGTATCTGGAGCATTCTGGATTGAGCCCAACATGCTGCGATCTGCAGGGCCAGTGAGGTTGATCCAGTGGGACTTGGAGTAACAGCTGATGGAGAAGCAGTGAGGTTAGGGACAGGCAGCCCCTTTTAAACAACCTCTGACAGTGGCGTTTGCTCCTTGCACCGAGCTCTAGAGAGTGTGAGGCTCTCTAGGTTGTTTCTCTTTTCTTCAGCCATATAGGGCAGAAAATGTTTTCCTAGGAAGGGCAAAAGAAGGAAGGAAGGGAGAATTGCGCTTCTGACTTGTGGGAGGTAGGAAAAAAGCATGGACGTTAGAGTCCTGCAGACCTGACTCAGATCCCGGCTCAGGTACTTGTTAGCTGTGTGGGCACGTTTTCCGAGTCCCAGTGTTCTCACATATAAAATGAGACTAATAACAAAAACTGCACAGGCTTGTAACAAGAATTATGCGAGGAAAATCCCGACTATATAGTGGGTGGTCAGTATCTGTGGAGTTTCTTCCCCAGTGAACACAGGTGGGAAAGCCTTGATTTGCACAAGAAGTGTCCTGCCTTTCTCTCACATGTATCAGGAAATCTATTATTGGTCTCCCCTCCTTATTGACAAAAGATCCTCCGTCCTGCCCTTTGGATGATATTCGGTGACTCATTTGGGAAATAGTACCCAAAGAAAAACTTGAAGGAGAAAAGTGGACGGTCACATCTGCCCCCTTTTGCACAGTCCCGAGTACAGGCTGTTTCTCTCCTTGGCAGTCTTGCAGGGAGAGGATTTATGTGATAAGAATGAGATTTTTGGTATTCTTTGCAGAATTGAGATGCCTTAACCTGGAGGTCTTTTTGCCCCTATGGAATACAAATCCGATTAGGAGCTCTTTGTGCTGTGCCACAAATCATTACACGTCTACAGTTTGCTCTTATAAAATATGGATGAGGACATGACTCTGTCTCTTAGGAATTTGAGTGCATTAGCTAATGATCATGAAACCTTAGAAATGGGAAATGCATATGAATGCTGAGAGCTTTTGTAATTACACATTTGCATCATTTTGCTTGGCATCCTTGAAAAGCCCTGCTTTCAGTATGAGAATACTCAGGTTGATTCCTGTTCTTCTAATTGTAGAGCAGACTTGGAAGTAATAAGCTCACAGAGTGCTCAGGGTAGATAAGTTGTCACAGCATCTCATGGAAGCCCTGAAGTAGCTCAGGCTGGAGTGGTTTGGTTTGGGCTGAAGTGGGAGAAGAGCTTGAGATATTGTAAAGGCACTGAAATGGGAAGGCATCAGCATCAGACGATGGTAATGGCATCCACACAGGGGTGTGCTTAGATGCTTATGTCTCTTATTCTTTTATTTTTTTAATTAATTAATTAATTAATTAATTATTTTGGGCAGCATTGGTTCTTTGTTGCTGTGCTCGGGCTTGCTCTAGTTGTGGTGAGCGGGCTTCTTATTGCAGTGGCTTCTGTTGCGGAGCACGGGCTCTAGGTGCGCGGCCTTCAGTAGTTGTGGCTTGAGGGTTCCAGAGCGCAGGCTCAGTGGTTGTGGCGCACGGGCTTCAGTAGTTGTGGCTTGAGGGTTCCAGAGCGCAGGCTCAGTGGTTGTGGCGCACGGGCTTAGCTGCTCCGTGGCATGTGGGATCTTCCCGGACCAGGGCTTGAACCTGTGTCCCCTGCATTGGCAGGCGGATTCTTAACCACTGCTCCACCAGAGAAGCCCTCTCTTATTCTTGTGACATGCGACCCATCACTTTCTCAGCCTTTGTTCTGGGCAGCAGTGAACACCCTGTATTGCACTGGGCTCTTTTTTTTTTGGCGGTACACGGGCCTCTCACTGTTGTGGCCTCTCCCGCTGCGGAGCACAGGCTCCGGACGCACAGGCCCATCGGCCATGGCTCACGTGCCCAGCCACTCTGCGGCACGTGGGATCCCCCCGGACTGGGGCACGAACCCGTATCCCCTGCATCGGCAGGCGGACCCTCAACCACTGCGCCACCAGGGAAGCCCGCAATGGGCTCTTTTGATGTGGGTCACCTTCCTGGATTGTTAAGCCTCTGAAGTGCAGATACTGTCTTTGTATTCTCCAGAAAAGTGCAGTTTTTCCTTTTTTCTCCTTCATAGAATTATTTTGGGACTTAAGAAGCTCTTTAAAAAGATGTCAAATGATAATGTTTTGAATACTTTGAGTAGAAACTTAAAAAAATAGATATTAATTTGTGAAGGGGGTCACAAATAGTAACCAGACAGTGTGCCACTTGATAGCTGATGTTGTTTTTATTTCGTTTCAGGCAGTGGCGCTACAGCTGTGGTGCAGGCTGCTCTATGTAAACCCAGGCAAGAACGTGTAGCAATAAAGCGGATCAACTTGGAAAAATGCCAGACCAGCATGGATGAACTATTAGTAAGTAAAAGTGAAGGGGATACTGCTCGTTGCTTTTCTTGACTCATGGATACATAGAGATGGGCCGGAGAAGCAAGAGAGCAGAGAGCAGAGGCAACTTGGTGTTTTCTCCTGTTTGGACACACTTATTTCTTGGAAAGCAGCCCACATGGCTTTTTTCTCCTTATGATTGTGTTGTGTAATACACAGCTTACTTTGCTTTGACAAACAGAATTTTGCTCAGTCCTCATAATCCCCAGGTGGGGAGGGTCTCAGTGTTGACACTCTTTTTTATGAAATGAGGGAACAGACTCAGGTGACCTAAGGTCATGTGATACTGAGTGCAGAGACTCAGATGACCTAAGGTAATGTGATACTGAGTGCAGAGTTAGACGGTGAGCTTCTGGTCCTCAGTCTTGAATCCTGATGCAAATAGGAGTTACTCCCTAAACAATTAGCTGGTCATTTTGGCTTTCATAAATTAAAAAATCTCCTATAAATTTCAGTTATTCAAAATACTGCAGGATAGCTTGCATTCTTATTGGCTAATGACAGGAGTTTATTTTTTGTACAGGGCAACTTGTACTTCTTCTAAATAAAGTACGTTACATAAATAACTGGAGCTTTTCGGTGTGGATATGACTGTAGTACCATTGGTTGGTTGAAGGAACATTTGCTTTTGGCTTAGCTGACTCCTTATTAAATGAAGAGCTTGGCAAATGGTTATTAGTTGCCTAGCAAACTGTGAAGGGTTTGAGAGTTTAATCTCATAAATATAGTTGTCGATCTGCCTGCCAATTTTCTTTTTTTCCTTGTGGTCATTTATTTGAGGATAATAGAATACTACAGTGGAGGAGTTAACTGATTGGTTATCCCAACACTAATCCCAGGACAAATATTAGTCCAATAGCTCCATACACGCTACAAAGTGTAATGACAGTTGGCTCCAAATGAAGAAGCCTTTTGTTATAGCCTACATTGGGGGAATGGAATGTCATTAACAAGAGCTTTTTGTCTTTACTCAGAATATAGCTTTTACTTCAGGCATAATTACAGTACACTATAGTATAAATTAAGTACAAGGATAAAGCTGTACTTTTCCAGATCTATTTGGTCTTACATTTCAAGTTAGATTACACAAGGCATAGTTTTCACTGGGATTGAAGCAACAGATTGCCGGCTAAAACTCAGATTAAAGGAAGGGCTTCCACAACTTAATGTTAATTTTCCCCCCACAAAGAAAACAACTCTTTTTTTTTTTTTTGCATACATTTAAGGCTTTTACTCTCTTCAAAATTTCAGCTGTGCTTTGCTCTTACTGAAATTATTACTGCATACTTCTGTTGCTTGTTATCACGGTGACCAATAATATTGTGCCTTTGTCATGGGACCAGTTTTCAAGATCACTTTCCGGAGTGGAAAAAGCTTTAAACAAACTGTGGAGAGAGCTGTGTCCTGCTTTTGCCACTAACTTGTTTTTCAATTTTAGTCAAGCTACCTAACAGCTCTGCACGCTTTAAAAAGAGCTGAATCCCAAGATCTCTAAGATCCCATTAGGAGTCCTCAAGTTCTGTGGCTATACAAAGTACACATTAATTTTTAAAAAACCTTGGAGTATACATTTATACTTACGCCCTATTTGGAAATAGCACTCTTGCCCATGACAACTTTGCCCATGACAGCTGTGTTTGATCGTGGTGTTCTGTTGGAGGTCTCACAGCCATCTTTTTACCGCCAGCAGAATATTTATACAGAATATGTGTAAGGCTTGTGTAAGTACTTGTATCTGACATCTCTGAAAGCAGCCTGCTGGGCTGATGCTGTGGTCTCTGGTTCCTACCAAGCCGTCAGTTGCCTAAAGCTTCCATGTTTCCCCCTTGCTGACTTCTTATCAGCAGTCGGCTGCCAGTGATGATAGCTGTGTAAGGGTCCTAGTGGAGGCACGAGGGAGACTGTCATTCCGGACCATTTTCTCTATTACCCCGGCACCAGGAACCATAGCAGTGTCATTTGGAGTTACTCGTAATTTAGCCAGAGCCGTCAGTGTGAGGTCTGGTGCTTTTATGGCTTTGTGCTTGGCTCCATTAATCTGAGGTCTTAAGATTTACAAGTTTGCTTATTAGCAGTTAATTTCTTTCCTTCATTCTTCCCCCCCTGCACCCCCGTCCCAGCAATGCCCATGTTGTGTTAATGGAGTATAGTGTATGTGCATAATTATCTGTTTTTCATTTTAAAAGATGTATTGATTTGTTGCTCTGATCTTTCCTTAATTTTGAACTTTTGACCTTTTTATGTCTTGCTATTTCTAGGGATGGGGAGAATGGCTCTGGTTCTTTAGGACACAAAACTCCCAGGTCCTTTGCAAACAAGCAGAAATGGAATTTACAGTCTAGCCTGCCTAAAGTTGTCAGGCTTTTGTAGCCCAGCTATCGGCACATGATTGTGTGGCGCGAAGTTGCTGTAATTCTTTTCAACTTCTAATCCTGCTGCTGCTCGCGCTTTTATTATCTCTGTGGGTTCACATTTTGGCAGTGTTTGGACATCCGGTATCCTAATAATCCTTTAATTCTGTGTGTGTGTGTATTACATACAGGTCAGTGCTTTGCATCATTTCACAAACTGTGCCCTGTGTTGACTGGAAACCATTGTCCTTATAAGAAACAATGGCCGCTGGAATCCTTACCTTGTGGGAGTGTTATGTTATAGAAGTCACAGTTATCAACTATTTGCTGGCTACAGGAACAGCTGCCTCCCCTGTTGAAACTCTCACCTCCCACCCCTACTCTCTGCCCTGTCCCTACCCCCCTGCCCTGACTCCCATAGTAAGGTGGGATTTACCCATGGAGGTTGGGTATGATGGCAGAGAACAGTTTGGGACAACTGGCCCTGAACTCTGCTTCTTTATGTGATGGAGGCTGTCCGATTTTTCCATGGTCATAGAGTTTGTTCGAGGTTTGGCTGAAGAAGATTCGAGTGGTCATGATTTCTTTTCCTTTATTTTTATTTTTATTTTTATTTTTTTGCGGTACGCGGGCCTCTCACTGTTGTGGCCTCTCCCGCTGCGGAGCACAGGCTCCGGACACGCAGGCTCAGTGGCCGTGGCTCACGGGCCCAGCCGCTCCGCGGCATGTGGGATCTTCCCGGACCGGGTCACGAACCCGTGTCCCCTGCATCGGCAGGCGGACTCTCAACCACTGCGCCACCAGGGAAGCCCTCTTTTCCTTTTTTTAAATTTATTTTTTAGTTGAAGTATCATGATTTCTGAAGCAAAGTAATAATCGCAGTGTCATCTTCTCTGAGAATGAAGGGAGGAAAAGAAATGTTCAGTGAGATCACTGGTGCTAAACAGTTGGTAATTTAAATAAAATTTATGCTGTTGAAATAAGTACTGTAATATCCTCAGAGATACTAATCTATTTGGTAAACACTTGAGTTTCTCCATTGTGCTTAGGCCCATAAAAAAGATGAGTTTTGGGTATATACGTGAGAGGACAAAGGTATACGCTCACTAAAACTTCATTTCATTTTAACAATTAGATTAGAACACCCTAGAGTAAATGTTTTCCTTGGCATCACATGAGTAGCGTTTAACCTACTCAATCTAACCTAATTATTTTTCTATGCATTCTTTTGAATTTTCATACGTGTTTTTAACTTTGGCCTATACATCCTATTCTTACTAGGTTTGATGATCTTGGTGGTTAATTTTCCTGGAGGCAAGGGGTTTTACTGGTCTGTTGTATATTCTTAACCATCCCAACCTAGATACTTTGATAATTTCTGAGAGTTGTGAATCCCATGTTTGTTGTTAACCCCATATTTTGTTAATCCCACAGTGTTAAAAATGACTAATTATAATTAGCTTTACACCCTCTGGGAGATATAGTTTTAGAGCAGAATTTGTTCACTCTATAGTTATTAAAACCCTGCTAGATGGTAGGCACTGAGCTAGATGGTGGGAAAACAAAGAGGGGTCTTTTTTGTTGTGGAGCCCAGGGACTGGCCAGTGAGTCTCTTCATTTTGGTATTGGGTTGGTGAGATGTTTGAGCTAGGAATATCTTTCTGCACATTTCCCCCCTATTTGTCTAGAAATGGGTTAGCAGATTGATAGATTCTCTAATGTGTACTCCATTGAGGAAGTTCTTGCTTTCCAGTAGGAACTTAAGGCTTGCTAAGTGGGTCTGACCCACCGTCATGCAGACTAGTATATTCTTGTTGAAGATGGCCTTGAGGTTTCTTGAAAGACCTTGGTTCTCTGGTTTGTGGTCAACCTCAAAGGTTAGAGATGCTACTCGAGGGCACACTTGGCTTCTGTTAAAATTTATTACGTGGGTGGAGAATTTATTCCATGGATAGAGGACTTTTCTGAAGTCATCTATCTTTTTCAGTCTCTATTACCCGGTGACAATGAATTCCATAAATGTGACACAGTCCTTCCTTTTATTTATCCTAAATCCCACTTTTTTCAGCCTTCAGGGCACACTCTCCTTTAGTTCTACCCAGGGATTGTTGAACATTTTGGGTCATCATCTTACTTGACTTTATGATTTTTAGATTTTAATCATATCCTTCTCAATTTTTTTTCTCTAGACTAGAATTCTCATATTTTTAGTCTGTCCTTGGTACTGAGTCACAGAAAACTCAGTACCATTTTCTCATTCTTTAATATACATCAGTGCCATCAAATCTTACAGTTTAATTCTTAGAGGCAGGAGTACTTTAGGTGTAGGAAAAATCATGGCCCTGGGGTTGAACAAAGTGCTTATTTCTTAAAAAAAAGCGGGGGAGGGGGTAAAATGTCTAGTTAAGTGATTATATTATGCAATAATATGTAATGATCATTAAAATATTTTAGTTTGTGATGAGTGACAAATGTGAGCAAAACCGTTTCAAAAAACAACTATGCACCAGTGATGAATGCTGAAATTTGTGGTAGAGGGAAGATTGCTTCCTGGGTCAGAGGGCCTGCATTCTCCACTTGGGTCCTCGGCTTGGGATGAATCACTTTCACTTCTGGTCCACAGTCTCCTCATTTGTTCAATAAAGAAGTATACTCGAAGGCAAAAATTTATTTTCACCACCAAAAGTTCTATGATTCTGTGTATTTAAAAATTAATTCTTTTAGTGAAATCCCCTTTTAAAATCATTTAAATAGAAACACTAATTACTAGCAAATTATGCTTTATAATTCGGGATAGTGTCAAGTCACTCCAGTATTGTGGTGTAACGATAAAAATTCACCATAAATTCGTAGATTTGGGTACACAGAGTGCCATCTGTTTCTCCTATGTACATAATGAAAAAAATTTCTCAGTTTTGAAATAGAAAAACTCTAGCATTTGCCCTTCTCTTCCTGTATCATCTTATAAAGAAAGATAGTTTGCTCTCACCGACAGTATTTGTAAGTAAATCGTGTTTATATTGCTCAGAACGAAGCCCTGCTCTCATTCTGCTTTCTGCTATAGTGCTATTTTATTTATATATTTATTTTTAAATAACTTTCTTTCTTTCTCCCCCCCCCCCCACCCCGGCCCGGCACGGGTTTCTGATTGCAGTGGCTTTTCTTGTTGTGGAGCACAGGCTCTAGGCATGTGGGCTTCAGTAGTTGTGGCACATGGGCTCAGTAGTTGTAGCTCACAGGCTCTAGAGTGCAGGATTAGTAGTTGTGGCACATGGGCTTAGTTGCTCTGCGACATATGGGATCTTCCCAGACCAGGGCCCGAACCTGTGTCACCTGCATTGGCAGGCGGATTCTTAACCACTGCGCCACTAGGGAAGTCCCTATTTTATTAATTATTTTGCTTTTCTCTTGATCTGCAGTTCCCTCTGTACTCCCCTTTCTCTCCCCCTGACCCTTTACCTTTCCCCCCTCAATCCTTCCATACGTTCCTTCCATTTCTTTAGAGGAATGAATTAGCTATGGTTTGTAGGTTATTTTGGAGAATAAAGATCTAGATATTGACTTTGCCTAATGGTCATTTGAGAGAATAGTTATCTCCTATTATCTAACACAGACTTCTCTCTTCCTTTTAAAATTAAATTATAGCATTTGGGGACCTCTAAGCAGTTCCTCTAGTCAGAAGGCTTTTTTTCCCTTTTAATTGAGATTTTTAAAAATGAAGAAAAAAATTTCTTCTGGTGCATTTTAACCTAATCTCTGTAGTTGTGTTAATACTTTTGCAAATCTTGTTTATTATAGAAAAAAATTTATACCAGTTTGAGGACATCAGCTTAAAAAGCTGGAAGCTATAATGTATGTGTTTTCTCTGTTGTGTCAGCGAAAGTACTTTCCATTCTTTTTGAACTAAAGAACTTTCTAATTAGTAAATTAATTATTCATATCCCAACACATCCCTTGTCATATGTGGTAACAAATTGCATTTGGCTATTTCTTGTAGAATCTTTTGTACCAAGGGTATAGCGTTAAAGTATAAGCCTACTTCACTGAGTGTAGTACTATTTTGAGCATTTCAGTCTCAAATATTACATTTTATACTGTCATTTGTCCCTTGCCACTTGGCTTTGTAATTATTTTCATGTGATTTGGTGTTTGTGCTTACCCAAATATAGTCCAGCTGAGGGCAGAATTAGAAATGAGAAACTTTTGGATAATTTGAGGACGTACCATTTTTAAGAAATTAGAGAATATCACATATGCAAAAGTAACTTATTTTTACAGCTCTAAAGTTACATTAGCTTAGGAATATGTATGATTTGGCTGGAGAAAAATAATTTTCCTTTTGGAATGTTAAATTTAAAAGTTATATCATAGCAGATCCAGATAATAATTAAATATCCTAATTGAATTTACTTTTAAGTATTCTTATACATTTGTTAGAAATGGCTTGCTAAAATGTTTAATATCTCTTTTTTTTTTTCCCCAAAATGTAAGCAGAAATTAACATTTCAAGGCCACTCAGGTTTCTGGACTTATATGTGCTTGGTAACAGAGAGACCCAGTACATACTCATTTTCAGAGTAGGAGAAAATGGGGAAGACATTCCCAGATTGAATACAACTTCAGTTACATCTTTTTTTTTTTTTTTTTTTTTTTAATGCTTCACTTTTGCCATCCTCATAAACTTCTGGAAAATGTTATTGCTTGGGTTGAGACAGATGGTTCTGTTCTTTCCTATGTTATTGTCTTTCTTATTTTGGTTTGATTATATTTCCACAATTAATTAAGCTGACTCTGAAAAAGAAGGACTCGGAAACAGGGAGAAGGCTGGAGAGTGTTCAGCGGGGTTTCTGCCTCTGTTCGCTGGCAGAACCCCAGACTGCAGATCATACCCAGGCGTGGGACACGCACGGGAGGCCGCAAAAAAGAAAGACACGTTTCACCTCGCATTCTCATCCTTTGGTGATGAAGCCAAAAATAGCAGCAGCGCTGAAAACTGGCCTGGGGTTTCCAGCAGCATAAATTGGCTGACAAGAAAGTTTCTTCATGTTTCTGTTTTTAACGAAGTCTTCGACTTTATTTTTCCCAGTATACCCAGTCATGGACAGTTAAATGATCAAATAGCAGTTGTTGATAGCTGAGTCTGATTCAGATTCCTGATGGCCAGCTTAAGAGCTTTCAGAACCCGTAAGGCATCCTTGTTACTGTTTGCGGAAGAACTTTTTCAGCCAACTCTAAAAGAAAATGGTTCTTCCCCATTGAACTTTCCACATCACTCCTTTACTCTTTGCTTTCTTTCCTCTCCTTGGAAAGAGTTATTTTCTCTTGGTGAAAAATAACTATTGCGGCGACTTTTTCATTTCCAAGCAAAATTCTTTAGTTTTTTGGGGAATAGTTTTTGCAGAATGACCATCATTCATAACCAAGCAGACAGGCCCTGGGATGGGCATTCTGTTCTGTTTGAAGTAGATGTTTACCCATTGTGATTTTTCTGCTGATTTCCAGGGATTTTCCAGACCTACCTCCAACTCCCCTGATACTTTACCTTTTACAACTGCTCTCTCTAGTTTTAAATACTTCTCCACAAACACTGATTAAGGCTATCACAGAATTTGTTTCCCTTTTCCTAATTTCTTACAAGTGTTTCCCTGTCTTCAAAACATCTAGACTTTCCCCATTTCTAATCCTGTCTTCAACTGGACTGTACTTGGATAGACAGATACCAAATCATATGAAAATAATTATAAAACTAACTGGTGAGGGACAATGGTTGATTTATTCATAAATAGTACAGGTCAGAATATTTGACTTAACTCTTCCTTGAGTTGGTTTTTTCCTATTGGTACTCTTATTTTAAAAGCAGCAGGAGTTTGCTGCATATGTGGCATTTAATTTTTTATAATTAAAAAAACCTCACAATGACATTTTTCATGATTGAAAATGACAGTCCAAAAAATACAGTGCTCTTAGGAGAGCTTTGTCAATCTTTTCCTTCCATTTCTTGGCTGACATTTGAAATCGCTGAAGTTTATGGGTTTGTTTTTTCTTTTTCTTGAAAAAAATTCAGCTACTTACAGTATTGGGTTACTTATGAATATTGATGAGGTTACCCTTCATAATGATACTGATGTTATGGAAGTGCAAGCCTGACGATGACTTTCTGAAAAGTGTTTTCAATTAACGCAGTTACCCTCATGTCATTTAAGGAATTCTTTAGATGCTTGGAGGGTGTTGCATACATTTTAAAGATGTATTTGGTTATCTCTTGCATTTGGAAATATACGTTTTATTTGATAGTATTTGTGGGTCATATATTTATTTTTCCTTTTTAGATTAAGTTGCAGTGTGGAAATGTGCTTGGGAGGTGGATGTTTCTCTCAGCATTTCATTGAAAGAATTAATGCATCTCAGTGCTTAGCTGGAAAGCAGTGCTTCTCAACCTTTGCTACACAGTAGAATCACCTGGGAGCTTTTGAAAAATTTCATTCCCAGGCTGTGTCGTAAACCAATTTTACATCAGTGTCTCTGGGGCTGAGATCCAGGCATTGGTACTTTTTAAAGCTCCCGAGGCGATTCCACTGTGCAGCCAAGGTTGAGAACAAGTACTTTAGAATAAAGTTAGAAGTTAGCACCTCCTCAGATTTAACTGCACATGATGTTGGAACTTGGGTGGGTGTGACTTCTCCACCAAGGCTGAGTAGGATATTTTGCCACCAATATCAGATAAAGAAGAATTTATTTAAGATTTAGCTAAGGTATTAAAATATGCTAATTTGGTTAAGTATAGTTTAATATTTTGAATTCAGGATCCATTTAAATCTCTTTCCTTTTAGCGCTTTGTGAATCGCATCGTCTTCAGGACAACAGAAACTAGACTTTAACTTTTCCCTAATTCTTATGTCTCCAAGCTCTTTTTTGTTTCTCTTTGTTCTGAAAGCTTTGCATAAGTATCTGTTTAGACTTCTTAATTTCAAAAGCATTTGAGGCAGCATACTAGGATACATGAAGTATGATAAGGTGGTATAAATTAAATACAGGATGAGATACTAAGGGAAAACACAGGTGAGGATGTTGTAGAGTTAGGAATGAAGTGAAAAACTCATGGCGCAATGACCTGGACACGTGTTACAGGACACTCCTTGAGCCAGCAGGGCACAGAGCATGTTCGTTATGTGACGTTTCTGTGGGGAAGGGTGAGTGCTGCTGCTAAGGGCTGTCTCTGTGCCTCTGAGACTTTAGTCGGGAATGTGGGACACATGGGATTAGTGATCAGCATGGGGATACTCACACACAAAGAAGGAACTGAGACATCGAGGGACTGACTTTCAACCTTCCTGTCATGTGCTAGGCCTTCTGCAAGGACTTGTATAGATCTCATTTTGCTTATTTCACAACAGTCCTGTGTAGATGGCATTATTAAGCTTGTATTACAGAAAAGGATTCTGAGGCTCAAAGATGCTGGATGACCTGCTCAGGTAATCAAGCTGCAGTCAGTGGCAAAGCCAAGCTTCCAAGCCAGCTGTGTCTTAGAGTGCAGCCCTTCCGAAGTGGCTCCTGCTGGCTCACATCCCTGTTAATCATGGTTCCTGGGCTTCCCTGGTGGCACGGTGGTTGAGAGTCCGCCTGCCGATGCAGGGCACACGGGTTCGTGCCCCGGTCTGGGAAGATCCCACATGCCGCGGAGCGGTTGGGCCCGTGAGCCGTGGCCATTGAGCCTGCGCGTCCGGAGCCTGTGCTCCGCAACGGGAGAGGCCACAACAGTGAGAGGCCCACATACCGCAAAAAACAAAACAAAACAAAACAACATGGTTCCTGCTTATTCTCAGTAATAGGAGAAAAAAATTTTGGGGGGGGATGGTTAGACAAGGGCCATATAGCAATATTAGAAAATTGCTCATAAATATTTAAACACAGTTTTTTTTTCTGTTTTTTTTTTTTGCGGTACGCGGGCCTCTCACTATTGTGGCCTCTCCCGTTGCGGAGCACAGGCTCCGGACGTGCAGGCTCAGCAGCCATGGCTCACGGGCCCACCCGCTCCACGGCATGTGGGATCTTCCCGGACCAGGGCATGAACCTGTGTCCCCTGCATCGGCAGGCGGACTCTCAACCACTGCGCCACCAGGGAAAGCCCAACACAGTTTTTTTTTTTTTAATTTAAAACTTTGCAGTTTTGGGGATTTTGGGGGGTAGTTTTTTTCCTCCCAACTCATCACATTTTCAGGGTAGGACGCTTTATGTTTCTTTGTGCAGCCAAACCTAGTTTGTCCCATATAAGAGGGATGTGTCATGTCCTGTTTCGGCGAATTCATCCGGGCTGGCCCAGCAGCAGTGTGTGGGTGTCCCTCTTTGATCTGCCTTTGGCCCACATCGCTCCCAGCAGAGATGCTGCTGTGGCTGCCACTTTGGTGTTAGCAGGTGGAAAGGGTTTTTACTCGCTGCCCCATTTTAGGTTGGTTTTCCCACTCTTGTGAAATTTCACTTGTACTGCGTTGCAGGTGAAGCTGCAAGAGCAGATCCAGCTCTTCAAGCCACAGGGAAGCTTAAATACCGTGCTGTGGCTTGGTTTGGCACTTGATGACATGTCTGAGTCAGATTTCACTAGACTTCCAAGGGAGCCACTGTGTTACATTCCTTGACTATAGTTTTGGCAAATGTGTTGCCTGGGTTTCAGAGTTCTGTGAGTTCTTCCAACTTTGACCTCATGTTTTTCTCTAGCTTTGAATTTTTTACCCTTTCCCGTAGTTGTGAAATTCAAACCACTTTAATCCCACGATCTCCCCGATTTCCAGCTTTGCCTCCTACCCCTTTCACAAGGTCTCACTCAGCTAGGCCTCGCCACCGGGCCTGCTCTCCTACCCTTCCAACCCCCGGGCCTAGGTTGCAGCCAGTCGTCTGTGCTCCTTCCTTTCACATCCCCTCCACCCGAGGGCCTGTCTGCCTGCCTTCTGCCACTTTGTCACTCAAAGTCTGGTTTCTGGACCCGAAGCATCAGCATCAGTTAGAAGCCTCTTAGAAATGCAGAATCTCAGGCCCCACCCCAGACCTACTGGATCAGAATATGCATTTTCACAGGGTCCACAGGTGATCTGTGTGCACATTCAGGTTTGAGAAGCGCTGCTCTAAGTCACACGTCTTCCATAGATTGTGTCCTAATTAAGGGAATAGAGTGTTGGAACCCAGTCATTTTGTAGGAAGAATTGGATAAAAAGGATTCTTTTTTCATCCATTTATTCATCTTTGGGCAATACTTTGGTTACCTTTAGGGATGGAAGGGATGAGTATGTTTGGGGGTAAATGGCTTTGCCTACCCATGTGGGTAAAGTTAAGGCACTGGGAAAAGCTTGGATAATTTAGTTGATAGGCTGTTACCAAGAAAGGATCCATACAGCAACCATCATCACTGTTGAAAGAAAATGGGGAGAGTAGTTCTGTAGAAAGAATATTTGATTCAAATAATAGTTATATTTTTCAAATTATAAAAAATATATAAAATTGTCTTGGCACGTCTGGGCTGCTAGAACAAAATACCATAGACCAGGTGGCTTATAAACAAAGAAACTTATGTCTCACAGTTCTGGAGTTTGGAAGTCTGAGGTCAGGGTGCCAGCCTGGCTGGGTGGGGGTCCTCTTCCAGGCTGCAGACTTCTCTCTGCTTCCTCCTGTGGTGGAAGGAATGAGCTGGCTCTCTGAGGTCTCTTTTATAAGGGCACTAATCTCATTTATGAAGGCTTCACCCTCGTGACCTAATCACCTCCCAAAGGCCCCACTTCCTAATACCATCAGCTTAGGAATTTTGTAGGGACACAAACATGCAGACCATAGCAAAATTATAAATACAGTTGACCCCTGAACAATGCAGGTTTGAACTGTGGAGGTCCCCTTATACTTGTTTTCTTCAATAGTGAATACTATAGTACTACATGACTATGGTTGGTTGAATCCGAGGACACGGAGGAATGAAACCTTGGATACCTAGGGAGGGTTTTTGACGAACAAAGGGTTGGCGCCCCCTACGTTGTTCAAGGGGAAACTGTATAAAAATTTTGTATCTCTCTAAAAGGCAACTAAACAAAAGGTTTATATATAAATTAATTTAAGGGTTGGATAGGCCCGTATAACACCTATTTCTTCCTTTTTAAAAGTGTATTTCTACCCCATTTGTGGAAATATTACTTAATATGGGGGTTCAGTGGTAGCACAGGTCATATCCCAAGGCAGAGTGACCAGTGTTTTTCCCTAAGGCAAGTTTCATCGTGTCTTTACGCATTAGAGGCTCTACTGCATGGAAAGGCTGTGTAGTAGAATAGGTGGTGTAGGAGTGGGGGATATGGACCCCTGGCCAAGCGGTGAAGAGGGCAGTGAGATTATGAGTGGTCAGACTGATGCAAGTCCCACCTCTCTTCTCAGGACCCACCTCTTCTTTGATCTGCCCTTACACTGCTCGTAGGGGTATATTAGTAGTGGCAGTATCTGTGTCTCCTCTTCTTCTTTTTGATCCTCAGGACTTTTAAATATCCAGCTGTACCTCTAAGGCCCTGAAATTTGAAGGAATAGAATTTGATAAGTTACATCCATAGGCTATCTAAAACAGCTTCTCCATAGGATATGGGGAGGGGGAGGGTAAGCTGTGACAAAGCGAGAGAGTGGCATGGACATATATACACTACCAAACGTAAAATAGATAGCTAGTGGGAAGCAGCCGCATAGCACAGGGAGATCAGCTCAGAGGTTTGTGACCACCTAGAGGGGTGGGATAGGGAGGGTGGGAGGGAGGGAGATGCAAGAGGGAAGAGATATGGGAACATATGTATATATATAACTGATTCACTTTGTTATAAAGCAGAAACTAACACACCATTGTAAAGCAATCATACTCCAATAAAGATGTAAAAAAAAGTCACACACACACACACACACACACACACACACACACACACACACACACACACACACACACACACACACACACACACACACACACACACACACACACACACACACACACACACACACACACACACACACACACACACAGTAGCTCACTGCCATCATCTCAGAGAATCCGATCCTCTGGGTAGGAAGTGATACTGGCCATCTAAATACAAAGGTCTAAAAAAAAATGTGTTTTTCCAGACTCTGATCTGACTTTGCTTCCATGCAAAAGAATTTCCTTTCCTATGAACACCGGTTGTTGATTGTATGCTTTAACGATTTAAAAGTTTGGTGTTAGAGAGCTAGAAAGGCATTCATTTACATCGGATATAAAATGGTGAAAATGCAGAGCACACACACTTTGAAGAAACATTATTGTCATTTCTGTGAATAACGGGGGCATCTTTTTAAACTGGACCCTACATAGAGCTGCAGGCCTTCAAAGTGGGCCATCCCCATAACGAGCAGATGCTAGCCACTTGAAATGGGAATGCTGGTCAGTGTTCCATTTCACCTTCAGAAGCGTCTTACGGTATCAAAACCTAACACCAGAAACAGATGGAAACTGGACCTCAGGTTTCAGATCTTCTTCAAAGGACAGGAGGTGCTGAATTGAAAAGTGTTAGATTTAGAAAACCTGTGATCAGTTAAGTGGATGAGGAAAATGTTGAAGGGGAAGTGTTGTCATATAATGAAAGGAAAATAGAAAAATTAGTGATTTTCTTACAAGTTTATCCATGATAAAAAGCACCTAAATAAATGCATGTATTAAGATGTGTATATGTGTTATATGTCATGGTATTTAGACCAAGTTAATTGACATGTAGGGTCACCTTAGTAATTTGAGGATTAAAGTAGTACTGGATATATAAAGATAGCAGCTCAAATTGGAATAATCTGGTTGGCAACTTTAAGTTAACGCAAAGTCGACACTCATTATTGAAAATATTTACAGGATGCACAGATACACTTTTATTTCATCATAAATACATAATAACATAAGTGAGGCTTCTGTGATGACTTAGGTTAGTTATTCTTGTGGCTTTTGGTCAGCACCTTGAAAGTGAGTTACACTGGTCTGGTACCTTTGATTGAGGGTTAACATTCAACTGACATTTTATAGGAGTCATCTGGCGGTGACTTAAAACAGCAAACCAACATGAACTTGAGTATTGCAGAAAACTGTGGCTTATTGAAGTTGCCCGTTTGTTTGGTTTCAAAGCTTTGTTGTTTTGTCTTTTGATAAAACTTTTTTCTAAACTGTGACCCACAGAGCATTATTTTCCTGCATTGTTCCTGTGGATTCAACTATGACGGTTTATCTACTGCAGGACTTCTCAGAGCCTTTGACAGTACCAACATACCTGTGACGTGACGCCTGTAAACTGAGATGTAGTATCTGATGTTGCCCAAGCTTATTTCATTTTACCAGCTGCCCCTCCCACCCCCACCTTGCTTTTATCCTTGATGGAATATCTACCATGGAAGATAGTTTGGGAAATGATACTCTAGCATTTTTATAGGTAGTTTTTCATGTACCAACACAGCAGTCCGGAGAAACAAGCAGTTTTGTTGCCCCATTTTGGATGAGTGAGGAGGACTAGGGTTCAGGTTGGCATCAGGACCCAGGTCTCCTAATAGCTCACCAGCCTCTCTGTCGAGGCTTTGGGCTCAGGTAGGAGGCACTTATCGCATATGGCGGCTGGGGGGGCGGTTATGGAGCTGTGTGCTGATCTGAAGTTCCTCTGTCCTGTGGCTGGTCCTCAGGGCTCTGGGGTCTCCTGTAGAGGCCTTCCTAATTCTAGCAAGTTGATAACGAGGGTGAGAGAGTTAGTTCTCGTGTGGTTTCTGTGAAGTAATGGTTTAGGCAGCCCCTGGCCCAGGTGTGCTTTAAGTAGGAAACTTACCCAGATATTCAACTGTGGTTCACTTGTGTCTTGCTTCCCAATTTTCGCCCTATGGTACATGTCATGTTTTGCTCTTTTTATAGAAAGAAATTCAAGCCATGAGTCAGTGCAGCCATCCCAACGTAGTGACCTATTACACCTCTTTTGTGGTAAAAGATGAACTTTGGCTGGTCATGAAATTACTAAGTGGAGGTAAGTGGGTTTTGTCATTTTTGTTTGTTTGCTTATTTTCTTTTTTTCCTTTTGTGCGAGTCAGCATATTGAATAAGACTTTAGATTTGATCCCTTTATTCCCGTATTTAAAAGTTTTCTTGGTTTATTCTTTGCCTAGAGAGTAAAGTCCGGATTTCTTCACATTGATATTCAAAGCCTTTCATAATTCAGCTCAACTTGTAGAATATCTGTGTCCTCTTTTACCCCGGCCTTCTAGGTGTGGGTGAGACTCCCCAGGTGCCTTCTGCCCTCTGATGTCTCTGTGCTGCTCCTTAGCCCCAGATGTCTGTCTATCCTTCTCCATGTACCCAAGTCCTGAAAGGCCCCATCCTCTCTGTAGCCACCCCTTACTCTCTTCAGAAAAGTTAACCAATCCTTCCTCTTTAAAGCCTTCATTCTTAACATTATTCACATCTTTAACACATTGTAATATAATGAGTTATTTCAGTGCGGTTTACTAAAGGTCCGTGGTGATGGAAATGTTCTGCGGCTGTGCTATCCAGTTTCTACTAGTGGCTCTTAAACATTTGACATGTGGCTAGTGTTACCTAGGGACTGAATTTCTATTCAATTTTAATTAGCTTACATTTAAATAACCTCAGGTGGCCAGTGGCCTATGGTATTGGACAGTGTAGCTTTAGATTGTGGATTTCATGAAGAAAGCATGCGGGAAGGTGAAGGAACTTTGCCTCTCTAGCCTCAGATCACTGAAGTTAAAAAAGCCATGGACAATTAAATTTATAAGACACTTTCCCATTCCTGTATTTTATCTCTTTTAATCTTTTAACGTCACTCTTTGATAGGGGAGGATAATGATAACGGTTAATTTTCTTAAACCCTTCCTCCGTGGCTGGATCCTGTGCCAGGCGATTTACTGACTTTATTTCATTGTAACCTGGACAACACCATTGCATGGCAGGTGCCATGATCCCTGTGTTTCAGAAAGGACACCAGAGCTCAAGAGAGTTAGGCTGCTTGCCCAAGGCCACACATGTCGTGCCTGTTAATGCTGGGATCTGTACACGTAAAAGCTACCCTGCGCTGCAAGTATCATCACCTTCATTTTACAGACCCGAAAACTGGAGCTGAGAAAGCCCAAGGGATTCCTTCCTAATACCCAGCATCCCCATACCTCTCATGTGTTCTCTTTGCAGGGCGTCCCTCCCTGTACATCCATCTTACTGAGACGTGAAGTATGGTTAGGAGTACAGGAGAACATTGGGTGGTACCTGGACGAAGCCAGAACTGACGGTGCAGAGTTTATTTGGTGGAGCCCATTTTTATCTGCAGACCCAGTTCAGCTAAGGCTGAATCAAGGCAGCATCACAATTAAAAAAAAATTTTTTTTTTAGAGAAACTGTCTTGGATCCAGCAGAGGCCCTGCAATGAGATGACGAAGGCATTGTAATTGCCTTGGGTCTGCTTGTGTAGGTCTCGGTAGGGAGCCTGGGAGAGCTTAGTTCGGTTCTGTTTCCAGTCTTGTCAATCCTATTAGTTATTGTTTCCTTGATTGCTGACTCTGGCTTTTAATTAAAAAGGAAAAGAAAAATGGAAGGAGAAAGGAAGCCTGTTGGAGCCTACTGCAATGTTGAGTGTCAGGACTGCTTCTTGGTTCTGCTGAGAATGGTGCTTTATTGATAAGATGATCTTAACCTGGCCTCTTCTTGTAGGGGGTCCACTAACTGAGGAAACAAGAAATTCTGGTGACCTGGGGCCCTGTGGATTTTAATTCCTCTCTTTATTTTTATCCCAATTAACCTTTTATAAGCTTGAGAGTATCCCCTGTGCCCTTTCCTAAGGACTGGATAGAAAATTTCATTGTCTTTTTTATTTTTATTTTTATTTTATTTATTTAATTTTGGCTTTGTTGGGTCTTCGTTTCTGTGCATGGGCTTTCTCTAGTTGTGGCAAGCGGGGGCCACTCTTCATTGTGGTGCGCGGGCCTCTCACTGTTGCGGCCTCTCTTGTTGTGGAGCACAAGCTCCAGACGCGCAGGCTCAGTAGTTGTGGCTCACGGGCCTAGTTGCTCCACGGCATGTGGAATCTTCCCAGACCAGGGCTCAAACCCGTGTCCCCTGCATTGGCAGGCAGATTCTCAACCACTGCGCCACCAGGGAAGCCCCATTGTCTTTTTAAAATAATCCAATGTTTCCCCTGGCCCTAGGTAAGAGGAACAGGTTTCCACAGGTAAGGGGAATGTGGGCAGATGTAGCCTTTTGCTCATTTTGCTTTCAGCAGGCCAGAAATGCATGCATGCCTGGTATGGTATATCCTTAAAAGAAAAAATTAAAATGTTTTTGGAAGTATCGTTTTCTAAATGATCCCCAAATCCAAGAGTCAGTGAATAAAGAGATGTTTTGTTTCTCCCTGAGGGGAAAGATATGCATTTGTTTTCTTCTATATTATTTTATTACATCAGATCTCTTACTGAGTGGCAGGTCTGATGGGGAAACTCAGTCCTCTTAGTTAAATCAGGGAGAGCTTGGAGATAAATTCAGGTCCTTAGATAGGCTATTTGGTAACTTTTCAGAAGTGTTGAACCCCCAGGTAATTATGGCTTTTAAGGTGACCGGGAAGTTTAGAATATTAATTAACATGTGTTGAAACATGAGTTCTCAGTGCCAAGGATACTAATCTGTTTATAGTAACAAAATACTATGTATTTATTTCTTTATTATTAAACTCTGTACATCACGCCTCAAGTAAATGTAAATGACGATTGCCTAGAGTCACAGAAAGGAATCTTCTGGTTATAAGCAGGGGTCTAAAGGCAACAGACATTTTTTCTCTCCTCCTACCTGAGGTTAAGGAAAAACTGCGCTTCTTTCTCTCAGAAGTTCCCTGCTGTCTTTTCTCCAGGCCTCTTGTTCTTTCTTTTTCAGTTTAGACATCCGGAACCCTCTTTTAATCTGTAAGCAGTTGCATGTCTACGGAAAAGGGACTAACTGTGAAGTGGCCGTGAACAGTCTTCTGCTTCCTGACTCAGAATCCCTCTCATTAAGTTCAGCTGGATGTGTGCTTGCAAACTTGGATTTAGTGTTTTTCTGGTCACGAGCTACCATGCAATTGTTTGTATGCCTTGGGAATATTTGTGTTAAATAAACAAATGAAAACTATATTTTGTTGTTTTCATTTAGCTTTTTATTTTTCTAAGGATTTAAACAAATTTATTATCTATTTATTTATTTAATTTATTTGTGGCTGCGTCGGGTCTTAGCTGTGGCACTCAGGGTCTTCGTTGTGGCTTCTCTCTAGTTGCGGCGTGTGGGCTTTCTCTTCTCTAGTTGTGGCGCGCAGGCTCCAGGGCGCGTGGGCTCTAGTTTGCGGCACACGGGCTTTCTCGTTGAGGCGCGCGAGCTCAGTAGTTGTGGCTCTCGGGCTTCGTTGCCCTGCGGCATGTGGGATCTCAGTTCCCTGACTAGGGATTGAACCTGCGTCCCCTGCATTGTAAAGTGGATTCTTTACCACTGGACCACCAGGGAAGTCCCTCGTTTAGTTTTTTAAACAGGGAGGGCTATTCTGGAAAGGTAATGAAGGTGCTTATACAGTTGTTCAATTCTTCTGTCTGTCCACTTAGGTTCAATGTTGGATATCATAAAATACATCATTAACCGAGGAGAACACAAGAACGGAGTTCTGGAAGAGGCAATAATAGCAACAATTCTTAAAGAGGTTTTGGAAGGCTTAGACTATCTACACAGAAATGGTCAGATTCACAGGTATGACCCCTGCAGAGATGTTTAAATTCAGCTGTTCATATCTTCAGTCCTAGTTAGTAAAGAATACTAAGGAAACACACCTCACAGGTAGGTATTGACATATCTCTAACTTAGGTAGTTTAAATAGATGGGAAAAAAGTACTTAAGAACGAAACAAGAGAACAAGTTTTGATGAATTATATTGTTATATTGGTTTATCTGCTTTCACTGAAATAAGAGTAGACTACAGAAAGTACTGTGGGGACTCAAAAAAAATCAGTTTACATTTTATACTCATTTGAAGTATACTCATTTGAACTGGATAGCACCTCTGACTTTCTAATACAGGCGAGAGTGTTCCAGACATTTAATATGTTAATTATTTTTGACATGGTGGTGGAAGAGAAGGAGGGGAGGCAGTAATTTCATCTCTTTTGTGGCATAAAATGCTAATTCTTTAAATAGCTAAACAGCATCGCATATGAATGCCTGATGCTTCAAATGGGTTAGTGCTCCTTGGGCTCTTAGGAATTGCTGCAAGTAAATAACCACTTAACAGTAATATGAATATTGCAATTCCCTTGCCCTGAGCTATAAGTGAGCTGTATGTTTAATGATATCTACTATGTCTTTCAATAATTAGAAAAAATATTACTTTAGAAGTCAAACTTACAAATTGTAAATTGTCATTTTTCTTAAGTGTTAAGACTACTCAACACAACTTCTGTATAGTGAAGAAATACATTACAGAGTATTGTAATTAGTATTTACCATCAGTATCTCCCCAGAGGAGAGACTGATCAAATCCATTGTTTTAGAGGCTGAGGGGATTGATTGGAAATTGCATCACAGACACATTTAAGTGGAAGTAGAACAGCTTTACATAGACTGGGCTTTAATTCTTGATAAAATGATAGTATTGTGTGTCTATGGCAATCTATAACTCTGTAACATGAAATAATCTACTCATTATTGTTTTAATTAAATCTGGATAATGATAGCACATAAACTATTTGTTACTAAAATCCTAATCATACCCCAGGAGCAAACTATAAAATCACAATGTACCTTTGTAACTTTTAAAATCTGTGATGTAATTTTAATATTTATAAAATAATAATTTTGTCAAACATCTCCACTGTATGATATGTATTAAAATCTCCCTGAGTGAATATAATGTCTGTACTCCACAATTAAATTCTCCTTTTTTTTTTTCTAATAGGGATTTAAAAGCTGGTAATATTCTTCTGGGTGAGGATGGCTCAGTACAAATAGCAGGTAAAGCTGACAAAGATAAAACATTCTTTACCTGTTTACAGAAGTGTTAGGGCTTCAAAGATGTAGACTTGTTCCTAAGAAATGAACAAATTGCATGTAATCTGTGTTTTTAAATTGAAGTATAGTCGATGTACAATATTACATAAGTTACAGGTGTACAGTGTAGTGATTCACAATTTTTAAAGGTTATACTCCATTTATAGTTATTATAAAATATTGGATATATTCCCTATGTTGTACAGTGTATCCTTGTAGCTTATTTTATACATAGTAGTTTGTACCCCTTTACAGTCCCTCCCCCTTTCCCTCGTCCCATTGGTGACCATGAGTTTGGTCTCTATATCTGTGAGTCTGCTTCTTTTTAGTTATATTCACTAGTTGTTCTGTTTTTTAGATTCCACATATAAGTCATATCATACAGTATTTGTCTGTCTCTGTCTGACTTATTTCACTTAGCATACTACCATCCAAGTCCATGAATGTTGTTGCACATGGCAAAATTTCATTCTTTTTAACGGCTGAGTAGTATTCCATTGTATGTACCACTGTATCTGGGCTGCCCTATCATAGAATGTTTCGGTCTGAGGTATAATATGTTTTCCTGCTATTTTAGAATGTGGCCTTTTTTCTTTTTTGCAGTATGCGGGCCTCTCACTGTTGTGGCCTCTCCCGTTGCGGAGCACAGGCTCTGGACGCGTAGGCTCAGCGGCCGTGGCTCACGGGCCTAGCCGCTCCGCGGCATGCGGGATCTTCCCGGACCGGGGCACGAACCCGTGTCCCCTGCATCGGCAGGCAGACTCTCCACCACTGCGCCACCAGGGAAGCCCTAGAATGCGGCCTTTTAATAAAGAACAATTTTACTTTTAATTTTTTAATATTTTCTACCTTCCAGATTGAATAATGGTGATATTTATATAAATGTAAGAAGCACTTTTGAGAGTTTTTGGATGAGTTTGAAAGTTTAAAACTATTGTACACATTAATTTTAAACCTTTTATTTCTCAAGAGGTAGCTGAAAGAATTGTGAACTCTTAAAATCTAGGGCTTATTTTGCTCTTAAATCTGACGCTTCATGGAGATTCTTGACAGTTGATAGGCATGGCAAGGCAGTAAAGGTCAAATGAGTGAGAGCATCAGGCAGGAGCCTTCTATGTGCAGAACCTCTCATTTTGTTAATGCTCCTAGAATAGCCTGAAAGGCCTGCTTTAACATGTAGCCATGTTCATATCAACTCTTGTTTTACGCCCCGTCTGGGAAGGTCTGTCTCAGCATCCTCTCAGCCATCATTGCTTTGGGCATTTTTGGCTGGACAGTCCTTCTCCGTACTGGACTGTCCCTGTCATCGTAGGGTGTTCAGCCTTCTGGCTTCTGGGCATTAAATATCACCAGCAGCACGTCCTACCAACATCTTTTGTGTGAAGATCATCCATCTAGCTGTGTTGTTGATGAAATGTTGAAGATGTTGAATCAGCCTAATCTGCTTCTATTTGAGTTGGAGTGGAAGAGTCCTACCTTCTAGCATAGGTTTAGCATCTTTGCATGTCTAGTTATTAGAACAAAGTTGATGGCAGTTCTTGGTCCCACTCTTGTTTCTGGACAAATCTGAGGATCTGGGGTTATTACTAGAAGTGTGAGAGTTCAGCAGGAAACAAACACACCCTCAACACAAAGGATAAGCCTTGAGTCATCTCTTTGTTTCATTGTTTGCCCCTCTCTCGGTACCAGACGACCAGTCAGGTGATGATGCCCAGGCCTGTATGGCTAGCATGATGCTGACCTTAGGCTCTGTATTTAGTTAGGTATACTTACAGGGACCCTTACTGAGTTATTTTTTTAAAGAAGAGACAAGATGTCTTGAAAGTACCAAAGGGAAACTGAGAATTTGTTTCAGAACAAATGTTTCTTCCCTAGGGAACTAATAATGGAAGTGTTATCTTGTATTAGTCCTCCCCTTTGAAAAGATAAATTTAGTCAAGTTCAAGACCACTGGGGAGGCACTCATTGTGTCAGTTAAGCACAAAGGCTTTGGAATCAAACAGGCCCAATTTACTACCCACTGTGCAACATGGGGCAAGTTATTGCATCTCGAAGCCTCAGTTTCCCCATCTGTGAGATGGTGATGATAATGCCTATCATTCAGGAAGATGTGGATTTCCTGTGCAGCTGTTGAATCATAGGATTCAGGCCCCTGTAAGTGCAATGTGTTTTTGGGAGTTACAGAGTGTTCTGGGTAGAGAGGAGATGCCAGTTTGCAGTCGGGAGGTATTTCTATACAGGCCTTTTTATTAACTTGTCTAAAAAGATCCTAGAAGAAAGGACCTTAATCTTTAAAACTCCAGTGAAAGGCTTCCCTGGTGGCGCAGTGGTTAAGAATCCGCCTGCCAATGCAGGGGACACGGGTTCGAACCCTGGCCTGGGAAGATCCCGCATGCCGCAGAGCAGCTAAGCCCATGTGCCACAACTACTGAGCCTGTGCTCTAGAGCCCGCAAGCCACAACTGCTGAGCCCCCATGCCACAACTGCTGAAGCCCACGTGCCTAGAGCCCGTGCTCTGCAACAATAGAAGCCACCACAATGAGAAGCCTGCATACTGCACCAAAGAGTAGCCCCTGCTTGCCACAACTAGAGAAAGCCGTGCACAGCAACAAAGAACCAAAGCAGCCAAAAATAAATAAATAAATTTATTTTAAAAAAACCTCCAGTGAATTGGTAATGAATTTTTTAAATTAAAAAAATATTTATTTATTTATTTATTTATTTAGGGTGTGCCGGGTCTTAGTTGCAGCATGTGGGATTTTTAGCTGTGGCATGTGGACTTCTTAGTTGCGGCATGAGTACGGGATCTAGTTTCCTAACCAGGGATGGAACTTGGGCCCCCTGCATTGGAGTGCGGAGTCTTACCCACTGGACCACGAGGGAAATCCCTTTTTAAAATTAAAAAAGAATTTTTTGGCAGTGCCGCATGGCATGCGGGATCTCAATTCCCTGACCAGGGATCGAACCCATGCCCCCCTGCAGTGGAAATGCGGAGTCTTACCCACTGGGCCACCAGGGAAGTCCCTGAATTTTTAATTTTAAAGAAATACACACATTTATACCTAATTTTTTACTCATAATTTTGTATTCTCTGTTTTACAGAGTATCTTCCAAATTGTATAAGTTTTATGTCCCATGAAGCCTGGATCCACCCTTGCTTACTGTTGTTGCATTAAGTAAATGAATGTGAGAAATGCTTCTCCCAAAATGACAATAGACAGGAAAAGACAGTCTAAGCTTATTTATTGTGATAACGAGAGATTGGGAACAACGGAGGTGTCCCAGTTAAATATGGTATATGGTGTATCTTCACTATGGAAGACCTACCAATGGAGAATGAAAAGTTCTCTGTACACTGACATGAAAAAAAATCACCAGGCTACATGGTTAAGTGAACACAACAAGGTGAAATACAATGTGTATAATATGCCACCGTTTGTGAAAGAAATGGGGAGAAATAAGAATATATATATTTATATAAAGAAACGTTAGAAGGATAATGGCAGGGGGAGCAGGGGTGGACTGCTTAGTATAGACCTTTTGTAACATTTTGAATTTTGAACCATGTGGAAGTATGACCTAGTGAAACAAATGAAAAGAAATGACTCAACAAACTTAATGAACTTGCAATAAGTCAGAGCCGTTTTTAAACCTTTTATTATGGAAGTTATCAAACGTAGCCCAAAGTAGAGAAGAGTAAGAAGAATCCTCTGGTACCCATCACCTGGCTTTGGTCCTCATCAGTCTTTGGCCAATTCTTGATTCATCTCTCTTTCCCCTCCCTGCTTTGGAGGCTCTTATCATTATTGATGCTGACTTTTGTTCTTGAGTCATCTAAGTTAGTGCCTTATGTATGCGTATCTTGTCCTTCCTCTAGAGAGTGGCCTTTATCCCACAGGCTAGGGACATTATGAAGAAAAGACTTCAACTAAACAACTGAAAGCTTCAAACCGTCCAGCATCAGATAGTCTAGCTGTTAAGAAGATAATCTCTGAGATAAACTGGCTTGGTTGAAATTCCCAGGTTGCCACTCAAGCTCTGGGACCTTGGTCAAGTGGCTCAACGTCTTAAAGACTCAGTTTCCTTAAAGGGAGATACAGTTATAACCCACTTCATCTCTTTTTTTTTTTTTTTTTGCGGTACGCGGGCCTCTCACCGCTGTGGCCTCTCCCACTGCGGAGCACAGGCTCCGGACGTGCAGGCCCAGCGGCCATGGCTCACGGGCCCGGCTGCTCCGCGGCATGTGGGATCTTCCCGGACCGGGGCTCGAACCCATGTCCTCTGCGTCGGCAGGCGGACTCTCAACCACTGCGCCACCAGGGAAGCCCCCCCCCCCGACTTCATCTTTTTTTGTGAAATCAAATGAGGCTCTTCCTATCTAGCACTCTTATAACAGTGGCTGGCACATTATAGATACACAGAAAATAGCAGCAGCTGCTACTGCTAATCCTATTACCACTACTGTTTCTACTGTTAACTACTGCTACTACTGTTATTCCAACTGACAGGATCGCACAGACTGCCTCTCGCACTGCCTGGAGGTCACATGTACCTCAAATTCGTCTTGCAGGAGGTTCAGCTCTGAGGGGCTGTATGAATTATAAAAAGGGGTTGCTTATTAATTATGGAACTTGGAAGCTAACTTGTCATTAATCTTGCTCTAAGCTGATAAAAAAGTACAGCTAATTTTCTCTGTTTTGTGATGAAATGATCATTTTTCACTAAAAGGGTCAAAACAGCAGTGAACTGCCTTTGAAGTGCAGAGGCAGGTCAGCCCCTGGCTTATTCTACCACCTGCTACTCTGCCAGTCACTCCGTCCCATTCTTCTTGTCAGATTACCGACCCGAGCTCCTTCTCTGGGCCTTCAGGAGCACATTGTCCTTTTCCTTTTTCTCAGTTGGGATCCCCCAAGGTAAGATTTCCCGACTTTTTCTCTCCCTCTCAGGTCTGTGGGTTTTTTCCTCACCCCGGGTGGTGGTGTTGAGTGTAACCAGCTGGTGGGTGCGATGTTCGGCTCCTGGGTTCGGAAGGGCCCGTGCAGGAAGCCACCGCTTGGGTTGTCATGAGGATTAAATGAGTCTGTGTCTGTGGTGCTTAGGACAGTGCCTGGCACATGGTGAGGACTTGTAGACAGCCATTCCGGGCTTTCCTTGGTGTCCTTTTTGTGTGTGCGACTTCATGCTTGTGTAATGACGTTACCCGGAAGCCTCACTTCCCAGTGAGTAATGGTCGGCTATCAGGCATGTAAGTGTGCACTTTCTGTTGATACATCTCTGGAGCCATTATAGCTTTTCTAGAATTCACAGTGAATGTTCTCCGTGTCCTCTAACCTGAGCATAACATTGAGTTTATACAGTATTTAAAATTTTTTTGTGTGGTTTTAACTCTAAAATAAGATTATTGCATTAAAAAAAACCAAAAACATTTGTAGTGATTTCTTGGAAGAGCTGGATGCTGCTGCTGTCCCCATGTTACAGGAGTTTGACTTTCTTAGTCAGGCAGTGGGTCACTGCCTGAAAAACTCGGACCAGGAGTCCTCAGGTCTTTTGCTGGCATCTTGGGTGGGTGAAGTAGGGGAGGAGGGTGGGAGAGTTGAAAGCAGAGACTCACAGCAACAGCAGAGCTAGACCGTCTCTTTGTTGCTGTTATATTTGGACAAAAAATCCACTGCTTTTACTCAGATTATTTGTACTCTCTTCCCTTCACATCTTTATGCTCTCTAGGCTCTGTTTTTTGAAATACGAGTTAGACTGGGGAGAACTTTGCATTTATTTCTTTGAATATAATGTTTGTTTACCTTGAGAGTATTAATACGAGTATTCTTTTAAAAAGAGTTTTCTTGCTATTCTAATAGAAAACATAACATTTTTTATGAAAATCACTCACTCTGTATGTATATATACACACACACATATGTGTGTGTGTGTGTGTGAGCACGCTCACGTGTGTGTGTGTGTGTGTGTGTGTGTATTCTGTTTTTCAGAACTTTTTATTAGAAAAGGGAACATTAAGGGGCCAGGCTCAGACCCCTAGAAACTCTTGCCTTATTATACAGCCAACAAGTGTGGTGAATAACGCTGGTATGCTTGGTTCTATTTCCAGCAGTTCCGATTCCATGGGTATTAATATATATTTTTATTGAGTGTGGCTGTAAAATCAGTACCTAACGTGTATCGAGTGTTTCCTGTGTGCCAGGCCTGGTTCCATGTGCTGAGTGCACTGTGACTCATTCAGCCTCACCACAGCCCCATAGGGAGGTGCTCTTATTATGCCTACTTTACATGCTACTAGAAGCTAAGATACAGAGAAGGGAAGTAAGTGGCCCAGGTCACACGTAGAATAAGTGGTGGAGTCAGGCTTCAGCTCTGGGTAGTTTGGCTCCAGAGCCTGTGACGCCACGTCTGTGGGTTTTCTGGGAAGAAAACCCTAAATCTTGATTTGAGTGATCTCAGTTTTTGGTGGAAGACCAATAGCAATCACTAGCACTTCTCCATCTCTGCAAATCAATTCTGTTTGGGGCCAGAGAAGATATTTAGCACCTTTTCCCCCCTTGCTCACAGCATCACTGCTAAGGTTTTAGGGGATGGGAGAAGCCATCATCTTAGGCATCATTTGGTGCAGGATTAAGCGTGGTAGTGACACCACGCTCTTTTCATACTAAAAAACTTCAGGTTAAATGTAGTGAATTAAAACCTGAGGATTGCCTACTCAGGGTTTGAAAGAAAATGCTTTACTTCTTATTAGATCTTCTGTGCTCAGAAAACCTGTGTGTGTGTGTGAGTGTGAGAGACTTCCTGATAATAAACTTGGGGAGGATGCCTTGGTAAGTGTAACAGATTTTGCTACAATATGATAGAAGGAGTGGCTATTTGAATGGCATACTTTTCCCACGGTCTAGCATTTTCTTTTCTAATTTGATGCTCTGTCATAAACTGTCAGGAAGAGCTTAGTGCTTTGTCTGGCAAGTGTCTAAGGCTGTTTGTCCAGAATTATGAGACACTATTTTAAAACAGAAATTCATATAAAACAGGTCTCTTTGGGGTGGTCACTACAAATATATTTATCTTAGGATTTTTTTACAAATAGTGCCCACTCTTAATCTACTCTAAAAATGTTAATTTCAAAATGATTGATTTCTGAAAAACTTTCTAGAAACATACAACTGTATTATGTACGGTAGATCTCATGCTCATTTTCACTTACTTTTGCCTTTTAGGTGTGTGTATGTGAGTGAATGTGAATTTCCCATTCCTAGTTTTTCATGACAGAAATCAAATCTGGTACTAGCTAACTATGGCAGCCTAGAAATTTAGAAAGTTATCACCACATCTATCTCAGTGTATCTGAACCCATACATATCAGCTTATGCCCTAGGTTTTTCACTGTCTAAGGCACATTGGTGTGATTTTGGGTAGCATCTCTTTTCTGGGAGGGAGATTTTTTCCTTATTTAGCCTTCGAATGCATTTTCAGCTTTAGTCAGCTTCTTGAATGCTGAAAACCCTATGACTAAAACTTCTCCCAGGAAAACTTGCAACTAGACTTAACTTGCTTCCAGTATTCAGATATTATTCTCAAGGAGCCAGAGGAAAGTGCAAGGTGGTGGAGTTTTTATACCCACAGCTGCTGGGCTCTTTGGTGTTCCTTCTGTGTTCTTTGGCTTTGGTAAAGTGTACTTGGATGGGGGGGGGGAAGGAATATTTCTCATGTTATAGGGAAGAGAGGCTGCTGCTTCAAGCAAGGTGGTTTGGGCTCCCTAGGTGCACCGGAGGCAGCCTGTGATTAGTATAAGAGAGCTCTGAAGCCCATGAGGCATCGGATCAGGAAAGGATGATGTCGCCATATTTAAGGGTGCTTTGGTCTAGAGCACGGGCTCTGACACCTGACTGCTGTGAGTCCAATCCTGGCCCTGTAGCCAAGTTATTCAACTTCCCTGCACTTCAGTTTCCACATCTGTGCAGTGTGAAAATACCAGAGGGTTAAAGGAGTTAACACACATTCCATTTTAGAATTAGTTAGCTCGTGTTGCTTTTGTATTGAAATGGGGTCGTGCCCTTTAATTATGCAAGGTGTCCTAAGGTCACAGGGAGGCGGCTGGGAAGGTGAGGTTGAAGGCACCTCGTGTGACCGCCTGCCATATCATTTTGCTCTCCCTCTTTCTTTCTTCTTTCCATCAGTTTCCTCAGTATCACCGGAGTAAAGAATCTACAATGCAAATCTGACCATCTGATTACCTGGCCTAAAGTTTAAAACTGTTGCTGATGGACTAAAGCCCTGGTTCCCTAATATGGCATATGAAGGCCCTGACTGTTTTTCCAGTCTCGTCCGCCAGTGCTTTCTCTTTGTGATCCCCCTTGTTTACCTGGCTCACTTCTTCTCCTTCCCGATTCAGTTCCCTTGAGAAAGCCCTTCCCATCCTTTCCTCTACCACCCCCATTCTTGCTGCATTAAGCACCTTACCCTGGTGGCTTGAAAGTGCCCTTAATATACTCCAACTGGATTGCCTATTACACGATAGTGAAATTGGGTCTCTACGTCCCCCTTTTCCCTCCAGACCGTATATCAAAACTTATCAACGGTAGAAACCCCATGTGTTCATCTCAACACTCCCTATTAGTGCCTGGCACGTGGCAGGTGTCCGCGACCTTTTGGCCAATGTGATCTGAGCGGTCTCACTGGGCTCTGCACCCATATGCATTCATGAATGATAGGGGTGCTTGTGTGAGTCTCAGCTGAAAGTTCAAACAAGCAAGAATATATCACCCTAACAGAGAGGAAGGTGAACGTATTTAAAATATTTAGGCTCATACACTAATGCATACTTTTAAGGCTGAAATAATTTTTTAAAAATATAATTCAATTTAGTAAATTTCTCCAAACTAGTCTCCAGAAAGTTATGAGATTTACATCAACGAACGCATCTAAACAATTCAGGGTATAGTTTCATTTATAATAATAAGTGAATTATCATTCCATGTGAAATGTCCATTTTATTAAGCCTGAAATAGTTTTTTAACAGACATGTTTCAGCTCTGATTTTAGGCAAGCTCCGCCATAGCCAGCTAGCAATGAAATGATTAAGTCAAGGAAGCGTGGAGCAAAAGCATGAATTTAAAAGACATTGGGCACACTCAGAAAATAGGGTACAGTGCAAATTAAAATCTTGGGGGAGGGTATAAATTGCTTTATAGTGGACCAAAGTATGTTTTGAGTTTCAGGAAGTTTGATAGTTATGTGAATTATGGTTTAACAAATTATGCCAAAATTCTCATTTATTCCTTTTTTTGGGCGGGTTAAGTAAATAAAGACAACAAATTAATGTGGCTTCCTGAATTTCGGGATCTTGACAAACGGTACCATTTGGTGAACCCTGTGGTGTGAACCACGTATACAGTCAATTCTGGAAACTTAGTTTTCCTTTCCATTTGTATACCATCGGAGAGAAATACTTGGGGAGATTTTCAGCAGCTTCCCATCCTTTAACAGCTGCTAGCAGTTGTTTGAGCCGCAGTCTAAGGAAATCTTACTGGGTGAACTCAATGGGGGAGGACCACTTTGCTCTGAATCTTGCCTGAGCTGTGCACGTTCAGCTGCAGGGGGACAGGGCTGAGCTTCAAGGAAGAGTGCAGGAGGACCCTTCTCCCTCCGTCCACCCTTCTCCCCTCCCCTGCCCCTTTCCTCTCCTCCCTTTCTCTCTCTTCCTCCCTTCCCTTCTTTCTTCCTGTCTTTAAGGGCCTGCACTGTCATTATTAAATTAAATTTCATGTATTACCACAAGCTGCTGAGGTCTGGGGAAAACAAGAGTTTTTTTTTTTTTTTAATTGAAGCTTAGTTGGTGTACAATATCATGTTAGTTTCAGGTGTACAACAAAGTGATTCAGTTATCCATATGTATGTACCTGTTTTTTTTTTCAGATTCTTTTCCCTTATAGGTTATTACAAAATATTGATAGGAGGTCCTTGTTGGTTGTATATTTTATATATAGCAGTGTGTATATGTTAATCCCAAACTCCTAATTTATTCCTCCCCATACCCCCTTTCCCCTTTGGTCACCATAAGTTTGTTTTCTAAGTCTGCGGGCCTACTTTTGTTTTGTAGAAGTTCATTTGTATCATTTTTTCAAGATTCCACATGTAAGTGATGTCATATGATATTTGTCTTTGTCTAGCTTACTTCACTTAGCATGATAATCTCTAGGTGCATCCGTGTTGCTGCAAATGGCATTATTTCATTCTTTTTTATGGCTAAGAGTCCAGTGACTACACACACACACACACACACACACACACACACACATCTTCTTTATCCATTCATCTGTCCATGGACACTTAGGTAGCTCCCACGTTTTGGCTATGTATATAGTGCTACAGTGAACATTGAGGTGCATGTATCTTTTTGAATTATGGTTTTCTTTGGCTGTATGCCCAGAAGTGGGATTGCAGGATCTTATGGTAGATCTATTTTTAGTTTTTTAAGAAACCTCCGTACTGTTCTGCATAGTGGCTGCACCAGTTTACCTTCTCACCAGCAGTGTAGGAGGAGGGTTCCTTTTTCTCCACACCCTCTCCAGAGTTTTTAGACTGAGAGCAGAGCAGTTCAACTTAGTTCTTTGCTGGGTCATTTTTATTGTTTTCGTTGACTTTTTGTTTGCCAGAACCTTCAGTTGTTCTAACAAAAATGGTCCTTCTCTGGTGAAAAGGTGAACATTAGGTGTTTGGGTTCAGTGCCTCTGGGGTGATTAGTTGACAGATATTTATTGAACATTTACTGTGTTCCAGGCACAGTCTCTGAGCTGATCTGTCATCAGCAATGGAAATTTCGTGTCTGCTGTCCTGGAGTTTACAGCTCAGGTGAAACAGACAGCTGTCAACAATTTGCTATGACCTTTAATTAAAAAAATTTGTAAGTGGAGAGAAATGCATATACCCGAGGAATTTAAGTTAGCCACTCTAGGTCTAGTTTAATATGTTGTCCTGGGGATAAATCTCAAATATGTATAGTAAATGTGAGTAATTTGGGACTAGGCATTTTTGATCAATAACATCTCATAAGTTACTGCATGTATCATATGTAGATTAGAGATTTTTAGGAAATTTAAATAGATTTAACATGTATGTACACCCTATGTAATATACTATAGCACTTGATTTCACAGAGTACACTTGAGAACACAGTCGCCAAGGATTATCTAGCCCCCAGGTCACTAACTTACCCTGTGCCCTCCCTCAAGTTCTTTGCTGGCCATATATCACCTATAAAGTGAGACTCTTAGGCTCTCAAGTTTCCTTTCAGCTCTAAAAATTGTATAACTGCAATACAGAATAGCTCTGTAACCCCCATGCCCCCCAACAAACGGCCCTTCTCACAGTCTTCCCTGCTTCTTTTAGTGGCAGCTCTATCCTCCTACGTAATAGGGCAGAAATCTAGTGTTCCTGACCCTTCTTCTCTTACACCCCATGTCCTGTCCGATTTGTCAGCAAATGCTATTGTGAACCACGCCTCACCACCTCCCCTGCAGTCATCCTGGTCCAAGCCACCATCATCTCTTCCCTGGATTATTACCGTAGCCTCCTAAGAGGTCCTCTTCTGTCCTTGTCCCTGTGTGCTCAGCTGTTGACGCGGCATCCAGAGTGATGCTGTTAAAATAAGCCAGCTTGTGTCATGGCTTTATTCAAAACGTTGTAATGCCTTTCCACCTCAGTCAGAGTCCTAATGGTGGCCTCCTGGGCCTTACAAGATCTAGCTCCTCCTTAGCTTGTTGACCTCATTTCCTAGTCCTTCCTTTCCCTCACTTTCCCCCAGTCAAACTGGCCTCCTTGCCTCTCATGCTCCTGTCTCATGTCCTTTGCATGGGTTGTTCCCTCTACCTGGAATGCTCTACTCAATACCTCACATGTCCCATCAGTGAGGCTTCCATGGATGGCATCCTATGGTGAATGGCAAGCGCCTCTGCCCCATACTCTCCATCCCCTGATCTTTTTATCTTTATCGTACACATTAATGTATCCTACCTTAGTGGTTCTCAAGGTGTGATTCTAAATCAGCGGTATCAGCATCACCATAGGAGCTTGATAAAAATGCAAATTCTTGTCCTCTTTCAGCCCTAGTTTCTGCTGAGTCAGAAACTCTGGAGGTGGGGTCCAGCAATCCATATTTTAAGAAGCCCTCTCATGATTCTGATGCACACTAGAGTCTGAGAACCACTGCTGTCTACTGTGCTTCATAATTTTATTACCTGTATTTATCTCTCCTCCCCACCCCTGCCCTGACTTAAAGTCAGCTCCAGGAAGGCAGGGGTTTCTGTTCTATAGTGCTAGAGTTTAGAATGGAAATGGTACTTAGTAAGAGCTCAGTCAATAGTGGTTGAATGAATGAATGAACATGTGACTATGTAGTAAATTTAAATTAAAAGAATACTGAGCGGGGCTTCCCTGGTGGTGCAGTGGTTGAGTCCTCCTGCCGATGCAGGGGACACGGGTTCGTGCCCCGGTGCGGGAGGATCCCACATGCCGCGGAGCGGCTGGGCCCGTGAGCCATGGCCGCTGAGCCTGCGCATCTGGAGCCTGTGCTCCGCAACGGGAGAGGCCACAACAGTGAGAGGCCTGCGTACCACAAAAAAAGAATACTGAGCAATAGAGTTCAATGTATGTTCCTCATATTTTAGTGACTCTCCTTAGTGTCAGGAGTTTTAAATATGAGGTTTTCTTTATCACAGATTTAAAAATCTGCAGATTCTTTGAAGATCGCGTTATCCCCGACTAATCCTTCTTGAAACTTTGTGAAAATGATGTGAATTGTTGCTTTAAATACTTGTGGCAACTGGAGTTGTGCTATTTTAATCATCTCCCGTAGGGACCATCTCTTCAAAAGTGTACAGGGTCATTCGGGTTTATTGGAAGCTTCTGACAGTCGAGCTAGCTGAGTGGAGATTTGTATGAAAAAGACCACCTGGAGGTATATGAATGTTGCATTGGAAATTTAGACTCATTAATCTTTGATCTAAGTTGCTTGTGCCTGTCTTTGTGGGTATGGCCAGCCAGGAGCCCCCAGTGACTGCAGAGCACGCCTTTGGCTTCGGAAGTGATGACGCCTGTATGATATGCTTACCTAGTGTTCCCCTCAGTTTGCTGTCATTTCAGCAGAGTCGGTCTTACAGATGAGGGTACTGAGGACTGCTGAGTGACTGTGGCCTTGTTGGAGGTCATTCTGAAGGTCGTAAAAGCAGATCACTCCAGACCTCCCCAGACTTCACTTTTTATCCTTGGCTGACTTCCTCGCCATTAGGCTCCCTGCCCCCTCCCCCACCTGCTTCTTCACGCTATGCCTTTTGACAGCTCGGCTGTCCCGGGGTTCAGTTCCTCAGCTGAAAAATAAGGAAGGTTGACAAGATGTTTTCCGAGGATCTATCTTGCATCAGAGTGTTTCAGTGTCCCTTCATTAGCCTCACTCACTAAAGGCATTCTCAGTCCTATTTGAAAGCATTCAAATCAGAGGGTGGTCTTGGGCTTGGAGCAGAGAGTAAGCCAAGCATCTGTCCTGTGGCTGCTTTCACCAGAGCATCTTTAAAAATATCCCTCCCACTCCCACTGGGGAGCCAGGGAGAATGAGTTTGTGACTTGGGGATTTTCTGTGGCGCTCCTTTGCTCACTGTAATTATCGCAGTTGATAGAAAGTTGACCACGAGTGGGCTCTTGGTGTGTCTGTCTTTAGACTTGAGAAAGCTGGCTCTTGCCTGCACCTGCAGCACACCTGGTCTGGGTTTACTGCTCCAGCCTTCCTGGCCCCCCTTCCTTCTGCTGCTGCCCCGCCAGGTGTGGCCTCTGGCTCCATTTCTCCCCGGAAGTTCACCTGCTTTGGGCTTTGGGGAAGGGTTCAGCGATTCTGACATGGATGGGCAGATTATCGGTAGTTTGCTACTGTCTTTTAAACTGGTGTTCTCCTTCACGCTGGGGCTAATTGGCTGTATTAGTCAGCTGAACTGTGAGCCAACTGTGAATTGACACCAGCTACCACTTATTCTTCTTTTTGTCTCTTTTAAGCCTGTGTTGTCTTGATTGTGAGAATGGTTGAGGAATTGGGGAGGGCTGGCAGCTTGTGTAGCCTCCAAATTTTTACCGAGAACACCTCTGTTGAATTTTTAAAATAATTTGTCTGTGTCACTGTGGATTGATGTTGACTCCATGGACGCAGTACAAATAAGTGCTAAGAACTTTTCCTTTATAAGTAGAAATGTAGCACATCTGAAGGAAACCTGTTGATGGCAATTTCGAGAGTCTGCCTACGTGAAATACCAGTCATGGGAAGGTTTGCTTCTTTGTGGGTTTTTTGTGTGTGTGTGTGCTTTGAAAGGTGAAACTCTAGCTTTAGGGAATAAAAAGATGTCTTCTGGTTTCTTCTTTTGCCCTCAGAAAAGGCTGTGAAATTGTTATTCTCTGATGTTTCAAACACGGTCGGGACTGCCTCTCCCTCATTAATAGATGGGAAACGTGGACTTGTACAGAGCAGCTAGAAGTGACTCCCTAGGGCCCAGGCTCTGGAAATATGGCAGATCCTATTTCCTGATCATGAATGCCTTGGACACCATGCCACATGTGGGTGGGGCTTCAGTCTGTAGAACCAGCCCAGGCCATTGAGACCATTTGCTTACGAGAAGGAATAAATAGAATTGAAAACCAGGAATCTGATTCAGGGAAAGAAGTTTGGGTGGAAAGCGAGGGTTTTCAGAAAACTCTCTTTGGTTCTATCTGGTCCCTCTTGGGGTCCCTCCCTCCTGAGCAGGACAGGTGGTGTCCCCCACCCCCCCATAGTGAGGTGGTGTGTGAATAATTGATTACTAATAGCAGATAAGGTGCCAACATATTTCTTACTGACTTGCCTAAAAATTGAGTGGATTCATTGTTATCACTTTAATATTATAATGCTATCACCCTCGCACAACTGCATTTCAGAGCTTTCATGAGAGGGAGAGAGAGGTTTAGTGTCACACATATCTGTGCTGAGGCTGATGCTTACCCGCAACCCGGCTCTTCTATGCCCTGGCACCTCCAGTGAGCAGCTGTTACGGACAGACTGTTACTAAGTTTTGTGATTATAAATTATGTAAATGTATTATAAAAAGATTTTGTACAAATCTGAGTATTCCCACAGAGGTGTGCCACATGTGTGAATTTGTCCTGCATGACACATTAGAATCACTGGGTCAGACAGTTCTGTGTAGGACATGATTTTCGTTTGTAGTGTTGGCCTTGTACTTACGTGTCATAAAATACATGAATGTGCACTCGACTTTTTCCAAGCCACTCTCTTTCTACTGCTGTGGTTCTCTTTACCAAAGAGGTGAAGGAGGGAAGCCATGGAGCTGTACTTGGAGGTCTTCCGGTCATACTGAATCGTGCCATGGTGCCTGCTAGGAAGACGGTGCCCTTGAGCAGTGCTTCTTCAGCTTCACTGTGCATCGAATCAGCTGGGGCTCTTGCTATAGTACAGATTCTGTTCACTAGGTCTGGGGTGGGATCCAAGATTCTGTGTTTCTCAGAGGCTCCCAGGTGATGCTGATGCTTCTGGTCTATGGACCCCACTTTGAGTAGCAAGGACCTAGATGAGAATGTTGAAGATACCTCTCTCTCCTATTTTCCTAGAAGTGTATTATTCCATTTTTGGAACATTTATGTGAGTGTAGCCCCAAATAGAAACTATTGGCAAAAAAGTGAATTAGGCTCTTGTAGTATGTTTTTTTTTTCCCCTTGAAATGCCGGTGCATTTATTTGTTTTGATTTGTGCCCCTGGTATTAAAAGCCATGCTTAATACTGGAACCGTTTAAAACTCCAAAATTGCACCGTGTGCCAAATCGTTTTCTTGCTGATTTTTACCAAGCCCATTTGGGGCTTGCATCGACTTTGGCCTCCGATGCAGTGGTTAACTCTTAACAGTCAGGAAGTATGAATAAACATGGCTGGACTGGGGAAAGACAGGGGATTGTAAGAATTAAAAAGCCTTTGGGGGGCTTCCCTGGTGGCGCAGTGGTTGAGAGTCCGCCTGCCGATGCAGGGAACGCGGGTTCATGCCCCGGTCTGGGAGGATCCCATATGCCGCGGAGCAGCTGGGCCCGTGAGCCACGGCTGCTGAGCCTGCGCGTCCAGAGCCTGTGCTCCGCAACGGGAGAGGCCACAACAGTGAGAGGCCCGCGTAACGCAAAAATAAAAATAAAATAAAATAAAATAAAAGCCTTTGGGTACAAGTACCAGAGGGCTTGACCATCAGGGGATGAAGCAATACGGACGTTTAAGAATCTCACGTAGCATTAGTCTGGGATATACTGTTCCAGGGTTGGTGCAGGAGCCCAGGGGTATCACAGAGGTCTTGGGCTCTCTACTGCTCTCTGTTCTGCACCTCAGTAATGTCAGGCAGCCCATGTCCCCACGGGCTCCTTTGCTCCCAGCATCACATCCTCACGTGACACTGTCTCTAACAGGCAGGGGGAGTGGGGAGGAAACCACCTTGGTAGGGTGGTTCGTGTGTTAGGCAGAAAATATTCCCACAAGTGTCTGTACCATATTCCTCTTGGATCCCATGGGTCAGGACTAGTGCAGACCCTCAGACCCTCCACCAGACCAGGAACCAGACACCATGATTGACTTAGGTCTGTACGGTTCATCCCCCTGGGGCCTGGCACACCAAATCAGGATGCTGGTAGAGATCGGGGTGTGGATGTTGGGTAGCCAGTCACCAGTGTGTGCTGCCAGGGACTTAATATTACTAGGAAACTACTATATGCATTCTGTGTCCCTCATTTTATAGCTTGTGAAACTGTTGCTCAAAGAAGTGAAGTGGATGATCAGGAAGTGTAAATGGCATCACACGCAGGCCTGTTCGATTCCAAAGTACCTTCTCGGGGTGGAAATGTGGCTCCTTGCTACTCACTGTGTTCCCCCTCGGTGCCTCTCCTCTCCCCTGGGATCCTTGATGGGGACTCACTGGGAACAGTCAGGAGCCCATGGTGTGCCACGTATCCCACACCAAGTGTGTCACTATTTGGCCTCTTACTACTTATGCCCACACCGCTGTTAGAATAGAGAGAAAACTTCGCCTGTGAGTCAAGTGGCCTTGCTTCAAGAAGGAAACCAGCCTGGTGAACGTTGGCAGCCACTGTGTAGGTCTCGCCACATCCTGCCCTGGCCCGCTGGGCTCTGGGCTCTGGGCTCTGCTTCTTGCTCTGGGTTTGCTGAGTTCTGCAGGTACCTGGAGGCGCCGCGTCCTCCTGGAGGACTTGAGGCATCCCCTCTGCCACCTCTGGGTCAGTGCTGCCCTGTGCTCTCTCCTGCCTGGTTTCAGGGGTTCCCAGCAGGCGCGAGGCAGTGCTGCCCTTGCCTCCCCACCTTCCTGCCCCTGCAGACTTGCTTCTTATTGCCTGGAGGTCTGAGGACACCCTGAAGATGGCAAGCCTCCAGGAGAGTGAAAAGTTGTTCCTATTTAATTTACAAACAGAAATAAAACAAGCAGTAAAACTGGTAGAAAAGGCTGGGTTTAATTATACATTAAAGAAAAGTAAAATTGAGAAACAAGTGATTTGGTCAGTTAAAAAAGCGAAAAGCACTGTGCTCAAGGATGTGATAATGGGGTAAACATTGCAATCAGAAGGAAACAATACTGGGCGACTGTTTGTTGGCTTCTACATACAGGATGAATTATGGCGGAGGATTCTGCCTTGTTATTCTTCAGATGCCATGTGGGGAGAGAGTTTGACCAGAGAGGGCTGTGATCAGAACTGTGCTTTAGGAAGAGTAACATGCATGGAATAAGTCTGGATTGCAGTTGGAGGAGGCATGCCCCTGATTCTGTAATTGCTAAAGCCTTCACCTACCCTGATCTGTGTCTTTCCTCTCTCACCAAGAAAATCCGGGGGTGGAAAGGACACCTTGGAATTACCAGCAAACAGAAGATGATACCTTAACATAATTCTTCTATTCGCGTTGTTTAGGTCATGTAATAGTCACTCTATTTAAATTAATGTCATATTTTCCCATGTTAGCTCTCACTAGAAGGCTGGCATTGTGTTTAAATCAAAGCTCTGCCAAATCAAAGCGACACACACGCCGGTTGGACACTACTGTGCCTACGGGGGCGCTGCACCACTGACACACATTTTACTATAAAAACAACATGAAAAGAACGAAATACGTCATTTAAAGCAAAACGACTGTTCATGCAGTTCCTGACAGAATTAAGAAAATATTTGCTTCTGTTTTATACCCATTATCATAGTTTGCATAATATAAATCATAATGTGCTTCTTTATATGCTTCTTCATTCACCAACATTGGATGTATAACATTTTAAGGAAACCTGTGAGATCACGAAGGCCGGATGCTGGCAGCCCTAAAAATGTTCCTGGGTGTTTAGAAGTACATTTCAGTTTCACCAGTAAAGTCTTGACTCTCTCATGAGAAAAAAACAACAACTGGGAATCAAACCAAATTATGCAGGGATTGTTTTTGATGATATAAATATGACATTTAGGATTAACCAGAGAACCTCAAGCCAGTTTTTCTATGCTGGGTGATCACAACTTGATCTTTACTCAGGGAAGAGCGTAGGAGTTGTGGAATATTAACCCCATTATTCCTTTTTGTGTTTCCTTTCCAGTACCTAAGAATACACCAAATTTTCCCAGAAAGGAGCCTGGGGCTATGTGGCTAAAACTCCTCTGTGAAGGACTGTGGATTTCATTCAGACCTTCAGTAACTTGCTATATGGTCCTTGGCAAGTTATTTCATCTTGTTTATTCCTTCCTCTCTTTTAGTTCCAGTACTCACTAAATTATCACATTTCGTTAAGGATTTGTCCCATGCTTTCCTTTTTCAGAGTCTGTGTTCAAATATAGGCCCTGTTGATTTTACTCCTGGGCTATGGCTGTGGTCTTCCTGCTTCTAGTCTTTCTCTTTTCCTGAACATCCCTGCATGATTTCTTTTCCCCAATTCTCCTCTTGACTAGAGAGAAAGCAACAGTAGTCCAGGGTAGTAACTGGGTCAAGTACAGCTTCCTTTATCTGCAACTCAGACTCTGTAGTTGGGCTCTTCGACAGGCTCAGTGCTTCTTCCCTTTTCCAGACCATGGCCCCTGGGGAAGAGAGGCTGCTTCTGGCAGGGAACTACGAGGGGCCCCTGGAGCCACTGTGACTCTGGCTGCCCCAAACCTGCAACCAGCCACTTGGAGGTCTAAAGGATCAGTGTCTTTTGCAACCCATTTTGAATATGATTTAGGAGGCTCTGAGCTCTCAGATGTTGATTCCATTACTTTCTAGCCAAGTATGGAATGGACCTAAGCCATTTTTTTTTCCATGCACAACTCAGGTTCCCTTTCACAGATATTAGTAGATTTTATAGATGTTTGAGGTAGGTTCGGGTTGGCTAACTCACCTACAACGTCACTCCCAGGTTTTAAGGAAATCAAGTTTCAGACCAAATTTTGCCCTTCGTTAGCAAGCAAGAACCCTAGAGATTTCTCACAGTGTATTCCGTAAGCTCAAGGACATTCCTGCTTTCTGTCCTTCTAGGTGAATGAAAAATTCACTTGAAGCCGACATGCCAACATTCCAGATGCAGTTTTCTTGTACACTTGTGCTTGGCATCTAAAATCTAACAAGGCAGAAAACTGGTTAGGGGTTTAGCTTACTCTTGGGCCTGGCTGGATTCTTTCTTTCTATTCATGCCCGATGGGGAGTATATCTAAAATATTTTAGCCACTCTCTGTGTGCTCACTACTTTGACTTTTACCAGTGAAAACCTGTTTCTAACATGCATCATGCCTCTCAGCAGGTGACTCTTTTCCCCAACAATAGTCCCTTTTAAGCTTTCACCTGGCTCATACTTATCTGTACTTAGATATGGATAACAGAAATACTTCTAGCAGCTGCTTCTGGCCTCCTGAATCAAATGCTGCCAGACCCTTCTAGCACTGGGCATTCTGGCTCAGAACACCAGTTGACCACCTGGGTTGCAGTACCACAAATATAATATCACATGGTGTATATTGAAGTATTATAGGTAAATTTTAGACATCATAACAATGCAGTTGGCAGACTAGTTTTGCAGGTTAAGTCAGGCAGGCGGAATTGCTTTATCGTACTTTTCCACTTTTTCTTTTTTTAATGAATTTGTTGACAATGACAGCAAAAACGAGAGGTTTTACATCAAGATCTCAATGTTTGGCTTTCTCTGGGAAAACTGGGGCATCTGCAAAACCAGGGCCATTTTCCTCTATGACAGTTTTCTTTTCCAGCTGAACAGCTGAAGCTTGCTTTAGACCTGGGAATGGGCTCCTGGGAAGGGCCCTGCACTTCCTAATGTCCCCCTATGCTGAGACAGATATCAAGTGTCCTTCATCATTGAGATGGAGCTACTGGTTTGCAGGACCGCTTTCCCTCCTTCATATTCCTGCCTGGGCCCCTGTAGGTATTTGAGTTTTTGAGCCGTGCAGCTGTCAGACAGTTTTTCTTCTTGGCTCAACACTTGTGCTTTGCTCATGCTGCTTCTTTGTCTGGAGTGTCACTTCCTTTTGGGCTTGTCTGTCCAACACTCAACCTCATCTTCAAGGCCAGGTCCAAGGCCCACTGGGAGATGGAGTCTTTCATGGCTATTAGAGTCCTAGCTCTTCCACTTCTACACGGACAGCAGAGCATAACGTTTGATTCTACACATTCTGTTTCATGCCTTCTCCCTCCTTGATGGTAATATTCTTAAGGTCAGGAAGCATGTCCTTCTCGTATTTTATATCTACCACTGTAAAAACGTCAATGCTTATCCCCTCAGCCCAGTTTTGTAAGTCAGAGAACAGTAGCTATTGACCTACCTAACAATTATTATAAAGCATATTTATCCATGGTAAAAAGAAGTAGGGGGGTGTTATAAATGTGAAAATAATGTAAAAACAGGCATAACCAAGAAGCCTGAAAACAGAACTCCAGAAAGGTTAAGTGCCTTGCTGGAGTCACACAGTTGGGGAATAGCTTAGTCTTCAGCCTAACCACTGAGCATCCTGCCTTGGTGCCTTAGGGCTGTGCTATTTCCTGGCAAATCTGCTACTTGCTAAATCAGGTAGCTGCACCCCAAACCCCTGCAGATCCTCCACAGGGCTTAGCGTTCACATGTCAAAACAAGACAATTCCCATAGTCACTTAAATCGTACACCACAAATGAGGGAAAGGTGATGAAGGTACATCAAACTTAACCATACCCTAACGCAGAGGCAGCCGCGAAAAAGCCCCAAGGCACCAAGAGTCAGGATGCCAAAGATGCTTCTGTCATTAATAAGGACCAGCAGAGTGTCCTCTGCTGATGGTCCTCCCCTTAGTGGAGGGAACAATGCACTGGGATGATGCCAAGGCAAAGGCATCATCCATGTACAAAGGCAACACTGCTGAGGGCAAGGATGGTGGTGGGTTCAGGCAATTAAAAGTAAGTAGGAGGGCCGGGGCCCAAGGTTGGAATTTGGGAGTAACGTTAGATGAGGAGAGGGAAGGGGAGTCAGATTTGCATGTTGTGCTGAGGGATTCTGACTTTATCCTGGGGGAGCAGGGAGCCTTTAAAGACTTTTAAGGAGCTGTCAGGCCTGTGACAAAGAAGTGCCTGGCTGCTGCAGCCTGGTCTGGGGAAAGCAGGGAGGTGGTGACCTCGGAGGCTGCCCCAGGACACTTGGGCTTAAACCAAGGCAGTGACAATGGGGAAGGAGATAACTGGATGGATTCAAAAGATGTGAGAGGCTTTCCGTTACCAGGATGACCGCACTCTTTCTGGTGTGAGATGCAGTTGTTCCTGGAGGCTGGCTAACTTGATGTGTAGCCTTTGATTCCATGTTGCCAGAGAAATGTTCATGGTTTCTGGCCCACACGTACCTGGCTCCCCTCCCCTGGGCTGTCTGGAGGTCCCCCTCAGCAATCGGGCGCTTTGCACTGTTCTCTGCTCTGCCGCCTCCACTTCTCTTGTCACATGTAAGCTGTCTCCACAGACTATATCCGTCTTCCTGTTTACACAAGCAGCCTACAAAGTTCAGTCCAAAAGTTCTCTTTCGCAGTACATGTAAATCTTTTTCTATATACGCTGGCCATACGTATGAGCAAATTGTACATTTATTCTGTAGTCGTAGGGTGAGTAGATGTTAGGATTGGTGTTTTCTGCTTCCGGAATTTTTCTTCTGAGCTTTAAAGACGTTTAACCATCTGTTGATGACTTAAAAGTGAGTGTTCTAAGTGGAGTCTGTGAATACAAATGTGAATCAGGAAAATACATTGAAGAGGTAGTGTCAATAATGAATTGCAACTATGCATCTCTCTCAGCTGTTTTTGCAGCTTTAAAAGGTCTAATGTAATCAGATGGGTTTTTTGGTTTGTTTGTTTAATTTTTATTTTTTATTTATTTATTTTTGGCTGCCTTGGGTCTTTGTTGCTGCCTGCGGGCTTTGGTTGCGGCGAGCGGGGGCTACTCTTCTTTGTGGTGCGCGGGCTTTTTACTGTGGTGGCTTGTTGCGGAGCACGGGCTGTAGGTGCACGGGCTTAAATAGATGTGGCGCACGGGCTTACTTGCTCCGTGGCATGTGGGATCTTCCTGGACCAGGGCTCAAACCCGTGTCCTCCTGCATTGGCAGGTGGATTCCCAACCACTGTGCCATCAGGGAAGTCCCATCAGATGGTATTTTTAAGGAATTAAAAACAATTAATGTTAACAATGGATTTTTGTCTGGATCATATCTTTTAGGAAGATATATGTATATTTGAGGTGTAGAACTGCTTCAACTGCATGGAAAAGAATTTATTTTTCCTTAAAACAACTTTTACCCATATCCTTAATTATTTACAGATGATATGTATTTATTTAATATTATCATGTTACAAAATTATTTTAATAAAAACAGAATGTTGGATTCACTGTTAAACTTCTTTTCCGAAATACAAATGAGGTTGAAATTTATATTTTCGAAAGCCTTATCATGTTGTCTCTTCCTCTAGCCAAATCTAGTAGATACTTACAAATGATTAAGTTCACCTAGCTCTTCTGTAAGAGAATGAATTTTATCTCCTCCTACTGGAAGGAGACTGGTTCAGTGGTTTCAGAGGTTTCTTTTCAGAAAGCTTGATTTTTCTGACTGTAATATAAGAGTTCAAATAGAGTTCAGCACATACATGCAAATTAAATTATATAGCATTTTCAGAATATACTTTTGCTCACTAGTAACACAAGAGTAGCAGTTGGAATAAAGACTCCCTTTGTCAATTTTTATTCCTTTTACTTGAAGTTGTAATCCTATTGGGATTTGAGTAAATTTAAACGTTAATAAAATGGAATAGTGAACAGATTTCAACTCAGGGAACTGGTTCCAGTGTTATTGCATAACTTAATAATGTAGATCTAACGCAGATGCTAATATTTTACCTTGGTGTGTACTTGACATTGTTCCTTGGTGATTGCCATCATCCTGGCAATCACCAAAGGGGGCCAGCAAAGAAGAGTCATGTGAGAGCAGTTTGAAGGGGTCCATACTGCATAATCTGCTGCAGTGTTTTGAGGTGTTGACATCCCTTTTTTATAACTATTTACCAGCTTTCTCTTGAGGTGCCCTTGAGTTGGCTCTTACTGGTAGGTCTGTACTAGCCCTAAGTAGTTGGTAGTTTAACTTACTAACTAATTTTAACCATTAGTAAAACTCTAAGCACAAATGCATGCATTAATAATCACTGGGTATTCCCTCTCTACTTTCACATATACAAACATAATTTTTGCATAAATGCATGCACGTATACAGTATGCTTAATTAATTCATGTCCTCACAAGAAGAACTTCTAATATATAATGGATGTCAAGAAGAGTATTATTTCACTCTACAAACCTTTCCATCTGTATCTATGAAAATTATCCAGAAAGCAAACGTTGAAAAAACCCAATCTTTACTGACTGGGCTTATCCTTTGTGTTGATTGCTATGTGTGGACAAAACTGGGCATGTTGGCTTTATGTACCTGGGTTTGTGGATTTGCCATTATGGTTTTGGCTAAAGCACTGTTCAAGGAAGGGCATGGGAATGTGGAAGTTGTATGTTATTTATCCTTTATTTCAAGGAAGAAATCCACTCCCCAAACATTGATGATGTGGAATTAAAGAGGCTAGAAAATAATCATAATAAAAGAAAACATAAAAAGAAACACACGCTAGTTTTTCTGCCTTTGGTGCTATTCTTATAAATGATTTTCTAAAATGAATCTTAGCTAAAAGCTAAGATCCTTTAATTTAGGGCTTTGGAAAGGTATGTGTATTTTTATTGTAATCTTTTATATAACTAATTATATAGTTATGACTTGTGATACCTTTTTGGTAGAAAATATGATATGCTGAGCTTTTGGACTGGTGAGCTTGCCGACCCATAACCTGTGATCCTGGCGTTCTCTGAAGTGTAGGGCAGGGGTCCCCAACCCCCAGGCCACAGACCGCTACCTGCCCACGGCCTGTTAGGAATCCGGCCGCACAGCAGGAGGTGAGGGGCGGGTGGGCAAGTGAGCGAAGCTTCCGGCTTGCATTATCGCCTGAACCATCGGCCGTCCCTGCCCCCGGGGAAAAATCGTCTTCCACGAAACCAGTCCCTGGTGCCAAAAAGGTTGGGGAAAGCTGGTGTAGGGGACGGCGGGTGGCAGGACTGCCCTGCTGTATGGCTGAGAGAGCTCCACAGTATTTGGAGCAAGTCATCACCATTGCGAGGCCCACCAGGAAAAGAGATGTTCATAAAGTCAGGATTTGTAAGCCATAATGTCTTACCTAAAATAAGGGTTGTTTTTTTTTTTTTTCCCTTTCAGATTTTGGGGTAAGTGCTTTCTTAGCAACAGGGGGTGATGTTACCCGGAATAAAGTGAGAAAAACATTCGTTGGCACCCCGTGTTGGATGGCCCCTGAAGTCATGGAACAGGTGAAATAAATTAATAAATAAAATAAAAGTGATGTTTTGATTGACATAGCATAGTTGTACAATACATATCATTAGTACACTAACATTTTGTTCAAATCAATCATTTTACTAGAATGCGTCATGCAATATCTAATTCCCGATTGCTGGGCCTTAGCAAAGTAATCTCAAGGTTGTGCACGCACAGCCGTGGACTTCTGACATAATATGGACCTCGTCATGTATAACATGCCGGCTGTATAATTGTGGTTTTTTTCCTGCTTCCCTTCTTAGGTGAGAGGCTATGACTTCAAGGCCGACATGTGGAGTTTTGGAATAACTGCCATTGAACTAGCCACAGGAGCAGCGCCTTATCACAAATATCCTCCTATGAAAGTAATTGCTATTGGAAATATTATGTTGGGTTTGAAATACGATTTAACGGAATCCATTCTCTAATTCTCTTAAACATAGTCATTTTTCTCTTAGACCCAAGGGGAATTAATGGAGGGATGCAGCCAAGTTAAATGTTATCTGATGCTCTCAGCCGACAGAATGGGACAAAAGTAGCACAGTCCCCAGCTTTGAAGCTTGCTTGCTTTACGTTCTTAGCACAGAAGAATGTGATCAGATTGGTCGATGGAGGTTGATAGATGAGACAAATGCTGGTCATTACTCTCTCTATCACAGAATACCCCCAGCTCCCCAAGAAAAATCTAAAAATAGATTATAGTGATATCATCTTAACAGATGGATTTCCCAAATTTTCAGGCCTTTTTTCCCCCATGGTCTGTAACATTTCACTCCTGTTCTCATAGTGTCATGTTGGTGACTCATCTGAAATAAGGGAGCCCAGTGTTTTTAGGAACTAACATACATTTGGATACTATTTTTAGATTTCTGTTATTTTTTTTGGAAGTTACTCTTTATTGTTATTATTTTTAAAAATATTTATTTATTTATTTGGCTGCATGGGATCTTAGTTGCAGCCCGCGGGATCTTTTGTTGTGGCCCGCGGGCTCTTCACTTCGTTGCGGTGTGTGCGCAGGCTTCTCTCTAGTTGCAGCACTCGGGATCTCTAGTTGTGGTGCGTGGGCTTAGTTGCCCCTCAGCATGTGGGATCTTAGTTCCCTGACCATGGATGGAACCGGCATCCCCTGCATTGCAAGACGTATTCTTAACCACTGGACCACCAGGGAAGTCCCTATTTTTGTTATTCTTTTAACTAGACTACATCATTATTTCTGTTAGTTTTGAGGTGGTGGGATCAGGGCTAATTTACCCAACTGGATTTTGTTTTGTGGCTGAAATAGTTGAATGGAAATTATGAAGGTATTTTACAGAGAATATGGTCCATGTTTGTTTCAACTTTTTCCTAGGATTTTATTGGAAAAGCTTTAAGAGGATTTAGAAAAAAAAGACCTGAGGATAAAAAAAAAGTTAAATGATTTTACTGATTAAAAAGTTAATACGGGGCTTCCCTGGTGGCACAGTGGTTGGGAGTCCGCCTGCCGATGCAGGGGACGTGGGTTCGTGCCCTGGTCTGGGAGGATCCCATGTGCCGCGGAGCGGCTGGGCCCGTGAGCCATGGCCGCTGGGTCTGTGCGTCCGGAGCCTGTGCTCCGCAACGGGAGAGGCCACAACAGTGAGAGGCCCGCGTACCACCAAAAAAAAAGTTAAAGACAAGTTGAAAATATTAAAAGCAACAGGAGAAATCAACTTTTTACATACAAAGGAACTCCCATAAGACTATCAGCCGATTTTTCAGCACAAATTTTGCAGGCCACAAGGGAGTGGCACAATTAATTCAAAGTGCTGAAAGAAAAAAAACCTTCCAACCCAAAATACTCTACCAGTGCTCCGCGGTGGGAGAGGCCACGGCAGTGAGAGGCCCGCGTACAGCAAAAAACAAAAACAAAAACAAAAAAAAAGAAACAAAAAAGTTAATAAGTTCTTATTGTAGAAAATTTGGAAGTCCAAATAAGAATAAAGATGAAAACAATCATCCATAATCTCATCAACCACAGACAATCCCTATTTAAGTTTTAGTGTAGTTCATTACATTGTTTTTCTCTATATATTTATATACATATTTTTTCAAATAGTTAAGATTTGGGGGTTGTGTGTACACACCTGATTTTGTCAGCAGAAAATTTAAAATTGAGGTGTAAACAATTGAAGTGACCTTTTGGGGAAAAAGCACTGAAACAGCTCTGAGGACTTTTCTTTCATCTGGTTTTTCTCTATTATTTTTTCTTATTTCTTGTTTGCGTTCTTTCCTACTTTTTAGTGTTTTCCACTTGAATCCAGTCACATTGCTAATTCTAGCCTGAAGTCCTGCAGGACTTTTCTTAAAATCTCACAGATCTCCTACTTTTCTTCGGTTTGCTATTATCCTCCACAAACAATAAACTGTCACTTTGATCCTTCATCTATTCACACATCTGAAAGTGTTTGAACAGTGTCTTGGCATGTATAGCATTTGCATAAATTAAGGCTGATTTATGCATTAATGAGTTTTTTTTCATTTTATAGGTCAATAGTTTGCTACAAATTCTACACTTTTTAAAAAAAAACAAATAATTTTGACATTAGTGTGAAAGAATGGAATTTTTTGCCTTTTCAATGTGAAAGCTGTGTTTTGATTTCGTTTCCTCCCTTTCCAAAAGCAGCATGGCCTTTTGTTCTGGTTACGGTTTTTAGTAACTCACTTGTGTCCTAGCTATCTTTCAGTGTCTTACTGTCTCAGTTTTGCCAAGCCTTTAAGCAATTTTCTGTATATTTTTTCATTTAAAAAAGAAAAAGGGAGACCATGTGTTACCTCTTGGGATGTTGTGGATTTATTTTTAGGGCTGGTAATGTATTACAGAAGCCTTGAGTACAGGCGGTCCCTTACTTAGGAATACCCTGTATACGTGAACATTCCCTGCTGCTCTGGGCCTCTCTTTCTCTAACCTCCACTGCCCCCTTTCCCAGCCAGAGCACAGCCTGCACTAAGCTGGTGCTGAAGCTAAGTGCTCCTGCAGGCCTTGTGAGAGCTAGTTCCCAGGAAGCCCTTGTCCTGGCCCCTTTGGGAGAGCACTCTTGACACATAGAGCAGATTTTGTAAATTCTGTCAATGGAATAACAAAAAGGTTAAAGGGCACGTGAACAGATTTGCAAAGGGAACCGAATACTCTGAATGCACACTTTCTAGAAGATGAAAATCATGGGGAAGCACATTTGTACCTAATCAAGGAGGGTCTTTGAGGCTTTGCTGAAAAATGAAAAACTCAGTTGTAGCAACTGCTGTCCTGAGATCCTGTCTTCCTGTTTGTTTCTGCTGCAGGTGTTGATGTTGACTTTGCAAAATGATCCACCCACTTTAGAAACAGGAATAGAGGATAAGGAGATGATGAAAAAGTACGGCAAGTCCTTTAGAAAATTACTTTCACTGTGTCTTCAGAAAGATCCCTCTAAAAGGTATGTCAACCTGAGCGGATGAGTGAGTGGTCATGACTGGGTGGGGTCACGACAGAGCTTGGTTTGTGGATGGGGAAGGGCTGTGTGAGGAGTCCTGAAGTTTAGTTCTATCCAGTTCAAGGGAAATCCAGCTCTGGTCCCCAGGTTTCCAACCTGTTAGTGGAAGCTTGGGTCCAAAAGGGAGAGAAGTGAGTGAGGACAAGGGAGAGGCCGAGGAGGATTTTCCGTGTTAATAAGATTGGTTGTGTTTGTTAGGTATGGGCTCTGTCATCAAAGGAAGTGAAGTAAAACAGAAATCAAAAGCAATTGGCAGTGGTGAATTCAGAAGCTGAGCTAATATTCTGCACTGTGTAGGTTGCGCTGACCTCTCAGGATTTGAATATCCTGCCAGCTCCAGTCTAAACCAGGCAGAGCTGTTGAATTTTGCATGAGCTTCAAGTTGCAGAACAAGTTGTTTGTGCTGTTTAAAAGATTATCAGTAAAGAAGATTAACATTTTTACATTCAAAAGATTAATCGTATAAATAGAAGCAAATGGTTTTAAATTAACTTTAGTATTTCCTCTTTATTTTCTTGGATTATTGCCCTGCACTGTGGTATGTCTGTTTTCTGAGTTTTGTTTCTTCTTCTTCATTTCTGTGAGTTTGAAATGTCCTGGGTAGTGATAGTAGAGCCCAGTGTCCTTTGTCACTTGAAGGAGAATGTTAATGACATGAACTGAGCATAAAACCTTGGCTGGGTAAAGTCCCTTTGTAGTGCTTGGCTGTGTGCTTGCTGCATTGTCCTAATGTAAGGTGAACTTGGATTACACACCTGGAGAGGCTGCTGAGAAGTTACTGGCTACCCTCATCCACCCAGGACTCCAACTTGATACTTGTGTTCTAAAACATAAAAACTGGCTTGTCTTTTGGAACTTTCTTTTTCAGGGAAGGACCCTGCTTTTCGAAGGATTCCTTTATCCTTAAGTTCTTTATGAAACTTAAGCCTTTTGCCTTCACACAGTGATCTACTGTTTGAGCAGGCTACCCTTCTCTAGAATAAACATCATTTCCATTATTTTACCTGTTCTTTGTAGCAACTCTGTTCATTCCTTTACATTTTACTGAATTTGCCTTGAATATCAGTTAGTTACCTTTCTCATGGAGCCAGTTCTAAAGACTCTTTGCTGTTAAGCATCTTGAAATTATTTATTGTAAAAGGGGTGCAGCACTTGCTTGCCTTCCCCTTGTACTTGGTGTCATCTCCAAACGTAAGTCTTTAGCATCACCGAGGAGACAGACTTTGATCCTCTAAAGCCCAGTGAGAGAAGAACTCGTTTTCCCCATTAGAAGGACTGGGTTGTGACTGATGGTCTTTGTGATTCTCAAAATAGTTGAGATTCCACCTAGTGGTGGTGATGTGTAATGCCACACGATTCCAGCTCTTTCAAAAAAAGATTCTGTAGGGTAGAACTGTTAGTGTACTAACTGATAAATATATTTCTTTAGGAGACTTAAAATTTGGTCAAAATAAATTAGATTAGACCGTCATACATTCTATTTAACAAGCCATCCTTACTTCTCAATAATCTTGAAAGTCTTTCCAGTTTTTATTTATTATATGAGCTCAAATATCAGGTTCCCACCACCCCACCAGACAACAACAATAGCAATAAAAGTTTTAGAAGAGAGCCATACAGAATTTATTTGAATTCTCACAACATCTTTCCCTCAGAGTATTCTCTTGGTAACATTATTGATTTATAAAGTATTAATAGGTTAAGAACTTCTGTTAGATATTTTCTGTATAACGTAATCTGTTCTCACTATTATGCAGTTGTCCTCTATAACAAACAGAGAGTGTCACTGGTGCACAAACTTCCCAGGTGATTTTTTCTTGTAATGAAAACACACGACGCGGGAAGTTTGGGGAAAAAAGATTCAGGAAATGTGAGAATGGAAAAAAGCAATATTATAATTGTTGAATTATGTATTATACACGATGCAATTAAAAATATGTATTCATGACTGAATTAATAAGTAAACATCTAATTGCTGCTCAGGTCTGAAAGAAACCTGCGAGTATTTCTTATCTTCTCTGCCTTTGTTTATATTGTCCAAAGATTTTTTTCCTCTTCTCCTGTCCCCCTTCCACCTGTCTTTCAATACTTAGTTCAAAGGCCCCAGGTTCTCAAAGTTAGATACATCTGGGTGCGATTCCTTAGCCCTACATCATCTGCATGACTTAGTTTCCTTGTCTGTAAAATGGGCCTAATAACACCACGTCATAGGGTTGCTATGAGGATGGAGATGATGCCCTTAAAGCAGAGAACACAGTGCCGGAGCATTCCTAAGTATTCAGGAAATTGGGATTGCCATTCATTATTTGCCTTTTCTTCCTGACCAAGTAGAGTTGTTGCAACCTCGAGTTTCCTGCAGTATGTTGATGATATGTCTCTTGTAGCACTTATCACACTGTGTACATTTATTGACTCACATATTCAATTTCCTCATGAGTTTCTGAGTTTTTTAGAAGGAGGATCTGTGCCTCTCACCTTTCTATGTCTCTTTTTGTCCACAGTGACTGGTCTGTATTATGTACCCAGTGGTATTTCTTGAACACCTGCAAACAGTTGGGAGCTTGCAATTTGGGGATGATTTGGACTCATTGAAAAGAGTTTCGGAGCCAGACCAGATTGGAGTGGGTTGAGGAGTGAAGGCAAGAGTTCCGATCATTGTATTTATTTCTGTTGTCAGCATGTAGATCCTCTGCTTGTAATGTAAAAGCAGTTGACTAGCACTGAAATCCTGGTCTTGCCGAATACCTTTTTAGCAATGAATGAAAACATATATCACAGGGGAGCAGTGACCAGGACAGAATCATTCCTATGCTGGAGCCCTCAGGCTAGCTGAGAAGGAACTGTGCTTTCTGTCAACCTTGAGAGCTCGTGGAACTTTCCTATTGCCTGAGAGCTGGGTGTCAGAGCTGTTTGCCTCATCCAAGTCTGTGCCCTGCATTTGCATAGGTAAAGATTTGCTTATATTTGCACAGCAGAACATTTTGCTATTCTTAAAAAAAATGAGCCTTAATCTTGAAGGTTATATACTTCATATGGATGACAGCTATAAAAGTTAACTATCATTTTTTTGGAGCAACAAAGGGGTGGATGTTGCATAGATAAATCCACTGGAAACAAATAAAACTTGGAATATTTCTTCTGAGGGAAGGGGTGGGGTGAGAAATGCAGCTCTGACAGAGGTCAATGTATTGTTAGTTCTAAAAATTTGCATTTTAATTTCTATTTAAACTGTATCATATTCATCCTGAATCCTTTGAAAATTATGTTAAGTCTCAGTGGACTTTGGTTCATCCATATGTATTGGAATCCTTTAAGGGATTTTCTTCTGAGAATGTTGGTACTTGCAGACTTCCGCATTGTTTTTAAGGATTTAAAATTGAATCATTATTCAAAGCCTGGCCCATCATTTTGGTTGCTGGTATAGCATTTTAGCATTTCTTGTAAAATGGTGTTTGTGTTTACATTATATTGTATTGCTTGATAACTGTTAGTGGACATGTAAGACAGAATGGTGCTTGCAGAATTCTTTCTTCTGTCGTACTCGGCTAAGAGGCAGGCAGCACTGATGGTTCCACATTAACCCTACACTAGTAATTCCTATAGCATAAGACTAAAACAAACAAAACACGCAAAACCCCTAAAATCAGATGGGCAGCACACATCTTGGCTTTTCTCATACCTTCTAATCACTTTCTTCCCTCCCTCATTTTCCTCATCCTTTCCACTTTCCACTTTTCCATGCTTTTTATGGAGGTAGTTTGGCACATGTAGGATTCAACTCCAAAATTCAACACCTGCATTCAGTTCTCTGTATAGAGTAGAAATTACCTATTATTTAACGTCAATATTAAGCCTGTTAAAAAAGGAGTGTGCCTTCTTAAACCACTTCTCCTTTCTCATGTCATTGTGTTTTTGTATCTGTTGATGAAGGCTAAGGGTGGAGTCCAGAGGAAAGTTTTCTCTGCAGCATGCTTTTCCCCTTTACAGTTTCGGTTACTATAGAAATGACCTTGCTGGGGAAGGGAAAGTATTCCCAGCCCTGTGTCTCCAGGTGTGCCTGGCATTTCCCAGCCTTCTCTCTACATGGGTCCTACACTTGACCCTGGGATGAGGAGGCAGGAGGTGGGGTGCGGAGGAGAGAGCGGGTTGTCTGTGGCCCGCCTCCTCAGTGCCTCCTGTGCACAGACACATCCCTCGCCTTTTCTTTTTTGTTAGCCTGAGTCTTACTTTCATTACATCATTCTCCTGCTCTCTACCATATTGAGTAGATGCTTAGAGTGCTGACTAACTCTGGCTCCAGAAGCTGTGGTTTGGGGCTCCAATGTCTAGTGGCATCACTTTTACGCCATATTTGGTTATAGCATGAAACTGAGCTGTAGCAGTTTTGTGCTCTGTGTTAGGCTTTGGGGATATAAAAAATGAATACTGTGTGGTCCCTTTCTTGGAAAGGCTTATAACCTAGTGGGGTGGAGGCAGGGAGATACAGGAACAGATTATTGCAAAGTGTGGTGGATTGGTGTGGGAGCAATGAATTCCGCTACTTGTAGGACCTGGGAGAAACACCTCTGAAGACGGATGGCGTTTAAATGGGTTCTTGACTGATGAGCAAAGATATGCCAGTTGGCCACAAAACATTCTAAAGCAAGAAAAGCAGTGTGTGCTTTGTCATGAAAGAGCAAGAGATGGCGGAGACCATCACCATAGCTGGAGGGTAGAGTTCACGTGGGGTGTGCTGGGAAATGGGGCTGGAGGAGTCGAGGTCTCAGGCCACTGAAATCCATTGGGAGGGCTAAGAAATTGTTTTCGTTTAGAAGCCACCTAGGGAGCAGTGTGGGTGATGGGTTGGAATGAGGAAGAGAGAAGGGGCAGACAGACTCACTGGGAGGCTGTGTTGTAACCATGTTGACCAGAGGGGATGAGGGTTTCTACCAAGAGAGTGGCCTGGAGTTCCTTCATCATCTTGATTTTCTTAGGTTTCTTTTCTTTTCACTCTAAAAAGTTAAATCCAAGTTATTTTGTATGCCTCTTGGTTTTTAAAATTTGGTTTTATATGGTAAGGAACCAAACATGGTCGGTCCCTTGTGTCATGGTTCCTCTTATATGTTTTCTCAGTAGCCCTCTCCTTTCCCCAAACACAATTCATGTGTTTGAATGTTCTGACCTTCCTCTTACAGTCTGACAGCACACTCTCTTATCTGCCAGATCGTAAGTTGCTGAGGGAAGTATTTATGTCTGTCATAGTCATTAGAGTGGGCCTAGCACCTAACATGATGCCTGACAAACAGCAGATGCTCAGTATATATTTACTGAGAGAATGAAATGATGAGTTTGGAGTAGCTGGAAGCCAAAAGCTTTGCCAGTAATCACTAAGAGTAGTCTACATTAAAGAGACAACCAAAGTTAAATCACTTCAGTTATCCTTTTTAGTTCTAGTGCCTGGTAAACAAGGTCCAAAAACAAGGTCCAAGGTACAAATTCATGAATTTGAACCAGCTTACCAAGGGATACGGAACACAAAATGTAAAGCGTGGCCCACCTGTTGTTTAGACCTTTGTTTACTCCAAGCAGTTAGCAATTAGGGGCTCTTGGTTGCAGTGGCTATGGCGATTTGGAGTTCTTTGTTAGGTACCCCTAACCAGTGTTCCACTTGAAATTGAGGAAAAGAGCAATAACAATTGAAAGAGAAAATTTCTTTGCACAGAAATACGGTTTATGGCCCCTGCAGACTTACACAGTTTGTATACCATTGCACTTAATGATGTTTCCTAATTCTTTTATACGCTTGGGTTTTGTCCCTGGAAACATTTTATTGGAGCTTCCTGGTTCAAAGCACTGGTTTCCAATCTCTTCAAGTGTGAGGACTGCCTTTAAACTTGGATCCCCTTAACACAATAGTCTTGGTCCCTTTGGCAGTCACTGCCTGAGAGGAGACCTAATGGTACTCAGTCATGCTTCCCTCCTCCCTCCCAGTTTTTTATTATGAAAAAATTTAAAACATACAGAAAAGGTGCAAAAATTGTACAGTGTTTGCTTCTACACCAACACCGAGATTCAGCAATTGTTCACATTTCCCATATCTGCTGTCCCTGTTTACCCACATTTTATTTGCTGAACACTTTGAAAATAAGTAACAGACGTAATACCTCAGCCTGCATTCCCCCCAAATACAGACACGTTCCTACGTAACCACAGTGCTTTTCCACACTAAGTAAATGAACAGTAATTTCCTAAAGTTGTCCTATACCTAGCACACTCACCTATCTCTATTTCTAAATGTCTCTTGCAGCCTCTCCCCGTCCTGTCCAAATCAGGACTCAGGAGAGGGGCATGTGTTGCATTTGGTTGTATGTTCCTTTAAGTCTGTTTTAATCTAGAACAGTCCCCTCACGTCTCCCCTTTTCTTCTGTGACACCGACTTTTTGAAGAAATCAGACCAGTTGTCTTGCTGACTGTCCTATCCTCTAGGTATATGTGATTCTTCCTGCATGGCTGTGGGAACTATTGATGAAAGAAGCTATTCTTTATGGAAGAGTGCCAGTTATTAAACGTAGAAGGAACGAGAGAAGTAGAAAATCAGTGTTCTGCCACCTCCAGTGAAATAATTATTTAAGGCAAAGATGCTAAAATCATCAGGTGAAAGTTTATCCGGAACAGGATATTCATATCATGGCAATGTATTATCCAACAGAATACTTGCCCGTTGCAGTGGCAAAAACTTACCTTTACTGTGGAGAGACCTTGGGCCTGGGGACCACGCGGTTAAACTTGGCATCCCTCCCGCTGAAATAACCTATCATTATGTGCCTCCCACATGCTGCAGTAAGATGTGTGTCATCTATGACGTGTTCTTCCCCCAAATGCTTGTGTCAACCTAGCCAAGCCTTCAGACCCAACTTGCATTTTATGGGAAATACAGGACAGAGAAACAAGTTAAATGACACCATGAGGAAACAATCAGACCAATCCCATAATGCTTTTAAATGAATTTGCATTCTGTTGATCACCATTCTATTAATTACCTTCCCCTGAAAAACAATAGTCCATGGACCCTTGAGACTGGGTTACTTGGTGGCCAGACAGAGCTTGTACACATGCTGCGTGATCCCCTTGCAGAAACTGCTGTTCTTGGGGAATCATAGAACACTGTGGACACAGTTTCTTCGATAGGGTCATATCGCAGCTTGTACTGCTTCTTAATAAATACAGGGATTTAGCTCACAGACGTGTCAGTCTGCCACCTTTTAGAAACACTGAATTCCCTTAGTGAAGTGAAAGGGTGAAGGATGGAAGATTGATCATGCCCCAGATATTTAACTTACAGGAGTTTATGTAGAGGAGGAGTTTTGCAGTAGAGGTGTTTGGAAGGAACTGGAAAATTGGCACCATTTAATTTGGTGCCAGCCAATGATTAATTTAGTCTGTGGCTTTGCTATTCCTGAAACTGGTCTTCCAGAAAGACTCTAGGATTAACTTGTTTCGTCAAGGCAGTGTCTTTATTGAGTGGTCATTGTTTCAACTCTAATTTATTATTGATCTTTCAGGCCCACAGCAGCAGAACTTTTAAAATGCAAATTCTTCCAGAAAGCCAAGGTAACATGCTTAAAAACCCAAGTAAATCTGCTATTTTGAAATCACTATGAATTTCAGTGTATTGTATTTGATGTTAAACTGTTGGGAATATTTGTTTTGCAGAACAGAGAGTACCTGATTGAGAAGCTGCTTACAAGAACACCAGACATAGCCCAAAGAGCCAAAAAGGTAAGTGCCATGAGCCCTCCTGCCCCAGTGGGAGCTGCTCCCCATCCAGGGAAATGGAGCCTATAGAAAAATAGGAAAAAGATTTCCACATACTCAGGATATGTGTAGAGGTTATCTGACCAGCGATTACTCAGATAACTGAATTTTGCCTTTTGGTTATCTCAGCCTGCTGCTATGTGTTTGGGTGTGAAGCTCAAATGACTTCATTTTTCCACTTATTGGCCTGTTTAAGGAAGGTCAGAGGGGAGGGGCTTGTGTTGAGGCTTAAACACTGGAGAGGTAAAATATCTTTGAATATCTTTTGGGCGGGGGGATTTTACTGAAGAGGAACAGTCATTTTAAATCAGTTTGAAATGACAAAACGAAAAACAAAACTTTTGTTTTTAATGGTTATTTTGAATATCTGTGGGTTATAGGTTCCTTCCTCATAAAAGACCCATTTTTTTTTTAGTCTATGCTGTGTGAACTAAATTATGCTAATAATTACCTGAAAAACTTTCCATTCTAGTATTTAGATTTTTTTTAATGGTATGTATGTGTGAGTGTATTTATTTATGTGTTTTTACCCAGGGTTTTACTTATTTGTTATTACAGATTTCATCATGGTATGAATCCTAACAAAATTTAACCTCTGGTTTGGTTTGGTTTAGTTTGATTTGAAAATTATATTAGATATTTATAATTTAAAATATTGGTGTAGTCAACAGATTTAGAAAGAGGAAGCTTCTTTGGTTTTTTTTTTCTTTTTACAATTAATGTTTACAGGGAAAGGTGATAAGAATCTGAGTTGTATGCTCTGTAAATAAAATTGACAAAGAAATAGGCATGAGAGATTGCATCTCATCATGCCTAGGTGTGGGTAACTTGGACTGTTAACTTCCAGACATTGCCCTTTCGAAAACATTGGGTATGGAATACATTTAGCTGATGCTTTAGAATTGCTTTAAATAGATTTTAAAATAGACTTCAAGAAATGACCCATTCTGTGTGGGTGTCGAGCCCCTCTCCTGGACCCGCAGAATCCTTTGGAGTGGGCTGGTCCCCGGGCTGTGGGCCTGGGCCAGGGATGGGGGATTGCTGTGCTGACTGCGCAGCCCTGAGCCAGGGTAGTCCTCTGGGACAGCTCAGAGGGAAAAGTGAACCTCTAGTGATGGTCCATCAGAGTGGCACATCCCACAGGGCAGCACAGAGAAGCTGGAGCTTCAGTTTGAGGCAACAGAAAGTCAAAGTGCCCAACCGAGTGCGAGGGCTCCATCCAGAGGGCTGAAGGAGGTGCCTGGAGCACTGCTCTGGGGTGTCGGAGTCTAGCAATGGGGCCTTTTGATCAGATAACTAAAACGCCAACCAGAGTTGAAGAAAGCTGTTAGAAAGCCATTGATTTGTACAGTATGTGTCCCCAAAGGACATTGTTTTTGGTTTCCCTCTGATCTCATCCTGTCGCTGTTCCCCGGGAGGAACTTTCCCAGGCCTGCATCCTTACCGGAGCTCCAGCCTCACACCTCCAGCCCCCTGTGCAGTGTTTCCAAACTGTGTGTCTTCCCTCCCAAACCTCATCTCCCTGTGCTCTCTGCTGCTTTCTGAGCCACCCGACCTCAGAGCTCTGGGATGATTTTTAGGCCTCCTTCTTTGTCTTCCCCCTCTAAACCCGCTCCAAGTCCTCTCCACATTTCCCTCTGCAGCGTTGCTTGGAACGTTTCCTCCTGTTTTTAATTGAACATTGGCAGTGGATTTCTAACTACTCTCCTCCCCCACCCATTCCTCCTTAGACACTAGTGCAAGATTAACTTTCTAATCGTGGTGCTTAATTGCTCAAAAGTGGTTTCCAAAATTAAACAAAAACAAAAGGAAATAAATGGGGGAAAAAAGGTTCCTATCAAATAAAGTCCAAGCCCCTTAGCCTTGAATTCATGGCATCATTTCAATTTCCCGCCTTATGCAGTTGACCCTTGAACAACCTGCCAACCCTCTGCGCAGTCAAAAATCAGAGTACAGTTTATAGTCGGCCTTCTGTATGTGTGGTTCCTCTGTGTCTGCGGATTCAATGAATTGTGGGTGTGTTGTACTGTAGTATTTACTATTGAAAAAAATCCATGTATAAATGGACTTGTGTGCTCCAAACCCGTGTTGTTCAAGGGTCAACTATATTCTAAACTCCAGCAAAACCTGAACCATCTCTAGTTCTTACTACATAACCCGTACTTTCCTTTGAGATTCCATCAATGAAGACTCTGTTCAGGCTCTCACTTGGTTTTCTTTCCTTTTCTTTTTTTTAAAATTTAGATTATTTATTACATATTAGTGTGTTGTGCATTCCAAATTCCATTTTGCATGTATCTTAAACAATAAGCAGCCAGAGTTTCGGGAATTATGATTTTCCAAGCATGTCTTCTGCCCTTTTACTAGCTCCTCAGGGATTGTTTTGTCATCCATCCCTTCAAATGGAAAATGGCCACACATCTGAGAGTCACACAAAGGAGGAAAGGGAGAATATAAATTAGTTCTTTAAACATCTTAATAGAGAAGAACAGGGGCCCATAATAATGCTCTTCTGGCTCTCCAGCTTCATTAGGTTGGCTGTTTTCCTGTCACAATTCTCATTTTAAAGTGCACTTTGGTTATCAACTATACTCTACACCTTGCCAGTAGGTTCCGTGGCATGTATACTGTCCTGGTCAGCATCAGTCAGTGTGTGTCTTGTTCATAGTAAGTGCCCACAAAATGTCTGCTGACTCAATGAACACATGCTTCAGTGGACCAAGGAAAGATCATTTGAAACTCTGTTTGTCTCTCACTTGAACCCCCCAAGTGCTTGGCATATACTTGTTCCTAGGCTTCCTGTTAATAATAGACAAACTGCCCTCATTCCCCTGGGCTCATGATGTTGATAAGCAACCATCCTGTTCCTTGTTTGAAACTCCTCATTCAGGCTTACTGGCCACTAGGAAGTGAATATTATTTTAATAGCCATGTGCGTTGAAAACCTTTGTGGCACTATGCCTTTGCTTGTCTTAGGTCCTTACGGTGTTTAAGTAAATTTAACTTAAAAGTTGATACAGGGGAGTCCTTAGTGTTATTTGTGTTACTCATCCTTGGACTTGTCTTTATTGGCATCTGCTCAGCTGTCTCCCTTCCTGTTTGCTATGGTGCCCGCTAGTTGACGATGCTCTAGTTTCTTGGTGGGGATTTGTTCCTTAGAGGATAACTGTTGATGTTGGTCCCTTGACTTTTGTCACCTCAGTTTGTTGTTTTTAAAACAGGAACAGACAGTTCATTGAGATATCAGTGTTTATGTGACAGCTGGGCCTGTTGACCAAGCTCTGGATATTTAGGCAACCATGTTGATTTGAAATTTGTTGTCATAAACCATAGTCTCTGCTTCTCCTCCTTTATGGTAAGCAAAATTAAGAGCTATTTTTCAGTAACATGAATAACTCTCATATTTAAGAGAGAGCAGGGCTGGTATTGTAGCTGCTCTCAGGAGGTCCTATGGAGTCCATCAGCGTGGTCTTTTGGTGTGACAGAGACAGAGGCTTATCGTATTCATGTTTGCCCAGAATGTGAAGCATTAGTTGAGAGCCACATAATTCCACGTGGGTATGTGATCTTGTCTGCATCCGCAATGACTCCTCTAAATCAGGAAAAAAATATTAAAAAATAGAAACAGACCAGTGTGGCTTCTCTGGTAATTTAGTGACATAAAATGGTTTTTTATTTTTGGATGCGATAATTGCAGAAATCAGGGATATTTGTGGGGTTTTTTGTTTTTTTTCTCTTGAAGGCAGCGTATTTGGTCCATTCTGGGTTCTTTTGCTAAAAGGTAGTGTTGTTTAGGGATCATCTTAATTTTCTTTTGCCTTGATTTTTCTGTCTGTGAAATAGGAATTCTGTCTGACCCCAGGAATGTGATAAAGGGTAATGGGAGATTGGATGTTTCTGGACCTCAGCACACTCTGTAACTTCTAAATGAGAGTGTGCTAATAATGACCCATGAGAACAGGGTGAAGTTCAGCTGTATAACTTCTTTTCAACTTTTCGCTTATCCTTGTGCATGAGAAGAAAAGGTAGCCATTAGTCCTTCTCATGTGGCTTTTTAGCAGCCCGTCTCCAGCCATCTTGTGAGGTTTGAAAGCTTGACTGCGAGGTGTTCAACCATTTACGCTACTGGAATCACTGGGTGGAGAAGGTGTAAGTCATTCTGTTCGAATCAAATGCAGATGCTTCAGGCTGTGTGCACTTTCTGTAGGAACATCTAAGTGTCAGAGTTGGCTGATGTCTCTGTTTTACGTTAGCAAAATGAACCTTGAGTCACCACACTCACACTCATATCATATACTTTTCTGTGGCTAAAACCCATCGATGCAGGGCAGGGCAGGGACAAAGGGATGTCTAAATGCCAACTGCTTAGCCAAACGTGTATTGGTCAGAGAAAGGATGAGGTGGGTAAATGTAATACACAGGGTATCTTTTTATTATGGTTGTCTGTGTTTTCATGGGAAGTGGAGTCACTGGAGGATTTTTGGTTTGAATTTTCTTAATTATGAAATTGAGAAGTTAGAAACGGTTAGTGATTATCAGAAGGAGGAAAGGGGTATTGTATCACTGCTACATTTGGGTGGAACCATTGTGAGTTGGAAAAACTAGGGTGGTATTTGTGGGTACCAGAATTTCTTACATCCGTCTCTAAGATTGCTTTCATATTAAGGATGCAAGACTGTTGGTTCCCTTTTTTTTTTTTTTTTTTTTTGCGGTACGCGGGCCTCTCACTGTTGTGGCCTCTCCCGTTGCGGAGCACAGTCTCCAGACGCGCAGGCTCAGCGGCCATGGCTCATGGGCCCAGCCGCTCCGCGGCATGTGGGATCTTCCCGGGGCACGAACCCGTGTCCCCTGCATCGGCAGGTGGACTCTCAACCACTGCGCCACCAGGGAAGCCCTGTTGGTTCCTTTTGATCCTCCTGTGTGTGTGCTTAGGAATCAGTAGGTAGGAATATTCCAATTCACATTTATTTAATACTTGACATGTATTGATAACTTTTACTGTTTTTACTTTTTGTTTTGAAATAATTTCAGACTTACAAAAATGTTACCAAGGGCTTCCCTGGTGGCGCAGTGGTTGAGAGTCCGCCTGCCGATGCAGGGGACACGGGTTCGTGCCCCTATCCCGGAGGATCCCACGTGCCGCGGAGCGGCTGGGCCCGCGAGCCATGGCCGCGGAGCCTGTGTGTCCGGAGCCTGTGCTCCGCAACGGGAGAGGCCACAGCAGTGAGAGGCCCGCGTACAGCAAAAAAAAAAAAAAATGTTACCAAAATAGTACAAATATTTCTGTATATATTTTCTCGCACTCTTTCTTTTGGAATGTTTCAAAACTATAGACATGATGGGCTTTATCTTTAAATATACTTCAGTGTGTATCTTCTAAAAACAAGGACATTCTCTAACATAACAGTATAATTGTCAAAATCAGGAGATTAACTAACAGTGACAGGATTAATTTTCAGATCTCATACGAATTTTGCCAATTTTGCCATTGGTCATTTACCTGGTCCAGGATCCAATCCAGAATCATGTAGTTGTTATGTCTCCTTTAGTCTCCTTTAATCTGGAATAGTCTTTCTTTTCCTTTTACAACTGTGACACTTTTGAAGAGTACAGGACAGTTATTTTATAGACTGCCCCTCAGTTTGGGTTTATCTGATATTTCTTCACGATTAGATTCAGTGTATGCATTTTTTTTTTTTTTTTTTTTTTTTTTTTGTGGTACGCGGGCCTCTCACTGTTGTGGCCTCTCCTGTTGCGGAGCACAGGTTCCAGACGCCGTAGGCTCAGCGGCCATGGCTCACGGGCCTAGTCGCTCCACGGCATGTGGGATCTTCCCGGACTGGGGCACGAACCCGTGTCCCCTGCATCGGCAGGCGGACTCTCAACCACTGCGCCACCAGGGAAGCCCTCAGTGTATGCATTTTTGACGGGAATATCTAGGAAGTGATGCCACGTTCCTCTTGGCATATCATGTTGATTTAGGCCTTTACTGGTGATGTTGCCACATGTGTAAGGAGGTATCTGCCAGCTTCTTCACTGTAAACGCAATTACCTCTTAATAGGAAGAATTCATTAATATTACATTCCTTCTTTATATTAAACATTAAAAAGTAAAGTGAATGTACTGGGTCATTAGTCTTTTTTCAAGGAAACATATCTGCTTGGTGTCATTATGGTTGTGCATTCATAGGATGTTAACGATAGGATTTCCCTATGATTTCTGAGCAATCTTGCAGACAAGGAACCCCTTGCTAGCGTGTGACGTTCAGATTGAGGTGGGAGGTGGCAATGGTGCTGCTCCAGACTCTGCAATGGGTCTGGAAGTGGAAACAGCTGGATCTGTGTCCTTTGTTGGGTGAGCTGCCTAATCTTTCTGATCCTAATCTGTCAAATGGAGCCAAGGACACGGACATTGTGCTGCCCTGGGGGTGAGAGATGATCTGCTCAGGGAGTCTGGTGCTGTGTTTGACTCATAGCGGTGCTCAGTCCAACAGTGGATGCCGTGACTATCATGTAAATAAGGAGAATAATTTTTGCGGGTATAGGAGACAGGCATTTTAGAAATATGTAGTGAAATAGGGAGTGAGGAAAGCGGCCTGGTAGCGGGCAGGTGGGGATGGGTGATGTGGGTGTTTCTCTATTGCTGTTGCTTTGGGTGGAATGGAGTAAGCGCCCATGGAAGCCTACAGAAAGAAGGGAAGAATGACGGTCGTTATTTCATCACCATTGCCTATTCACCTGTCTTCGCGTGTTCTTTTCTGCCCTATCAAAGTACTGACAGTGGGCAAGGGCCAGGGCATTCCCTCTCTGTAGCAATCCCCTCTACTGGCTGAAGTGCAGGATGTGTGTTTGTAAAGAGCCTAAGAATAGTAAGAATTAAATGCACACAGAGCTGTTATCCTTCTACAGCTTTTGGATTGCTTTCGTATATGCTTCCTTATTTATTTTAAACAGTTGTGCTCCAAGACAGGTAAGGCAGGTATTATTATTATTATTATTATTATTTAAAAACATTTATTTATTTATTTATTTATTTAAGTTTGGCTGTGTTGGGTCGTTGCTGTGCGCGGGCTTTTCTCTAGTTGCAGCGAGCGGTGGCTACTCTTCATTGCGGTGTGCGGGATTCTCATTGCAGTGGCTTCTCTTGTAGCGGAGCATGGGCTCTAGGTGCACAGGCTTCAGTAGTTGCAGCACACGAGCTCAGTAGTTGTGGCTCGCAGGCTCTAGAGCAGAGGCTCAGTAGTTGTGGCACACGGGCTTAGTTGCTCCGCGGCATGTGGGATCTCCCCGGACCAGGGCTCGAACCCATCTCCCCTGCATTGGCAGGCGGATTCTTAACCACTGCGCCACCAGAGAAGCCCCAGTATTGTTTTTGTAACCTGTTTCACTGCTGCTGCTGCTGGGGGCACCAACTGCTGCTATTCCTGTTTCTGCTGCTGCTGTAACAGCTGCTACCATTGCAACCACTGCTACCAGTAGTGGACACTGAGGTGCAGACAGATAAAGGACACAGTCCAGCCAGTGAAACTCACCTTTCAGTGGGGAACACAGTGCAAGCATCCCAAGACCTGGAAAACTGAAAGAGTAGCAGAGAATAAATACTTCAGGATATGGGCATAGAATATGTACTACAGGAATGGAAAGGGTCATGGAGCTGGTCAATGGGGGAACCTGGGGAGGGGAGAGAGGGAAACTCACACTTATTGTGGGCCTTCATGCACATGCAAAACACTTGGTTTACGTCTGTCTCATTACTGAAGACATAATAATCAATGAAGTCCTAAGTAATAGGACAGAGGATATCATATGTTAGATTATTAAGACTGGTTAAGAAAAAGCTATGAATATTTTGAAATCTGAATGGTAAAGAGCAGCCAGGATCATAAATGTCTCCTGGGTTGCGATCCTTCAATTTGCAGGACTGAAAATTGAGACCTAGGGTGGTTGGGCCCCAACCAAGGTCATGCTGTCATGTAGTGGCTGAATCCGAAGCCAGCCTCCCAGTTTGCTATTGTTTAGTCTCTTCCTTTGAGTCAATGAAGAGGGAAAATGACTGAATTTTTGCAGACTTGCTTTTTTTTTCCCTCCTGGAATCTTATAATTAATTTATAAGATATTGAAGGTTATACATTATCAAGAAACCAGAGAAGAAATTAGGTGATTCAAATGCTTGATGGGTGGATTTTTAGTTTTGTTCCAAGTCTGCCCAGTAGAGGGCAGCGATGGCTTTTAATTCTCTGTGGTTGTGGACCGGGAGCTGAGCAAAAGTTTCCAGCTTGGTTGAAGGTCTCAGGTTCGGTTCGAGTAGAAGGATCCAAAGTATGTTAGGCCCCTACTGAACTACTAGGTACTAGCACCGAGTACTAGGCACCTCAGTCAGTTGGGGTGTTTGTTTGTTTGTTTTACTGGGCAGGAGGTTGAAGGGTGATGGTTTAAGTACTTGTTATTTCCAATTTCATTTTAAATTATACTTTCTGTTAACAGATCACAGTAACCTAACATTTATGTTTTACATAGTTCATGTCAGAAAGAAAAATCTCAGTGTTGAAGATATGATTTGAGAGCTTCCAGTATTTTGTGGTCAAACTAATAACGTTCTGGGTGGTGGCAGAAAGTTCCAGAAGGTTCACTGGTCCCTGCCGTCCTCCTCAGAGCCAGTAAAATAGGGAAGGAGAGAGTCAAAGTTTATATACCTGTGAAGGAGACGTGAACAGAACTCTGTACCCGTCACCACGTATGTTATGGGTTTAACAGAAACACTCCTGGTGATCCAAGTAGGCCCGAGGCTGCGTGTCCTCTTATTGCTTTGTGTTTCTTTTCCGCTTCCTCTTGTTTAAAAACAGCTGTATGGGGCTTCCCTGGTGGCGTAGTGGTTGAGAGTCCGCCTGCCGATGCAGGGGACACGGGTTTGTGCCCTGGTCCGGGAAGATCCCACATGCCGCGGAGCGGCTGGGCCCGTGAGCCATGGCCGCTGAGCCTGCGCGTCCAGAGCCTGTGCTCTGCAGCGGGAGAGGCCACAACAGTGAGAGGCCCGCGTACCGCAAAACAAACAAACAAACAAAAAAACCAGCTGTATGTACTTGGGACTATATCTTATTGAGGAACTTAACATGCTCACAGGGGAGAGAGGACTACGGTGGTTGGGGATGTTAGTTTTCCTATTTTAGAGCTGAGAGAACAGTTGGCCAGAGGTTAACGTCGTTATTGGTTTAACTGGACAGGTGTTCCCAGAGGGTAAGCTCATTGATGTGTTTGTTGTTTATTTATTTATTTTTAGATGTTGGGGATAGGAGTTTATTAATTAATTGTTTTTGCTGTGTTGCGTCTTCGTTTCTGTGCGAGGGCTCTCTCTAGTTATGGCAAGCGGGGGCCACTCTTCATCACGGTGCGCAGGCCTCTCACTGTCGCGGCCTCTCTTGTTGCAGAAAATAGGCTCCAGATGCGCAGGCGTAGTTGTGGCTCACAGGCCTAGTTGCTCCACGGCATGTGGGATCCTCCCAGACCAGAGTTCGAACCCGTGTCCCCTGCATTAGCAGGCAGATTCTCAACCTCTGCGCCACCAGGGAAGCCCACGTTTGCTATTTTTAAAATTTTAAATGCATTGCTTTTCATCAGTTTAGCGTGCAGAGTTGATAAAGTGCTTTTGGTCACTAGGGGGCGCTATCAGAATAGTTCATTTATTCTCAGTCTCTGGACAGGAATTGCTTCCTTGTCTATAAAAAACCCTTGCAGCTATGGATGTCTTCCTTTTGCTCTACGCCTGCTGTAAGGAACTTGACTGGTGTTTGTGCTGGGGGTGAATTAGGCAGAGAGGAGGAGAGAGGAAAGAGCAAGGGGGAAAAAGCATAATAAATCACTTTCAATTCAGTTGGTGAATTGAATTTAAAAATGCCTATATTCTGGGTAGGTGGCCTCTTTCTGGTGGCATTTGACTTAGAGCAGAAAGGTCCACTCTGGAAATTGTGATTTGCTAATCCTGGCAGCCCAATTTAGGATGAATGTCTGTATTTTCAGGTTGAGGTATCTTTTAAAGATACCAACTGCTTAAGAGAATGTTTTAAACTTTTACAGATCTCGGAGATCCACTTTTGGAAATTTAAAAATAATGACATACATTCTGAAAATATTGTGAGAGATAGTGTTTGTACAACTTAGTTTGTAGAGGACTGATTGTTTTCTGTTACTGGAAATGAATAGGCAGAATCAGTGGCCTTATTTCACATCCAGCTGGATTTTTGAGACCTGTGTGTTCAAGTGCATTATGTGCTTCATTTTTGCCTTTGGGAAATTTGCTAACTTCTTCCAAAGCTTGTGTGCATCACCTAGCTTTTGGAAACTTAACTGGCATGTGTGTGCTAGGAGAGGGGCCCTGACTGTCTGCCCATCCGGTATTCACTGAGCATCACTGTTAACATACAAGGTACTGACTGCCATTAAGGTGGTTTGTCTTTATTCAGCTTTACAGCTCACTCAAATACTAGCATACCATGTCTTTTTAAAGTAAATAAACCACGAAGAATGGAAAGGAATTTGTCTATGGTTGCAGAAAAACTAGTATAAAAACTTAGCAGATGCCTTTTTGATCTTGTCAGAACCCTAATATGATTGTTCCTTCTCCCTGGTTTAAAACCAGTCAATGGCCTCTTGTCCATTACAGGGTAAGGTTCAAGTTCCTGCCGCTGATAGATTAAGGTCCATGTCACTTGCAGGATGAGGACCACGCAAAGCTCCTGTGATCTGTGTTTGCGCCTCGTCTCCAGCCTTTCATTCAACCACTTGCCACCTCATCCTGGACACACTCCTGTAGAATTATTGATTCTCCTTTCCTACCAATACACTTCTGAAATCCCATGCGTGTTCTCCATGAAGGTGCACGTACTGGTCCCTCTGTTTCGGCTTCTCCCTGTGCTTGTAGCTTTCCAACGCTAGCGCCTCTTCAGTGGAGCTTCCTCGTACCACACCCCAAGCCCTGCACCCCAGACGGTTCATCCGTCCTTCATTCCTGCTGCTTCTGAAGCTCAGGCATAATTCCCTTGTTGCACGTTGCACCGTTGGTAGTTTATTTCCTTACACTTTTGCCTTCTGTACCAGACTGTGAGCTCCTTGGGTGTAGGAATGGTGTCATGTTATCCCCCATGTCCCTACTACCCAGCACAGTGTCTTGGTCAATCAGTAAGTACCTCTGGAATTGAAATTCAGCAAGCAGGGCTGTGAAGTTATGATGACAACCTATGTAGGGGTTGACATGAGAGCTCGAGGGGAGGCAAAGCAAATCTGCTTTTAGTTTTACCGGAGAATTGCTAAGATGTTTTTCGGTTGGTGCTGTGTTCTTGTATTTCAAGTCTAAGACTCAGTTTCTCTGATCCCAGGTTTAAAATCCCTTGTTATCTCCATCTTGCTAAGAGTCTTGGGTGAGCCAATTAATTTTATTCACCTTTGCCGCCTTACAAAATAGAATGGTTAGATTTTATTATCTAACAATTGTGCATTATCCACTTTGGATTACTTGGCAGCAAAAATTTTGTCCCCAGCACTCAGCATGTTTCTATGTTGTCATTTTCTTCACCCAGCCAGTATGCATATAAGTTTTCCTGTTACCGGAAGCCACATCTAATTAGGAATATATTTCTAAACTAGATTTAAATTAGTTTTCAGTACTCTCTCATTTTGGGTTACCTGTTACTTATCTCTTCATTTAGGGGAAATAATTTAAACTTAACTCTTATATCAAGATCCTGTAAATCTTTAAAACATGTATGACATTTTGGAGAAGGGAAGGGTAGGAGAGACAGAAAATAATGGAACTTTTGTACGTAATTCAGAAAGGAAGAACTCCATGACAGTGGAAGAAATGCAGATGTTTTGCTACATTATGGTCATTCCGGAAATGTGGTGAGGCCAGCAGAGGGCGTGGTACACATGTCTGAAAATCATGTGGGGTGGGCCAGAGGACTCTGCCTGTTTTATGTTGATCAGATTTGACTGACATAATAGAGGTATGTGGCTCAGTTTTTTAAAAAAAATCCAGAAGTATTTTTTTTATTTCTTTTTACTTTGAAATTCAGTAGCTTTAAAACAAATTAAAATTCAAGAGGCCCAGTTAAGGTTGCACTTTGATAGAGGACTTTCTAAGCTTCCCATAAAATTAGTCTCACAAATTCAAATACTGATTTAGAAGGGTGTATAATAACTTTTTAATTTTTTTCTCCCATATAGACATACAGAAAGGCAAAGAGCCTTATATGACAACTTACAAAGCAATAATAGAGCTAAGAGATTTAAACAACGGCTTTTAATTTAACCCAAATTTAAAAGACCATTTGAAATTGTTTTGGTTGTTGTACAGCCAGCTTGTTGGCTGATTGTAATTTAATTGGGGAGGAACTGGGAAGGTCCTGTTTTATCCAGATGGGAAGGATCCCTTAGGGGATAAGGACAAAGTTCTGAGGGGGTGGGCTTTCTCTGTGACTTTTTGGAAAGCAAAAGGAGGTAGAGGAAGGAGAGAAAGGAAGAGGAAAATGAGAAACCAAGCCTGGAAAGAGGCAGAAAAGGCCTGGAGAGAGGGAGAGGCACATGATCAGGAAGCTGGGATGCATAGAAGTCTGTGACTGAAAGTTACGACCAAGCTTAGGCTCTGCGACAGGCCCCAGCCTGACCCTGGCTCTACCACTCACTCACAGCATAGTCTTGAGCATTAGCTGAACCCTCTGTGCCTCATCTGTGAAATGCAGACTTCCCATTGATCTTCTGGGGTGAAAACCAGAATCCTTAATCAGGCCTCTAGGGCTTGGCATGGTTTAGTCCCTTCCTCACCCTTAGGACTCTCACACTCTCTACCCAGTTTTCATGTGTCCAGTGGCCCAAGGCTATTACAGGTGCTGTTTTCCCCTGTGTTTGGAAGGGTCAGCCCCCTCCATCTTCAGCAGACCTCAATTTCAGCTTAGTCATTTCTCCAGAAAACAAAATTGGAATCATGCTGTATTTACTGCTCTGTGATCTACCTGCATTTTCATTTAAAATATCTGTGGACATTTTTTGTGTCAACAAACATAGATTTACATGATGACTTTTTTTTTCTTTTGTTATTAGCAAAAGAGAATAGTTCTTTCTTTTTATTGAAGTATAGTTGATTTACAATACTATATAAGTTTCAAGTGTGTATCAAAGTGATTCAGATATTTACATATATATATTTCAATTATTTTTCACTAATAGATTTTTTGAATTTTATTTTACTTATTTTTTTATACAGCATGCTCTTATTAGTTATCAGTTGTATACACGTCAGTGTATACATGTCAATCCCATTCTCCCAATTCATCACACCACCACCACCACCAACGCCCACCACCGCTTTCCCCCCTTAGTGTCCATACGTTCTTTACATCTGTGTATCAATTTCTGCCCTGCAAACTGGTTCATCTGTACCATTTTTCTAGTTTCCACATATATGCGTTAATACGTGAAATTTGTTGTTCTCTTTCTGACTTACTTCACTCTGTATGACAGTCTCTAGATTCATCCACGTCTCTACAAATGACCCACTTTCGTTCCTTTTTATGGCTGAGTAATATTCCATTCTATGTATGTACCACATCTTCTTTATCCATTCGTCTGTTGATGGGCATTTAGGTTGCTTCCATGATCTGGCTATTTTAAATGGTGCTGCAATGAATATTGAGGTGCATGTGTCTTTTGGAATTATGGTTTTCTCTGAGTATACGCCCAGTAGTGGGATTGCTGGGTCATATGGTAATTCTAGTTTTAGTTTTTTAAGGAATCTCTGTACTATTCTCCACAGTGGCTGTATCAATTTACATTCCCACCAACAGTGCAAGAGGATTCCCTTTTCTCCACACCCTCTCCAGCATTTGTTGTTTGTAGATTTTCTGGTGAAGCCCATTCTAACTGGTGTGAGGTGATACCTCATTGTAGTTTTGATATGCATTTCTCTAATAATTAGAGATGTGGAGCAGCTTCTCATGTGCTTCTTGGCCATCTGTATATCCTCCTTGGAGAAATGTCTATTTAGGTCTTCTGCCCATTTTTGAATTAGGTTGTTTGTTTTTTTAATATTGAGCTGCATGAGCTGTTTATATATTTTAGAGATTAATCCTTTGTCCGTTGATTCTTTGCAAATATTATCTCCCATTCTGAGGGTTGTCTTTTCATCTTGTATGTAGTTTCCTTTGCTTTGCAAAAGCTTTTTTTTTTTTTTTTTTTTTTTTTTTTGCGGTACGCGGGCCTCTCACTGTTGTGGCCTCTCCCGTTGCGGAGCACAGGCTCCAGACGCGCAGGCTCAGCGGCCATGGCTCACGGGCCCAGCCGCTCCGCGGCATGTGGGATCTTCCCAGACCGGGGCACGAACCTGCGTCCCCTGCATCGGCAGGCGGACTCTCAACCACTGCGCCACCAGGGAAGCCCGCAAAAGCTTTTAAGTTTCACTAGGTCCCATTTGTTTATTTTTGTTTTTATTTCCATTACTCTATGAGGTGGATCAAAAAAGATCTTGCTGTGATTTATGTCAAAGAGTGTTCTTCCTGTGTTTTCCTCTAAGAGTTTTATAGTGTCCGGTCTTACATTTAGGTCTCTAATCCATTTTGAGTTTATTTTTGTGTATGGTGTTAGGGAGTGTTCTAATTGGATTCTTTTACATGTAGCTGTCCAGTTTTCCCAGCACCACTTATTGAAGAGACTGTCTTTTCTCCATTGTATATCCTTGCCTCCTTTGTCATAGATCAGTTGACCATAGGTGCCCGGGTTTATATCTGGGCTTTCTATCCTATTCCATTGATCTATATGTCTGTTTTTGTGCCAGTACCATATTGTCTTGATTACTGGAACTTTGTAGTATAGTCTGAAGTCAGGGAGTCTGATTCCTCCAGCTCCGTTTTTTCCCTCAAGACTGCTTCGGCTCTTCGGGGTCTTTTGTGTCTCCATACAAATTTTAAGACTTTTTGTTCTAGTTCTGTAAAAAATGCCATTGGTAATTTGATAGGGATTGCATTGAATCTGTAGATTGCTTTGGGTAGTAGAGTCATTTTGACAATATTGATTCTTCCAATCCAAGAACATGGTATATCTCTCCATCTGTTTGTATCATCTTTAACTTCCTTCATCAGTTTCTTATATTTTTCTGCATACCGGTCTTTTGTCTCCCTAGGTAGGTTTATTCCTAGGCATTTTATTCTTTTTGTTGCAGTGGTAAATGGCAGTGTTTCCTTAATTTATCTTTCAGATTTTTCATCATTAGTGTATAGGAATGCAAGAGATTTCTGCGCATCAGTTTTCTATCCTGCAACTTTACCAAATTCATTGATTACCTCTAGTAGTTTTCTGGTGGCATCTTTAGGATTCTCTATGTATAGTATCATGTCATCTGCAAACAGTGACAGTTTTACTTCTTCTTTTCCAATTTGTATTCCTTTTATTTCTTTTTCTTCTCTGATTGCTGTGGCTAGGACTTACAAAACTATGTTGAATAATAGTGGCAACCGTGGACATCCTTGTCTTGTTCCTGATCTTAGAGGAAATGCTTTCAGTTTTTCACCATTGAGAATGATGTTTCCCGTGGGTTTGTCATATGTGGCCTTTATTATGTTGAGGTAGCTTCCCTCTATGCCCACTTCCTGGAGAATTTTTATCATAAATGGGTGTTGAATTTTGTCAAAAGCTTTTTCTGCATCTATTGAGATGATCACACGGTTTTTATTCTTCAGTTTGTTAATATGGTGTATCACATTGATTGATTTGCATATATTGAAGAATCCTTGCATCCCTGGGATAATTCCCCCTTGATCATGGTGTATAATTCTTTTAATGTGTTGTTGGATTCTGTTTGCTAGTATTTTGTTGAGGAGTTTTGCATCTATATTCATGAGTGATATTGGTCTGGAATTTTCTTTTTTTGTAGTATCTTTCTCTGGTTTTGGTATCATGGCGGTGGTGGCCTCATAGAATGAGTTTGGGAGTGTTCCTTCCTGTGCAATTTTTTGGAAGAGATTGAAAAGAATGGGTGTTAGCTCTTCTCTAAATGTTTAATAGAATTCACCTGTGAAGCCATCTGGTCCTGGACTTTTGTTTGTTGGAAGATTTTTAATCACAGTTTCAATTTCATTACTTGTGATTACACTATCACTTTTAATGGCTGTACAATATTCTAGTGCAAGAATGACTACAGTTAATAATCAGTTATTTCTTGATGGACCGTTAGATTGTTTCCAATTTTAAAATTTCATTTTATTTTTATTTTTTTGAGAATTTGCTGCCTTCTTTTTTAAAATTTTAATATTGTGTTTTGTTTTCTTCAGTTTTTTTTTTTACTTTTTTTAAATTGGAGTATAATTGCTTTACAATGTTGTGTTAGTTTCTGCTGTACAATGAAGTGCATCAGCTACATATATATATATATATATATATATATATATATATATATATATATATATATACATACATCCCCTCCCTCTTGGACCTCCCTCCCACCCCCTGCCCATCCTACCCATCTAGGTTGTCACAGAACACCGAGCTGAGCTTCCCATGCTTTATAGCATGTTCCCACTAGCTATCTGTTTTATGCATGGTAGTGTATATATGTCCTAATCTCCCATTTCGTCCCTTCCCCACCGTGTCCACATGTCCATTTTCTCTCTGTGTCTATCTTCCTGCCCTGCAAATAGGTTCATCTGTGCCATGTTTTCTAGATTCCACTTATATGCGTTAAGATACGATACTAGTTTTTCTCTTTCTGTTACTACACTTAGTATGATCATCTCTAGTTGTATCCATGTTGCTGCAAATGGCATTATTTCATTCTTTTATGGCTCAGTGATATTCCATTGTATCTATGTAGCACATCCTCTTTATCCATTCATCTGTCGTTGGACATTTAGGTTTTTTCCACGTCCTGGCTGTTGTAAATAGTGCTGCAGTGAACATTGGGGTGCAAGTGTCCTTTAGAATTATGGTTTTCTCAGGGTATGTGCCCAGTAGTGGGATTGCTGAGTAATATGGTAGTTCTATTTTTAGTTTTTTAAGGAACCTCCATACTGTTCTCCACAGTGAGTGTATCAATTTACATTCCCACCAACAGTGCAAGAGGTTTCCCTTTTTTCCACACCCTCTCCAGCATTTATTGTTTATAGATCTTTTGCTAATGGCCATTCTGACTGGTGTGAGATAATACCTCATTGTAGTGTTGATTTGCATTTCTCTAGTAGTTAGTGATGTTGAGCATCCTTTCATATGCCCCTTGGCCATCTGTATGTCCTTGGAGAGATGTCTATTTAGGTCTTCTGCCCATTTTTTGATTGGGTTGTTTGTTTTTTTGATATTGAGCTCCATAAGCTGTTTGTATATTTTGGAGATTAATCCTTTGTCTGTTGCTTCGTTTGCAAATATTTTCTCCCATTCTGAGGGTTGTCTTTTCATCTTGTTTATGGTTTCCTTTGCTGTTCCAAGGCTTTTAAGTTTAATTAGGTCCCATTTGTTTATTTTTGCTTTTGTTTTCATTACTCTGGGAGGTGGGCCAGAAAAGATCTTGCTGTGGTTTATGTCAAAGAGTTTTTCCTATGTTTTTCTCTAAGAGTTTTCTACTGTCTGGTCTTACATTTAGGTTTTTAATCCATTTGGAGTTTATTTTTGTGTGTGGCGTAAGGTAGTATTCTAATTTCGTTCTTTTACATGTAGCTGCCATTTTCCCAGCATCACTTTTGTTTTTTCCTTAACATCTTTATTGGAGTATAATTGCTTTACAATTGTGTGTTAGTTTCTGCTGTATAACAAAGTGAATCAGCTATACATATACATACATCCTCATATCTCCTCCCTCTTGTGTCTCCCTCCCACCCTCCCTATCCCACCCCTCTAGGTGCACACAAAGCACTGAGCTGATCTCCCTGTGCTATGTGGCTGCTTCCCACTAGCTACCTCTTTTACATTTGGTAGTGTATATATGTCCATGCCACTCTCTCAGTCCCAGCTTATCCATTCGCCACCACGTCCTCAAGTCCATTCTCTATGTCTGCGTCTTTATTCCTGTCCTGCCCCTAGATTCTTCAGAACTTTTTTTTTAGATTCCATATATATGTGTTAGCATATGGTATTTGTTTTTGTCTTTCTGACTTACTTCACTCTGTATGACAGTCTCTAGGTCTATCCACGCCTCTGCAAATGACCCAATTTCATTCTTTTTTATGGCTGAGTAATATTCTAGTGAATATATGTGACACATCTTCTTTAACCATTCCTCTGTTGATGGACCTTTAGGTTTCTTCTGTGTCCTGGCTATTGTAAATAGTGCTGCAACGAACATTGGGTTGCAAATGTCTTTTTGAATTTTATGGTTTTCTTAGGGTATATGCCCAGTAGTGGGATTGCTGGGTCATATGGTAATTCTATTTTCAGTTTTTTAAAGAACCTCCATACTGTTCCATAGTGGCTGTATCAGTTTACATTCCCACCAGCAGCCAGCACCACTTATTGAAGAGGCTGTCTTTTCTCCATTGTATGTTCTTGCCTCCTTTCTCATCAGTCAGGTGACTGTATGTGCGTGGGTTTATCTTTGGGCTTTCTATCCAGTTCCATTGATCTATATTTCTGTTTTTGTGCCAGTACCATACTGGCTTGATTACTGTAGCTTTGTAGTATAGTCTGAAGTCTGGGAGGCTGATTCCTCCAGCTCCGTTTTTTTCCCTCAAGACTTCTTTGGCTATTTGGGGTCTTTCATGTTTCCATACAAATTGTAAAATTTTTTGTTCTAATTCTGTGAAGAATGCCATTGGTAATTTGAAAGGGATTGCATTGCATCTGTAGATGGCTTTGGGTAGTATAGTCATTTTCACTATATTGATTCTTCCAATCCAAGAACATGGTATATTTCTCCATCTGTTTATGTCATCTTGGATTTCTTTTATCAGTGTTTTATAGTTTTCTGAGTACAGGACTTTTGCCTCCTTAGGTAAGTTTATTCCTAGGTATTTTATTGTTTCTGTTGCAGTGGTAAATGGGATTGTTTCTTTAATTTTCACAAATCAATAAAATTAGAAATGAAAAAGGAGAAATTACATCTTACACTGCAGAAATACAAAGGATTGTACGAGACTACTACCAGCAACTGTATGCCAATAAAATGGGCAGCCTCGAACAAACAGAGAAATTCTTGGAAAGGTACAATTTTCCAAGACTGAACCAGGGAGAATTACAAAATATAAACAGACCTATCACAGGTAATGAAATTGAAACTGTAATTAAACATCTTCCCGGACCAGATGGCTTCACAGGGAAATTCTGTCAGACATTTAGAGAAGAGTCAGCATCCATCCTTCTCAAACTGTTTCAAAAAATTGCATAGGAGTAGCACTCCCATGTTCGTTCTATGAGGCTACCATCACCCTGATACCAAAACCAGACATCGATATCACAAAAAACGAAAATTACAGACCAGTATCACTGATGAACGTAGATGCAAAAATCTTCAACAAAATGCTAGCAAATAGAATCCAACACATTAAAAGGATCATATACCATGATCAAGTGGGTTTTGTCCCAGGAATGCAAGGATTCTTCAATATATGCAAATCAATCAATGTGATACACCGTATTAACAAATTAGGGAATAAAAACTGTATGATCATCTCAATAGATGCAGAAAAAGCTTTTGACAAAATTCACCACCATTCATGATAAAAACTCTCCAGAAAGTGGGCATAGAGGGAACCTACCTTAATATAATAAAGGCCATATATGACAAACCCACAGCAAACATCATTCTCAGTGGTGAAAAACTGAAAGCATTTGCATTAAGATTAGGAATAAGACAAGGATCTCCACTCTCACCACTATTATTCAACATAGTTTTGGAAGTCCTAGCCATGACAGTCAGAGAAGAAAAAGAAATAAAAGGAATACAAATTGGAAAAGAAGAAGTAAAACTGTCACTGTTTGCAGATGACATGATACTATACATAGAGAATCCTAAAGATGCCATCGGAAAACTACTAGAGGTTGTCAGTGAATTTGGTAATGTTACAGGATACAAAATTAATGCACAGAAATCTGTTGCATTCCTATACACTAACAACGAAAGATCAGAAAGAAATTAAGGAAACAATCCCTGTTCCCAATTTTTTAAAATTGTTCACCATACCGGAATGAACATCATTGTATGTGCATTATTGCATACAGTGTTACCTATTTTGTTAGGACATGTTCCTTGGGATGGAATTGATTGGTCAGCTTGGTCAAAGAGTGGATGCCTTATAATTATTGATGTCCCTTGGCTTAGTCATGTCTAAAATGGGAGGCCTTGTATTTCAGATCTTACCCTGAATCTCAGGTCTCTCATCTGTGAATAATATATTACACACACACACACACACACACGCATGCACACAGGCGCTTAGCCCAGTGCCTGTCATTTCATATTTAATATTATTACTTATGTACTTTTTGTATTGAAATGTTTTCCACGTACATTTATTTTATTTCACTCTTTCTTAGATCTGCAGTCAGCTATTTTGTAGAGAGTATTGGAGGTCTTCTAGCAGTTTTCCAACCTTGAGACATTCACTAACTTTAGGAGAGATTAGAATGTACCATGTACCAAAAGCTGATCGATAGAGAGCCTATTATGGAGGTCCCAGCTTGGGGTCCTAACGTCTTAGGGCCATTAAAGGTATTTCACAGAGTGCTGTTGGTGGTGAAAAAGCATTACAAGCCCTATTCTTCTGTGGCCTGTTTTTGGATAAGGAATTATTTTCAATGTTGGGACTGGGCTTAAGTGTACAGTGTTATGAGGTGTTTTTGCCCATTATTCTGTCACTGTGATCTCTTCTGTCCAGAACAAACAAATGATAAAGCAGCTGCCAGCCTGTGAGTAACGATCAAACCATTTTCATCATCCCTTGGTTTATGGTTTGAGCATGCTCATTATGAGGTCTGATGTCAGTCATTTGTGCTGCACAAGGTGTTGGTCATGCCCAGCATCTGCAGACAAAGGGTGGTACTGCACAGTTTGGGTACTGAGCTTTTCCTCTTTTTTCTTTTTTTTTTTTTTGCTTTTGTTGTATACCAGTGTTCTGGTTCTGATCCTCTATGATCTTAACCAATTATAGCTTTTAAAATTGAAAACCCCATTTAAAAAAAAATCATTGTGTGGCATGTTTTAAATAAAGTTAACCTTGAGATTATACTTCCCCTCGACTCCCCCTTGGCTGGCTTTGAACCTTGGGGGTGTCACCCAGGTTCTCTGAGCCTCGATTTTCTCACCTTCCCAAACTCCGAGGGTTTTGTAAAGTTTCAGGGTGACAGTTTATATCAAATGCTTTTGCAGCATCTGTAACATAACGGGGATTCATAACTGCCTTTGCCTTGTCTCCCTTTCCTCATTGTGCATCAGGGAAGGTTTTGTAAGGAAGGAGAGTGTTATTCAAGTGAGCAAGAGGAAGTATTTAAATGTCATGTGAGGATTGTTTTTTATTTTCTGAAGGAAATTAAAGTCTAAGTCTAGTGAATTTCATCCCTCTCCTTACTTTCCTCTTCCTGTCTCTGTCGAGACCCAGCCGCTAACCCTTGTTCTTCAAATAAAACCGTTCTCCTCCTTCTGCCAACACACACAGTCTTACTAGTTTCCTTGAGGACTTCAGATTACTGAAGTTTAGCTAGAACTCTTATTATTTATTCTTGTTTTAATATTAAGATTTCTAGTTTCTTCATTTACTTATGAAGACTTATAATTAGAAAATTTCCCTATTTAATGCATTTTTAACAACTATAATGAGTTTATCTGTTAGAATGAAGTTATAAAGTTTTGTGAAATAAATGATGTCTAATTTAGCCCCTCCACCTCTGATGTTTTCTGTAATAGGATATTACTTCCATGGGACCCTCCTGCTTTTCTCTTATTTACCACCTCCAGAGGTGTTCTCTTGTCCTTTTTCTTTACAGAAGCTTAATACCTAGTTGTTCTGAAACTTCCTGTGTAGACACCCAGGTCCCTTAACCAGAGATCCACATTCGTAGGTCTGGGGCCATGACCCAGGACTCTGCATTTTTCATAAGCAGGTCAGTTGATAGTTATACAAGGGATTGAGACAAACCTGGTCTGCAGGTTTGGAAGGAAATTATATTGCTAAGCTCACTTTACAAAAAGTTAATAGTCCTGGTACAAAGCTGATGGGCTAGCGATAAGAAGGCCCCTCTTCTGCAGAGGAGTATTGATCTGCAGAATAGATGTGGGAGACAGTGCCAAGAGGAGCCGGAACGAAGATGGCGGAGTAGAAGGACGTGCTGTCACTCCCTCTTGTGAGAACACCAGAATCAGAACCAGCTGCTGGACAGTCATCGACAGGAAGACACGAACTCACAAAAAAAGATACCGCACATTCAAAGACAAAGGAGAAGCCACAATGAGATGGTAGAGGGGCGCAATCACAGCAAAATCTAATCCCGTAACTGCTGGGTGGGTGACTCACAGACTGGAGAACACTTATACCACAGAAGTCCACCCACTGGAGTGAAGGTTCTGAGCCCCACATCAGGCTTCCCAACCTTGGACTCCAGCAACGGGAGGAGGAATTCCTAGAGAATCAGACTTTGAAGGCTAGTGGGATTTGATTGCAGGACTTCAACAGGACTGGGGGAAACAGAGACTCCACTCTTGGAAGACACACACAAAGTAGTGTGCACATTGGGACCCAGGGGAAGGAGCAGTGACCCCAGGGGAGACTGAACCAGACCTACCTGCTAGTGTTGGAGGGTCTGCTGCAGAGGTGGGGGTTGGCTGTGGCTCACCGTGGGGACAAGGACACTGACAGCAGAAGTTCTGGGAAGTACTCTTTGCCGTGAGCCCTCCCAGAGTCTGCCATTAGCCTCACCAAAGAGCCTAGGTAGGCTCCAGTGTTGGGTTGCCTCAGGCCAAACAACCAGCAGGGAGGGAACCCATCCCCACCCATCAGCAGTCAAGCGGATTAAAGTTTTACTGAGCTCTGCCCACCAGAGCAACAGTCAGCTCTACCCACCACCAGTCCTCCCATCAGGAAACTTGCACAAACCTCTTAGATAGCCTCATCCACCAGGGGGCAGAGAGCAGAAGCAAGAAGAACTACAATCCTGCAGCCTGTGGAACAAAAACCACATTCACAGAAAGACACACAAGGTGAAAAGGCAGAGGGCTATATACCAGATGAAGGAACAAGATAAACCCCCAGAAAAACAACTAAATGAAGTGGAGATAGGCAACCTTCCAGAAAAAGAATTCAGAATAATGATAGTGAAGATGATCCAAGACCTCAGAAAAAGAATGGAGGCAAAGATCAAGAAGATGCAAGAAATGTTTAACAAAGACCTAGAAGAATTAAAGAACAAACAAACAGAGATGAACAATACAATAACTGAAATGAAAAATACACCAGAAGGAATCAATAGCAGAATAACTGACACAGAAGAACGGTAAGTGACCTGGAAGACAGAACGGTGGAATTCACTGCTGCAGAAGAGAATAAAGAAAAAAGAATGAAAAGAAATGAAGACAGCCTAAGAGACCTTTGGGACAACATTAAACGCAGCAACATTCACATTATAGGGATCCCAGAAGGAGAAGAGAGAGAGGAAGGACCAGAGGAAATATTTGCAGAGATTATAGTCGAAAACTTCCCTAATATGGGAAAGGAAATAGCCACCCAAGTCCAGCAAGCGCAGTGAGTCCCATAGAGGATAAACCCAAGGAGAAACATGCCGAGACACATAGTAATCAAATTGGCAAAGATTAAAGACAAAGAAAAATTATTGAAAGCAGCAAGGGAAAAATTACAAATAACATACAAGGGAAGTCCCATAAGGTTAACAGCTGATTTCTCAGCAGATACTCTACAAGCCAGAGGTGAGTGGCATGATATACTTAAAGTGATGAAAGGGAAGAATCTACAACCAAGATTACTGTACCTGGCAAGGATCTCATTCAGATTCGATGCAGAAATCAAAAGCTTTACAGACAAGCAAAAGGTAAGAGAATTCAGCACCACCAAACCAGCTGTACAACAAATGCCAAAGGAACTTCTTTAAGTGGGAAACACAAGAGAAGAAAAGGAACTGCAAAAGCAAACCCAAAACAATTAAGAAAATGGTCATAGGAACGTACATATCGATAATTACCTTAAACATGAATGGATTAAATGCTCCAACCTAAAGACACAGGCTTGCTGAATGGATACAAAAACATGACCCATTTATATGCTGTCTACAAGAGACCCTCTTCAGACCTACGGACACATACAGACTAAGAGTGAGGGGAAGGAAAAAGATATTCCATGCAAATGGAAATCAAAAGAAAGCTGCAGTAGCAATACTCATATCAGATAAAATAGACTTTAAAATAAAGAATGTTACAAGAGACAAGGAAGGACACTACATAATGAACAAGGGATGAATCCAAAAAGAAGATACAACAATTATAATTATATATGCACCCAACATAGGAGCACCTCAATACATAAGGCAACTGCTAAGAGCTGTAAAATAGGAAATTGACAGTAACACAATAATAGTGGGGGACTTTAGCACCTCACTTACACCAATGGAAAGATCATCCAAAATGAAGATAAGGAAACAGAAGCTTTAAATGACACAATAGACCAGATAGATTTAATTGATATTTTTAGGGCATTCCATCCAAAAACAGCAGATTACACTTTCTTCTCAAGTGTGCACGGAACATTCTCCAGGATAGATTACCTCTTGGGTCACAAATCAAGCCTCAGTAAATTTAAGAAAATTGAAATCATGTCAAGCATCTTTTCTGACCACAACGCTATGAGATGAGAAATGAATTACAGGGAAAAAACCGTAAAAAACACAAACACACGGAGGCTAAACACTATGTTATTAAATAACAAAGAGATCACTGAAGATATCAAAGAGGAAATCAGAAAATACTTGGAGACAAGTGACAATGACAACATGACAATCCAAAACCTGTGGGATGCAGCAAAAGCAGTTCTAAGAGGGAAGTTTATAGCTATACAAACCTACCTCAAGAAACAAGAAAAATCTCAAATAAACAATCTAACATTACACCTAAAGGAACTAGAGAAAGAAGAACAAACAAAACCAAAGTTAGCAGAAGGAAATAAATCATAAAGATCAGAACAGAAATAATTGAAATAGTAACAAAGAAAACAATAGCAAAGATCAATAACACTAAAAGCTGGTTCTTTGAGAAGATAAACAAAATTGATAAACCATTAGCCAGACTCATCAAGAAAAACTGGGAGAGGACTCAAATCAATAAAATTAGAAATGAAAAAGGAGAAGTTAAACAGACACCGCAGAAATACAAAGCATCCTAAGAGACTACTACAAGCAACTCTATGCCAATAAAATGGGCAACCTGGAAGAAATGGACAAATTCTTAGAAAGGTATAACCTTCCAAGACTGAACCAGGAAGAAATAGAAAATATGGACAGACCAATCACAAGTAATTAAATTGAAACTGTGATAAAAAATCTTCCAACAAACAAAAGTTCAGGACCCCATGGCTTCACAGGTGAATTCTATCAAACATTTAGAGAAGAGCTAACACCCATCCTTCTCAAACTCTTCCAAATAACTGCAGAGGAAGGAACACTCCCAAACTCATCCTATGAGGCCACCATCACCCTGATACCAAAGCCAGACAAAGATACTACAGAAAAAGAAAAGTCCAGACCAATATCACTGATGAATATAGATGCAAAACTCCTCAACAAAATACTAGCAGAAAGAATCCAACAACACATTAAAAGGATTACACACCATCATCAAGTGGGATTTATCTCATAGATGCCAGAATTCTTCAGTATATGCAAATCAATCAATGTGATACACCATATTAACAAATTGAAGAATAAAAACCATATAATCATCTCAATACATGCAGAAAAAGCTTTTGACAAAATTCAACACCCATTTATGATAAAAATTCTCCAAGAAGTGGGCATAGAGGGAACCTATCTCAATATAATAAAGGTCATATATGACAAACCCACAGGAAACATTCTCAATGGTGAAAAACTGAAAGCATTTCCCCTAAGATCAGGAATGAGGCAAGGATGTCCACTCTCACTGTTATTATTCAGCATAGTTTTGGAAGTCGTAGCCATGGGAATCAGAGAAGAAAAAGAAATAAAAGGAATACATATTGGAAAAGAAGAAGTAAAACTGTCACTGTTTGCCGATGACATGATACGATACCTAGAGAATCCTAAAGATGCCACCAGAAAACTACTAGAGCTAATCAGTGGATTTGGGAAAGTTGCAGGACACAAAATTAATGCACAGAAATCTCTTGCATTCCTATACACTAATGATGAAAAATCTGAAAGAGAAATTAGGGAAATACTGCTATTTACCATTGCAACAAAAAGAATAAAATGCCTAGGAATAAACCTACCTAGGGAAACAAAAGACCTGTATGCAGACAACTATAAGTCACTGTTGAAAGAAATTAAACATGCTACCAACAGAGAGATATACCATGTTCTTGGATTGGAAGAATCAATATTGAGAAAACGACTATACTACCCAAAGCAATCTACAGATTCAATGCAATCCCTATCAAACTACCAATGGCATTTCTTACAGAACTAGAACAAAAAATCTTAAAATTTGTATGGAGATACAAAAGACCCTGAATAGCCAAAGCAGTCTTGAGGGTAAAAAACGGAGCTGGAGGCATCAGACTCCGTGACTTCAGACTATACTACAAAGCTCCAGTAATCAAGACAATATGGTACTGGCACAAAAGCAGAAACATAGATCAATGGAAGAATATAGAAAACCCAGAGGTAAACCCAGATGCCTATGGTCAACTAATCTATGACAAAGGAGGCAAGGATATACAATAGAGAAAAGACAGACTCTTCAATAAGTGGTGCTGGAAAAACTGGACAGCTACATGTAAAAGAATGCAATTAGAACACTCCCTAACACCATACACAAAAATAAACTCAAAATGGATTAGAGACCTAAATGTAAGACCGGACACTATAAAACTCTTAGAGGAAAACACAGGAAGAACACTGTTTGACATAAATCATAGCAAGATCTTTTTTGATCCACCTCGCAAGATCTTTTTTGATCCACCTCGTAGAGTAATGGAAATAACAACAAAAATAAACAAATGTTACCTAATGAAACTTCAAAGCTTTTGCACAACAAAGGAAACCATAAACAAGACGAGAAGACAACCCTCAGAATGGGAGAAAATATTTGCAAACGAATCAATGGAGAAAGGATTAATCTCCAAATATATAAATAACTCATGCAGCTCAATATTAAAAAAACAAACAACCCAATCCAAAAATGGGCAGAAGACCTAAACAGACATTTCTGCAAAGAAGACATACAGATGACCAAGAAGCACATGAAAAGCTGCTCAACATCACTAATTATTAGAGAAATGCAAGTCAAAAGTACAATGAGGTATCACCTCACACCAGTTAGAATGTACTTCACCAGAAAATTTACTAACAGCAAATGCTGGAGAGGCTGTGGAGAGAAGGGAACCCTTTTGCAGTGTTGGTGGGAATGTAAATTGATACAGTCACTATGGAGAACAGCCTGGAGGTTCCTTAAAAAATTAAAAATAGAATTACCATATGATCCAGCAATCCCACTACTGGGCACATACCCAGAGAAAACCACAATTTAAAAAGACACGTGCACCCCAATGTTCATTGCAGTACTATTTACAATAGCCAGGTCATGGAAGCAACCTAAATGCCCATCAACAGACGATTGGATAAAGAAGATGTGGTACATACATAGAATGGAATATTACTGAGCCATAAAAAGGAACCAAATTGGGTCATTTGTTGAGATATGGATGAATTTAGAGACTGTCATACAGAGTGAAGTAAGTCAGAAAGAGAATAACAATTATCTTATATTAACACATGTTTGTGGAACCTAGAGAAATGGTACAGATGAACCGATTTGCAGGGCAGAAATAGAGACACAGATGTAGAGAACAACCGTATAGACACCTAGGGGGGAAAGCTTCACAGGGGTGGGGGCAGTGGTGTGATGAATTGGGAGATTGGGATTGATATGTATACACTGATGTGTATAAAATTGATGACTAAGAAGAACCTGCTGTATAAAAAAATAAAATTAAATTAAAAAATTAAAAAGAAAAGTTAATAGTCCTTTTTTCCTTATTGTTTAGCCATAATTAAAATGCCTTTATTTCACCCGCTGATTTTCTCATTTTTCCTACCCAGCTTTGGGCAGTGTTTTCCCCTCCTCTCTATCATTTTCAGTCTGAGCTCCACTGGAGCAGCCCCTCATTGTTGTTGCACATAAGACCTATCTTATCTGCATTCCATCAGCTGCTAGCAGGGCTATACCATCTGAAGTAGAGCTGTGGTATCTTCTTAAACTATGGCTTTGTTTTGTGTTGCATAATAGATCTTATATTCACTATTTAAGTGAATAGTGTCAATCTTGAGAGTGCTCTGATTTTACTGGCATTGTTAATGTAGGCACTTGTTTCTACCATCCCCATAATGCTGGTTTCTTTGGTGCATAATACTGGACGGTGTGTGGCAGTCTCACATATTCTGGTGGCAGAATGGATGTATGAGCCTTCAGCATACCCTAGTTCAGAGTTGTGCCCAGGACAACAGAATTAGCTGATAATCTTGCAACTTGAAAGATGGCTAAAATGTAGATGGTGCCTCTTGGTTTATGGCAGAGGCAAACACAAATATTTTTTGAAGGAACACTTTCCTCCAAATATAAATAAAACATTAAAAATAAAGAACTAGGGACTTCCCTGGTGGTCCAATGGTAAAGAATCTGCCTTGCAATGCAGGGGACGTGGGTTTGATCTCTGGTCAGGGAACTAAGATCCCACATGCTGCCAGGCAACTAAGTCCACACGCCACAACTACTGAGCTCACATGCCTCAACTAGAGCCAACGTGCCACAAACTACAGAGCCCACATGCTCTGGACCCTGCGTGCCACAACTACATAGCCCACACGCCCTGGAGCCTGTGCGCTACAACTAGAGAAGAGAAAACCGCATGCAACAACTAGAAAGAAGCCCCCGTGCCACAACAAAGAGCCTGCGTGCCCCAGCAAAAGATCCTGCATGCCTCAACGAAGATCCTGCATGCCACAACTAAGACCTGATGCAGCCAAAAACAAATAAAATAGATAAATAATAAATAAATCTTAAAAAAATAAACAACTAATTTAGGTAGCACCCCCGATGAAATTCAGATGTTGGAATTATCTATATTATACATTCTATTAAAAATCATATATGAAATGTTTAAAGAAATAAAAAATAGAGAATCGTAAAAAGGAACAAGCAACACAATATCAAAAGCGACCAGCAGATCTGAAAAAGAAACAGATTTTAGAAATGAATCTTATAACTGTTCATTAAAATAATAAAAATAACAACCAAACAAATAAAAACCTCAGTGGAAAGTCTTAGATGAAAAAATATTAGGTGATTAGACAGATTAGACACAGATGAGAACTGCCAAATTGAAGAAATTACCGAGAATGCAACATGGACAGATAGGAAGATGAAAATTATCAGACAGAGACGTTAATAATGTACAGGGTAGAATGAGAAATTATGACAGAAATCCAGTCATAGCCTCAGAGGAACATAGTAGAGACATACAGAAGAGGTAATCGCTTAATAATTTTCCAGAAGATTTGAGAGATAGCAGTCCACAGAAACAGGAAATGTATTGTGAACCATGAAAATAAATGAAATCTGCACCTTGGTATTTTGAACTAAGATTGCAGAACCCCAGAGATAAAAGGAAGATCTTAAAGTGAGCTAGAGAAGTAGAACAGATCACCTATAAGGGAATAATAATAACCCGACTGACAGCAGGCACCTCAGTAGGAATAATGAAAGCCTGAAGACAGAGGAATCAGTTAATATCTTCAAAGTTTTGAGAGAAAATTAAGAATTTCTGAGACTGAAGATGAAATGAAGCCATTTTTAAATTAACAAAACCAGAAAATTTATACTTAATGAACCTACATTAAAGGAACATTCAGGAAGCAGAAAAGTGAAAACAAGCTAAGCATCAAACTTGAACTAGGAAAACAAGAATGTTAATATGAAAACAGTGAAAGGAAGGAATGATAAAGGCATGAGAAAAAATTAGTGAAATTGGAAAGAAAAAAGATACCACAAATAAATTACACTACAGTTTTAGCAGAGATTAAAAAGAAACTATAATAATACTATGAATTACTGTATGCCATATATCTAGAGGAGATGGATAAATTCTAAGAAAAATGTCACTGAACAAAATTAAGGTAAGAAAAAAATTGATTAGTCGTATAGGTTAACAGACAGGACAGATTATTGTTTATTATTTCTATTACCTTAAGTAAATTCTAACAAAGGGTGTATAAGAATTTTAGGTACAAAAACTATAAAACTTATTGGAGGATTTTGAAGAAAACCTAATAAATGGACAGGCAAACCATGCTTATCAGTAAGAAGACTCAGTATAATGAAGAAGCCAGTCATCCTCAAGTTGATTGGTGGAGTCAGTGCTCTTCCACATCAGATTTTCTACAGAGACTTCTGAGAAACTTTATTCCAAAATTTATTTGAAGAACTAAGGCCCAAGAATATACAATGTAGCTCAATAAGACATTGTGATATTGGGGATAGACAGGTGATCAATGGAATAAAATAAAGAACTCAGAAACGGTAAATGACAGAAACTTGGTAAATGACAGAGATGTATTGCAAATCTGAGTGGAAAGAGGGAATAATTAAGTAAATATTTCTGGGACAAGATATACATCCCTATGGAAAACAGTTCTTTTTCTGTCAATACACAAATGTATAACTTCATTTCTGACTAACCAGAAATTTAATGTAAAGGCAAAACTTGAAAACTTTTAGAAAAAAGAAAACATACTTCTTTGGAGCAGGGAAGTTTTTCTTAAAGTAAGATTCGAAAGGTCTATCCATGAAAGAAAAGACTCACCTGCATTAAAGTTAAGGACAACTGTTCATCAGAGGGCACCATTAATGTAATAGAAAGACAAACCTCAGGGACTTCTCTGGTGGCACAGTGGTTAAGAATCCGCCTGCCAATGCAGGGGACATGGGTTCGATCCTTGGTCTGGGAAGATCCCACGTGCCGCAGAGCAACTAAGCCCGTGTGCCACAACTACTGAGCCTGCGCTCTAGAGCCAGTGAGCCGCAAGTACTGAGCCCACGTGCTGCAACTGCTGAAACCTGTGTGCCTAGAGCCTGCAACAAGAGAAGCGAAGCCATGGCAATGAGAAGCCCGTGCACCGCAACGAAGAGTAGCCCCCACTCACCGCAAGTAGAGAAACGCCGCGCACAGCAACGAGGACCCAACGCGGCCCAAAAAAAGAAAAAGAAAAAGACAAACCTCGAACTGGGAAAAGATATTTTTAAGACATACAACAGACAAGTGATTTTTGTCTAAAATATACAAAGAACTTCTTCAAATCAGTAGAAAAATGAACATAAACACACAAGCAGGCATTTCCCAGATGAATAAATATTGAAAACAAGTGCCCCAGAAACATATCAAAAGATGCTCAACATCATTAGTATTCAACAAAATGTAAACCAGAAAAGCAATGAGGTACTGTTGTGTCCCTATTAGATCAGCAAAAATTAAGAAGCCTGGTAATTCCATGTTTTGTTCGGGATGTAGACCTACTGCACCTCTTATAAATAGCTGGTGGGAGTGAAAAGTAGTACAACCAATTTGGAAGAGAATGTTGCACCTTCTTATAAAAGTTGTTTCTATGTCCTATAGCCCAGCAATTCTACACTTCGGGAATTTATATCCAGAAAACCTTTTGCACACCCATGCCAGCAGACATTTATGAGAATGTTCAGAACAGCTATGCTTGTAATCGTAAACACAAGAAAATAACCCATATATTCTTACATAGGAGAATGAATAAATGTTGTCTACATGCACATCAGAATATCATATAATGGTGAAATTGAGCCGTGTAGATGAGTCTCAGAATTTAATATTGAGTGAAAATAGGCAAAATGCAGATGACTAGTCAGATCGATACCATTTTTATAAAACTTAAAAACAAGCAAAACTAAATAATATATGTAGAGATATGTATTTGTGATAATATTGTTTTTAAAAAAGAAATAAATGACAACAGAAGTTTTGTGGTAGTGACCAGGACTGGGACAGGGAAGGAACAAGTGTCAATGTAGCAGTATTTTAAGTTGGATATTATTATGCGTTATAACTTATACATATGGCACATATGTTCATTTGTATGTATGAAAAATCATATAGCAACAAGTTAAAGAGCCAGACAACCTGGGTTCCTGTTATGGTACTTCTGTTCACTAAAGGTTCAACCATGGACAAGTTACCTAACCACTTCAAAGATCAGTTTCCTTATCTGAAAAATGGGGTGATAGCAATGGTACTTATATCATTGAGCTGTTGTGATTATTAAATGGGACTCCACAAGGCTTAAGTTAGTGCCAAATACAGAGTAAGTGTGCAGTATATTTAGCTTTTATTTCATTATCTTATTCTTAAAACATGATATGTGATGCTAAATACTTCACCTAGAATTAAAGTAGACAGTGTTCCCACACAGAATGCACTTCTGATCGTACGGCGGAAATGAGATGTTCACAATATGCTTTTTTTTTTTCTTTGCGGTACGCAGGCCTCTCACTGTTATGGCCTCTCCTGTTGCGGAGCACAGGCTCCAGTCGCGCAGGCTCAGCGGCCATGGCTCACGGGCCCAGCCGCTCCGCGGCACGTGGGATCCTCCTGGACTGGGGCACGACCCCGTGTCCCCTGCAAAGGCAGGCGGACTCTCAACCAGTGCACCACCAGGGAAACCCACAACATGCATTTAAATATGCATAAATAATACATATTGATTTACTCAGAAGGGTTAATGAGTTTAGTAGAGATTCCTTGACTCTGACAGACCAAAGAAGAAGTCTTCTGGAAGGAGGAGCAACTTTTATGCCCGCTAGGTCTTGCAAATTCTGGAATATTAGCAAAAGTGTCCCATCATTTCTTATGTACAGCAAGAGAACATTAGAGAAAGGCTGTTTTCCAAAAGTGGGTCACAGGTTGATACACCATGGGGTCAAGACATCCCCAAACAGACATCCCACTGTGCTCTTAGAAGTAATCACATTTAACTTCAGTGGGTATGAATGGAGCTCAGTAACTCCAGAAGACATTTTATAATGTAAAATGCAATTCCAATTCCAACGGATAATTTAAAGTGGCATGTATACTCTGTAGTAAGTAGGATTTTGCCAGGGCTGTTGAAACAGTTGTGCTAGGATTAGAAAGAGAGCATTTAAAATTTGGTTGGTTTGAAAATGTTTTGACTGCACACATTGGGAAGCACTAAACTGGATTTGTCAAGAATGGCATTATTGGTGGAAGAGCGGAAGTCACTGTATAAATTGGCCTGTTACTCCGAGCATAGGAAGGTCTAAAAATTTTTATGTGTGGTCACAAGACATATCACTAAGAACAGTGTTATAGTAGCTGTTACCACTTGGTGGATTAATAAGGAATGTGAAAATGTGGAAAATTTCCAATAATGCCCCAATGTTTGGTTATATTTACACATTTTCATTTTACTATTCAGTGTAACTGTGTGGCAGAGAAAAGGCCACATATTTCACAAAGCACTCTGTTACAAAGTTGAGGTACATAGATGTAAAGTGATTTTTTTTTAAGGTGAACTAGCGAGTCAGTCCAGATTTCCTTTATTTTGTGGCAACTCCCTGATGAGGAATGTTTGAACTAATTCCACATTTCAGTGCTTTACAGAGGCTGACAAACAGATATGTTGTGTGTACTGTGAATGAAGTATAATTATCCTTCTGTCTTTTAGGACAGGTGCTTTCTTCTTTCAAGTAGGCACATGGTGAGGTGACTCACTCTGAAAAGCTTCAGATTCCTAAAATCTTTCAAAAGGTTTTCCTATAGCAGGTCCAGCCCAAGACCTATGGGTTTTTAAAAGACCAATTCATCATGTTGTGAAGTTCTTCATCTGTGAATTAGGCTCAGAAAAAAAGCAAAGTTTAGGATATTTGAGAATAAGACCTGAGGATAAAATCATAGTCACCTCTGAGGTCCAGTTTGGTAGCCCTGAAGTTAATTAACGATTATTTTTAAAGTATTTTGTAAGCAGTGCCATTGATGCTAAATAGATGTTTAGGGTAAAATAATCAACTGAGATAGTTTTTTACATTTAAAGCTGTCATGAGACAACTCCCCTTCTCCAGGTGACTCATATATTGTAAAAAAAAAAAAAAAAAAAGATCATCAAAAACGATTCCTTAATTCTTTTTGAGTGAGTTTTGTATTATGTATTACATGTAATTCTGGATTATAGTTTAAGATTCAACCTAGGTACGATTTAATCTGGGATATCTTCTGTTCTTTTAAATTTTAGTTCTAACGTAGGTATAGTCAATAGGAGAGGAAGTATTGATAACAACAATAACAGTAACAGGAATAATAACCATGATAACTAATCTCTATTGAGTTTAAACTAGGCAAATACTGTGCTAAGTGCTTCACTGAAATCTCACTGAATCATTGCATAATCCTTATAAGGCTGGTACTGTTCTATCTCCATACTGCAGATGAGGGAACTGAGGTGCATAAAATGTGATTTTATGTGGAATCTCACCGCTGGTAAGTGTTAGGGTGGGATGTGTATAGAGGCATCCTAGCTCTAAAGCTGATGTTTAAAAAGAGTATGCATATGCAGTTCCACCTCCACACTGAGCATCATGACTTTACAGATATATTGGAGCCTTGATATATCACTGTTTTCAAGGTCTGTACACTAGGACTGCAAGGCAAGACTGCCTTAAACGAAACCATCATTGTTCTTTAAAAGAAGTCGAAATTCTTATCTTGAATTTCATTGCTAAAGTGACGTTCTGGAATAAACGTAGCCCTTCAGTAGGACACAGCCGATTTCATTTCTCCCAGAATTGGAGTCATTACTCACACAAAGTTTTGCCCTTTTGGTTATGAAGCCTGCAAACCCTGGCTTTAAAAATTTCAATTAAATGTGTACATCTCCACATAATCCCTCTAAGACATGATTGGTATTTCCTGTATATGTAAGCTCCTCTAGGAAATGGTATTTGCTTATTTAAAAATTTCCCTTTGATTTTCCAGGTTTTATGGCTGCACTGTGTCAGCATAAGCTTGCCTTTGAAATCGATTTAGAAGCCCAGATTCCCTTTCCCAAGACCTTTTATTTCTATGCCAATTAGATAATGTCGTATTGTGGGGATTTTCTGAAGTATGCCCACTGAAACAAGGCAGCCATCTGCCTTTCCGAGGTCTGATCTGCTGACTTCTGTTGTTTTATAAAATGACTTCAAGGTACCTGCGTGGGCTGAAACTGGTTTGCAGTTTGCTGAATCATTGAGTTATGTTGTCCCTAATGGAGCCCAGGCCTTGTTTTGTTCCCAGAGAGCATCAGGTTGGAGGGAGAGCACAGGAAGCTGTGAAGTTCATCGGAAAGAGTAAGGTGGACTGAGTTCTCTTTCTCATATTAATTAGTTTTCTGGCCGTAATTAGAGGTTATAATGTAGAAGCACTTTTGAAAATCCAACCTACCTACCACTGTCAGAATCACCTTTTAAAAATAGTTTTTCACATGTTTATCTGCCCAACATGAACACAGATTCTTAGTTTTCACTCATTTTAACCCAGAAAGGCAGCATGTATACAGTTCTTTGCCTTGGGTTTTTTTCACTGAATATATTTTCATGTGTGTACACAACTTCCCCATTCTTTTGTGTTGCTACTTAATACTCTATTCCAAGGCATATTATAATATATTTAACCAGTTCCCTATTGTTGGAAATCTGGGTAAGTTTCTAAACTTTTGCCATCACAAGCATTGCTTCGTTAATTATTCTTGTATACATGTCATTTTGCATGTATTTAAGTTTTTCTGTAGGTTAAATACTCAGAACTAGAAATGCAGGATGAAAGGGTGTATGTGTATGTCATGTGGGTAGATATGGCCCAGTCGTCTTACAAACCGTCATGATTTTTAGACCCCTCACCTCTCATTACTCTGCAGTCAGAATGCTAGGCATCAGCTAAACTAACTAGGAGCCCTAGTTAGTGGCCCTGGAAAACTTGATAAAGATTTTCACCTATTTTCTGACTTTCTCAAAACATCCTTTCCTTCTTTTCCTTCCACTCCACACCTTCACAAATCCTTCTCAAACACATAGGAAACCCTTCTCTCTTATGGGCTCACAGCCTCACAATTTATGTTGCTTTTCTTTTCTGAATGTTTATGGTATGTACACACTGTACTCACTTCAAAACTCCCTCTTATACTACTTGCAACTTAATTGCTTCTTTTGCAATGTCTGGCCTTCCCAGCAGGTTTATCAGCAGGATGAGGGCTCTTAGCTTTCTTTTTCACATTTTGTATACTTCTTAATGCCTAGGACAGTGCCATTGTGGGCTTCTTTTCTAATCTTCTGAGGAAGACAGATTTATTGTTTTGGTTAAAAACACCTGCTTTTTATGAGGAAAAAAATGGTATGAAAAAGTGCCAGATATAGAAAAACTCCCTGAACTGTCACTATCCAGAGATAGCTACTCTTGACATGCTGTCACGCATCCAGTTCTCTCTCTTTTTTTTTTTTTTTCGGTACACGGGCCTCTCACTGCTGTGGCCTCTCCCGTTGCGGAGCACAGGCTCCGGACGCGCAGGCCCAGCGGCCATGGCTCACGGGCCCAGCTGCTCCGCGGCATGTGGGATCTTCCCAGACCGGGTCACGAACCCGTGTCCCCTGCATCAGCAGGTGGACTCTCAACCACTGAGCCACCAGGGAAGCCCCAGTTCTCTCTTGATGGATAAATATACAGATCTACAGATAGATGTGCACCGTTTTACACATGACCTCACACTGTTCCAATAATTAAGTACCTTGCTTTTCTTCAATAGAAGATTTAGATCTTTCCCCATGTCAACTGATATGGTTCTATATAATTTTTAATGGCTATATAGTAGTTGTTTCTACATACACACGGTAGTTCATTTAACCAGTACTGAACTGATTGACATTTGTGGTTTACAGTTTTCTCTCTGAGTCAGTGCATCTGTCAGTACTAGTGTGATGATCTCTTTAGGTAAGGTAAAGTCTTGGAAATGAAAAAACTGTGTTAAGGCATGGGTAAATGTTATGGGATCTAAATAATTACTCATAGAAGAGAAGAAAGTTTAAAGCAGCGTTGAGTACTTTTTCCTAGGCAGCTGTCAAACTCTGATAGTTAGCTGTGGCCTTCAGTACAGCATTCAGTCATCAAAAAGTGTTGTGAAATATTAGACATAAATAAAAGGAAAAAAATCTCAAAGAGGTACTCTAGGAGAAATAACCTTTGCGTGTATTCATGAGTGTACAAATGAATCATTGCTTTCTGCCTTTTATCCTGCTGGGCAGTGACTACCTATCTTTCTCCTTCCCCAAACTATTTTGGAAAGCTTGTCTAATTTAGAATATTGTAAAAGCATTTTCTGTCCTGCCAAGGTACAGAGAAGAGCAGTGTTTTCTGTTTCTTGGAGAATAGTTTGCTTAGGAAAGTACACAATCTGATGAAAGAGCCTGCAGCTGTGGGCTATTTTGAAGCCAACTTGAAAACACTTTGATATGTTTCTTTACTACTCCACTTTATTTCAGAAAAGATTTGAGATTGTTTACAAAGATGAAAACAATGGGCTAGATAAAATTTATTTGATAGATGAGAAAAGGGAGGTAAAGGGAATATGAGGGTAAGAAAGTGCATAGAAAGCCAAGGGTAAGGATAGTTCACAAAATACACAAGCAAGATGAAATTGCTATCTTTGGCATTGTAGAATAGTTGCACCTGGGCAGTTTTGTATGGTTCACACACAATATTAAGTCATGTGTACTTGCTCGAGACGGGCCTCAGGTTTGGCCCTGAGCTGGCATGTGGGGTTGTAGCCTCATCGTTGTTATGATTAGAACACAACCCTCCTACTCAGAAGAAGTCAAATATTCCTGATATTGAGGCCAAAGTGAAGATTCACCTAGGGAAGAGATTTTGAAACAGTGTAAATTCATGAACCCAGAATATCACAGCTGGAAAGGCCTTAAGAGGCCGTCCTGTTCAACCTTCTTAGGATCGTGTGAGGCCTTGTATTGGCCTTGTAGTTGTGTAGTGCTTTTCAGGGGACTCTGGAGGAAACAGAGTCTGCATATGACCTGACCTTGAGTCAGTTGCTTCACCTCTCCAATCCACAGTTTCTTTGTGCACCAAATAGGAGTAAGGACTGGTTCTTACCTCATGAGGTTGTCATGAGGATTAAGATAATGCAAGGGAGGGAAATGCAAATGAAAACCAACCACGATGAGATACTACTTGGTGCCCATGGGATGCCTGTAACCAAAAAGACAGACGATAAGTGTTAGTGAGGATGTGAAGAAACCAGAACCCTCATACACTACTGGTGGGAATGTGAAATGGCAGCTGCTTTGGAAAACACTCTGGCAGTTCTTCAGAAGGTTAACATATAAACCAGAAATGCCACTGCTAGGTGTGTACTGAAGGGAAAACACCACAACTTGTGTACAAATATTCATAGCAGCATTATTCATAAGAGCCCAAAGTGGAACCAACCCAAATGTCATCGACTAATGAATGGAAAAAAGGACAATATACTGCATGATTCTATTTATATGAAATGACCAGAAAAGGCAAATGATTAGAGACAGAAAGTAGATTAGTGGTTGTCTTGGGCTGAAGGCTATGGGGGAAATAGGGAATAACTGCTAGGGACATGTGGTTTCTTTTGGGGGTGATAAAATTTTTCTAAAATTGATTGTGGTGATGATTGCTCTGTGACATGTACTCTTTTTTTTAAAATTTATTTTACTTTTATTTATTTTTGGCTGCATTGGGTCTTTGTTGCTGCGCACGGGCTTTCTCTAGTTGCGGGGAGCGGGGGGTTCCTTTGCAGTGTGCGGGCTTCTCATTGCCGTGGCTTCTCTTTTTTTTTTTTAACATCTTTATTGGAGTATAATTGTTTTACAATGGTGTGTTAGTTTGTGCTTTATAACAAAGTGAATCAGTTATACATATACATATATCCCCATATCTGCTCCCTCTTGCATCTCCCTCCCTCCCACCCACCCCCCCATCCCACCCCTCTAGGAGGTCACAAAGCACCAAGCTGATCTCCCTGTGCTATGTGGCTGCTTCCCACTAGCTATCTATTTTGCATTTGGTAGTGTTTATATGTCCATGCCACTCTCTCACTTCGTCCCAGCTTACCCTTCCCCCTCCCCGTGTCCTCAAGTCCATTCTCTACATCTGCATCTTTATTCCCGTCTCGCCCCCAGGTTCTTCATGACCATTTCTTTTTAGACTCCATATATATGTGTTAGCATACGGTATTTGTTTTTCTCTTTTTGACTTACTTCACTCTGTATGACCGACTCTAGGTCCATCCACCTCACTACAAATAACTCAATTTCGTTTCTTTTTATGGCACAGTGGCTTCTCTTGTTGTGGATCATGGGCTCTAGGTGCGTGGGCTTTAGTAGTTGTGGCACGCGGGCTCAGTAGTTGTGGTTCACAGTCTCTGGAGCGCAGGCTCAGTAGTTGTGGTGCATGGGCTTAGTTGCTCCGCGGCATGTTGGATCTTCCCGGACCAGGGCTCGAACCCCCGTCCCCTGCATTGGCAGGCAGATTCTTAACCACTGTGCCATCAGGGAAGCCCCGCCATGTACTCTTTAAATAGGTGAATTGTATCGTAGGTGAATTATATTATTTATGCACATATGTATATATACACACACACACACAAAAGGTAATGCATGACAAAGTTCTTAGTGTAGTGCAATAAGCAGTATACTAAGTAAACAATAAATGTAGCCTTTTCTTTTTCAAACAAATGATGAAACTGAGGCCCAGGGAGGTGAAATGCCTTATTCTAATCAGGTGGGCTCCCTTGGCCTAAACCAGAGCCTGGTTCTCCTGAACCTAAATCAGAGTTCTCTCCTTCTTCAGGAGAGCAGCTGTAGAGACCCCATGGTTCCTTCTAAGGAGATCTTGGATTGTTTTGACTTCAGTTGGCCTTCATTTGGCCTTGAACCTTTCCATCTTGAAAAGATTTTTGAGTTTCCCAATTGTGGATGCAATATAAACCGTGAAAGAGTCAGCAAAATTTTCAATTAACCATGATAAACTGCTTAAATTGATTCATGGCCCTGCCTGCTATTGACTTCTCAGAGACTGATTAGCCTGGCTCAGAGTTACCCAGGCACTTGGCTTTTTTTTTTTTTTTTAATTTATTTATTTTTGGCTGCGTTGGGTCTTCCTTGCTGCGCACGGGCTTTTCTCTAGTTGTGGCGAGTGGGGGCTACTCTTTGTCGTGGTGCACGGGCTTCTCATTGCGGTGGCTTCTCTTGTTGCAGAGCATGGGCTCTAGGTGTACGGGCTCAGTAGTTGTGGCACGCAGGCTCAGTAGTTGTGGCACATGAGCTTAGTTGCTCTGCGGCATGTGGGATTGTCCCGGACCAGGGTTTGAACCCGTGTCCCCTGCATTGGCAGGCGGATTCTTAACCACTGCGTCACCAGGGAAGCCCCCAGGCACTTGGCTTTTTAACTTTTTCTGTCTTTAGCCATTTCACTTTTCAAACTTCTCTCTTGAAATAGGCTGGGCAGTCAAAAGCAATGGAGACCCGTCTCTCGAGTTTTCTCGGTAGCAAATCTGGCATAACTTTTGAAGCTTTGGTGTCAGGTGAAATTTGGGTTTCCCATTACAATTTTTTTAAAATGTTTATGTTATGGTTTTTTTTTTTTTTTTTTTTTTGGCCACTGCGTCTAGGAGTTGACCAGTCATTGTGACATGAAAAAATTATGAAGCTCAGTATCAACCTGATAGTCTCAATCCAGTGAAATTGGCAGAGTTTTAGATGATTTGAATTATATCAGTTTGTTGTTGATTAGTGTTAGGGAACATATAAATTATCATTAACTTAAACAAGATGCATGTTTAGCTTTGTATAAAGCTTAGGGCTTTAAAGGGTATAGCTGAGGGCTTGACAAATATTACAGTAAAATGGAAACTTTCTGAAAATTAGATTTCAAGAATACTTAGGTTTCCAAAACTGCTTTCCCTTTAGAAGTAGTTGCGGAATAAACAGTTAAGGACCCTTCTTTGGAGCATAAAAGTAACCTCCAAGTAACAAACATCAATAAAAAGTTAACAGAGGTTAACTCTTCCCATTAACAACCCCACTCATGTTTGGATTGGTAATTTCAGTCTGTAGATGTGAAGGCAGACTCTGATATGTTAGGTCACTATTGCTTATTATCTGTTGGTTATCTACACTTTAAAAATTTATTGAAGTATAGTTGATTTACAATGTATTAATTTCTACTGTACAGCAAAGTGATTGAGTTATACATATTCTTTTTCATATTCTTTTCCATTATGGTTTATTACAGTATATTGAATATAGTTCCCTGTGCTATAGTAGGACCTTGTTGTTTATCCATCCTGTATATAATAGTTTGCACCTGTTAATCCCAAACTCCCTCCCAGTGCATCACTCCTCCACCTCCCATCCCCCTTGGCAACCAGAAGTCTGTTCTCTATGTCTGTGAGTCTATTTCTGTTTTGTAGATTAGTTCGTTTGGAACATATTTTAGGTTCCACATATAAATGATACCATATGGTATTTGTCTTTCTGACTTATTTCAATTAGTATGATAATCTCTAGGGCCATCCATGTTGCTGCAAATGACATTATTATTTTTTTTAATGGCTGAGTGGTATTCCATTGTGTATATATACCACATCTTCTTTATCCATTCATCTGTCAGTGGACATTTAGGTTGTTTCCATGTCTTGGCTCTTGTGAACAGTGCTGCTGTGAACATAGGGGTGCATGCATCTTTTTGAATTATAGTTTTGGCCAGATATATGCCCAAGAGTGGGATTGCTGGATCATATGGTAATTCTATTTTCAGTTTTCTGAGGAGCCTCCGTACTGTTTTCCATACTGGCTGCCCCAGATTATATTCTCACCAACAGTGTAGGAGTGTTCCCTTTTCTCCACACCCCCTCCAGCATTTGTTATTTGTAGACTTTGATGATGGCCATTCTGACCGGTGTGAGGTGGTACCTCATTGTAGTTTTCATTTGCATTTCTCTAATAATTACTGACGTTGAACATCTTTTCTTCTGCCTACTGGCCATCTGTATGGTTTCTTCGGACATGTCAGACATGTCTGTGTAGGTCTTCTGCCCACTTTTCGACTGGGTTGTTTTTGTTGTTGTTGTTGTTGAGTTGTATGAACTGCACCAATTTTCATTCCCTTATTGGTTATCTATTGCTGTGTAATAAATTACCCCAAAACGTAGTGATGTAACCTGGCAGCAGCCATTTTATCATTCTCTCTCATGGTTCTGGGGCATGATAGGCTCAGCCAGGTGCATCTTGATGGGCTGTCTCATGTAGTTGAAGCCGTCAGTGACTAATGGCTTCTTTTGGCTGGTTCGCTCACATAGCTGGAAGCAGTTGAAGATGGCTGTTGTCCGGGACCTCAGCTGGGACCACGCGTGGCCTCTTTGTGTGGTCTCTCTGCATAGTGACTGGGGTCCAGGACTGAGCTTCCCCAGTGGGCCAGGCAGAAGCTCTATGGCTTTTATGACCTAGCCTTGGAAGCCAGGTAACATTGTTGCTTCTGTGGTTACAGGCTGACCCAGATTCACGAGGAGGGAACATGAACTCTACCCGTCAGTGGAATGAGTGTCAATGACGCATTGTAAAAAAGCACATGGGATGGGAAATCTCATGATCATGTTGGAAAACACCATCTGTGTGGTCACTTTTTCAGTAAAAGGCAATAATGGGAGGAGGAGACAAGAAATAAAAAGAAGAACCCGAGGGGTTGGTAGTGGTATGGCAACAGTGAGTTGCATACAGCAAAGATGAGAGTGGAAGGTAAAGGCGGGAGATGAAACAGTTCAGATGGAGGGATGGGGGAGGCAGGATGGAAACCCTGGTGCATAGGGTGTCCCTGATGCTTATTGGCCTCACAGTCACAGGGTCTACACCTGAGGATGTGCCCTTGATGGTATCTCAGTCATGAGTACAAGGCATGTTAACCCATCCCGTTCAGCATCTGGGAGGCGGCTGGCCCACACTCTAGTTGCTGTAATAAGCTGGCCAGGATGGCATGTGGTGAAGTACAATAAGTGTGGTATCAGAATCGCCTTGTGATAGATAGGGATTTCTAGTCTTCCTATAAGGGGAAGTAAAAATACTAGTAAAAAAATGATCGTGCAGACCTTGAATGAGAAAATGGACACTTAACAGTTGTCCATTCTCATTCCCTGTTTCCTTTGCAACAGATATTTATTTTGATTATTAAAACATGTGCACTTGATAAAAAGGATCGAATATTTATTGGGTGCTTACAGTTTGCTAGGCACTATTCTGGGTTGGGCTATTTAAAGGGTGAAGATGAGTAAATCTAGTGATTACTTTGGATTGTTTTACACAGCTGTTTCAAAAACTCTACAGGAATTTTGAGAAGGGGTTAGTGTTAGCTTGCTGTGAGACCTCCAGTAAATCATTTAGCTTCGATGACACTCTATTTTTCAGACTCCACCTGTAGTGCCCATTTGCACAGCACTTGTAGGTGTTGGAGCCATGTTTGTAAAATGAAAAGCACACAGAAGCACTTAATAAATGCTGAATTTAGCACCTGTATAGACTGTGATCCCACCAGATGTTCCAAAGCAGAATCACGTGACATAAATTCTGGCATAAGTTCAAGCATTTACTGACTGTCTGCCTTCTTTCATTACACTACTCCTGGTTGAACATCTGGAATGTGCCAGAGTACCAGGCTCTGGGGTTCAGGGAAGAACAAGCTGGGCAGAGTGTCTGTTCTGTGGAACCTACATAAGGAGGATTCCTCTGTGAAAAGGATCTGAAAATGCCTATGACTTAGTGAAAAGGTGAAATGGCCGCATGAGCACATCTAGCCAACTGTGTGCCTTTTCGGAGGTGGTACTTCTCTTTCAGATAGATACGGTATGGAAGGGGTTTCAACTGGTTAAAAAGCAGTCAGCAGTGATGCAGTAGAACTCTGGCATTTTCAAAGAAGTCATCGCTGAGTGCATTGTATTGCCTGAATAGTTTCAGAGTGCTGGAGAAATGGTCTCCTTGGTGGTACTTGTCAACTTTAACGCAGGCTGGTGTTAGGAACCCAGGTTTAGTAGGACAAGGACACAGTAGCATGTGTTAAGAAAGGACCCTACAGTAATAAGTTAATAGCTTGTTCTGTCTCCCTTGTGGGTATTTTGGGCACAGTTATATCCTATGCAAGCTTTTTTTCTATGCTCACTGATTCAACATAGATATTTATAAGAGTATAATTCAGAATATAAATATAGAAAAGGTCTCATAAGGGAGTTTATCTTTAACTCGGACGTTGTATCATTAATACTTTAGATTTCATTATAACATTATAACCTGAGTCCCACATCTTTCTTCCTGGATGGAGACCTTAGAGGACGTTTGCGGCCTGATGCCATCTCCATCCACTCATTTATTAACAGTGTTTATGATGATGAGCTCAAATATCCAAAAACAGTTGTATCAGGCTGGATATTTCTAAGAAAATAGGTAAGTCTACAGCAGGTTTTAAAACTCCACATATTGGGATGTAGTCCACAGTGATTCATTCTTTGAGAATTCTTGAGGCTGAGGATATGCCCAGTTTTTGTTTTTTTCTGGAGTAGAATTCAATACAAATCAACCTTTTTTGAACACCTGCCAAGTCTTGGGGCCCTGGCCTAAAAATGTTTTATACACATTCTCATTTGTCCTCATAATATGCTGATGAGGTAGATATTATCACTCAGTTTTGCAGTGAAGAGACAGACACTTGGCGTCTAGTGGGTGGTCAAGTTGGAACTTAGCCTCAGATCTCTCTGACGTAAAAGCCCCTTTGTTGGCATCTACTGTGTTGAACTATCACCTAGAGGAAAAATTCTAATTTCGTCCTTGTTCTTTGCTTTATTTCCCAAATTTTCTGTAGTAAATGTGAATCAATTTTATATTCTAGTAATCTCAACCAGTACCATTTAAACATGTATTGTAATGCAGTTAGATTAAAAAACATATTTTTGCGTGTGATGTGAAAAATATAAAACTACATGAATCTGAACATTATGCCACTATATTTAGCAATTAGATTGGTGTTATAATTAATGCTTAAAATAAAACGTAGTAGACATATAAGTATTAAAGTTCCTGCTTCATTTATTTCCCTTGGGAAGATAAAACCTATTGATTTAAGATCTTTACCCCCAGATTCTAAATTGATTTTCTTATTTCATTGTCATCGTGTTTAGGGCAAGGACAAGAAAAACATTTCCTTCCTTTTTGTAGACATTTATGTATACAGAAGGATTATAGGTGATACTTGAGGGAGTTTGATGATGAAAGGAAGAGAGATAGCTGAGTGGCTAGAAGACTGAGTAAAGTTTCTGATAATAGTGGGAACTTGAGCATTTTTCCCCTTTTGTTTCTCGTGCCCCACCACCATAATTTGATTTTAGGAGGAGTTATCAGGTACTGTGAGAGACAAATTAATTTAGATAATCAAATCAGCTAATTTTAGGCTGTTTCTTTAATCCCCCCCCCAAATCCGTCCTTTTTGGCATTGAGCTGGTTGCCGCGGTCCCTTGGAGGTTTTGCCTCATTTGGTCTTGGGTAGGACCTGACAAGCTGCATTTTTAACAAATGATCTGGGTAAGTTGTATGATTAGGCATATTTGAGAACTCCTGGGTGAGAGGAAACCCTGCATGAAGACAAGCAGTAGGAAATGAGATTTTAAAGTTGGGTTGGGTCCAGAACGTGAAGAGCCTTGAATCAGAAGGCATGGGTCTGGGAGGTGGTGCTGTAAGCTGTGGGGAGGCAATGAGGGGCACCTTGTGAGCCGGAAACAGCTGTAGAAGTCAGATTGGAAGGGGTGGAGAGTAGTGGGCAGCCTGAAGGAGGAGCTTTGGGCTGGCAGAAGCTGTTAAAGACCTCGAGGCATGAGATAATGAGGGTTTGAATTAGAACCGTGACAGAGGTGTAGGGAGGAAGGGACATGAATAAGCACTATTGAAGTGTCAGAGTTGAAAGAGCCTGGCTGATGATGGAGGTGGAAGGCAAATCACAGGAGGGAGACAACAGAAAGAGATTGAGGCTGTATGGATAGCAGGATGGCAGTTGAGGAGGGAAGAGGGATGCCAGGCTTGTTGGCATCTACTGGAGTTTGAAGTGCCATTGGGGCTTCCATTTGAAGGTATCCTGTAGGGAGACAGAAGTGTGGAGCTCAGGAGAGACTGTGACTGAAGGAGCTGTGCTTTAGCAGTTCTCCCCACATAGGTGATTGTGGAAACCATGTGATCAGGTGCGGCTGCCAAGGAGGACATTGCAGGGGCGATGGAGAAGGCCTGGGGGAGCAGTTATGGAACAGGTGGAGGATGGAGAGAAAGAAAGTGCTGTCACAGGAGCCAAGAAGGTGGAAGTGGTCAGCAGTTTTGAATTTTGCAGAGAGGGAAAGGAAAATGAGGTCTTCTCAAAGGACATTGGATTTAGCTCAGTTTTTTTTGTTTTTTTCTCGGTACGCGGGCCTCTCACTGTTGTGGCCTCTCCCGTTGCGGAGCACAGGCTCCAGATGCGCAGGCTCAGCGGCCATGGCTCACGGGCCCAGCCGCTCCGTGGCATGTGGGATCTTCCCGGACTGGGAAACGAACCCGCGTCCCCTGCCTCAGCAGGCGGACTCCCAACCACTGCGCCACCAGGGAGGCCCTTAGCTCAGTTTTAATAGTAAAGGGAGAAGCTGGACATTCAGATTTATGAGTAAAGAGATAGTGATGAAGTGCAAGTGGGTAATTTTTCAAAGCTTGATGGGGAAGGGCAGGAAGAGACCGTCATAGCTTGGGATGTGAGGAGACTTTGAGGTCACTGGAGACTTGTATATATTCCAGAGCTCCATGTGGAGGAGGCATGGTGTGTGTCACAGAGGAATCTAGAGGGCAGTGGTTCCAAAGACACTGACTTTTCATGTATCAAGTTCCAGGACTGTGCTAGGGCTCCAGAGGTAAGACTCAGCCTTCATCTGTAAGTATCCCAAGAGAAAGATGAAAGTTGACAGTATGGATTTGAGCCTGGATGACTCACGGGTGGCAGCCCCACAGACGACGGGAGGACTTGGGCAGGAAATGCCAGTGGAGCACCAGGATCAGCACTCCGATGAAATGATGCACAGATGCTGGCCCGTGTCGAGGAGGGTGGAGGGCAAGGCAGCCAAGGACTTCATCGAGGACATGGTGCTTTTGTTGTCCTGTGTAGGATATATGTTCCTTCGCCAGTAGGCAAGGAAGCTTATTGCAAGTTGGGGGCCAACCTGGGCAAATGCTTGGAAATGTATTGGAAGAGCGATTGTCTGTGTGATTGAAGTAGAGGGAAGATACTCCCAGGTGAAGCTGGAGGGGTGGACAAGAGCCGGAACAAAAAATGTCACGTGTCTTGATGAGGAGTTTAGGTTTTTACATTTGTTGGTTGTTGTTTTTCTTGATAGCTTTGAGGAACTGTGATAAGAATTTAAGCAGAGATGTGCAATGATCTAGTTTGCCTTTAGGAAGACCACCCTGGCAGCAGTGTGGAGGATGGTTTGGGGGCAAGGTTCGCAGCAGCAGCCAGGTTAGAACACTGGTGCTTAGTCCAGGTGAGGATCGGTGGGCACTGAAGGTAGAGCAGGCAGAGAACAGGCAGAGGAGACACTTAGGAAGCAGAGTGGATGGGACTGAGGATTTGAAAGATTTTCATGGGGATGGGAGGTTAAGAGGAAGGAAAGGGAGAGGGGGAGATTTCGGAAAAGGTGAGGTTGACTTCCTTTCTGACATTGAGACTGTTTGGAAGGTAGGAAGAAACATTTACTGGGGGAGATGCTGAATGTTTAGAATGTGGTGAACTTCATGGGATGCCTCTTATCAGATGGAGAGGAGAGTAGACCAGTGTCCGTGTCAGTAAATCGTGGGAGGGTGTGGCCTGGAGAGAGAAACATGAGGAGCCATAGCTGAGACCAGTGTATGCAGAAGATATCCTGGAGTGTGGAGCCCACACATACACACACACACAAACATACACACACACAGAAACACATGCAGAGCCTCTCGACTCAAGAACTAATGATCCATTTTCTGAATTTTCTGACAAGTGCCTTCTAACTTTCCAGTCTTAGCTATCTACAGGTTAGACATTGGACTCTTACTGGCATTAGGCAGAAAAAGAAAAAAAATGATGGCATCCAAATATATTTAGCTTTACTACCAATTAGCAGATGGGATGAGAGGTTTGGATCCTTAGAAGAAGAGCGTCAGATCCCACAATAAGACTTGGATTACTTGTAAAACTCATTTATATTTCAACGCATGCTCCCACCCCACCCCGGCCCCCGGCCCTTACCAAGGATACCAAAGCTCCTTGGTGTTAAATGGAGCTCCTCGCTCATTTTTTTAAAAAAAATTAACCCTATGAGAATATACAAATATGTTCTTTCTTTTTTTTTTTTTTAAATCGGTGGTTGGACAGATAATTGTCTTTGGCAAATACATGAATTAGAATATATAGTTTTTCGGAATCTTTTACAGGGAAATCTATGTTACTTTGCTGCTCTGGCAATCTCCTCTTAGTACTAAGTGAACTAACAAAAATAGAATTTATGGGCCTTTTCATCATTGAATTGAAACACAGTTGAGACCTTGCCCCAGAAATAAAACTCGTATCTGGAGCATTTTTACGCTGGAGCCTTCTAAAAATTTATTACTGAGAATTAATTTTCCCAGTGATGTAAAGGAAGTGAGTGTTCTCCCGCTGGAGGTAGTGTTTCTTGTTAGCAATAAGAAAACAATGAGGCTCTTATGGTGTCTTTTTAGTTGAAAAAGCGGCATCTAAGTCAGAGCCTGCCTAACTGGGTATGCTTTTTTTTTTTAATTTTTTTTTTTTTTTTTTTTGCTGTACGCGGGCCTTCCACCGCCGCATCCTCTCCCTCTACGGAGCACAGGCTCCGGCTGCGCAGGCCCAGCAGCCACGGCCCTCAGGCCCAGCCGCTCCCGTGTCCCCTGCATCGGCAGGCGGACCCTCAACCACTGTGCCACCAGGGAAGCCCGGATGGCGTGCTTTTTAAGAGAGACCCTAATGAGAACTATTACAGATTTAAGAATGTGGATCGTATATGGGTCTTGTTTAGATCCTGTTTTGAATAAATAACTGAAAAAGACATTTTTGAGACAGTGGACAAGATTGAACATAGACTGATATTTAATTCTACTAAGGAATCATTGGTGATTTTGTTGTTCGTGAAAATATCGTGATCGTGTTTTAAAATGTTCTTCTCTATTAGAGATGTGTGCTGAAGTATTTACAGGTAAAATGATATGAAGTCTAAGGATTGCTTTGAGAATACTGAAGCTTGAAGAGTTGGGGTGTAAAGATGAAATCTCAATGGCAAGACAGTTCGTTTAAAAAAAAAAAGCCTTAACAAAAGTGAATGTAGGAAAATGTAGAAGCCAGGAACAGGAGGGAGTTGAAGGTCTGCTTCTCACCCCATTTTGACACTTCTGTGGACAAGTGTCACTCTTTTTGCACATACGGTGGTAATCTTTTTGCCTTTTTGACCCGAGAATCCAGGAATATAGCACCACCGTTAGATTGTGCTGTTGTGATTGTAACACTGCAGCATCCAGGACTCGGGCAGTGGTCTGGGCAGTTCCTATCTCATCCTTCTCAGAGGCTTCAGCCCCCTGTGGAAAAATGACCATGGAGGGTATTCCTTGTCCCCTGTTACATTTTTAAAACTTTTGACTGAGTTAGACATGAGATGATACCTTGGGTGCAGTGGTCTGTAAAGACAGATGGAATGGGAGAGAGTAGAGATTTTAACATGAGGTATGTTTTTGCATAGAGACCTTATGATGTAATTGTTGGCTCTTCTTTCTTATCAGTTCAAATTTGTACTGGAATCAGACTCTTCACTCTTTCAAACCAAAGTGTAAGTCAGTGCTGTGTGTGTATTTTTTGTTTACTAACTAAACCCCCATCCGAAGTCTCTGCCCTTTGCAGACAGCAGGATAGCGAACTGAGTCCATTACAAAGGGAAAACGATTTCAGCTGACCACCACGGATTTGTTTGCTTCTTTGAATTATTCCCAGCACAGTGGGTTTTTAATGTGTCGTCTCCGAGGCAGATGGGCCCATCCATTTTGGTCACCAGCTTTGCTCTTATTTGACGTTTAGAGCTATGCCTTTCCTCTCAGGATCTTCAGATGCTTAGAGGAAAGCCCAGAGTTTCCTTGACACCAGCTGCTGCTTTGCTTAAACAGGTGGAAGGAATTAAGCCCTTCAGCTTCCTCATACTCATCTGTTAAGCATGTCACCACAATGACAGGGTCCATTGTGGCAAAGGGTAGTAGCTTTCTGAGGACATGATAAAATGCCTTTGAGCTGCAGGTTGAGATATTTTGGCCCAGAACTTTACCGTGTCTGTATGTTTTAGCCAAGGATGACTTACTCGTTCATTTGTCCAACTAACACGTTTTAAGTATCTGTTATGCATTAGTAGTCTGTATTGGTTGCTGGTTCACAGAGCCAGGTTTTCTGTTCACTGCAGCAATTTTCAGGTATGTTCTGACTCTAGGGATTATGGACGTGAGGAGCTAAAAGGGTTTCAGGATGTCATGGGGTCTTAACTTGCCTTTCCCTCCATATCCCTTCAGCAACCCCATGATGCTGTGTCTGCCGCCCCTGACATCCCTCTCCAGGGGAAATGGTGAGAAAAGGATGGGGAGAAGTTCCCTCCTGGTACGAGTTTTGCTTTGGCAAAGCTTTTTTTTTCGGGCAGCAAAAAAATGTTGTTTATGCATTTAACAACTATATATTTGTCACCTACTAAATAAAAGATACTCTCAATATAAGGACTCAGAATAGATTGAACTGTGTCTTACCACCAGGGCATGTGCTTTCCCAGCTCCAGATATTCTTACATGCTGGAACATCTTCTTAATATCTTTGGAATTTCGTAGCAAATACCAGATTAACAAAAACAGCAGAATCCATTACTCTGTGGACATAATATAGAAGAACACAAACTCATCCACTTGGCTAAGAGAAATGTAAAGGCAGAGGACTAACAAGCACCAGCTCCTGTCGTTACATGTCCTCTGTGTGCAAAAATGTGGTGATCCTTTCATTGACCAAATAGTTTACTGTAATGGTGAGTCTTTATTCCAGAGTTCATTGCATAAAAATCAAACATTGAAAATGTTGGAAATCCTAAATTGTTACACTTGTAATAAATGCAGGTGCACATAAGTTGATCCCAATGTCACATCAAGGTTTTAGAAGGTTTCATCATTTTCAGTCTTGAGAATTTGTTTGATAGCTCATATTTCCATCACTTCCTCCCCTCCCGGAAAAGTCATGGCTTTGAACATTGTTTAGAAGTAGGAAGTGGTTACTTTTACTTTCTGTTTTATACACTCCCATGTTGTTTGAATTTTTTAAAAAAAAACGTGTATCTTTCATTTTTATTTATTTATTTTTTTTGCGGTACGTGGGCCTCCCACCGCTGTGGCCTCTCCCCCTGCGGAGCACAGGCTCCGGACGCACAGGCTCAGCGGCCATGGCTTATGTGCCCAGCTGCTCCCGCGGCATGTGGGATCCTCCCGGACCAGGGCACGAACCCGCGTCCCCTGCATCGGCAGGCGGACTCTCAACCACTGTGCCACCAGGGAAGCCCCATATCTTTCATTTTTAAAGACCTGTTTTTCAACTGATAGCATCATACATAATAATGATTAAAACTTCAGAAGATACAAAAGTGTGAGGGGCAGAGGGGACATTTCTTCTCTCCTGCTGATGGAGTGAGCAGCACCTAGATTAGTGTTGGATTAATAACGGTGGACGGGAGCGTAGCCAGGTCGACACCTAAACCCAACCATCACAGTGTGCCTCTCTGCTGCTTGTTAAAATTCTCCTGGTCCTCGTGGTCAGTTCTGCTGCCTGCCTGGAGCTGCGTGCAGTTGGCTGTATGCTCTTCTTTCTCCTTCCCACGCCTCCTCCCCCTGCCGTTAAGTTAACCTGGTAACTCATTGCTGGATCCAGAGCATCTTTGGTTCTGCTCCACTGCCAAACATTTATTCTCCCTTTTCACCCTTTGGTTTTTCTCATCTGGGTTATTTGTCTTACCAGGACAGAATGTTCCCATTGTTTTCTTTATTAGCTAAAGTCACAGATCAGCTTGGCACCCATTCCAGCAGGAGCTTTCCTTCTCAAAGACAATAGTTGCAAAATTGGATGCTGCTTTCGTGGCTTCTGGCTGTTGTTATTGTTCTTTGTCACCCTAACTTGGGGAAATGCCATATTGGAGGTTTGATAGGACTAAAACAGAACAAGAAATCGAATTACTTTTTGTTTTGTGCTGCTGCTTCAGAATAGCTCCCTTCCAGCTTCCAGAACATTCTGTCTCACCGCATTGCCCTTTCATGTCGGATTTCCAAAGTTACAAAATTCCATTGTCATTATCTGAAGAGCGACATTTATCAAATTTGAGTCTTTCACATTGGAAGCTGTTCAAGCATTATAAGAAGTCGCTACAACTGTGTCCTTCACTGAACTAGCTCAGTGTTTTGAATTGTTATTATTGAATTATAAGAGACTTTGTTTGTCTAGAATTTCTTCCAGTTGCCTATAGGACGTTTCAATTCTCTCCTTTTACATTCTAGAAAAAGGGAATGCCAAATTTTAGCAGAACTAGATAAGCATTGAATTCCAAGAGGTCAAAAAAAAAAAGGTTAATGCAAATCACTGGCAAAAGGTCCAAGATTTAGCTGTAGCCACTTATCTATCATTGATAGAAATGGACTTTTTTCTTCTTGGTATTTTAATGAGTAATAACATGGTCAGACAGAAAAAAATGTGTAAGTATAAATTAAAATCTGAGTGTTCAGATGCCCAGAAAGTCCAGTCAGAAGACACTGGCCAAGGAGCAAAGTATGGTAGAGCCTGTCATGGGAAGGGGTATCAAATATGACCTACGGATTTTTAAAGAATTCCTAACTACAGAAAAATGGAAATGAGATTCAATAAATAACCTCATCACCATCCTTATTCTGATTATCTATAGCAGCTTCAGACAATAACAGTCATTTAAATAAGCTTCTGTGGGTCAGGGGTTTGGGATAGTGTTAGCAGGCTGCCTTCTGGTCTTGTGCAGCTGCAGTCAGATGGCCAGGCCTTGTCTTCATGGGTTCTCTCTGGGCTGCCTGGCAACATGGAGGCCTCAGGGCCATCAGACTGCTTATCTAGTGGCTGCAGGCATCTGCTGCCCATATTCCAGTGAGCAAGCTGGAAACTGCATCACCTTTTCCGATGCTTGGTTCTGTCAGTTACAGGCAAGGCACAGACCCACCCAGGTTTAAAGAGAGGACACTGGACTCCGTCTCTTGACAGTGAGGGTGGTAAGATTCTGGAAGAACACGTGAGGCAGGAGGTGCTGTTATGGGCATCTTTGGAGAAAAGCAGTCTGCCCTGGTCTACCCTCTGGCCACAATAATTCACATCTCTCCCACATGGAAAGTACACTCTGCGCTTCCAAAACCCTCCAGAAGTCTCATCCCATTATGGCTTCAGGCTCAGGCTCAAAGTCAAGGGCCTTACCCTCTAATCATGTGCCTGACACACACCCAGAACACAACAGGAGGATAGGCCTCTTAAAGGTCTGCCCCAAAGAGGGAAAACCAGAGGCACATGGGACCATGGCAGTTGTGGAATTTGGCCAGTTGCCTGTTGCCTGTTCCTCTTCCACTGTTCTCTTTGGCTCTTGGTTCCATGCTCTGGGATCTTACTTCTACTTTTTAAGTGACCCTTCCTTTTTCAAAAGAAAGAGCCAGGGCTCCCCTGGTGGCGCAGTGGTTGAGAGTACGCCTGCCGATGCAGGGGACATGGGTTCGTGCCCCAGTCCGGGAAGATCCCACATGCTGCGGAGAGGCTGGGCCCGTGAGCCATGGCCGCTAAGCCTGCGCGACTGGAGCCTGTGCTCCCCAACGGGAGAGGCCACAGCAGTGAGAGGCCTGCGTACCGCAAAAAAAAAAAAAAAAAAAAAAAGAAAGAGCCAGTGTTTGCAGCAGAGTAACCTTCTCAGACTGCTTCCTGCCCCTAAAACTTTGGGGAGCTGAATGCTCTTTTCATTTTGTACTCTCTCTGTTTTAGTCTAACCTGGCAGTAATTTCACAGTACCAATGTCTAAAAAACTTTGTGGGTTTTCTTTGAATGTTGATGAGTTCATGTATTAGACAAGAGCCACGACCTCAAGATGCTTTGTCTACCTTGGGCTCCCTGTGACACTGAGGGACCACACCCTTAAGATTCTCAGAAGCCTTATTATGTAATGCAGAGTTTCTGCAAGGTTTGCTCTTCAGAGCCTTAGAAAGCCTTAGGTCTGTTTGAAAGCGTCCAGGAGGCACCGCCTTGGGTCTTTCTGAAGTCTTAACAGAGTGTCACCCAGTCACACCCTGGATTTGATCTTTGCCTTGAAGCCCTGGCTGGGTTTGAGAACTGCTGGATGTCTGGAGAGGCTGGGGATGAGGAACCATTTTGTATTCAACGGTGTGTCCTTTTCGCTCATCTCTCTCTGCTCACGTTTTATCACAGGCCGCGAGCAGCACCCAGGTGTCACTTCGAGTACTCTGCCTGGAAGTCTCTTCAGCTAGATCATTAGGTCCATTTCTGTTCCCGCTTTACCGCAGATATCAGTGTTGCCAAACTCTGTCACTGCGCAGCCGGGTCCTCCCATCCTCCAACATCCAGTAATATTCTCCTCACTTTGCTTTACGCCCTCACTGACCACCTTCTTACAACAACAGTCCTTTCATTATCTTCCATTATCTTGCGTGTCAGGAATTCAGGAAGGGCTTGTTCTGATTTGGGCTCAGAGTGGAGCTGAAGCACTTTTGCTAGGAACCCAGGCCACCACGGAAGCCAGTCTGACTGCCCCGGGGCTCCTGGGATTGTTGTTGCTTTAAGTCACGCAGTCTGAGTGTGATTAGTGATGTGTCAGTAGTTCCTGGAACCGCAAACACTACTGTTTTCTTTCTGGCCTTTGTCACCCTGAAGTCCCAGTGCGTCTGCTCTGCTTTCAGGAATCCAGATTTGATCATTCCCCTTCCCCGCCATGGCCACTGGAAAGCCTCTCTGCTTTTCCATTGTCTGAATTCTAAGCCCCCTGGCTTGGTAGACCACGGAGGGTGCAACTCACAGGCCAGAATTGTCCCACAGACACATCGTTTCTTAGGCTGTGCAGGAGAATTTTATTTGAACTTGATGTACACTTGTTAACGTTAAAAAAAGTCAAGAGCGTTCACATGAAAATCCACTTCTCTGGAAGAATCAGAAGATCTGGCAACACTGGGATACCTTCCTGTGGCAGCGGTCGGCTCATGCTGGGCACTGCCTTTGGGTGTGTGTGGTGGTGAGGAGGTTGGTCCTGTCCGGAGCTCCCAGGTCCTCACTGGGTCTGCCTTCCATTTCCTACCTGGTTCCTGCAGGCCTTTGAAGTGGCCATTCTTATTGTACAAGTGCTCCACACAGCTTTCCAGCCTTATTCTTAGCTGTTTCCTTAAACCCAGCGCCTAGACCTGCCCCAGTCCCGTGTGACCCAGCCCTGGGACATGAGTCAGCAGAGCTCCATAAGTTCATACCTTCCCACTGGGTGGAATAACTTCTCCACTTCCTCTGCCTGGTGAGTTACACAGATGGTCATCCTCTCTTCTGAGACTTCACAGCGTTTGTATCTCTGTTGTAGCATTCACCTTTTCTTGAAATGATTAGCTTAAATGTCTGTCCACCTCTCTGGATTGTGATCTACTCCAGGATGTAGGCTTTTATTTTATTTGTCTTTTGTCTAGAACTTGTCACCAAGGTAGGTATTAAATAAGACTTTGTTGACTGACTGAATAAATGATTCTCTGAAAAGGCTAAAGCTAGCTCTCTGCCCTGGAAGAGTATACAGTTCAGTATGTCATCTGTTAAATGTCACACACAGTAGAATGATATAAAGGTGCAGGCAAAATACCAGTGAAGCTTCTTGGATTGGAAGAAAGGAGGTAAGTAGAGATTGTGGAAGGGCAGGTCAGGCCAAGATATGTATGTGATACATATGTAAAAAAGGTAGAGTTGTGTAAGAATTTAATTTGTACAAAACCGGATTGTGGATGTCTGATGGCATATGGTGGGAAATAAGTCTTGAAAACGTAATTTGGAGCAAGGGTATGGAGAGACTGGAATATTAAGGAATCTGAACTCATTCTGTAGGCGATAGTGAACTCTTGTTGTTTTTTTTCTTTTGGAGCAAGTTCTAATCTGTGACTCGTGGCAATATGAAGGTTAAAATAGGCAAGAGTGTAGAGGCCAGAGGATTGATTAGCGGTTTGTTTTCATAGGAGAGACAGGAGATCAACGTTGAAGGGGACCCGATCTAGCACAACGGTAGCTGAGGAGGTAAAATCTGCAGAATACAGTGTTTGATAGATTTGGCTTGTGAGAAAGATGAAGTGTATTCATGATAATAGCACCTGTCACATCCTGAGTGTTTATTTATGGGCCAGGCATCATGTTAGGAACGTTATATGACTGTGCCCTTTGGCCAAAATGACAGGGGTGGGGGAGTTTCAGAGGTCTTTTTTTTTTTTTTTAACCCAAAATGGAATTTTATTTTAAATTGAAAAAATTTATAGGAAATATGTGCCTTGTTATCCAGTGAATGCTTCATGCAGAAACTTTATATGTATATACAAACACACACACACAGACATACATACCCATGCATTGTAGAAGTAATACATTTATGTGTGTATTTCTGTTTCTTCTGGGATTAGTAGGTACAGACAGAAATGTCAGCTAGGCTGGTAGTTCTCCATCTTTCACATTTTACTTCTCCCAAATAATCTATCGAATAATCAAGGTTCCAAATTGTTATAAACAAAATGAATAATTTTTCAATGACACTTACGTTTACCACTGATCTGCTGTCATGTTAATATTTACAGGAAATTTGAGGACCTAGTTTCCTGCTTTAACTAGAAGGATCTTTGTTTCCATTTTGCAGAAAAATTAATCAGGTATAAAATTTTGGATCCTGTTTGTAAAATTTATCATGCATTCCTAAATACAAAGGAAGCTTGAAAATACTGTGATACTTTACTTTCCAAATCTAAAGATTAGGAAAAAAAAGTTTTCTGGTCAGTTTGAACTTATGAACACTTATGGACGGACATAGGTGAAATAACAGAATATCTACTCATAATAATTTATTAGTATAACTATATATAACTGTTAAATAACGTACACAAAACATTTTTATTTAGAAATACACCATTTGTTCTCCATTTGTATCAAGCAGTATTATTTAGGCTCTGACTTGCAGTGTTGGCAGTAACTATCGTAAAACCAATTTTTGCATCATCTAACACAGTTTTTCAGAGGACACCCTTTTCACTTCTGTCTACATTAAAAAAAATATATAGCCCTGTGTTTCCTCATGATGCTTTCATAAGAAATGTTATCCCAAGCCATATGTATCAGTTTGAGAAATGTTAAGTTTCCCCCCTGCCCCCATACTTATATTGGTATATGTTTGGTATATAAAAATCAGTTACTGTGTTGCTTTTAAAGGTGAGATTTGAGAGGCTTGTATAATAAAATTGAGATATTCGCCTTTGCAAAGGAAAGTAGTTATTTCCAGGAATAACTACTAAGTTCTTGTGAAATGTTGTCAAATTTTTAAATATTGCCGTGAGCCGAGTCTTATGGTCAGTGGCGTGCTTGTAAACCTTGAGAACTGCCACTTTGGCAGTAAGGGGGGAGTGCAAATCCTAATTTGTACTATTTTTCTATTTCCATTGTGTAAATACTCCTACCCTGGCCAATTTTAAGTGACCATTGTGAAGTCAGGTGTCCTGTAAGCTTTCTGAAATGCTAGCAGTGGGCTCTCCTTCGCCAGCATGAGCCAACTGCACCCCGGAAGTGTTAACTAAGACAGGCGACCCTGCAGAAGTGTCAGAGTGAGGCTGGGGTGGAGCATTAATAAATGGGCTGGAGATGGCGAGCTAGAAATTGATCAGATGTTCCTATCCAACAGAGCATTTGCAAAACAAGACTAAGAGATGAAGTCTCCAAGGTCATTGACTTCCATGGAGAGAGGGGGCTCTGGAGACTGTGTGTTTTAGGTCACTAGACAACGTCGTCTAGTGAGCCAAGAGCATGTAGTGGGCTAAGAGCAGCCATTTTTGTGTTAAAGACAGAGAACAGCGGGAGACAGAGCAGGACAAGAGAGGAGGAGGAGAAAGGTCACCAGCACAGGTTTGGGAAGAGTGTGAAACAACGGAAGAATGGATTTCAGCTGTGTCTGCAGGATAACATTATAGCAACAGAGAGAAGCGCTGAATCACACAATTGCGATGGTGTTAAATCTCGGGGAGAGAAAGCACGCAGTTTTCATGGCCAAACGGGGACAGATAACATTTTGTATGAGACTAAAGATTGAGGAAGTGAGGGCAGCAATCAGAGATGCTCTTTAGAAAGATGTTGACAGTGAGAGGGGCGAGTGATGGAGTGATGGAAGCAGCAGAAACTGAGCCCCCTCCCCGCCCTGTTTGTGGGGAGAAGTATAGGAGATACTTACACATGTTTGTGATGGACGTAGAGGATCCAGAGCCTGGCTGTTTGTGTCTTGAAGGAATGAATGAGTGAATGAATAAATGAGCACAGTAGGAGGCGTTGGTCATGTAAAGGGAAAGGAATCCATTTTCCTTACACGCTGGAGGGAAAGAGGCTAAGGGGGGTGAGGGTGTGAAAACTTTTCTTGGGAATAGAAAGCTTGGGGTATAAGTTGGATGGCCTTGTTGCTCTCAGGGTCGCAGGTGAAGTTATTGGGGTGAGTGGGGTAGGGCGGGATGGGCACTCCCGTGAGCAGCGGCAGCAGTGGGTAGCCCTGGAGTCTGGGGTGGGACTTCCAGCGCCCTCACTCCCAGCTGCATGAGCTCGAGCTGGTTGTTTAAATTCCCCTGCGCCTCGGTTTTCCCTCCGAAAAAAAGGGGGAAGAAAGTGGTTCTCAGCTCCCAGGGCTACTGTGAAGGTTAAATTAGTTAATATGTTTCAAGTGCTCAGTCACTCTTGGTACATGAGTAACAGCTGGTATCAAGGGCTGGGGAGGCGGACTTAGACTAACAATGAGCACAACTTGTCAAACCTGAGGGACCATGTGAATCACCCGCGATCTTGCGAAAAGGAAGATTCTGATTTAGTGGGTCTGGGGTGGGGCCCAAGATTCAGCATTTCTAGGTGATGCTGTTGCTGCTCACCTGGGGACCACGCTTTGAGTGGCAGTGTTGTAGCAGGACTGATGCCCCGATTAGGAGTGGTTCCCTGTGACATCACCAGGCAGTGTGCCTCCTCTCCATTGGCTCAGGCTGAGCCCAGGCTTTCCTCCAGGTGTGGGGTGGCCAGGAATGGGCACGGGGCCATGGGGTACTAACAAGTGCAGCCTCAAGAGCGTCAGCTGTGGGCTCCAGGCTTTATATGAATACGGGAGAAGCCAGGCGGGGTTGATGGAAGAGGCGGAAGCAGACCGAGGGCCCGAGAGCGCAGTAAGGCCAGGCAGTAGGCGTGGGACGGAGGGGCCCGAGAGCTGGTGGGCACAGGCGCCAATGTCAGAGTATAAGCTATGGGGACAGGAAAATATTTACTGCTGAAAACTTGGTGAGTCCAATTTTATTTTTTGATGTTTAATTTCTGATGATTTAGAAGGCTTTTTGTTTGCTTGGCCGTGCCTCAAGGACATTATAAACGGCAATTGATTAGAAACATGTTTTCTACTTCTGGTTAGTAGAATGCCTGAGGAGAGAAAAGTTACTGGGTGTTGCTTTCTGCCATGTCCAGGGTGTCCTTGGTGAGCAGATGTGAGGTGGGTGGGCTCCCCATCTTGGGTTTGGGCTACATACAGTCAGGCACGTAGTTTGTCCAACAGGTGGAGGGGAAGTGGAGAACAGGATTCCCAGAGATGGGAAAACCATTCCAAGGAGACCCTGAAATTCCACTCCAGGGAGAAGTTATGTGGTAGTGGAAGTAGCTGGCCGGTGCCTTGGAAGGAAGTGCACGCAGTACTGAGATGAATTCTACTAAACTGTGGTCACTATTTCTTTGGGTCACATTCCTCCTTTGTTCAGGAGTGTGTCAGAGAAACACACTTGCGCTTCTAACATATTTAACCCCTTGTATAGAAAGTGCTTCCGTTGGCCCTCTTGTACTCTCTTGTATACGTCCTTCCTCCTGTTCTGGTGTCAGGGGCCAGGTGGCAACCCGAGATATTGTATGGAGATCCTGGGTCCTGATAGTTATAGACGGCTCCTGTTCGAAGGGGCACCCCTGGGAAGATGAGTCCAGGAACAGATCCAGGGACTGTGTCCCTGGTGGCTGCCGTTCCCTCTCCCTGGCCTCCCCATCTCGGCTGTGCCTCTGACCTGACCCCATGGCCACAAGAACTGGCCGGGGAACCACACCGTTTGTTCCCTCTATCTGTCTGGTGGAGCCTGACTTTTTGTGGGAATCAGGACTTCATTTCTTTAATGGATTTTCACAAAATTGCTGTTTCAAGGAAGAGAAGATAATATTACTTTCCTTGTCAGAGGTATGGTATAAGTAGAACTGCTCAATTGTGTTTTATTCCCAGTTTGGGGAATAAATGTTATTGCATGTGAAACTTTGTCTAACCTCGTTACTGCCAGCTCTGACCTGAGGAATTTGTGGGCTTATGAATAGCTCTAGCTATCACTTAAATTGAGCTCGTTTCTCTGAGAAGCACTGGGTTATTTTTTTTAAATCGCCAACAGAGAAAAAACTTCATTCAACCACCTCTTGGCTTTACTCAGTGAGTGAGCCATTTAATAGAATAAGAGCGATGTAACAGGAATGCAGTCAGAGTTCTGGGGGTGGGCAACCTCCATGCTCATCACTGTAGGGGATGGGGGAGGGTAGAAGCTTTTACGCATCTTTTTCTGAAGCATCTGTTTTGTAGATGATTCTTCATTTCCTAAATAAAAACCCCATTTGTTTAAACCATGTGAAACTTAGTTGCCTTGGCTCAAGACCTAAAAGCTTCCTGTCATCCCTACACACTCCCTACAAGGATGTAATTTTGTAAAATTGCTTTCTGGTCTCTTCCGCCGAGGTCAGTGTCGCATAAATACACTGTGAAACCTGGGTTTCAAATTATGCTGCGAGTTTTTTCCTTTCCAATAAACTGAGATAACAGTCTTAAGGAATAAATTTGTATTCTTATTCTTGCTACGCTTACACCAGTGTTTTATGCTACCTAGATTTTTGAGTGTTTGTTGTCTTAATTTCTACATTTATTTGTTTAATCAATATTTACTACTTAAAGGCCCATCCCACCATTTCTTTCAATGTCTGAGGCTATAATCCTAGACATTTTGCTTTATCTTTCTCTCTTCCAGCAGATAAAACTCTAAGAGGAGGGACACAGTCAGGGTTATAAAATAAAATAGAAATAGAAGTTGGCCATTTTATTGTCTGTAGTTGGATCCCACTTGAAGAAACAAAATGGACAACTTTTGTAAACGTAGAGCGAGAGGAAAAAGCACATAAACTAAATTTTAGGGTGTGAAGCTGCACTATGTGACTCTGCAGAAAGAGATTTCCCTGGTGTGATCTTTTGAATGAGTACTTGAAGAATACTAATTCATCAACCATGCTTGGGTTTTACAATCTGAGTGAAGGTAGAGTTTTTTTCTGTTTATGATCCACAATTTTACTTTTCTTCTCACTTCTTAGTTAATAGTATGTTTTGTAGTAGATGTGGCTTTAAATGCTTTCTTTTAATGTAGTCATTATCAGATTTTCCTCTGTATTGCTCTCATCATGATTAGTGTTGCTAAGAAAATAATTAATTTTACTGTATATGTCAACAGAAAATCTTTTCTTTATCCATTTCTTTTTAGCTTTAAAATGAGCAGTCTGTTCTAAAAAATCCTGAAGTGCATTTCAGCATCCTTTCTACAGTACCTTGCCAATGTCTATAAGCATCATTAAAATCACTGTCATTAAATAGGTCTTTCCAATGACTCAAAACGCAAGTGGAAAAAATATCTTATGCCAAGCACAGAAGGAGTTTTTACTAAGTGCTAAGTGTTTTGAAGGTGCATAAGTGGAGAAAAAAGCTTTTTAAAAAAATTGAGCATAACCGTTTGCAATTATGAGTAAGAACCTTTTGCTTGTTTTTTAAGTTTCTATGTTGCAGCTCAAGACCAAGTGGTCAGGCTTACTTGTACAGGTTCCACATGGTAATGCCTTCAAATCAAACCCAACCCCAAGTCTGCATTGTTTATGACTTCACATTGATCCAACATGTGTAAATGATTACTTTACACCTAAATTCTGTGGTATTTCTCTTGGAACTCATGAACTTCCTGCGGTATAACTGGATAGTTTCTATTATGGAAAATAGTCTTTCTTCATGTCATACTCTTTCGAAGTCTTCACAAGACATTTTTAGACAGCTGGTTTTTCACAGTTACCATTCAGTGGCATAGGAAAACTTGCATTTGAATGGGAATCTGAAGGCTTTTTTTCTTGCCTTCATTTTGTTTTTACACCTGTGTGATATCTTGGGTCACTTTCTGGACCTTTGTTCTCCCATCTGTAAAGTGAGGGGGTTTGACTAGACAGTCTCCAAGGTCCCTTTCCACTTGTGATTTCTCTGAATGAGTGGATCACTGGTTGGTATGTTCACGTCATGTTCGCTTGCTACATTGCTTTGTTTAACCATGTCTCAGACCATTTTTTGCTCTGTTTTTTAAATTGAAGTAGTTGATTTACAATGTGCCAGTCTCTGCTGTATAGCAAAGTGACTCAGTTATACACACATATGCATTGCTTTTTCATATTCTTTTCCATTATGGTTTATCACAGGATATTGAATATAGTTCCCTGTGCTATACAGTAGGACCTTGTTGTTTATCCATTCTAAATGTAACGGTTTGCATCTACCAACCCCAAACTCCTAGTCCTTCCCTTTCCCTCCCCTTCTCCCCCAACCTTGGCAACCACAAGTCTGGTCTCTATGTCTATGAGTCATCTCAGTCCATTTTTTAAAGCAAATTACTTTGGTCAGAGGCTCATTATTCTCGGTCATCCCCTCCTTTGAAAAGTTTTGCCTTTTCAACCACAGAGACACGTGGAAAGCATTCCCCGTGGACCACATCTCTACCCTAGCTCAAAAAAATACGAAATAATGGCAGAAAATTGTTATCATCTGTTTAGATCATCTGACACGGCTGCTGGTTATCCTTCTGTGTTCCTAGCAATCGCAAAAGGTGTGTTAAGAATAGTCTTGATGTTGTTTTGTTTTGCTGAAGTAGGTTGAGCAGAATCCTGGGAAAATAAGCATGATGTCAGGTTCTTAAAAAGAGCAAGGTGGCAACAGAAGGGTATTTGCTTTTTTGATATAGGCTGTAGATGGCTGATGCCCTAGACTAGTATGCTTCACTAGGCTGCCTGAGTCCCTTGTCTTCCCTTAGTCCTCAGTCTCTTGCTTGCATGCATTTCCTTAAGCAGTTTTGAAACCTACCACGTGGCCTTTCACGTGTAGTGATTCATACAGTGTTAACTGAAGCCAAAGTGAAAAATGGGCTTGATCCTTCATGGCTGACGTGTGTCGTACTCTTCCAAAATATTTTGTTCTACACACATAGAGTAAAACATTTCAAGAACTTAATATCTTTGGAAAGAGGATGAGTGTAGGAGTCTGGAGGCTGTGTAGTCTTTTGGGGTATTCACTGCTAGTTACCCCTGAATTCATAACCACTCAGGTTATTTTCAGGGTAAGCATATGCTGTGTAACCCAAGTAGCTGCACCTGCAAACACTGGTCGTGTTCAGCTGGTGAAGAACTGGGTGGATTTGTTTTGGTGCAGGTGAGAAGAGTTCCGGGGTCAAGCGGTCACCTTCATAAAACCGAAGACGGTGACTGGGAGTGGAGTGACGACGAGATGGATGAAAAAAGTGAAGAAGGGAAAGCAGCTTTTTCGCAAGAAAAGGTAAATGACATTGATGATGATTTTCTAACCTGTGTCAATTTTATTTTTGTGTTTTTGGGGGCGTGTGTGTACTAATGAATATGTAATTGTTTTACAGTCACGAAGAGTAAAAGAAGAAAATCCAGAGGTGAGTGGTGGTTATTTATTTAGTTCTTTGCCTCGTCTCCCCCCCAGCCTCCTCCCACGAGTATCAGAGTCTGATCTCTTTGGGGAAGAACCTTCAAAATTTTGTTCTTGTGGTATAGGAAAAAAAAGAAAAGGCACATAGGCTTTGCAGGTCTTGATACTGTCTGAGTTACTTTGGAGCTGTGTATATTGGGACAGATTACTTTACTCTCTGAGCCTCAGTTTCCTCCTCTGTCAAATGGGGGTGATCACAATACTTATAAAATTGCTGTGAGGATTGATAAAATCACTTACATGAAGCACTCAGTGGGGTTCTTAGCACAAATTTGTTACTCACTTCATCTTAATTCTTAGAATTACTGTCACTTAGAAAACATAATAGGCATACAGGAAAATTTCTCCTAGATTTTTAGTTTACCATAAGGCAAGATATTAACATGGTTAGGAACTCTAGGTTGAATTTGTTGGGTTTTGATTTTTAAATCTCCTGGGTGACTTAGTAGGCAAGGAACAGTCTTTCATCAGCCTCCCTTTGAGAGCTGGTCATCTTTTGATTAACTTTACTTCCTCCACTGGTTAATTATTCTAATGACTAATGATGACTGTAGTTCAAAGGACTTCCTAATTCTCCTAGAGGAAGTTTAAGCATATTTAAATAGCTCCAAGTATTTTACAAATCTAGTAATTAATGTGTACTTTGATAAATTCTCTTTAAGAAAACAGAAGACTTTGGGCTACAGATGATATCCATTCCAACTTTCTTTTTAAATTAGCAGACATTTCCTTTTAATTAAATAGAGTAAATCTTATCATTCTGCTTTAAGTGGCAATAACCAGCTGGACCATCTAAGAAGAGAGCATCAGAGCTACAAGCCACCCTTCCCCCTGTCATCCCCCCCCACCCGGGCTCTGGTCTCTTTTCATTCTCATGCCTTCTTGAAGGGCCTTTCCTAGGGATTTTTCAGTCTGCCTGCCTCCTACTGGTAACTCTCCTTCAGATCCTGTTTCCTCCTATATTTATCATATGAATTAATCTCTCTATTTCGTACATCAAGCATGAGCTTTGATCAAGAAGTTAGAAGGATGGTGATGTGCTCCACAGTAGGACATGTTGGCTACACACATATCCTGCTGGATTTTTGGAATGATCTTAACCCATTATCATGAACTCTACCTTCTTCTTGCCCACTGTTTTATCTAGAGTGAAGTGCAGATCAAGGTTTTTCATCTATTTCTAAGAGTGACTCTAACTAAAAGTGTCAGCTCTCCTTAGAAATAGAACAAAATAACATGATTCAAGTAGCGTCATTGACTCAAAAATCATTTGTTATTGGTTCACTGCAGGACATTTTCATTGGAAGATATTCACTGGAATCCTGCCTTACTAGTGTAGGCTGATGGGTGAAGGTTTTTCCTCATGAGGATTTGTTAAGTTCATTTTGAGAATATCTTACTCTGTGCTTGTTGTAATTGCTCTGATAACTGATCTGTTATTTGGATAATAGCAGTATCTTTCTGGCAAATGTATTTTCTTCATAGACAGGATAAAGAGTAGTGTATAGCATGTTGTCAGTTGTTCATCAAACATCCCTGTCAACCTTCTTGAGTGGAATTTGAAAGTCTTAGGCACTTTACTGTATCTAGACTCACTTGGTTTCCCAGTGGCATATGTCTGTTCCCATATTGGCTTATAATTAAGGAAGCGTATAGATATTTCTGTGGAAGGATACATTAGTTTGAATGTAAACACTCCCCCCAAAGTTTAGGAATCACCAGCGCTATCTGCTATTACACAGCTTCCCACGCCATTTTATTGTTTTTGTTTTTGGGGGGTATTTTTCGCAAGGCTGGCGTTTCAGCATCCTGAGCTGTGTTCAGAATCTCTTCAGTGTTGGTTCCTGTGTCCTTAAAGCTTTTGATTAAAGTAGCCCCCTGATTTACCAATCACACCAAGTCACTCTCTGGATGTGAAGTAAAAAATATTTTTAATCTATTATAAAGGGAATTAAAATGGTTGAATATGTAAATATTCAACAAACATAAAGATAAGTATATAAATTATATAAACATAAATTATATATATAAATATATATAAAATATAAATTATATATATAATGTGTGTACTGTGTGCACTGTTTTAGTAGGTGTTAGGGATACATCAGTGAGAAAAACAGAGTGAAATCCCTGTCCTTGTGAGCTTCCACTGTCCTTGGAGCTTCCATTCCAATGAGAGTAGATAAATGATATCCAATAGCCTTCATAAGTAAGTAAGTTATGTGGTTTGTTACAATGGAATAGGAGTAATGGAAAAAAATAGAATAGGGTAGAGGGTGAGGTAGTATGGTAGGGGTTTATAATTTTAAAAGGGTTAGTCTGGATAGGCCTGAGAGGCACATAAAGACTTGTAAAAGGGCTTCCCTTGTGGCGCAGTGATTGGGAGTCCGCCTGCCAATGCAGGGGACGGGTTCGTGCCCCAGTCCGGGAAGATCCCACATGACACGGAGCAGCTGGGCCCGTGAGCCATGGCCGCTGAGCCTGCGCATCCGGAGCCTGTGCTCTGCAACGGGAGAGGCCACAACAGTGAGAGGCCCGCGTACTGCAAAAAAAAAAAAAAAAAAAAAAGACTTGTAAAAAGGTATGGGAGAATTAAATAGAAATAACTCTGAAGGGCCACTTTTATCCTGCTACCGTTCTTACCCCTGTGATTGTCCTATCTTTCCAGAGGTCATCAGTTTGCCATGTTTTCTTCCAGACCTTTCCTGCTCGTTCACATAAAAATATATACATAAAGAAATCTAGCATATCATTTAAAAAATATAAATGAGATTATAAAAACTATAAAATTTTTCATCTTGCCTTATATCTTGGAAATCTTTCCACAGTAGTTGCTATAGATCTGCCTCTTTATTTTTAACTGCTGAGGAGTATTACCTATCAAAATGGTTTATTTAACCATTTCTTTCTTCTTGAGCATTTAGGTTGCTATTACAAACTGTATTCCATTAACATTTTTTGTGTACGCACTTTGAGGGGTGCATATATAAATAAAGCATAGGTACGTAGAACTGTGATTGACAGAATCTGCTGATTTGGGATTTTTATAACTGTTATTAAAAGCTGTATCATGTTAAATATCTTATCATTGTATTTGTCAGTTATACCTCAAAGCTGGAAAAAAAGCCCATATACAGTCTCAGACAGTGTACTTTATACCTTTAAACATCTTTTAAAGGGAAAAGATGTACTAAATGGCACATTGAAATGCCAGTGTGTTTACTTCGTAATAAGCTTTTCAATATACTTGTCATTTAAATTGCAGTTGAGTTATTTACTTGACTATAAGCCACTAGGTGACTGGGGAGAGTATTTTTTTCTTGTCCGTGTTCCCTTAGCATCTAGTAGACATGCTATATGTATTTGTTGGTGACATGGAAACTTGTGCACTAAAAATCAGACTGTAAACAAGTGCCTGAATAGATCTATCGTATTTATAAGTAGGTAAGAAGTGGGGGAAGGATCAGAAGACGTTTTATAATCGAGCTGAAGTTCAGAAAAAGTAGCCTTAGTAGTTCCATACTTAAGAGTGAGATGCTACAATAAAGAAGGGGCATTTTAGAAATGCTTATTTTGTGAGGGGCTATTTGGCTTCCTGGGAAGTACAGGCAGAATGTCCAGGTATTACAGCACTAGTTGGAGAAGACTGAGAAGGCCAGGGTGGGGTATTTGCCAGAGGGACATTTGGTAGATGTGCCTGGTACAGGACCGTATTTGGAGATGAGAAATTCCAGTGTAAAATGTAAAGTTCCAGAGTTACACCACTTGTCTAATGAGATTCGTAGCCAAACTTAGTGGGAAATTGGTCCTAGTGTGTTCTTAACCTGGTTTTTAAGAAATAGCCTTGCAAAGTATTCGTCACCTACTAGTAATTATTAATTTGTAATAAGTAAATAATTCATGCTAATTTCATTTATTTAGTATCTTATTCCACTTGGATGGTGGAAGTCAGTGGAGACTAAAGGTTAATAATATAACAATAATAATGAAGTTAGTTAATTGGACAAATGTTTAATCTGGGTCTGATTTCCCATGGAGCTGCGTTAGGCACTATGGCATTGTGGGAATTATACAGAAGCACAGAAGAGGGCCTTCTCTCCAGAAGCTGCTCATCTCTTTGGGGGTAGGGCTCGGGAGTGGTATTTGCAAGGACAAATACCAAATAGGTGGTATTTCTTAGGTAGGGTTTCCTAGTTGATACAGCATCCGAGCTTATATGAAACCTTTCAACTATTATCTCATTATTGATTTTTTTTTTAATAAAAAATTTTCATTGTTGTGGTTTGATCTTCTTTTTGACCAGTGATTTTGGAATCCTTTTGTCAGACTCCAAAATAATCAATGCACGTCTTATAATTCTTCAAGCAATTTTTATACCTTAATTTTTTATATAAAAGTAAAATTGACTTTATTTATTTTTTATTCTTTTTAAATTTATTTATTTATTTTTGGCTGCATTGGGTCTTCGTTGCTGCATGTGGACTTTGTCTAGTTGCAGCGAGCAGGGGCTACTCTTTGTTGCGGTGCGTGGGCTTCTCATTGCGGTGTCTTCTCTTGTTGCAGATCCCAGACTATAGGCGCGTGAGCTTCAGTAGTTGTGGCGCATGCGCTCAGTAGTCATGGCTTGCAGGCTCTAGAGTGCAGGCTCAGTAGTTGTGACGCACAGGCTTAGTTGCTCCGTGGTGTGTGGGATCTTCCCGGACCAGGGCTCAAACCTGTGTCCCCTGCATTGGCAGGGGACTGCACCACCAGGGAAGCCCTGACTTTATGTTTAAATTCACACTTTCTTTTGGTTTCATTTAAGTGAGGAGGACATTTTCCAAGGCTTCTATTAAGGAAACACTTGATTTATAGTAGCCCCTCTGTTAGGGGTCATGAAAACATGTTTTGCAATCATGGCTCCACATCAGAAAAACCAAAAGCTTTAAAAATGCGGATCCCTAGACCCAGCAAATCAAATTGTGATTCAGTGGTTTGGGGTGATGTCCAAGGCAACTCTGATTTTTAAAAAGCTGTTCATGTGATTCTGATACATGACTAGGATGAAGGACCCACTGACTAGGAAAACCACACTAGTCGCTCTGAATCCAAAAGTGCAGACTGGAATCCAGGAAGATTGAGTTCTGCAAATACCTGAAGATTTGTTTTAAATATCTGCCTATCAGAAGTCTAAAAAAAAAAAAAAACAACCCCCAAAACAAGCAAACAAACAAAAAAAACCCCAAAAACGACCAAGACATTTCAGAAATCCCTTGGAAAAGTTGTCCTTATTTAATCAAGTGTAATGGTGCCAGGTGGGAAGGTTTGATGACAGAAGCCCTGTAGGGCCCATGACAGGTATATTGAAGAACTTTGTTGTAGAGTCTAGGCTAGGTTAATTGTTTCCCAACTCTGATATTTTGTTCTGAGGAGAAAATACATTTGGTGTGGATTTAGGTTGAGTGAATTTTACCAGAGCTTAGACACAATGTGAAAGCTAAATTCATTGCTTATGTTACTCAGTGCTATTGCTGGATGATTGTTAAAACTGCCTTTAGCTTTTTGAAATTATTTCTGATGACATTGTGTTTTCTAGACGCCTGTCAGCTCTCATGTTGTCTTATACCCATTTGTAGTTGGAGGCAAAGATTTGATTTCTCCCTCCAAATTGATTGTACCGGATCACAGACGGCTTTTGCTTGATGCTTTTATGATGTCACTTTCTAAAAGGTGTTCTTATTGCAGGTGACTGGTTTTCCAACTAGTTGTGGTTAAACTTAGAATCTCCTGTATTTCTGAAAATAAACCTTTTGTTTTGGAGTAATTTTAGGTTTTCAGAAAATTTGCAAAGATAGTGTACTCTGTAGGGTTCCCATACATTCTTCATCCATGCTCTTTTACCGTTAATTTCTTTCATAGCCCTGACATGTTTGTCACAACTAAAAACCATCAGTGCTCCATTACTATCCGCTACATCTCAGATTGTATTTGTATTTCATTCGTTTGTCCACTAACATCCTTCTTCTGTCCCAGGATCTAATCCAGGATAACACATTGCATTTAACTACAGTATTTTTGTTTTGTTTTTTTTTGTTTTTTTTTTTTTGCGGTACACGGGCCTCTCACTGTTGTGGCCTCTCCTGTTGCACAGGCTCCGGACGCGCAGGCTCAGCGGCCATGGCTCATGGGCCCAGCTGCTCCGCGGCATGTGGGATCTTCCCGGACCGGGGCATGAACCTGTGTCCCCTGCATCGGCAGGTGGACTCTCAACCACTGTGCCACCAGGGAAGCCCCCTAGCTACAGTATTTTTAAAAATAGACAATGAGAAGATTAGATAGAGCACTATGAAAAATTAGAAAGTGGATGTTGTCCCTTTTTTGTCTCTGTTCCAAGATCCTTTCCTCTTTCACTCAGTCCCAGAGGCCTGTCTCCAGGGCCATGTCCAACATTAATCTGTTATTCTTCTCTTTCCCTGCTATCAAAACACCCATTCTCTCAAGTATCCTTCTTAATAGCAAACTGTTTAAAATTTTAAAAAATTCCAATAGACAAATTTATATTATACTGTTAATGAATGACAGCTGCTTAATGTGTTAGGTTTCTTGTAAGTTTTTACATTAAAAAATGCATGCCCAGAAATCATGCCCCGAACTGATAGAATGGGGTCCATAATGGTGAAATTTGGCAGACTACAGTTGGTTGTCAAGGAAGATGTTTTGTGCAGGGAACCTCCCTCTCCACCACTTCTGTGCATCTCTGCGCATTTCCTGCACCAGTGGGAGCCAGAGACTGGTTTCTTCATCACGTGCAGGGTTACACCTACACAGTGAGGTTGCACGGTAATAGCTCTCTGTGCCCCTGACTGGGAGTAAGGGACAGGGCATGAAATGGGCCTCCCCAGGGGAAAGAGAAGTTGTCACCTATAGTAAATGCCATTAAGAATTTTCCATGTTACAAACCTTCTTTGACTAAAGGTAGGATATTCTGTAGGTGATGTGATGTGGCTTTTGGTAGTATCTCAAACCTTAATTAAGAATGAACTTATATACAAAATGGAAACAGACTTACAGACATAGAAAACATATTTATGGTTACCAAAGGGAAAAGGGAGGGTATAAATTAGGAGTTTGGGATTAGCAGATACACACTACTATAAATAAAATAGGTAAACAACGAGGTGCTACTGTATAGCACAGGGAACTATATTCAATATCCTGTAATAAACCATAATGGAAAAGAATATGAAAAAGAATATATATATGTATAACTGACTCACTTTCCTGTACACCAGAAACTAACACAACATTGTAAATCAACTATACTTCAATAAAAAAGAAAAAGAAAAAAAATTAAGTTTAAGAAAAAAAAAGTTTGTGGAATCAGTCTGAAAAATTCTTTACAAGAGATCATTTGGGGTAGACCAAGGCCCTTTGGCTGGTTAATGAACACAGGTTGTTTGTTCTTCTAACATAGTCATGTTCCCCCAACATTTTAATATGAAAAACTTTCAAAATATTGCAACATTAAAAACATTTTATAGTGAACATCCATCCAGCAATCACCTGGATTCTGCCATTACTATACTTGCTTCATCTCATGCACAGCCATCTATTCATCTATCGGTCTATCTTCGTTTTTGGATGCAATTCAAAGGAAACTGCAGACGTGGGTATACTTCCCCTTATTTCTTCATTACTAACAGTTATTTTCATGGAAGCAGAGAGAGTAAGAATTTTACGCTCTTAAACTGTAGAAAACTCTTGCCACAAAGAGTTTCTGATGACTTCTGATAATTTTAGAATCGATAGTAAGTTTAGGGAATAATATATATTTTTCATTCTTTGTCAGTGTTGTTTCTCTTTTAGTTTGCCTTTCAAGTTTTGTTCCAGGGAAGAGTTCACAAAAGTAGGGCTTGAGGCAGAAATATTTTGGGTATCACATTAGGGTCATGTTTCCAGCTTGGAGAGAAAAATATAACCTATCACTCTAGCTTTTCTTTTGGGGAAAGTGTGCTTTAAAAATCCACCTACCCTTGGGCTTCCCTGGTGGCGCAGTGGTTGAGAGTCCGCCTGCTGATGTAGGGGACACGGGTTCGTGCCCCGGTCCGGGAAGATCCCACATGCCACAGAGCGCCTGGGCCCGTGAGCCATGGCCGCTGAGCCTGCGCGTCCGGAGCCTGTGTTCTGCAACAGGAGAGGCCACAACGGTGAGAGGCCCGCGTACCCCCCCCCAAAAAAAATCCACCTACCCTTAAATATTTTTGAAATCCAGTGCTGTGAATAAATTGTTCAAAGTAATGATTAAAGGGGCGGGTTGTGCTAATCCTAACATCCTTTCATTAGGGGGCCCTTAACTTGAGATGAAGTTGTGTGACAAGAAAAAAATGGTTGTAGGGCATCTTTCTGTTATCAGGTTTAAAATATCAAATAGTCCCTGCCTTTTCACTTTAGCTCGGTGGTTCTCTAAAAGCCTAAGGATCACCTGGGGCACTTATTAAAGATACAGATTCTCTTCTGTCTCCATGAAATTCTGAATCATAGGCTGGATGGTGCCCCAGAATCTTTAACGTGTGCCATAGGTGATCCCAATGCAAGTAGTCAAAGGACCACACTCTGGGAAACGGTGCTTTAAAATTACTTAAATTATTTAAGATTTTTGTCTCTGATAACTGAGACTTACTGTAACCACACTGACCTTAACGTCTTATTTTGGTGTTCTTACGTGCTGTAACGGTGGCTCTGTTAACAGATCGCAGTGAACGCCAGCAGCATACCCAAGCAGATACAGTCCCTGTCTGTGCAGGACTCTCAGGTACGTTTCTCTGCCTGTCATTTACGTTGTAGACAGATTTTCTTTTTTCTTTTAACAAAACCTGACATTTTAGAAAGATAGACAGTATCAGGGTGGTGCTTCCAAAGCGGAGGCTTGTAAACACTCTTTTTTAATAAGTATGGAGAAAAGAGGACTGTCACTATTGACTGTGATTTTCAGGGCCTCCAACCTTTAAATGATAGGTTCAAGAGCAAGAACTGATTACCAGACTGCTTCTGAAATTGCTGGTACTGTGTGAAATGAGAAAAGGAAAGAAAATGACTCACCATTCTGCTAGATTCCAGCCACAAAACATTATAGTTAATTGATACTTTTCTTTTTTGCTCCTGGTTGGATTTCTAAACTGTTTTTATAATTCTTTTATCACTGAATTTTATGGCCAATTTATCTCTACAACTCGCCTTGTAAAAATAATTGTCCGGTGACTGTGAAATGAATTCATATTAAAAGTTATATGACAGAACACGTGTGCCACGAGTTGTGTCGGGTGCTGATGAAGGATGCTGAGCTATCCAGGGCAGGGGCTGTGGACGTAGAACCAGAGTGCAGGCTCCCGTTCTGGTTTTGCTGTGTAATTAATAGGCAAGCCCTTCAGCTCTCAAAGTGGTTAGACTTTCAAGTATCACCAGCCGGAGGATCACATCTTCCCTCCAAAGCTGCATATTCCATTTAAATTGATTTCTGTTCTACCTGATCTGTATTTTATGAAACAGCTGTATGCAGAGGAGATAGAGTGATGGGATTTCATGATTGCAGGTTAGACATCTAGTCCTTGACCCTTATCTTTTATACCTGAGGAAGCAAAGATTTGCAGAGGTGAAGTGGCTCAGCCAAGGTTGCACAACTACTTAGAGGCAGAGCCTTTACATTGTATTGGGCAACTGAGTAAAACACCTTGAAGTAAACTGTAGGGATTGGTTGAATGATGAAAGGTAGGGATAACAACAGGTCAGAAGGCAAAGAGTAAAGGAAACAGGAAAAGGGATAAGGATACCTAGTAGTAAATAACATGGTATAGTTTGACTCATTTTCATACATTATTTTGTTCTCCCAGGAAACTTTTGAGGCAGGTATTATCCCCATTTTGTAAATGAGAAAACAAGTCCGGAGAATGACTTGCCTACAGTCGCATAGCTGGTCAGTGGCAGAGCCAAGTCTTGACCTGAAATCCATTATTTTTCTCCTCCAATAGGAATGTCTCATGTCCAGGAATTGGTAGGAGTAGGGAGAGGCTGTGTAGCAGAGGCAGTCATGACTGATGATCTGTGTTCAAGCAAATAGACTCTAGGGGAGAAAGGCGAGAAAGGTAAACTGTGGCCTCACCTACTAGGTTCCTCCATCCTCTGCATCATGAGGTTTAAAGTGCCCAACCTTTGTGCATCACCCAGGCCCAGTCGGTACAGTCCACAGCTCGGGTCACAAGGTGCCCCTCCAGATGGCTGAGCTTTCCTTTGGACTTAACTGCTGCTTATACCAGTTGTTCCTAGGGCCCGTCCTCCTACTGAGGCTTTCTATATGAAACATTTGAATCCACAGTCGTGATGGCAAGTAGACACCATTCTAGTGTTCACACAGAGGTCTTATGTGGACAAATAAGACCTGCATGTGTAAAGACCTAGATTTGAAATTTCCAGGAAGAAAGGGCTCTATGAGTCAAGGGCTATCATGATTTTATGCATTTATTTCCCGAGTTTATAACAGTTTGGTGTTTTGTTTTTAAAGGGCTTACTCAATGCTAGTGAAGACTACAGAGAAGCTTCTTGTGCCGTGAACCTAGTTTTAAGATTAAGGTAAATAATATTGTTTATTTTGCATCACTTTCCCTACATATAGTACAATATTCTGATCTCCTTCCTTAGCTTTTCATAATATTAGCATAAAATAAAATTGTTACCTTGCTTGATCTCCCCAAATAGCCTGTGGGTGCTGTACTCCCAGGACTAATTGCTCTCTTCTAGTTGCTTCCTCAAGAAGAATAAGAAAGAAAAGCACCATGTGAGTGTATTTGCAGGCTCAGTGTACCCTTCATTAAGTATTTTTTTCCTTGCCTTTTCTTCCTTGGGTTTTTCTTTCTCTTTTTTTTTCTTTTCTTTTTTTACAATGTTAGATCACAGTGAGAGATTTTTAATGAGTTTCTTTCTCACTTCAGCAGTCAGTCTCTGACAGAAATAAACCATGCTTGTACTGACAAGTTGCCTGTTCAGAACATTCTTTAGTGACAGGTTTGATCAGCCACTGTGGAGAAATGATAGATATATTATGAAAGAACCCTCAGTCTTCCAGGAAATGGATACAGATATGGTGCCTGACAGTCTAGTCTTTGTATCTAGTGAATGAAAGCTTTCTATTTCAAGGATTTTTAAAAAATAAGGTCAATTTAATGTATATTCTTTGTTAAGAATTTGGAATCTCAAGACGAAATTTGCTTGAACTTAATTGTAAATAGATGAACTTACCAGGTCAATCACCATCACATTTTTTTAAAAAAAATTTGATTGGAGTAGTTGCTTTACAATGTTGTGTTAGTCTCTACTGTACAGCAAAGTGAATCAGCTATACGTATACATATATCCCCTCTTTTTTGGATTTCCTTCCCATTTAGGTCACCACAGAGCACTGAGTAGAGTTCCCTGTCACATTTTTGAAGGCATTTTAAAATAGGTTCTCCTTTGACAATTAAACAAATAGAACACATGGCTAATGGGCCTTTTGCAGAGCCATGGCTATAAAAGGTGGATTCATTTTCAAGTTTAGTTTCCAGCCCTCTGAATTATCATAATCTCTCAGGGTAGATTATCTTCGCCATAATCACCCCTTCCTCCTGATGGTCATTCACAATCTGCAGTGCATTTTCCTGTACTTACCATGGGAACCTCACAGCGACCCTTGGTGCAGTTTAATTCAGAGTTGATTTCCAAGTCAAGATGTGAAATTATTACAAGATTATTTTCCTTATATTTGAGAGTAACCTTGCTTGTGATTCACAGTTAGTGTATTTAGCAGTCTCCAGAGAATGAAATAGCCCTTTCTCTTTTTATTTGACTTTGGAAACAGGTACTCCTTTTATTTTTCACTTGTTCATTTATTCACTTATAAATATTCACCGATATTTCTGAGAAAGCAGTTCTGTGCGGGGCTCAGTGTTTGTCTTTGAGACGCAAGGGTGAGTGAGACTACGGAGGTTACAGGCTAGCCCGCTGAGCATGCAGTGTTGGAAGTCACCTTTAGACCCCAGTCATCCAACCTCCTACTTGACCTACGCAGGAGTCTTTTCTTCAGTGCCCCTGCTGGGTGTTTACCCAGCCCCCGTGCATACTTCAGTTCACTCTTTTTCCGTGATCACCTCTGCGATACTGAGAAGCTTTAATTGCTATGTCCTCTTGAAGATTAAGCTGACCTTCCTATTCTGGGCTCAAATTCTGACCCTTAGAGCACATATCAGGTTCTCTGGATAAGTCTCCTTTAGAGTGTTACAACGCATACTTTGAGCCTTATTTCCAAATATTGTTTTGCTCTAGGTGCTGGGACAGTATAAAACAGTTGCGTTCTCTCATTTTTCTGAGAGCCATGTGTTGTTTGCCAGGCTTCCTCTTCTCCTTTCCTAGGCAAAACAGCAAAAGTACCTTTAGCCTTGCTTCTCACGATATAGTTCTCTATCCCCCTCCCAATCATCCGTGTTTACTCCTATTGACTTTTAGTCTGTATCTGCTTTTGTTACCCTTTTTCTCATGGGCTTAGGTGGTGGTTTTCCTGAGTTCGTGGCTTGGGTCACTAGTCTTAAAAGATTCTCCATGAAGAAAGAGTTCCATGTTCAAATAAGTTAAGAAACAACGGGTAGTATCCATCTATTACACATACACACACACACACGCACACCTTTTTTTGGAAATCACAAGGAACATTAACATGAAAGGTTCTAAGAAGTTCTGCAGGAGAGGAATTTGTTTAACTTTGTTTACTCTAAGACCTCTTCAACTTCAGAACTCTTTTCATGGTATTATTTTCCAGTTTAACCTTGTCCCTTTTAAATGGAGCACCCATATTTAAATGTAGGACTCCAGATGTGATCTGAGCAGGCTAGAATACAGTAGTTAGATCATGTGGTTTTTTTGCAGTTCATACTCTATTTCTCCTAAGTAGAGAAATTTATAAATTTCTCCTAAATCAGTCCAAGTTTTCATTGCCTTTTGAAATACCTGTGTACTTTGGTGATGAATTTAGCATGACCCAACAAACAAAAACCTCTGATTGTGTTTTTTCCATTTGAAGGGCTACCAAGGCTGACTCTGAACTGCAACTTATGTTTTAAAACTCTGTGTACATCTTAGCATTTGTCACTATAAGAATAGACCTGGTGGTTTTGACTCCTTGCTCGCCCACCGTACATTTCACTCCTGACTGTCAATGTGTCATATTAGTTACGATGTTTGTATATACGTCCCTTGTCAATTTGATGACCCTATCTTTTGCACCTTTATCCAGAACATTGATTATCGTGTTCAACAGTTCAAGTAGGACAGAGCCTTCTGGCATCTGTTAGAAACTGCTCACTTTCTGAATGCCTTTCAATAATTAACTAGTATTTTTTGGTATAGTTGCTCAATCAAAAACAAATCCTATTCACTCTACGGCCTTTTAGTCAACATTTAACTAACTATTCAAAAGGCTATCATAACAGGATCCATTAAAAGTATTTCTGAAATTAAGACATATCAATGATATTTTCACAAAATGGAAGTGAATTTTAGTATAACTTATTTTTAGCAAACACGTTTATGCCTAATTGCTTATATGCATCTTTTTTGTTGTTAAATGTTTACAAGGTATTTGTTTAAATTCATGTTTTTTTACATTTGAGAACTCATGAATATCTCAGAATATGTTGTTGGACCCCTTTAAGGGCAATCCTTGTACAGTTGTGAACAGTGCAGGTGTTAGGAGCACTGACCCCCAGCGAAGTTGAAAATCTGCTTATAACTTTACAGCTGGCCCTCTGTATACACAGTTCCACATCTACAGATTTAACCAGCCGTGGTCTGTGTAGTCCTGTGGTATGTATGTATTGAAAAAAAAATCCTCATATTAGTGGGCCTGCACAGTTCATATCCCTGATGTTTGCAGGTCAACTGTACTTTAATTTGAGAAATAGCCTTTGGAAGTTAACAGTTAAAAGCTATTAAGTTTTGGGGATCACTCTCTGCTGATATACACATAAACAGCAGCTACTCTCATTCATCCTATAGATATTTATCAAGCACCTACCTTGTGCGTGGCACTGTTCTAGGCCCTGTGATGCAATAAGGAAAAAAACAAAAGACAAATTTCCTGCCCTCCAGGAGCTTACATTCTAGAGGTGGGGAGAGGAGCAATTCAAATACGAGCATTACTGATATGATATATCAATTTCTCTGAAGGAAAAGCTGCATCGAGAGGCTAGAAAGTCTGAGGGTGCTGTTCTGTATTAAGAAAGGCATGTTAGTTTTCTATTGCTACGTAACAAGTTACCACAAATTTCATGGCTTAAAGCAACATCCATTTATTATCTCATAGCTTCTGTAGGTCAGAAGTGTGGACACGGCCTACTTGGGTCCTCTGCTGTGGCTCACCAGGCTACAGTTAAGACCTGCTCACCTGGAGCTTGAGGTCTTCTTTCAAGCTCATTTGGGCGTGGCCAGAATTCAGTTCCTTGCAGGGGTGGACTGAGATCCTCGGCTCCTACAGGCCACCCCACTCCAGACAGTTCACAGCCTGACTTTGCTTTTTTCAGGGGCATTTGGAGAATATTTCCCCTGCCCTCCAAGGGCTCAGTCCCTCTGTTAAAGGTTTTTCACCTAATTAAGCCAGTCTCATCTAGAATAATCTCCCTTTTGATTAAGTCGAAATCAACTGATTTGGAACTTGAATTACATCTGCAAAATCCCTGCACCTTTGTCATAAAACATAACTTAATCACAGGAGTGACAGCCCATCATATTTAAAGGTCCAGGTCACACTCAGGGTAGAGGATTATGTAGGGCATGTACACCAGGGGACAGGAAGGTTGGAGGCCATCATAGAATTCTTCATTCCATAAAAGGGCTCTCTAGATAAAGGGATAGTTGAGCAGACCCCTGACAGAAGTGAGGAACCAAGCCATGAGGTTGCTTGGAGGAAGAAATTTCTAGGCAGAGCAAACAATGATTGCAAATATTCTGAGCAGGAAGGATGTTCTAAGTAGTTATAGCAAGAGCCAGGGAACCAGTATGGCCAGAGTGGTGGTGGGGGGTGAGGTCTGAAGGTTAGCAGGGGCTGAATCATGAAGGGACATATAGCCTGTGGTGAAGACTTTGGATTTCACTGTTTGTGGATGGGAAACCGTGGTGGAAGGTTTGTGAGCAGAAGAGTTACACCATCTGAGTTAAATTTTAAAATAAGTACTGTGATTGCTTTATGGAGACTAGACCATATAGAGACTGTTCAGGGTGGAAGCAGAGGGCCCATTGGCTGGCTATTGCCCTGGAGCAAAAAATGATGATGTGACCTGGACCAGGGTGGAAAGTAATGGAGGTGGCGAGCGATTATCAGATTCTGGATGGAGGAGAGAGGACTTAAAAGGTTTGGGTCTGAAAATATAGATGAATGGAGTTGCTGTCTTCTGAGATGAGGAGGGGAGTTGGAGTTGCAGGTTTGGGCAGAAGCAAGAATTCAGTTTTGGACAAGTTCAGTTTGAGTTGTCTAGTGGAAATCTATTTCATGATGTCAAGTAGGCATTCAGATACATGAGCCTAGATTTCAAAGGAGATATATTTCTGGGCTACAGAGATAAATTTGAGAACTGGTGCATACGGTTTTTAAAGCTATGAAGTCATATGAGCTCACGTAGGGAGTGAGTGATGGTAAAGAGTTCAAGATCTTGGGCTTCCCTGGTGGCGCAGTGGTTGAGAGTCCACCTGCCGATGCAGGGGACACGGGTTCGTGCCACGGTCTGGGAAGATCCCACGTGCCGCGGAGCGGCTGGGCCCGTGAGCCATGGCCACTGAGCCTGCGCGTCCGGAGCCTGTGCTCCGCCATGGGAGAGGCCACAACAGTGAGAGGCCTGCGTACCGCAAAAACAAAAAAAGAAGAAAAGAAAAAAGAGTTCAAGGTCTTGCACACTCAGGTGGTGCATGGATGAGGAGCAGTCAACAGATTGGTGAGGAGAGGCTGGTGAGGTCGAGGAGAGTTGGTGGTCCTGTAGGTCAAACAGAGGAAGTCTCAAGAAAGGAGGAGTGTAAAGCTGCATCAGTTGTTATCAATAGATCAAGTACAGTGGGAACTGGGAATTCACCATTGTGTTTGGCAAGATATCAGTACATTCTTAACCATTGTTGACCTTGGCAAGAGTTATTTTAGTAGAGTGGTGGGGATAAAAGCCTGATAGAACTGGGTTCAGGACAGAGTGGCAAGCGAAAACAATGTAACAAAGATAGATGACTTGTTAGTATGGACAACTCTTGCTAGAAATTTGCTGTCCAGGGGGAGCAAAGAAATGGGGTGTTAGCTCAATGAGAATATGGGATGAAGGGAGGGGTTTTTTTTTTTAAAGTATTGTTTAATGGAAATGATCCAATAGAGAAGGAAAATGGAATAAGAGACGGGACATTTGTAAGCCTGATGTCCTCAGATGGGTGGGAAGGGATGATGCCCAGGTATCCATGTAGATGTCAACCTTAGACAGGAGAATGGATAGATGTCTGTCTGACATTGCAGCTGCAGTGATGGAAGAGCAGGCAGAGGTGCAGGGAGCTTGGTGATTTGGGGTATGGGCTTGTGGAAGTCTTCTTCTGTTAATTCTCTTCTCTCAGTAAGATAAAGAATGTCATCATTGAGAGCGAGGAAGGAAAAGATGTTCAGGGTTGGAGAAATGAGATAATTGTGTCAGAGAGCTGGAGAGTCAGTTTACCAGGGAGATGTGATAGGATGAACAGGCTGCCCCGGTGATCACTTGAGGTGAGGGATTGTGAATTTAAAGTGAACCAGTAGCTTGTTCCCTGAGATGGACATTATCCTGATGGCCCAGAATATAAGTGCGTGGGAGTGTGATCATCATCTAGATGGAAACACAGCATTTAAAAACATTCCTGGAGGGTTCTCTGAGCACACCCTTGCAGGCCCCAGCTTTAGAGTCACTTTTTAAATCATGAACAAATATGGGTCATAGAGTTGCCCTCAGTGGTCTCTTGTGTGCGGGGTGGCAGTCTCCTGGCCTCTTCTTTTACCAGCAGCACCCGCTCGTAGGTCCAGCTTCTCTTAGAACCTTCAACATTACATGCTCATTGAGCATCAACATCTGCCATGTTGGTCCCTGCCATACAATTTCTTCATACCCCAGTCCCCATTTGCAACTTACTCTGGATCACTTGTACCAGCCTGTGTGAGAGGAAGCTGGAAGGTTGTTCTGGCCAGTGTTGATCAGATTTAGGAAATCCACGTGCTGTTTTGTACCCTTTTCATTCATTTCCATCTAGACCACAAGATTCTGACATATGTATATGATACATATATAGAGACATATTTATATACATACACAAACATAGGCATATACACACACACACAAATATACCCTCACTCTGTCCTTGTGGATCACTGGTCTAGACAACACGTGGCTATTGGGTGTTAGAAACAGCGTGCCTGCCTTTCTTATCCCCTGAGGCCGTCTGGGCATGACATGTATGTGTATCGTGCTCCACAGGCTAGTGAGTAGACATCGGTTCATCCCAGCATTTCACCAGTTGTTAACTAATGCTGTTTGGGTGGCTGCTTTCTCTACCTCTTGGAAAGGTCACTCTGACTTTCTTTTTGACATAGCATTTTATAGACCTACCTGCTAGGAATATGGCTTCCTTCCCCAAGATGCTGGGTAAACCTCACCTTCATTCTCTAGGTAGGAAACTGGGAAATACTTTTCACAACGCCACATTCTAAAAAGAAAAGACAAGTACATTTTAGCTACAAGTAGTATATTTATTTCTCCATTTCTCATTTCTGGTGATCATAGGCAAAAGACTGAGGAGACAAAGGCTAATTTCTTCTTTGAAAAAATATAATATTGCTTTAACTTGCTTTTTAAAACTGATCTGTTATATGTAAGGTTGGAGAAAAAGGATTAGACCTTAGATCTCCATGTTAAATGTAGTTTTTTCTTTTTCCATGTATGTACTTTTCTGCAGATATTCTCTTGTCCATTGTGTATATGGTAATGTTGTCAAAAAAAATGAACGTCATAAATTTAGGTACAAGATAAGGAAATCCTCTTACATCTGAGGAGAAAAATACCAGCTCACAAGTGAGCCACCTCATAATTTATGTAACTGTAGATGTTATTACAGTTTCTGGTTTGAGTTAGGCATTGCACAAATATTTTGTCATTAGTATATTTTTCATAAAATAGAATAGTCATATTTGGCATAAAACATGTTTTTTTGGAGTCAGGCTCAGTGATTTGGAAAAATGATAAACTTATCAGTTAAATTGTTAATTCCTTTGTGTTGGATGCTGTTCATACTTTGACAGTGCAGCCCAGTGGATTGCAGTTAGTTTAGCTGAAGGCACCTGTGACAGTTATCACACATAGATGCTTTGGTCTATCCCATCAATTTGCTAATAATGAATTTACTTGGTTATTATGTAGCAATAGCATTAGACCTTGATGGGCCAATTAAAGACCCTAGACCAACAAAATAGTTTTCCTCTTTGTGGGGGAAGAGGATCTCTGGAATAGGATATTTATTTTACAAAAATCCTTTAGCATGACAGTATTACTTACTTTGACTAATTATTTTAGTTTCTCTATTAAAAGGTGAACTTAGATAGGGGTAACCTGTAGACTTAGTAAGTTATAATTTCATAAAGAAAGCTGAAGCTGCTAAAAACAATGTTGTTCACCATTTTAGCATTATTATGCCTGAATTCTAATTCCATGTTATCATCATTCAGGAGGGATTAGAATTCTTCAATGACTCTCTAGTCTGTAAAATCAGGTTAATTGCGTAATTCTAGTCAAGTGGTTGGGGGGCTTGATTAATTTTTCCCCCAAAGGTTAAATAGTATAGTCATAGTGACCAATTGTGACAGTGCTTTTTAGTACATGGTCTTTTTCCCCCCCAACAAACTACTTATTTATGGGTTTCTTTGTGCAAGGCTTTGTTGAAAATCCAGAGATGAATATGACAGGGTCTCTGCACTCAAAGAGCTTACTGTGTAGGCGGATAGATCAGACCCTGCACAGATGACTCTAACACAAGGTAGAAAGCCGTAAGAAGACTGATGAAAAGAAGAGCTATGGGTAGTTAAAGGAAGGTGAGAACCCTTTTGTCTGAATGTTATCTTTGGATTACTTGTTCCCATAGTAACCAGTGTTTATTTTTTTCAACATCCACGTTTTGCGAAGAGTAATGGTTGGGTTGAATCCAGGGGCAGTGTCAGGCTGTGGTCTTTGGTACAGGCCTTATCAGACTTAGATGATTCCTGAGAAGACTATGTTTGTTTTTCAGTAGAGTGGTATGTATTATTATGTAGGTGCCAAGTTAGTAGAAATACTGTTCTTTAGTATGAAAAATATTTAGCATTTAATTTTTTGGAATGTTCTCTGGTAATTTCCTTTCCTCTGAGAATTAGAGTCACTGTTGTACTTCTTGGCTATATTGAGTGAGGTCCTTCAGAAAGATGAAGTTCCTACAATGGACCAGGCACCATGATAAGCACTGTGTATGCTTTGTCGTGTTTAATCATCACAAAACCTCTGCAACGTCGATACTGTTGTTACTGACATCTCACAGGTGAGAGACTAAGGCGTAAAGTCCTGGGGGTTACTTGTCCAATACCTTCCAGCTCAGATGAAGCAGAGATGGGTCTTGAACCTGGGTCTGTTGAGCATGCTGGTCCTTGCTGTTTACCACTTGACCCCGTGGCTGGGCTCTATTCAGTTCCGTTCTGACTGCCATTAGAAACCCATGTATTTTTAGGATTGTTACATTTACCTGTCTTCTCACTGACATTTTACCTAAGTATTCTTTTAACAGTGTTTCCTGATATGCCCATCATTAAATATTATGACAGGAATACCTGAAAATATTTTAGAGGAGATACTAAAGTTGATGATGAAAATAGCAGTCAGCATTTGTAGTGTCTTACAACTTTAAAAGCACGGTCACATCACTTGCCTCATTTAATTTTTTCTTTCATCCTATGTTTGCTGCTTACTGGTGAGAAAGCAAGATCAGGGATGTTAAGTAACTTTCCTGCAGTCACAGAGATAGTACACTTAGGCTGGAGACTGGGTCTTCTGATGTTAATCCAGTGTTATTGGTGGTGTGGTACCAGGTAGATGGTATAAGTAGAGATGATACAGGGTAGTGGAGGGTGTAGATCTTTTGCATTTAAAAAATCCTTCTGGTAAACATGCTAAAGGACGGAAGATTTGTATTCAGAAAAATTTGGTAATACATGAGAAGCAAAATAGAAGAATTAAAAGCCATTCATTGTGAGATAATGTCCTTTTTTTTCTGACAGTGGAGCAAGCAGATGTTTGCAAGTGCAAATACTTTTAGCAATAGGGAATGTATTGAGTTCTGTATTTTCAAGCAATATGTGGTCATCTTAGAAATTTAGAAAATCAAAGTAAATTAAAAGAAAGGAACAAGAAGTAAAATCTTCCATATCTCACTACCCAGAGATACATCATTACTAGCCTCTTGACAAATATTCTTCTAGTCTTTTCTACACTTATGTTAATAATGTTATAGTATAAATATTTTATTTTACAAAACATAATGTTTTATGGTCTGCTTTATTTAGTAATGTCTTTGATATCTTTTCATATCTTTGAGTATAAATCTACACAATCCTTTTGGATGGCTTCTTTATATTTTGACTGAGTGTGCCAAAACATGTTACTTTAAAACTATTATTTGATATTTACGGAATTCCCAGTTTTTCAGTATGGCAGTATATGAAACCTTATATGTGCAAAAATGATGTTTTAAAACTGCCCGGTAGAAAAATGCCCTTTAGCATTGGATTTTGACCTTGCTGAAATGCTCTCAGATTTTGAGAAACCTGGAGATACAAAACGGAGTAAGCCCAGTATCGAAGCACATGGGGATTCTAGGGGCTGGTTATGGCACTTGGGCTAGCAAGAGGTGTCACTGTCCATGTGGCAGCGGACACTGCTTCCTTACTCTTTGTTAGGGCTGAGTTCTTAGGCACTGCACTGAGAAGCCATCAAAATGAATGATTCCTGAGTGTAACATGCTAACAACAGTAGAACACAAACACCGAGTTCCATTTTGCAGCCATTCTTTTGGGTTCTTCCCTCCAGCGCATGTTCTTTAAGAAATCCTCCCTTGGCTGCTTGCTGTGAGCAGCCTGGGGTTAGAGGAAGGGACATGTGTGTGGGACATAACTGTTGGAGGAGATGACAGATTGCCTTTATTCTCTTAGAGCCTTACACAGTGCCTAGCATGTGATAGACCCTTAATACATGTGTATTGCACAAGTGCCCACTGAATGATTCTTAACTAAAGCGATTTTCCACAAACTGAATATCAAGATGCCTCCCAAGATTTGTATGTATGTATGTATGTGGCTAAAGATGTTACAGTGGAACAATAGTTTTTGATAGTGGAAAATAGTTTTTTATAGTGGAAATGTGTACAAAAAATACTTCTTTACTAGATTTCCTCTACAAAAATTCCCAAGTGAGATAATACTTTAGGTATAATCTATTTTATTTTTTAAAATACATACGGACTCCATGCTATAAGAATTGCAAGATGGGGCTTCCCTGGTGGCACAGTGGTTGAGAGTCCACCTGCTGATGCAGGGGACACGGGTTCGTGCCCCGGTCTGGGAAGATACCACATGCCACGGAGCGGCTGGGCCCGTGAGCCATGGCCGCTGAGCCTGTGCCTCCAGAGCCTGTGCTCCGCAACGGGAGAGGCCGCAGCAGTGAGAGGCCCGCGTACCGCAAAACAAACGAAAAAAAAGAATTGCAAGATGGTTTCTGTGGCAGAGATATGAACAAAGTCATGCTGAAAGAGGCTCCTTAAAGGAGCATCCTCTGCCCTTCCTATGTATCCAGCTTGGATTACTTCCTCTAGGGTTGTCACCAGCATCCATTGGCCATACCTGCCTCTGGGTCTCAGCACCAGGTCTCAACTTGTGAGTTTTGAAGTATCGGTGTGTTACGCTTCTTCCTCCAGACCCCTCTCTGGTAGAAGTTTCCCTGTTAAAAAGTCTTCCTGAGTCCTACAGGCAGCTTAAAGGTGGCAGCTGGCATGTCTCTGTGGAGCTTACCCACAACTGTAGCTCTGTTGCAGAATGTTCTCAGGGCAGCTCTCATCTAACCTCGGAAGGGCAGTGAATTGTGCAGTGTCACGTGACCAGTCACTATCGGTGCCAAGAATAGAACCCCAAACTCAGCCTGCGGAGGGGTAGCCTCCTTGCCGTCCTCTCTCTCATCGTAAGTTCCACCGTGCTCTGGCCAGCAGTCAGTGTTACTTGCTGGACCAATTGTTTGGTCACATTTCTGGGACTTTCACATCTCCCCTGAACTCTTGCATCTTTCTCATGAGCTTTTTTAATGTCATCGAACAGATAGGCATGAAGAGAAAGTGTCTTAAAATAGTGGGTACCTTAAGAAGATTTGGTGTCATTTAAGTCAATGTTAGTTACCTGAGATACCTTGGCTGGCAATAGCCCGAAATTTTAGCAAACACCTGAGTGTTTTAAGTTATCCTTTCTGTCACTTTGCAGAGGCTGTCTCTTATCCTTTTTTATATTCCACCTTTCCTAGCTGCTGATGACGTAACCTGATGCTCTTAGCATTCTAAAAATTCTCCTCTCCAGTTTTATCAGGGAAGGTTTTCTCTTAGGACGCGTCCTCTTGATCAGAGCTGAATAATTCAGAGGTCTGTTTGCAAATTTATTTCAGTTACCATATCCCTGGAGATAATGAGTGGTGAGATTTCTTCCTCAAAATGTTCAGTCTTGGAAAAGCAACAAGCATATTTCAGTTTGGGGGCTTTCTCTGCATTAACTTTTCTTTGCCCATTGAAACCAGCCTCCCTGGAATATACTTTCAACTTTATTTTGCAATTCTCAGAGTGCTAGAAAACTTTGTTCTTCTTGGTAAAATTGATACAGTTGTTAACTGGTGGTGTAGTGGGAAATCTCTGCTGCCCAGTGAAATTCATTGATTGGTCTTTGTATTAGTTTTCTATTGTTGCTATAATAAATTACCACAAACAGCACAAATTTATCATCTTTATTATTTATTCTTATCTTACAGTTCTGTAAGTCAGAAGTCTACATGGGTCTCAGTGGGCTAAAAAATCACGACGTTGGCAGGGCTGTGCCCTTTCAGGAGCCTCTAGAGAAGAATGTGTTTCCTTGACTTTTTTTTTTCTTTAAGACTTTATTTTTTAAGAGCAGTTTCAGGTTCAGAGGAAAACTAAGAGTAAGGTGTGGAGGTGTCCCATTTACCCCTGGACCCCACACATGCTTAGCTGCCTTCACCGTGTACACCCCAAACAGTGTTGTACGTCTGTTACAGTCTCTGAGACTACAGTGACATGTCCGTATTCTTCAAAGTCCTGTAGCGTACATTACAGTCCACTCTTGGTGTTGTACATGCTATGATTTTGGACAAATGTATCCACCATTATAGTACCACGTAGAGTGTTTTCACTGCCCTAAAAATCCTCTGGGCTCTGCCTGTTAGCCCCCTCCCATGCTCCTGGCAACCACTGATCTTTTTACTGTTTCTATGGTTTTGCTTTTCCCAGAATGTCATATAGTTGGAATGTGCATTTAAGGTTCCCCCATGTCTTTTCATGATTTGATAGCTCATTTCTTTGTAGCCATGAGCACTGTGCATTTTCTGTATGTTCCACAGTTGGTTTATCCATTCACCTACTGAAGGACATCTTGGTTGCTTCCAACTTTGGGCAATTATGAATAAAGGTGTTATAAAATACCCACACGTACATTTTTGTGTAGACATAAGTTTTTAGTTCCTCTGGGTAAATACCAAGGAGTATGATTGCTGGCTTGTGTGGTAAGAGTATGTCTAGTTTTGTGGGAAATTGCCAAACTGTCTTCCACAGTGGCTGCACCGTTTCGTGTTCCCACCAGCAATGAGTGAGTTCCTCCTGCTCTACATCCTCAGCAGCATGTGGTGCTGCCATTATCAATGTTCCAGATTTTGGCCATTCTAATGCTGTGTAGTGGTATCTGTGTTTTAATTTGCATTTCCCTGATGACATGTGATGTGGAGGATCTTTTCATATGCTTATTTGCCATCTGTGTATATACTTCGCAGTGTTTGTTAAAGTCTTTGGCGCATTTTTCTTTTTCTTTTCTTAATGTTGAGCTTCAAGTGTTCTTTGTATATGTTGGACAATAGTCCTTTATCAGATACAGCTTTTGCAAATACTTTCTCCCAGTCTGTGGCTTGTCTTCTCATTCTCTTGGGATTGCCTTCCACACACTAGAGGTCTTTAAATTTAATGAAGTCAGGTTATCAACTATTTATTTCATGGACTGTGCCTTTAATGTTGTATCTAAATAGGCATCACCATACCCAAGGTTATCTCCAGGAGGAAAACTAGTAAGCGATTATCAGGGCTTTCACTTACTCAGAAATTGGAGTTCATTTTTCTTGCTGCTTTTATTTATGTCATTATCCAACATTACTTATGTTTCCTAGGTATTAAGCGGTGGCTGGGAGGGAATTGGTTAACTCGGGGAGTCTTTGCCTTCTCCAGTTCACTCTCATAGACCTAGAGTGTTCTGCAGTGCTTGTTTCGCACTATTTCTCCTTGACTCTGCGTCAACTGACAGTTCACAGAGCATCTGGGCAAGGGCCTGCCTGTTTATAAGATGCTCAGTCACCACAGGTTATCAGTGCTGTCACTAGTTACTCCTTTTGCAGATGGCGATTAAAAAAAAAATCATCTTCTCAATAGCATGATGTATTGGGTTGTTTGCTGGAGTTGACGATGTTTAGTCTGAGGGCTGCTGTTGAGAGTGTTACATAGGTAAAGGAAGGTGTGTGCCTAGGGGCTGGAGGTGGCCTTTCACAAATGGCTAAGCCTGGCCCAGTGTTTATGAAAGAAGATGAAAAACACTAACTTACCTGAACTTAAAAGCATAGTCTGAGAAAGAGGTAGAAAATACTCACTAGATTTTAGGGGACCACAGCAAAATGAAAACTCATCACGTGATAAGGCTCTTAATTTAATCTGAATTTCACTGCATAGAGAAACTAGAGATTATCTTCCGAGTTCCCAGACTCTGGGCCACGTGGAAATCAGACCGTTACACAAATATGGGGACTAGTCTTCTTAAAATTTTTCAGAAAATAAAACTCTATCCTTTCCTCTCATAATCTGCTTAGCTTTGTGAGTTTTCCCAGTGAGGTATGTAGTTAAGTAACTTTAATCTCCAAAAGAAAGTGTGAGTTTTGGTGGAGTTTTTAATGAATTTGGACACTGAAGATGCTGGAAAGCACACCTGGCCACAATATATTTATGTAAGTCTTCTTCAGAACCCTTGGCTCCTTTTTATTTGCAGAAGTATGTCTCTTATCAAGGAAGTAAGTGGTGGAGGGCTTCTGCCCTGGGTCGTTTCCACCTTCTCCGACACAGGGAGCCCCCAGGACCAGGGGTTGCTCCTCTCACACCCATTGGTTTGGGCCTCTACCTGTGCTCATCGTGTAAGTCAGAGCCCACTTCGGTGGGTTCTCTGTGATGACTTGTCAACTTCCTGAATGGAGATTTGCCAACTTGCCAGCTGGTTGCCTTTGTTGTCTTAATGGAGAACCTCTGGGGATTCAATAAAATCAAACTGTGCACCTTTGTCTGGAGTTGGTTCTAGATTTTCATGCAGTGGAGTGGATATGAGGTCGGCTTGGTGAAAAAGGTATTGGAACTTTTGTACTTTGATCCATTCTCTTTTTATGGCTTGATTGAACCATTTTGCTCCCTCGCTCAAAGAGAGGTCTTTCTCTGAGAATGTTCAGATGAAGTATTAGTCCTTTAAAAGGCTTAAAATGAATGTTTATTACCACAGCAAGGACTATACCATTTTAAACTCTTGCATTGTAAATCACACCAAGGATCCTCCTCAGGTTGGCCTTTTGACTGTATTAGGCTAACTGCTGTGTTGCAGGAAAGTGTAGGGTTTGCTTAGAGTTCTTTGAGCAATATGCGAGTAGTTAAGATAAGTCTTTTTCCTTTCTCAAAATATTCTATCTCCCTCACTACCCCCTCTCAGAAAATCTAAAAGAAAATGAGGAGGTGAAAAAAGCAGGGCTAGAAGATATTTAATAATCCTTCCTTCATTCTTTTTAATCAGTTTGTTGAATACTCAGTACTGTCTGGGGTAAAAAAGTTTTATTTTTCTTTAGTCACCATTTTCAAAGAGCTTTGTTGAGTCTTCCTTTCCCATCTTTTAATGGTGTTTTGGGCTGTAGGCCATAATTTTCCAGTGAGTTACGACATAAAGAAGTCAAGTCTAGTCTAAACTTCAGTCTCTATTCAATTTAGCCTCTATATCTCCTCCCCTCCCCCACTTGTCCCCTCTGGCTGAGTAGGGGACACACTCAGCTCTTTCACCCTATTCCACCCTCCCTTTTCTGCACTGCTTTCTCCTCTCGGTTGTCACTGCTTCAAAAACACTAACTGGCTGCCAGTGTCCTCTTTGGTGGGGTCCCTGCTGGGACTCTGAAGAGTTCTGATCCAGCACCTTCTTCCCTTCACCTGGGCAGGGGGCAGGAGGTCCTCAGGAGTAGGATCATGGCAGGATGGCTTGGTTTTGGCTGCCTTCCCCTTGACTCCTTTGGCAAACCAAGCGTGAGTATGTATACAGGCTCTACGGCTGCTCCTTCTCTCCACTCTGCTGTGTCTCACCAGTTTTCTTCTCCTTGTTCAGGGAGTTAGGAGTAGGCTGATAAAGTTGATAAATTTACCCCATAAGCAGATAAACGTGTGGAGTGAGATGCCAACCTTTCCTCCTTACAGGCACCTCTGATGTGTTAAGTGATGCTCTGGGAGACTTCTGTAGTTGGCTTGGTATTGGGGCTGGACCAGCACATTCTCTGGACCAGTAATTCACCATTGAAGATTGTCCGACCTTCTGCACTCACACCCTCGAATTTTGTTTATATAGGTAAGGGTCGAGGGAGTCATAGGTCATGACTGGTGCTAGCAGAGTGATTTTGGTGAGTTATTAATAAGGGTTGGAGTGGCTGACCTCTAATATCTGCAGCACTCTTTAGAATATGTGGTTTCTGATGCCTGTCTGTCCTTGGCTTAGCATCCTGGGAACCAATTTTGGAGTAACAGGGAAAGATCCACTCAATGTCTGCTGATACAGGCATGCATCTCCATGTAGAACTACTTCTGGGGGCTTCCCTGGTGGTGCAGTGGTTGAGAGTCCGCCTGCCGATGCAGGGGACACGGGTTCATGCCCCGGTCTGGGAAGATCCCACATGCTGCGGAGCGGCTAGGCCCGTGAGCCATGGCCGCTGAGCCTGCGTGTCCGGAGCCTGTGCTCCACAACGGGAGAGGCCACAACAGTGAGAGGCCCGCATACCTCAAAAAAAAAAAAAAAAAAAAAAAAAAAAACAAAGAACTACTTCTGGGAAAGTTACCCAGGGAATATCATGAAACATAACCCTTGGCCTTTAAGGATCATATTAAATTTTAATTTAAGGAAATAAAAATAGAAACATAGGAAATATTAAATAGCTGTATCAGGCATCGTGTGATGAATTGTTCAAATAAATGTAATTGAGGATAAATGGTGCAGTAATTGAGGATAATGGTGCAGTGGTGCAGTGTCCACTGGAGTAGCCCACCAAGACCGCATCTCTACAAGGGCTGCGGCAGGGGGTGAGTGAGGAGGTGACTGTGTGGGGTGCCTTCCAGCTCTGCTGTGCAGCTCCTGGCTGTGCTCTACAGACTATGAGGAATGAGAGGAATGGAAGAGGAAATGTGAAAAGGTACTATTGCAGTTTTAAGACTAACCTGATTTTTTTTTAAAGCTCATTAATAATTTTTAAATTGATTGCATATGGAAATGATAGTATTTTAGATATACAGGGTTAACTAAAATATATTCTTTTTTTTTTTTTTGCTTTATAACAAATTTAATCAGTTATACATATACATATGTTCCCATATCCCCTCCCTTTTGCGTCTCCATCCCACCCTCCCTATCCCACCCCTCCAGGCGGTCACAAAGCACCGAGCTGATCTCCCTGTGCTATGCGGCTGCTTCCCACTAGCTATCTACCTTACGTTTGGTAGTGTATATATGTCCATGCCGCTCTTCCGCTTTGTCACAGCTTACCCTTCCCCCTCCCCATATCCTCAAGTCCATTCTCTAGTAGGTCTGTGTCTTTATTCCTGTCTTACCCCTAGGTTCTTCATGACATTTTTTTCTTTAAATTCCATATATATGTGTCAGCATACAGTATTTGTCTTTCTCTTTCTGACTTACTTCACGCTGTAAGACAGACTCTAGGTCCATCCACCTCAATACAAATAGCTCAATTTCGTTTCTTTTTATGGCTGAGTAATATTCCATTGTATATATGTGCCACATCTTCTTTATCCATTCACCCGATGATGGACACTTAGGTTGTTTCCATCTCCAGGCTATTGTAAATAGGGCTGCTATGAACATTTTGGTACATGACTATTTTCGAATTATGGTTTTCTCAGGGTATATGCCCAGTAGTGGGATTGCTGGGTCATATGGTAGTTCTGTTTGTAGTTTTTTAAGGAACCTCCATACCGTTCTCCATAGTGGCTGTACCAATTCACATTCCCACCAGCAGTGCAAGAGTGTTCCCTTTTTTCCACACCCTCTCCAGCGTTTATTGTTTCTAGATTTTTTGATGATGGCCATTCTGACTGGTGTGAGATGATATCTCATTGTAGTTTTGATTTGCATTTCTCTAATGAGTAAAAATGTTGAGCATCCTTTCATGTGTTTGTTGGCAGTCTGTATATCTTCTGTGGAGAAATGTCTATTTAGGTCTTCTGCCCATTTTTGGATTGGGTTGTTTGTTTTTTTGTTATTGAGCTGCATGAGCTGCTTATAAATTTTGGAGATTAATCCTTTGTCAGTTGCTTCATTTGCAAATATTGTCTCCCATTCTGAGGGTTGTCTTTTGGCCTTGTTTATGGTTTCCTTTGCTGTGCAAAAGCTTTTAAGTTTCATTAGGTCCCATGTGTTTATTTTTGTCTTTATTTCCATTACTCTAGGAGGTGGGTCAAAAAGGATCTTGCTGTGATGTATGTCATAGAGTGTTCTGCCTATGTTTTCCTCTAAGAGTTTGATAGTGTCTGGCCTTACATTTAGGTCTTTAATCCATTTTGAGCTTATTTTTGTGTATGGTGTTAGGGAGTGATCTAATCTCATCCTTTTACATGTCCCTGTCCAGTTTTCCCAGCACCACTTATTGAAGAGACTGTCCTTTCTCCACTGTACATTCCTGCCTCCTTTATCAAAGATAAGGTGACCATATGTGCATGGGTTTGTCTCTGAGCTTTCTATCCTGTTCCATTGATCTATTTTTCTGCTTTTGTGCCAGTACCACACTGTCTTGATTACTGTAGCTTTGTAGTATAGTCTGAAGTCAGGGAGCCTGATTCCTCCAGCTCCGTTTTTTGTTCTCAAGATTGCTTTGGCTATTCGGGGTCTTTTGTGTTTCCATACAAATTGTGAAATTTTTTGTTCTAGTTCTGTGAAAAATGCCAGTGTTAGTTTGATAGGGATTGCATTGAATCTGTAGATTGCTTTGAGTAGTTGAGTCATTTTCACAATGTTGATTCTTCCATTCCAAGAACATGGTACATCTCTCCATCTATTTGTATCATCTTTAATTTATTTCAGCAGTGTCTTATAATTTTCTGCATACAGGTCTTTTGTCTCCTTAGGTAGGTTTATTCCTAGATATTTTATTCTTTTTGTTGCAATGGTAAATGGGAGTGTTTCCTTGATTTCACTTTCAGATTTTTCATCATTAGTATATAGGAATGCCAGAGATTTCTGTGCATTAATTTTGTATCTTGCTACTTTACCAAATTCATTGATTAGCTCTAGTAGTTTTCTGGTAGCATCTTTAGGATTCTCTATGTATAGTATCATGTCATCTGCAAACAGTGACAGCTTTACTTCTTTTCCAATTTGGGTTCCTTTTATTTCCTTTTCTTCTCTGATTGCTGTGGCTAAAACTTCCAAAACTCTGTTGAATAAGAGTGGTGAGAGTGGGCAGCCTTTTCTTGTTCCTGATCTTAGTGGAAATGGTTTCAGTTTTTCACCATTGAGGACGATGCTGGCTGTGGGTTTGTCATATATGGCCTTTATTATGTTGAGGAAATTTCCCTCTGTGCCTACTTTCTGCAGGGTTTTTATCATAAATGGGTGATGAATTTTGTCGAAAGCTTTCTCTGCATCTATTGAGATTATCATATGGTTTTTCTCCTTCAGTTTGTTAACATGGTGTATCACGTTGATTGATTTGCGTATATTGAAGAATCCTTGCATTCCTGGAATAAACCCCACTTGATCATGGTGTATGATCCTTGTAATGTGCTGTTGGATTCTGTTTGCTAGTATTTTGTTGAGGGTTTTTGCATCTATGTTCATCAGTGATATTGGCCTGTAGTTTTCTTTCTTTGTGACATCCTTGTCGGTTTTGGTATCAAGGTGATGGTGGCCTCATAGAATGAGTTTGGGAGTGTTCCTCCCTCTGCTGTATTTTGGAAGAGTTTGAGAAGGATAGGTGTTAGCTCTTCTCTAAATGCTTGATAGAATTCGCCTGTGAAGCCATCTGGTCCTGGGCTTTTGTTTGTTGGAAGATTTTTTTTTTTTTTTTTTTTTTTTTTTGCAGTATGCGGGCCTCTCACTGCTGTGGCCTCTCCTGTTGCGGAGCACAGGCTCTGGATGCGCAGGCCCAGTGGCCATGGCCCACAGACCCAGCCACTCCACGGCACGTGGGATCCTCCTGGACCGGGGCACGAACCCGCGTCCGCTGCATTGGCAGGCGGACTCCCAACCACTGCGCCAGCAGGGAAGCCCCTAGTGAGTCTTTTTTGTTTGTTTTTTTGTTTTTGTTTTTTTTGTGGTACGCGGGCCTCTCACTGTTGTGGCCTCTCCCGTTGCAGAGCACAGGCTCCGGACGCGCAGGCTCAGCGGCCATGGCTCACGGGCCCAGCCGCTCCGCGGCATGTGGGATCTTCCCGGACCGGGGCACGAACCCGTGTCCCCTGCATCAGCAGGCGGACTCCCAACCACTGCGCCACCAGGGAAGCCCTTTTTGGGAGATTTTTTTATTACAGTTTCAATTTCAGTGCTTGTGATTGGTCTGTTCATATTTTCTATTTCTTCCCGATTCAGTCTTGGCAGGTTGTACATTTCTAAGAATTTGTCCATTTCTTCCAGGTTGTCCATTTTATTGGCATAGAGTTGCCTGTAGTAATCTCTCATGATCTTTTGTATTTCTTCAGTGTCAGTTGTTACTTCTCCTTTTTCATTTCTAATTCTATTGATTTGAGTCTTCTCCCTTTTTTTCTTGATGAGTCTGGCTAATGGTTTATCAATTTTGTTTATCTTCACAAAGAAGAACCAGCTTTTAGTTTTATTGATCTTTGCTATCGTTTCCTTCATTTCTTTTTCATTTATTTCTGATCTGATTTTTATGATTTCTTTCCTTCTGCTAACTTTGGGATGTTTTTGTTCTTCTTTCTCTAATTGCTTTAGGTGCAAGGTTAGGTTGTTTATTCGAGGTGTTTCCTGTTTCTTAAGGTAGGATTGTATTGCTATAAACTTCCCTCTTAGAACTGTTTTTGCTGCATCCCATAGGTTTTGGGTCGTCGTGTCTCCATTGTCATTTGTTTCCAGGTATTTTTTAATTTTCTTTTTGATTTCTTCAGTGATCACTTCGTTATTCAGTAGTGTATTGTTTAGCTTCCATGTGTTTGTATTTTTTACAGCTCCTTTCCTGTAATTGATATCTCGTCTCATAGCATTGTGGTCAGAAAAGATACTTGATACAATTTCAATTTTCTTAAATTTACCAAGGCTCGATTTGTGACCCAAGATATGATCTATCCTGGAGAATGTTCCATGAGCACTTGAGAAAAATGTGTATTCTGTTGTTTTTGGATGGAATGTCCTATAAATATCAATTAAGTCCATCTTGTTTAATGTATCATTTAAAGTTTGTGTTTCCTTATTTATTTTCATTTTGGATGATCTGTCCATTGGTGAAAGTGGGGTGTTAAAGTCCCCTACTATGATTGTGTTACAGTCGATTTCTCCTTTTATGGCTGTTAGTATTTGTCTTATGTATTGAGGTGCTCCTATGTTGGGTGCATAAATATTTACAATTGTTATATCTTCTTCTTGGATCGATCCCTTGATCATTATGTAGTGTCCTTCTTTGTCTCTTGTGATAGTCTTTATTTTAAAGTCTATTTTGTCTGATATGAGAATTGCTACTCCAGCTTTCTTTTGGTTTCCATTTGCATGGAATATCTTTTTCCATTCCCTTACTTTCAGTCTGTATGTGTCTCTATGTCTGAAGTGGGTCTCTTGTAGACAGCATATATATGGGTCTTGTTTTTGTATCCATTCAGCCAATCTGTGTCTTTTGGTGGGAGCATTTAGTCCATTTACATTTAAGGTAATTATCGATATGTATGTTCCTATTCCCATTTTCTTAATTGTTTTGGGTTCGTTATTGTAGGTCTTTTCCTTCTGTTGTGTTTCTTGCCTAGAGAAGTTCCTTTAGCATTTGTTGTAAAGCTGGTTTGGTGGTGCTGAACTCTCTCAGCTTTTGCTTGTCTGTAAAGGTTTTAATTTCTCCATCAAATCTGAATGAGATCCTTGCTGGGTAGAGTACTCTTGGTTGCAGGTTTTTCTCCTTCATCACTTTAATTATGTCCTGCCACTCCCTTCTGGCTTGTAGGGTTTCTGCTGAGAGATCTGCTGTTATCCTGATGGGGATTCCCTTGTGTGTTACTTGTTGTTTTTCCCTTGCTGCTTTTAATATGATTTCTTTGTGTTTAATTTTTGACAGTTTGATTAATATGTGTCTTGGCGTATTTCTCCTTGGATTTATTCTGTATGGGACTCTCTGTGCCTCCTGGACTTGATTAACTATTTCCTTTCCCATATTAGGGAAGGTTTCAACTATAATCTCTTCAAATATTTTCTCAGTGCCTTTCTTTTTCTCTTCTTCTTCTGGAACCCCTATAATTCGAATGTTGGTGCGTTTAATGTTGTCCCAGAGGTCTCTGAGACTGTCCTCTGTTCTTTTCATTCTTTTTTCTTTATTTTGCTCTGCATCAGTTATTTCCACTATTTTATCTTCCACCTCACTTATCCGTTCTTCTGCCTCAGTTATTCTGCTATTGATCCCATCTAGAGTATTTTTTATTTCATTTATTGTGTTTTTAATCGATGCTCGATTCATCTTTACTTCTTCTAGGTCCTTGTTAACTGTTTTTTGTATTTTGTCTATTCTATTTCCAAGATTTTGGATCTTGGAAATAGAATCTTGGATCATCTTTACTATCATTATTCTGAATTCTTTTTCAGGTAGACTGCCTATTACCTCTTCATTTGTTAGGTCTGGTGGGTTTTCATCTTGCTCCTTCTCCTGCTGTGTGGGTTTCTGTCTTCTCATTTTGCTTATGTTACTGTGTTTGGGGTCTCCTTTTTACAGGCTGTAGGTTCGTAGTTCCCGTTGTTTTTGGTGTCTGTCCCCATTGGCTAAGGTTGGTTTAGTGGGTTGTGTAGGCTTCCTGGTGGAGGGGACTAGTGCCCGTGTTCTGGTGGATGAGGCTGGATCTTGTCTTTCTGGTGGGCAGGTCCACGTCTGGTGTTGTGTTTTGGGGTGTCTGCGGACTTTTTATGATTTTAGGCAGCCTCTCTGCTAATGGGTGGCATTGTGTTCCTGTCTTGCTAGTTGTTTGGCATAGGGTGTCCAGCACTGTAGCTTGCTGGTCGTTGAGTGAAACTGGGTGCTGGTGTTGAGATGGAGATCTCTGGAAGATTTTCGCCGTTTGATATTATGTGGAGCTGGGAGGTCTGTTGTGGACCAGTGTCCTGAAGTTGGCTCTCCCACCTCAGAGGCACAGCACTGACTCCTGGCTCCTCAATTTGGGATGATTTGTTGTCTATTCATGTATTCCACAGATGCAGGGTACATCTAGTTGATTGTGGAGCTTTAATCCGCTGCTTCTGAGGCTGCTGGGGGAGATTTCCCGTTCTCTTCTTTGTTCTCACAGCTCCCGGGTCTCAGCTTTGGATTTGGCCCCGCCTCTGCGTGTAGGTCGCCGGAGGGCGTCTGTTCTTCGCTCAGACAGGACAGGGTTAAAGGAGCAGCCGCTTCAGGGACTCTGGCTCACTCAGGCCGCGGGGGGAGGGAGGGGCACGGAGTGCGGGGCGAGCCTGCAGCGGCAGAGGCCGGCGTGACATTGCACCAGCCCGAGGTGCGCCGTGCGATCTCCCAGGGAAGCCGTCCCTGTATCCCAGGACCCCGGCAGTGACGGGCTGCACAGGCTCCCGGAAGGGCGGCGTGGACAGTGACCTGCGCTCGCACACAGGCCTCTTGGCAGTGGCAGCAGCAGCCCCAGCGTCCCACGCTCGTCTCTGGGCTCCACGCTTTCAGCCGCGACTTGCGCCCGTCTGTGGAGCTCCGTTAAGCAGCGCTCTTAATCCCCTCTCCTCGCACACCAGGAAACCAAGAGGGAAGAAAAAGTCTCTTGCCTCTTCGGCAGCTCCAGAGTTTTCCCGGATTCCCTGCCGGGTAGCTGTGGCGCATTAGCCCCCTTCAGGCTGAGTTCTCGCCGCCAGCCCCAGTCCTCTCCCTGCGCTCTGACCGAAGCCCGAGCCTCAGCTTCCAGCACCGCCCACCCCGGCGGGTGAGCAGAAAAGCCTCTCGGGCTGGTGAGTGCCGCTCGGCACCGATCCTCTGTGCGGGTATCTCTCTGCTTTGCCCTACCCAGGTACGTGGGGAGTTTCCTGCCTTTTGGGAGGTCTGGGGTCTTCTGCCAGCGTTCAGTAGGTGTTCTGTAGGAGTTGTTCCACGTGTAGCTGTATATCTGGTGTATCTGTGGGGAGGAAGGTGATCTCCGCGTCTTACTCTTCCGCCATCTTCCCCGGAAGTTCTGAATTTTGAAATATTATTATATTCTTGGTTATAACTTTTTGGGTGCGGGAGAGGGGTCTGTCATACTTGCAAAGGTGCAAATGAGAAATGTACCTTTGAGAACTGCTTTTCCTTTTTAATAGAAATTGCAAGGAACTTGCTGTTTGCTCACTGCTTTTCTTTCCTGTCTCTGTTACCAGGTGTATTCCGGTTCGGTGTACTGATTCATTTTTCACTGTATTTAATTGATAGGGAATTTAAAATGCCCACCCTCTTTGGTAATGGTCCTGCTAAAATTGTTACTGTACTTGGGTTTTCGGATACGGTTGGTGGTTTTGCCCCCGGTTTGCGGCTTGCTGCATTCTCAGCCTCCTTCCCCCAGTCTGATTTGTCTTCTGTGACCCATGCCCAACATGCTTACCACCTCTCCTTTCACTTGATACAGTCTTCACTCTCCTTCCCGAAAAAGCTGTCACTGGTTTCATTGAGTCTGCCCCACCATAGTGCAGCAGAGACAGTGTATGAATTCGGGGTGTTGATAGACTTGGTAGCATGTACCTTTTAATCTTCTGCTTTCTTTTCTTTTTGTAAGCTCCTGGTCTTTCTATCCTTTCCTTTTTGTTTCTTAGAGAATTATTAGAGGCTACTCTCTTCATTGTTGTCATCTTTTATATAAAACAGCCTTTGGGTCATATTCCAGTATTGTATCCAGATTACCTTAAAGACAAAGCAAGCTGCTGCTCGGTAACCTCTCTAAGCCTAGAATTGAATTTATGATGTTCATTAAATCACCAAGTTTTAAGGACTTCGGATTTATCTTAGTGGCCTTGGACTTCAAGTTGTGTGTTGAGTGATAAGGAAAAGGCATATTTTTTCCCCTTTTATTCTCTTATTACTACTGTTGAAGCTGGAAGGTTCATTAAGTTTAAGCTTACCTTAAAGGGAGGCTATCTCAGCCATTAACCTGACAGTACCCTTGATGTCCTCAATAGTATTGCAGGGACCTTTCCTCTGTCCCTCAAAAGTCAGTTATTATTATTTACTGACACTCCTGCGTAACTCAGAAGAAAGGAGCCACATAAAAATGATACATTTTAGGGCTCCCCTGGTGGCGCAGTGGTTGAGAGTCCGCCTGCTGATGCAGGGGATGCGGGTTCGTGCCCCAGTCCGGGAAGATCCCACATGTCGCGGAGCGGCTGGGCCCGTGAGCCATGGCCGCTGGGCCTGCGCGTCCGGAGCCTGTGCTCCGCAATGCGAGAGGCTGCAACAGTGAGAGGCCCGTGTAACGCAAAAAAAAAAAAAAAATGATATATTTTAAACAGCTTATGGATACATTTAGTGGCCTGTGGAGCTGCTCTCAAGGAAAGTGGAAGGTGGGCTGTGGACACCATCTCCATACTCGCCCACGGCCTTGCGCCAGCTTGCTGGTAACACTCAGAAAACAGTGTATACACTTGTCTGGAACCCTAATTTTTGTGACTGCTGCCGCCGGGACACCTTCAGATTGTCTGGCTCAGGTAGCCAGCAGGGCTTACACTTGTGGACCCTCAGGACTATATATATGTGTATACTTTTAAAAGCTGCTGCCTGAGGGTCTGTCTGGCTTCTTGTCAGCCTGAGCCTAGGTTCTGAGATCCTCCCCTTTGGGACACTGACAGGTCTTGGCACACCCTCAACAGCTGGGAGCCATTAAAAATATAATAGGCTGCTTGGATCAGCACAGAGGTTTAAGAGATGAAGAGCTGGGGCACAGCTGGGCAAAAAAGTTCATATCCTACTCCTTCAAGATGGGGGAGATGGTTGTTTCATCTTCTATATACACAGAAAGTCAAGCAACATAAAGAAAGAGGAATATGTTAATGAAAGAACAAGATAAAACCACAGGGGGGGGAAAAACCTCAATGAAGTGGAGATAAGTTAATTTACCTGATAAAGAGTTTGAAGTAATGGTCATAAAGATGCTTACTGAACTGAGGAGATGAATGGATGAACACAGTGAGAACTTCAACATCGAGACGAAAAATATATGAAAGTACCAAGAAGAAGTCCCAGAGTTGACAAATACAATAATTGAACTGAAAAATACAGTAGAGGGGTTCAGTAGTAGACTAGATGCAACAGAAGAAAAGATCACTCAAGTCAAAGACAAGGCAGTGGAACTGACCCAATCAGAGCAGCAAAATGAAAAAAGAATGAAAAAATGTGAAGATGGCTTACAGGACTTATGGGACAACATCATACAGACTAACATTTGCATCATAGGACTCCCAGAAGGAGAAGAGAGAGAAAGGGGCAGAAATCTTATTTGAAGAAATAATGGCTGAAAACTTCTCTAACTTGGAGAAGGAAACAGACATCCAGATTCAGGAAGCCCAGAAAATTTCAAATACCCAAAGAGACCCACACCAAGACATGATACAATTAACTTGTCAAAAGTTAAAGACAAGTTGAAAATAATAAAAGCAACAGGAAAAATCAACTTTTTACATACAAAGGAACTCCCATAGGACTATCAGCCGATTTTTCAGCACAAATTTTGCAGGCCACAAGGGAGTGGCACAATTAATTCAAAGTGCTGAAAGAAAAAAAACCTTGCAACCCAAAATACTCTACCTGGCAAAGTTATCATTCAGAACTGAAGAATAGATTAAAAAGTTTACCACACAAGCAAAAGCTAAAGGAGTTCATCACCACTAAACTGGCTGTATAAGAAATGTATAAGGGACTTGTTAAAGCTGAAAAGAAAGAACACTATAAACAGTAACAAGAACACATATGAAAGAAAAATCTCTCTGAAAAAAGTAAATATGCAGTAAAAGTAGTGGGTTAATTATAAAGCTAGTTTGAAGATTAAAGAAGAAGTAGTTTTTAAAAAAACCCAAGATTACAATAATTAGAGATGCACAAGATAAAAAGATGTAAAGTGTGAGATCAAAAACATAAAATGTGGTGGGGGAGGGTAAAAATGTTGAGCTTTAGAATGGAGTCAATTTTAAATTGTTATTAACTTAAAATAGACTGCTATAAGTTGTTATATGTAAGTCTCATGGTAACCACAAAGCAAAAGCCTATACTAAGTACAAATGATCAAGAGAAAGGAATACAAGCATACCATTAAAGAAAGTCATCAAACAACAAAAAAGAGCAAGAGAAGAAAGGAACAGAGAGGAACTACAAAAACAGCTACAAAACAATTAACAAAATGGCAATAAGCACATACCCATCAATAATTACTTTAAGTATAAATGGTGTAAATTCTCCTGTCAAAAGACATAGAGTGATGGAATGGATAAAAAAACAAGACTCACCTATATGCTGCCTACAAGAGACATAATTTAGATGTAAGGAAACACACGGACTGAAAGTGAGGGGATAGAAAACGATATTACATGCAAATAGAAACCAAAAGAAATCTGGAATAACTATACTTTGACAAAGTAGACTTTAAAATAAAGAAATAAGAAAAGTCTCAAACAGCCTAACTTTACACCCCAGAAAACTAGAAGAAGAAGAACAAATATGCCCAGAGTTAGTAGAAGGAAGGAAATAATAACGATTAGGGCAGAAACAAATGAAATAGAGACTGAAATGACAATAGAAAAGGTCAATGAAACTAAGAGCTAGTTCTCTAAAAAGAAACAAAACAACCCTCTAGATAGATTCACCAAGAGAAAAGGAGATAGAACTCAAATAAAGAAAATCAGAAATGAAAGAGGAGACATTACAACTGATATCAAACAAATATGAAGGATCATAGAGACTACTATGAACAAGTATATGCCAACAAGTTGGACAACATGGGAGAAATGGATAAATTCCTAGAAACATACAACTTGCCAAGCCTAAATCATGATGAAATAGAAAATCCGAACAGACCAGTTACTAGCAAGGAGATTGAATCAGTAATCAAAAACCTCCCAACAAACAGAAGTCCAGGATCAGATTGCTTTTCTGGTGAATTCTACCAAACATTGACAAAAGAATTAATACCAATCTTTAAGTCTTCCAAAAAATAGAAGAGGTGGGGGAATACTTCCAAACATATTTTATGAGGCCAGCATTACCCTGGTACCAAAACCAGAAAAGGATGCCACAGAAAAGAAAATTACAGGCCAGTATTCCTGATGAACATAAATGTAAGAGTTCTCAACAAAATATTAGCAATCTAAATTCAGCAATACATTACTGATCAAGTCGGATTTATCCCAAGGATGCAAAAATGGTTCAACCTCTGCAAATCAGTCAATGTCATATACCATATTTACAAAAAATAAGTTATATGATCATCTCAATAGATGCAGAATAGATCTCAGTAAATATAGAAAAAGCATTTGACAGAATTAAACATCCATTTATGATTAAAAAGTCTCAACCAAGTGGGTATAGTGGGAACATACCTCAACATAATAAAGTCCATAAAAGACAGACCCACAGGTAACATCATAACAGTGAAACACTTAAAGCTTTTTCTCTAAGATCAGGAACAAGACAAAGATGTCTACTCTTCCACTTTTATTCAACATCTTATTGGAAGTCCTAGGCAGAACAGTTAGGCAAGAAAAAGGAAATAAAAGGCATTCAAATTGGAAAGGAAAGAGTAAAAGTCACTATTTGCAGATTACATTATATCATTTGTAGAAAACTATAAAGACTCCCATCAAAAATTGTTAGAACTGGGCTTCCCTGGTGGCGCAGTGGTTGAGAGTCCGCCTGCCGATGCAGGGGACACGGGTTCGTGCCCCTATCCCGGAAGATCCCACATGCCGCGCAGCGGCTGGGCCCGCGAGCCATGGCCACGGAGCCTGTGTGTCCGGAGCCTGTGCTCCGCAACGGGAGAGGCCACAGCAGTGAGAGGCCCGCGTACAGCAAAAAAAAAAAAAAAAAATTGTTAGAACTAATAAATTCAGTAAAGTTGCAGGATACAAAATCAGTACACAAAAACCTGTTACATTTCATTATGCTAATAATAGAATGTCAGAAAGAGAAATAAAATTCCATTTACAATTGTAACAAAAAGAATAAAATACCTAGGAATAAATTTAACCAAGGAGGTGAAAGTCCTGTCTATTGAAAAGCACAAGATGTTAATGAAATAGAAGATGCAAATAAATTGAAAGATATCCTGTGCTCATGGATTGGAAGAATTAATATGGTTAAAACGTCTGTACTATCCAAAGCAATATACAAAATCAGTGCAATCCTTATCAAAATTCCAATGATATTTTTCACAAAAATAGAATAAACAGTTCTAAAATTTATATGGAAGAACAAAAGAACCTAAAGTGCCAAAACAATCTTGAGAAAGGAGAACAAAGCTGTTGGTATCATGTTCCCTGATTTCAAATGATCTTACGAAGCTGTCATAATTAAAACAGTATGGTAGGGGCTTCCCTGGTGGCGCAGTGGTTGAGCGTCCGCCTGCCAATGCCGGACACATGGGTTCGAGCCCTGGTCTGGGAAGATCCCACATGCCACGGAGCAGCTGGCCCCGTGAGCCACAATTACTGAGCCTGCGCGTCTGGAGCCTGTGCTCCGCAACAAGAGAGGCCGCGATAGTGAGAGGCCCGCGCACCGCGATGAGGAGTGGCCCCCACTTGCCACAACTAGAGAAAGCCCTCTCACAGAAACGAAGACCCAACCCAACACAGCCATAAATTAAAAAAAAAAAAAAAAGAAAAGAACTGGTGACACGTACGTGCGCCGAGACAGCGCGAATTGGAGAAAAAAAAACAAAACAGTATGGTATTGGCATTAAAACAGACCCATAGATCAATGGGACAGAATGGTCAGTTAATTTGCAACATAGGAGCCAAGAATATATAATGTGGAAAGGACAGTCTTTTCAATACAAAAGCAAGAATAAACAAGTGAGACTATGTCAAACTAAAATGCTTCTGTACAGCAAAGCAAACCATCAAAAAAATGAAAAGGCAACCTACTGAATGGGAGAAAATAATTGCAAGTCATACACAGGTATACTTAGTTTTATTTTGCTTTGCTTTATTGTGCTTCACAGGTATTGTGTTTTTTATAAATTAAAGTTTGTGGCAACCCTGCATTGTCAGATGATGGTTAGCATTTTTTTAACAATAAAGTCTTCTCTAATTAAGGAAGGTTGCACACTTAATAGACTACACTATAAATACAATTTTCATATGCACTGGGAAACCAAAAAATTTGTATGATTTTGCTGTATTGTGATATTCACTTTACTGTGGTGGTCTGGAACTGAACCTGCAATATCTTCAAGTTTTGACCCTTATGAGGGGCTAATATCCAAAATGTATAAAGAACTCATAAAACTCAATAGCAAAAAAAAAATCCCATTAAGAAATGAGCAGAAGAACTGAATAGACAATTTTCCAGAGATGTCTTATAGATGGCCAAAAGGTGTGTGAAAAGATGCTTAACATCATCAGTCATTAGGGAAATGCAAACCAAAACCATAATGAGACCAAACCAAAACCAAAACCTCACACCTGTCAGAATGACTATTATTAAAAAGACAAGAAATGGCAAGTGTTCTTGAGAATGTTGAGAAGACATTCTTGTGCACTGTTGGTGGGAATGTAAATTGATGCAGCCATTATGGAAAATAGCATGGAGTTTCCTCAAAAAATAAAAAAATAGAACTACCATGTGATTCATCAATTCCAGTTCTGGGTTTTCATCTGAAGAAAATGAAACTAATAATTCAAAAATATGTATGCACCTCCATATTCATTGCAGCATTTTCTTACAGTAGTCAAGATATGAAAACAATCTTCTAAGTGCCCATCAATGGATGAATGGATAAAGAAGATGTGGTATATACATGCAACAGTACATTATTCAGCCATAAAAAGAATGAAATCTTGGTATTTGTGACAACATTTGTGACTTTGAGGGCCTTATGCTGAGTGAAAAAGTCAGACAGAAAAAGACAAAGACCATGTGATCTTTCTTATAGGTGGAATCTAAAGCAAACAAACAAATAACAAGGTCAAAGATACAGAGAACTGACTGATGGTTGCAAGAGCTGGAGGGGGCTAGAAGTTGATGAACTATGGTTCTGTTTTGTTTTATTGGTTTAAATAAATTGAATGGAAAATTTAAAGATAAAGACTTCAGTCAAAGAAGAATAAATAAACAGTGCATTTTAACACGTTGTAGATAAGGACAAAGGCTTTAAATCAGCCTCTCCAGAGAAAGGTATAATAAGAATTTTTATAAAATGCTGAGATCCTCATTCTAGGAGATTTTGATACTGGTTAATCTGCACCTTCCAGAGCTCACTTAAAAAATGGAAATTAGAACCCTCTAGTTTTCAAGTATACATAATAATGCTGCCAAAAGTACAAGGTCAGAAATTTGGAGAACATAAAAATCTTCACAAAGTAGTAGGATGTGCTTTTTTTTTTTTTTTACTAAGAAGATGATTTTATTTTTAAACACATGCACACTAAATAAATTGCTCTCAGATACATAAAACAGAACATAAAATGACAGGAAAAATAAATAGTTGGTGACTTTAACAAATCATCCTCAAATACTATAAGATTAAATAAATTAAATATCAAATTTATAAATTTTGATAACATAAGTTTATTTATTTATTTATTTTATAGCTCCCTTTGTTCCCTCCTCCCTTGCATAACAGTTTAAATATATGTAATGAATAAGTGAATAGAGAATACAAATTTTGTTTTATTCAAACAGAAAGTCAAAAAAATTATAATCATCCTCATCAGTTCACTCACTCCCATGTAATTATTTTTTTTTTTATCTTGAACTTTTGTTAGCACTTTTATGAATTCATCAGTTTTCCATTAGAGTTCTGAAAATGCTTATTCATTCAGTTCAGCAGTATAGTCAGTTACCAGAAACCTGTACTTGTCAGAGTCTTTTCCATGAATTCCTTGAACATGAAAGCCTTTTATAGGAACATATTTGCAAAAGCCTCAGACTTCACCCAGAACTGTCTGTAAATGACAAAAGATTTAAAAATGACCACGGTTAAAGATTTGATGACAGTTTGTAATAATTCAATTGACAAGGGAATTTAGTTATTTCTGAGATATACATTTTAAAGTAATAACTAGAATTATGACATAACATTATACCAGAACATATAAGATTTTTAGAAATTTCATGTAATGTCTGAAATATTTATATTAACATATTTCCATACAAATAACCCAAAGAAAGTTTAGTGTTAGTTGTTTGTTTGTTTATACTGCAGGTTCTCATTACTCATCAATTTTATACACATCAGTGTATACATGTCAATCCCAATCGCCCAATTCAGCACACCACTATCCCCACCCCACTGCGGTTTTCCCCCCTTGGTGTCCATATGTTTGTTCTCTACATCTGTGTCTCAACTTCTGCCCTGCAAACCTGTTCGTCTGTACCATTTTTCTAGGTGCCACATACATGCATTAACATACGATATTTGTTTTTCTCTTTCTGACTTCACTCTCTATGACAGTCTCTAGATCTGTCCACGTCTCAACAAATGACTCAATTTCGTTCCTTTTTATGGCTGAGTAATATTCCATTGTATATATGTACCACAACTTCTTTATGCATTCGTCTGTCGATGGGCATTTAGGTTGCTTCCATGACCTGACTATTGTAAATAGTGCTGCAATGAACAATGGGGTGCATGTGTCTTTTTGAATTATGGTTTTCTCTGGGTATATACCTAGTAGTGGAATTGCTGGATCATATGGTAATTCTATTTTTAGTTTTTTAAGGAACCTCCGTACTGTTCTCCATAGTGGCCATATAAATTTACATTCCCACCAACAGTGCAAGAGGGTTCTCTTTTCTCCGCACCCTGTCCAGCATTTGTTGTTTGTAGATTTTCTGATGATGCCCTTTCTAACTGGTGTCAGGAGGTACCTCGTTGTAGTTTTGACTTGCATTTCTCTAATAACTAGTGATGTTGAGCAGCTTTTCGTGTGCTTCTTGGCCATCTGTATGTCTTCTTTGGAGAAATGTCTATTTAGGTCTTCAGCCCATATTTGGATTGGGTTGTTTGTATTTTTTTTATTTTTTTATTTTTTTTCTTTTTGCGGTACGCGGGCCTCTCACTGCTGTGGCCTCTCCCGTTGCGGAGCACAGGCTCCGGATGCGCAGGCCCAGCGGCCATGGCTCACGGGCCCAGCCGCTCCGCGGCATATGGGATCCTCCCAGACCGGGGCACGAACCCGTATCCCCTGCATCGGCAGGCGGACTCTCAACCACTGCGCCACCAGGGAGGCCCCTAGTTGTTTGTATTTTTAATATTAAGCTGCATGAGCTATTTATATATATTGGAGATTAAACCTTTGTCCGTTGATTCATTTGCAAATACTTTCTCCCATTCTGACACTTGTCTTTTCGTCTTTTTAATGGTTTCCTTTGCTTTGCAAAAGGTTTGAAGTTTCATTAGGTCCCATTTGTTTATTTTTGTTGTTATTTCCATTACTCTAGGAGGTGGATCAAAAAAGATCTTGCTGTGATTTATGTCAAAGAGTGTTCTTCCTATGTTTTTCTCTAAGAGTTTTCCAGTGTCCGGTCTTATATTTAGGTCTCTAATCCATTTTGACTTTATTTTTCTGTATGGTGTTAGGGAGTGTACTAATTTCATTCTTTTACATGTAGCTGTCCAGTTTTCCCAGCACCACTTATTGAAGACACTGCCTTTTCTCCATTGTATATCTTTGCCTCCTTTGTTATAGATTAGTTGACCCTAGGTGCGTGGATTTATCTCTGGGCTTTCTATCTTGTTTCATTGATCTGTGTTTCTGTTTTTGTGCAAGTACCATATTGTCTTGAATACTGTAGCTCTGTAGTACAGCCTGAAGTCAGGGTGTCTGATTCCTCCAGCTCCGTTTTTTACCCTTGAGGCTGCTTTGGCTATTAGGGCTCTTTTGTATCTCCATACAAATTTTAAGATGATTTCTTCTAGTTCCATAAAAAATGCCATTGGTAATTTGATAGGGATTGTATTGAATCTGTAGATTGCTTTGGGTAGTATAGTCATTTTCACAGTATTGTTTCTTCCCATCCAAGAACATGGAAACTCTCTCCATTTGTTGGTATCATCTTTAATTTCTTTCATCAGTATCTTATAGTTTTCTTCATACAAGTCTTTTGTCTCCCTAGGTAGGTTTATTCCTAGGTATTTTATTCTTTTTGTTGCAGTGGTAAATGGGAGTGTTTCCATAATTTCTCTTTCAGATTTTTCGTCATTAGTGTATAGGAATGCAAGAGTTTTCTGTGCATTAATTTTGTATCCTGCAACTTTACCAAATTCATTGATTACCTCTACGAGTTTTATGGTGGAATTTTTAGGATTCTGTATGTATAGTATCATGTCATCTGCAAACAGTGACAGTTTTACTTCTTCTTTTCCAGTATGTATTCCTTTTATTTCTTTTTCTTCTCTGATTGCCATGGCTAGGACTTCCAAAACTATGTTGAATAATAGTGGTGAGAGTGGACACCCTTGTCTCGTTCCTGATCTTAGAGGAAATGCTTTCAGTTTTTCACCATTGAGAATGATGTTGGCTGTGGGTTTGTTGCATATGGCCTTTATTATGTTGAGGTAGGTTCCCTCCATGCCCACTTTCTGGATAGTTTTTATCATAAATGGGTGTTGAATTTTGTCAAAAGCTTTTTCTGCATGTACTGAGATGATCATATGGTTTTTATTCTTCAATTTGTTAATATGGTGTATCACATTGATTGATTTGCGTATATTGAAGAATCCTTGCATCCCTGGGATAAAGCCCACTTATCGTGGTGTATGATCCTTTTAGTTTGTTGTTGGATTCTGTTTGCTAGTATTTTGTTGACGATTTTTGTATCTATATTCATCAGCGATATTGGTCTGTAATTTTCTCTTTTTGTAGTATCTTCGTCTGGTTTTGGTATCAGGGTGATGGTGGCCTCATAGAATGAGTTTGGGAGTGTTCCTTCCTCTGCAATTTTTTGAAGAGTTTGAGAAGGATGGGTGTTAGCTCTTCTCTAAATGTTTGATAGAATTCACCTGTGAAGCCATCTGTTCCTGGACTTTTGTTTGTTGGAAGATTTTTAATCACAGTTTCAATTTCATTAGTTGTTATTGGTCTGTTCATGTTTTCTATTCCTTCCTGGTTTGGTCTTGGAAGGTTATACCTTTCTAAGAATTTGTCCATTTCTTCCAGGTTGTCCATTTTATTGGCATAGAATTGCTTGTAGTAGTAGTCTCTTAGGATGCTTGTATTTCTGTGGTGTCTGTTGTAACTTCTCCTTTTTCATTTCTAATTTTATTGATTTGAGTCCTCTCCCTCTTTTTCTTGATGAGTCTAGCTAATGGTTTATCCATTTTGTTTATCTTCTCAAAGAACCAGCTTTTAGTTTTATTGATCTTTGCTGTTGTTTTCTTTGCTTCTATTTCATTTATTTCTGCTCTGATCTTTATGATTTCTTTCCTTCTGCAAACTTTGGGTTTTGTTTTTTCTTCTTTCTCTAGTTCCTTTAGGTGTAAGGTTAGATTGTTTATTTGAGATTTTTCTTGTTTCTTGAGGTAGGCTTGTATAGCTATAAACTTCCCTCTTAGAACTGCTTTTGCTGCATCCCATAGGTTTTGGATCATCGTGTTTTCATTGTCATTTATCTCTAGGCATTTTTTGATTTCCTCTTTGATTTCGTCAGTGGTATCTTGGTTATTTAGTAATGTATTGTTTAGCCTCCATGTGCTTGTGTTTTTCACTTTTTCTTCCCTGTAATTGGTTTCTAATCTCATACATTGTGGTCAGGAAAAATGCTTTATATGATTTCAATTTTCTTAAATTTACTGAGGCTTGATTTGTTACCCAGATGTGATCTATCCTGGAGAATGTTCCATGCACGTTTGAGAAGAAAGTGTAATCTGCTGTTTTTGGATGGAATGTCCTATAAGTATCAATTAAATCTATCTGGTCTATTGTATCATTTAAAGCTTCTGTCTCCTTATTTATTTTCATTTTGGATGATCTGTCCATTGGTGTAAGTGAAGTGTTAAGGTCCCCCACTATTATTATGTTACTGTCGATTTCCTCTTTCATAGCTGTTAGCAGTTGCCTTATGTATTGAGGTTTTCCTGTGTTGGGTGCAGATATATTTATAATTGTTATATCTTCTTCTTGGATTGACCCCTTGATCATTATGTAGTGTGGTTCCTTGTCTCTTGTAACATTATTTTAATGCCTATTTTATCTGATATGAGTATAGCTACTCCAGCTTTCTTTTGATTTCCATTTGCATGGAATATCTTTTTGCATGCCCTCATTTTCAGTCTGTATGTGTGCTTAAGTCTGAAGTGGGTCTCTTGTAGACAGCGTATATATGGGTCTTGTTTTTGTATCCATTCAGCAAGCCTGTGTCTTTTGGTTGGAACATTTAATCCATTCACGTTTAAGGTAATTATCGATATGTATGTTCCTTTGACCATTTTCTTAATTGTTTTGTGTTTGTTTTTGTAAGTCCTTTTCTTCTCTTGTGTTCCCCAGTTAGAGAAGTTCCTTTAGCATTTGTTGTAGAGCTGGTTTGGTGGTGCTGAGTTCTCTTAGCTTTTGCTTGTCTGTAAAGGTTTTAATTTCTCCATCAAATCTGAATGAGATCCTTGCTGGGTAGAGTAATCTTGGTTGTAGGTTGTTCCCTTTCATCACTTTAAGTATATCATGCCACTCCCTTCTGGCTTGTAGAGTTTCTGCCGAGAAATCAGCTGTTAACCTTATTGGACTTCCCTTGTGTGTTATTTGTCGTTTTTCCCTTGCTGCTTTCAATAATTTTTCTTTGTCTTTAATTTTTGCCAATTTGATTACTATGTGTTTCGGCATGTTTCTCCTTGGATTTATCCTGTATGGGAGTCGCTGCGCTTCCTGGACTTGGGTGGCTATTTCCTTTCCCACGTTAGGGAAGTTTTCAACTGTAATCTCTTCAGATATTTTCTCTGGCCCTTTCTCTCTCTCTTCTCCTTCTGGGACCCCTATAATGCGAATGTTGCTGCATTTAATGTTGTCCCAGAGGTCTCTTAGGTTGTCTTCATTTCTTTTCATTCTTTTTTCTTTATTCTGTTCCGCAGCAGTGAATTCCACCATTCTGTCTTCCAGGTCACGTATCCGTTCTTCTGCCTCAGTTATTCTGCTATTGATTCCTTCTAGTGTAGTTTTCATCTCAGTTATTGTATTGTTCATCTCTGTTTGTTCTTTAGTTCTTCTAGGTCTTTGTTAAACATTTCTTGCGTCTTCTTGATCTTTGCCTCCATTCTTTTTCTGAGGTCTTGGATCATCTTCACTATCATTATTCTGAATTCTTTTTCTGGAAGGTTGCCTATCTCCACTTCATTTAGTGTTTTTTCTGGGGTTTTATCTTGTTCCTTCATCTGGTATATAAAAGCCCTCTGCCTTTTTCATCTTGTCTATCTTTCTGTGAATGTGGTTTTTGTTCCACAGGCTGCAGGATTGTAGTTCTTCTTGCTTCTGCTGTCTGCTCTCTGGTGGATGAGGCTATCTAAGAGGCTAGATGGGAGGGACTGGTGGTGGGTAGAGCTGATTGTTGCTCTGTTGGGCAGAGCTCAGTAAAACTTTAATCCACTTGACCGTTGATGGGTGGGGCTGGGTTCCCTCCCTGTTGGTTGTTTGGCCTGAGGTAACTCAACACTGAAGACTACCTTTGCTTTTTGGTGGGGCTAATGGCAGACTCTGGGAGGGCTCACACCAAGGAGTACTTCCCAGAACTTCTGCTGCCAGTGTCCTTGTCCTCAGGGTGAGCCACAGCCACCCCCTCCACCCCCACCCTGCCCATGCGCAGGAGACCCTCCAACAGTAGCAGGTAGGTCTGGTTCAGTGTCCTATGCTATCACTGCTCCTTCCCCTGGGTCCCGATGCACACACTACTTTGTGTGTGCCCTCCAAGAATGGAGTCTCTGTTTCCCCCAGTCCTGTCGAAGTCCTGCAGTCAGTTTCCACTAGGCTTCAAAGTCTGATTCTCTAGGAATTCCTCCTCCTATTGCCAGAACCCCAGGTTGGGAAGCCTGACATGGGGCTCAGAACCTTCACTCCAGTGGGTGGACTTCTGTGGTATAAGTGTTTGCCAGTCTGCGAGTCCCCCACCCACCAGTTATGGGATTTGATTTTATTGTGATTGCACCCCTTCTACTGTCTCATTGTGGCTTCTCCTTTGTCTTTGGATGTGGGGTATCTTTTTTGGTGAATTCCAATGTCTTCCTGTCAATGATTGTCCAGCAGCCTGTTGTGATTCTGGTGTTCTCGCAAGAGGGAGTGAGAGCACATCCTTCTACTCCGCCATCTTGGTTCATCCTCCAGGATATGCTTTTGACAGAGGTCAGGGGAGAAACCAGGGAAAGGATTGCAAAAGGACTGTGGTGGTGTTAGCAGTGGCCCGCATCTTTGACGGTGGTTAAAAGTTGTGCCTGCTTTGTGCTTCTGACTTCATTGTAAGCTCATGTACCCCTTCTTGCTGCCTCACTCTTGCAAGGAGAATTTGCAGGGAAAATCCACATTTGCATTGCTTCCGTGTCTTAAGGTTTAGAAACAGCTGCAACACAACATAATCAAGCAGGGAAATATTGTTTAATTATATCCAGGGGATTGTTTGTTTGCCTCTTTTCTGTACACACACACTTAATTCCTCCTATTACTATGGTTTATATTTATTTTCAATTAAAAAATTAGGACTCATCGGCCTCCAGATTAGGCTTATCACTGTTAGTTATTGGAGAGTGGTTCTTTGCTATCAGTGACTAATAAATAGAACTCCTCAGATTAATTAATTCTATTTGCTCAACAATTTTTAGTTTTCACCATATGTCAAGCATTGTGCTTGGGATACAGAAATGAATAAAACAAGCTAAAAGATAAATGGAAACATACTCTGGTTTCTGAGTAAAAAGTGGCCTTTGAGCTATGTTTTGTATTTGTGGTCAGGATTCTGTAGTTGCAGATTGATTAGGTGGAGTTGGGCAGTGGGGGCCAGAGGGGTCAAAAGGGTAATAGCTCTTAACCATTTGGGGGGATGGTTATAGACTTAAAAATCAGATTCAAGCTATGGGCTGCTCCCCCCAACCCCAATGTGCATATTTAACATTTAACAGCATTTTGCATGCAGTTTAAGTGGGTTTGCTGATGCTCAGAAACCCTTCATAGACCCCACATATCTCCTTGATTAGAAAGCAGGGAGCTAGAATTAGAATCCTTATAACCTGTTGTTACTGTCTTTCTGTGAATGTCCAGGCTCCATCATAACCCCTACCTTTGAACTGTGTTAACCTGACTTGAAATATGAATTATGTCATAACATATTTGTTTGCTGTTTTGAATGTACAAAAGGAAGATTGCTCACTTCTACCATAGAGTATAGGCTCTGTGCAAAGGCGATGTCTAAAGAGAGAACTCTTCGATCGGTAGGTAGGTAAGTAGATGATAGATGGATAGATAGATAGATGGGGTGATATTAATGCAGTGGCAGAACAGATGAATGGAAACTGCCATAAGTGTTCAGAAAATACTTTCTGTGCATTTGACCCCTTTGCAGTTTTAACTTCTGCTTATTGCTCATTGAAACAATTAGGTATTTGTGAAAAATGGAGCAGTGAAGGATGTAAACACCGATGCAAGCCAGGATACATGAAGAGAGATTTAAAATCTTCCAGTAAAACCCATGCATTTAAACACTGAATCCAGGCGCCCACTGAAGCCCCATAAGCTTCAGTCAATGGTCTCCACTGTAGGCCTTTGCCCAGGATCCATCCCCATTGGCTCTTGGTCTCCTGCTTGCTTCCCTGACTCCATTCCCAGAGTCCTAGGTTATACTCTGGCTTCTCAACTTACTTTTGGCTGATCTGGTTTTGGTGAGCCCCTTGGACTTCCTTCCTGAGTTGCTTTTGGTTCCTGCCTAATTCTCCCCTCTACTTTCCTCTCTGGATCCGTGTCCTTTGTCAGAGAATAGAAACATCCCACACAGGCCAGCCCCCAGGTTCTCTATGGAAGGAGTGCTGGTGGACTTGGACATGTAATTCATGTAAAATTATGAATAGGCCCATATGTTCTACATAATATGTTTTGACAGTATGTCTCCTGTTAGAAATGGGGGAGTAAACGTTGTGAGAAAAAAAAATACTTTTAAATTTTGTTATTTTAAACCAAGCAAGAGTTACTTAACTAGAGGAGCTTTGTGATGTTCATGGAAAACAGCGTATTGAATAGTGAGTTGGAAAAGGGGGTTTGGTGTAATGTGCCATAGAGATATTTAGAGGTACCAGAACTCAAGCGTTGGTTTAATCACATGATATACACTTCTTATAAGAATGACTTCTTATTTCTACCTTGCCTTTTTTCCAGAGAAGACTTGAGATAACTTAAAATAGGAAGACATCAAGTAGGAGGAATAAAATGAAACTAAAATGAGATTTTAAAACTATTTTGAGAGTGGAAAGAGAATTGGACCAGGAACCCAAGGTGATATTATTACAACCAGTGAGAGGTAAATTTAGGTCTCGACTTCTTAGCAACCAGGAAATTATAGTTGTCTATGTAGTTCTCCTTTCCCGATAAAAGTAAACCTGTACCCTTAAAAGATTATATAGAGAGGTAAGCTTTTGCTTGAAACTAAATTCAAGAGAAATTTATCTCATGGTTCTTTCTATAAAGAACCTTGGATAACAGAGCAGAAAACTCGACTCCCTGTATTTTTGCAAAAAGTATTGTTGAATTGTTTTTTTCTTAGATAGACCCTCCTTATAAGTCAAGGGCTTGTCCTCTTTGAATTACAGCATGAAGTTATCTCTTCAGGGGCTAAACCAGGTTCAGGTTTATATTCTTTCTGCTCATCAACTCAGAGAGGGCCCTGAACTTAGGGAAGTTAAGGAGATGCTTTTGGCAGGGAGAGGATAGCAGTTAGTCCAAGTTAAGAGTCTGACAACCAGAGTGCTCCTTTGCAGTGCATTGTTCAAAGAAAATTCTTATGTATAGATATTAGATATGCAGCTAGCACTGTTGCCATTCTCATAGGAATATTCAAGAAGCTGCTTTGTACAACACCCAGATGGAGGAGTCCTCATTTGCAAACCTGCTGCAGAGAAGGAACAAAAGGCCTCTAATACTTTCCCCCAAGTATTCAATTTATACCCCATGATTCTGAACCATACAATACAGAAGAAGTGTTGTTTTTAGCTTGAGCAAAATTACTTCCCAAGTAGATGTGATTAATGGCTTCCTCTTCTATAAGCCTAAGGTACATCCTTTAGAACTTTGATTATATTAAATGCTGTGGTTTCAATACATCTCCAAGAGTTTTGCTTGAGGGTCGGAAGGATTGCATATTTTTTATTTTAGTGTTAGCAAATGTTCATCACAAACACTCCATGTTGGTTTTAGAATCTTTTTTTTTTAAACAAAGTCCAAAGAATCACCTGCTCTGGGAGACTCCTAGTGATTTCAATCCTGGCTTCTTCCTACCAAGCAGTAAGCTCCAGGCACACAAGGACCAGGTCTGTTTTTTTATTTAAATTAAATTAAATGCTTAACTAAGCATTCAGCTGTGTATATGATCAACATTCACTTAATTTTCTTATTGAGATATAATTAACATGCACATTATATTAGTTATAGGTGTAGAGCATAATGATTCAATATTTGTGTTGCAAAATGATCACCACAGTAAGTCTAGTTAACATCCATCACCACACATAGTTACAATTTTTTTCTTGTGATGAGAACTTTGAGGATCTACTCTTATCCACTTTCAGGTATACAATACAGTATTATTAACTTTAGTTATCTAGATTAACTTTAGTCACCATGACTATAGGTCTGTTTTGTTCATCCCTGTATGTTCTGTGCCTCACACATTCCTGCCTTTAGAAGAGCTTATTAAAACACTTGTTAAAAGGATAAATGAATCAGATTCTTACCTTCCTCTATGCTGCGTTAAAAGGGCATGACACCACGAAATTTAAAAACCAAGGCATTATTTAGACGTATTAATGAAAGAGAAATTGGAAAGAATCCCTTCTGAGAATGAAATCGATGTTAGGTTATATTAGGAGATATATTGCGTCTTCCATTCCGATTATACATAAAATATAAGGAGGCACGTGTATGGGACCTGTGCACCTGTATCAGGTAGCAGCTGCCATGTACTAAAAGAAAGAGCTCTTTTCACTCAGCTTAATTATTTTGAGATTCATGCATGTTGTTGCATGTATAAACAGTTCACTCCCTTTTATTGCTGGGTAGTATTTCATTTTATGGATATACCTCACTTTGTTTATTCACTCACCTACTTATGAACATTTGTTTTTTCTCCCCTTTTTTTTACTATTATGAATAATGCTGCTATGGACATCCATATACAAATCTTAATGTGGACTATATTTTGATTTCTCTTGGGAAAATACCTAGTTGTAGAACAGCTGGGTCAGATGGTGGGCTTCTGTTTAACTTTTTAAGAAACTGCCAAAACAGTTCTCATAAGTGGATTTTCCATTTTGTACTCCATCAGCAATGTATGCGAGTTCTAGTTCCACTACAGCCCTGCTGTATGGTATGGTCAGTCTTCTAAATTTTAGCCATAGGTGCATAGTGGGATCTCATTATGGTCTTAATTTTCATTCTCTGATTAGGGGCACTGAGCATCTTTTCATGTGTTTAATAGCCATTTGTATATCTTTTAAAATTTTGTGTCAATATTTTATTGAATTGTCTTTTTATTACTGAGTTGTAGGAATCCTTTGTATATCCTGAATATGTCCTCTGACAAATATATGTATTGCGATTATATTCTCTCATACTTTGGCTTGCTTTTCGGTTTCTTAATAGTGTCCTTTAAAAAAACTTAAATCTTGATAAAAAGTTTAATTTATTAATAGTTTGTGCTTTTTTGTATAACTGTTTACCTCAAGGTAAAATTCTTACCTCAAGGCTGCAGATATTTTCTCTTTTTTTCCCTATGTTTTTCTCCAGAAGTTTTATCATTTTAGCTTTTACAGTTAGGTCTGTGGATATTTTAAGTTAATTTTTGTGTATGGTGTAAGGTAAAGTCAATTCTCATTTTTGTTGTCCTTACAGATACACAGTTACAGCCTCATTTGTTCGATGAGCTGAACATTTGTCAAAAGTTTATTTGTCATAATAAAAATAATGTTTTTTGGGGGAGGGTTCAAAAGAATAAGCTGAAAGATTGTTTCCCATCTAAACCATACACCTGCATGTTGGTGTCTTTCTTTCAAGCACTATCTCCGTGCTTGCGTATGTGTTTTTAATTATTGCCATGGACATGGCTTTGTAACCTAGCTTCAGGTAACATTCCTCCAATTGTTTTTAGATTATCATCTCAACCTCACCCAAGGATCCCTATTTCACTGTTTTTTTTCTATTGGTGACCAAAAATACCTACCTAGTTGTTGCTTTTATTTTTTAAGTTTGAGCTCAGTTCTGCCTTTTAAGTCTTTTCTACCCAAATGATGATGAGTCCTTGTAGCACATCTTCTCTTTCAAATCTTAGTGGATCGTTTAAAGAGATTTTTTTCCCCTGCATTATAAAAGTAATACACGTTCATTAGAGGAAAATTGAAAAATACAGAACATTATAAAGAAGAAATGATTAACCATCGAACCATCACTCAGAGATAAGCACAATTAAGGTTTTGGTGTATTTCCTTCTACTTTTACTCTGCACATATATTTTTTTGTTGTTCCAATTATGCTACATATGCAGTTTTGTTTTCTGCTTTTAATACTGCTTTTAATATTACATTAGAGCCATTTTCTCATGTCATTAAGAATCCTTTACAAACAACATTTTAATAGCTACATAATATTGCATCCTGTGGTTATTCCACTGCAGTTTATTTAACTATCTCCCTATCATTGGGGATTTAATTTGGTTCCAGATTTTTGTTACAAAATAAATGCTGTAAAGACTGGCCTTATACAGAAAACTGTCAACTTTCTCTTTTTTTTTTTTTTTTTCTTTTTTGCGGTACACCGGCCTCTCACTGTTGTGGTCTCTCCCGTTGCGGAGCACAGGCTCCGGACGCGCAGGCTCAGCAGCCACGGCTCACGGGCCCAGCCGCTCCGCGGCACGTGGGATCCTCCCAGACCAGGGCACGAACCCGTGTTCCCTGCATCGGCAGGCGGACTCTCAACCACTGCGCCACCAGGGAAGCCCCAACTTTCTCATTTTGTATGTCAAATTCATGATGTAGTATTGGTAGATCAAAGGGTATTTTTGAAATTTTGTAAACTTATTGCCAAACAACCTTCTCAGAAGAGAGTATCAATCTATATTCCCAATAGCAGTGAAAGAAAGTCTAACGGACTGTATCTTTGCGAGTGTTTCACGCTTTGCTAATTTAATTTGGTAGATGAAAAAAGTAGTAATTGGATTTTTAGTTTGCGTTTCTGTTGAGCCAAACCTCAAAATCCCCAGGTAGACAAAGTCACGGAGGGCATGAAAAGACCATTTGATTGCTATAGGGTGTCCAAGCCCAGTAAAATAACTTACCCCTTTATAAGAAGAAATTGAAATTTCTGTTATTACCCTGAAAGAATTCACACCATGTTCCAAAACGTGTGTTAGTCTTAACAAAGCAAGCCTAAGGCTTTCCCTTGAAATTGAAAAGTTTATTAAAATAGCAAAGAAAAGAAATTAGGTTATTCCGAACTTATCTGTTCTTAGTGATTTACCTGCTGAAGTCCAGCGATCATTGAATGCTCTCACCTTATCCCTTTAATAACGAAATGTGGAGGAGCAGCTTCTCCATAGCAGTCTCTTTGTTCCCTCTCCTTTCCTAACTTTTCCCTAAAAAGGCAGTGTGCGTGCTCTTGCCCTCACCCTTCCTCTATAGTAGGCAGTAGGAATCTAGTGGCTGGGTTTCCCTGCTGGCTTTTAGGAAGCAGAAGCAGGGCATCTGTGGGAAGCCCTTGACTTATGAGTATCCAGGGGGTACTGCTCTTCCGAGCGCTCAACCAGACAGAGATACCCAGATAAGCCTGGACCTATATGTCACCTTCTCCCCTTAAAATCTCTGCTTCTGAGCCTGTCGTCTGTTGATATGGGTAAACAGTTTTGCTCCACTTAAGAACAGTAAGCCCAGTTTCAGACAGAGCTTAGCAGGGCTCTCAACTCTAGGGCCAGAATCTTTAGGCTTGCCTGATGCCACAGAGAAAACAGTATGGCATCTGTTTTCCCACAAAGGCACGTGGTGGCGTGTTTCTGACTCTGATGGAGTCCTGGAGTGTAACCTACAAATGACTAACAAGTACTGGAATGGGCGAGGGTGGGGAGCCCACTCTGTGAGTCTTCTTCACCAGTTCCTTCTCTTGCCACCGGGCAGCAAGTCCTTCCCCTGTGCAGCCTTCACAGTACCGCAGTTTTGCTCATGGCACAGTAGCCACACAGATCTGGGCTAATCTCACAGAAAAAATATTCTGAAGTTACGCACTGATCTTTGGTAAACCTGCCCTTGTCTGTTTTAACGTAAGAAACCCGCAAAGGGATATTGAAATTCCTTAGTCATTTTTTTCCTAGCTTGAGAGATTTGAATTTTCTCTGTGCTTGAGCATTTATTTGCCACTTTATTTTAGGAAATGTGAAGTCTGGGGATGACCTCCGTTCTGTCACCGCTGCCTTCATAGTATTAGCAGTTCCCTTGCTCTTTAAGTGTGTGTGTGTTTAAGGAGAGGGTGGTAGGGATGGAGAGTAGCAGAATGGGGTAGGCATTTGGAAGGTAAAGAAAGAGGTGTTCCTGGTCCCAACATCTGAGATGGGAATTCTCTTAAGGACAGCACATCAGACACCTTTGATGCACCTCAGCTCGCTCACCTATAGAGTTTCTCTCCAGCTCTGAATGCTGTGACTGTTCGTAAACCCACTGGGCACAGTCTGTACATCATTTTGTCTCTGTGTGATCTCTCCTCCCAAGACTCCACATTGCCTACATGTGTCCTCTATGTGTATCTGAGTTGAATGAGTGAATTTCTCTGCTTGCCTCATTTAAAACTCACCCAGATACATTTGATCACATCTTCTCAGTTAAATGGCCTGTAAAATGTTGTTTGAAGTTGAAAGAATTGCATATTTTTACTTATGTTATTTTTGTCAGACGAAAGGGAGGGCAAGGTAAGAAAGGATCAAACTCTTCTCTCTGGTTTGCTTTCAAGAACTACCCATTAGGATATTTTAGAATTGCAAAAGTAGTAACATTACTCTATTATTCTAACATTAAAAAGAGTTTGTAAGAAAGCACGGTGGTGATCTCATGTAAGATAACTGGAGTGAACTGAAATCAAGTCTTTATGCGTCCCAAGCAAAGCAAGACCATCATCACAGGCATCTTTATTTCCAGCTTTTAAAACTCCTCAAGAGTGGGAATCATTTTTTCATCCATAACCAATCAAAAGCATGAATAACCCTCATGGGCACAGGAGGTTCCCAGAACAAGCTTGAATCATCAACGGCCAACTTTGATACCAACTCCAAGTCTTTCAAATACACAGCTGTGTGGCAGCCAGATTCATTCTCTAGTTCATAGGAAGCCTTTCAGGTCATTTTTATTAATGGCCACATCAACGGGCTGGAGGAGATCAGTTTGCTGAGGTGCAGATAAAAATTAGTATTGTATTTCTCTCCCCCTCCCAGTTGGCTCAGTGGGAGATCCTATTAGTGTTCTAAAAAGTTATATAATTGTCTTGACACCCGCTGCTCACTTGGTGAGCCAAAATGGTTTTTAATGTTGAGAATACAAAACATGGAAGTGTCATCTTCATAACGCGCCATCCTGTCACTGATAGCCGAGAGCGTTTCCGATGACAGATCTGTAATAATGGTGATGATGAGAGTCACAATTAAATAGCACTCTGAGCTTGGAGCACTGTTCCTTCAGGCCTTCCTGAGTCCAAGGAGGCCCTCAGTGGTGGAGAGTATATAATATGAATGACATGTGTGTGCTGTCTTCTGGTACAAAGGAAAGAAAGTTGCCAGAAATGCTGGTCAAACCATCGGCAAAATGGGTGCTTTTGTTGTGTCTCCTTCTTCAGGAAATTCCCCTAATCTCACAGACAGGATTGCGTACCTTAGGCCTTGTTTCGTTCTTCTGCGTGTCTTTCTACCTTCACGTAAACTGTGATCTTTGATTTAACCAAACAAAGTGGAGAATTTAAATTATTCAGAAGAGAAAGAGGTATGGGATGGATCATCAGGAGAATTCTCAGCTCTTCATGGGTTTATTTCACTTCCTGAGGGTTATGGAGGATTCCAAAGCAGGCCCAGTTACCAGTCTCTGTCTCCTTCAAAAGCTCAGCTGGAGGGCTTCCCAGGTGGCACAGTGGTTGAGAGTCCGCCTGCCGATGCAGGGGACATGGGTTTGTGCTCTGGTCCGGGAAGATCCCACATTCCGCGGAACGGCTGGGCCCGTGAGCCATGGCTGCTGAGCCTGCGCGTCTGGAGCCTGTGCTCCGCAATGGAAGAGGCCACAACAGTGAGAGGAAAAAAGCTCAGCTGGAGAGTGCCAGTCTCCTCCTCCCCATTGATTCAAGCATTATTGGGATTCTTAAGGAGAAATAGAGACGTTTACCCCCCTGAAATCTTGTTATGTATGTTGGGTCTTATGGTTAGAGTCTACTGTAGGACTCAGTGGACGATTGGATACCTATACTACTGCTCAGGTTAGGTGAAGGGATAAGAAAGAATAGATCTCAGGGCAGGGGCTAATAACAGACATAAAGAACTCAATGGCGAAAGAGTGTACTTATTACTACTGTTGTTGATATTTAACGAATACTGATTAGAGTGCTTGCTGTGTGCCCGGCACTCCCATGCCTTCTCTCTGATCCTCCTACGAAGTACTTACTGTTTTACAGAGAGCGATACTAAGACTTGGAAAGTTAAGTGAATTGCCGGAAGATGTCATAACTAGTCAATGTTGCAAGTCAGTGTTACAGTTGGCATGTGAACTCAAGAATGTTGTCTCCAGAATCCAAGCTATGATAGACTTAGTGGACCAAGCAAGAAAAGTATGTTTTGTTCCCTTTGACTCCCCATGAAACCAACTCAGAGATTTCAAATAGAGGGTAAGAAAGAGGAAGCCAGTTATAAGGAGATGTGCTCCCTTGCCTTTTTTTACAGAAATACAAATAAGTCTGATGTTGACATTACAGCAGCCTGAAGCATAGTGCACAGGTGCCGTAGCAGCAGCATTTCCTAACTGGACTTTTCAGCCACCCAGAGCCTTGGTGCCAGGCAGCTGAGCCCACAGCTTGTATTTAATGCGAGTCTTATGCAGGTTGAGCCCACCACCCTGGATGCTGACTGTTGGCTCACTGCTCATGACAGATAGCTTCTTGGCCCGAAATCTCTTCAGTATAACAGACCCTGCTTCCCTCTCCCAGATTCATTCCTAATGTGACATCTGCTCTTTTAATCATAGCTCTGGCCCACATAGCTACTTAAATGCCCACAGCCCAGAAACTCATTTTTTAGGTTATTTGGATATTTACGTAGGGTTGATTAACTCCATACCTAGGAGTTTTGTCAGGTGTACTTACATTAAATACAGTGTCATGCAGCTGGTAAGGAGGAATAGTGTACCATTTGAGTCAGTTTGATAATCTTGAATATTTATTGAGAACTTACGTGGCAGACACCATGGGGAGGACATGACATCGCATCTCGGCTCCTCTGGCCCATCTTTTGGATTCTGTATTTTAACTTAGAATGCTCATGATTGTTCACCTTTACCATCTCTTTATCTTTCTTATGGATATTTAGTGGCTTGCTTATTTTTGTTATCAAGTAATTCTCTGATATTACATTACACTTGACAAATAATCAGTGATTATTTTATTTTGCCTCACACCAATGGAAGGAGGCTCTCCTGATATGTTAATCATTTTGGAAAGGGCCCCTTGACTTTTCTTTCTGAACCCCTACCCCCTCCCTAGTGTAGCGGCACTTATTTTTTGGACTTCCTTTATGAAAAGCACATCTGTCAACTTAACAGTAAAAAAAACAAACAGCAAGTAGTTTGCAGGATGTACCATATAAATATTTCTGTAGAGTGAGAACTCTTCTTTATCCAGCCTGACCTCTTTTATTATATTTTCACTTAAGAGATCTAAAAAGCTAAGTCAGTCCCAAAAACTCGTCAAAGATCAACAGACCTGGTTTAAAGACCAGTCACTTTAAAAAAAAATCATGAAGAAAATCCTTGGGTATATCTTTTCAATCAGTGATTCTAAGATATGGAAAATGTATGAAACCTGCAGTCACGCTAAGTCCTTCACTTTGTGGTGCGGTTACCCACGTGGGTGTTGATTAATAAACATTCCCAGCGTGTTTTTCAAAATCACTGAAATTTGAGTTATGGCTCCAAATGGTTCCAAGACTCACACATGAAAATCAGTTTTACTATTTGATGATTTGTACAGCATGTGTTTGAACACAGGCCAACGACTGTTTTGAGCATTTGGAATAAGATATATTACACCAGTCTGCTTTTGAGTCTTGTCCTCAGATATGCCTTTCGTGGAGGAGACAGCATGGCACCATTGCAGGGTAGCCTCCATGATTCAGCTACGGGTCTTTCCAATTTTGGTGAACTGTGGATACTTGGAATTTTCCAGTAAGGACGGTTGGATTTCTAGGTCATCAGTGCCATTTTGTTTACTTTCTCTGGGACTGTTGAAGGGATGGTTTCTTCCTGAAACACTATAATGAGTGCCATACATTAGTGCTCCAGAGGCCAAGAACAAATTCAGTGGTTGCTAAAGTTTATTGTAAATGTTAACTTTTAAAGGTTTGCCAGGATCAGATGAGAAGGAAGAAGGCATCACACGGTGGCTGCGTTTTAAGGGCCACTTTACAGTAATAAGAAGAGTCATGCATTCAAGAGCATCGGGGGGTTTTCAAAAGGGCGTCCATGGAAAGCAGATAAGACCAAACTTCAGATATCTGTTTTCCTGCTTGTGGTGATCTTCAGATTTAAAAAGAAAATCAATTTTGTAAAAATACCTGTAAACACTTCCAGGTATTTGCCCTCACTTTAAGTCATATCATGCAAATAATGAACTCCTTCACAGCCCTTTGCCTTTTTGGAATATGTTAATCTGAATGAAGCTTCTCACACTCTGCTCTCTGTGCCATTTCAGCCCTGTTAGGTCCAAGAATTGGAGAATCACATGATGCCAAGTCTCAAAAACAAGTGGTTGCTTTTTTTTTTGGCCTTGAGAGAGGTTTTGGATTTTTTAATTTTTGTTTTCACATTACTCTGAACAAAGGTCCTGTCCTAATCCAGCCTCCTGACAAGTATGGCCTGATGTACTCTAATATACATTTATTTCCTTCAACAACCTATCAAATGCCTAGTAACAAGGTTATTTTCTGTGCAACTGCGTATTTTATAAAGAGCCATTTGCCGAAGTAATACCAGAAATGTCCAACTTGAGGATTTATGCTATCTTTGCCAAAGGGTCATCCACACTAGCTTGTAAATATATTTAATTATAGGCCATTTCTCTGAAATGGATCAAAAGGGGAAATACTGGCTCAACCTCATTTATCATTAAATATAATTGTCTTCAGATCTTACCTGTAGAAAAGTCAAGGAGAACTATGCTTACATTTCTAAACTAGAGGACACTGGTATTAACACTTATTATTCATTAGGCCTTTATAGTTTTCTCCTTCATTGGATGGGTATTTTGTTTTATTTTTATTGAAGTATACTTGACATGCATTATATTAGTTTCCGGTGTGCAACATAGAGATTTGATATTTGTATATTTTTGTGAAATGTTTGCCACAGTAACATTTGTCACAGTACATAGTTACAGAATTTGTTTTTCTTGTGATGAGAACTTTTAAGATTTATTCTCATAGCAACATTCAAATATACAAGAGTATTATTATTTAAAAAAATTTTATTGAAGTATAGTTGACTTACAGTGTTGTTTCTGGTGTACAGCAAAATGATTCAGTTATACATATATATGTATTCTTTTTCATTTTTTTAATTACAGTTTATCACAGGATATTGAATATAGTTTCCTGTGCTGTACAGTAGGACCTTGTTGTTTATCCATCCTATATACAGTTCTTTGCATCTGCTAGTCCCAAACTTCCAAACCAATGCATCCCCCCTTCCTCCCCCTTGGCAACCACAAGTCTGTTATGTGTGTTTGTGAGTCTGTTTCTGTTCAGATAAATTCATTTGTAGCATATTTTAGATTCCACATACATGTGATATATGGTATTTATCTTTCTCTTTCTGCTTTAGTTTGCTGAGTATGATGATCTCTAGGTCCATCCATGTAGCTGAAAATGGCATTATTATTCTTTTTTATGACTGAGTAATATTCCATACAATACAGTATAATTAATTAGAGTCACCCTGCTGTACATTACAGCCCCATGGCATATTTACTTTATAACTGGAAGTGTGTACCTTTTAACCCCCTTCACCCATTCTCCCCACCACCATCTCTGGTGACCACCAATCTATTCTCTGTATTCATGAGCCTGGGTTTGTTTTGTTTGTTTTTTTTGCTTGTTTTGCTAATCTTTAATGTAGGTTTCCCTGGATTCAGTTATACATATAAATCAATAGGAAAATTATAAGAATAGGAAAGTTTAAATAAAGCGTGGTTCTTGCTGCTTTTGTGATCACCTAAGGTTTAAAGACTTTTGTTATCATCTACTCACTTTATATTTGTTGCAACTCTACTAATGTTCTTTTATGGCTGACTCTCTTGATTAGTAGCACAAATTCTTCAAAGCTTTAAGCAAAAAGTTATCCTTTCTCTGTTCTGAAGCAACAAAGTTTGGTGTTCAGCTCAGCACATGTGCAAGTTCTTGGCCAGACACAGAGCTTCCTTTTGAAGTTCAGACAGCCTGCAGCCCACCTGCCTTAGCAGCTAGTTAGCCAGCTCTCATGGGGAGGACATAAGTCAGTCAGTCAGTCTCCTACAGGTTCACAGCAGAGTGTTACCTCTGCTTCCCATGTATGTTTTAGCTAAAGTGAAAGATCTGTGTTTCATCAGCACACAGACCATCAGACTCCTTCCAGTACTTGCCAGAGTTCAGTCATGAAATCACCCATTGCGGTACTTGGCAAAGACACTCTGGGGGCATCAGGAAGCTGTCCACATAGCCATTCATTTCTCTAGATTCTTTGAGCTCCCTCTATTGAAGTAAATCATCAGGAAACAATGTACCTTGGCTATCTTATTTCAGCTCCCAGCAGAAATGCCATCATTCAGGTAAGGTTTAATATTGTGCCTTCAGCACATGGGAGAAAAAAAATCCCATCTTTTGCACCACATAGTTGAAGACATTTGTGTGAAAAAAAGTTTCTGTCTTTTACACCATAGATTTGAAGACATTACTCAGTGTCCCTGATAAAGGGGCTTTCATAAAAAATTTCTCCGTGGTATTAATGCCAAGGGGGGAAAATGTGCCTTGCATGTTTCCTTTTTGGTAAATTAAGAACTGTATCATGCAGTATTTCCTTTTTTTTGTCTTAGTTGCAAGCAAACAGAGCTAAGTTAGGTGCTCTGTTGGAGTACTTGACGTCTCAAGCATGTGTAATGTTCCCTTTAACTAATTTCTGTTATTTTTAATAATCAAATGTTCGGTTACATACTTGATTTATTTTGAAAGTACTTGCATCCTTTTTTGCAAGAATTAAATGAACCAAATCAATAGTTAGCAAGGGAGATGATACTTGGCCATAATAGAGTTTGTAGCATTTTGTGCCTTAAAGAAGTAAGCTTCCATTGTCTTGCAAATTTACTCATCCTGGAATCCTGTAAATATGTTCAGCCCCTCCCACCTCCCCACATACTATATCAAACTGCATAAATACACCTGCCTTGACCTGATGTCTAGAGCCCAATTGCACATTTATTGAATCCATGTCTTAGGGGTACCTTTATGTTTTTATTGTATAATTGACTTGGCATGTTGATGCAGGATCCTGATTCATTGAAGAGAGGTTTCTATCACAAAAACATTCATGAGTCTGGGTTTTCTGCAGTAAACTCTAACACACTTCAAACTTTCAGGCACAAATGTTAACAAAGGCTGCTTCTATACTTACATCAGTGGATTATAATCAAGAGGCATACACAAAACCCCTAAGTAAGAAGTGTGCTTAATATTTTTTTCCTGCTACTAAAACACGTGAACTCCAACTCGACTATGTTTCTGTTCTCACCAGCCCTACACATGAGCCAAGTTTTTGTGTGGTCACTGCATCTCCCTTTTGCCCTGTGGGTGAAAATGGGTTCAATAAATATGTTCGCTGGACATTCTGAATGCTGAAGAGGACTGCTGCCCATGAAATATGGTTCCACAATCTTGACAGGAAGCAGAGCCCTTACACAGTAATCTGTTTGCTCATGATTTACCACAGCTCAGATGTAACACAACTGATTTTGTACTGTGTAGGTCAAACATTATTAAAATTTTATGATTAGGCTCTGAAGAGAATATGACAAAAATGTTATTACCATTTAAAATTTTCTGGGTGGTAGGTACGTATGTATTTGTTTTGTTACTCTTTGCACTATCCTCTATGTCTGTCATGATTTTTGAAAGTATGTCCTGGAGAAAACCGGATCAGATGTGTTTGTTTAGGTTGGAGAGTGGATCGGGTTGGGGAGAGGAAACAGCTGTGTCCTCTTCTTGGCAGGCATGGAGATTTTCAAGAGGTTTCTGTTAAAGAACAAAACCTTAACCTAGTTTGGACTCTTTCCAGATGAAAACTATTGTTTGTAGACAGGAAAGGTGGTTATTTATGATAATTTTTTGCATGTGATTTATTCATAGGTGTCAGCCTGGTACAGAGCATCAGAAATTTCTGTATGCAAGGCTCTGCATAGGCACCTCTAATTTAAGTGTCTGCTGTATGAAATCATAGGCAGCCAGATTGTCTGCTCCCTGCAGGCTGCAAATCTAAAAGGGTCCTTCAGCATGCTCCACAGCAGTGGGAGGCTTCAGAGTCCTTAGCCTGTGGTTTTAGTTGCAGAAAAACTTGCAGACAACCAGCACATAAGGTCAAATTTTTTGGTATGTCAAGATACCTTATTTAAAGAAACCCGTGTCTGTGCGTGTGCACACATGTGTGCTTGCACATGTGCATATGCATATGTATGTTTGTCACTGCTCTTTTTTTTTTTTTTTTTTTGTGGTACGCGGGCCTCTCACTGTTGTGGCCTCTCCCATTGCGGAGCACAGGCTCCGGACGCGCAGGCTCAGAGGCCATGGCTCACGGGCCCAGCCGCTCCGCGGCATGCGGGATCTTCCTGGACCGGGGCACGAACCCGTGTCCCCTGCATCAGCAGGCGGACTCTCAACCACTGCACCACCAGGGAAGCCACACTGCTCTTTTGGTTAAAGGGAACACTATGATGTCCTGATCTATTTGACATTGATTATGAGCTACGTGGTGCTGCATGGCTTCATGTAGACTAGAATTCTGGATGCTACGAACTTATACTTTCTAGACTATAAGCATAATTCTGGGTGTCGAGGTATAATACTGAGAGGAATGTTCACTTTCACTTTTTAGGACACTCACTGGTCTAAAAGGCTCTTTTGAGGCAAGTCAAATGCAAGGCCGGGGGTTGGAGGGGAGAGGTAGGTATAGGACTCAGTTACTATTCTCACACTCCTGGAGCATATGGCTTGTGGTACATGGAGATACATACGTATAGGAGAGCTTTGGTTTCAGGCAGGCCTTTGGGGCACAGTGCTGGTGGGTACAGCGGTGGCTCTCCACCTTTACTTCTGCCACCACATCCATCCTACGTGAAACAAATTCCCATCAATAACACCTCTCATTTCATGCAGTAATTCTTAACTAGGGGCAGGGGGTTACTGGGGGAAAAAACTTCTTTCTTTAGAGATTGTGCCTCCATCCCCTGCCTGCAGCTTGGGAACCACCGGTGGAGAATAAAGAGCAGTCATCTAGGAATCTCAGTCCCTGGTTTGGGTGTCCTTTCTGCCATGAGTGGCTACTAAGATAGGGCTGACACCTAGTAGGTGATCAGTAAGGATTTAGGATTTAATGTTGAGTGAATTAACCGGCTGTGTAGTCTTAAGCAAGCCACTGAATCTCTGTGGCTTCTGTTTCCTCACCGGAGGAACGAGGGAAATGGATTAGATGACCTCCAGGGCCCCTTTCAGTTGTAAAATTATATGATTCTGTGATTAGACCTTTACCCCAGAGGAAGATTAATTTGACAGGAGTATGAAGGATGGATAGAGTGAGAGCCGAGAGAGGGGGAATGCTCCTTCCTCTGAATTAGTCTGATATTTCCTTCTGTGCTACTTTTTTTTTTTTTTTTTTTTGGCAGTATGCGGGCCTCTCACTGTTGTGGCCTCTCCCGTTGCGGAGCACAGGCTCCAGACGCGCAGGCTCAGCGGCCATGGCTCACGGGCCTAGCCGCTCTGCGGCATGTGGGATCTTCCCAGACCGGGGCACGAACCCGTGTCCCCTGCATCGGCAGGCGGACTCAACCACTGCGCCACCAGGGAAGCCCTATGCTACTACTTTTAAAGCACGTATTTACCTTGGGGTCTTCCCGGTGATTTTACATAGATCAGCTGTCATTCTCTGGGCAGATTGTAAACTCATTCAGGACTGGAACCATGACTTTCTGCCCACTTCTGTGTGCCTCAAAATTTAGGGCATCACAATGCCTGTTAGTGGCGTGAGGGAGCCACGTGGTGCTTTCACACAGTTCGTTTAATCTGTGAGGGAAGCTGAAGAAACTGCAGGTGAGGCAGGGGAAGCAGGTGGTGAGGGTCTGAACTGCAAAGTGAGCTTGGATGAGTCCAGGTGAGTCTCCAGCATTTACGGCAGTCTAGATAGCTGACTTAAAGACTCTGTTCTGGGAAAGCCCGGGGTGAGGTAAACGTGGCCTGGCCATAGGAAGCTTCTTTTTTCTCTTCCTGATTCTTTTGTCACTGGCCTTACGCTGTAGGTGTCCTTCAGCTTATCGCTACGTTGGCATTTTTCACATCTCATGAAATACAGCAGTTTTCTTCCTGGGCTACACATTCATCTACCAGAGGTCACACCCTGAGTAATAGCTCTCTCACCTTTTATGGCCCTTTTCCCTTCTGCTGTACATCTTTAGTTTTAGCAGCAGCTTTCTCTGTGTATATCTGCATGGTACCTGTGAGTGTGGGTAAAATACTCTTTGATCATTAAACCATTTATTCTCATGTGCAGCAGGTAATGGTGGTGACCTGCCCTTGGTCAGTAGTAGTGGAGTTTTAGAGAAATGGAGGACCTGAGAAACTTAAGGAAGGTATAGCCCACGGGTCATGGTAGGTGGCTGGTCATGGTGGGGAGACGGACAAGAGCAGGTCTCAGAGGGTCATGCTAAGGATTTGGAATCTTGCTTTAAGAATAAGGAGACGGAAATGGAGTTTTTCAGCAAGGGAGTGACCTGACTAGGTTTTCAGGTACAAGCTGACTGACTCCTCTGGAGACGGTGAGCTTGAATGTGGAGAGACCAGTTAGGAGCCCCTGCAGACTCAGGGCGGGGCTGATAGAGCCTCAGGTAAGGGTTGTGCGCTGGCAAAGACGATGTGTAATGTTTAGTAAGTTCTCAATCTAGTCCAGACGTGCTGTTCAGACACCTGCTTTTGGATATATCCTTTACCCTCTCTGAGCCTCCTCCATTTCCTCATCTGTAAAATAATGTGGGTAATAGTCATCCCTACTTGAAGGGTTGTTTTGAGCATGGAATGAGATGACACATGTGAAGCCCCAAGCACATACCAGCAGGTTGTAAATGCTATTAATTATTATTTTCCCCACCTCATAGTTGAGGAAACGGATTCCAGAGGCCAGACAAGTAGCATGTGGATCTGAACTCAGACCTCTCTCCACAGTTTCGCAGGATCACCTCCTTAGCACCTCGCTGCCTCCTGTTATGGAGAGGCGTCCTGTGTCTCTTCCTAAACCCATGGGAAAGGACGTCAGTTCAGTGCCAAGAGTAGGAAAGAAGCAAGCTGAGTGATGCTCCAACTGACTCCTAGCCCAACATGTTTGAAAGGTCCCCATCCTGCTCCCGCGAGGGGGAGACACTTTAGGGGTCCAGGAGTCCCTCTGGACTTCCTTGGACACCAGCAACTTTCCCCTCACCTGGAATGTTGTTGGCTAAGAAAATCCCCTGCTGCTTAGGAGGGAGAGGCCACCTCTGGATCCTGGGAAACACTGTACCTACTGCCCTTACAGGGATCCTGAGTGGTGTTAGTCCAACTACATCCTTCAACTTCAGAGCTTGGGGAACTGGTTGACTTTCAGCCTCACTCCAGAGCACCCTGTGATGGAGGGTATGCAGCGCCAATGACACTTAGGGTTTATGATGCCCTTTGACAATGAGTGGTCTTTGGACTTCTAAGCATTTTGCTTCCACCTGGTTCTTGGAGGGGTGCATGTGCCCCCATATATTTATTGGCATGGGCTAAGAGACATTCATGTGCAGCTGAGGAATGCAAACGGTTCTGAGCTGGCCTTTTAGTTTGGGAGCCCTCCCAAAGCAGTAACTCTTTCAGGTTATCTTGACATGGTAATTTAAGAGGTGCAGGAAAGTGCTACATCCTGTAAAATATATATTTCAACTGTCCGGACCTCCTGCACCTCCACCAGCAGGAAGGGTACGTGTTCACTCATGTGTTTGTCGTCACCACCCTCTTAGCCAGAGGCCTCCATTGAGTGTTCACTGTGTCCCTTGTAGATAAATTGAAAGAGCAAAAAGAAAACCCCTATGCATTCCAGTCTGTATCTTGGAACTTCTCACTTTGAATGGACATAAAAAATAAAATTTAACGAAATTAAGCCCCAATCCTGCTTCATCGTAACCAGGTGGTGCTGAGTAGAGGTTGCCCCCTTTCAATGGGGAATAAGTTTTCCAGCTGGCACAGTCCCCACATTTCCCCGGTTTTTGTTTTTTTGTTTTAAATACACTTTCTGCCATACTCCTTTAACGTTCCTGCAGTAGTGCTTTCAAATTGCTTGTGAGAGTATAAATTGATACAACTTAAATGAAAGGGAATTTGACAGTATCTAGCAAATTGTAAATATATGTATCCTTTGACCAAGCAATTTTCTTCTAGAAAATTTATTTTTTTTTTTTTTTTTTTTTTTTTTTTTTTTTTGCTGTACGCGGGCCTCTCACTGCTGTGGCCTCTCCCGTTGCGGAGCACAGGCTCCGGACACACAGGCTCCGCGGCCATGGCTCGCGGGCCCAGCCGCTCCGCGGCATGTGGGATCTTCCGGGATAGGGGCACGAACCCGTGTCCCCTGCATCGGCAGGCGGACTCTCAACCACTGCGCCACCAGGGAAGCCCTTAGAAAATTTATTTTTATACTCATATATTTGCCAAGTGACATAAGAAGATTATTCATTGAAGCATTGTTTATAATAGTGAAAGACTAGAAACAATCTATTCATAGACTGGTAACTGGTTAAAGAAGGATATGGCATACAACAGAATACTGTGTAGCTATATATACGAACAGAAAAGGATGAGAAAGCTCTCTGTGAACCTATACGGAGAAATTCCAAGGTATATTATTAAGTTAAATAAAAGGCAAGGTGCACCACAGCATATAGAATGCTATTACCATCTCCCACTTGAATTAAACAGGCTAGAGGGAACTCTGTATGTGTATTTGCTAGAGCATACGTAGAAAATCTCAGGAAGGATGCACAGAAAGCCTACAACATGATTGCCTCTGTGAGGTAGACCAGGAAGATGAGTGACAGGAGTTGAGAGGTCTAGATTTCATGGAATACCCTATTGTATTTTTTGATTTTTAAGCCATGTGATTGTATTACCTATTTTAAGAAAGAAATTTTTCTGCCTGAGCCCTGTAGGCATTTGCATCTGTGATGCAGTATATACTCCAATAAGGAATTAAGGGATTGTGCCTTACCAAGTTTAAGAGTTTGTTGTTTCGGGATTTTTTTTTAGGATTGAAAGAGTTTTTTTAATAAGAGTTATTAAAGGTCCCCTGGGTCTTGAAACTGTTGCTCTCAAGTTATTAACGTTTCCTCTGGAAAGTTGCACAGACATAGTGTCTGGCTTTAAATCATACCTATTTTCAGCTTCCCTTAAATCAGGAGTATCTTGTGCCATATCAATTAAAGTAAATGTACTTTGAATTAAAGGTGTTAAGTATGAGTCCAACAAAGATTAATTCTTTGTGAAAGGATGACCTTCAGTAGTTAGATCCAATTAGGCATTTTTCCAACTATATTTCACCCTGATGGGACAAGTCTACTACACACAATCAATCACTGATCTTTTCAAAGGTGGGTATTTTAGGTTCAGAGTCATAAAAGAATGACATGACTAGGCAACCTCCATAACTTGAGCCACTGTTGATGTAGATAAAGATTATGGATGTTGGGCATGTATTACTTTTGTAGGATTGATATGTAAAGAATAAGGATGTGCATGATGACATGTTGGGTATGGTTCTTTTTTTTTTGTATTTTTTAATTAAGGTATGTACATTGTTTTTTCAGACATAATGCTATTATTGCACACTTAATAGAGTACAGCATAGTGTAAACATAACTTTTATATGCACTGGGAAATCAAAATATTTATGCGACTCACTTTATTGCAATATTCCCTTTATTGCAGTGGTCCAGAACAAAACCCACGATATCTCCGAGGTCTGCCTGTGTATAAAGAGTTTTTTCACCTCTCCAGAACCAGTTTTTACCCTCATTGGGAATGTAGGTTCTAGACCCAGATCCACCATTACCTTGTTAGGTTTTCTTAAGCTATTATCATTTCTGGGTCTAAGTTTACTCCTTACAATCTGACCAGGAAGTGTGAGATGATTCCCAGGATCCCTCCAGTGTTCTGCCCCTTCACAGTTACTATTCCATTAACAGACTTGCCCTTTGACATATGTACAGTGTTTGGTTGCATCTCTGTGAGTGGTGTACATTGAAAAGCTGCCAATAAAATGAGTACAAAAATGAGCTACACTTTTTCTCAATCTGGCATCAATGTTGCTTTTGAGCCCCCAGGGTATGGTTCTTATACCTCTCTGCTCATGACCTTAGTAGAACCAACTAATTTAGACAAGCCTGATCCAAAGAAAAAGAGGAAAGGAACAAGGGCATAAATTATGGTCAAACCTAATTCCTTTTCTTTTTTTCTCCTTCTGTCATCTCATTATTCAACACACTATAAATTCTTGCTTTCCTAGTGATTATTTTTTCTTTTTGAATTGTTGTAGTCCTAACTCAACCTTTGCTGATGCACAACGCACAAAACCAAGGCTGTTAAATAAATGAATGCTTACTGATCTTTTTATAGTAACATGTAACATGTTGGGGAATATTTGTTTTCGCTCAAAAGTTAAAGGGAATTGACCATTTGTATTTGCATTAGATATTTCCAGTGTGGAATTGTTGGCCCTCACTCTGCCACTCATTAACTTTGTAAAAAAACCATTGAATGTACTCACCAAAAAATGGGAAACAAGTAACACCTGCTTTGTATATCTCAAAAGTTGATTATCAGGATCCAGTGAAATTTGGTATCAGTATTTCTCAAAGTGTGGTCCTGTAACCCCCCGGGGTCCTTGAGACCCTTTCAAGGAGCTTATGAGGTGGAAACTATTTTTATAATATTAAGAAAGTACTGGCCTTTTTCTCCCTCATTGTTTCACATACATACAGTAGAATTTCCAGTAACTGGCTACATGATATGTGATATTGCAGCAGATTGAATACCGAGGCAAATACAAGAATCCAGCTACCTGAAGACAGACATTACAGAGGTTTACAAAAATAGAAAGCAATGCATTCTTTTCACTGATTTGTTTTTCTTTTGAAAAGTAAAATAATTTTACGTAAAAAAAAAATTTTGGCAGGGGGCTTCCCTGGTGGCGCAGGGGTTGAGAATCCGCCTGCCGATGGAGGGGACGCGGGTTCGTGCCCCGGTCTGAGAGGATCCCACATGCCGCGGAGCGGCTGCTCCTGTGAGCCGTGGCTGCTGGGCCTGCATGTCTGGAGCCTGTGCTCCACAGCGGGAGGGGCCACAGCAGTGGGAGGCCCGCATACCGCAAAAAAAAAAAAAAAAAAAATTTTTTTTGACATTAATGTGTGATGGGCTAATTATTTTCATTTTCAAGTGAATTAATAAATATTTTAAAACTTAGCAGTTTTAATTCCTATACAGTAAATATTGATAGATACAACCGACATAAACAAAAGTTTCTTAGGGGTCCTTAATACTTTTTAAGAATGTAAAAGAGTCCTAAGACCAAAAAGTTTGAGAACTGCCGACAGATATGAAAACACTGTGTAATGTGCAGTGACATTGTAGTTTATTAAGAAAATTCAGGCAACATGCAGACAGCCCTTCCAGTGCAGGCACTGGTTGTTCATGGCCTACTCCACCTCCGGGGCAGGCTTGCTTTGCCTGGGGTCCAAGATGATCTCTGAACCATCTACAGTTGCCTGCAATTTCATGTGTCAGTCATGTGTCTGCTTTTTTAGCGGGAGCATTCACAATTTTCACAGTTTTCAGATTCTCAGAAGGTCCTGAAAGAAGCACAGCTATAGGAATTGCTAATGTCCGCTAGTTCCCATTCTGTCTTTGAGAGGAGTAGCGATAAAGTCGTGGTGCGGACACCCGAGAGGAGATGCTGAGGTTCCAGGTTCTCATGTCGGTAGCCTGGGCTTGATTGTCTCTGGAGTTCCTGACCCTTTACCTCTCTGGTTGTGGAAGGTATTAGACTTGGGTCAGCTTCTCCAGGCCCTGGGAGAAGGGCTTTCTCTCAGTTGGTACCATGCCTTTGTCATCATTCTGGGCCTCCTCACACTTGGTGTCATAGGATGTGGTAGGACATAAAGAACCACCATCAGGCTTTGGACCAAAAAGGGCCCATAGACTGACGTCATCAAGATTTCGGGCACTGTACCTAGAGACCAGGAGACATTACCAGAGTTCTAGAGTATCAAACTGGAGTATCAAAGGGTTTGATGAGACTTTCCTGGCACCGGAAGGAGGATGTTCAGGGCTTGGTATTCAGACCATCTCTGTCTCTGTCTCTGTCACTCTTGGCAGCTGAGCAAAGAGTTGAATGCATAAAGAAATTACTATTTCATGTGTCCTACTACAGTTTCTTAAAAGTTTTTTTTTAATTAACTTTAATTCTAGCATCTGTCGAGAGTTACTCATAATATTTTAGTGTTCTTATGAGAAAATAAAACCATTCTAATTATAACTCACTGGCCCTTACTATTATGTCTTGAAATTAATATGAATGGAAAACTCACATCTTAGATGCTTATTTGTTCCATATTTCCCCAGTGTCATTTGATATTTTGATTGAACGTACATATATGTGTCTATTGTAGTTTTATGTAAGCATTTTAAATTTCTTAAAAGTTTTGTATATTCAGTGGGCAATTTCATAGCATTCAGAGGTCCCCCTCTACTTATTTAGATAAAATTTTTAACAACAAAATACACATCTTATTCTGGACATTTTTGTTGTATGATTTAATGTATAGTGCTGTCGTGAAGTTTATCGCTAAGGCTATCTTCCTTGTTTGTTTCACTTTTAAAAATAATTTGAGGGGACTTCCCTGATGGTACAGTGTTTAAGACTTCACCTTCCAATGCAGGGGGTGTGGGTTCGATCCCTGGCCGGGGAGCTAAGATCCCACAGGCTTCACGGCCAAAAAACCAAAACAAAAAATAGAAGCAGTTGTGTGACAAATTCAATAAAAACTTTAAAAATGGTCCACATCAAAATTTAAAAAAAAAACTTAAAAAAGTAAAAATAATTTGATAAAATACTGTTTTCCCAGGAAAAATATGAAAAATGTATTGAATACTATTTATGCTAGACTAAAAGCTTCTGAAATTTTTAATTATGGAATTTAAGGTTACTGATTTAGTGTAGATTTTATAAAAGGAGCATTTAGTTTTGGAATTTTGTGATACAGTCATGTTTGTATAAGGTAAATTCAATCAGTTAAACAATATCTCCCTTTATTATTGTCATAACTGCCTCTTCCAGTGGAAGAAGTATTTAGAAGTAACCCCAAACTATTAAATGCTGTCTATACGTCAGTAGCATCTTGTAAAAATTGGAATACATTTAGTTTGGTTAAACTCTGCTTCATTAGATTTTAATGTGCTATTTGTTATGTATTTCAGGAACTCCAGAAAGGAACTTAATGATATACGATTTGAGTTTACTCCAGGAAGAGGTAAGTTTTAATTGCAGTTATCATTTTATTGCTACCAAGAGCATTTCAGAAATTAATTACAAGCATGTGGTTATAATTTGCTATTCAAAAATGAGTTCTCTAAAAACAAAGGAGGGAAGGAAGGAAGAAAGGAAGGATTTGCAATAATTGTGGGGAATCCAAACTGAACCCACTACTGACTGCATGAATTCCAGTGACACGTGCTGCACAGAATATACGCACTTATAAATTAGATCTGTTAGCTCGACCATGAAAAGAAGTGCTGGCGTGGTGATTCAGGGCCTAAAGGACATTATGATGAGTGTGATGAGATGCGCATAGCAGTCTTAATTAGGGTTGAGCAACAAACAGTGACATCAGACCAAAAGGTAGCATACTTTGCCTCTCTGTTGTCGGTTCAGATTACACGAAGCCTGTGCTGAGGAGTATCTGGGCCTCTACTTGCTGCAGGCACCGCTAGGAAACTTGGTAGGAACAGTGCTAGTCTTGCCGCTGAATATAATTTTACTATTTTGAGTAGTTATTAAAATAGTTTCAAGGCTAGACTGGTTGCTCTTTTAGCGCCTGGATGCCTGGAAGTCATCGAGCCATGTCCTGTTTCTTGGTGTCTCTAGCACCTGGCAGGTGCCTGGTATGCAGGAGAATCTCAAGTCGTTTAGGTTAATTATTGGATACAGGCTTTGGAGATCACGACATCAGTTGTTAAACAAAAATTGCTCTTTTCACTCTTTAGTTCATAACCAAAACAATCTAGAGAAGTGAAAACCAGATGCTGATGCTAAGACTGGAGCTGTTCACCTTGATCTCTGGTTTCAGACTTTTATATACATGAAAACAGCCTCGATGTCTCATTAGTCTTATACATTTGAACATATTAATATATGTAAGCTAATAGCATTCTCTAATTATTTTATGTATTAGAACTCCACATAAATTTTTATTCAATTAAATAAATTGTATTTGCTAAAATTTTGAAAACCCGAAACTTTCTAGCTTGATAGCTAGTCAGTCAGTTAACTGCTTGACCTCCCTGCTATTATCAACTGTAAGAAGACACAAACTCAAATGCTTACAGGAGCCAAAGTGAATGGTGGGAACTTCAGAAAACCAAAGAGTTCTGTCTAAGTACATTCAGGTTCAGTGCCCACCAAACAAAATATGTTCCTGGGCCATAGGTGGTCCATCATAGATTCATTGGCCCTGATGTCTAGTCCCCTGTAAACACAAAGATTTCATGATTTCCAGTATATTTGAATTAAACATATCTTTTTACAAAAGAAATGTGAATAAGGCCCTAGTGAACTTGCTAACTGATCTTTCTTTCTGGGGACAATCTTTGACAATTTAGAGTCAGTCTGTGAAATTGAACGGTTGCCGGTTGCTGTTATCAAAAAGCTGTTTTGTCATGATATAAAGATATTGAGCAGCCAATACTGTAATAAAATCTAGCAATTATATAATAAATGTTTCAAGTATAGTAAGTAAAAGAATTCTTATTTTAAGGGTTTTTTTTTTCATCTGATTGTTTAAGATTGACAGTGGCAATAAGAATCAATTTTAATTTCAAAGGTACCAAAGAAATGAATTTCTGAGTTGAGGATTGCTGGGGATAAGATGGCCTTATCAGCATTACCTGGCCCTTTGTGCTAGCTTTGGCAGCCTCATTTGCCATGGTTAGATTCAGAGTCTCTGCTTTTGTTGCCCAGACAGAAACCATAGTGCTGGCTTCCTGATGATAGCTGGCCTTCCCTGGGGAGCGAGCACAGCCGTTTAGTTTCAGAAACACCATAGCTATGTCACTGTACCTCTGGGATTACTGATGCTGTCTGCATTTGAGATGTTCTTTGCGCTCGATCTGTGCATGAATACCATGTGTACTATGTCTCTGGTGTATACACACATAAATATACACGTCATTGAGTGTATAATATGAACATATCAAATATTCTGTCGTCATTTGAGGGCAAGCCCTTTGTGTTTACTATGTTGCTGTAATGATCTAGAAAGCAGAGCGTACGTGATTATTTATGATTATTTAACCCATTTACACATTAGGAATGTCAAGCAGCTTAAAGAAAAATAAATTACCAATTACCTTCAAGTTTGTGTTCTAAACTATTACTGATATGTTACTTAACATGCATGAAAAATAACTGCTTAATGGCACACACACACAAGGAATATTTCCATTTTTGACCAACCAGCACAACCCTTTTGCTATTTTAATATGACTCATTTGGTACCCAAGAGTCCTGAAAATAGTCAGAGATGCTGTACACTTTGATCATTTGGGCACGTTAATTTGCTTCCGTACTGCTTTAGTGCTAGCCCTCAGTGTGACTTTGTTGATTATTCCATTTTCAACTACTTTCTTTGATTATAGCTCCTTACTCAAGTGTAAGATCTTACTGATAGTTTAGAGATAGTGGTAACACATCCAGTTGCTTTAACAGACGATCAGTCAGTAGAAGTGTAACCACTGACTACTCTGTGCCCGCTGTCTATGAGGCAGGCACTTTAATTCAATAGGCTCCTTTTCCTGAAGTTTCTAGTGGCATCCAGGAAGATGGCGATTGTGAGGCTGAATGTTCTAGCCGACCTTTTAAAGCTACATCATTTTCAGAGTAGAGCCTTTCATTATGCTACCCTGGGTTCCATGCTATGAGAGGTTTTATCTCTGAGAGAATTTTATAAGGTGTTTCTTGTACTTGTAACAATAAGGACAAAGCCCAAGATAAGCCCACCTTTCATGGAATTTCATTGTTTAGTAAGATTCCTATGTTTTTCTTTTCCATTTCCTTCATTCCATTTCACTGAATGAATAAAATGATAGAATACCACAGTTTCTCTGAAAGTACAAAGAATATATATCAGCTCTCAAATTTTTATTGGAGATTTAGGAAATAGGGCCATGTATGAGAGGGAGAAAGAGCACAAGGGTGTAAGGAGCATTTCACATGATCTTTGGCTGCCTCATCATCATCAATTACCATTTGTTGAGTAATTACTATGAGTCAGACACTGGGCTAATAAGCACATTAAAGCCCAGTGTGAAAGATAATTGTACCTTCAACTATGTGGTCATACAGGTACACACACACACACATACACACCCTACACACACTTGAGCCCACTTACATAATCACCACATGCGAAACACAGACTAAGCAGGGAAACCCAGTCTGTGTTGAGGGCAGGCTTTGGCATAGCAAACTGCAATTCAGTTTAGGTGCTTGTTTGATTCAGGAGCTATGCTTTCCCAGTTTCTTCTTATCCAGCTATAGTATTGGCTATTTGTGAGTATATCAGGCCACCATGGAGACCATGTCATCTCCCTTGTGAAAACATAGGGTTCATAACGGTTCTTTGAGCACATGGCAATTTATCAGTTTCCCTTTACAAAGTCTTCAAACAGACTTCTTACTATTATCGTGTTCGTGTATAACCTCGATTAAGTAATTTCAGTTATATTCACTTGCTACAGCCTGTTCAGTCCCATCTTTATGAGATTGCTAACTCCTGTCACTTATCATTGAGAAACTACATTCTTTTATCCAACCACATTTTCTAAGAGAATGAGTCTGTTGCTATCAAATGATCAATGTCATGTTAAAGGATCTTCTTAATAGCATAAATTTAAATAGCTCATCTTAATAGTCCAACAGGCTCATAGGCTGTTTGTACCAAATATAAGGTTGTATCAAGTGCTACATCTTCAACCTTTGCCATAAATTCTAACTCAGTAGCTACTAATGATAGAAAAGGATTGATGGTGGCTGGTGTTTACCTTGGCAAGAAAGAAAAGCAGTGTTCATAGGGAACAGTTATGAGCTAACTTCTAGAGGGGCATTTGAGAATAATTCAGATAGTAGACAAAGGGTAATAGTTTTTTGGTTCAACAAAAATGAAACAATAAGTTTGTAAAACTTCTGTTGAATAAAAAGCAGGATGCAGATTGTACGTGGCAAATGTATTTCACATTGCTTCTGATTTTTCCTCCTGATAGAATCTGAATTGTTGAATTGAAACACACATGGATGATTTTTTTAATGAATAATATATATTTTACATTTTACTGGACTGTTGGTTTTTATTGTATGGTTACTGATACACCTTCATTTCACGTTTGGGCAGATACAGCAGATGGCGTTTCTCAGGAGCTCTTCTCTGCTGGCTTAGTCGATGGTCATGATGTAGTTATAGGTAAGTCACTTTTTAATGCATATAGTGTCATTTTGTTGATACATCAAATGGAAATGCTCTTAGAAACAAAAGTTTTCATAAAGGAATAATTCTGTGAATTTCTGAAAGTTTCTTGAATTCTTATCTTTTATGTGAAATAAGTATATCTAAGAGTCATATTTAACTTCCTGTTTCAAAAGCTCTTAATGTAATTCTGTCCCATTTGTCTGGACGTGATTTATCCAATGCAGAATGTCACTTATTGGAGATAAAACAAAGAACCTAGAAGACTGAAATGTCCATGACATAGCAAACCCAAGATACTATAAATTCCATGCAGCAAAGTACAGGAACTTCTGAGGTCCTTTGTCTGAGTTTCTCTATTCTTTTACCTAGCTCTTAGTAAGGTTCATTCATTATAAAGTTTTAAGGTTGGCTAGGACTTAATGATCATTCAGGCCAGTTCTACCATTGTGTAGACAAGGAAGCGAATTCCTAAAGTGATTCAGTGGTTTGTCCAGGGCCATGCAGCTGGGTTGTGGCAGAATCACCACACTTTGAGACCATGGCTCTTTCTACTACTTTTAGAATCAAGAAAAAGCTGCGTGGAAATAGGGGAGCCTGCTAGCTCTAGGCATGCTGATAGGAGCAAGAAATGACTGCTGGCCAAGCGAGGCAGAAAAGCTGTAAGAGGCAGACAGTGTCATCTAAGAAAAAGCATAGCCTGATTCTACCTAGGGTGAGGGTGAAGGGCTCCACACTCTTCAGCAAATTCTGAGTTTATGAAGATTTTATAATGTAGCCTATTACTGCATATTGGTAATGATGACCCTAAGTAATAAGGATGAGTTAATGTTAATTATGACATTATGTTCATTATATTGTTAATTACGTATAATATAATTATAATAACACTATAATAGTATTATGATAAAACTTTCTTTAAAAATATTAAAATCAAAACCAATCCTTGAAATAGCTTGGGCCCCTTAAATGATATGTTTTAACTTTAAAAAAAATCACTTACTTGAAATAAATCCTTCCCCAATAATACTGGAGTGTGTCACTAAGAGGGAGCTTGAGGCAGATATACTTATCCATCAGAATAGTTTGTTCTTAGAAGCTCTGTAATATACATCATTATAAAGTGAATTGTTTGGGCTTCCCTGGTGGTGCAGTGGTTGAGAATCCGCCTGCCAATGCAGGGGACACGGGTTCAAGCCCTGGTCCGGGAAGATCCCACATGCCATGGAGCAACTAAGCCCGTGCACCACAACTACTGAGCCTGTGCTCTAGAGTCCACAGGCCACAACTACTGAAGCCTGGATACCTAGAGCCCGTGCTCCGCAACAAGAGAAGCCACCGCAATGAGAAGGCCGTGCACCGCAACGAAGAGTAGCCCCCACTCGCCACAACTAGAGAAAGCCCGCGCGAAGCAACAAAGACCCAATGCAGCCAAAAATAAATAAATAAATTTATTTTAAAAATAAATAAATAGGGCTTCCCTGGTGGCGCAGTGGTTGGGAGTCCGCCTGCCAATGCAGGGGACGTGGGTTCGTGGCCTGGTCCAGGAGGATCCCGCATGACGCGGAGCAGCTGGGCCCGTGAGCCATGGCCGCTGAGCCTGTGCGTCCGGAGCCTGTGCTCCGCGACCGGGGAGGCCACAGCACTGAGAGGTCCGCGTACTGCATGCATGCATGCATATGTGTGTGTGTGTATATATATATATATATATATATATATATATATATATATATATATATATATATATAAAGTGAATTGTTTTATGTAAATAAGAGTAACGGGGTTTAGTGGGAGATTGGAATTCTGACTAAAGAGTCAGTATCTAATATGTTATTGGTATACAAATATTCATAAATATAGATACAAAGATACCTTTGTAATTAGAAAAAAGTAAGCTTTTCCCGATTAATTACACATGAAGTGTACACATTGGCCTCACAAGGGAGCTCTGTTTCCTTTGCCAAGTGGTACATGTGTAAAGAGATAGAGACATATTTTAAAGGAAAGTGACATACATCATGCACATGGACATACAGGTGTGTGTATATATTTCCTTGTATATTGTCTTTCATACTTTACTTTAAAACCTTGTGAGGTCCCATGGCCAGCTGAGTTCTTCCCTCAGTTTTCTGATCAAATGTGAGGGGAAGTTGAGTAATAAGATCAATTCAACTTCGGCTTCTATTGTATAAATAAGTTCCATCTCAGAATTCTTTATGTTAACAGTTGATAAACATAGATTCTCTCATTTGAAAAAATGAGCACACACCTCTGTGTCTTAGTTTACCTGAAGAAATAAGGAGAAAAGTTAATGGCTAGATCAAGATACCCTGTAAGGTATTGATATATTTTCCTTAAAGAGAGCTATGGTCTATACCCAAAGCAGCCAGAATTTAAAATTAATTAACAAATAAAAAATAATTTAAAAACGCCCACTAATGTCTCCTATTAGGCAAAAAAGTTGAGGACCACATGGTCTTTTGATTTGAGGTCATCGTGGCAGGGGGTAAGGGCGCAGGAAGAATGAAAGAGATTCGTGGAGAAGTATCAGGTCACATCTGTATTTAAGCATGATCTTGCTTCAGGCCTACCGTCAAATTTAGTGTACTTCTTTTTTTGGTCCAGGCTCAGCTGAATCTAAGCTAGAGGATTTTGGATTGTTGAGTTTTTTGAAAGTGGAAATTAAGGCATAATTCATGTTCAACTTATTGAGTGTGATTTAAATAACCAGAAAGCTTGGGGCTTCCCTGGTGGTGCAGCGGTTGAGAGTCCGCCTGCCGATGCAGGGGACGCGGGTTCGTGCCCCGGTCCCGGAGGATCCCATATGCCGAGGAGCGTCTGGGCCCATGAGTCATGGCCGCTGAGCCTGCATGTCCGGAGCCTGTGCTCCGCAACGAGAGAGGCCACAACAGTGAGAAGGCCCGCATACAGCAAAAAAAAATAATTAATTAAAAATAAATAAATAAATAACTAGAAAGCTTCTGTTTTTCTATGCTGTATTTATTCTTCCCCAAATTTTTCATTTTGCCTTTTTCCCCTTCTTAGAGCTGAAGTGTAGAGTGTTGGAGTTAGAGTGAGCATGTGCACTTGTTCCTTATCTAGCAGTACTGACCATGCCTCACAGGGACAGCTCACCTAAGAGTTACAATGTCTGCATATTTCATTTGATCATCACATCAATTCTATAAGGTAGAGAGGACAGGTTTTAATCAGTATTTTATGGACAAAAAAGGGAGGTCAAAAGAAGTTTCTGGGTTATTATAACTTGTCATAGTCCCTGAACTTGGATCTTGTGACTCCAAGCCCAGAGCCTAATCCTGAACCTGACACTCTGTGTACAATTAATCCAATATCTTTAGCCTTGAAGAACGGACCTAGATAATTTTAACTGGTTTCGGTGTCTCCTGGAAAAAAAAAAATAGCTTGCCCTTACCTGTTTTTCCTGTATCAGTAGATGATCTATATTTTAAGTGTTGACTATTTGACAGATGAAATGTGTTTAATTCTGTCCCCTCTAACCCATTTTAGCCCCTCCTGCATCACTTACCTCCCTCTTTACTAGATTTGTCCCGCCAGCACATGGACATGTTTTTGTCTCCCATTCTAAAGCCCTCTCTTTACTCCATCTCCCATTACAGCTACTTCTCTTCATCCCCTTGCAACTGAAGTCCTCAAAAGAATTGCCCCTGACTTCAGTTCTTCTTCTACCACTGTCTCTCTTTTTTTTTTTTTTTTTTTTTTTTTTGCGGTTTGCGGGCCTCTCACTGTTGTGGCCTCTCCCGTTGCAGAGCACAGGCTCCAGACGCGCAGGCTCAGCAGCCATGGCTCACGGGCCTAGCCGCTCCGCGGCATGTGGGATCTTCCCGGACTGGGGCACGAACCCGTATCCCCTGCATCGGCAGGCGGACTCTCAACCACTGCGCCACCAGGGAAGCCCTACCACTGTCAACTTCCTCACTCCACTCAGACTATTTTTTCCAAAGCCATGTCTGGGGAAGGCACACCCTTGGTAGATAAAATGGCAAGTGCAAAGATAGATGTGGCCGGAGTGGAGTAAGCAAGATGGAGGGAGAGAAGATACATGATCTGTGAATGACTGCCTGCCATGCTCCTAAATCCAGTGGTTAATTCTCAGTGACCTGTCAGCAGCATTGGGCATAGTGGACAATGCCTTGCTCCATAAGTGTTTTCATTTGGTTTTTAAGACTCCATTCTCTCTTGGTTCTCCCACCTTATTTATGCTTCCTTCTTAGTCTTTTTTGTTGGTTCCTCCTCATCTCTCAGACCCAGAAATATTGACCTGTCCAGGGACTCTTTCCCTGGATTTCTCCTCTTTTCTCTAGTCACTCACATCCTTGGTGATACCATCTGGTTTCATGGTATTAATGCCTTCCACTCTCTAACTCCCACATTTATATCTCCAGCACAGACCTATCCTTTGAATTCCAGACTCATACATTCAGCTCTCTTTTTGGCATCTTCACATGGAAGGCTAATCACTATCCCAGGTTTAATTAACATCTCCAAGAACCAGCCTCTGTTTTTCCTCCCGATCTGCCCCTCCAGCAGCCTTGTACCCTAAGTTGATGTCAGCTCCATCTTTTCAGGTGCATAAGCCCAAAACCTAGGAGTTGTCCTTGACTTTTCTTTCTCTCATAGTCAATATCCAGCCTATCTAAATGTACTCAAGACCCAGCCATTATTCACCATCTCCCATCCTGTTTCAAACCCCTCTCATCTCTCAGTTGCATTATTGCCTTCATCTAGTCACTGGTCTCCCTGCTTATGACTTTGCCTCCTTTCAGCCTATTCTCATCACAGCAGCCAGAGAGATACAAGTAAAACATAAGTCAGATACCAAAGGCCACACATGTTATGATTCCATGTATATGAAATGACCACAATATGCAAATCTGTAGAGTCAGAATGTAGAGTAGTGGTTGCCAGGGCCTGAGAGGGACAGGGAAAAGGGGAGTGACTGCTTAGGGGTCTTGGGCTTCTCTCTGCAGTGCTGAAAGCATTCTGGAATTAGAAGTGGTGATGGTTGTACAACCTTGTGACTATACTAAAAACCACTGAATTGTGCCCTTTAAAAGGGTGAGTTTTATGATATGTGAATTACATCTCAATAAAAAAATGTGAGCGAGATCACATTAATGCTTTAAATAAAACTCTGATAGCTCTCCATCCCACATCTCAGTGGCTTACAATCCTCTATATGGTCTGTCCCCTGTCATTTCTCAGACCCTTCCCTCTCTTTGGCTCTCCCTGTTCCCCATTTCACCCCAGCCACACTGGCTTTTATACTTGGGATGCTCCTTCCCCAGGTACACCTGGGTATCTCCTAGTGCTTAAATGCTGCCTCTCAAAGGGGCCTTCCCTGCCCGGCCTACTTAGAATTGCAACCCGCTCCCAACTCTCTACCCCCATCCTTCCTTAAGTACTTTACCTAGTCTCTCCCCATCTAATAGGCTATATTCCATTTATTCATTATTTAACTACATAGGATTTTCCCTTGAGCATAAGTTTCTTGAAGGTCAGGATTTTTGTTTTGTTAAGTGCTATTTTCCCAGTGCCCTAAACTGTACATTTCATATAGTAGCCACTCAGTAACTTGTTAGAGATAAACAAATACTACCTTGAAATATAGAGGTATCTCGTTAACACTTTCTCAAGAAGGCTATTTTAAGTATAGGGTTCAATTATTTTAAGAATCTTGCTTTCAAGAGTACAGAATTCGAGTGGCATTTCACAAATATGAAATACATTCACTTGACAAAGTTTGCACCAAGAATAGTCCAGTTCATTTGAGAACATTGGCACGTAGTGGTCTGAGTGATTTCTTGTGTGTGTATTTTTTCAGTTTCCAATAATATAAAACAGCTAACATTTAAATAGATTAAAAAATCCTTTTTTTCCCCCACCAGAATTTCCTCTTGAATCAGAGTAAATGCTTAGGGCAATATTAAAAAACTGAATAAAGCAATGGTATATGTTATGGTGCACTGAGGGTTATGACTTTTACTATAATGTGGCAAACATAACGTTACAAAAAAATTTTCAGTATCCAGCTTCAGGGTAATCTGCCTTTAGTGCCAACCTTCACAAAGCAGAATTTAGACTGAAGGAGCAGTTTAGTGACATGGAGTGATTGCTTTCTCACACAAGCAGAGCAGCACAGAAATTAATTGCAGCATTTGTAGACTGAAATCATAAACCCACTTCAGTTGTGCTTCAATGCAGCACTACCTTAGGCAAGAAACAGAAAATATATCTAGGCCTTGTGTAAATCAGAACTAAGAATGACAAGGCCTCCTGGGTGGGTGTTGGTTTAAAAAGTAAGTTAACTTTGCAAGATGCAGAACCTGATGCATGTATGAATTTGCTTCTCTTGCCTTGCTGGGATGGCTGACAAAGAGACCAGATGTGAGTCCTTGATCCAGTTGTTTCAAAGAGGGACCCTCAGTAAGGCAGCAGAGATACTTGGTCCCTTTGCCTCCTAGTTCAGAAACAGCCCATCAGAAGTTTTCTCAGCAGTAGAAGCAGAGAGGAGAGAAAATTAAAAACAAATTCATGTAGAAAAGAAAGCAAAAGTTCTGAATTCTCTTCACGCCTTATGCTACGTGATACTTTTGAGTCTCTGTTGAATGAGTGTTAGGACCTCAGCAGTAGAAGGAACGCTGATGCGTGTGTTAAGCTAGCAGGTTACCTCTCCTCCTTCAGTCTCCAAGGCCCGATCCAGGGTCCAAGATTTGACAGTGAGTGAATGTGGGAGAGGAAGCCGCTTGGCAGCTGCCTTTTGAGAAGGTGCCTCCTGACTGCTCTTTGTTGGGTTTTTACACCACCGTTTCCTGGCCTTGTAACATATGTCTTTTTTTTTTTTTTTTCCTTTAAGTGGGTTGAGAACCAGATGTTGGAATTTCTGTGTCCTGAGAAGGGAGCTCTGTTTCTGCATTTATTTGTACAATTTTCCTTTGAGGGATTTTGTGCCTAGGTAACTAGTTAGCATTGCCCTGGAGCTAATATTAGCGATATATATTCCCATAAGCTCTCTCAGTGGACTTTCGGACATTCTTCTTATGTCCCTGGCATGCTGTTTTCCTGCACACGGAGAATCCTTTTCAAAACCTGTCTGCCCTCAAAGATTCACTGTAAATGCCACTTCCAGGAAGTCTTCTCTGATGCTCACCCCCTCCCTAACGAAATCTAGAGGACAGGTTTTTCTTGTCCTGAACACCAGAGAACTATTTTTACCTTTAGCAACATGTGTCTTTCATCCTTCTCTGCTCCTGGCGCCCACCTTCTCTTTGTGAGGAGGTTGAGTGCACCTTTAGGGCAAGGCCTGTTTTCTATTTTTTTGAATCTCTACCATCCTTGCCACACATAGGCATTTCAATATGCTTATGGATCAATGAATAAATTTAATTCCATTTGGGAAATTTAACACTGGAATAGTTCATGAATTGATGACCTGGGCAACACAAATACTATTGCACCCTCTCAAAACTGAAGAGTAATTCACCATGAATGATTTCTCTCTCTCTCTCTCTCTCTCTCTCTCTCTCTCTCTCTCTGCCCACCTTCCCCTTCTTTATCTCTTTCTTAAGAATTGACTTTTCACATGACTTGAGTCTTGCCTCTTGGGTAGGAAATGTGGTTGGTCTCGAAGGCCTTCTGTCTTCCAGTGCTTGCTGGGGTTGTCTCAGAAGTATAGACTGTGAGATGGCCTGCATCAGAATCTTACCTTGGGTATGTATTTAAAATGCACATTTCTTGATTCCAGCCTAGAGTTACAGAATCTGGAGTCTTGGGCATAGAGGGTGGAAATTTGCATTTTTAACAAGCATCCCAGGTGATTCTTAAACACAGTAGAATTTTGTGGCTACTTCTTCAGTTCTGCTTGTGGTAACCTTTGGAGACTGTTTTAGCTCATTTTATCATCTGTATCTCCTTTTCAATCTCACTAATCTCCTTTGTTTTTCTGCCTTGATTCTCTTCTCCCTTTAGGAGTCTCTTTTAAAACTGTGCCAGTTAACTTTTAAGAACTGTGTGTGTATAAATGGTGTAGATGCGTGGAGGAGCCTCATCGGTATAAATTTTTACCATAATGAGTCATTACAGTTTTATTAAAACTACTATTGTTGCTTGGGGTGCAGTAGATCCTCCAGGTGGCCTTCACCTTTTATGTTTCTCTACAATGGCAACGTATCTTTAGGCTCCAAAGTACGCAAGCAACAGAATATTTGCTCGATCATGAGCATATGGTTGGATGTGTGAAGTGCTTTGTTCCCCCAGCTATAGCCAGGGATATTTAAGTCTGTTGTGAGAGATCCAGGATTTATTGAGCAGCCGTGCACTTTTACAATGCAAGTCTTGGAAAAGAGTGAACATATTCTCTCTTACATTCAGTTCAGTGATTATGCTGTGATGTTTATTGATGTTGAAATTCAATGAAAGAAAACTTTCATTAAAAAATAGTGTCTCTATTAAGCAACTGTACTGTGATTTTTAAATGGTGACAGATAATTTGAAAAAGGAAGAAAATTTGGTAAGCCCTTCCTGGGTTTAGACAGGCTTAGTGTTAGTTAAATGATGTCAATAAATACAGTCGAGTGATTCCTGATTAAAAGTTGTCTGTATGTTAAGTTTAATAGACTAGGGAATTAGGGAATATAAGTGGCTTGGGAGAACTACTTTCCTTGTATATATTTACTAGAAATAAATGTTGAACAGTTTGATATGGCACAGGGTTACCATTTTCAAAAATGTGCTACTGCCCATTTGATTGTAGCTCATTGCTCCTGGTTTTCCAAATACCACTTTTTTCTTTAAAAAATCCTTATTGAGGGCTTCCCTGGTGGTGCAGTGGTTGAGAGTCCGCCTGCTCATGCAGGGGTTACGGGTTCGTGCCCCGGTCCGGGAGGATCCCACATGCCGCGGAGCAGCTGGGCCCGTGAGCCACGGCTGCTGAGCCTGCGCATCCGGAGCCTGTGCTCCACAACGGGAGAGGCCCCAACAGTGAGAGGCCCGTGTACTGCAAAAAAAAAAAAAAAATCCTTATTGAGGTATTAATGCCTAAGTAGGAAAATTTATTTTTAATTTTAATATGAAAAAATAGTATACAGAAATTATTTTAAAATATTTACAAGTGATAGGCTGGACCATCTAATATATATAAAAAATGTACCATGCATTAGATGACTGACCATCTCATTCAGCATTTGTACTCTTTGGAAAGGTGGTAGAATCACAGTTTTGCTGTTTAAATATTTAAAGAGCTGTTTGCTCTGTCGAACACTGGGAGCCAGGCCTGAATAAATATGCAAAGAGCAAGCATGTACACATACACACACTCAGCATTAATTTGGTCACAGGCCTAAAAGTTAATATATTTTTTAAGTTTGTTTAAGTGCAACAGGAAGACAGATAGACTGAAGTAAACTACAGTTTTTGTTTAACAAAGTATCATTTTTATAGTCTTTTTGACCATACTCCTCCTGTCCCCCAAAATTCAAGGAAATTAAACATAAGGAAAGTTTTCCTAGCAAACCAAATCAGAACCCTGAAAGAAGCTGCCTACTCCTATGATTGAACCCACTGCCAGCCTTAGCCACCTGCTCTGCTTACTTATCTGCAGATTCCAATGGAAAATGATTGACTATCCTGATAAGGGTTGGCAGACTTATTGTTTACAAAGACATCTGATTTGGGGGGTGTGAGGGTGATTCAAAATTACCTTTCAAAATGTGGTCAAAGGTTATTTCCAGGAAGTTCTAAAAAGCATAAAATCTGTAATTTCCCCCAAAGGTGTTCTCAGTTTCTGTATCCCATGATTATGAATCAATACATCAGTAGACCACACTGTAAGCTCTGATTTTCTAATTAACTTTGTCACTTTTTATTTAGTTAAGAGTTGTGGATCCTCTTTAAAACCACTGATAAAGATAGACTCCAGTTAAAATCTGTGTTTAATTTCACTTAAGTGAAACAAGAGCTTGCTAGTGGATTAGTTTTAGACATCCACTGTCAGAGTCTTGCTTTTTTCAATTACTTTAAATTGTCCTGTTTTAATTTATGTTGATCTGTCTTGTAAGTCTAGAATCAGATACGCCTGAGGATTACATTCAATCCAGCCAAACTTTCTAACTATAGTATTACAATAAACCCCAAATACCTACCCTTACTTGTACTGAGAATGTCTTTCTGGTGGAAGTAAAGTAGGTTTAATCTGATGTAGGAAACCTAGTTTTTCTGATATTATATATTTTTCTAACACTACCAAGTATGTAGGATTTAAAGGAAATGGCTCTTTGGCTGAACAGCCTATTTCATTAGTAGATTGATCTGTTTTGGGCTGTAGTCGTGTGTGTGTGTGTGTGTGTGTGTGTGTGTGTGTTTACCCACTTCAGAAATCTCTGGCCCATGTGAATTTTAACTATTCCATCAATAGTACAATATTGCAGATATAAGTAGATTCTTAGTTGTGCTTGTTAGTAGATTGACAAGCAGATCTCTTAATACCAAGCCAAATCTCTCTGCTGCATTTTTTACTGTTAGTAAAAAAAAAAAAAAAAGTCACTGCCTCCTAATTTCTTCTATAACAGAAAATAAACTTGTATATCCAATCAAGAACATTTTAAAGCCAAGAAAGAAAATTAGGTCAACATTTCTGATGAAATGTGGGCTTATTATCATTTTATTTTTGGCTTCAGATCCAATTACACTCTTAACCTTGATCCTATATCTTGTATTTGGTTACCATTTTTCTAAAACAAAGAGTTCCTTCCTGCTGACTCTTAAGAATACCTTCTTCTTAATCCTGCACTACTTACGTTTAGCATCCAAAAGGTGTCTAAGAATGTTTCACCCCAGATTCATTTAAAACAAGGAGAGGCCTTGATTGGTCACGTTCTAATAGACTGTGACACATGCCCATGTCTGATGAGCCATAGGACCACCCAGCAGGAATCTGTAGTCAGGATATCATTTGAATAGCCATGGGTGTAAACCGCGGGCCTGGCTCCATGCCCCTTCTGGCCAGAGTACACTATGGCAGAAAGTGAAGAAGAGGCTGTCCATTGGACCTGGCAGACAGGTTTTGGTGGGTTTTTTTAATTTTTTGCCTAATTTTTTAATAGGCAAAGATGAATGCCTTAATCTTCACCCTTAGGGAACTTGGTCAGCCATGAAAGGATTGTTACTTGAAAGAAGAACACCAAATTCAAAGCATCTTTTCAGTAATAGGCCCCCAGGAGGTCTAATTTATAATAGATTTTGAGCCTCCTTACCAGTCTGTGATTGTTAGCCGGGTCTTTAGAAACTCAGTGTGCTTGCGATCCTTTTCTTCATTGGAGGGATGGATCTGGGGTCAGAATTCTCCTGCCAGGTCTCTGCACTTTCTAATCTGTCTGTGATATGCAGGGCCAGAAGGACAGGAAAGACTTCCAAATGGCTTAGGCAGTAGCCTTGCTTTCCTCCCCTGTGAGCTGACTGTTCATTCCTCACACAGACTTCTCACTGTTTGGCCTCTAATTCTTGCAGCTGTCAGTGGAACTGATTGATAAGGTGAGAATGGCATACACTGGAAATCTGATATCTAACAGAAAGGTAGAATACAGGTGAGAGGACATGGTTTGGACAGCACAACTCTCGGGAAGCATAAAAATGCCAAAGGTTATCTGACTCATGGGATTCTTGGCCCTGGCACAGTAGACTGAAGCTCTAAGGATTTCTTTAAAACTGAAAAGTTGGGGACTTTTCCTGGTGGCGCAGTGGTTTAGAATCCGCCTGCCAATGCAGGGGACACGGGTTCGATCCCTGGTCTGGGAAGATCCCATATGCTGTGGAGCAAGTAAGCCTGTGCGCCACAACTACTGAGCCTGCGCTCTGAGAAGCCCGTGCACCGCAATGAAGAGTAACCCCCGCTCTCCACAACTAGAGGAAGGGCACGCACAGCAGTGAAGACCCAACACAGCCAATAAATAAATAATTTAAAAAATAAAAACACTTGGAGTTTTAACAAAAAACAAAAAGATGAAAAGTTGGCTTTTTAATTTAGTGCTTGTGAAAATTGTCATTAGGTGAGGAATGGAGATGAGAAATTGATTTTTTTGTTCAGGATGGATTTTTTTTTTAACATCATAAATACAGAATTCTGCACTTGAAAGAACTCTGAACAGTGGCTTTACATGATTAATTTGCAATAATTAAATAGAACAGCTCAGGCTTGTTGGCGTACCCTGAAATATCCATGCAGTTCAGGTGTCTGCAGACTAAATAGTTCTTAGCCAATAATAACAGATATTCCTCTGAGATATTACTGGGGGTCTCAAAGGAATGTGTCCCAGGGGTTCTTAAATCGCTCTGTTAGTGCTGGTTACCATGTGGCAGGCTCATTGGCTCCCACTTGTTCCCTGCCCAAGAGACTCTTGAAGAAGCGTCACCAATGTCACCAGCCACCATGAGGGCCTGAGTGCTCACCTCAGGGATGCTGCTTCCAGAAGGTCCCAGGGGGCTTCTTGTGATTCAGCCAGAGTGGTGGTTGCTTTCATGCAGAAGTGGGGAGAAGAGCCTTCTACCACACTTGTCATCCAGGCCCTGAAGCTGCCCTCCTTCATTTACTCAATAAGTAAAGCATCTCATCTACGCTGTGCTGGGTACACCAGGTGAACGAAAGAGACAGGGTTCTTGTCCCCCTTGAAGCCTCCAGTCTCACAGGAAAGGCAGACATTCAGTCAACACACAGGTAGAAGTGAAATTACAAATTGTGAGGAGTGTGCAGGAAAAACAATGTGCTGCAGAGACAATAACAAATAGTGGGGGTCTGGAGGTGCTTCTCATTTAGATTCAAGAGCAGAGTGAACCACTCTGAGGGAGAAATATTTGAGTGAAGTCCTGGATTTAGCCTGGCCATCCTGGGCAGACACATAGCCTGTGCAAAGATGGTGAGCTTTGTAAAAGGTGACCAGTATGGCCAGAAGAGGTGAGCGAGGAGAGGGTGATATGAAATAAGCCAGGTAGGAGCGAGGGCTGGATAGTCTAGGACCTTGTAAATAGCCACTAGTCATAATGCCTTGTGAATACTAAGTTCTAGTTGTTCAACTTTGATTGTCTCTACGTAGGTAAAGTAGAAATCGTGCACCTTTCTTGCCTTTTTCCTGTCGGGGCAAATAAATGCTTTCCTTTAGCCTCATTTATTCTGCCAGGGAATCTAAGCAGTTTACGAAAGCTTGGATCCCTTTGCTGCCTGAACTTGGTGCCCATTTTGACCAAGGTGAGTAGGAACCACAGAGGAAAGGACAGTAGCCCTGGAGGATTTGAGAAATAAGAACTGAATGGTGGGGCTTCCCTGGTGGCGCAGTGGTTGAGAGTCCGCCTGCCGATGCAGGGGACACGGGTTCGTGCCCCAATCCGGGAAGATCCCACATGCCGTGGAGCGGCTAGGCCCATGAGCCATGGCCGCTGAGCCTGCACGTCCGGAGCCTGTGCTCCGCAACGGGAGAGGCCACAACAGTGAGAGGCCTGCGTACCGCAAAAAAAAAAAAAAAAAAAAAAACAACTGAATGGTGTTTCAATATTCTAGGTTCATTTAAGTTTGAGGGCATTAGAAAAGTGACTTGTGATTTATTGTTTGGGGATCAGGAGAATTTCAGAGATATCTTCCAGTAATTCTGAATCCAGTTATTTGATCAAAGGGAAATAAGGATTCCTAGAAAAGACAAAACTTGGATATTAATTGCAGGCATTTTCTTTATATTAATTGTAACCAAGGGACCTTCATGTATATTCCTAAAGAGGATGAAGCATATTTTCCATTTCGTAATATTGCCTAATTCTCACACAAATTATGGAGCAGGCTAAGATAGTACTATACATACAGTAGAACTATTATCATTATAATAGAGTACAAAAGACATAAAATATTCATGTTCATTGGGTTAAAGAAAACTTGCCATTTCAAGTCCATTAATTGCAGTTGAATTCGGCAAATTTTTTTCAGGGACTAATACTCTAATAACCTAAAGTAGGCTTTCAGGTGGCCTCATGTTCAGAATGCAGGCATAGTAAAATAACTTCTTGTTTAGCTAACCTTTGTCCTGGTCAACTGGCTATAGAGTTGTGACAGTGATTTCTCACAGTGGTGATTTCTAGAGTGTTTATAAACTAGTAAAGCTGTCTGACAGTTCTGGTCATGCCTTTTTTACCCTCTCCCCTTCATTGGCTTTATTCTCTATGGAGTTCTTTCTAGGAAAAAATCTTTTCAAACTTCTGAGAAGTAGAGGTAATAAAAACATTAAATGGCATAGAAATTACTATACAAGCTTCCAGGCTTCTTTAGCTGACATCTCCTATAGTTATTTAGATAACCGATTTCAGATTGGTTATTGGTAAATTTGGGTAAAATCAAATTTTACGTGTCTCTTGAGTGTCTGCTTTCCACAGTCCCTGCTTTTTGTGATTAAACTGATAAAACATCCTCCATCTTATTTCTTAGACTCTCCAAATCCGAAGCATATAGAGACTGTGTGGTGTAGGGAAGGGAGTGACCGCTTTCGAATTAGACAGATTCGAGTTCAGATCCCAGCTCTCTCAGTTATTAGGTGTGACATTGGGAAGTTAGTTCTTCTCTCTAGTCTTCAGTTTCTTCTTTACCCATAGAGGGACCCACTTAACTCGTAGAGCTGTTATGAGTGTTACTTGATTACGTGGAGAGGTTGGTGTGACAGCGGGCCCACAGAGGCACTCAGTAAGTTCTTTCCTCTTCCTATTTTGGAGTGAATTCATCTGGCCTCCTGTCCACTATGATACTTCTTCTGTGAAATGCCAGTCGGAGCATGTAAGGCAGTCCTGCGGTTTCCCAGAATAAGATGGGAGTTCCTTGGTGGGGGCTGCAGGTAGAAACTCCGCTTTGGGGACAATGACCAAAACACTGTGGTCTACATAGGTTTTATGAGAGTCACTGTTAGTCACCTCCACCATCTCTGTGCTAGCACTGGGAGTTACCTTCCCCGTTACTGCTCTGGCCCAAGCAGTGCTGGAAAGTGGTGTAAAAACAACAAAATGAACAGAGACACGCAGGAACAGGCAACTAGATAACTGGTCCTACCCAGTTGTTTACTGGAGGTCAGCCTGGTGTGTGACTCTCAGGACACCTCCTTGTTTAGTTTTCTGCCTGCTTCCCTGCGACTGAAGTTTCTCATTCCTACTGCCTGGGAAGACGTCACACATATGTGTACTGGGTGGCCTGAGAAGACAGGTCCAGAGAGAAATGTGAATTCCCTTGTCTCCCTGAAGCTTGCCTTTGAGCTCTACTTCCACAGCCATGAGCTGCCTCTTTCTCCATCACCTTTTGAGTTATAGTTCCTTCACCAAAGACCTACCTCTTTCTCTGAACTTGGCGGTAGGAATGTCCACCAGCTTCAGGGGGAGTTTACACACCTGCCTCAAGGAAACTCACACTGCTTTCTCATGGGCGTGCGGCGGTGCTCATCAGCCTCAGCAGGACAGCCCAAACAGAAGACAGTGCAATAAGCCTAATATTTCTGCAGAAGAATAGCCAACCTCCATGAACTTGACCTGCTGAATTAAGTGGTGCTCACAGTTCCCTCTGTAAAATGCACTGGTGATGCCCAGGGCATGCTGGCTGCTCACTGCTGGGAGATGACACTCTAGTCTGTCCCCCCAGCACCACCCCCATGTCAGCTCCCACCAGGGAAGATCCATGTTTAACAAGAGTTTGTTCCCACGTTTGTTTATGCAGATTTACTTCTTACTAAAATTATATCATTTAAATAAATGATAAAAGATTAGTTCCAAAAGTGAGTTGTTTGTTCAGAAAAACAAGTGGGATGCTTGGGGAAATCTCTTAATAAAGGCAAATTGTTAGCTATATGGGAAAAGAATCTAAAAAAGAGTGGATATATGTATATGTATAACTGATTCACTTTGCTGTACACCAGAAACTAATACAACTTTGTAAATCAACTATACCCCAATAAAAATGATTTTTTAAAAAGCCAAATTGGGCTTCCCTGGTGGCGCAGTGGTTGAGAATCTGCCTGCTAATGCAGGGGACACGGGTTCGAGCCCTGGTCTGGGAAGATCCCACATGCCGCGGAGCAACTAGGCCCGTGAGCCACAACTACTGAGCCTGCGCATCTGGAGCCTGTGCTCCGCAACAAGAGAGGCCGCGATAGTGAGAGGCCCGCGCACTGCGATGAAGAGTGGCCCCCGCTTGCCACAACTAGAGAAAGCCCTCGCACAGAAAGGAAGACCCAACACAGTATAAATAAATAAATAAATAAAAAGAGCAGCCCCTGCTCACCACAACTAGAGAAAGCCCGCGTGCAGCAACAAAGACCCAACACAGCCAAAAATAAACAAATAAATAATAAAAAGGCAAATTGTTGGGACTTCCCTGGTGGTCCAGTGGTAAAGAATCCACCGTCCAATGCAGGGGATGCGGGTTCGATCCCTGGTGGAGGAACTAAGATCCCACATGCCTCGGGGCAACTAAGCCCACGTACCACCACTACTGAGCTCAAGTGCCTCAAAGAGAGAGCCCGTGTGCCACAAACTACAGAGCCCACACGCCCTGGGGCCTGCGCGCCACAACTAGAGAGAGAAAGCCCACACACCACAACTGGAGAGAAGCCCGTGCACTGCAGCTAGAGAGAAACCCAAGCAGACTGCACGCCGTACGAAGAAGATCCCGCATGCCTCAACAAAGATCCCGTGTGCCAAAACTAAGACCCGATGCAGCCAAAAAAAAGGAAAATAAATAAATAAATATTTTTTTAAACCAAAAAACAATTCATTAAGAAAAAAAGATAAATTGTTAAATACAAACTGTTATTAAATTCAGTATAGAAAAGGTAATTGTAAAAGAAGAGATTTTTTAAATCTAGGATTGGTAAAGGAGTGTACATTAATGTGATTTAAGTTAAAACATTAATTTTAAGGTTTATTTGTATCACAGTTTCATGTTCCCCTGCTTAAACTGCCTTTTTACATTAACCAACCAAATACCACTGCCAACTTCATCAGATTAGAGTATTTCTTCTACACCTACACACAGGATTGACGACTACATAATTTGCACGGCCCAGTGCAAGATGAAAATGCAGGGTCCCTTGTTCTAAAATTAGTAAGTTCAAAATGGTGACTGCGGAGCATTAAAACAAGCGCAGAGCCCTTCTAAGCCTGGGGTCCTGTGTGTCTGCACGGGCCAAGGGGGCGGGGAAGGAGAGGTGTTTGAGGGGCTTACTAGCTCTCTGACTGTCTACTGAGCAGCTTCCCCTGGTGAGAGGCACCATTGTTGTGAATTACTGGTTGGAAGGTCTTTATCAGATCCACTCTGTTTAATTTCTGGCCTCTGGAGCAATGCAGAACACATCTAATCCCTTTTTCAAGTATTTATTCAAATATTTAAAACTGCCAAGGCTTCCCCTTATCTCCTTTTCTTAATGAACTTTCTTGGGTGGCAATATCCTTTTTAAAACCGCCTCTATCTCATCTCTCTTGATGCCCTGTAGTTTTTCTGAATCCTCCTGAAGGGTAATGCCTGTCAGTATTGTATACGAACTCCAAATTCCTAATGCGATAGGGGGGTTGCAGGGCTTGGGGACCCCTCATTTGTGAGGGGAATCCTACATTTCAGCTAATGGCATCAAATACGATATGAGAATTTTAAATAAAATAGATGTCATTGTTTTATATTGAACTTCTCAGCCAAAAAACTACTTAATCTCTTTTAATTTTTTTCATGTTTTTATTATTAAGTATTTCAAATATCCAGAGAAATCTGTAAATTTCTGTAGACGTACACACTTATCACTGAGATTTCATTGTTTTTGACATATTTATTGCATGTCACTCCCTTCCTGCATCCCCTTTTAGAATCTTTTTCCCTCTGGATGCTACTTACCCAGTGTGCTCTTATTCTGCGTTTGTATAGTTGATTTTTATGACCTGAAGGCTTTAACTTTGTCTGTTATTATTTTTCTTTGTTTGGTCCCATACAGGGTCTCTGTAGCTGGGCTAGAGACCTCTCTCCGGGGCGTTCTAAAATGAACACTCTTTCTGGCATAATTTTTAAGTTTATTTAAATTCTATGAAATGAACCTTGAAAGCATTATGCTAACTGAAGTAACTAGACACAAAGGGTCACATATTGTATGATGCCATTTCATATAAATATCCAGAATAGATAAATCCATAGAGACAGAAAACGGATTAGTGGTTGCCAGGAGGTGGGGATGGGGAGTGACTGCTTAATGGGTGTGGGGTTTTCTTTCAGGGAAATGAAAGTGTTTTAGAACTAGATAAGAGGTTGTGGTTGCACAACATTTTGAATGTACTAAATGCCACCAGATTATTCACTTTAAAAAGAGTTACTTTTTTTGTTATGTGAATTTCATCTCAATAAAAAAAAAACAGGGCTTCCCTGGTGGCACAGTGGTTGAGAGTCCGCCTGCCGATGCAGGGGACACGGGTTCGTGTCCTGGTCCCAGAAGATCCCACATGCTGCGGAGCGGCTGGGCCCGTGAGCCATGGCCGCTGAGCCTGCGCGTCCGGAGCCTGTGCTCCGCAACGGGAGAGGCCACAACAGTGAGAGGCCTGCATACCGCAAAAAAAAAAAAAAAAAAAAAAAAAAAAACCATGAAATGATATTTACATATTTGCATTGAGCATTGTGTATAAATATTGAAATCAGCAATGTTGATATTTCTTTACTAGTAACTGTATTATGAGTATCATTTACTACACACCTAATCTCAAGTACTGCTTTTTTCTTGGTAGGTGGGAAGATGGTTATTGACGGTGTAGCAATTCTTGTAGATAGTGTTTTAAGAACAAATTATGTTCATATAATATTTGAGACTGTCATTTCCTTGTGCTCATAGCAATGAAAGTTCTGTAAGTCTTTAGTAATGTCTTGGGTACTGGTATGTACTCCTGCCATTCACTTAAGCTGTTCACAGGTTGGCATAAGACTGTATTCCAGAACTGGCAAAAGAAATTGGTTGGGTCAAACCCAGAAAGTTTTCCATTGCAGAGACTCCAAAGGAATCTCTCTTGGATAGTGTGAAAAAATTGCTCCATTTGTATTTAGCCTGTTGACATCCATTTCCAAATAAAATACATCATTCCTGGCAGATTGCAGTGTTTTAAGAAACTGATAAGACGAAGGGAATCTTTTTCTCTGTAGTTCTATGTTTTTGTAGGAACAAAATCAGTGCCTATCACTGATTTTCACCCAGAAACCACACTGGGTGAAAATGGACCCTTAACATTCTGAAGAATTTGAATGATTCTCCAGGGGAAAGTGCATTTTCAGTTGGAGTGATTTAAGCTACAAGTAGCAGAAAAGTCTGTTAAAATGGTTTTAACAAGAAGGACTCCTAGCTTATAGAACTGGAAATGCCTAGAGGAAGGGAAGGTTTCAGGGTTGTTAAGCATCTCAGCAGCATCAATCAGGACCTTCGGTCTTTCCTCTCTTAGCCCGGTTCTCCACAGCTTTGACTTTTATCCCAAGTTTCATTCCCGTCACTGTCCTAAGAGGCTGTCTAGGGCAAAAAGTGCTGCATGTTTCCTACTTCACATTTGGCTTTTTGTGGTCCTTACTAAGGAGCAAGAAAGTTTCTCTCTTAGAAGCCCCCAGCAAGCCTTTCCCCCTCTGTCATTGGTCCACATTGGCTTACCATCCATCTGCCCAGCCCTAAACAGGCCCCATGGGGGTGGGGCACTGAGATACCCATGAACTGATTGTGGGGCATCAGCCACAGTAGCCACTGCTGGCCCTGTGGTATTCTTGTCCATCTTCTATCTTTTAAAATCGTCTTCTTTTAAACTGACTATATTCTTGGTGTAGACAAGAAATATTTGTTGTGCTGTGTTTAGGTTATGCCATGGTAGCGTAACATATCTTTCAAATGTGCTATTGAGATGTGCTATTTGCAGCCCATTTTCAAAAGCGAGGAATATTAAAGAGGAGGAAGAACCAAAATGTGCCTTCCTTTGTGCTCATATTTCATTGGTGAGTGCCTCATACTTGACAGAAGAGGAAAATCTAGGTCTAGTGTATGCACCCGTTTTTGGATTTTGCAGGCTGTATAGGTTTTTTTTAATAGATAAGCCCTCTTTTCAAGTTGGTGCACACTTGGTGCTTCACTGCTGACTGTGTTGTTTTGTTCCATTTCTTTAACTGCATTTGGTATGCAAAAGCTCAACCTTCATTATGTATTATAGACTTTCCCCTGACTTTAAACCATGACTGCTTGTGTTTGAATATATTAAAAAAATAAGTCCCAAACTGTGAAAAACTGATTTTTAAAATTACTTCAGCCTGCATTTTCTATCTCATGTCTTAATTTAATCACAGTTCTTGAGGAAATGAGCCTAGGCAGTCTTAATTGAGTGTCTCTCTGCCTGTGGAATTTTTTTCCTCTGTTGGCATACCAAAATTGAAATCTGTTGAGCTTCAAGTTTTTACTGCAAAGCCTCAGAACCACATTTTAGTCATTAGTCCATCCGACATCCTTTTTTTCTGCCCCGGCTCCGGTTCCCAGCAGTTCCTTCTGTTTTTTCATTTTTATTTGTTTATCTTTTTTCTTTTGCTGTACTGCAGAGGTTACCACCTAGTGGCCCAGGCTTGGTTCTTCCCTACAAATGTATTCTGTCTGGCTTAGACAGCGTTATTAAATTTTGGAATCAGTTGCCAACATTTAAACATTGAGAGAGTGGACGTAAGGTCCACGTCTGGCTTGTCTTAGAAAAACCAGAAGATCTGAAAACAACTGGCCTAAAATCCTAAATGGAAAAGTTCTGCTGCCTCCTCTCTGAATGAGTCCCATGATCTCCCTGGCCCCGAAGACATCTGAGTTTCTGACCCCTGTAGAGTGCATTCGTGCTAACTGGTGCCATCCTGTTTGCTTCCTACATACATAGCATATCGGCTCTGCAGACCTAGATAAAGTTAGCTTAAGAGTATTTTTCTGAGCAAAATACAAGTACAGTTGTTTCCTCTTGGACCAGGCTATTGACATAAGGCTCTGCATCTTTTTTTTTTTTTTTTTTTTTTTTTTGTGGTACGTGGGCCTCTCACTGCTGTGGCCTCTCCCGTTGCAGAGCACAGGCTCCAGACGCGCAGGCCCAGCGGCCATGGCTCACGGGCCCAGCCACTCCGCGGCACGTGGGATCTTCCCAGACCAGGGCACGAACCCGTGTCCCCTGCATCGGCAGGCGGACTCCCAACCGCTGCGCCATCAGGGAAGCCCGGCTCTGCAGCTTTTTAAAGACTCGCATCTCCCTTATAACTCGTTGGAAATCAACATCATGCTTAGACGTGATCTTGGACCAGAAGAATTCAGTAGGCACCTGATTGGCCAGTTTGGGAAAAGATTTAATACCGAACCAGTAGGTCATAAAGTCCTAAACCATTTCCCATAAGGGAGGAGGAGCCATCTGTAATCACGAGGATTGACTGGATAGCTAAGTAAGGAGACACAGACTTCTCAGGGGGCCAGGCCCTCGGTCAGTCGCAGCCAGTGCCTGCAGGAGCACCCCCTTTAAGAGCACCCACTGTGCGGTCACTCCTCCTGGGATTCTGTCTCCTATACAGACTCCCTGCTCATTTATTAATTCTTTATTGATAGAGCTCAATCAGTATATGCTCCCTATCTGACATGTAAAACTGCAGCGTGAACTTACATGCCGTATTCCTATGACTCGGTAATCAGGCAGCAGCAGCAACACATGGTGTTCTTGCTCAAAGTTGATTACAGGGGCATCCTAACATCCCCTTATTGCTCTTGAGGATTATAGTTTTGAACTACCTCCAAGACCTCTCCCACCCCCATCAGACAAACTCATATTGAAACTCTAACTCACATCCCTTTAGATTATTTTTAGGCAGACTGTCATTTCTTAGGTCACCATTCTCCCACTTCCTAACCAGGCTGCTGCCCGGAGCTGAATATGCCAATGCTAATGATAGTCTCAGACCAGGCACACAACTTAGAGTAATGCTCTGTTCTTGGCTTCGTTTTTCTAGTCTGATTTAGATGTTTGTCATGGGAAGTTCCATCACTGGAGAAGTGTGTAAGTTGAAAGAAACTCTTGTGTTCTCCCAGTAGTGATTTATAACACTTTTATGATTAACAGGATTGTGCAGACCAGCAAGTTTTGAAAGTGTTTATAACATCTACTAAGTAATCCCAGATAGTAAGTGTTTGTTACTTTACCCATCTAGGTAATCTGGATGGTCCTTAAAACTGAAGCTAGTTCCTCTCCATTATTTCACCATGGCATCCCCTCCTAGTCCAGGTTCCTAGGTTTCTGCCACTTTGGACTCTGTTTGGGTACTGTGGCTAGTAATGCCTGGTAAAAGGTAGTTTCTGGAAAATGCTGGGCGTTCAGTGGCTCTGCTGAGAAAGTACACTCATTACTGGACCAAGCTCCATGCACACAGGGTTTTCTTCTGCTTTCTTGACTGGTGTACCTTAGAACACTAGAAGAATAAAATAATATTGAGTGCTTAGTAGATACCAATAAATATTTGTTAATTTGTTGGATGAATGATTGAGTTCACTTAAGACGTACCCTTGTACATGCTATAAAAATGTATGAGGTTCTTCTTTGCTATTGGGTTGTTTTGGTCTCAGTCAAATTGCCGGCATGTGTTAGCAGCCAAAATTGGGATCTGCATTTGTACTGTTCAGATTCATAGGCTAAGCCGGATGGGCAATCTGGAGCTTTCTGTCTTCCAGAATTCTGTCTCGGAAACCAGAAGCTGGAATGCAATCATTTTTTACTACATTACCCAGGCAAGAATGAATTCATCATTTTTATCTCACCATTTCTCATTAAAAGCCTCATGCCAATATCTCATCTAGAACACTGCCAAATTTCGGACTCTGCTACAGTAAGAATTGAATGTATGTTTGAACAGCGCACTGCGGGCCTATGGCAGATTAACTTTTGGGAAATGGAAAACATATATATTTGACTGACCTCCAGCCAGCCAGAAATAAATCCTCTGTATAATCTTGCCACAATGTCATTTGGTTGTGAACAGGGCGCCTCATTTGTCTTATGAGAGCCTGCATATCAAATGCCAGGGCCCTGCAGTCTTATCTGCTTCTGTTTTGTAATCCCAGGCAGCTGCATCTTGAATAAGGTGGATTGGTGAAGAGATATAATTGTCCTCCTTTACTTTGTCATTAGCTGCATTCTGACCTTATTGAAATATACGTTGGATGAGGTTTTGTCTTTTTTTTTTTAGTTTAGTTTCTAATAACCATTTAGTTGGTGTTTGACCATGTTTCTAATTTGTTCTTAAGGTTTCAACCTATTGCTTCTTTTCAGTTAGACTTGGTATTGTATCTCACGTTCAACTCTGTTCTAATAGCAGCTAGAAATTATTTAATCTACCATCACTACATTTAAAAATAAGTTCTCTTATGCATCGGCGTGGGCAACTTGGATCATGCTTTTCCTGTTGCCTAACACCCTGTTTATTTAGTTATGCATCTAATGGGTGATTGATGTGTTTTCTTTTTTTAGTTCAGAGTTTCCTGCAATTTAAAAAAGTCCCTGTCCCTAATGTATATGATGGAAATAACATTTAACGGGACCAGGTGACTATTTCATTTTTGCTCTTCTAGAAAAAAATACCTGTTTCTGGATATATAAATAGGGATGAAAACTTACAAACAATATCCTTTTGAAGTTTCTTGAATAACTATTCTGCACTTTGGAGTCCAAACCTTCAACTCAGTCCCAGTCACTCCATTACCTACTTGCTGCCTGGCCATCCTTGCCAAGGACCTCTTAGGTGTCAGATTTACCCCCCCTCTCTTCCAGCATTGGTTGAATATTTAGCATCCTGATTTTGTTTTACTTGTTCTTGCATAAAAAGCAGACAAATTCCCTGAACCAGGTGCTGTTGGTTCTTTAGGGACAGTGGATAGGAATGTATTGAGTAGCAAGGGAATTCCACCAGAGGATAGCTATTTAGTGAAGACAATTTACCTGACAGTTCGCTGTAAGGGTCAATTCCCTGATGTTATTACCAAGCATTGGACTTTCAAAACCACATGCGTGATCCCGCGTTCACCACAGTTTTCTTATTCCTTGTTTTGGAGAATGACTGGCTTTATTGCTTAGAGGATGATCCATCCATATGGTGGCTCCTTATGATGACTGGGAGTGGGTTCAAGGCCCTGAAGCAGCTAATGAGTGATGGACCATTGGTCACATCCTCAGCCCTGCCCTAGCCTAGTCTCAGCCGTATTAACTAAGGGATGTCAGTGTTGAGGGAGAAAAGTAACAGCTGGGAGTACTGCTCACCCTGGGTCTTTGGGGGCTGAACACTCTGGTCTGAGGATGGTGATGTCTTCAGTGCTGCTCTAGGTTAAAGCCATAGGTTGTTAATTGCACCCTGTTTATCATTGTGGCTGCCCTCACACAGAGCATAAGCAAGCAGCGAAGCTGCCTATCTCCTCATCCCCTTTGCCTGCTACAGGCATTTCTCTCAATATATCCAAATACCACAGTTTTTTTTTTTTTTTTTTTTTTTTTTTTGCGGTAGGCGGGCCTCTCACTGTTGTGGCCTCTCCCCTTGCAGAGCACAGGCTCCGGACACGCAGGCTCAGCGGCCATGGCTCACGGGCCCAGCCGCTCCGCGGCATGTGGGATCCTCCCAGACCGGGGCACGAACCCGCGTCCCCTGCATCGGCAGGCGGACTCTCAACCACTGCGCCACCAGGGAAGCCCCCCACAGTTTTTTTTAGGTGGTTTTAAACACACTCATCTCTCAGGAATTTTATGTGTGAATTTCTAAAATTGTCATTTAACGTAAACTAAATCAACTCTGTTACCATCTTCTATTCAAGCAACACTTTTTTCCCCCTTACATTAACAAGATGAAGCCTTCACCTAAGGAAAAAGGTTTTTTTTTTTCTTAAAGCAGGAAAAAAGACATAGAAACATCAGTAACAAAATAATCCTCAAAGCTTACTTTTCTACAACTTTAACTGGGACCAGCTGTCAAGTGTTTTCAGTGTTGAGGCATCTGAAAAATTTTGGCTGAAAGACACTAAGATCAAAAAGATGACGGTATTTTATGTTGGGAAGTATTAGCCCCAATTCTTCCTAAAACAGTCAAGCTGGAGAACACAGAGGGCTTTGTGATATGTGTTTTGCTTTGCTTCTTCTCTTGGTTCACTATTTGGATCCACAAGGGGATCTTCATAGGAACCTCGTGATTGCTTTGCAGTAGCAAAATTGGCTTTTAGATGAGTTGGAAGCTTCACTGGCACCTGCTCTTTGATGTAGGGGAGAGGACCCATACGTGAAGGGCACCAATAGTGCTTCTTGAATCCCAGATTTTAAGTATCTTCAAACAGTAGCTGTATGTTTTAAGGAGGTAGCTATCTGAGAGTCAGCATGCACTGTGGCTGTGTACACGAGCTCTGGAGAGCCACACTGCTGGCGTTCAGGTCCTCCCCCCACCCCCTCCCTAGCTGCGTGACCTGGGGCATGCAGCACTTTATCTCTCAGTGTCCTCTGTAAAACGGGGCAAATGCTCGTTCCGTCCTCATAGGGCAGGCGCCTGCGAGGATCACAAGTTGATACATATAGAGCATGTTAAATCTCAGTAAACATGTTAATCATTAATAATCGTTTAGCAATAGAACCACTTCGTCATATTCCAGTTTTCAGCATTCCTCAGAGTCAAGATGAACTGTCAGTTCCCAGGCTTGCTCAACCAGTGGTCACTAGCAATCGGTGAAATTAAAATCCCATTAAGAGGAACACAGGAAGACATGAGTAATTGGGCGTTATTTGGAGGTTTCAGTATATGCCCTGGGTGGCTTAGTTGCAGAATGCTCTTTGATTGTGAAAACATCAGGATCTCAGCCAGCTGGGGTTACCTCTGCCGTGCCCTTCCCAGGACCTGATTAGAAGTTCAGTGATCATCTCCTTAATGATCTGTTCTATTAAATGACTGGACAGTCATGAACAAAATACACCAGTAAGAAAGAGGAATATTGTTTACCTTTTGCCTCAGGATTAGCATATCTTATTTTTCTCATGCGTGCTCTGCTGCTGTAGAAATTTCTATGAAGAGGAGTGATGTCATCACAGAGTTTACAAAGGCTGCAGTCTGTACAACCTTACTCTTCTCACAGTTGGCTAATCTAAGTCTGTTAACCCTCTTCTTAACGTCCTCAAAGTATAGGATTATGATAAGCCCGGGGAAGGGAAAGGGAAGGGAGGGCTTGTAGTAAAACTGCAGTGAGGCTGGGAACTGCATTGTCTTTGCTTGCGGCCCCGTGCCCACCGTGCCCCCCTTCCCCCCCCCCAACCCCGGTCTTTTGAACCTGGAATCGACTTTCATTGCATCTTGCAGCATTTCATTCGATTTCTTCCAATGGGTAGGAAAAGCCAGGTCTGCCCAGAGTGAAAGAGTTCTTGCTGCCTTAAACAGCCCCAGAATAAGTAGCACAGACCTGTTCTTCGAGTCTGCACACACAGTCCACAGTCTTGTTTGCCTTTTTCACTGCCGCCAAACATTCTTCTGATTTTTTATTCCTTAGTGCATTATTGAGGATCATTCCCAAGTCAGCATCTCTTTTTTGGCTCCTCTTCTGTATTTTGGTTGCTTGTGACTCCTCTAAGTCCTCGGTCTCATTACGGCACACCGCGTGAGCCCCCGCTCTGCATCCTCTGACAAACCCGAAGACAATCAGCAGCTTTATTTATATGGATAGGAAGCTACCTGCACTTCATGACCTCACAGTGTTCCTTTCTTGTCTGTTCCCTTGCCAAAAGTGTTTTGTTTGTCTCCCTCCGGTTTTTGTTCCCCAAATCAATGTGATATCTCTTCAGCTTATTTTTTACCTGCTATCTGTCGTAAAAGTCTAAATCCATTGGTTGTGCTCAGGTATCTAAGGTTAAAAGACAGCAGGTTGATCTCTTCTCTCTTTATTGGAGACGGGATGGAAATCCGAAATTCAGTTCGTTTTATTATGTTTCATGTACATGCAAGGAACTTGTGACAGCTGAGCCCTTTATAAATATATAACATTTCTGAAAGGCTGATAATCTTCTCCTTCAGAAGTTCCAATATCATTGCAAGGACCAAAGCAAAAATTTCTGTCGTTGTTTCCCAGATTGCTCTGGGTTGCTGTTTTTAAGCATAAGAATGATTTAGTCTCCCCTTCAGTCCTTAGAGATCCAGCACATCCTTCCTGCAGGCTGTCTTATTTCCCCTGGCATTCTTTCAAATAATTTCTGATAACAGCAACAAAAAGTATCTTTTTGATAATTATCTCGACTGGGGTTGGCATTAAAAGCAGTGTTCCTGAAGCATACATTTAAGATGATCTCTGCTTTCTCCACCCCAAACAGGGTTGGAATGTCTCATACATCAGTATATTGTGCAAGCAGGCAGTGCTGGCTGTGCACATATAACTGGTGAATTCCAGTCTAGAGAAATATTAGTAGTTTAAAGATTTAGAAAGGCTGTGACTGTGGACTCTGTGATACAAGTGTCTGGCATACTCTGTATTTTCTTTCTTCCCCCAAATACTGCATTTTATTTAATGAATAAGATAGAAGTTCAGGCCCATTATAACAATTTTCAATATAAGGTTGTTTTGAAGCTGTTGGATTTTTACAGTATTCACTTTTTAAAAGTACCTTCTTAGGGATTATAGTAGGTGCTGAACAAATGTCTTGATACCCCAAAGCATGCAATTTAATATATATTATTGATAATAGTAATGCACTTGCGGAGTCCTTGAGGCTATGTTTTACTATTTAGACAGCCACTGTTCCCCCTAAATTAATGTCATTTATCCACCAAGAATTCAGTAAGGCTGCTGGTTTCATTAAGATGCGCTACCATGGGAGGGAAGCTCAAGGGGGAGGGGATATGGGGATATATGTATACATATAACTGATTCACTTTGTTATACAGCAGAAACTAACACACCATTGTAAAGCAATTATGCTCCAATGAAGATGTTAAAAAAAAAAAAGATGCACTACCATGTAATAAAGTTGTAACTGGTGTGCTATGAAAATGGGTAATGAAGAAAGATCAGAACATCCTTCTGACTGTAGACAATCTCAGATGTAGGATAAACAACTTCCTCCCAGTCTTGAACGATGTACAGCAATCCTGCCTGAAGAAGAAAGGCCTGGATACCCCTTCTCATATCAGAACACGCTGTAAGCTGCTTTTCCGCTGACACCGTTATTCATACAGTATTGTGGTAAAACAAACAAATGTACAAACAAAAAATTCCGAACTTCTTCCACCGAAGATTTCTTTTCCCACTCCTGGTTTTTTTTTTTTTTTTAATCTGTTTATAATGATAGCTCTTACTTCTCCATTACCCTGGTGGTAAGAGAACAATATCAGGAAACAAAAATGAATTCCCTCATAGGGGGTTTCTTATCTGTTCAATTAGGGCAACTAACATAGCGAGATACAGTGATTTCTCAATTAATGAATTGTCTGGAGGAAAAAAGCTCCTCTACGTAAGATTAGTTGTGTTAAAACCCACATCCCTTGCACACAGGCATCTTAAACTATATGAGGCAGAGCTGCCTGCATGAGAGTACTAACGTCGGCTATTTTAATGCCCACTTCAGTTTCTCTTAACCCAGACCGTGTACTTTATTTATTAACCTCTTTCACAGTCTATGGGAGAACATCAGTTTACATGAGCAGTAAATGTGAACACTACTGTACATGTATAAAGCTTTTCATTTAAAAATGCATTAAAGGGCTTCCCTGGTGGCGCAGTGGTTGAGAGTCCGCCTGCCGATGCAGGGGACACGGGTTCGTGCCCCGGTCCGGGAAGATCCCACATGCCGCGGAGCGGCTGGGCCCATGAGCCATGGCCGCTGAGCCTGCGCGTCCGCAGCAGGAGAGGCCACAACAGTGAGAGGCCCGCGTACCGCAAAAAAAAAAAAAAAGTTGACATATTTAATGATATTTTCAGTTCTAATCAGTGTGTATCACATGCCTGTTAAAATATTTTTCCTTTTACAAAGCCAAACCCAAAGTTTGTATTTCTCCAGACTTTCATAAATAATGATAATATTCTTCAGTGTGTGTAGTTAACATCGTTATTACCTGGTGTCATGTTTAAAACCTTGTCCCTACAAGATGAAGTCCACACTCCTTGGTGGACCAGGCGTAGACGGCTGGCCTCTGCCAGCTCCTCGTCCCTCAGCCCAGGCTCGCCCCGGGGCGCTGGACCACTGCAGTGCGGCGCTCAGCCTTGCTCTGCTCGCTCCCGCCTCTCCCAAGCTCTTCCTCCGTCTGGAAAGCTCCCGGTCACCTGGCAAACTCCTCCTCCTCTTTCAAGTATCACCTCTTCCTAGAATCCTGCCCAGAACTCTCCAGGCAGTTTGCCTCTGTGCCGTCCTTGCTCTGTATTCCTCCCCTGCCAGCAGCACTCATGTAGCCATTCCTTTATGAATCCGCCCATACGCTAAGCAAGGCAAGGTCTGCATTACTATAGTCTGTATCTCCCCAAAAATCTAGCAGGAACACCAGCTTGGGGCACACACTTTTGCAAGAATGAGTTTACTAGCAGTGCTTATGGTATACATACTGGAACACACACCTGCTTTTAAAAAGTCATGGATTTTATAGTGTTTATTTATTTTTACTTGTTGACAGTTTTGCTTTATTTATTTTTGCTGTGTTGGGTCTTCGTTTCTGTGCGAGGGCTTTCTCTAGTTGTGGCAAGCAGGGGCCACTCTTCATCGCGGTGCGCGGGCCTCTCACTATCGCAGCCTCTCTTGTTGCGGAGCACAGGCTCCGGATGCTCAAGCTCGGTAGTTGTGGCTCACGGGCCCAGTTGCTCCGTGGCATGTGGGATCCTCCCAGACCAGGGCTCGAACCCGTGTCCCCTGCATTAGCAGGCAGATTCTCAACCACTGCGCCACCAGGGAAGCCCAAAAGTAATGGATTTTAATAGGCAGTAACTTGAATGTCCTCGTCCACAGCTTCTAACACTCCGTGCCCTCCACCCCCAGCCTTTGCCCTACAACCCAGAGGAGCTGAGTTCTCAATAGCCTGTCTCCTCGTGAGCTACTTTCTGATGATGAAATATACATCTGAAGGATCTTTGAGTTAGCACTACTGCTCCCCCCTCCCCCCCTCGAGACTCTGGAGGGTTGAAAACAGCAGAAGTTAGAGTCCAGAAGGCTCTGAGCTTTTAAGTTGGGTTGGGAGCAGGTGCAGGAAAGTAGGAGAACATAGTCCAAGTCGCGTATTACGGTTCAGGGAGAGGAGACCCTGGGCGTTATGCTACATACCTAGCATAATTAGAAGGTGGGATAAGTGTGAGCTCTCATACCCGGCCTCCAGCATCTGGGAGACCTAATTTAGGAGGCAGGGACGAGGATGTCTCAAGTTCAGTGTACTGTAATCAGAAGGTACACTTGAATGCCTGAACTCCTTATGGGTTTGGTGAAATTCGGGAACACAGAGGCTTCACCCCTTCCTTCCACAATAAAGGAGAATAATTCCGTCTCCACTAGTTTCTAATGACCTAACATTTCCTTACTGTGAAAGCTATCCTATCCATAATGAGAAATCAAGGCTCAGATCTAATTGCAGATTCCTAGAAGAGTTAACACGTTATCTTTGAAAAAAATACGCCACTAGTTTATTTTCATTCATCCCATCATTAGTTATGTGCACCTTCTTTGAGGCAGACCCTGTGCTGGGTATTGGGTGTACAACAGTGAGCTACACAGACCTTGTCTGTCTCTCTCCACGCCTCCTTGGCCTTTGCCGCTTGGGGAGAGGGAAGAGTTTGTTAAGCACCTAATAAGGTTGAAGAGGTGACTTCTGTGGGATGAGATGGTCATGTACAGTGGAAGGGGGAAGGTCTGATACAACAAGCTTTTATAACTTCATCCTGATCAGCTCTGCTTATCTTCTTCATCTTTGTGGGAGGAAAATATCAGCTTCTGAAAAAGTACGTTCTAATCATGGCAACCAAGCACTTTCCGATCTTTCCTTTGTTCATTTGTTCAGTGCCTGCTGGGCACTAGGCCCAGTGCCGGGTACTGACTGGAGATCTACAGGTGATTGACAGTGTCTGCTTTCAGGGAGCCTCAGTCTAGCTCCCTTGTAATAAGTAGGGTGACCAAGTCCTTTATTTTTTAGGCTATGGCCTAACCTAGAATGAAGACCCAGTCAACCTGTGAATTGCTTTCATTTCTTATTATTAAAGAAGAAAATTATTCAACCTTGCTCTGTACCTTTCACTGGCTACTAAACCCTTACGTTAAATGCTTTGGAATATACCACAAGTAAAGAAAAAAAACAAAAAACCTCAAGAAGCGAAGATAAAAGAGGTGCCCTTCTCTGGAGCAGTGCCAGCTCTCTCCTCCTCTGCGTGGGCGGGCCACAGGCGTGAGGAATGTTCGTCTTTGGAAGGCTGCCGCCACGTTCCAGGCTCAGAGTCCTTCAGACCTCGCCGCTGTTTGCTCATGCCAGATGGCTGTGCCTCAGTTGGCTGCATTGGCCCATAATTTAAGTAGCATTCCTCATAGCAGTGTGTTTACTGGCTCATTAATTTTACCTTTTCCAAAGCTTTTCCCAGTTCAGAAGCTACTGGGTAAAATCTCAAGCTGTGTGCGCCTTATTAATACATGATTATTGGAAAACCTCTTTATAAAACAGATTCAGGTAAAGTGAGAGTGACAGTAAGAAAAAGTCCTCTGAAGTTAAGTGTTTTATTTCCCTTTGGCCTGTTTCCTCTGACTGATGAGAATTTTTCTGAAATGTGTATGATTTTACAAGGTTGTAAAGACAGCTTAAAGACTTACACAGACTTAGGTTGTACAGACTTATTTCTGTAAGTGTTTTTGTTTTTAATCAAGGGATTATGGGCACTGAGGGAGACACAGATTGTTTTTAGTCTTACACATACAGTACATTGGAGAGCCGTCGCCCTGTTGTCTTAGTTTGTCCTTAGTTAATATTTGCTGTGTTATAAGTCTTCCCTCAACAGTCGCTGTGAGATTGTCATCAGAATCCCAGAGTATGTTTTGCCTTCATGCTTTATACACATGTAGTTTCGTTAATATTTCCAGAATGTGCTCCTGGGTGTAAGACTCTTCTCTTGGAATCCAGACATCTAGATAATTCAGTAAAACCTTTTTGCTATAGACCTGGAGAGGCTTCTCTTGATGCCTCTAGAAATCAAAGTTGGATGAATTTCCTATGTCTTCTGCCTTCCATGGTATGATCATTTCCTTCTTTTCTTTAATTCAACTCAGACTTACGACCTACACATTAAAAAAATCCCTAGTGGAAGAGGGTTGAGGTTTCTGCACTGTACAGGAAGCTCTAGATTTTCCAAGATGTGGGCTGGTGCTGCTTGCGCTCTGTCTGATACCTGTATAAATGCTTTTTATTCCTTTACTGGGTGATCTAGAAGAAGATCTGGTAGACACTCTGCATATCTTACCTCTCAGATGAAGAAATGCCTATGGTTCCTCAACAAAGGCTTTTGATTCTTTTTAGAAAAAGCCTTCGACTTAACCCAGAAAAGCCACACTTGTATTTGTGGAACCCCTAAATACTTTCATTGTCAGAAAGTGGCTGTAAAACAACTTCACTAAATGTGTACAATGTAAAACTACAGTGAGATTTCACTACACATTAATTAGAATGACAACATTTTGGCAATTTCTTTAAAAGGTAAACATATATCTACCATATGATTTAGCCTTTCTACTCCTGGGTATCTGCCCAAGTGAAAGGAGAAAGTATGTCTCTACAGAGACTTGTATTTGAATGTTGATGACAGCTTTATTTGTAACAGCAAACCCTGGAAACAGTCCTAATGTTCATCAAGAGGTGAATACATAAACAAACTGTCATATACTCATACAATGGGATACTTCTTAGCAGTAAAAAGGAAAGAATTTTTGATACCGCTGCAACATGGACGGATTTCAAAATAATTATGATGTGTGAGAAAAGCCAGACAAAATGAGTACATACTCTGTGACTCCACTGGAATGAAATTTTACAAAATGCAAACAGCGCGTTTACCGTGACAGAAAACGGAGTAGTGGTTTCCTGGAGAGAATAAAAAGAGGGGAAGGTGGGGAGAATTATAAAGGGTCTGAGGAAGTTTTGGAGTGTGACAGACGTGTTCATTATCCTGCTTGTGGTGATAGTTTTACTGGCGTATACATGTGTCAAAACTTACCACGTTGGGCTTCCCTGGTGGCGCAGCGGTTGAGAGTCCGCCTGCCGATGCAGGGGACACGGGTTCGTGCCCCGGTCCGGGAAGGTCCCACATTCTGCGGAGCGGCTGGGCCCGTGAGCCATGGCCGCTGAGCCTGCACGTCTGGAGCCTGTGCTCCGCAACGGGAGAGGCCACAACAGTGAGAGGCCCACGTGCAACAACAACAACAACAACAACAAAAAAAACTTACCACGTTGTACTCTTTAAATATGTGCAGTTTATTGTATGTCAGTTATGCTTCAGCAAGGCTGTTATAAAGAGAAACAAAAGGCCCCACCTCCAAGCTGCCTGCATTAGTGTAAGAAAAGATGGTAGTAAGCATTTGGAACAGTGATTATTAAGGTTATAAAGGACATGACCCCATAAGAATCTGATAAAAGGTAAACACCCTTTCTCCAGTAATGTGGTCACAAAATTTTGCCTACAGTTTAGAGGGTTCCACAACTAAAAACCCCAGGTTAAGACACCTATCGAATTCTTCCTATTTTGGGAAGAACTAAAGCACTTCTCAACAACTGTGTCTCCTAAGCAATAATCCTCTTTTCTTTTCCAAAGCAAATAAATTAATTCTTACCTTCATCTCAGATGAATGTTGGGTATTCTTGACAAGCACGACTGTAACGTTTAGCCATTCTTCACGGTTAACTCTAAACGTACTGGTACATTACCTCCACCAGCTGAATGAGGCTGAAGTTTCATTGATTATACCATTTCATTGCTTTCAAAATGAACAATAATAACATAATGCTTATTGGACACTTTCATTACCATGCTGTTGTCCAGTTCATAAAACTCTATCTTAGGCACAGTAAAGGAAATTCAGGATAAAAATATCAATTTTATTATTATATTTTAGAGGACACATTCAATTCCAGCCACTTGAGCTATTCCATACTGTTTCAGACTTTCCCATTATGCCAAGATAATAGTAATAAACTGAAATTTGCCCAAACCTTAATTAAGGAGGATGGCAAGGGTATTTCTGTTTCTTTTATATCCTGTAATCCCTTCCTGCTATATGTAAGTAACACTGATACTCAACTCTGTTTAAAATTTTGACCTCAAAGGTTGCTTGCTTATAGTACCTGTAACATTCCTAAAATCTCTTCCAACTACTGCTTTTTCTCATCATCCAGGATCCTAATTCTGAGCTAAATGCAAAGAAAAATGTCGTATGACACACTGATTTCCCCCCTTTCCTTGAATATTTTATTTATCGTTTGTACTGTCTTAAAATTTGGTTAATGAAAACGCCTTCTAAGGTGATTGTACCAAGCCTATCCGTGCGTGGAGTCTTAAGGTTTCCCAGGGAAAAGACTCAGAGGTATAGGTTTGCATGCAGGTGGTTTTTCAAGGAGTGCTTTCATGATTGACATCAGTGAGGGAGTAAAGGAAGTCGAATTTTGCAGACGGAAGAATTAAAACTGGGATTCAACCGCAGCCAAAGCCTCCGCTAATCCCATGAGGAGCTTTGGATCTGAGCTGACTCTTGCGATTGTCCTGCCTTGAGGCACCAGGGCCTTTCTGCTGTCGTGGGCAGTCACTGATGTGGGCTGCCTTTGGGGAGAGGGCAAAGACTCGGGGTGAGATAGTACTCTTTGGCAAAGGGAATTCCCAAAGAGGGGTGAAGCCGAGAGTCATCAGCCACCAATAACCCCCACAGATGGGAGGACAGTTGCATCATTCCTAACGAGAAGATCTGGACAGCACAAAATAGTATTCACTCTGTTCTGCACTGGCACTGCATGGAGCCACCTGGGAATCGTTCCTCCAGGAGTGCTTGGTCTCATTTCCTGGAGGAGAGCTGTAACAGGGAAGGTTAGTGGTGTGACTTTTAGTCCCCACTGTGGCAGCTGGTCTTGAGGTCACAGCGATACTCACCATGTCCATCCTCTACTACCCACTGTAGATTTTCTTTGTCTGGGGACCCCCTATGCTAGTCTGGCTGGTTTACCTGGAGAGTGACCTAGACTGTCCTCTCTGGAAAAAATGAATGAAAAACGGCCAATCTTGGTGGTTCCTTGTAGATGAAATGGGGTGGAGGTAGCAGAGATGAAAAGAAGTAAACCGTTGCACATCTGTATTAATGGCAAAACTGTCGGAAATTGCGGATGGATTAGAAGTAACAGATGAGAGAAATAGGTCAAGATAAATCCTGGGTTCCAGTTCAAGATGTTGACACAGGAGGATCCCAAACTCACCTCCTCCCCACAGACACACTGAATCTGTAGCTACCTGTGGAACAATTTCCTCTGAAAGAAACCCCAAAATTAGCTGAGCGACTGCTTCATATCAGGCAAATGAGAAAAATCCACATTGAAACAGGTAGAAGGGGTGGAGACACAATTTTGCCATGACCCACATTGGGAGGGGACTCAACTCCAAGCTTCTCCCTGAGGAGCAGAGGGTTTGAACCCCAACTCTTAAGACCCGCTCCTGAGAGATGAGCCCCCAGACCATCTAGCTTTGAAAGGCTGGTGTCCGCAAGACACACAAGACTATAGTGGACTGAGAAACAGTTGTCAGAGGGCTTACAGGGACTCACTGTGGCTACAGCCAGGGCCCAGCATGTGGTGATGGATGTTAACTAGACCTATTGTGGTGATCATTTCATAATATATACATACATCAAAATAATAGCTTGTACACCTGAAGCTAATATAGTATTATATGTCGATTATATCTCAACGTTTTAAAAGATGGCTAATCTTTATTATAGTTGATTTACAATCTTGTGTTAATTTTTGCTGTACAGCAAAGTGATTCAGTTAAACATATATATATACATTCGTTTTATATTCTTTTCCATCATGGTTTATCACAGGATATTGAGCATAGTTCCCTGTGCTATATAGTATGACCTTGTTGTTTATCCATTCTATATATAATAGTTTGCATCTGTTAATCCCAAACTCCCAGTCTATCCCTCTCCCACTCCACCCCCCATCCCTTGGCAACCACAAGTCTGTTTTCTATATCTGTGAGTCTGTGTCTGTTTTGTAGATAGGTTCATGTGCACCATATTTTAGATTCCACGTATAAGTGATATCATATGGTATTTGTATTTCTCATTCTGACTTACTTAGTATGACAGTCTCTAAGTCCATCCATGTTGCTGCAAATGGCATTATTTCATTCCTTTTTTTTTTAGATTTTTATTGGCGTATAGTTAATTTACAATGTTGTGTTAGTTTCAGGTGTACAGCAAAGTGAATCAGTTATACATATATCCACTCTTTTCTTTTTAGGTTCTTTTCCAATATAGGCCTTTATAGAATATTGAGTAGAGCTCCCTGTGCTATACAGCAGGTTCTTATTATTTATCTATTTTATATATGGTAGTGTGTATATGTCAATCCCAGTCTCCCAGTTTATCGCTCCCTCCCCTTATCCCCTGGTAACTATAAGTTTGTTTTCTACATCCGTGATTTTACTTCTGTTTTGTAAATAAGTTCATTTGTACCCTTTTTTTTAGGTTCCACATATAAGTGATATCATATATTTGTCTTTCTGTGTCTGACTTCACTCAGTATGACAATCTCTAGGTCCATCCATGTTGCCGCAAATGGCATTATTTTGTTCTTTTTTATGGCTGAGTAGTATTCCGTTGTATATATGTACCACATCTTCTTTATCCATTCATCTGTCAGTGGACATTTAGGTTGTTTCCATGTCTTGGCTCTTGTGAATAGTGCTGCTATGAACATAGGGGTGCATGTATCTTTTTGAATTACAGTTCTGTCTAGATATGTGCCCAGGAGTGGGATTGCTGGATCATTTGGTAGTTCTATTTTTAGTTTTTCAAGGACCCTCCATACTGTTTTCCATAGTGGCTGCACCAGCTTACATTCCCACCAACAGTGTGGGAAGGTTCCCTTTTCTCCACACCCTCTCCAGCATTTGTTATTTGTAGACTTTTTGGTGATGGCCATTCTGACTGCTGTGAGGTGGTATCTCACTGTAGTTTTGATTTGCATTTCTCTAATAATTAGTGATTGAGCATCTTTTCATGTGCCTGTTGATAGCCACTCTTCAAAGTCATGGTTGCCTAGGATACTCAGTATTCATTTGAGATGAGCCAAGAGTTAATTGATTTGCTTTTGGGAAAATAAATTAGATTATTTTAGGAGACACATTTGTAGAACTTCTTCTAAGATATGAATAATTCTTCTATAAAAGGATATTAACCTGGGGTTTTTAGAATCCTAGAACCCTCTATATTGACACTATGTGTCAGGCACTAGCAACATAGCAGTGAACAGACAGACAAAGTTCCTGGACTCGTCGGAGCTTATGTGCCTCGTGCGGGGGTAAGTGAAAAGCCATATCCAAAACTTCATAAATATATAGCATGTCTGGTGATGATAAGTGCTATGAAAAAAATTCTGGGTTAAGAAGTAGAGAGTGCAGCTGTGGAGGGGTGTTGATAGGGTAGCCAGAGACATGTGAGCAGCAACTTGGAAGGGAGAGCCATGGAGAAGCGGCATTTCTGGCAGAGGGAATGGCAGGTACAGAGGGTCTCGGGTGGAAGCCTGCTTTGAACACTCAAGGAGCAGCACAGAGGCTATTGTGGCTGGAGTAGGGGCAGCCAGAAAGAATGGTGAGGGATGAGGTCAGACATGGACCAGGAGACTTGCTCATTGTAGAGACCGTGGTTTTTAGTCTGAGCTGCACAGCTGGCAGGGGGCTTTGAAAAGAGAAGTCACGTGGTCTTATATGTTAGAAGGCTCATCTGACTGCTGGGTGGAGGCCAGACTTGAGGGACTGGGATGGGAGCAGGGAGACGATAGGTCATTGTACGAATCTCGACAGGATGATGGTGGCTATGCTTGTGTCGTAGCAGTGGAGGTGGTGAGAAATCATCAGTTTCTGTGTATGTGGATATATGTCTCACACACACACATATATGTCAAAGGTAAACCTTTTGCAGAGGTGGATAAGATTTTGTCTGGGTTATCAAAGAGTTTAGTGGGGAAATCAGATCTATAACAGATAATTTCAGCACATAGTGGTAGCGGTGTAGAGGAGAATGGGGGTTACAGAACCCTTCCTGGGAAAATTCGGGGTAGGAAATGACAAAAAATAAACCAGGGAGGTAGGACCATAGAGGGTCTGTTGGACCACATTTAAAACTTGAGCTTTGGGGCTTCCCTGGTGGCGCAGTGGTTGAGAGTCCGCCTGCCGATGCAGGGGACACGGGTTCGTGCCCTGGTCCAGGAAGATCCCACATGCCGCGGAGTGGCTAGGCCCGTGAGCCATGGCTGCTGAGCCTGCGCGTCCGGAGCCTGTGCTCCACAACAGGAGAGGCCACAACAGTGAGAAGCCCGCGTACAGAAAACAAAACAAAACAAAAAAACGAAAAAAACTTGAGCTTTATCCCAGAGCTGATGGGAACAGTTAAACAGTATTACCTAAGGAGGCAACACGTTCCAATTTATGACTTAAATTCTCCAGGTAACTCAGGTGTGAGAAACAGGGCTCTTGAGAAGTTTAGACTGAAAGCAAGGAAACCAGTTAAGATTTACAGTTGTCCAGGGTAGAGGCAATAAGCTAATGTTTATTATGTACTTGCTATAAATCAAACAACTGTTCTAAGAACTTTGTTATTAACTTAATCCTGAAAACAACGCTATCAGGTAGGCACCATTAATATCCACATTTTACAGATGCGTAACTTCAAGCACGAAGAGGCTAAGGAAACTTGCCCAAGTTCATGGGGCCACACAGCTCTAAGCAGGAGAATTTGAACACAGGCAGTCTGGCTGGAGAATTCAGGCTTTTGCACACTGTGCTACACTGCATCTCCTGAAGATAAGCGCCAGAGATTGGGGGGAAATAAAAGGGCAAATCTCTTTTATTTTGTCCCAAACTGAATTGTTAATTAGCCATAATTTTGCATTCGTGTTATAGCAGTATCCATAAGAAACTCACTCTCCTAGCCTCTCCTTTTCTCCTTACTTAGAGCTTGGATTCTCTTTTGGCACACATGTCTCTTTCTTTGCAATTTCATGCTGCCTTTCTGCACCAATGCAACCTACAGGGTGTGTCTTTGAGTAAAACACATTGTGACATTATCGTCGTCAGGTAACCCAAGTCTACGCTTTTGTCTTACCTCAGAATTTCTTACTAGGGGAATACATCAGCCTTGGGGTTCATTTGGTGTGCTTTTCCCCACAGCTTTTGTTTGAGAAGAGCTCGAATTAAATTAAGTCATCTCCATGAGAACATCAGTACTATATGAGATTGTTGTGAAATATGCTGGTACGTAGGGAGAAAAGTGTATCTTTTGAATAATCACTCAGAATACAAACACAAACTGTAAATAGTCATTATCTAAATGTTACTTTTCCTAACTGTCAAAATGTGCAGGATTCGAGTAGTACAGGGAGATTGTAGAGAAAACAGTATCTGAAGAATGCCTGACTTAGTTTGCCAGAGAAATGTCACCTCTGCTGCCTGGCCTCTGGTAGATTACCCCTGGGAGACTATTTCCTTCTCTGTTTAGATTCAGGAGGGTATTGAGCATCAGCATCTTCTTCCATGTGGTTGTTAATGATATTATTACAGCTTCATAAAGGGCAGTACTTACTGTACATTAGGCCAAATGTTATCCAGAAGAGCAAATAGAGACTTCCAGCCCTGACAGAGATTCAAGCCTGAAGTGTGATGCAGGGACACAAAAATAGCAAGAAATAGATGGCTCACACAAAGGGATCATGTAGTCCCAGTGGTAGGGCAAGAGGGCCACAATCCCTGGGGCCTTAGTGAGTATCATCTGTGTCCTGTGTGGTCAAGAGACAGAGAAAGCACCGAGACCAAAGACAGTGGGCTGTGGAGGATGGAAGGGACAAGTTCAAGGAATAAGACAGAGCCTGCCTGCATCAGAAACTAGGAGAATGAAGTTTTTTTGTTTTTGTTTTTTAACATCTTTATTGGAGTATAATTGCTTTACAATGGTGTATTAGTTCTGCTTTACAACAAAGTGAATCAGTTATACATATACATATGTTCCCATATCTCGTCCCTCTTGCGTCTCCCTCCCTCCCACCCTCCCTATCCCACCCCTCTAGGTGGTCACAAAAGCACCTAGCTGATCTCCCTGTGCTATGCGGCTGCTTCCCACTAGCTATCTATTTTACGTTTGGTAGTGTATATATGTCCATGCCACTCTCTCACTTTGTCCCAGCTTACCCTTCCCCCTCCCCATATCCTCAAGTCCATTCTCTAGTATGTCTGTGTCTTTATTTCCGTCTTGCTCCTAGGTTCTTCATGACCTTTTTTTCTTAGATTCCATATATATGTGTTAGCATACGGTATTTGATTTTCTCTTTCTGACTTACTTCACTCTGTATGACAGACTCTAGGTCCATCCACCTCACTACAAATAACTCAATTTTGTTTCTTTTTATGGCGGAGTAATAGTCCATTGTATATATGCGCCACATCTTCTTTAACCATTCATCTGTCGATGGACACTTAGGGTGCTTCCATGTCCTGGCTATTGTAAATAGAGCTGCAATGAACATTTTGGTACATGACTCTTTTTGAATTATGGTTTTCTCAGGGTATATGCCCAGCAGTGGGATTGCTGGGTCGTATGGTAGTTCTATTTTTAGTTTTTTTAAGGAACCTCCATACTGTTCTCCATAGTGGCTGTATCCATTTACATTCCCACCAACAGTGTAAGAGGGTTCCCTTTTCTCCACACCCTCCCCAGCATTTATTGTTTGTAGATTTTTTGACGATGGCCATTCTGACTGGTGTGAGATGATATCTCATTGTAGTAGTTTTGATTTGCATTTCTCTAATGATTAATGATGTTGAGCATCCTTTCATGTGTTTGTTGGCAGTCTGTATATCTTCTTTGGAGAAATGTCTATTTAGGTCTTCAGCCCATTTTTGGATTGGGTTTTTTGTTTTTTTGATATTGAGCTGCACGAGCTGCTTGTAAATTTTGGAGATGAATCCTTTGTCAGTTGCTATATTTGCAAATATTGTCTCCCATTCTGAGGGTTGTCTTTTCATCTTGTTTATGGTTTCCTTTGCTGTGCAAAAGCTTTTAAGTTTCATTAGGTCCCATTTGTTTATTTTTGTTTGTATTTCCATTTCTCTAGGAGGTGGGTCAAAAAGGATCTTGCTGTGATGTATGTCATAGAGTGTTCTGCCTATGTTTTCCTCTAAGGGTTTGATAGAGTCTGGCTTTACATTTAGGTCTTTGATCCATTTTGAGCTTATTTTTGTGTATGGTGTTAGGGAGCATTCTAATTTCATTCTTTTACATGGAGCAGTCCAGTTTTCCCAGCACCACTTATTGAAGAGGCTGTCTTTCTCCACTGTATATTCTTGCCTCCTATATCAAAGATAAGGTGACCATATGTGTGTGGGTTTATCTCTGGGCTTTCTATCCTGTTCCATTGATCTATATTTCTGGTTTTGTGCCAGTACCATACTGTCTTGATTACTGTAGCTTTGTAGTATAGTCTGAAGTCAGGGAACCTGATTCCTCCAGCTCCATTTTTTGTTCTCAAGATTGCTTTGACTATTCGGGGTCTTTTGTGTTTCCATACAAATTGTGAAATTTTTTGTTCTAGTTCTGTAAAAAATGCCAGTGGTAGTTTGATAGGGACTGCATTGAATCTGTAGGTTGCTTTGGGTAGTAGAGACATTTTCACAGTGTTGATTCTTCCAATCCAAGAACATGGTATATCTCTCCATCTGTTTGTATCGTCTTTAATTTCTTTCATCAGTGTCTGCATACAGGTCTTTTGTCTCCTTAGCAAGGTTTATTCCTAGGCATTTTATTCCTTTTGTTGCAGTGGTAAATGGGATTGTTTCCCTAATTTCTCTTTCAGATTTCTCATCGTTAGTGTATAGGAATGCCAGAGATTTCTGTGCATTAATTTTTTATCCTGGTACTTTACCAAATTCATTGATTAGGTCTAGTAGTTTTCTGGTAGCATCTTTAGGATTCTCTATGTATAGTATCATGTCATCTGCAAACAGTGACAGCTTTACTTCTTCTTTTCCAATTTGGATTCCTTTTATTTCTTTTTCTTCTCTGATTGCTGTGGCTAGAACTTCCAAAACTGTGTTGAATAAAGGGGAATGAGTTTTATTTGGGAAAGCCAGGAGGGATCAGAAATGAGTTGATGGCCACTGAGTAAGCAGCGTTCAGAAGCCCCATATTTTATTTTTGGAAACTAGGTTATCTTAAAACATTAAGTTATCAGCATATACTTGAGGAGCTCTAAAGTAACAGCCAGCCCTACCCAGCCCTTCCTTCTCAGCTGAGGTTCCAGGTAAGGAGCGTTTTTATTTTAGAAATCCAGGTGCAGTCAGGAGAAGGGAAGAAACAGTGACATCCATCTTTTTTAATGAGCATTGCTACTAGAAGAGAAATTAGCATCACCCTGAATTTTATGTGATGTCAGTTAAATGAAGGTATTTTATAGCACTTTATAACAAATTAGAATCAACGAAATTGAAAATAAGCCTAGCACCTGGGATGAGTAATCAGGTAAGTGGCCAGTTTTGCTATTTTTGCTTTGAGCTGAAGACAGAATTTGAATTTCTAATGTCCCCCGAGGTGTAGGGTTCACAGCTGGGGACATGGTTTCTAGGTATGATTGTTTAAGATGCCAGCAGGTCATTGTTGCCCTTCAGGCTACAACTTTCTTGTAGCCATGTTTCTTGGAAATTGGCCCTACCACAAATGCGTGTCCACCAGAGAGAGGGTTGTGAATTAGTGTAGGAAGCAGCTCTGCTTTGGGTGGAACATTAGAGAGCAGACTGGAAATAGATGACTCAGAACAAGGCAGTAAATCATCCACATTTACGGGGAGACTCTAATGAAAGGACTGAAATTCATGTGAAGACTTTACGGCCACTCGTGAAATCAGCCCAAATCCAAGGAACTATTAGAACACTTTTATGCTTTAAGAAAAGGGTGACTCTGCTCAGTTGCTTCAGTTTGCGTATAGTCAGAATGCCCTGACACCATCAGTACTGGCTTTAGTGGGCAGGATTTTACAGCAGAGCTTTTCACTCCATGAGCCAATGTTTCTTGTGTAGATTACTAGATGATTTTAGTATCTGAGATAAGTTCAGGAAACTGTGGAGGAGGCCAAAAGAAGATTGAGGTTGGTGGCCCAGGGTCTGTACATGATGTGTGTAAGTTTGCTGCGTGAGCAAAAACGAGGGAGAGAAAAAGATGAGCGGGGGAGACGGGTGTTAACAAAAATGAAACTTTGTCTGTTACTCAGATTGGAAGTATTAAGAGGGCAACAGATGAAGATTAAATGGTGCTTGTAGTTGTGGTTTATGAAGAGAAACAGGCCAGGGCTTCCCTGGTGGCACAGTGGCTAAGAGTCTGCCTGCCACTGCAGGGGACACGGGTTTGAGCCCTGGTCTGGGAAGATCCCACATTGTTGCAGAGCAACTAAGCCCGTGTGCCTAGAGCCCGTGCTCTGCAACAAGAGAAGACACCACAATGAGAAGCCCGCGCACTGCAGGGAAGAGTAGCCCCCACTCGCTGCAACTAGAGAAAAGCCCATGCAGCAACAGACCCAACGCAGCCAAAAATAAAATAAATAAAATAAATTTTAAAAATAAAAAAAAGAGAAACAGGCCATATTGAATATATAATTTTTTTCCCTCCACAGCAGATGGATTAAATGAAACTAATCTGCCGAGAAATTCTTGTGTCTAGGTTGTTTTCAGTCAACCTTAGAGAAAAATAAAATTTGCACAGATTTCTTTCTACTTACAAACTTTCTACTTGAAACACTTTTCTCAAAATATTTATATGTTTACTATTTTCTCTTAAATTGTTTTTTTTTCCTTAAAATATTCAGATAACTTTTCAGATACCTAATGACTGAAGCAGCAGGGGGGTTTCCTCATGAAAAATAAAAATGATGAAGAGGACCTTTCTCCTAATTTCTTCAATAGTAACTTCTCTTTCTTTGACCAATAGTACTTACCCTGACGTTCAGGTTTGGACGTGGAAAGAGGAAGGTGTTAAATTTCCATCAGCCATCACCTGTTGAGGATTCTGTTCATAAATAGTACCCTAAGCAAGAAAGGCTGACTTCTCTATGAGAGCATCAAATACATCATGGCACCACAGAGAGCAGGATGGGTCTCTGATGAATCTGGCCAATACTAAAAACATATCTGTACTGTTGAGCTCCAAACGGACAGCCTCTAGTGCTTGACCCTGTTCAGCCAATCCTGGTGTTGCTCAAGGTGGTACTTCACTGCTTTGACACATCATCGTGCTCTGAAAGCACTAAGACACATGCCTGAGTCGTAGAGGTTATCCACTGTATTTTGTTGCTTTGATAAAAATGGGTGCAGAGGGCTTCCCTGGTGGCGCAGTGGTTGAGAGTCCGCCTGCCGATGCAGGGGACACGGGTTCGTGTCCCTATCCCGGAAGATCCCACATGCCGCGCAGCGGCTGGGCCCGCGAGCCATGGCCGCGGAGCCTGTGTGTCCGGAGCCTGTGCTCCGCAACGGGAGAGGCCACAGCAGTGAGAGGCCCGCGTACAGCAAAAAAAAAAAAAAAAAAAAAAAAAAAAAAAAAAAAAAAAATGGGTGCAGAGAATTGAGTGAATTTATAGGGACAGGAGTTCAAGATGCTGACCTATTATTTCCAGAGAAATGGGTCATTGCGATACCCCTCCTCTTTGTTTTATACTGCCCTCTCCTGGCTAATAGATCTCTTAATAATGAGTGTTGAGAAAAACCAGGTGGTGGAAACACTGGGGGCTACTATCATTTCTACTTTCCACGAGAAAGTAATTTCTCATTTTATTGTAGAAAACGTGGGGTCAGTGTATAGTGATTAATTCAGATGTGCTAAAGATGTAGGTTGTGGTAGAAAACGTCTTTATGAGAGTAGTTTGGTCATTTATATGGACTTTGTAATATCTGTGAAAGAAATGATTTTGCAGGTTATTGCATCATTAGTCAGATTTTCTGAATCATTGATGTGAAAATCCAGTTATTGGAAATAATTTGGACGCTTTTTCTCCATGTTTGTATTTTACAGTGGCTGCTAATTTACAGAAGATTGTAGATGATCCCAAAGCTTTAAAAACATTGACATTTAAGTTGGTAAGTGGAAAGTTATGGAACAAAGGTAAATATTTCGCCATGCTGTGCCAACAAGGAATAACAATATCATTTAGTAACCTGTTCCGTAATTCTGCTGTTGGTTCTGGAGGGTGGGGATCCGTTTTGGCATTCATCATTTGCGTGGTCAACATTTGGGAAGATTTTCTGGGGTGCTTTGTTTTGTTTTGTTTTTTAATTGGAATATAGTTGATGTACAGTGTTGTGTTAGTTTCAGGTATACAGCAAAGTGAATCAGTTATACATATACATATATCTGCTTTTTTTTTTTAGATTCTTTCCCCGTATAGGTCGTTACAGATTATTGAGTAGAGCTCCCTGTGCTACAGAATAGGTCCTTATCAGTTATCTGTTTTATATATAGTAGTGTGTATATGTCAATCCCAATCTCGCAATTTATCCCTCCCCTCCCTTTCCCCCCTGGTAACCATAAGTTTGTTTTCTACATCTGTGACTCTGTTTTGTAAGTAAGTTCATTTGTACCCTTTTTTTATTTTTGGATTCCACATATAAGCGGTATCATATGATATTTGTCTTTCTCTGTCTGACTTACATCACTCAGTATGACAATCTCTAGGTCCATCCGTGTTGCTGCAAATGGCGTTATTTTGTTCTTTTTTATGGCTTGGGAACAGTTTCTGATCATGACTGGTAAGTTCCCCTTCCATGAGCATAGCTTGTTCTTTTACCATCACATCTTTAGTAAGAGTAGCCATTTGAGAAGTCTTGAAGTCTGTACCCTTTTGCTTCCAGTTTGTATGGCAACTTGACCATAAAGACAAAATTAAACTGAGTTTGAAGCAGCACTCTTAATAAAGCTTTCCTGAAGCAAAAGCCAAGTTAACGTTTAAAAACTGAGGCCGATTGTTGTAGGAATGGTTTAAGTAATTGGAAGCGATTGTAGAACAGACCTCTGAAGGCTAGTGAGCAAAGACGTAACATTTTAACTCCACATTTCAAATCACAGTAACAGATTCTTGTAGAGAGGAGCTATTCCAGCAGTTTTTCTGCACTAGCAGATTTTTAATTTAAGAACTAGGGTAGCCACAGAGATACAGATACTGAGCATTCTGGGGTCCTTGTGAAACTAAGAGATTGTGATCATGGCCAGAAATGGAGAGAAGTCCAAGTAGTCAAAAGTGACGATTTTCCTGAAAGTTTTTGCAAGCAGGATGTTAAATGACTCATTTTTAAATTATAAATTAATCTTGTCAAGGGCCGGTCTTGGATGCTGCATGCAATTTAAGATCTAGATGACCAGCACTTTGTTTTGCACAACATACGTTGATGGTCTGTCTTTATTATTTCTTGTGAAAATTTAGTGGAAAATGTGCATGGCCAAAAAATGCCAAATGACTCGTTACAGTAAATGTTAACCTGGTGCTAATTAACTTTCTGGGTCTTGCTCCTCATCTAAATTCAGATGGCCAGGCTGAGTGATAAAAGAAAAACACAAAGATTTTCACAGAAAGAATTTAGCTGAAGAAATTCATTTTGTTTTGATAACAAAAGAACATTTTAGTCAGACAAAGAGTGAGAAATTAACAAATTGAAAAATTCATCTTCTAGCTTGGGACTCCTCTGTCACCTCTATTATGTTTCTAATTCACCTGCATCTTCATAAACATGTTTCACTTATGAGGATATATCAATGAGAAAGATGGCACCCTGTGTCTGCATTTCCAGCCAGTAGTAATGTTTCTTCATTTTTTTTATACTGCAGAAAAAGAAGTTACAACATAACACCTCCTGAACATTTTCCAAATTTTGAACATGTAAACCTAGAGATAAGATTTTACGCTGGCTTATTCCCATTGTCTCTAAACTCGCCTGCCTATAAAATAGGAGTAGCAACCCCAGGCCTTTCATAGTACTGAAGGTTTTGTAAAAACACCCACTATACTGTCCCTAGATAAACTATACTGTCCCTGTGAAACTAGTTCCCTGGATTCCCTCTCTTGAATCTGTTCTTCTCCTCATCCCCATTCTCAGCCCCCTAGTGGGATCCTCTTATCTTCCGAAACTGAGCTTCCTGCCTACAACTTGCCAGCCTCCAGCTCTGTTTACCACACTGGGGCTCTAGCCCGCGTAATTCTTCCTTAATTCCAAAATGCCCCAAATACTGGACTGGCTCTCCACTGTCCTCTTCTGAAACTCAAACCCTGATCATGGCTAAAGGAAGTCCTCCCCGATCAGACTTCCTTTTAGGTTCTGCTCCACCTTTCTTTATCCCCCCATTCACTTCTTCCCCTAGTCCTCTCTCCTCCTATTTTCATCAGCTGACCCTTTGTATGTACTTTTCCCTAAAATAGCCTTCTCTCCCAACTTCTCCAGGCCTGCTCTCTGTGTAACCAGCACCTAGACACGTTCCAGTTTTCTGCCTTAATTTCACTTCTCCAACAAGCTTTTTCTGGCATCCGATCTTGGCCTCGGTGCTCCTTCTGGATTCTCTCCCCAAAAGGTTATATTATATTGAAATTGTGTAGAATCGTATTTGTGTCTCTAATAAGTTTAGAGGCTCCAAGCAGGCAGGGACTTCTGTTGGATTCCCTGCACGTAGTAGGGACTTGATCATAACTAATAAAATATATCAGAACACAAACCTCATTTAGGAAAATTTCTCTCAAGATGCCTTGGCCTTGCCTGCAGAAATAACAAGAATCACTACTATTTCATGTGCATCCACCATTTGCAGGGCATTGCATGAGGTGTTTTACATACTTCAGCTCAGTTGATTTAGTCCTCACGATCCTCCAAGATGGTGATGTCATTGGGTCCATTTTATGTCTTGGGAATCAGAGGCTCTGTGAGGTTAACTTGCCCCAGGATCAAGCAGTGCAGAAGCTGGGAATTTAACCCTGATCTAGCAGCATCACGGCCCAGTGCTCAACAACTATTCAGTCTTACAGGCGGGACCTTGCAGCGTTATGGTTTTACAGGCTTCTGTTTGTGGATCCACTTTTGGATGACTGGACACACTTACACTGGTTGAGACCAGATCTCCTTTGTACCTTAAGCAGAGTGAGTAATGTTGGCCTGTCTGGCGCAGGAGACCTGCAGGAGGAGCCGTGCAAGTTTTTCTTTCCCTTTATAGCTTGAGAATGTACTGTATTGTATAGTTGAGAATGTATCGCTCCTTGGCTTAATCTTCTTTCTGTAGGACACTAACATCCTGGTAAAACCACAGAGATCCAATTTGGTTATTTCAGTGAAGACTAAAAGATCAAAGTGTTTCGGAAGCATTTTTCCTCCTAAGCAGCTACGGCTCATGGCCCTTTCACCTCTCAGCTATTTATCATTTTAATCTCAGCGCTTTCTTTGCTTTCTAAAGGAGAATGTAAGGGGCCTGAAAATTATCTAAAGAGTAGTAGTTAGTATTGTGGTTCTTCACCGGGCTGCACAATGGTTTCACTCAAGGAATGGTGGAGAATGCCTGGGTCCTGTTCCACATAGCCTAATTTAATGGTTCTTCGTGCAGCCTGGGCTCTGGGAACTTGGAAGGCGCCCCTGGTGATTCCAGTGTTTAGCCAAGGCTGGGAAGCATTCCATTTGTAGATGACTCCTTCTCCAATCTCTTTCCTCTCCCAGCTCCCACCACAATTTAGGCTTGAAAAGGCTTGAAAAGTCCTCAGGCTTGAAAAGGTGTCTCTTATCTTATATATCTGCTTATATAAGAAGGACAATGGCCTGAGGGGCAAGGATATTGGTTATTTAAAGAAGTACATGTACTTTTTTTTCTCCACCCAATGAGATCTTTAGCTTCCTTTGACAGGTAAGACAATAAGTGAAGTACGATTTCCGTTGTTGACATGGCTGAGAGCCGGGAGATCAGTAAACCTTCTTACCACTTTCAACAAAGTGGTTCAGGCTTAGGGGGCATTTCAGCTCCAGTAGCATGTGCTTTGAGTTTGACATATCAGTATGGTTGTATTGTTGTAAGCCTCAAGGCAAGTCTTCATAAATGTTTTTTAAGTCATTTTTTTAATTTGCTACCTTGCAGTTTTGTAAAGTAGGTAAGTCTTGCTTTCAGTGTGGAATTTTTGAAATCGTTGTTAGTGAAAATATAAAATATTTAATTTGTCCTTGAAGAAAGAACACAAATTGTAAGTCCAGTTGACCCTTGAACAGCATGGGTTTGAACTGCACAAATCCAGTTAGACGTGAACTTTTTTCAGTAAACACCTACAACAGTACTAACAACCTGTGATTAGTTGAATTCGCAGATGCAGAGGAACCATGTTTAAGGAGGGCCAAATAAATAAATAAATAAAATTTTAAGAAGTAAGTGGAACTGGCTCAATTCCCCACTTGAGAACACATAACATCTTTTTAGTATTCTGTGTGATGAGATGGGAAGCATTTCTTCAGTACTGAAGTAAGATGGTTGTCTCCAGGAAAAGCACTGGTGAGTTGTTAGAGTTGTGAGCCGAACTAGCCATATTTTTTTTCATGGAATATCACTTTTACTTGGAAGAACAACTGACAAACATTGGCTGTTCAGACTAGGGATTTGGCAGACTTGTTTTTCAAAATGAACCAAGTAAGCCTGACACTTAAAGGAAAACAACTGACAATATTTGTTGTCAATAAGAAATTTCAGATTTTAAGCAAAAACAGGATTTTTAGAAAACTTGTATCTGCCACGGTAAGCTTGACAGAAACACCCCCCGCCCGACCCCCAGTACTTAAAGGCATTTCTGATGAGATTGGTGATGGGTAATATTAATAAATACGATTTGTTGATATTGTTTAATATGTCAACATTTGGAAGGTTTGCATAGCTCAGTGATGCTAAAACATCATACACAGGTAACAGATCCATTCAAAGGTAAAATAGACCACTGTTTACTATAACAGAGTTATGAAAAGTTGAATGTGATGGTTTCACATTCTACATTGCAACTAAGCTTTAAGAAAATACCACTTGGCAGTCAGCCTCGCAGTGGTCCCCATGGCAGAGAGTGCAGTTGAGAGGAAGATCGGGCCTTCTTCCCTCGGCCCTCCAGGTCCTCCCACCTCGGGGCCAGCAGGGGAGCTGAGGGGCCCGGGGACAGGCTCAGGGCTGTGTCCCCCAGCGTCCTCTCAACGGCCACCCACTGGCTGGGCCCGGGCCTTGAAGGAGCAGTGAACCTCTCTCCCCCATCCTACCTCCGCGACGTAATGACGGCGACTGTCTGCACGGCTCGCAGTCCATGGAGGCCTCAGCAACTGCAGTATATATGGACACTGCCATTAAGGGTAACCAAATAGTTGATGAGGAGAAGTTTCTTTTTGTAGAAACATTCAGCTAGCAAATAAGGAAGGAATGATAGAATATCATTTTGCAGCCCCTGATGAATGAATGGATCTTGACAATGCTCACCATTGGCATTATGAAAAGACGTGCTCCTGAATAAAAAGGAACCTGAATCTGAAAAAAAAGAAAAAAGATAATACCACTTGGCAAGTTTTGGCATAGTAACAAATGATATCCACAATTATCTGGAAAGGCTATTAAGATACTCTTCCTTTTTCCAACTACCTATTTGTGAAAGACTGGATTTTCTTTATACACTTTAAGGAAAACAGAGCAATAGAGTGAATGCAGATGCAGGTGTAAGAAGCCAGCCATCTTCTATTAAGCAAAACATTAAAGATTTGCAAAAATGGAAAAAGTAGTGCCACTCTTCTCAAATTTCTGTTTTAGGAAACTATGGTTATTTATTTTTCATGAAGATTTTATTTATTAGCACACAGTGGGTTTACTTCTATAATGTTTAATGAATCAGTAAATGAATACTTTAGAAATAACTTCTAAGACGGTCAGTACCATCTACATAAACATGTTTTATGATTTAAAATATATTTAGTACTTTAACATTACTAAAAATATTTTTTATTGAAATATAGTTGATTTACAACTTTGTGTTAAGTTCTGCTATACAGCAAAGTGATACATTCTTTTAATATTCTTTTTCCATTATGGTTTATCATAGGATACTAAATATCATAGTTCCCTGTGTTATACGGTAGGACCTTGTTGTTTCTCCATTTATATCTATAATAACTTTAACCCCAGCCTCCCACTCCATCCTTCCACCAACCCCCTCCCCCTTGGCAACCACAAGTCTGTTCTCCATGTCCATGGGTTTGTTTCTGTTTTGCAGATAGGTTCATTTGTGTCATATTTTCGATTCCATGTAAATGATATCATATGGTATTTGTCTTTCTCCTTCTGATTTACTTCACTTAGTATGATAATCTCTAGGTCCGTCCATGTTGCTGCAAATGGCATTATGTCATTCTTTTTTGTGGCTGAGTCAGTATTTCATTGTATATATGTACCACATCTTCTTTATCCATTCCGTTGATGGGCATTTAGGTTGTTTCCATGTCTTGGCTGTTGTGAATAGTGCTATGAACATAGGAGTGCATGTATCTTTTTGGATTAGTTTTGTCTGGATATATGCCCAGGAGTGAGACTGCTGGATCATATGGTAACTCTAGTTGTAGTTTTCTGAGGAACCTCCATAGTGGCTGCACCAACTTACATTCCCACCAACAGTGTAGGAGGGTTCCCTCTTCTCTACGCCCCTTCCAGCATTTGTTATTTTTAGACTTTTTAACGATGGCCATTCTGACCGGTGTGAGGTGGTGCCTCATTATAGTTTTGATTTGCATCTCTCTAATAATTAGCGATTGAGCATCTTTTCATGTGCCTGTTGGGCATCTGTATGTCTTCTTTGGAGAAATGTCTGTTTAGGTCTTCTGCCCATTTTTTGATTGGGTTGTTTGTTTCTTTGTTGTTGAGTTGTATGAGCTGTTTGTATGTTTTGGAAATTAAGCCCTTGTCGGTGGCATTGTTTGTTTGCAAATATTTTCGCCCGTTCTGTAGATTGTCTTTTCGTTTTGTTTATGGTTTCCTTTGCTGTGCAAAAGCTTGTAAGTTTAGCTCTGTCCCATTTGTTTATAAAAATAATTTTTTTAACATCCCTAAGTCGGTACAATAAATGTAACCCATAGAGACATAACTGTTTGGAGTTCTTGATAAATTTTGAGAACTGCTACGTTAAGGGTTTCTGGTCACTTTTCTCTAAATTTTAGTATCATTTGCATGTTGCCCTCATGAGCATTTTGCAAGCCGCAAAGAGGCAAGGACTTGGCCTTAAGAGAGAGCTAGCAAGATAGTTGGAGGAGAGAGGGCTGAGTGCCTTGAAGCAAAGTCAAACCCCCTGGCCTGTGCCTCTTTGCCAGGAAGCAGAACATAGGATGGGACGTGGGCCCCCTATGCCGTGTACCCACATAATCACTGGTTTGACTGACTACACATTCTCACTTCTATTACTCTTCACTGGAAGAATTTTAATGTTTTTATTTCTAGCCATTTTAACCTCCTGCTATTCACATTTACACATTTTTGATGGAGCTTTCAAATGCACTGACGTGCTTCACACTTGCTAGTCTGACCCCTTTGTCAACGGCAGCAGCAATAGCTTGACCTCAGATGTTTGTCAGTTGTCTACACAGATTGTCTGCCTGCATCAGTGGGCTGAGTAAATGACGTTGTTAGCAATAGCGACAAGGAGAGAAGGGAAGGTTTAGGAGGATAGATCAAGAAACAGAGGTAGTAGAAGGAGAAAACTGGTGGGGTGGTAAGCATTACAGTATCAGTATGACTGCTTTGTTCACAGTGATAAGGAAAGAAGCGCTTCTGACCTTTCAGCCCCTGGCAATGCAAACGATGGAAATGGTATTTTACTGAGTATCTTATCTGTCAAGTGAAACTAGAGACATCATTAGATAGACACAAAGTTTGTTAATATTCCTACTCTTTAGGCTATGGATTTTCTTATTAAGCATAACTGCTCATACTGAGTGTTATTTTAAGGATAATTATTAAGTTATATGTTCTAATTAGCTGCTTATTTTAAAGGAAAATGCTGGGGTTGGCAAAGGGCTGGTTTCTGTACGTTGTTTTTGGAGCAATGCTAAGCAGCTTCACTGTGATGATTTTGGAAAGGGCTTCGTACCCTGGGAAACTAATTGTTTCAACAATAATTTAGCGGGCATTAGGCCAAGAAAAGGTTTGTATGGCCCTTTGGTAATTAATTGCCCATTCCCAGGCATTCAGACTTTCTTCACCCCACTCGTAGTACTTACATAATGTCCAGTTGTGATTTGGGTACTACAGAGTGAAGAGGCAACTTAGAATGGTGATCTGAGTACTCTGTGTGCGTGTGTAGGAGAGGGAGGTCAAAAAGAGGAGAATAAACTGTGAATTAGGGCCAGTGAAAGCTTTGATGGGCAATGGCTTATTTGCAGTTTCTTTGGATTTTGCAATGATAAAGCATTTGGCACTCTATAACTTGGTAATAAATAATGTCCTAGATTATTATAAATTGTTTATGGAAAAACTTGTTATGGTACCTTTCCGTGTAAAAATTACATATATTTAAACAACAGTTGTCTGTCATGAGCTGTTCCACTACTTGGTGACCACTTTTTTTTTTTTTTTTTGGCCAGTTTGACAAAGGAAGTGCTTTTGATAAAAACCAAGTTACGCTTGAGTGTGACCTGTTAGATCTCTTCTGATCACTTTCATAATATTCTTTTAAAAGTAAAGCATATTTAAAAGCATTTTACTTAGTTGTCGAGATTGTGTATGTACCTTCCACGCAGTCCGGTGGTTCATCGGTGGTTCATCGGTTCAGTGGTGGTGTTCTCACGGGTAACAAATCCCTTCTGTACTGGAGGTCCAGGTTTCTCAGGGTAGTTAGTGCCCAGTAGTCACTGAAGAAAGTGATTCTTAGGATGTCTCCTGGAAGAGATGGGACACCTGGCCCCATGAAGACGGTGCTTGGATCTGCCGTCACACGAACAAGTCTGTAAAAAACCAGTAGCAACGAACCAGCACTGAGCATTTCTTTTTCCCTTTTCAGGCTTCTGGCTGTGATGGGTCGGAGATTCCCGACGAAGTGAAGCTGATTGGGTTTGCTCAGTTGAGTGTCAGCTGATGTCTGTCCCTTGATGTCACCCTGATCTGCCATGCCTCCCCCTCGCTGTGCCCTCCCCCCAACCTTTCCCTCCCCTGCCACTTCCTCCCACCCCCTAGCAAAATCAGAGGATTGTGAAGAGGCCGGCTTCAACATAACGGGATAAAAAAGAATTTTTTTAAACTTAACAACACTGAGTTCTGCTTTATTCTCTAGCAACCCACAATATGAGAACAAGCAAACACCACAGCTGCACGACTGTTGCTCATTTTTCCAAAAGCAATTTAATATCCTCAGCAGTCAATTTGGATCTCCCTTACGTGAAAAGAATCTGAAACACACTCAGGTGGTCCCATTTATTGGCAACGAAAGGAATTTTTTCTATCAGAAGCCTATTTCTTCTCTCGTTGTTGTCCTTCCTTTCTGTTATAATAATACTTTATTGTACATCTGACAATACTGCCTCTTCTGTTGTATTTAGAAATTAATATAAAATTAAGATTTATTAGCCGAACTTGAATTCTAGTTTTAAAACTGACTGTGAATTTTATTTTTCATATATTTATGCATTACACACCTTAGCTATAAGAAAGAAAAAAACGTTTTTGATTATATATGCTTCTTGCAGTTACTCTCTTGTTATTTAAACAAAAAGTTTCAGGTCTATCTTTGGAGTATTTATAACTTGTGATTTTTGAAATGACTGAATTAGGAACTAGGATGCTTACTCTTTTGGTTTGCCTGAAAACCAGTCCACAAGCTGATTGTCTCTTGGGAGAGGGAGGTGCCTTGCAAAAACAAAAAAACTTTCACATTTAGAATGTGCCTGAGGCTGCTTTACTCTGGAATAGTCTCAGATCTAAAATTTCCTCTACATAAAGTGGCATAGGTAAGTTTTGCTTCACTGGAACGTTTAGGATGCTTTATAAAATGTTGCCATTCTATTAGATTGCTAATTATGTACCCACCTCTGATTTGACATCTCCTGAAGTGATAGGATCTGTCGTTCCAAAGGTGATAAACTTGAAAATACCAGAATCCGTGTTTTACTTGAAATTCTGCAGAATACCCAGATGGAGTGAAAAATAATAGAAAGGGTTTTGTGCAATGACTAAAAGGTAAAACGCTGTTAAGTTTCAAGAATAAATACTTTCAACCCAAATCGCCCTCTGCTTGACTATACATTATGGAATAGTAAACCTTAGGATTTTCAAAATTGGAGTCTAAACTTTCAGGGAGGTGGCTCCCAGATGGTAGCATTTGCTCTTTCCTAGCTAACCCTAGATATGGCAGCTCTTTAATGTACTTTAAAAAGCAAATATATATTACTAAGGACAAAAAAGTTATTTATAATTGCCTTGTCATAATTGTTAAGGTGTTCTAGAGCCATTTGCATACAATTTAATGTAATTTCATTCCATTCTATTGTTTACACAACAATTACTCGAAGATGACTGCAAAGGTAAAAGGAAAATAAAAGTGTATTATTGCACAAAGAGGTAGTGTCACATTGTTTCATTCCTCCTCTAGGTAGTGTCTGCATTGCTGCAGTGATATTTAGCGCTTTCATAAAATGCCTAGTGAGAATTAACTGGTGAAAAGTGCCCCAGAGGAAGACTAAGTCATCCATCAGGCATCCGTCCAGTCACAGAAAATCAGGTATGACAATTGCTTGATAAAAGAATGAAAGACAAACATTCACACTCCATGTAGACAGTCAGTCTTTAAATCAAAAACCACAGGGCTGCAGGGGACAAGTGAGAAGAATTCCTTCCAACTGCTAAGGCAGGAGTGGCTATAGGTCTTGTCCAGGGCCTTTCAGAGCTTCCTGCAGAGCTGGCCTCCTAGGGCCCTGGCTTCCTGACATCCACTGCACAACTTGTGGCCAAAAACAGTATAAGAAAAGATCCTCATATTCTTCTCAGAGTAAAACGTACATGAAGAACTGTAGAACTCTGTTTTGCAATATAGTAAAGAATAATGCTATATTTTCTTTATGCCCATATTCCCGTATCTTTCCTAATGGTATTTGAGGGAGCTTACATATATTTATATACCAAGATAAAGACTTTCAAATACATAAAGAAATTAGGATGAAGGGTAAGATTTGGCTAACAAGATGAATGCAAGTATAAAGTTAGGACACAGAAGCTCATGATGAGGTCCTGCATCATTGCTAGAGCAGCACACAGATTGGGATTAGAGCTTCCAACACAGCAACAGTGAAGAGGAACACTTTTTTTTTTTCTCAAGGAGAAACACGATTTTTCCTAGTACTAAAGCCTGAGAAATTCTTCTTGCAAGTTCGAGTTATGTATTCAGAAACTTAAAGACTCTCAAAGCATTGATACACATATCGCAAGTTTTGAACACTTACCCTTTCTAGTACTTTCTGCGGGGGCCCAGATGTGTAGAGTATATGATAGGAAATGCTGGTCAGCCAGGAGCTGAGAGTGTGATCCAAGCAGTTGCTCTCACTTGTGGTCTAGAAAGATATAACACACTTAAAACTGAGTGGAATGAGTGGGCTATGTTTCCTTTAGGCAATCCTCTGTGACTGTTTCTTCTAATCAGGCTTTTGATTAAACCTGACACATTGTGATTGTGCTCACGGGCAAAGACCTAAACTTCGCTAACACAGATATCTGGCATTATTTATTTGGACAGCTTCACATGCTTTGACAAACAGGAGGGTTTACACTTCTTCGTAAAATCAAGGCAGTCACATCTCATACCTAAATATATACAAAAACTGTCCCACATCCCATGTGTCTCTACTGTGGTCAACTTGCAAAGATCTAAAATAGAAGGAAGTTATTATCTCATTTTAACTTCAATATATTGTTCTTATATGAACAAAATGGTTTTCTGTATATAAGACAACTTACAGAGACACCTACAAATCGTGTGTGATGAAAACTTAATTTTTTTCCAAATAATTATCCGTGTAAAGTTATAAATTTCCCTATGTGTTGTTACATATATGCTGGTAAATATGGTATATCTTCATGCCTCTTCATGTGGGAGTAGGGTGAAGTAGCAGCCTTTAGGGGAAGAGCCAAGAATTCTCTCAAAAAACAAATCTAGTCCCATATAGAATCCTAGCATGGGGAACTTTTATATCAGGATTTTCACTCATCTCAACAGTGCACCTGTGGTCTATTTTGTGTTGAGCAATATACCTTCCTGGTGAACCCTCCAGGTTAAATTGGTAAGCAGAATCTACAGTTAAGTAATTAAATTACAGAGATGGTGAACATGAGCCAATTAACATTGGAGGACTTCTGCCCAAAGTTAGGATTTGCATTTGATAGTAAATGATGCTTAGGTCTTCTTTTGCCTTAGAGGTGTATTTGATAAGAGAAGCTGTCACTTAGTGAGGCCCATTGAGATTGTGACAGTAAAATCATAGGATCAGTTTAAAATATTTATCCATTCATATAGCAGAGAGCATGCTTCTAGCTCATCCAAAAGTGGCTTTAGCCAATTATGATACAATTAAAGGAACTCAAATATATCCCCATTTTTCTGCTGCACACATTTATTGTCTAATTTGTTCAGAAATCCTAGCCCATTTCATACTCTCACCAGGACATTAAGGGGCAGGTTGGGTTTAAGTATAAGTGGTGTGCCAGGGTAGGTGGTACTAGAACGTACCCTCAGGGCCAGAATGTCCCAACCTAGGACTATGTAATGCTTTCTAGGGTTCTAAGTTTCAAGAGGTCTATTACTAGGCCAAATAGGCATAAACAAATGGTTTTCAAGTGACAATTTCCATTGTATATTGGCATGAACTAAAATTTCAAGTAATGAGCTTTGATCATATGAGAGTGTTTCCTTTAAGCTGATGCAATACTTCCTAGAGTTAGCTGCTTAGGATGTGCACTAACAAGAATGAGTAAAATGTTTAATGCATATAAAGAGTGGAGACTGTAAACACATATTTTTAAAATATGATTAAGTGACTGACTCCTTCAGGGACCCTAGACACAATATCAACACCCAGAAACACCACATGAAAGGAGCTGGCACTCCACTGGAATAGACACACCATAAAAAATAGTCAAAAGTACCTGTTTCTAGAAGGTCCCAGTGGTTGCCTCGGTGCTATTTTGCCACAGAGAAAAAGCGTGGTCTAATAACAGTGATGTTTCTTTACCTGTCTTCTTATACCTTGCTCAGCAAACCTAGTCATGGCTGGTTTGGGGACCTAAAAAAAAGAAAAATTTGCACTGTTAGCTTACCAGCTACTGTGCATCTATGTCAAACCAATGGATGCTAAGAAAGGTACATAAAACTTCCCCACATGAATTGTAGCGTACAAAATGAGCATCATTGGCTGAAGAGGTTTGTTGAACCTGTATAATGCAGCTTATAACTCAAAGGGCAAGGAATATTATTAAAAATTACTATCTTATGCTATTATTTGAATTTGCTACAGAATGAAGAAAGGTAATAGAATAATGATTCCTATAGTGTATTTATCCCTCATGTAGAATACTGGCTTGAGAAACCAAGATTTGTAATTTATCATAGATGAAACTAACTTATTTAGGTAAAATGTTGTAAACTAATGAGTCTATAATCTGGAAGAAGTAGGATAGTGCCCTTTAAAAAATGGTATAGAGGGCTTCCTTGGTGGTGCAGTGGTTAAGAATCTGCCTGCCAATGCAGGGGACATGGGTCCAATCCCTGGTCCAGGAAGATCCCACATGCCACAGAGCAACTAAGCCCATATACCACAACTACTGAGCCTGCGCTCTAGAGCCCATGAGCCACAACTACTGAGCCTGCGTGCCACAACTACTGAAGCCTGTGAGCCTAGAGCCTGTGCTCCACAACAAGAGAAGCCACCGCAATGAGAAGCCCGTCACTGCAACTAGAGAAAGCCCATGAGCAGCAGTGAAGACGCAACGCAGCCAAAAATAAAAAACTAAATTTATTTTTTTTAAAAAATGGTATAGACAACACTCCAGTCCAAGCTCCACCCAGATGGACAATTCGGTATTGAACGATTCTGGCAGCAGTGCTTAGATGTGTAAAGTAACATTATGTTCAAAATTAGCAGGTGCTCAGAGTGAGATTGAGTACATTCAGGTAGATTTTTCACATACATAAGTAGTTTTCTTCTCTCTGCAAACTCTGGGATTCTGAAGAAAGAAAGAAGTGAATTAAGAGGTGGAGATCAAGATGGCAGAGTAGGAGGATGTGGAGCTCACCTCCCCCCCGCCATGAACACATCAGAAATACCTCTACATGTGGAGCAATTCTCACTAGAAACAAACTGGAGACTGGCAGAATATTCCTTACAACCAAGGCTGTAAGAAAGACCCACAGAGTCAGGCAGGAAGAGAGGAGAAGCAACCAGGTCAGGACCTGTGCCCCTGGGAGGGGACACAGAAGAGGAGGGGGATTACACAGCCTCAGAGATCGTCCCTGGGGAGTGAGGGGTCTGAACCACATATCAGGCACCCCATCCCTGGGGTCCAACACTGGGAGGAAAGGTCCCCTTAGCAGGTTTGAAGGCCAAGGAGACTGACAGCGGGGCTGCCAGAAACCTAGACTATTATGAAATGTGCATGCATGCTTACTCCCTCAACAAGGCAGTGGAAGCAGATTGAAATGACCCAGAACTTTGGCTGGTTTTCTGCAACTGCCCCATTGCAGGCCCAAGGCCAAGCTGAGCACCCACCATGGCCCCTCTTGCTCTGCAGAGCACCTCCACACTAGGGCAAAGGCTGCTGTAGCTAAGTGCATAGCTGTCAGGGACAGAGTCTGCTCAGACCTGGCAAGGCATCCATCCTGGTGTTCACAGCAGTGAAAGATCAGTGCTCTGGTGCCTGGACCACCCCAGCGCACACTGTGGCCCCTCTTGTTCCACAGCACAGCTCCCCACTAAGGCAAAGGCTGCTGCTGCTGAGCAGAGTATGCAGTTGTGGAGGATGGAACCAGCTTGGACCCAGCACTGTATCTGAACAGGGTGAGGATGGCCATCACTGGCACTGGCAGAGGCAGCAGATTGGGAGTGATCTGGAGCTTTGACTGGTGTGCGTGGAACACCCCAGCTCACACCCTGGCCTGCACGGGACACCTACTCTAGCAATGCTCCCCTGCAGGGCGAAGGTGCCCATGCTGGGATGGAATAGAGCACACACTTAGAGGGAACAGAACCTGACCCTCAGGGCTTCTGCTCCAGCAACTTTGGACCCGCCCCCTCCCTTGATAGGGTGATGTTGGCCACTGGGCAAAGGAGAACCCCCTGTCACACCTGGCTCTAGCTCTAGCCCTCCCCCATCTCTGCCATCTCCAAGCTCCACCTCCTAGCAAGGTGATAGCTGCCCAGCACACCTGGAAGAGGAATGTGACTCATGCTCACTTCAGATCCAGCTCACCCACAAAAGCCACTGGGCACATGCAGACTGCATAAGAATGCTCCCACACAAGGACACCCAGTCAGGACCAGGATAGGTAACTGTTTCATCTAATTTCATAGAGACAGAGAAAGGTAAGCAAAATGAGAAGACGGAGGAGTTTGTTTCAAATAAAAGAACAAGAAAGAAAAAACACCCGAAAAAAATGAATGGAACAGAGATTGGGGCTTCCCTGGTGGCACAGTGGTTAAGAATCCACTGGCCAACACAGGGGACATGAGTTCAAGCCCTGATCTGGGAAGATCCCACATGCTGTGGATCAGCTAAGCCCATGTGCCACAACTGCTGAGCCTGTGTTCTAGAGCCGGTGAGCCAAAACTACTGAGCCCGCATGCCTAGAGCCCATGCTCCACAATAAGCCACCGCAGTGAGAAGCCCGCGCACTGCAACAAAGAGTAGCCCCCACTCACCACAACTGGAGAAAGCCCGCACACAGCAACGAAGACCCAGTGCAGCCAAAAATAATTTTTTTTATAAAATGAATGAAACAGATAAATGATTTACCGGATAAAGATTTCAAAGCATTAATAATAAGATGCTAACTGAAGTACGGAAAAGAATAGATGAACACAGTGTGAATTATAACAAGGAACTAGAAAATAAAAACCAATCAGAACTGAAGTATATGATAACTGAAGTGAAGAACACACTAGAAGAAATTAACAGCAAACCATCTGATACAGAAGAACATATAAGTGATCTGGAAGATAAAATAATGGAAATCACCCAATCAGGATTGCAAAAAGAAAACAAATTTTAAAAATGAAATCAGTTTAAGGAAACTCTGGGACAACATCATGTGTACCAACATTTGCATTATGGGGGTCCCAGAAGGAGGAGAGAAAAAGGGGTTGAAAATGTATTCAGTGAAATTATGGCTGAAAAGTTCCTGAATCTGAAGAAGGAAGTACATCCAGGTACAGGAAGCACAGAGAGTCCCAAACAAGATGAATCCAAATAGATCCACACCTAGGCATCAAAATTAAAATGGCAAAAGTTAAAGGGAGAATTCTTAAGACAGCAATACAAAAGCAAGGAGTCACATACAAGGGAACCCCCGTAAGTCTATGAGATGATTTTTCTGCAGAAACATTGCAGGCCAGACGGGAATGGCATGACATGTTTAAAGTGTGGAAAGGGAAAAACCAACAACCTAGGATAATCTCCTCAGCAAGATTATCATTCAGAATTGAAGGAGAGATAGAGCTCATCAGTACACCAACCCTAAAAGAAATTTTGAAGGGTCTTCTCTAAGTAGAAAAGAAAAGGCTCTAACAAGAAGTTAGAATCTACAGGAAAGGAAAGATCCCACTAGTAAAGCCAAGCACATAGTAACAGCTGTGGATCAACCACTTTAATAAGCTAGTACAAAGACTGAAAAACAAAGAATTGTAAAATCAACTGTAACTACAACAAACAGTTAAAACATAAAGATATGAAATATGACATCCAAAACAAAATGGGGGGAGGGGAGTAAAAAGATCTTTTAGAAAGTATTTGAAATTAAATGACTACCAGTTTTAAACAAATAGATATAGGTATAGGTCAACATGTATGAATTCCATAATAATCACAAATCAAAAACTTAAAATAGATACACAAAACCTAAAGAGAAACGAACACTAGGATACCATTAAACAAAATCATCAAACCACAAGAGAAGAAACAAACAAAAGAACAGAGAAGAACTATAAAACAACCAGGAAACAACAAAATGGCAATAAGTACATATGTATCAATAATCATTTTAATACAGCCACTATGGAAAACAGTATGGAGATTCCTTAAAAAACTAAAAATAGAACTACCATATGACCCAGAAATCCCACTACTGGGCATATACACAGAGAAAACCATAATTCCAAAAGACACATGCACCCCAATGTTCACTGCAGCTCTATTTACAATAGCCAGGACATGGAAGCAACCTAAATGTCCATCGACAGATGAATGGTAAAGATGATGTGGCACATATATACAATGGAATATTAGCCATAAAAAGGAACAAAACTGGGTCATATGTAGAGACATGGATGAACATAGAGACTGTCAGACTGAGTGAAGTAACTCAGAAAGAGAAAAACAAATATTGTATATTAATGTGTATATGTGGAATCTGAAAAAACTGGTATAGATGATCTTATTTACAAAGCAGAAATAGAGACACAGACAGAGAACAAACACATGGATACCAAGGGGGGAAGTGGGGGAGGGTGGGATTAATTGGGAGATTGGGATTGACTAATATGTATAAAATAGATAACTAAGAAGAACCTGCTGTATAAAAAAATAAAATTCAAAAATAAAATTTGTAAAATGAGGAAAAAAGACTAGAATGGCTGACCAGATTAAAAGACAAAATACATGTATATGCTGCTTAGCAGAGGCTCACTTCAGAGCTAAAGGCACACACAGACTGAAAGTGAGGAGATGGAAAAATATATTTCATGCAAATGGAAATGACAAGAAAGCTGTGTCAGCAATACTCATATCAGGTAAAGTAGACTTTACAACAGAGTCTACAACAAAAGACAAAGAAGGAGGGAATCAGGAAGATGGCGGAAGAGTAAGACGTGGAGATCACCTTCCTCCCCACAGATACATCAGAAATACATCTACAAGTGGAACAACTCCTACAGAACACCTACTGAACGCTGGCAGAAGACCTCAGACCTCCCAAAAGGCAAGAAACTCCCCAGGTACCTGGGTAGGGCAAAAGAAAAAAGGATAAACAGAGACAAAAGAATAGGGACGGGACCTGCACCAGTGGGAGGGAGCTGTGAAGCAGGAAAGGTTTCCACACACTAGGAAGCCCCTTCGCGGGCGGAGACTGCAGGTGGCAGAGGGGGAAAGCTTCGGAGCCACGGAGGAAAGCAAAGCAACAGGGGTGCAGAGGGCAAAGCGGAGAGATTCCCACACAGAGGATCAGTGCCAACCAGCACTCACCAGCCCGAGAGGCTTGTCTGCTCACCTGCCGGGGCGGGCGGGGCTGGGAGCTGAGGCTCGGGCTTCAGTCGGAGTGCAGGGAGAGGACAGGTTGGCGGCGCGAACACAGGTTGCAGGGGGTTAGTGCACCACAGCTACCCGGGAGGGAGTCCGGGGAAAAGTCTGGACCTGCCGAGTAGGCAAGAGACTTTTTCTTCCATCTTTGTTTCCTGGTGCGCGAGGAGAGGGGATTAAGAGCCCTATTAAAGGAGCTCCAGAGACGGGCGCGAGCCGCGGCTAAGAGAGCGGACCACAGAGGCGGGCATGAGACGCTAAGGCTGCTGCTGCCGCCACCAAGAAGCCTGTGTGCGAGCACAGGTCACTATCCACACCTCCCTTCTGGGGAGCCTGTGCAGCCCGCCACTGCCAGGGTCCCGGGATCCAGGGACAACTTCCCCGGGAGAACGCATGGCATGCCTCAGGCTGGTGCATCGTCCCGCCGGCCTCTGCCGCAGGCTCGCCCCGCATCCGCACCCCTCCCTCCCCCCGGACTGAGTGAGCCAGAGTCCCCGAAGCAGCTGCTACTATAACCCCGTCCTGTCTGAGTAAAAAACATGCCCTCCGGCGACCTACATGCAGAGGCGGAGCCAAATCCAAAGCTGAGCCCTGGAAGCTGTGCGAACAAAGAAGAGAAAGGGAAATCTCTCCCAGCAGCCTCAAAAGCAGCAGATTAAAGCTCGACAATCAACTTGATGTACCCTGCATCTGTGGAAAACCTGAATAGACAACGAATCATCCCAAATTAAGGAGGTGGACTTTGAGAGCAAGATATATTGTTTTTTCCCTTTTCCTCTTTTTGTGAGTGTGTATGTGTATGCTTCGGTGTGAGATTTTGTCTGTACAGCTTTGCTTCCACCATTTGTCCTAGGGTTCTATGCATCCGTTTTTTTGTGTTTTTTTTTTAATTTTTTTCTTAATACTGATTTTTTATTTTAATAACCTTATTGTATTTTATCTTACTTTATTTTATCTTCTTTCCTTCATTCTTTCCTTCCTTCCTCTTTCTTTCTTTTCTTTCTTTCTTCTTTTTCTCCATTTTATTCTGAGCCGTGTGGATGAAAGGCTCTTGGTGATCCAGTCAGGCAGGAGTCAGTGCTGTGCCTCTGAGGTGGGAGAGCCAACTTCAGGACACTGGTCCAAAAGAGACCTCCCAGTTCCACATAATATCAAACGGCAAAAAACTCCCAGAGATCTCCATCTCAACACAAGCACCCAGCTTCACTCAACAACCAGCAAGGTACAGTGCTGGACACCCTATGCCAAACAACTAGCAAGACAGGAACAAAACCCCACCCATTAGCAGAGAGGCTGCCTAAAATAATAAGTCCACAGACACCCCAAAAAATACCATCAGACGTGGACCTGACCACCAGAAAGACAAGATCCAGCCTCATCCACCAGAACACAGGCACTAGTCCCCTCCACCAGGAAGCCTACACAACCCACTGAACCAACTTTAGCCACTGGGGACAGACACCAAAAACAACGGGAACTAGGAACCTGCAGCCTGCAAAGAGGAGACCCCAAACACAGTAAGATAAGCAAAATGAGAAGACAGAAAAATACACACCACATGAAGGAGCAAGATAAAAACCCACCAGACCTAACAAATGAAGAGGAAGTAGGCAGTCTACCTGAAAAAGAATTCAGAATAATGATAGTAAAGATGATCCAAAATCTTGGAAATAGAATAGAGAAAATGCAAGAAACATTTAACGAGGACCTAGAAGAACTAAAGATGAAACAAGCAACAATGAACAACACAATAAATGAAATTAAAAACACTCTAGATGGGATCAATAGCAGAATAACTGAGGCAGAAGAACAGATAAGTGACCTGGAAGATAAAATAGTGGAAATAACTACTGCAGAGCAGAATAAAGAAAAAACAATGAAAATAATTCAGGACGGTCTCAGAGACCTCTGGGACAACATTAAACGCACCAATATTTGAATTATAGGGGTTCCAGAAGAAGAGGAGAAAAAGAAATGGAGTGAGAAAATATTTGAAGAGATTATAGTTGAAAACTTCCCTAATATGGAAAAGGAAATAGTTAATCAAGTCCAGGAAGCACAGAGAGTCTCATACAGGATAAATCTAAGGAGAAACATGCCAAGACATGTTAATCAAATTGCCAAAAATTAAATACAAAGAAAACATATTAAAAGCATCAAGGGAAAAACAACAAATAACACACAAGGGAATCCCCATAAGGTTAACAGCTGATCTTTCAGCAGAAACTCTGCAAGCCAGAAGGGAGTGGCAGGACATATTTCAAGTGATGAAGGAGAAAAACCTACAACCAAGATTACTCTACCCAGCAAGGATCTCATTCAGATTTGATGGAGAAATTAAAACCTTTACAGACAAGCAAAAGCTGAGAGAGTTCAGCACCATGAAACCAGCTTTACAACAAATAGTAAAGAACCTTCTCTAGGCAAGAAACACAATAGAAGGAAAATACTTACAATAACAAACACAAAACAATTAAGAAAATGGGAATAGGAACATACATATCGATAATTACCTTAAATGTAAATGGATTAAATGCTCCCACCAAAAGACACAGACTGGCTGACTGGATACAAAAACTAGACCCATATATATGCTGTCTACAAGAGACCATCTTCAGACATAGAGACACATACAGACTGAAAGTGAGGGGATGGAAAAAGATATTCCATGCAAATGGAAACCAAAAGAAAGCTGGAGTAGCAATTCTCATATCAGATAAAATAGACTTTAAAATAAAGACTATTAGAAGAGACAAAGAAGGACACTACATAATGATCAAGGGATTTATCCAAGAAGAAGATATAACAATTGTAAATATTTATGCACCCAACATAGGAGCACCTCAATACATAAGGCAAATACTAACAGCCATAAAAGGGGAAATTGACAGTAACACATTCATAGTAGGGGACTTTAATACCCCACTTTCACCAATGGACAGAGCATCCAAAATGAAAATAAATAAGGAAAGACAAGCTTTAAATGATACATTAAACAAGATGGACTTAATTGATATTTATAGAACATTCCATCCAAAAACAACAGAATACACATTTTTCTCAACTGTTAATGGAACATTCTCCAGGATAGACCATATCTTGGGTCACAAATCAAGCATTGGTAAATTTAAGAAAACTGAAATTGTATCAAGTATCTTTTCTGACCACAACGCTATGAGACTAGATATCAATTACAGGAAAAGAGCTGTAAAAAATACAAACACAAGGAGGCTAAACAATACACTACTTAATAACGAAGTGATCACTGAAGAAATCAAATAGGAAATCAAAAAATACCTAGAAACAAATGACAATGGAGACACGACGACCCAAAACCTATGGGATGCAGCAAAAGCAGTTCTAAGAGGGAAGTTTATAGCAATACAATCCTACCTTAAGAAACATGAAACATCTTGAATAAACAACCTAACCTTGCACCTAAAGCAATTAGAGAAATAAGAACAAAAAAAACCCAATGTTAGCAGAAGGAAAGAAATCATAAAGAACAGATCAGAAATAAATGAAAAAGAAATGAAGTAAACAATAGCAAAGATCAATAAAACTAAGCTGTTTCTTTGAGAAGATAAACAAAATTGATAAACCATTAGCCAGACTCATCAAGGAAAAAAGGGAGAAGATTCAAATCAATAGAATTAGAAATGAAAAAGGAGAAGTAACAACTGACACTGAAGAAATACAAAAGATCATGAGAGATTACTACTGGCAACTCTATGCCAATAAAATGAAAAATCTGGAAGAAGTGGACAAATTCTTAGAAATGCACAACCTGCCAAGACTGAATCAGGAAGAAATAGAAAATATGAAGAGACCAATCACAAGTAATGAAATTGGAACTGTGATTAAAAACCTTCCAACAAATAAAAGCCCAGGACCAGATGGCTTCACAGGCAAATTCTATCAAACATTTAGAGAAGAGCTAACACCTATCCTTCTCAAACTCTTCCAAAATATAGCAGAGGGAGGAATACTCCCAAATTCATTCTACAAGGCCACCATCACCCTGATACCCAAACCAGACAAGGATGTCACAAAGAAAGAAAACTACAGGCCAATATCACTGATAAACATAGATGCGAAAATCATCAACAAAATACGAGCAAGCAGAATCCAACAGCACATTAAAAGGATCATACACCAAGATCAAGTGGGGTTTATTCCAGGAATGCAAGGATTCTTCAATATACGCAAATCAATCAATGTGATACACCATATTAACAAATTGAAGGAGAAAAACCATATCATCATCTCAATAGATGCAGAGAAAGCTTTCGACAAAATTCAACACCCACTTATGATAAAAACCCTGCAGAAAGTAGGCATAGAGAGAACTTTCCTCAATATAATAAGGGCCATATATGACAAACCCACAGCCAACATCACCCTGAATGGTGAAAAACTGAAAGCATTTCCACTAAGATCAGGAAAAAGACAAGGTTGCCCACTCTCACCACTCTTATTCAACATAGTTTTGGAAGTTTTAGCCACAGCAATCAGAGAAGAAAAGGAAATACAAGGAAACCAAATCAGAAAAGAAGTAAAGCTGTCACTGTTTACAGATGACATGATATTATACAGAGAATCTTATAGACGCTACCAGAAAACTAGTAGAACTAATCAATGAATTTGGTAAAGTAGCAGGATACCAAATTAATGCACAGAAATCTCTGGCATTCCTATACACTAATGATGAAAAATCTGAAAGTGAAATTAAGAAAACACTCCCATTTACCACTGCAACAAAAAGAATAAAATATATAGGAATAAACCTACCTAAGGAGACAAAAGACCTGTATGCAGAAAATTATAAGACATTGATGAAAGAAATTAAAGATGATACAAATAGATGGAGAGATATACCATGTTCTTGGATTGGAAGAATCAACACTGTGAAAATGACTCTACTACCCAAAGCAATCTACAGATTCAATGCGATCCCTATCAAACTACCATTGGCATTTTCCACAGAACTAGAACAAAAAATTTCAAAATTTGTATGGAAACACCAAAGACCCCGAATAGCCAAAGCCATCTTGAGAATGAAAAACGGAGCTGGAGGAATCAGGCTCCCTGCCTTCAGACTATAGCACAAAGCTACAGTAATCAAGACAGTATGGTACTGGCACAAAAACAGAAAGATAGATTAATGGAACAGGATAGAAAGCCCAGAGATAAACACACGCACATATGGTCACCTTATCTTTGATACAGGAGGGAGGAATGTACAGTGGAGAAAGGATAGCCTCTTCAATAAGTGGTGCTGGAAAAACTGGACAGGTACATGTAAAAATATGAGATTAGCTCACTCCCTAACACCATACACAAAAATAAGCTCAAAATGGATTAAAAAACCTAAATGTAAGGCCAGAAACTATCAAACTCTTAGAGGAAAACACAGGCAGAACACTCTATGACATAAATTACAGGAAGATCCTTTTTGACCCACCTCCTAGAGAAATGGAAATAAAAACAAAAATAAACAAATGGGACCTAATGAAACTTCAAAGCTTTTGCGCAGCAAAGGAAACCATAAACAAGACCAAAGGACAACCCTCAGAATGGGAGAAAATATTTGCAAATGAAGCAACTGACAAAGGATTCATCTCCAAAATTTACAAGCAGCTCATGCAGCTCAATAACAAAAAAACAACCCAATCCAAAATGGGCAGAAGATCTAAATAGACATTTCTCCAAAGAAGATATACAGACTGCCAAAAAACACATGAAAGAATGCCCAACATCATTAATCATTAGAGAAATGCAAATCAAATCTACAGTGAGATATCTCACACTGGTCAGAATGGCCATTATCAAAAAATCTAGAAACAATAAATGCTGGAGTGGGTGTGGAGAAAAGGGAACACTGTTGCACTGCTGGTGGGAATGTGAATTGGTACAGCCACTATGGAGAACAGTATGGAGATTCCTTAAAAAACTACAAATAGAACTACCATATGACCCAGAAATCCCAGTACTGGGCATATACCCTGAGACAACCATAATTCAAAAAGAGTCATGTACCCAAATGTTCATTGCAGCTCTCTTTACAACAGCCAGGAGATGGAAACAACCTAAGTGTCCATCATCGGATGAGTGGATAAAGAAGATGTGGCACATATATACAATGGAATATTACTCAGCCATAAAAAGAAACGAAATTGAGCTATTTGTAATGAGGTGGACGGACCTAGAGTCTGTCATACAGAGTGAAGTAAGTCAGAAAAAAAGAAAAATACCGTATGCTAACAGATATATATGGAATTTAAGAAAAAAAAATGTCATGACGAACCTAGGGGTAAGACGGGAATGGGGATACAGACATACTAGAGAATGGACTTGGGGATATGGGGAGGGGGAAGGGTAAGTTGTGACAGGGCAAGAGGGTGGCATGGATAAATATACTCTACCTTGTGTAGAATGGATAGCTAGTGGGAAGCGGCTGCGTTGCACAGGGAGATTAGCTCGGTGCTTTTTGACCACCTGGAGGGGTGGGATGGGGAGGTTGGGAGGGAGGGAGACACGGGGGGGAAGAGATGTGGGAGCATGGTTATATGTATAGCTGATTCACTTTGTTGTAAATTAGAAACTAACACACCATTGTAAAGCGATTGTACTCCAATAAAGATGTAAAAAAAAAAAAAGACAAAGAAGGGCATTATATAATAATAAAGGGATCAATACAAGAAGGGGATGAAACATTTGTTAACATACATGCACCTACTATAGGAGTACCTAAATATATAAAGCAAATATTAACAGACATAAAGGGAGAAATTGACAATAATACAATAACTGTAGAGATTTTTAATACCCTACTTACATCAATGGATAGATCAACCAAACAGAAAAGCAATATGGAAACAGTAGTTTTTTTTTGTTTTTTTTTTTTTGTTTTGTTTTTGTTTTTGTTTTTTTTTTTCTTTTTGCGGTATGCGGGCCTCTCACTGCTGTGGCCTCTCCCGTTGCGGAGCACAGGCTCCAGACGCGCAGGCCCAGCGGCCATGGCTCACGGGCCCAGCCGCTCCGCGGCACATGGGATCCTCCCAGACCGGGGCACGAACCCGCATCCCCTGCATCGGCAGGCGGACTCCCAACCACTGCGCCACCAGGGAGGCCCGGAAACAGTAGTTTTAAATGACACATTAGACTAATTGGACTCAGTAGATATTTATAGGACATTATATCCAAAAACAGCAGAATACACATTCTTTTTAAGTGCATTTGGAATGTTCTCCAGGACATATCACATCCTATGCTACAAAACCAGTCTCGATAAATTTAAGATGATAGAAATTCTATCAAACAGTTTTTTCCTGACCACAGTGGTATGAAACTAAAAATCAATTACAGGAAGAAAAATGGGGAAAACACAAACACGTCAAGACTAAACAACATGCTACTAAAATAGATAACTAATAAGGACCTACTGTATAGCACAGGGAACTCTACCCAATACTCTGTAATGGCCTATATGGGAAAAGAATCTAAAAAAGAGTGGATGTATATATATGTATAACTGATTCACTTTGCTATACACTTGAAACTAACACAACATTGTAAATCAACTATACTTCAAAAACAAACAAACACAAATACTAGTGGGTAAATGAAGAAATCAAAGAGGAAATCAGAAAATACCTCAAGACAAATGAAAGTAAAAGCACAACTTTCCAAAGTCTATGGGGTGCAGCAAATGCAGTTCTAAGAGGGAAGTTTAAAGTGATAACAGGCCTACTTCAAGAAACAAGAAAAATTAGAAATAAACAACGTAACATCTAAAATAATTTGTAAAAGAACAAAGCCCCAAGTCACCAGAAAGAAAATAATAAATTTCAAAGAGAAACTAAATAATATAGAGACAAAAAAAAAGAAAAGAAAAGAAAAAAAAGATCTGTGAAACCAAGAGCTGTGTTTTTTGGGGTTTTTTTTAAAGACAAAAAAAATTGATAAGGCTTATCAAGTAAAACAGAGAGGATCCAAGTAAATTAAGGAACAAAAGAGGAAAAATAGCAAATATCACAAAGATACAAAAAAAAATCATAAGAAAACTACAAACAGTTATATGCCAACAAATTGGATAACCTAGAAAAAAATGGGTAAATTTCTAGAACCATGCAATCTTCCAAGATTAAAGCAGGAAGAAATAGACAATCTGAACAGATTAATCAATAGTAATGAAATTGAATTTGTAATTTTTAAAAACCTCCCAGCAAACACAAGCCCAGGACCGGATGGCTTCACAGGGGAATTGTACCAAACATTCAGAAAAGAATTAATATCAATCTTTCTCAAACTCTTCCAAACACATTTTATGAGACCAGCATTACCCTGATACCAAAACCAGATAAGAATGCCACAAAAAAAGAAAATTACAGGTCAATATTCCTGATGAACATAGATGCAAAAGTCCTCAAAGAAATATTAAGCAAACTGAATTCAACAATACATTAAAAGGCTCATACACCATTATCAAGTTGGATTTATCCCAAGGATACAAGGAAGGTTCAACCTCCACAAACCAGTCAATGTGACACACCACATTAACAAAGGATTAAAATCATATGATCATTTCAGTTGATGCAGAAAAAGCATTTGACCAAGTTCAACATCCATTTATGATAAAAACTCTCAACAAAGTGGGTATAGCGGGAACGTATCTCAACATAACAAAGGCCATAAAAGACAAGCCTACAGGCAACATCATACTCAAGGTGGAAAGCTGAAAGCTTTTTCTCTAAGATCAGGAACAAGAAAAGGATGTCTACTCGTTACTTTTATTCAATATAAGAGCACTTAGGCAGGAAAAAAAGAAATAAAAGGCATCCAAATTGGAAAATAAGTAAAACTGTCACTATTTGCAGATGACATGATACTATATATAAAAGACCCTCAAGTCGCCACAAAAAAAACTATTAGAGTAAATGAATTCAGTAAAGTTACAGGATACAAGATTGACATATAGAAATCTGTTGTTTTTCTATACACTAATAATGAACTTTCAGAGAAAGCAAAAAAACAGTCCAGTTTGAAATCACATGAAAAAAAATAAAATATCTAGGAATAAACTTAACCAAGGAAGTGAAAGGCCTATGCTCTGAAAATTATAAAACATTAGTGACAGAAGTTGAAGATGGTACAAAGAAATGGAAAGATATTTTGTGTTCATTGATTGGAAGAATAATATTGTTAAATGTTCATACTACCCAAAGCAATTTACAGATTTAATGCAATATCTATTAAAATGCCCAGGACATTTTCACAGAACTAGAAAAGATAATCCTAAAATTTATATGGAACCACAAAAGACCACAAATATCCAAAGAAATCTTGAGAAAAAGAACAAAACTGGAGGTATCACACTCCCAGACTTCAGACTACACTACAAAGCTACAGTAATTGAAACAGTATGGTATTGACACAAAAACAGACACATAGATTAAGGGCATAGGATAGAGAGCCTAGAAATAAACCCACACACTTAAGGTCAATTAATCTATAGCAAAGGAAGCAAGAATATTCAATGGAGAAAAGACAGTGGTGCTGGGAAAACTGGAAAGCTATGTGTAAAAGGATAAAATTACAACATTTTCTCACATCATATACAAAAATAAACTCAAAATGGATTAAAGACCTAAATGTAAGACCAGGAACCATAAAACTCCTAGAAAAAAAACAGAACAATCTTTGACATAAACAGTAATATTTTTTGGATCTCTTTTTAAGGTGAAGGAAACAAAAGCAAAAACAAACAAATGGGACCTTGTTAAACTTAATAGCTTTTGCACAGCAAAAGAAACCATCAACAAAATGAAAAGACAACCTACTGAATGAGAGAAAAATTTCCAAATGATATGACTGACAAGGGGTTAATATCCAAACTATATATAAAGAGCCCATACAACTAAATATTTTAAAAAAAATTAAAAGTGGGCAAAAGACCAGAATCGACATTTTTCCAAAGAAGATATACAGATGGCCAACAGGTACACGTAAAGATGCTCAACATTGCTAGTCAGAGAAATTTCAATCAAAATCACAATGTTATATCACCTCACACCTGTCAGAGTGGCCATCATCCAAAAGTCTACAAATTACAAATTTTGGTGAGGATATGGAGAAAAGGCAACCTTAATATACCATTGGTGGGACTATAAATTTGTGCAACCACTATGGAAAACAACATGGAGGTTCCTCAGAAAACTAAAAATAGAACTAACATATGATTCAGCAGTTCCACTTCTGGATGCATATCCAAAGAAAATAAAAACACTGACTTGAAAAGATACATGTTCATAGCAGCATTATTTAGAAATAGCCAAGATATGGAAGCAACCTAAGTGTCCATCAATAGTTGAATGGATAAATGGAATATTACTCAGCCATGAAAAAGAATGAAATTTTGCCATTTGTAACATGGATGTGGCATTTACAATAACATAGATGCATCTGGAGGGTATTATGCTTAGTGAAATAAGTCAGAAAGAGAAAGACAGATACTGTATGTTATTACTTATATATGGAATCTAAAGAAATAGACTCACAGATATAGGGAACAAACTAGTAGTTACCAGTGGGGAGAGAGAAGGCAGGAGGAGCAAAATAGGGGTAGGGGATTAAGAGGTACAAATAAATACTATGTATAAACTAGAATAAGCTACAAAGATATGTTGTACAGCACGGGGAATACAGCTAATATTTTATAATGACTCTAAATGGAGTACAATCTATAAAAATATTGAATCACTATGTTGTACACCTGAAACTAATATAATATTGTAAATCAACTATACTTCAATAAAAATATAAGTGAGCATATCACATACTGGGATGCCAATACTATTCTTGCATATTTTGGGGAAAGCCTGAATTTGGATTCCACACTCTTATTTTCCCATTCTAGAATATTGCATGAAGCTTGGTCATATAATCAAATTTGATTCACACATTAGTCCTGTGATAATGTGTATTTGTACACTAATAAACAATGTAAGATCTATTTTTTATTGTGGGCTGTAGCCAAAAAGTTAACAGCCACTGTTTTGTTTTGTTTTGTTTTGCAGTATGCGGGCCTCTCACTGTTGTGGCCTCTCCCCTTGCGGAGCACAGGCTCCGGATGCACAGGCTCAGCAGCCATGGCTCACGGGCACAGCCGCTCTGCAGCATGTGGGATATTCCCGGACCGGGGCACGAACCCGTGTCCCCTGCATCGGCAGGCGGACTCTCAACCACTGTGCCACCAGGGAAGCCCCAACAGCCACTGTTTTAAGCTATTTTAAATGTTTGTTCTTGATGTTACTTGCAGCCAAAGGCCATCACTCTGATAAGCACTTTCCATCATCTCACTTAATCTTAAACAACTCTATTGATTAGGTTTTAGTGAAATAAGTCAGACAGAAAAAGATACTGTATGTTAATCATAATCTTAAACAACTCTATTGATTAAACTTAATCTTAAACATCTCACTTAATCTTAAACAAGTCTATTGATTAGGTTTTAATACCCCATCTTAAAGATGAGAAGACTAAGGCTCAGAAATACTAAGTTGCCTAAGATAATACAGTAAGTATTGGAATATAAAGCAGGAATTTGAATAGACGTATATCTGGTTCTAAAGCCCACTTTCTTAATAGCTATATCAGACAACCTCCCTACGTAATACAAGAGTGCCTTTATTGCAGGTTTGCTCTGGCCCAGGCACTAAACCAAAGACTTTTCCCACCTTACCTTGCTTAAGCCATGCAGGAGCTCTAGGAAATCAGTTTCATTATCCACCTTTTATAAATGAGGAAATAAATGTACCAAGATCTTCAGTAATCTCTCCAAGGTCAGCCAGGTAGTAAGTGACAGAGGGGAGTTGAACCCAAGTCGGTCCGACTCCAAAGCATTCTCACTATATCCCTTAGAGAGATGCCTAAGGGCAAATTCAGATTTTGTGGGTCCTGAAGTGTATACACTTTGGAGTAGGAAACTCTTAAGTTTTGTGTGCAAAATCATTCATAGAAAATTAGGTACTGAGTCACATAAAGGGACCTGAAGATTATTCCTGGTAATTCTGCCCCTGAGCCATAGATATTGCACTTGATTTACATTCATGATTTGTAGTATAACTAACTTTTATGTTCATCAGAACCTTTTGTGATGTGGCTTCCAAATCCAGGAAGGTAAGTAATTTTCCCAGAATCAAAGAATCAGAAATAGTTGTTTGAGAAGGGACAGTTTCAGTTTGATTCTTTATCTTAAAGTCTTTAAAAACCTAAAATAAGAAAACAAATTACATTCTTTTTACATTAATGAAATATCAAAACCAAAATGGCTTCTGCTCAGGCTTTGTTGCTGTCAGCATGACCTCACCCAAGTTCTATTCCTCTAAGCCTCAGTCTACTCAATTTTATTTATTTATTTATTTATTTATTTATTTATTTATTTTATTTATTTTTGGCTGCGTTGGGTCTTTGTTGCTGCACATGGGCTTTCTCTAGTTGTGGTGAGTGGGGGCTACTCTTCATTGCGGTGTGCAGGCTTTTCTCATTGCGGTGGCTTCTCTCGTTGCAGAGCACGGGCTCTAGGCGCCGGGCTTCAGTAGTTGTGGTGTGAGGGCTCAGTAGTTGTGGCTTGTGGGCTCTAGAGCGCAGGCTCAGTAGTTATGGCGCATGGGCTTAGCTGCTCCGCAGCATGTGGGATCTTCCCAGACCAGGGCTCGAACCCATGTCCTCTGCATTGGCAGGCAGATTCCTAACCACTCCGCCACGAGGGAAGTCCCTAGTCAATTTTGGATTGAGGGGAATTAATTAGTTAATCATTAACTTCGTTTTCAACGTGAACATTCTAGGGACCTAATTGAGGCGAGGAACGAATAAAACACTTGCTGCTTGACTGAACTGGCCATCCATTCAGCTGTAACAGTTGAGCTGTTGGTGGAATTAGGTTTTCAACATTCCAATCAGCTAATTAGGATCTTTTGTTACAGCAAAGAGTTGTGTAGGGAGTCAGGACTCACCTACTGGAAGTTACAAAGATGGTATGTTAATGAAGTTGATTGTGGTGATTATTTCATGATGTATGTATATATCAAAAACGTCAAGTTGTACACCTTAAATATACACAATTTTTATTTGTCAATTACACCTCCATAAAGCTGGGGAGCAAAAAAAGAGGTGGAGGGTCATTGTTCTACAATGCAGCTTTATTGCTTTCTGATTCTTCCCCCAGAGCCTCTTGAGAGCTGATGGGTGGGAAGCAGAGAGCACAATCTTCAGGCTGCAGGAAGCATCACTCAGCTCTGGGCACCTTATCTTCATAAGTATTTTCTCTGAATGTTATATTAGCCAGTGGACATGGACTTAAAGTATTTTAAATATCTACATTTCTGGGGCTATACCCTAAGCACATGCACTCCGCAGGGGCCATTCCTCCAAGCTCTTTCTTTCTCCACAGAGCTCCCCTTACAGGAAAAGAGGCAGGACATAAGGTGGAAGGAGAGGCAGGGAGGGAGACACCTAACAAATGATCCCAACCACAAACACTGCCAACCCTGAATAACAGCAGGCACGGCATCCTGACTGATCCCAGGATCTAAGTCAAAACCAAAGTCTTGAAATTGCATATTCCTAATATTTCTAACATGTTTGTTCTCTGAATAGTTAATATTAAAATTATTAAAAATAGTTACCATTACCTAAAATAGTAACCCAAGTAACTATATTCTAGGTGCTTTTCATACATAGTATATCTTCATCTTATAACTATGCCAAGTAGGTATGCCTATGTCCAATTTACAGATAAAAGAAATGAAATTCAGAGAAGTTAAGTAACTTATCCAAGGTCAACAGCTAGTAAACGGCAGTGCTGGAATTTGAACTTGCCTGCATCTTTCTACCACATCACTTTGCCTCTCAGTTAAATCTGCATTTTCCCTGTATTGCTTAAAATGTTATTTGATTGCCTTTCAATCCAGTAGAGTATAAGTTTCTTACAGGGGCTGTTTCAAATGAAGCTTGTAATATTAAATTGTCTGGTACAATTTACACTCAATATGTGTTGGAAAATCAAAAAAAAAAGTCCATCAGGAGAAATATATTGTTGAAAACCAATGACTGCAGTCAGACCAGCAAAGAATCCAAGCTATAAAAAGTACAAATGGTAGTTGCAGGCTGATCAAGAAAAGGACAGTCTGGCTAGGAAGTAGCATTTTCAGCTGTTCCTCTATGTTGGCAGCCTTTCAAAGCCACACAACCATTAAATGCATTAGTATAAGGAAGACTGTGATAACACCACAGTCAGCTGTGCAAAATGAATCTAAGAGTGATTGACAGATAAGTAGAATTGAAGTAGCAAATTGCTAAAAAGATCAGCCCAGAACTGTGAAACATAAAATGATACTTCAGTGTGGGTTAAAAGAGAAAGAGTTGACTTGTCCATCACTAGAGCCACTTTGGGAGATCAGTCAAGTATTTCTTGAACTTCTCAGAACCAGCAGGGATATCTATACTGAATAAGGTTAAACTTCTCCTTGAAGTATCACCTGGACAATGCTCACTACCATACAAAGATCATCTTTGAGTCTAAATCACTTCTGTCTCCTGTATATAGCTCTTTCCCTTCATCAGGAAGATAGGAGACTGGTTTTTAAACAATGATATAATGTTGGGCTCTATATGGTAGAGCTCTGTAAATTTCAGGAAATAGTTTGGGGTTGCCTCTGAAAAAGAGTATCATCAGTGTCTGGGCTCCATTTGTACAAGGAGACTTTGCATTTGCTCACGGTAGACATGGCTAATCAATCACAGTTATCTTCACTGAGCCTCAGTATTTTTCAACACAGCAATTCAGACAACCCCGACTAATTAGGCACTTATGAAGTGAGCTAAGCCATGAAAACAAGAGCCTCACGCCTATTTTATTAACAACTTTACATACAAGACAGCGTAATTATGCAATAATTGTTGAATGAATGAATGTCATGGCTGACTTATACCAATTCTCTCAAATTTAGACTCATTGAATATACTTCTTAAAAGATCACAGGATTTTGGAATCATCTAATCTAATCTCCTGGCAATCATCCTTGGAACCCAAGCTTTCTAACTCCCAGCATTGTATTTCTTATACTCTACATAAAAAGAATTTCCCTTATTATTAAAGGAGAAAGAGCTTGAAAATATGAGACCAGACAGTTTTCTGAGTGGGCCAGGGTTTGTGTTTTTGAAGGTTTTAATCAGAGAGAATACGTTAAATGTAAGGTGATACCAAAAATATGACCCTCAGAAACTCCTGGTCTGGAATAAGCACATAAGTACACAGGGAGGTAATTTGATAAAGTTTCACCAAATCACCTTGAAACTTTTAGTTGCAGAGAAATGTTTAATTTTTCAACAATGACTGAGCAAGGGAAAGTTCTCTACACCTATGTTCTGTGTTGAAGACTGTTGAGGCTTTGTATTCATTCCTTATCCTTGAGTTTGCAACTGATGGTGATGAGGTGGCCGTATTTGGAAAGCCAACCTCAAAGGAGCCCATTGACCAAAGCCAATCCAAAATGAGGAAAGAGAGCCAAGCACTCATCTATGATGACTTTTTCCTCAAACACATTATTCAAAGAGCAGCATTTTGTCCACCTAGCTCAGAACACATGAGGATGAAAGTGTCGATTTCAATATTTTTTCAACTTCCTTTTCTTATATGGATATAAAGCTCTTATTACCTTGTACTGATCTTGAGAAGATAGTTACTGGTCTACAAACAAATTCTTCCATACAAGTTGAATCCTCTGTCTCCCTTTCCCCATTTGTGTTTTGTTCCAAAGACCCCCTTGCTGTCCTGGGAGTAGAAGTGGAGAGGTAAGGATCCTTCAGTTGTCTGAAGATGATGGCTCCCATCATCTCTATGACCTCATCTCTTACCATCCTCCTCTATGCTCTCTTGACTTCAGCCACATTGGCCTCCCTGCTATTTGTTCCTTTAACACACCAGGCACTGCTTTATCCATTCCTTCAGAGACAGGGTTCTCCCAGACCCCCTTGGCTAATTCTCTCTTCTTCTCTAAGTCTTTGCATAAATGTTACTTTCTCAGTGAGGCCTCCCCGAACTCCACATTTAAAATTACAACCTTCAACCCAATTACCTGGCACTCTTAATACCCCCTACTCTGCTGCTTTTTTCCCCAAAGCACATATCACCCTCTAACAGTCTATAAAATGTACTTATTAGGTCTAGTATATATTCTCTCATTCTGCCCTCCAAGGTTAAAGATCTTTGTTTATTAATGCATTTAAACTCCCAGAACAGTAATGAGGATATTATAGGTTTGCAAATACTTGTTGATGAATAAATAAATGAATTCTTAAGAAAAAACTTAGGAAAAGCTGTGAAACAACAGCAACAGCTCAGAGAAGCTAACCAAGGGAGCTCCATCTGGAGCTTTTTATGTTCTCTTTCCACTCAGCCTGAGATTTTACCAATTATAGATTTATTTGCCATAAGGGATATTATCTTTTTTTTTAACATCTTTATTGGAGTATAATTGCTTTACAATGGTGTGTTAGTTTCTTCTTTACAACAGTGAATCAGCTATACATATACATATATCCCCATATCTCCTCCCTCTTGCATCTCCCTCTCACCCTCCCTATCCCACCCCTCTGGGTGGACAGAGAGCACCGAGCTGATCTCCCTGTGCTATGCGGCTGCTTCCCACTAGCTATCTATTTTACATTTGCTAGTGTATATATGTCCATGCCACTCTCTCACTTCATCCCAGCTTACCCTTCCCCCTCCCCATGTCCTCAAGTCCATTCTCTACGTCTGCATCTTTATTCCTGTCCTGCCCCTAGGTTCTTCAGAACCATTTTTTTTCTTTTTTAGATTCCATATAAGGGATATTATCTTTTAAAATGCAAATACTGTGGTGTTTGTGCTAAGGACTGTCAGTTACTAACACATTATTGTGAATCAGTTTGAGTTCAGTCACTCTCTCCCAGTTTCTAATGGAGACCAGCTTCCTGATGAGCACAAGAATGGTAGAGGAAGCTAGGACATTTTGGAAACAATGACTTTAGGGAGTATGGAAGTCCTCGGTGGGCACCAGAGTGGGTAGGTTTAAGGCAGTATAATAGGGCTCAGCCTCTAGGGATGGGAATTCACATTTACATATTAATGTTTAGTTTCTGTGATGATCTTTTCAAAATCCCTCAAAGAAAAGTTTGTTTAGATCAATGACCTCCTCCCCTTAAATCAATAAGTTCTGTTGGCCAAGTAGAGCCTACTTCCCAAAATGCTCCCAGCAGTAGCTTGTTTAAAGGAATAAATGGGAACAGGGATGGGCATTTGGTTTCCTGGATCTCTCACTGTGTCTCTTGCCAAGAGGCTAAACATGCTTATCAGATTTGCTTCATCTAGAAAGAATGGTTCTATGTTTCCCTTGCAGCTCTCTACAGGCTGGTCCAGCTGATTAGCTATCCAGATTTCACCGCCCAACATTGTGGCACTTCTATAATTTATTTGGCTGCCATGAATAACATAAACATTATAGCCTACACAAACATCACTTTATGGGTATTTTATGACTGTTAGATTGTTGATGGTCAAGCTGTTTTCAGAGTCTACACATCAGTCCGTAGTGTCCAGGGGTTTCAGACCCAATCAAAGATCTGAACCAAACAACTTTGGGATAATGGTGAGGGGCTGTGTGGGGTTGGTATAAGCAGTGGTGCGCTGAACTCAAGCTTAAAAGTTTGTGGCCATTAAAGTTATTCATATACTAAGGCTGCAGAAGCTTTATGAAATCATTTTCCTCCCATCTTTCCTGGATACCAAATGATTATTTGTAGTGCAATTTGAGATTTGAGAAAACAAGAAAGGATAGGATGAGAAAGCTATTGACTCTCAAGGCATTGTGTCCCTGTGAGTCAAATGGAGGGATGTCTTTACAGAAAAGCTGAAAATTCCTCTGCAGATTCTTCTGGATTAAAAGTCTTCCACAATAAATAATAATAACAGCTACCATTTACAGAATGTGTACTCCTTGTCAAGCACTGTATATGTAAGGTTGCATTTAACCCTCATGATAGCTCCCTAGAGATGGGTGTTATCTTTATTCTACAGATGAAACAAATATCTCATTGGATATCTGCCCAGGCTCCCCAAATAAGGAAGGGGCAGAATCAGAGCCCAAATTAGTGGCTGAGCTAACATGCATGTGCTTCCTCACTTCATTATACTATCCCCACAGAGGAACCATGAAGGGTATCTGGGTCTCCTGGCTCTGTCTATACAGAATGTATTTCAAGATAGTTGTTTTACACTAGAAATTTCCCCCATTAGAGCGTGGAGTCAGCTTTCAGATTGAGAATTCCCTTCATCTTTGTCTTCTTATCAAGCCCTGTGACCAGAAGAGTGGTGTGGACTCCACCTCTTCCTCCCACCTGGGCAACCAGCTGCCCACAGAAAACATACATTCTTCTCTGCTGCTCAGTGCCATAAGCTTCACATGGAGAGGGCTGCAGATTATACCTGGAGAGCGAAGGCATCAAGATGGCGACATAGGTCATCCCTGACTGTGCTCCCTCTCACAAGAAGAACAACAACTCTTCATGAACAAGACAGCATTAAGGGAATCCTAGAACATGGGGGTGAGGCTGAAGCACCCTCCTCCACCATAGAGACCAAGACACACTGCATTAGAAGGATAAGAGAAGCAGTTACACGTGACTGCATTGCCTCTCCCTCGGGCCAGCACAGCACCCTTTTGAGAAGTCTCCCTAGTGCCTTTGATTCCTCCAATGGGAAAAGAGCACAGGGGTTTCAATCCTCTCCCCCAACACTGTGGGTCACTTTGTGGGAGCCCCTACTCTGGTCTCCCCCTTGCGGATTGTAGGAGAATCACTGGGAATCTGAAACTATGATAGAGAAGGGGGAAGGGACTCGCAACAACCGGCACTCGGATCTTGGCAGATGGAGCTCATTATCAAACAGCAACTTTGATCACCTGTAGACCCAAGTTGGTGGTCCACTCTGACCAGGGAACCCATTGGGAGGCAGAACTGCCTGCCTCTATGTCCTCAAATGAGGAATTTTACCATTCTTACAGTCTGGTTTGCCTACACCCATGAAAAAAACCGAGTCATAGCCCCACTCACTGGGGAGAGTGTTGCCTGACCCCATCTGGCCAGAGGGGTTGGTAAGAGCACCTAGGAGCTGGGTAGCCCAGCACTGCTCTAGCTGAGAGGTGAGTGGGAGCCAACTGCCCACAGAGCAAAGCCAGTACAGGGAGTTCTTCCACTATGCCCAGGCAGAGGATCCATTCATAGCCAAGTCTGACGGTAGCTCAACCCCTCGCAACCAGAAAGCCTGCTTGGAAAAAATTGGAGAGGCCTGGAATGGCCCCTCTCTGTTCCACCAGACAGGGGAATGGAAACACAGCAGCCCTACCTGCTGTAGAAGGTGTTTCCTAGTCCCATCTGTCAAGAAGGGCTAGTGAGAACACCTGGAGCCTGCATAACCCAGCAATGTTTGAGTTAAGGGACTGGCAGACATAACCAATAATGTGCAGAGCAGAGCCAGTGGCCCTTTTTGGCTAGGGAACTTGGGGCATGGGTTGGCTTAAGGCAACAAATAAAGAGCTTTACCAGTTTTAGAGCTGCTCTTCCAATGCTCCTGGGCAGGGAAACAAATTCATAGCCCCACTCACTGCTGAATACCACTCACTGTCTTCAGCCTGCCTGACCAGGAACCTAACTAGAGCACATGGGATGCAGTGTAGCCCATCCAACAGGCCTGCTTACACTGACACTTGAACAGAGAGCATAGCTCATGGCTTTCTCTGTCTGCAGGACAAAACTGGTGACCTAACCTGACCAGAGAATTAAGTGTACACTCTTGCCTGACATGGGTCTCCAAACAATGTGTGTTAGAGGCCCTGGGCCCCATCCTACTGCCCTGCCATAGCAAGGAAGCTAATACATAGCCCCATCTACTACTGAATATAGTAGTCAGTCCCAAGGATCTAGAAAGCCTGACCAGAGAATCCAGGCAAACATGGAGCCCATTCTATAATCTCACTTGAGAACCAAGCCAGCAGCACTCAACTAATGGGGTCCCCATCCCCAGTCAAAGAGCTTGAACAGTTGCCTTGCCCCCAGATAAACCATAATAGCAGGTCCCACCTGCCCAAGAATATTACCAGCAGACACACCCACAACCCAAACTGAGCTGACTAGTGAAAATCTGTCTCTGTCAATGCAAACCTGTAATGTCTAATTACTCAAATGTGCAGATAATGACATAAGGATTCAAGGGTCACAAAAAATCATGTAAACATGACATCAAAGGAAACAAGTAAAGCTCCAACAACTGATGCTAAAGAAATGGAGATCTATGAACTTTCAAAGAGTTCAGAATAATCCTCTTTTTTGTTTGTTTTTTTTGTTTTTTTTAACATCTTTATTGGAGTAAAATTGCTTTACAATGGTGTGTTAGTTTCTGCTTTATAACAAAGTGAATCAGTTACACATATACATATGTTCCCATATCTCTTCCCTCTTGCGTCTCCCTCCCTCCCACCCTCCCTATCCCACACCTCTAGGTGGTCACAAAGCACTGAGCTGATCTCCCTGTGCTATGCGGCTGCTTCCCACTATCTATCTATTTTACGTTTGGTGGTGTATATATGTCCATGCCACTCTCTCACTTTGTCACAGCTTACCCTTCCCCCTCCCCATATCCTCAAGTCCATTCTCTAGTAGGTCTGTGTCTTTATTCCCATCTTACCCCTAGGTTCTTCATGACCTTTTTTTGTGTGTGTGTGAACTATAAGAACATGCAGACAGACAACTAAGCGAAATAAGAAAAAAAAATGCATAAACAAAACAAGAAGCTGGGCAAAGAAGTAGAAACCATTAAAAAAAAACCCTACAGTTGAAAAATATAGTAACTAAACTGAAGAATACAATAAAAAGTTTAAAAAGCAAATTTGAAAATGCAGAACTAGTGAAATAGAGGATAAGGAATTTGAAATTACCTTATCAGAGGAACAAAAAGAAAAATAAAAAAGATGAAGAAAGCCTAAGGGACATATAAGACACAATTGAAAAAACAATATTCACATTATGGGATTTCCAGAAGGAGAAAACAGAAAAGGACAGAAAGTATATTTAAAGCAATAACAGCTGAAAACTTCCCAAACCTAGAACAAGAAGCTGGAAGCCTCAGCATGAGATAAGGCCTGAAAACCAACTGGACTGGAGGTCAGTGACACCTACCAGACCACCCACAGTAGTTAGTCTGCCACAACGGAAGGACCCATGTAGCCCACATAGGGGATATCCCTAGAGCATATACCTCTGGTGACCAGAGGGGAGTGTGCAGCTGGTATGTAGCCTACCAGCTACATACATCCTTTTTATAGGATGTCTCCTATGAAAAACCACTTCTGCGAGGTCAGGAAATGCAAACCTACCAGATACATAGAAATAAAAACAGCAATTAGGCAAAATGAGGCAACAGAGGAACATGTTTCAAACGAAGGAACAAGATAAAACCCCAGAACAACAACTAAGTGAAGTGGAAATAGGCAATCTACTCAATAGAGAGTTCAAGGTAATGATCATAAAAGATCAAAGAGCTTGAGAGAAGAATGGATGAACAGAGTGAGAAGTTAGAAGTTTTTAAACAAAGAATAAGAAAATATAAAGAAGAACCAAACAGAGATGAATAATACAATAACTGAAATGAGAGATACACTAGAAGTAATCCACAGTAGATTAAATGATACAGAGGAATGGATCAGTGAGCTGGAAGAGGGAGTAATGGAAATCACTGAAGCCAAACAGAAAAAAGAAAAAAGGATAAAAAGAAATGAGGACAGCTTAAGAGACCTTTGGGACAACATCAAGCATACTAACACTCACATTGTACGGGTCCCAGAAAGAAAAAAGAGAGGGGCAGAGAATATGTTTCAAGACATAATAGCTGAAAACTTCCCTAACCTAGGGAAGGAAATAGGCATTCAGGTCCAGAAAGGAGAGAGAGTCCCAAACAGAATCAAGCCAAAGAGGACCATACAAAGACACATTGTCAAAACTTGTAAAAAATTAAAGATAAAGACAAACTGTTAACAGCAGCAGGGAAAAGCAACCAAGTTATATATAAGGGAACTCCCATAAGGCTATCAGCTGACTTTTCATCACAAACTCTGTACTCCAGAAGGGAGTGGCATGATATATTTAAAGTAATGAAAAGGAAAAAACCTACAACCAAGAATATTCTCTCTACCCAGCAAGACTTTAAGACTTGAAGGAGAGATCAAAGTTTTACAGGCAAGATAAAGCTAAAAGAGTTCATCACTACTAAATCAGCTTTATAAGAAATATTAAAGTGACTTCTCTAGGCAAAAAAGAAAAGGACACAACTAGAAACATGAAAATTACAAAGGAAAAAGCCCACTGGCAAAGGTAAATATACAGTAAAAGGTTATAAATTAACCACAAAGCTAGTAGGAAAGTTAAGAGACAAAAGCAGGAAACATCATCTACACATCTGCAATAAGTAGTTAAGGGATACACAAGACAAAATGATGTTGGGAATTCCCTGGTGGTCCAGTGGTTAGGACTCCACATGTTCACTGCTGGGGCGTGGGTTCAACCCCTGGTTGGGGAACTAAGATCCCACAAACTGCGTGCAGTGTAGCCAAGAAAAAAAACAAAACAAAACAGAAAGACGTAAAATATGATGTCAGAAACATTCATGGAGGGAGGGGAGTAAAAATGCAGGGTTGTTAAAAGGCCTTTGAAATTGAGAGATATGAAATTTAAAATAATCATGTGTGTATTAAACCTCATGGCAATCACATACCAAAAATCTATAATACAGAAAAGATAAAGGAATCCAAACATAACACTAGAGGTACCGTAGTCATCAAATCACAAGGGAAGAGAACAAAAGAAGAAACAGACAAAAAAGAACAACCCCCGAACAATGAGCAAAATGGCAATAAGTACATGCTTATCAATAATTACTTTAAATGGACTAAATGCTTCAATCAAAGGAAAGAGTGGCTGAGTGCATACAGAGACAAAACACATATATGTGCTGCCTACAGGAAACTCACATCAGATCTAAAGACATACAGACTGAAAGCAAAGGGATGGAAAAAGGTATTTCATGCAAATGGAAATCAAAAGAATGCTGGGGTAGCAATACTTATCAGACAAAATAGACTTTAAAACAAAGACTGTAACAAGAGACAAAGAAGGACATTACATAATGATCAAAGGATCAATACAATGAGATATAACAATTACAAGTATATATGCAGCCAACATAGGAGTACCTAAATACATAAAATATTAACAGACATAAAGGGATAAATTGGCAGTAACAATAATTGTAGGGGAGTTTACTGTCCCACTTACAATGGACAGATCATTCAGACCAAAAAAAAAAAAATCAATAAGGAAACACCGGCCTTAAATGACACATTAGACCACGTGGATTTAATAGATCTATATAGACCATTCCAACCAAAAGCAGCTGAATGCAGTTTTTCAATTGCACATGGAACATTCTCCAGGATAAATAACATGCTAGGGCACAAAAACAAGTCTCAGTAAATTTAAGAAAACTGAAATCATATAAAGCATCTTTCCGACCACAACGCTATGAGACTAGAAATCAATCAACTACAAGAAAAAAAATTGCAAAAAACAAGCGGAAGCTAAACAACATGATACTAAACAACCAATGGAGCACTGATGAAATCAAAGGAGAAAAAAATCAAAAAATAGCTGGAGATAAATGAAATGAAAAAAAAAAATCCAAAACCTGTGGGACACAGATCAAAAAAGCAGTTCTAAGAGGCAAGTTCATAGGGATACAAGCCTATATTAGGAAATAAGAAAAATCTCAAACAACCTAACCTTACATCTAACCTAACTAGAAAAAGAACAAACAAAACCCAAAGTTAGCAGAAGAAAAATAAATAATAAAGATCAGAGCAGAAATAAATGAAATAGAGACTAAAAAACAATAAGAAAGATCAATGAAACTAAGAGTTGGTTCTTTGGTTCCTTAAAAAAATAAAAATAGAGCTACCATATGATCCTGCAATCCCATTCCTGGGCATATATCCAGAGACAAACATGGTTTGAAAGGATACAGGCACCCCAATGTTCATTGCAGCACTGTTTATGATAGCCAAGACATGGAAGCAACCTAAATGTCCACTGACAGATGAATGGATAAAGAAGATGTAGTACATATACACAATGTAATATTACTCAGCCATTAAAAACAATGAAATAATGCCATTTGCAGCAACATGGATGGACGATTATCATACTAAGTGAAGTCAGAGAAAGACAAACATTGCATAATACCACTTATAAGCAGAATCTTAGAAAAAATGATATAAGTGAACATATTTACAAAACAGAAACAGACTTAGAGACTTAGAGAATAAACTTATGGTTACCAAGGGGGAAGGGTGAGGAGGAGGGTTAGACTGGGAGTTTGGGATTGACATGTACACACTGCTATATTTAAAATAGATAACCAACAAGGACCTACTGTATAGCACAGGGAACTCTGCTCAATAGTCTGTAACAACTTAAATCGGAAAATAATTTGAAACTGAATAGAAACATGTATATATATAACTGAATCACTTTGCAGTACACCTGAAACACAACATTGTTATTCAACTATATCCAACATAAAATAAAAATTAAAAAAATAAAAATGAGTTGGTTCTTTGAAAAGCTAAACAAACCTGATAAACCTTTAGCCAAACTCATCAAGAAAAAAAAGAAGGGTCCCCAAATCAATAAAGTTAGAAATGAAAGAGGAGAAGTTATAACTTACACTACAGAAATATAAAGGATCACAAGAGATTACTATGAACAACTATATGTCAATAAAATGGACAATATAGAAGAAATAGTTTCCTAGAAATGTACAATCTCCCAATACTGAACCAGAATGAAAAAGAAAAATATGAACAGACCAATTATCAGTAATAAAACTGAATCAGTAATAAAGAAAAAAAAAACTCCCAACAAACAAAAGTCCAGGACTAGATGGCTAAACAGATGTATTCTATCAAACATTTAGAGAAGAGTTAATACCTATCCTTCTCAAACTATTCCAAAAAATTGCAGAGGAAGGAACACTTCCAAACTTTTTCTATGAGGCTAGCATCACCCTGACACCAAAACCAGAAAAAGATATCACACAAAACGAAATTTACTGTCTAATATCACTGATGAGCACAGATGCAAAAATCCTCAACAAATTAACAAACTGAATCCAACAATATACTTGAAGGATCATACAATATGATCAAGTGGGATTTATCCCAAGAATGCAAGAATGGTTCAAGATCTACAACTCATGTGACATACCACATAAAAAATTGAATAAAAGACTAGCCAGAGCAGCTGAAGCCCTGCAGGAACCAAATTGGCAGCTGGCAGTGGACCCTCTCTAGGGGCTAAGATGCATCTTGTACCCAATTGTTTTTTTACACTATACATATATTCGGCCACATGGCCAGAGGATGACGTCTTCCGACAAGCTATCAGTCTCCTGATTATAACAAATCTCAGTACATATAACCTTTATTTCTTCTTTGCAACACTGAGTTATTATTTTGTCTATGATCATTCATTAATGAAACACTCACAATTTTCCAAGAATCAAGTCTATCAAGAGATTTAGCATTCTGTCCAGTCAATGCCATGGATCAGCATCCTCAGAGTTTCACTGTTCCTGCTAGGTTACAGCAAATTGTATGACAGCATAAAGAGTTTCCATACGGCTGGTTTTGACTCATTGCTGTTATCCTGTTCTTTCTCTTTTTCACTGACATACTGATCTACCGGATTCACAGAGGTCTTCATCATAGACTTATATATAAGTGCTTACACAAACCTCATCACATCTGGAAGATTCTGACTCCATTTACAAGTCATGCTTTTCACCATCTGGCTGGCTTCCTTCAGAGTCTACCTTGCCACATATATCTTTTTATTTTCCCCTTACACACGGTAGTTTATTTAGGTTTGTATGTCTTGGTCAATATCTGGACAATTTCCATTCATGATGGTGACTTTCATGTTCCCCAAATCTTAAGGCCATTTATTAATGGCTCAGCTCATCAGACCACCACATGCTGTTTGACCATAACTATGGACAGTATTTCACATTGTGGGATAGAATTGGAGGCTCCTTCAAAAATCCCTCCTCCTTTGAAGGGAATGGACCAATTAGTCATGTGAAGATGACAGAAGAAGAGAGCAAGAGCCATGCAGGAAATGGTTGTAAAAATGAAAAATTATTCAATGTAGAGTTTACAAAGACTGAGTAGATTATTGCCCAATTATTAAATATTTTTGGTCAAGAAAAATAACCTACATACATACAGCCAAGAGGCAAAGCAAGTGAATAGTATCATTTGAAAATCAGTATTGTGGGTATAGCTGAGTAATGATCATAATGGTAGGTCAAGGGAACATGTCGTGAATACCAAGATTTTAACCTCATGCTTGAAATAATGGACGTTGGTCTAAGGGACAAGTTGTGTCTTTCTAGCCAGCAGAGCTGTAATTTGAATAGCTTGAACAATGATGTTTTAAAAGATAGAGGATAAATTATCAAGGGGACTAGGTTATGCCCTTTTGCCTTAATTCATCCATATTCATTAAAATTCATTGTGCTCAATGGTATCAAGACTAAACACCACAACAAAGAAATATTAATATAAAGATTGTTCCTTGTTTCAAGAATGACTAAGTATTCAGTATTTGTATGATAACGACTACTTGTAGTATTTTGTTCAAGTGGAAACACTGGTGTGAAAAAATTGTTATATAATGTATTAGCAGCTCAGTGGCCTGATTAATAGCAGGTGTTATAAAATTATCGTCTTCCTACACATAGAAAACTTATTTTCTGGAGACGCTGTCAAATATTACATTTTACTGATGAACAAATAAATTGGAATTTTAGAAAATATTAATACTACCATGATTTAATCCAGATCTGGGATTATTTAAAGATTTTGATGGTTACTGTTTTAAATCATTATTTAATAAGTGTACAATTATGTGACTGAATATATTTAGAAAGGGAAATTTGAGGCCCAAATAATATATTTGATCCTACTGACTTTTTACTTAAATTGATGCATTTGTGTCTCAAAGTTACAATCCTTTTCTATAAAAGGAAATAGTTGCCAAATATTTAGGACTATCACTGAAGACTAGTTTTGAAATCTTATTTTCCCTCCTTTTTCTTTACTTTTCCCCATTTCCTCTATAAAAAGATTTAACAAATACTTTTATAAAGAAATGTCATGTGTTACAACAAATATGTTGGGAAAACATGGTTTGCAAAGACATTCTATAATCTATTTATGTAAAAATCAATAAAAGTTGATTATGACTGTTTAAAAAATTGAATAAAAATAATATGATCATCTCAATGGATGCAGAAAAAGCCTTTGACAAAATTCAACATTCATTTATGATTAATCCTGTATACCCACTTTGTGAAGAGCTAACACACCTCAATGCAATAAAGGCCATATATGAGAAGTCCACAGGCAACATCATACTCTGATAAAAAGGTGAAAGCATTTCCTCTAAGATCAGGAACAAGACAAGAATGTCCACTCTCCCCACTTTTATTCAGCATAGTATTGGAAATCCTAGCCACAGAAATCAGATAAGAAAAATGGGAAAGAAAGAAGTAAAATTGTCACTGTTTTCAGATGACATGGTACTATACATAGAAAATCCTAAAGATACCACTGAAAAACTACTAGAGTTCAATGAATTTGGCAAGGTTGCATGATACAAAATTAATATACAGAAATATGTTGCATTTCTGTACACTGATTATGAACTATCAGAAAGACATTTTAAAAAGAGTCCCATTTATCATCATACCAAAAAGAATAGGATACCTAGGAATAAGTCTAACTAGGGAGATAAAAAGACTTGTACTTGGGAAACTATAAGACACTGTGAAAGAAACTGAAGATGACACAAATGGAAAGATATACCATGTTCATGGACCGGGAGAATTAATACTGTTAAAATGATCATACTTCCCAAGGCAATCTACAGATTCAACGAAATTCCTACCAAAATACTGAACATATTTCACCCAATTAGAATAAGTAATTCTAAAATTTGTATGTAAACACAAAAGACCCTGAACAGCCAAAACAATCTTGAGAAAGAAGAACACAGCTAGAGGTATCACATTCCCTGACTTCAGACTAGAATACAAAGCTATGATAATCAAAATAGTATAGTGCTGGAACAAAAACATACACATAGATCAAAGGGAAGGAACAGAGAGCTCACAAATAAACCCCCACATTTACGGTTAACTAATCTATGATAAAGGAGGCAAGAATTTACAACGGGGAAAAGATAATCTCTTCAATAAGTGGTGCTGAGAAAACTGAACAGCTACAGGTAAAAGAATGAAATTAGAACATTTCTTCACATCATATACAAAAATGAACTCAACATAGATTAAAGTCCTAAAGGTAAAACCAGAAACCATAAAACTCCTAGAAGAAAACATAGGCAGAATACTCCTTGACATAAATCATAGTAATATTTTTTGTTTCCTAAGGCAAAGGAAACAAAACCAAAAGTAAACAAATGGCACCTAATTAAACTTAAAAGCTTTTGCACAGCAAAGGAAACCACTAACAAATAGGAAAACAACCTACAGAATGGGAGAAAATATTTGCAGGTGATGACTATAACGGGGTTAATATCTAAAGTATATAAACAGCTCATACTACTAAATATCAAAAAAGCAAACTCAATCAAAAAATGGGCAGAAGACCTGAACAGACATTTTTCCAAATAAGACATACTGATTGCTAACAGTCATATGAAAAGATGCTTGACATCACTAATCAGAGAAATGCAAATCAGAACCACAGTGAAATATCACCTCACACCTGTCTGAATGGCTATGATCAAAAAGGACCACAAATAACAAATGTTGATGAGGATGTGGAGAAAAGGGAACCCTTGTCTACTGTTGGTGTGAGTGTAAATTGGTGCAGCCACTATCAAAAACAGTATGGGGGTTCCTCAACAAACTAAAAATAGAACTACTAAAGGATCCAGCAATTCCACTCCTGAGTATAGATCAAAAGAAAACAAACACACTAATTTGAAGAGACACATGCACACCAATTTTCACAGAAGCATTATTATAATAGCCAAGACATGAAAGCAACCTAACTGTCCATCAACAGATGGGTGAAGAGGTGAGATATCTATATCTAAATATAGATATATATTAAACACACACACAGTGGAATGATATTTAGCCTTAGAAAAGAATGAAATTTTGTCATTTGCAAAAACATGGATGGACCTGAAGGGTATTATGCTTAGTAAGGTAAGTCAGACAGAGAAAGACAAATATGGTATGTTATCAGTTACAGTGGAATCTAAAAAATAAAACAAACTAATGAATATAATAAAAAAGAAACAGTCACAGATTTAGAGAACAAACTGGTGGTGACTAGTGGGGAGAGGGAGGAGTGAGGGCAAGAAAGAGTATGGGGAGAGTGGAAGTGAGCCCTGAACCAAGAAGGCAGAGTAGAAGGATGTGCTTGCAATCCCTCTTGTGAGAACACCAGAATCACAACTAGCTGCCGGACAATCACTTGATAGGAAGACACTGAAACTCACCAAAAAAGATACCCTACATCCAAAGACAAAGGAGAAGCCACAATGAAATGGTAGGAGGGGCACAATCAAAGTAAAATCAAATCCCATAACTGATGGGTGGGTGACTCACAGACTGGAGAACACGTATACCACAGAAGTCCACCCACTGGAGTGAAGGTTCTGAGCCCCACATCAGGCTTCCCAACCTGGGGGTCCAGCAACGGGAGGAGGAATTCCTAGATAATCAGACTTTGAAGGCCAGTGGAATTTGATTGCAGGACTTCAACAGGACTGAGGGAAACAGAGACTCCACTCTTGGTGGGCACACACAAAGTAGTGTGCACATTGGGACCCAGAGGAAGGAGCAGTGACCACAGGGTAGACTGAACCAGACCTACCTGCTGGTGCTGGAGGGTCTCCTGCAGGGGGTGTGTGTGGTGGAGGGAGTGGCTGTGGCTCACCGTGGGGACAAGGACACTGGCAGCAGAAGTTCTGGGAAGTACTCCTTGGCGTAAGCCCTCCCAGAGTCTGTCACTAGCCCCACCAAAGAGCCCAGGTAGGCTCCAGTGTTGGGTTGCCTCAGGCCAAACAACCAACGGGTAGGGAATCCAGCCTCACCCATCAGCAGTCAAGCAGATTAAAGTTTCACTGAGCTTTGCCCACCAGAGCAACAGTCAGCTCTACACACCACCAGTCCCTCCCATCAGGAAACTTGCACAAGCCACTACAGCCTCATCCACCAGAGGGCAGAGAGCAGAAGCAAGAAGAACTACAATCCTGCAGCCTGTGGAACAAAACCACATTCACAGAAAGATAGACAAGATGAAAAAGGCAGAGGGCTATGTACCAGATGAAGGATAAAACCCCAGAAAAACAACTAAATGAAGTGGAGATAGGCAACCTTCCAGAAAAAGAATTCAGAATAATGATAGGGAAGATGATCCAGGAGCTCAGAAAAAGAATGGAGGCAAAGATCGAGAAGATGCAAGAAACAAAAACCTAGAAGAATTAAAGAACAAACAAACAGAGATGAACAATACAATAACTGAAATGAAAACTACACTAGAAGAAATCAATAGCAGAATACCTGAGGCAGAAGAACGGATAAGTGACCTGGAAGACAGAATGGTGGAATTCACTGCCGTGGAACAGAATAAAGAAAAAAGAATAAAAAGAAATGAAGACAGCCTAAGAGACCTCTGAGACACTGTTAAATGCAACAACATTCACATTATATGGTCCCAGAAGGAGAAGGAGAGAGAAAGGACGAGAGAAAATATTTGCAGAGATGATAGTTGAAACCTTCTCTAACATGGGAAAGGAAACAGCCACCCAAGTTCAGGAAGCGCAGAGAGTCCCATACAGGATAAACCCAAGGAGAAACACATCGAGACACATAGTAATAAAATTGGCAAAAGTTAAAGACAAAGAAAAATTATTGAAAGCAGCAAGGGAAAAATGACAAATAACATACAAGGGAAGTCCCATAAGGTTAACAGCTGATTTCTCAGCAGAAACACTAAAAGCCAGAAGGGAGTGGCATGATATAATTAAAGTGATGAAAGGGAAGAGCCTACAACCAAGATTACTCTACCCGGCAAGGATCTCATTCAGAATTGATGGAGAAATCAAAAGCTTTACAGACAAGCAAAAGCTAAGAGAATTCAGCACCACCAAACTAGCTCTACAACAAATGCTAAAGGAACTTCTCTAAGTGGGAAACACAAGAGAAGAAAAGGACCTACAAAAACAAACCCAAAACAATTAAGAAAATGGTCATAGGAACATACATATCAATAATTACCTAAAACGTGAATGGATTAAATGTTCCAACCAAAAGACACAGGCTTGCTGAATGGATACAAAAACAGTACCCATATATATGCTGTCTACAAGAGACCCACTTCAGACCTAGGGACACATACAGACTGAATGTGAGGGGATGGAAAAAGATATTCCATGCAAATGGAAATCAAAAGAAAGCTGGAGTAGCAATACTCATGTAAGATAAAATAGACTTTAAAATAAAGAATGTTACAAGAGACAAGGAAGGACACTACATAATGATCAAGGGATCAATCCAAGAAGATATGACAATTGTAAATATATATGCACCCAACATAGGAGCACATCAATACCTAAGACAACTGCTAACAGCTATAAAAGAGGAAATCGACAGTAACACAATAATAGTGGGGGACTTTAACACCTCAGTTACTACAATGGACAGATCATCCAAAATGAAAAGAAATAAGGAAACAGAAGCTTTAAATGACACAACAGACCAGATAGATTTCATTGATATTTATAGGACATACCATCCAAAAACAGCAGATTACACTTTCTTCTCAAGCACACATGGAACATTCTCCAGGATAGATCACATCTTGGGTCACAAATCAAGCCTCAGTAAATTTAAGAAAGTTGAAATCATATCAAGCATCTTTTCTGACCACAACACTATGAGATTAGAAATGAATTACAGGGAAAAAAATGTAAAAAACACAAACACATGGAGGCTAAACAATACGTTACTAAATAAACAAGAGATCACTGAAGAAATCAAAGAGGAAATCAAGAAATACCTAGAGACAAATGACAATGAAAACATGACGATCCAAAACCTATGGGATGCAGCAAAAGCAGTTCTAAGAGGGAAGTTTATAGCTATACAAGCCTACCTCAAGAAACAAGAAAAATCTCAAATAAACAATCTAACTTTAGACCTAAAGGAACTAGAGAAAGTAGAACAAACAAGAACCAAAGTTTGCAGAAGGAAAGAAATCATAAAGATCATAGCAGAAATAAATGAAATAGAAACAAAGAAAACAATAGCAAAGATCAATAAAACTATAAGCTGGTTCTTTGAGAAGATAAACAAAACTGATAAACCTTTAGCCAGACTCATCAATAAAAAGAGGGAGAGGACTCAAATCAATAAAATTAGAAATGAAAAAGGAGAAGTTACAACAGACACCACAGAAATACAAAGCATCCTAAGAGACTACTACAAGCAACTCTATGGCAATGAAATGGACAACCTGGATGAAATGGACAAATTCTTAGAAAGGTATAAACTTCCAAGACTGAATGAGGAAGAAATGGAAAATATGAACAGACCAATCACAAGTAATGAAAATGAAACTGATTAAAAATCTTCCAACACACAAAAGTCCAGGACCAGATGGCTTCACAAGTGAATTCTATCAAACATTTAGAGAGGAGCTAACACCCATCCTTCTCAAACTCTTCCCAAAAATTGCAGAGGAAGGAACACTCACAAACTCATTCTATGAGCCCACCATCATCCTGATACCAAGACCAGAGAAAGATACTACAAAAAAAGAAAATTACAGACCAATATTACTGATGAATATAGATGCAAAAATCCTCAACAAAATACTAGCAAACAGAATCCAACAACACATTAAAAGGATCATACACCATGATCAAGTGGAATTTATCCCAGGGATGCAAGCGTTCTTCAATATAGGCAAATCAATCAATGTGATACACCTTATTCACAAACTGAAGAAGAAAAACCATATGATCATCTCAATACACGCAGAAAAAGCTTTTGACAAAATTCAACACCCATTTATAAAAACTCTCCAGAAAGTGGGCATAGAGGGAACCTACCTCAACATAATAAAGCCCATATACGACAAACCCACAGCAAACATCATTCTCAGTGGTGAATAACTGAAAGCATTTCCACTAAGATCAGGAACAAGGCAAGAATGTCCACTCTCACCACTATTATTCAACATAGTTTTGGAACTCCTAGCCACGGCAATCAGAAAAAAGAAATAAAAGGAATACAAATTGGAAAAGAAGAAGTAAAACAGTGACAACTGTTTGCAGATGACATGATACTATACATAGAGAATCCGAAAGATGCCACCAGATGACTACTAGAGCTAATCAATGAATTTGGTAAAGTTGCAGGATACAAAATTAATGTACCGAAGTCTCCTGCATTCCTATATACTAATGATGAAAAATCTAAAAGAGAAATTAAGGAAACACTCCCATTTACCATTGCAACAAAAAGAATAAAATACCTAGGAATAAACCTACCTAGGGAGATAAAAGACGTGTATGCAGAAAACTATAAGACACTGATGAAAGAAATTAAAGATGATACCAACAGATGGAGAGATATACCATGTTCCTGGATTGAAAGAATCAATTCTGTGAAAATGACTATACTACCCAAAGCAATCTACAGATTCAATGCAATCCCTAGCAAATTACCAATGGCATTTTTTAATGGAACTAGAACAAAAAAATTCTAAAATTTGTATGGAGACACGAAAGTCCCCGAATAGCCAAAGCAGTCTTGAGGGGAAAAAATGGAGCTGGAGGAATCAGACTCCCTGACTTCAGACTATACTACAAAGCCACAGTAATCAAGACAATATGGTACTGGTGCAAAAACAGAGACAAAGATCAATGGAACAAGATAGAAAGCCCAGAGATAAACCCATATACCTATGGTCAACTAATCTATGACAAAGGAGGCAACAATATACAATGGAGAAAAGAAAGTGTCTTCAATAAGTGGTGCTGGGAAAACTGGACAGCTACATGTAAAAGAATGAAATTAGAACACTCCCTAACACCATACACAAAAATAAACTCAGAATGGATAAGAGACCTTAAATGTAAGAACGGACACTATAAAATTCTTAGAGGAAAACATAGGAAGAACATTCTTTGACATAAATGACAGGAAGATCTTTTTTGATCCACCTCCTAGAGTAATAGAAATAAAAACAAAAATAAACAAATGCGACCTAATGAAACTTCAAAGCTTTTGCACAGGAAAGGAAACCATAAACAAGATGAAAAGACAACCCTCAGAATGGGAGAAGATATTTGCAAACCAATGAACAGACAAAGGATTAATCTCCAAAATATATAAACAGCTCATGCAGTTCAATATTAAAAAAACAAACAATCCAATCCAAAATTGGGCAGAAGACCTAAATAGACATTTCTCCAAAGAAGACATACAGATAGCCAAGAAGCACATGAAAAGCTGCTCAACATCACTAATCATTAGAGAAATGCAACTCAAAACTACAATGAGATATCACCTCACACCAGTTCGAATAGGCATCATCAGACAATCTACAAACAACAAATGCTGGAGAGGGTGTGGAGAAAAGGGAACCCTCTTGAACTGTTGGTGGGAATGTAAATTGATACAGCCACTATGGAGAACAGTATGGAGGTTCCTTAAAAAACTAAAAATAGAATTACCATATGATCCAGCAATCCCACTACTGGGCATATACCCAGAGAAAAACATAATTCCAAAAGACACATGCACTCCAATGTTCATTGCAGCACTATTTACAATAGACAGGTCATGGAAGTAACCTAAATGCCCATAGACAGACGAATATATAAAGAAGATGTGGTACATATATACAATGGAATATTACTCAGCCATAAAAAGGAATGAAATTGGGTCATTTGTTGAGACGTGGATGGATCTAGAGACTGTCATACAGAGTGAAGTAAGTGAGAAAGAGAAAAAGAAATATCATATATTAACTCATGTATGTGGATCTAAGGAAAATGGTACAGATGAACCGGTTTGCAGGGCAGAAGTTGAGACATAGATGTAGAAGACAAATGTATGAACACTAAGGCGGGAAAGCGGCGGGGGGGTGGGCATGGTGGTGTGATGAATTGGGCAATTGGGATTGACATGTATACACTGATGTGTATAAAACTGATGACTAATAAGAGCCTGCTGTATAAAAAAATAAAATAAAATTTAAAAATAAAAAAAGGAAGATTATGGAAATAAGAAGTACAAACTACTATGTATAAAATAAACTACAAGGATATATTGCACAGCACAGGGAATACAGCCAATATTTTATAACTTTAAATGGAGCATAGTCTATAAAATTTTTGAACTACTATGTTGTACACCTGAAACTATTGTGATATTTTTACTATTATGACATTTTAAAATCTACCTTGATAAAAAATAAAAGGACAGGGCTTCCCTGGTGGCACAGTGGTTGAGAGTCTGCCTGCCGATGCAGAGGACACGGGTTTGTGCCCCGGTCCGGGAAGATCCTACATGCCGCAGAGCGGCTGTGCCCGTGAGCCATGGCCGCTGAGCCTGTGCCTCCAGAGCCTGTGCTCTGCATCGGGAGAGGCCACAACAGTGAGAGGCCCGCGTACCGCAAAAAAAGATAATTAAAAAAAAAATAAAGAACATAAATAAAAGTAGCAAAAAGGAGAAGTTACATATAAGGGAACCCCCACAAGGGGTTTCTGCTGAGATATATGCCAGCATAAGACTACTGGCATATTTCTCAACAGAATCTTTTCAGGCCAGGAGAGAATGGGAAGACACATACAAAATGTTGAAAGAAAAACTCTCACCATGAATTCTATACTCATTGAAGCTGAAGGAAGGATAAATAATTTGCCATACAAAAGCTGAGGGAGTTCATTATCACTAGACCTGTCTTACAAGAAATGGTGAAAGGCAGTTTTGATTGCAAGTAAAAGGATGTTAATTAGTGTCATAAAAACATGAAAAGGGGGGCTTCCCTGGTGGCGCAGTGGTTGGGAGTCCGCCTGCCAATGTAGGGGACACAGGTTCGTGCCCCGGTCTGGGAGGATCCCACATGCCATGGAGCGGCTGGGCCCGTGAGCCATGGCCGCTGGGCCTGTGTGTCTGGAGCCTGTGCTCCACAGCGGGAGAGGCCACGACGGTGAGAGGCCCGCGTACCACAAAAAAAAAAAAAAAAAAACATGAAAAGGTAGCATATAACTCACTAGTAATGATAAATATATAGTGAAAGTTAGAGTCTACAATATATTAATGGGGGTGTATAATATTCTAACAACACTAAAAGTTAAAATAAATGTAGTAAAAATACCCATAAATACAAAAACCTGTTCTTAGTTATACAATGTAAAGGTATGTAAATTTTAACAATAATCTAAAATGTGAAGGATAGGATAAGTAAAAGTATAAAGTTTAGGAATTCTACTGAAATGAAGTTGTTATCAATTTAAAATAGTGTTATAATTTTAAGATATTTTAGGTAATCTTCATGGTAATGACAAAGGAAAAATCAGTAACAATTACACGAAAGAACAAGATAAAGAAGTCAAAGAATACTGATGCCAAAAGACATCAAAACATGAAAAAAGATAGCAGGGTAAGAAACAAGGAACAATGAATCTAGAAAACAGCCAGAAAACAACAAAATGGCAATAGTAAATTCTTGCCTATCAATAATTACTGTAAACATATTAAATTCTCCAATCAAAAGACACAGAATTGCTGAATGGAGACAAGATCCAAAAATATGCTGCCTTAAAGAGACTCCCTTTAACCATAAAGGCACACACAGAGAGAAGGAATGGAAAAAGACACTCCAAGCAAATGGCAACCCCCCCACTCCCCACAAAAAAAAGTAGGGGTAGCTATACTTACATCAGACAAAATGGACTTTAAACTAAAAATAATAAAAAACAAATAAATAAATAAATAAGGTCATTATCCATTATATAATTTTTAAAAAGTCAATCCATAATGTTATAGCAATTGTAAATATTTGTGCACCCAACATCAAAGTACTGAAATACATAAAACAAAAACTAACAAAGCTAAAAGGAGAAATAAACATCAACACAATAATAGTTGGAGATTTTAATACTCCACTCTCAACAATGGATAGATCATTCTGAAGGAGAACAAGGAAACAGTGTATTTAAACAACAATACAGTCCAAATGACCTAACAGGCATATGTAGAACATTCTAGTCAACAACAGCAGAATTCACATTATTCTTGAGTGCACATGGAACATTTTTTAGGATAGGCCAAATGTTAGGCCATAAAACAATTCTTCAATAAGACTGAAATCATAACAAGAGGAAAACTGGAAAAAATTCACAAATACATGGAAATTAAACACTTTCCTGAACAATCAATGGATTGAAGAAGAAATTAAAGATAGAAAAGTTTGAGACAAATTGAAATGTAAACACAACATACTAGAACTTATGGGATGCAGAGAAAAGCAGTTCTAAGAGTGAAGTTTATAGCAATAAACACTTACATTAAGAAGCAAGAATGATCCCAAATAAACAAACTAATTCTATTCCTTAGGAACTTGAAAAATAACAAGCTGAGCCTAAAGTTATCAGGAGGAAGGAAATAAAGATTAGAGCAGAAATTAAGGAAACAGAGAACAGGAAAATAGAAAATATTAATCAAACTAAGAGTTGGTTCTTTGAAAAGAAACAAAACTGACAAACTCTAAGCTAGACTATCCAAGGAAAAAGGAGAGAAGACCCAAATCAAAATTTTAAATGAAAAAGGAGACATTACAACTGATACCACAGAAATACAAAGGATCATAAGATGCTACTGTGAACAAGTATATGCTAACAAACTGGATAATCTAGAAGAAATGGAAAAATTCTTAGAAACATACAACCTACCATGGCTGAATCAGGAATAGAAAATCTGAATAGATCAATTACTAGTAAGGATATTGAATTAGTAATCAAAAACCTCCCCATGAAGAAAAGTCAAGGGCCAGATTGCTTCACTGGTGAATTTTACCAAACATTTTGAGAATAACTAAGACAAATCCTTCTCAAACTCCTCCAAAAAATTGAAAAGGGAACACTTCCAAACTCATTTTACAAGGCCAGCCTTATCCTGATACCAAAGCCAGATAAGGACATTACAAGAAAAGAAAACTACAGCCCAATATCCCTGATGAATGTAGTTGCAAGTATTCTCAACAAAATACTAGCAAAACCAAGTTTAGCAGCACATTAAAAGGATCATTCACCATGATCAAGTGGAATTTATCCCTGGGATGAAAGGACTGTTCAACATATGTAAATCAATGTGATACATTACGTTAACAGAATGAAAGAAAATAATCATATGATAATCTCAATGGACACAGAAAAAGCATTTGACAAAATTCAATATCTGTTCATGATAAAAACACTTAACAATTAGGCCTAGAAGGAACATAACTCGACATAATAAAACACAACAAGTGAGAAGCCCACAGCCAATATTATACTCGATGGTGAAAAGTTTAAAGCTTTTCCTCTAAGATCAGGAAAAAGACAAGTGTGCCCACTCTCACCACACCTAATCAACATAATACTGGAAGTCTTAGCTAGAGCAGTCAGGCAAGAGAAACAAAGGCATCAGAATTAAAAAGGAAGAAGTCAGATTGACTCTATTTGCAGATGACATGATTTTATATATAGAAAATCCTAAAAACTCCACTAAAAAACTGTTAGAAGTAATCAATGAATTTGGTAAAGTTGCAGGATACAAAATTAACATACAAAAATCAGCAGCATTTCTATACACTAACAATGAATTTTATGAAAAATAAATAAACCCCATTTATAACAGCATTAAAAACAATAAAATAGTAATAAATTTAACCAAAGAGGTGAAAATTTTCTACTCTGAAAATTACATTTCCATTGATGAAAGAAATAGAAGACACAAATAAATGGAAAGGTATTCATGCTCATGGATTGGAAGATTAATATTGTTGATATGTCAGTACTAACAAAAGCCACCTGTAGATTCAATGCAATTCCTGGAGTTTGGGATTAAAATATACACACTACTATATACAAATTGGATAACTAACAAGGTCCTACGGTACAGCACAGGGAACTACACTCAACATCTTATAATAACCTATAATGGAAAATAATCTAAATATATATATTATGTATATAAATAAAAATTATCTATATATATATGTACATATATCTGAATCACTTTGCTGTACACCTGAAACTAACACAACATTGTAAATCAACTATATTTCAATAAAAGTTTAAAAAATGAGATTCTAATGGCATTTTTTTTTACAGAAATAGAAAAAGACACTCCTAAAATTTGTATAGTACCACCTAAAACCCTGAATAATCAAAATAATAAGAAAGAAGAACAATGAAGGGGGCATCATACTTCCTGATTTCAAGCTATACTATAAAGCTATAGTAATTAAAACAGTATGGTACAGGGATTAAAAAAAGACAAAGAGACCAATGGAACCGAATCAAGCATATGCCTAACAAATTAGGCATAGAAGGAACATATCCCAACATAATAAAGGCCATAAATGACAAACAACCAGCCAACATCATAAATCATATAAGGCCAACTAATATTTGACAATGGAGCCAAGAATACTCAATGGAAAAAAGACAGTCTCTTCAATAAATGGCAGTGGGAAAATAGATTATTCACATGTAAAAGAATCAAACTTGACCCCTATCTTACACCACTCACAACAATTAACTCAAAATGGATGAAATACTTAAATGTAAGAACTGAAATCATGAAACTTCTAGCAGAAAACATAGGAAAAAAGCTCCTTGACATGGGTCTTGTTAATGATTTTTTTGAAGTCATACCTAACATACAAGCAACAAAGGCAAAAATAAATACACGGACTACATCAAACTAAAAGGCTTCTGCATACCAGAAGAAATTATCAACAAAGTGAAAAGACAACCTATGGAATAGGAAAATATTTGCAAACCATGTATCTGTTATTTATAAAATATATAAAGAACTCATATAATTTAGCAAGAAAACAAGTAATCCAATATAAAATGGGGCAAAAAAAACCCCCTCAAAAGACATCTTTTCAAATAAGATATACAAATGGCCAATAGGTACATGAAGGGATGCTCAATATCACTAGTAATTAGGGAATTGCAAATTAAAACCGTAATGAGATATCACCTTATGCCTGTTATAATGGTCATCATCCAAAAGACAAGAAACAACAAATGCTGATGTGGATGTGGAGAAAAGGGAACCCTTGTGTTGGTGGGATTGTAAATTGGTGCAGCCACTATGGAAAACAGTATGAAGTTTCCTCAAAAAATTAAAAACGGAACTACCATATGATCCAGCAAGTCCACTTCTGGGAATATATCCAAAGGAAATGAGAACACTAACTCAGATATCTGTAATCCCAGGTTCATAACATTATTTACAACAGCCAAGACATGAAAACAACCTAATGTCCATCAAGGGATGAATGGATAAAGATGATGTGGTATCATATACAATGGAATATTATTCAGCCATTTAAAAAATGAGCAAATTCTACCATTTGCAACAACACAGATGGATCTTGTAGGCATTATACTAAGTGAAATAAGTTAGAGAAAGACAAATACTGTATGATCTCACTTATACAGGAAATCTAAAAACTAACACACCAAACTCATACAAAAAGATCAGAGATCAGACTGGTTATTAGAGGGGACGATGAGGGGTGAGGGGAGGGGGAATTGGAGGAAGTTGATCAAAAGATATAAACTTCCAGTTACAAGCAAGTACTAGGAACGTAAGCTACAACATGATATAGCTAACACTGCTGTATGATATACAGTATAGGAAATCTGTTAAAAGAGCAGATCCTAAGAGTTCTCATTACAAGGTGAAATTTTTTTCCTTTTGTTGTGTCTATGAGATGATGGATGTTAGACCTATTGTCATCATTTCAAAATCTATGTAAATCAAACTATATTGTATACTTTAAACTTTATACCATGGTACATGTCAATTATTTCCCAATAAAACTGGAAAAAATAGTTGAATAAATAAAAAAGAGGTGTTTGGTGGGGGACAAAAGGGTTCATATAAAAAATAATTGAATTCACTGGGGTGTATATTTTATTAACATAGGAGGAGTAAGATGAGCTTTTATTGGAAATAAAAAGTGTTTACTCTCAGTCTAAGGTAGACTGTTTATCACAGGTTTTGTCTGGCTTTCCCATCAAGACATTATTCTTTTGATAATTTCTAGAGTTGCCTTTCTATCGTCATTTAGCAAAGCACCCTCACCATTCACCCCTGCAAGCTTTAAGGAATAAAAGGCCAAGCAGATGAGGCAAAGTCTCAGTTTGTTTCCTTCACAAAGTGAGCCTAATGTTTTCTGAAGCAAGAACCCAGAGAGTTGTCATTAGTTGGTAGCAGTGATATAGGGTTTAGGCGACTCACATTGTCTCCTTAAATGTTTTCAAAATGCGTTAACGTGAATGAACATTACAATTCTGTTGCCAAATGCTTTTGGGGATGTGAAAATGAATAATTTGGGTAAAAATTGGGAAATCTCTTAGATAAATGCTTCTCTTTGATTGAACAGGGACAGGATGTAATTGCCCTAGTGTGCTGTAATTTGGAGGGGCTTCTGGAGAAGATCCATGTCTTTAAAAATTAAGTATATGTTCGGCTTTAACGGTAAGCTTTATAAGGATTCATGACATTGCGTAGTGCAGAAAGGAAGTTGCATTAGAAAGGCTATAAAACAAGACATGAACAAATGAAAAAATAAAGAGTCAAAGTTCTCTTAATTTTTTTCTTTACCCATAAAATGCCCTGCATCTATTTGACTGCTTCTTGAAGAATTTCTTTACTCCATATGCTTCTCTTGGTATTATTTATGTGGTACAGCTGCCACAGGGTGTTTTTTAAAAAAAACTATTAAACACAAGATATAAAAACCAATCCATAATGAAAACCACAAGAGCCCACAACTCAGAAATGAAGCATATATATTTCCAAGTATTTTAATTTTTCTGAAAAGTCACATAAGTACAATATTTCTCAACTTCAAAAGGCCAAACTAACCAGGTGGTAGTGGAACACTGTTCTCTAGTGAAGGCATTAAGTCTTTTGTCTGTGACAATCCTAAATGGAGAGAGCTGTTCACTCTCATTTTATTCCTACCATCCTAGCCTGGAACTAGGTCTACGTATATTTTGGTGGATATGTACTTTTTGCTTGTATTACAATGTGTACAGCCAACAATTATTTCTATATAGCACCTAAACTGAGTACCAAGAATCCCTGATGCTTTAAAAGAAACTGATATATAGAACTTTAGGAAATACAGAATGCCTAGCCAGAAAATCTCTCCGTTTAACTAAAAGGAACATAAAAGTTCAGGATTTTCAGTTTTGACTGAAAGAGTAGGGGAAAGAAAAAAATCTAAACTGGACATAGTCCACCATAAACCTGCTTTTCTGTTCAAAGCATTTTGTTAGAATCATGCATAAATGGAACTGAAGCTATACATCTGCTTTTTCATCCACAATCTCAATTACCAACATATAACCGAAGCAAACTTTGGAGATGACATAGTAATTGAGTTTTTCCAAGCTAATTACGGGCTACACTAAACAAGTAGACACCCAACAAATATTTGTCAATTCCTCCTTTTATTCACCAACAGTGAAAAGAGTCAAACTAAGCTCTTTAAAATGTGTCTTCCCATTTTTTGGCTCTTGAAAATAATAGATACATTATAACGCCTGAGAGCTCAGATTCAGGAGAATATTTTGACAGAAGTAATGAATTTGAGAAATTCTATGCTCTAGTCATGTCTATTCGCATATGGAGAAAGCCAGGCCCAGAGAGATGAAACTCACGGCCTGCATCCCACACAGCTTGGCAGTGGCAGAGCCAAGGCAAGAACTTAAATAATTTTACCTTCAGGCTCATGATCTTCCCACTGTGCCACCTGCCTTCTCTTTACTGTCACAGGTGTGGCAGCCTTAACTATGTTATCCCTCCCATACTACTCCAGTGACTTCCTGGTTTTCTGTAAAGTCATCTAAGGAATTAGTAAAGGGAATACCTCAATGATACATTGAGGCAGTGTATAATCATGCATCATGTTAACTGTGATTCTTTCAGAGTCCTGAATGATATACCCTTGAATGAACCCACCAAGGTGACCACTGGTACCTGATCAGGTTACATTTGACACACTTTTTGTAGCTAACTACATGGTAAACATTTTTCTTTTTCTTTTCTAGCTTTGAGGTATAACTGACAAAAATTGTATGTATTTAAGGTCTGCAACTTGATGTCTTGATATACATATACCTTGTGAAGTGATCTACGTGGTAAACTTCTTATGCTGGCTTATAATTTTACAAGGTTCAATCACAAAGAAAATACGTTGTTAAGAAATAATATTGACTCTAAAATGACAGTGTTAGAGTAGCAGAAGAAAAACATTTTACCAGGCACATTCTCATGTATAAAAAGAGTTTATTTTTTTGCTTTGGAAGCTCAGTTATGCTTGTTTAGCATAACAAGTTTATAGTGAGAGAGCAGTTAATATATTAGCATGTGTCATCCATTACATTCCTGACAGGAAATTGAGCACAGATAAATGGGACCTTAAGGAGACGTCCAATTCCTGCATTTATACTTAGTCTGGGAGCCAGAGAAGAGGCAAAGCAATGCACATAAGTATAAATATGCATGACCAGTAGAGTGGTGATGTTCAGATGACTTTCTGTCATCAATAAGCCAGTTGAACACACACAGACGTTAAAGACTTTTTTTTTTTTTAACACAGAAGTTTTTTTTCCTCCAATGCATCTCTGCCATGTCTGGTTGTTTTCATTGGTTGAGTGGGCAGTTTTCTTAAGCTACTTTACATTCTGTATTAGTTTGCTAGGGCTTCCATAAAATACCACAGACTGGGTGGTTAAATAATAGGTGTTCGTTTTCTCACAGTTCTGGAAGCTAGAAGTCCTAGTTCAGCATGTCAGGAGGGCTAGTTCCTTCTGAGGGCTGTGAGGAGAGGATCTATTTCATGCCTCTCCTGGCTTCAGATAGCTTCCTGGCAATTTTTGCTGCTGCAAAACTCCAATCTTCCTCCTTACTGGGCATGGCCATGGAATGATATTCTGGCCAATGAGATGTGAGCAAAAGCACTGAGAGCAGGTTCTGGGCAATATCCTTAATGAAAGTTGCTTTCCCTCCACTTCATCTGCCTCCCTTCCCTTCACCTGGAACATGGACATGGTATGAGCCCACTTCAACCTTACACATGAGGGAAACATCCTAGGGTAGTAATTCTCAAACTTTATGCTTTCTGGATTCCTTTAAACTCTTAAAAATTGAGGACCACAAAGAGCTTTAATTTATCTATTGATATTCATGTTGCTTGATATGAAGTGAGAACATTTAAATATTTATTTTAAAGCAACAATGAATCCATTACATGTTAATGTCAACAAAATTTTTAGTGGAAGATAACACATAAAACAATTCAGTGAAAAGTGTAGCATTGTTTTACATTTTTGTAAATCTCTTTAACGTCTAACAATAGAAGACAGCTAGACTCTCAGTTCTGCATTTAGTTTGTTGTGGCATTACATGTCATGTAACCTGTGGAATACTTCACTGCATACCCATGAGAAAATGAAAATGACAGAAATGCCTTAATATTTTTATAAAAATAAGTTCTTTTGAAAATAAGATCACTGATAAAAGAAACTGAAGATGATGCAATCAGATGGAAAGATACCACATTCACAGATTGGAAGAATACTGTTAAATTGACCAGACTACCCAAGGCAAACTACAGATTCAATACAATCCCTATCAAAATACCAATGGTGGCAGAGCTTCAAGATGGCGGAAGAGTAAGACACGGAGATCAACTTCTTCCCCACAAATACATCAGAAATACATCTACATGTGGAACAACTCCTACAGAACACCTACTGAACGCTGGCAGAAGATCTCAGACCTCCCAAAAGGCAAGAAACGCCCCCACGTACCTGGGTAGGGCAAAAGAAAAAACAAAAAACAGAGACACAAGAATAGGCACGGGACCTGCACCAGTGGGAGGGAGCTGTGAAGGAGGAAAGGTTTCCACACACTAGGAACCCCTTCGCAGGCGGAGACTGCGGGTGGCGGAGGGGGGCAGCTTCAGAGCCGCGAAGGAGAGCGCAGCAACAGGGGTGCGGAGGGCAAAGCAGAGAGATTCCCGCACAGAGGATTGGTGCCGACTGGCACTCACCAGCCCGAGAGGCTTGTCTGCTCACCCGCCGGGGCGGGCGGGGCTAGAAGCTGAGGCTTCGGTCGGAGCGCAGGGAGAGGACTGGCGGCATGAACACAGCCTGAAGGGGGTTAGTGCACCACGGCTAGCTGGGAGGGAGTCCAGGAAAAAGTCTGGAGCTGCCGAAGAGGCAAGAGACTTTTTCTTCCCTCTTTGTTTCCTGGTACATGAGGGGAGGGGATTAAGAGCGCCACTTAAAGGAGCTCCAGAGACGGGTGCGAGCCGTGGCTATCAGCACGGACCCCAGAGACGGGCATCAGATGCTAAGGCTGCTGCTGCAGCCACCAAGAAGCCTGTGTGCGAGCACAGGTCACTATCCACACCCCCCTTCCGGGGAGCCTGTGCAGCCCACCACTGCCAGGGTCCCGTGATCCAGGGACAACTTCCCTGGGAGAACGCATGGGGCATATCAGGCTGGTGCAACGTCACGCCAGACTCTGCCGCTGCAGATCGCCCCGCAACCGTACCCCTCCCTCCCCCTGGCCTGAGTGAGCCAGAGCCCCCGAAGCAGCTGATCCTTTAACCACGTCCTATCTGAGCAAAGAACAGACGCCCTCTGGTGACCTACACGCAGAGGCGGGGCCAAATCCGAAGCTGAATCCTGGGAGCTGTGAGAACAAAGAAGAGAAAGGGAAATCTCTACCAGCAGCCTCAGGAGCAGCGGATTAAACCTCCACAATCAACTTGATGTACCCTGCATCTGTGGAATACCTGAATAGACAACCAATCATCCCAAATTGAGGAGGTGGACTTTGGGAGCAACGATATAAATATATTTTCCCCTTTTTCTCTTTTTGTGAGTGTGTATGTGTATGCTTCTGTGTGTGATTTTGTCTGTATAGCTTTGCTTTTACATTTGTCCTAGGGTTCTGTCCGTCCTTTTTTTTTTAACTATAGTTTTTAGCACTTGTTATCATTGCTGGATTTGTTTTTTGGTTTGGTTGCTCTCTTCTCTCTTTTTTTATTACTTAAAATTATTTTTAATAATTATTTTATATTTTAATAACTTTATTTTATTTTATTTTATCTTTTTCTTTCCTTCTTTCATTTTTTTCTCTCTTTTATTCTGAGCTATATGGATTGCAGGCTCTTGGTGCTCCAGCCACATATCAAGGCTGTGCCTCTGAGGTGGGAGAGCCAAGTTCAGGACACTGGTCCACAAGAGACCTCCCAGCTCTACATAATATCAAATGGCAAAAATCTCCCAGAGATCTCCATCTCAACGCCAAGACCCAGCTCCACTCAACAACCAGCAAGTTACAGTGCAGGACACCCTATGCCAAATAACTAGCAAGACAGGAACAAAACCCCATCCGTTAGCAGAGAGGCTGCCTAAAACCGTTATAAGACCACAGACACCCCAAAACACACCACCAGACGTGGACCTTCCCACCAGAAAGACAAGATCCAGCCTCATCCACCAGAACACAGGCACCAGTCCCCTCCACCAGGAAGCCTACACAACTCACTGAACCAAACTTAGCCACTGGGGACAGACACCAAACACAACGGGAACTACAAACCTGCAGCCTGTGAAAAGGAGACCACAAACACAGTAAGTTAAGCAAAATGAGAAGATAGAGAAACACACAGCAGATGAAGGAGCAAGGCAGAAACCCACCAGACCTAACAAATGAAGAGGATATACGCAGTCTACCTGAAAAAGAACTCAGAGTAATGATAGTAAAGATGATCCCAAATCTTGGAAATAGAATGGAGAAAATACAAGAAACGTTTAACAAGAACCCAGAAGAACTAAAGAGCAAACAGAGATGAACAACAGAGTAAATGAAATTAAAAATTCTCTAGAAGGGATCAATAGCAGAATAACTGAGGCAGAAGAACGGATAAGTGATCTGGAAGAAAAAATAGTGGAAAAAACTACTGCAGAGCAGAATAAAGAAAAAAGACTGAAAAGAATTAAGGACAGTCTCAGAGACTTCTGGGACAATATTAAATGCACCAACATTCGAATTATAGGGGTCCCAGAAGAAGAAGAGAAAAAGAAAGGGACTGAGAAAATATTTGAAGAGATTATAGTTGAAAACTTCCCTAAAAAGGGAAAGGAAATAATCAATCCCATCCAGGAAGCACAGCGAGTTCCATAGAGGATAAATCCAAAGAGAAACATGCAAAGACACATATTAATCAAACTACCAAAAATTAAATACAAGGAAAACATATTAAAAGCAACAAGGGGAAAACAACAAAAAACACACAAGGGAATCCCCATAAGGTTAACAGCTGATCTTTCAGCAGAAACTCTGCAAGCCAGAAGGGAGTGGCAGGACATATTTCAAGTGATGAAAGAGAAAAACCTACAACCAAGATTACTCTACCCAGCAAGGATCTCATTCAGATTTGAAAGAGAAATTAAACCCTTTACAGACAAGCGAAAGCTAAGAGAATGCACCATCAAACCAGCTTTACAACAAATGCTAAAGGAACTTCTCTAGGCAGGAAACAAAAGAGAAGGAAAAGGCCTACAATAATAAACACAAAAAATTAAGAAAATGGTAATTGGAACATACATATCGATAATTACCTTAAATGTAAATGGATTAAATGCTCCCACCAAAAGACACAGACTGGCTGAATGGATACAAAAACAAGACCCGTATATATGCTGTCTACAAGAGACCCACCTCAGACCTAGGGACACATACAAACTGAAAGTGAGGGGATGGAAAAAGATATTCCATGCAAATGGAAATCAAAGGAAAGCTGGAGTAGCAATTCTCATATTAGACAAAATGCACTTTAAAACAAAGACTATTACAAGAGACAAAGAAGGACACTATATAATGATCAAGGGATCAATCCAAGAAGAAGATATAACAATTGTAAATATTTATGCACCCAACATAGGAGCACCTCAATACATAAGGCAAATACTAACAGCCATAAAATGGGACATTGGCAGTAACACAATCATATTAGGGGACTTTAACATCCCACTTTCACCAATGGACAGATCATCCAAAATGAAAATAAATAAGGAAACAAAAGCTTTAAGTGATACATTAAACAAGATACACTTACTTTATATTTATAGGACATTCCATCCAAAAACAACAGAATACACCTTCCTCTCAAGTGCTCATGGAACATTCTCCAGGATACATCATATCTTGGGTCACAAACCAAGCCTTGGTAAATTTAAGAAAACTGAAATCGTATCAAGTATCTTTTCGACCACAATGGTATGAGACTAGATATCAACTACAGGAAAAACTCTGTAAAAAATACAAACAGGGCTTCCCTGGTGGTGCAGTGGTTGGGAGTCCGCCTGCTGATGCAGGGGACGCGGGTTCGTGCCCCAGTCCGGGAGGATCCCACATGCCGGGGAGCAGCTGGGCCCGTGAGCCACGGCCGTCAAGCCTGCGTGTCTGGAGCCTGTGCTCCACAACGGGAGAGGCCGCAACAGTGAGAGGCCTGCGTACTGCTTAAAAAAAAAAACACATGGAGGCTAAACAATACACTACTTAATAACCAAGAGATCACTGAAGAAATCACAGAGGAAATCAAAAAATATCTAGAAACAAATGATAATGAAAACATGATGACCCAAAACCTATGGGATGCAGCAAAGGCAGTTCTAAGAGGGAAGTTTATATCAATACAATCCTACCTTAAGAAATAAGAAACATCGCAAATAAACAACCTAATCTTAAACCTAAAGAAATTAGAGAAAGAAGAAAAAAAATCCCCAAAAGTTAGCAGAAGGAAAGAAATCATAAAGATCAAAGCAGAAATAAATGAAAAAGAAATGAAGGAAACAATAGCAAAGACCAATGAAACTAAATTCTGTCTCTTTGAGAAGATAAACAAAATTGATAAACCATTAGCCAGACTCATCAAGAAAAAAAGGGAGGGCTTCCCTGGTGGCGCAGTGGTTGAGAGTCCGCCTGCCGATGCAGAGGACACGGGTTCATGCCCCGGTCCGGGAAGATCCCACATGCTGTGGACCGGCGAGGCCCATGAACCATGGCCACTGAGCCTGCATGTCCAGAGCCTGTGCTCCTCAATGGGAGAGGCCACAACAGTGAGAGGCCTGCGTACCGCAAAAAAAAAAAAAAAAAAGAAAAAAAGAAAAAAGGGAGAAGACTCAAATCAATAGAATTAGAAATGAAAAAGGAGAAGTAACAACTGACACTGCAGAAATACAAAGGAACATGAGAGATTACTACAAGCAACTATATGCCAATAAAATGGACAACCTGGAAGAAATGGACAAATTCTAAGAAATGCACAACCTTCTGAGACTGAACAGAGAAGAAATAGAAAATACGAACAGACCAATCACAAGCACTGAAATTGAAACTGTAGTTAAAAATCTTCCAAAAAACAAAAGCCCAGGACCAGATGGCTTCACAGGCGAATTCTATCAAACATTTAGAGAAGAGCTAACACCTATCCTTCTCAAACTCTTCCAAAATATAGCAAAGGGTGGAACATTCCCAAACTCATTCTACAAGGCCACCATCACCCTGATACCAAAACCAGACAAAGATGTCACTAAAAAAGAAAACCACAGGCCAATATCACTGATGAACATAGATGCAAAAATCCTCAAGAAAATACTAGCAAATAGAATCCAACAGCACATTAAAAGGATCATACATCATGATCAAGTGGGGTTTATCCCAGGAATGCAAGGATTGTTCAATATACGCAAATCAATGTGATACACCATATTAACAAATTGAAGAAGAAAAACCATAGAATCATCTCAACAGATGCAGAGAAAGCTTCTGACAAAATTCAACACTCATTTATGATAAAAACCCTCCAGAAAGTAGGCATAGAGGGAACTTTCCTCAACATAATAAAGGCCATATATGACAAACCCACAGCCAACATCATCCTCAGTGGTGAAAAACTGAAACCATTTCCACTAAGATCAGGAACAAGACAAGCTTGCCTACTCTCACCACTCTTATTCAACATAGTTTTGGAAGTTTTAGCCAAAGCAATCAGAGAAGAAAAAGAAATAAAAGGAATCCAAATCAGAAAAGAAGAAGTAAAGCTGTCACTGTTTGCAGATGACATGATACTATACATATAGAATCCTAAAGATGCTACCAGAAAACTACTAGAGCTAATCAATGAATTTGGTAAGGTAGCAGGATACAAAATTAATGCAGAGAAATCTCTTGCACTCCTATACACTAATGACGAAAAATCTGAAATTGAAATTAAGAAAACACTCCCATTTACCATTGCAACAAAAAGAATAAAATATCTAGGAATAAACCTACCTAAGGAGACAAAAGACCTGTATGCAGAAAATTATAAGACACTGATGAAAGAAATTAAAGATGGTACAAACAGACAGAGAGATATACCATGTTCTTGGATTGCAAGAATCAACATTGTGAAAATGACTCTACTACCCAAAGCAATCTACAGATTCAATGCAATCCCTATCAAACTACCACTGACATTTTTCACAGAACTAGAACAAAGAATTTCACAATTTGTATGGAAACACAAAAGACCCCGAATAGCCAAAGCAATCTTGAGAATGAAAAATGGAGCTGGAGGAATCAGGCTCCCTGACTTCAGACTATACTACAAAGCTACAGTAATCAAGACAGTATGGTACTGGCACAAAACCAGAAATATAGATCAATGGAACAGGACAGAAAGCCCAGAGGTAAACCCACACACATATGGTCACCTTATCTTTGATAAAGGAGGCAAGAATATACAATGGAGAAAAGACAGCCTCTTCAATAAGTGGTGCTCAGAAAACTGGACAGCTACTTGTAAAAGAATGAAATTAGAACACTCCCTAATACCATACACAAAAATAAACTCCAAATGGATTAAAGACCTAAATGTAAGGCCAGACACTATCAAAGTCTTAGAGGAAAACATAGGCAGAACACTCTATGACGTAAATCACAGCAAGATCCTTTTTGACCCACCTCCTAGGGAAATGAAAATAAAAATAAGAATAAACAAATGGTACCTAATGAAACTTAAAAGCTTTTGCACAGTAAAGGAAATCATAAACAAGATGAGAAGACAACACTCAGAACGGGGTAAAATATTTGCACATGAAGCAACTGACAAAGGATTAATCTTCAAAATCCAAAAGCAGTTCATGCAGCTCAATATCAAAAAAAGAAACAACCCAATCCAAAAATGGGCAGAAGGCCTAAATAGACATTTCTCCAAAGAAGATATACAGATTGCCAACAAACACAGGAAAGAATGCTCAACATTATTAATCATTAGAGAAATGCAAATCAAAACTACAATGAGATACCATCTCACACCGGTCAGAATGCCCATCATAAAAAATGTACAAACAATAATTGCTGGAGAGGGTGTGGAGAAAAGAGGATCCTCTTGCACTGTCGGTGGGAATGTAAATTGATACAGCCACTATGTAGAACAGTATGGAGGTTCCTTAGAAAACTAAAAATAGAACTACCATATGACCCAGCATTCCCACTACTGGGCCTATACCCTGAGAAAACCATAATTCAAAAAGAGTCATGTGCCAAAATGTTCATTGCAGCTCTATTTACAATAGCCAGGACATGGAAGCAACCTAAATGTCCATCAACAGATGAATGGATAAAGAAGATGTGGCACATATATACAATAGAATATTACTCAGCCATAAAAAAAACCAAAATTGAGTTATTTGTAGTGAGGTGGATGGACCTAGAGTCTGTCTTACAGAGTGAAGTAAGTCAGAAAGAGAAAGACAAATACCGTATGCTAACACATATATATGGAATCTAAAAAAAAAAAAAGCGTCATGAAGCACGTAGGGGCAAGACAGCAATAAAGATGCAAACCTACTAGAGAATGGACTTGAGGGTATGTGGAAGGGGAAGGGTAAGCTGGGACAAAGTGAGAGAGTGGCATGGACATATATACACTACCAAATGTAAAATAGGTAGCTAGTGGGAAGCAGCCACATAGCACAAGGAGATGAGCTCAGTGCTCTGTGACCAGCTAGAGGGGTGGGATAGGAAGGGTTGGTGGGAGGGAGACGCAAGAGGGAAGAGATATGGGGACATATGTATATGTATAACTGATTCAATTTGTTATAAAGCAGAAACTAACAACCATGTAAGGCAATTATACTCAATAAAGGTGTTTAAAAAAATACCAATGGCATTTTTCATAAAACTAGAACAAATAATTCTAAAATTTGTACAGAAACAAAAAAGACTCCTAATAGCCAAAGCAATCTTGAGAAAGAAGAACAGAGTGGAGGAATCATGCTCCTTGACTTCAGACCATACTAGAAACCTACAAAAATTAAAATAGTATGTTACTGGCACAAAACCACATGGATCAATGGAACAGAATAAAGAGTCCAGAAATAAACCCACACACCTATAGTTAATTGATCTTAGACAAAGGAGGCAAGAGTACATAATGGGGAAAAGACAGTCTCTTCAATAAGTAGTCTTGGTAAAACAGGATAGCTACATGTAAAACAAAGAAATTAGAACATTTTCTCACACCATATACAAAAATATACTCAAGAGGGATTGAAGACCTAAATGTAAGACCAGACACCATAAAACTCCTAGAAGAGAACATAGGCAAAACACTCTTTGACATAAATTTTAGCAGTATGTTTTCAATCTGTCTCCTAAGGCAAAAGAAATAAAAGCAAAAATGAACAAATGGAAACTAATTAAACTTAAAAGCTTTTGCACAGCAAAGGAAATCAACAAAAATACAACCTACTGAATGGGAGAAAATATTTTCAAATGATATGATTAATAAGGGGTTAACATCCAAAATATATAAAGTCATACAACTCCCTATCAAAAAAACAACCCAGTAAAAAAATGTGTAAAACAGACATTTTTCCAAGGAAGACATACAGATGGCCAATAAGCACATTGAAAGATATTCAGCATCACTAATCAGAGAAATGTCAATCAAAACCACAATGAGATCATCTCACACTTGTCAGAATGGCCATCATCAAAAAGACCACAAATAACAAATGTTGGTGAGGATGTGGAGAAAAGGGAACCCTAGTACAGTGTTTGTGGGAATGCAAATTTGTGAAGCCATTATGGAAGACAGTATGATGGTTCCTCAAAAAAACAAAGATAGAAACTACCAGGAAGATCAATCACGACGGCAAAGTAGGAAGATGTGGAACTCACCTCCCCCCACGAGCACATCAAAAATACATCTGTGTGTGGAAAAATTCTCACTGAAAACTAACTAGAAACTGGCCGAGAGACCAAGGCTGTAAGAACCACACAATCAGGTACAAAGGGAAGAGAAATGATCAGGTCAGAACCTGTGCCCCTGGGAGGGGACTCAGAGCAAAAGTAAGATTACACAGGAGGAAATCCACCATGGGGAGTGAGTGGTTTGAACCACATATTGGGCACCCCAGTCTTGGGGTGAAGCTGTTCTGCCTGGCCCGAAACCTTGAGGGTGGTAGAAGGTAATAATACTGAGTGGTGTCTGCTCTGGCTCCAAAGGGCCAGAGTGAAGCCACAGGCCCACCTCAGGGAAGAGGCATGAGCTCAGATCCCCTGGGGCTATGTGCTGCTGGGGTGGATCTTGTTTCTGGCCCACAGGGATGGGCCTGTAGCCAGGTCAATGCCTCAACTGGCCTGAGCAAGGTGACTGGGCAGGACTGGCTGCAGGCCTGGAGAGGGGTGGGGGGAGGTGAGGCTGGGGTACCACTACTCCTGCAGCCACGCAGGCTCTGCAGCCACCACTCCAGCTGGTAGATGTCCTCCGTGGCCTGGTTGAGTCAGTCAAACTGCCAAGTAGGGCCTCAAACATGGCTTGGAGGCAGGAAGGCTCAGGCTCAGGCTCCCCTCTGGATCCCGGCTGGCCCAAGCTCATGCTCAACCTGTCCAGCTGGCTGGAGTTGGTGGAGGTTGAGAGAGGCCCTCTACTGGGTGGGAAGATGAGTCCACCTTGACTGGTTAGAGAGCTGGTGAAACTAACAGGAGGGCTGTGGGAAACCCAAACTCCACTCAAGAGGAACATATGCATGTTTGCTTGCTCCTGAGGCAGGGAAGAGAGGCCAGATTGCAAACTGCTGGAGTGGCTGCCCAATTCCCTGCGACCAGCCCTGTGTGTGTGCCCCAGCCTGAGCCCAGTGAACTCTTTAGCCCAACTTATTAAGTCACAGCTCCACACTGGAGCAAGAGCCATCACGACAAAGGAAAGAGCTAGGCCGTAAGATGCAGAGGCCACTCAGACCCAAAGCAGCATCGGAGTAGGGTGGTGGCCACCATTACTGGTGCTTTCACAGGTAGTGTATCAGAAGCATCCCTGATCTCTGATGGCAGGTGGACCGCCACAGGCTGTGCATCAACACATGCTGAGTTCACATGGGCCCTGCCTGCCCTGCAGTGCAGCTCCACACGAGGGTGGGGGTGGCAGATGCTGCGGGGAGAGATCAGATGTGAGGGACGAAAGAGACTCAGACCCGAGCATTGTCTGAGCAGGGCTGAGGAAGCTATTACTGGTGCTTGTTCAGGCAGCACACCAAAAGTAGCCTGGACCACTGTCTGTGGACAGACCACCACACCCCATACCCTGTCACAAACTGAGAGCCCTCACAGGGCCCTCTTGCTCTAGCACTGCTCCTGTCAGGGCCAAGGGTGCTGGTGCTGGCATGGAAGAGAGCTCACCTTTAAAAGGGGCAGAGCCAGCTTGGATATGACCCTCAGGGTTTCTGCTCCAATAATTTGGGACCAGGGCCTGGACCTGCCTGTGACAGGTGATGGACCCTGAGCAGAGGGGAATCCCTGCCTCACACCTGGATCTGGCCCTAGTGCCCCTGCATCCCCAGCCCTACCTCCTACCAAGGTTATAGCTGCCAGCACACCCTGAGGTAAGATGTGACTAGTGTTCTTGTCAAATCCAGCTCTCCTACCAAAGCACTGGGCACAGGCAGGTTGTATAGGGCTACTTCCACATAAGGATACCACTTCAAGACGGCAATATTTAACTGTTTCACCTAAATTCATAGATACAGAGAAAGTTAAACAAAATGAGAAAGCAGAGAAACTAGTCTCCATTGAAAGAACAAGAGAAAATCCCTGAAAACTAATGAAACAGAAACCATTTACCAGATAGAGTTCAAAGCATTAGTAATAAGGATGCTAACTGAATTAGATGAACACAGTGAGAATTTTAACAAGGAACTAGGAAATATTAAAAAGAACCCGTCAGAACTGAAGAATACAATAACTGAAATGAAAAACACACTAGAAGGACTTGATAGCAGACCAAGGGATAAGGAAGAATGCATAAGTGACCTGGAAGATAGAATGGAAATCATCCAATCAGAGCAGCAAAAAAGGAGAAAAAAATAGTTTAAGAGATCTCTGGGGTGACATCCAGCATCCCAACATTCCCATTATAGGGGTCCCAGAAGGAGAAGAGAGAAAGGGGTTGACAAGGTATTTGAGATTATGGCTAAAATCTTCACAAACCTGAAAAAATATATCCAAGTACAGGAAGCACAGAGGGTCCCAAACAAGATGAACCCAAACAGACCCACATCAATTCATATCATAATTAAAACAGCAATAGTTAGAGAATTCTAAAAGTAGCAAGAGAAAAACCAAAGTCATGTGCAAGGGAACCTCCTAAGGCTATCAGCTGATTACGCTATAGAAGCTTTGCAGGCCAGAAGGGAGTGGTATGATATATTCAAAGTGCTGAAAGGGAAAAATCTGTAACCCAGGATACTCTACCCAGCAAGATCATCATTTAGAATTGAAGGAGAGATAAAGAACTTCTCAAACAAAATTAAGAATTCATCAATACTAAACCTACCCTAAAAATATGTTAAATGGTCTTCTTTAAGTGGAAAAGAAAAGGCTATAACGAGAAGTAAAACTCTATAGGAAAGGAAAAATTCTATTAGGAAAGGCAAATATATAGTAAAGGCTGAGGATCAACCACTAAAATTAGCTACTATGAAGATTAAAAGACAAAAAATTATAAAGGCAACTATAACTGCAACAAACAGTGAAGGGATAAACATGAAGGTATAAATTATGACATCAAAACACAAAATGTGAAGGAGGGGAGTAAAAAAAATGTAGATATTTTAGAATGTGTTTGAACTTAAATATTTAATTACTTTAAATGTCAATGGACTAAATGCTCCAAAAAACATGGGGTGGCTGATTGGATGAAAAAACAAGACCCATCCATATGCTACTTACAAGACACTTACTTCAGAGCTAAAGACACATATAGGCTGAAAGTGAGGGGATGCAAAAAGATATTTCATGCAAACAGAAATAAGAAACAGGTTTAGTAACACTCATATCAGACAAAATAGCCCTTAAAACAAAGTCTGTAACAAAAGACAAAAAGGGCATTATGTAATGACAAAGGGATCAATACAAGAATCAATACAGGGAGAGGATATTATACTCATTAACATATATGCATCCAACAGAGGAACACCTAAATATATAAAGCAAACATTAACAGACGTAAAGGGAGAAATTGACAATAATACAATAATAGTAGGGGACTTTAATATCTCACTTACGTCAATGGAGAGATCATCCAGAAAAAAAATTCAGTAAGGAATGGTCTTAAATGACAAAATAGACCAGTTAGACTTAATAGATATCTACAGGACCTTCCATCCCAAACACAGTAGAATACACATTCTTTAAGTGCACACAGGACATTCTCCAGGATAGATGACATGCTAGGCCATGAAACTATTCTTGACAAATTTGAGAACATAGAAATTATATCAAGCATTTTTTCGACCGCAATGGTATGAAACTATAAGTCAGTTTACAGAAAGAAAAATGGGAAAGCACAAACACGTGGATACTAACAACATTCTACTAAAAAACCAATGAATCAATGATGAAATCAAAAAGGAAATCCAAAAACACCTTGTGACAAATGAAAATGGAAACACAACTTTCCAAAATCTATGCAGCAAAAGCATTTCTAGGAGGGAAGTTTATAGAAATACAGGCCTACCTCAAGAAACAAGAAAAATTTCAAATACACAATCGAAATCTACCATCTAACAAAATTAGAAAAAGAACAAATGAAGCCCAAGGTCAGCAGAAGGAAAGAAATAAGATCAGAGAGGAACTAAATTAAATAGAGACTAAAGAAACAACAGAAAATGATCAATGGAATTAAGAGCTGTTTTTTGGAAAAGATAAACAAAATTGATAAACTTTAGCCAGGCTCATCAAGAAGAGAGAGGACCAAGTAAACAAAATAAGAAATGATAGAGGAGAAACAATCACCAATACCACAGAGATACAAAAAAATCATAAGAGAATGCTATTCACAGTTATATGACAACAATTCAAACAACTTAGAAGGAATGGACAAATTTCTAGAAACATACAACCTACCAAGACTGAATCAGAAAGACAACTTGAACTGACAAATCACTAGTGGTGAAACTGAATTTGTAGTTAAAAAAAAAAAAACTCCCAGCAAAAAAACAAAAACAGTCCAGGACTGGATAGCTCAACAGTGGAACTGTATCAAAGTAGAGCTAATACTATCCTTCTCAAACCATTCAAAAAATTGAAGAGGATGGATACTCCAAAATTCATTCTACAAGGCCACCATTACCCCAATACCTAAACCAAACAAAGGCACTAAAAAAAAAGAAAAGAAAAGAAAATCACAGGCCAATATCTTTGATGAATATAGATGCAAACATCCTCAAAATATCAGCAAACTGATTATATATATATATGCACACACACACACACTATATATATATATATACACACACACACACACGCACGCACAAAAGGGATCATACATCTTGATCAAGTGGGATTTATTTCAGGGATGCAGGGATGATTCAATTTTCACAAAAATCAACATGATACATCACAATAACAAAAAGGATAAAAATCACATGATCATCTCAATGGATGCAGAAAAAGCATTTGACAAAATGCAATATCCATTCATGATAAAAACTCTCAAAAATGGTGTAGAGGGAATATATATTGACACAATAAAGGCCATTTATGACAAACCCACAGCTAACATCATACTCAACAGTGAAAAGCTGAAAGCCTTTCCTCTAAAATCAAGAACAAGACAAAAATGCCCACTCCTGCAACTTTTATTTAACATAGTATTGGAAGTCCAAGCCACAGCAATCAGACAAGAAATAAAAGGCATCCAAATTGGAAGGGAAGAAGTAAAACTGTCACTACTTGTGAAAAACATGTTAATATAAAAACCCTAAAGTCTCCACCAAAAAATTATTAAAATGAATAAGTGAATTCTGTAAAGTTGCAGGATACAAGATTAATATACATAAATCTCTTTCTTTTCTATGAACTAATAATGAACTATCAGAAAGAGAAAGCAAAAAGAAAACAAAACCCAATAACTCTTAAAATTGAATTAAAAAAACCCCTAGGAATAAACTTAGGAGGTGAGACAACTATACTCTTAAAACTACAAAACATTGATGAAGGAAACTGATGATAAAAAGGGAAAGATATCCCATGTTCTTGGACTGGAAGAATCAATATTATTAAAATGGTCATACCACCCAAAGCAACCTATGGATTTAATGCAATCCCTATCAAAATACCCAGGACATTTTTCACAGAACTAGAATAAATAATCCTAAAATTTATATGGAACAACAAAAGACCCCAAATATCCAAAGCAATCTTGAGAAAAAAAGAACAAAGCTGGCAGTATCATGCTCCCTGACTTCAGAACATACAAAGTTACAGTGATCAAAACACCATGGTACTGACACAAAACCAGAAACATAGATCCATGGAACAGAATAGAGAGCCCAGAAATAAACCCACACACTTATGGTCAATCAATCTACAACAAAGGAGGCAAGAACATACAATGCAGAAAAGACAGTCACTTTAAAAAGTGGTGCTGAGAAAACTGGATAGCTATATGTAAAAGAATGAGCTTAGAGCATTTCCTCACACCAATACAAAAATATACTCAAAATTGATTAAAGACCTAAATGTAAGACCTGAAACCCTAAAACTTCTAGAAGAAAACATAGGCAGAGCACTCTTTGACATAAATTTTAGCAATATTTGTTGTCATCTCCTAAGGCAAAGGAAATAAGAGCAAAAATGAACAAGTGGAAACTAATTAAACTTAAAAGCTTTTATTCAGCAAAGGAAACCTTTGACAAAATGAACCACCTGCTGAATGGGAGAAAGTACTTGCAAATGATATGACAAATAAGGAGTCAATATCCAAAGTATATAAACAGGTCATACGATTCATCAAAAAAAAAACTCATTTAAAAAATGGGGGGCTTCCCTGGTGGAGCAGTGGTTGAGAGTCCGCCTGCCAATGCAGGGGACACGGGTTCATGCCCTGGTCCGGGAAGATCCCACATGCCACGGAGCGGCTGGGCCCGTGAGCCATGGCCGCTGAGCCTGAGCGTCTGGAGCCTGTGCCCCGCAACAGGAGAGGCCACAACAGTGAGAGGCCCGCGTACCGCAAAAAAAAAAAAAAAAAAAAAAAAAAGGGAAGACCTGAATAGACATTTTTCCAAAGAAGACATTCAAATGGCCAATAGGCACATGAAAGATGTTCAACATCACTAATCATGGAAATGCAAATCAAAACCACAATGAGAGACCGCTTCACATCTGTCACAATGGCTATCATCAAAAAGTCTACAAATAACAAATCCTGGAAATGGTGTGGAAAAAAGGGAACCCTCCTACACTACTGGTGGGAATGTAAATTGGTGCAGCCACTGTGGAGAACAGTGCAGAGGTTCCTCAAAAAACCAAAAACAGAACTTATCTGATCTAAGCAATTCCACTCCCAGTTATGTATCAAAAAAAAAAGGCCCTTTAAGACACTCATTCAAAAAGATACATGAACCCCAATGTTCATAGCAGAACATTTACAATAGCCAAGATATAGAGGCAACCCAAGTGCCAATTGATAGATGAATGGATAAAGATGTGTTTTATATATATATATATATATATATATATATATATATATATATACACAATGGAGTATTAGTCATAAAAATGAAATTCTGCCATTTGCAACAACGTGGATGAACTTACAGAGTATTATGCTTACTGACATAAGTCAGAGAAAGACAAATACTGTATGCTAGCATTTACACGTGGAATCTAAAAAATAAAACAAACATATATGGGAAAATAGAAACAGACCAGATATAGGGAACAAATTAGTGGTTACCAATGGGGGGAGGGAGGGGGAATAGAAAAGATAGGGGTAGGGGATTAAGAGGTACAAAATACTATATATAAAATAAGTTACAAGCATATATTGTACAGCACAGGGAATACAGCCAATATTTTATGATTATATTGAATTGAATATAATCTATAAAAATTTTGAATTACTATGTTGTACACCTGAAAATAATATAATACTGTATATCAACTATACCTTATTAAAAAATAATTTTGATATTGTAAACCCTTGAAAGTGTCTCAGGGACTCCCCAAAAGTCCTTGGACAAGATATCGAGAACCACTGCAGAGGACAAAAGAGACTGGAGTCCCAATATAACTGCATGGAACAGAATCTTCTAACCCCGACACCTCAGACCACCTATCAACATATACCTTCATGTGAATGATAAATAAATCTTCTATCTTCAGTTAGCCACTGTACTTTGATCTCCATTTATGCAGTCAAACCAACAACCTAAGACAATCATTTAACTAGCAGGGTTGTTTTTCTTAAAGCAGTTAAGAATGAAGTAATATTTCTCGTACAAAGTGTGAACTAAAAGTGGAAAATAAACTGTAGATTTAGAAAGCCTCCACTATCAAAATAAATGGAAGGAAGTGCCTCTCCTTATGGAAGTTAGGAATGTTTCCAAGCTTTCAGATCTGAAGTGTGCCTGTTTCATTTTGTCTGGTCCACTTTGCTCACTTAGGATACTTGGTGACCCCAGTAGGTAAATGAGTCAGTGGGGAGCCAATGGAAGTTTCTGGTAGGGAAGTGATGTGATCAGAGCAATGTTTCAGAAAGAGCAATCGGATAGCCCTGGGCAAGAGGACTGGAAGAAGAGAGGCTAGCAATGGGAGAGCTGGGCAGACGTAAGGTACCATAAGATTCTAGGAGAATAATGAGTTTGGATTAGGTCAGTGGAGAGGAGGAGAGTGGATTGAGAGTATTAATGCCTGGATCACAGTCCCTTCACTGTAATAGTTACAGAGAACCATGGCACAGAGCACAGCCCAACTCTGCCCCCAGAATATTCCTTAGGATGGCTTGTTTTCAGAGCCCTGCCTGCTGGTCTGGACCATGTCAGAACATTAAGCATCCCTTTAAGTCTTTCCCGAAGCTGCCTAAAGCTGATCCCATGTTTCCTTCCCCAGAGCCGAATTATCCCACTCTCCACCTCCACACGCCGATGGATCTGAAACACACAGCACACGTGGCCACGTCCCACCTCTTAGTAGGTGGTAGCGGTAAAAGAGTTGCCCCCTCGGGCTGCCTGCCTTATAATCCCCCCAAAAGTCCCTGCCTCCCAGTCCTGGGAAGGGAACAAGGTGGTCACTGCCCTGGGCTGTGGCCCTTACCTGTGTTCAAGATATCCTCGACGGTTCTTTGAATGTATCATAGTCTTCCTTCCTGCAATCTGGAATGAAATATTAGTGTGCTCAGCAATGGAAAGGATAATAGCCAACACATACAGATTGTTTACAATGTGCCAGGTACACCTTTAAGTGCTTTATATACACAAAGTTGTTTAATCCTCAAAACAACCATTGAAGACAGGCAGTAGTATCATCCCCATACAGATGATGGAACTTAAGCACAGGATGCTGAATAACTTGCTGATATCATATATCTAGTAACTGAAGGAGCTTGGATTTAAGCCAGGTCATCTGTCTCCAAAACCCTGCAGTCTTAACCATGACATTTGACCATCTCAAATATGGTGCCCAGGGTTCAAGCCTGGGTTCTGGAGGATAGCCGTTCCCAAGAATGTGAGAAAAAGAGAAGGCAGGGAGGGCTTGATATTATATTCACAGCACCTAATACCCAAACAAACAGAACTGGAGAAAAATCAATTTGATTCTCTTTCTGTGCCTTTACAACACATGCCCAAATCCATCAGATCTCTTGTGTCAGAAATAGAATGGAATCAAATACAAGTCTAAAGTGAGGAGTCTGGAGTGCTGGACTATTGGTTTTAAATCCAATCAGGAGCTTTCATTTATAACTTGCTGAAAAGCAGGGAGAAGTGTTCCTGGTTCCGGGTTGCTACTGGGCTTCTAATTACCCACTCAGAAAGGAATCTCTCACCAGGGCCAACACCGTGGTGCATTCACAGCCTTACTTGTGTGTTCTAAGGAAGACGGCAAAGCCCTCTCCTCTCTCTTCACGGGAGCTGCCAGATAGCCAGGGTCCTTGAATCTCCATTTTATCAGTAGATGAGATAATTAGGCACAGTTGGTCAAAGGCCATCCATGTGTTTTTCTTCCAGAATGATTCTGAGTTTTTATTTGTGGAATCCGTGTTTATGCCTTTGGCAGCCAGGCCAGTTTTCTACATATTTAAAATACCAACTCAAACCTTACCAGCACTGATACCTTTTCGTCCTGCAATAGGCAGAATCTCCTTCCTGGGGTCTTCACAGTACCTTGACCATACTTTACTTTAGCACTTACTAAATCACATTATTATTGATTGCTTAAATAACTGTTATTCCACCAGATTATGAGCCTCTCTAAGACAGGTGTTACCAAACCAGGTTTGTTTTGATTGATGAACAGCAAGCCAACACTCTGATACCGAGGTTTGCAAGCAAAGAGAGGGTTTTGCAAGGCAGCCAAGCTAGGAGACAGGAGAATAAACCTCTAATCAGTCTAGCCCTAGGCAAGGGGCTCAGGGTATTTATGGGGTAAAGAATAAAGAAACAGGGCATGGGGAGCATGGCAGAAGGTGACTGGAAAAAGTTGTGGTAATAGTCACTCTGTGCAGGTGTAACTAGGCTACGGGCCTCTGCACGTTCTGAAAGGTGGAGTTATTGGCCCTTTGATGTCAAAAGGTCATCGAGCTCAAACACTCATGCATGCCCAGTTGGAGGGTCGGTGTTGATATAGCCCTGATATCTATACATAAAATTGATACTAAAATAAGCACCAGGATTCCAAAAATGCATCAATGGGATATGCAGAATAATCACATTTTTAACCAGCTCAGGTTAATCTAGACACAGCTGACTCCAAGTTCCTGGAAAATAACTCAGGCGAACAACTTATTGTTTAGGCTATGTGCCACTTGGAGGACAGGCAAGTCTTAAAACGACTTTGATTAGTGAAGGCAGCTGAAATGGATTTGACTAATTACCACCCACGGTTTCACAAGGACTGTGCCCATCCATCTTCTGTACTGAGCACAGGGGCCTTACACATAGGAGGTCCCATGGTTGATGAAAGAAAAACAAAAGAATGGAAAGTGAGAATGAGAGGCAGATAATGGTGTTAACACCTTTATACATTCAAGATGTCCTGAGAACAACCCTCCTGTCCCCGAGAAATCTTCTTCCTGGCCCTGCTTCTGTGACATTCTACTATAATCAAGGAGTTTTGAAAATACCAGTAGCACTGGGAAAATAATTCTTCCTCAACCTATAGCTACTAATATAGGATGGAATGATTTTTTTTTTTTTTTTTTTTTTTTTTTTTTTGCTGTACGCAGGCCTCTCACTGTCGTGGCCTCTCCCGTTGCAGAGCACAGGCTCCGGACGCGCAGGCTCAGTGGCCATGGCTCACGGGCCCAGCTGCTCCGCGGCATGTGGGATCTTCCCGGACCGGGGCACGAACCTGTGTCCCCTGCATCAGCAGGCGGACTCTCAACCACCAGGGAAGCCCCAGGGAAGCCCCAGGGAAGCCCCAGGGAAGCCCGGATGCAATGATTTTTAAAGGGTGCTTTGCAGGGTAGAAAGAGATTGGGAAAGATTGGGCTGTGATGTTGCCCACGATGGGTTGTGTCAGGCAGAGGGAAAAAGCCAGAGACAGTAAATGTCTTGCTAGGTAGAGGAGAGAAGGGTAAGGGAAGGGGACGGGAGGATTTAAGGCAAATTTCCTTACATCATAATTGTCTCTAGAACCAGCCCAGAAGGGAAAAACATATGATTATTCTGCATATCTCACTCATGCATTTTTGGAATCCTGGTGCTTACTTTAGTATCAATTTTATGTGTAGATATCAGGGTTAGACCAACTAGTCTAATTCTCTTGGAAATGTGGCACCCATTGAACCAAACTGCTGAAGTGTATAATTCAGTGCCTTCAAGGCCAAAGCAAATGCTCCACATTTAGCATTCTTTTTTCTGAATAAACTAATCAATCCACTGGGTGAACCCACATTTCCTTTTCACAGCCAAATCCCAAATAATATGATGATTTTTCAGTTCCCAATGGCAGTTTAGTCTGGACCTGGTTGTGCTATATGACTTGGTGGCTTAGTGGGCACTTCGAGACCTCCATAACTGCAGAGACCTGGGAAAACACAGCACATTGAGCTGCTCTGCGCTGTGGACAGGAGGCTCATTTCTGCAGGACTCCAGGCTTCCCACTCCTTATCCACCACCTCCCTTCCACTGTTGTTTTCTTCTCCCCTCCCCTGTTGCTTACCTTCAGGGTCATTTACTCTTCCAAAGCCACCTCCTCCTCCTTGCCTTTGAGTTTCTAGGTGCCAGCTCTCTAAGATTTGACCTCGGGACCTGCCAAATCAGAGCTGGGATGGTTTTTCCCAACTGCAGCAAAAGCCGTTTCAAAAAGCAGGCAGAGCGCTGGGCTTCTCATATCTTCCTTGCTGCATGTGTTTGTGGCTGCAAAAACCAATTACTGAAGCTCAGCTGTAAGAAATGAAATGTATTTAGTCACAGGTGAAGTTCATGAACACGGTATTAGCTGCAGAATGTGTGTGGTGGCATCTTTTACAAATGAATGCATATCCTCAATCCTGCTCCTTTTACAAATAAGCCATCTCCAGAGCGATGTTGATGGCAAAAACAGAAGTAAGTCTAATGGCCTGGCAGCCGCAAAGCTGCTCAGAATAATGAGCTATGGCACATAGCACTTTATCTTCATCTGATTTTTCCCTCTGCTTGTTTATAGCATCTGAAATGCCCATATTCCCTTGGGATCAAACAGGCTTGTAGCCCTGCAGGATAAACTCTCCCCTTTACACTTTCTGGGTTAATATTTGAAGCTGTTGCACCAAGAGGAATTGTTGCATAGAGAGAACACAGAAAGCAAATGAGGGCACGTTTGGATACCACTTAGACTTTCCTAGTACCAGTCCTGAGAGTGACTGTATACTCTCTTCCAATTGCCCCAGAATGATTGGGAAAACCAAGAACCAAACCATCAGATTTAGTTGACCTGTTTACACTAGATACAAGCTTTGGTGAAAATACATTTTTTATTGAGAAAGCAACTTGATTTGATAATTTGTGCTTCCATAGAGAAGTTACACCTGGTAGACCCCTCAATATCAACTGTTATTCTAGGTGAAAAGGGAAAGCTTTTTAAAACCAGATCTAAAAGGACCTTGAAGAGGCCTTGAGAAGTCAGACTTTTCAGGCTGTTGGCTTATTGTTCAAACCATACAAGAGGTATCTGTATGGGTCACTTAGATCCTTGATTGAGCCATGGCCTCTGCTAGTGGTGGTTCTCCTTGGTTTGCCTCCCAACAGAAGGCATGCTGACTTACCAGGTTGAGTGCTGGTTTCCACTGCCGGCTCCCTTATCCATACGGCTGGATAGTACTAGGTTAATCCTACAATATTATCTAACTGCTTTTAACTCTCCTTTGTTCTTTACTTTCTACTTGGAGCCACTATGAGGTAAAAAAAAGAAAAAAAAAGTCTGAAGGAAGCTTAAACTTGAAAACAGAGTTTGTTATGAAACGTTGCAAACGCTTGCAGAGACCTTCATCCACTCAGCTCTTCTCACTTTTGGCCAATGCCTCAGTGCTTCCTTTACTGGGAGGAAAAAAGTCTACAGTTGTGTGTTTTCTTGTTCACCCTCTGGTCTGTTCAAAATTCCATCTGCATATGAATACTTTGCTCTTTTTTTATGATCTCAGGTGGTGTCTAACCCTTCTTTCCCGGGCTAATTAGTCAACTTGAGTTCTTAAATCCATCCCCTCCTTTTCCTTGGTGCCTTTGCTCCACTACCTTCCCTCTTCCCTGGTACCTTCAGTTTCTACTCCTGCCTCGGCTCCCCTTCCTAACTGCCTGCAGATATGCACACACCTGTGCCTGGGAAGATTTCCCAAGCTATCCGGCTACTTTACTTCTGCTTTTCCCTACCAAGACTCTTGACCAAATGCCACCCAGCCTCCACCTCCAGTAACACTAATACTAATAAAGAAATGATGTTACCAAACCAGGTTCATATTGCCTGATGCACAGCAAGCCAAAATGCTAAGACACCGAGGTTTGCAGCAGAGCGGGTGTATTCACAAGGCGAACCAAGCAAGGAGGTGGAGGATAAGTCTCAGCTCTGCCTCACGGAAAACAGGGGGTAATGGGGTATTTATGGGATAAAGAATAAAGAATCAGGGTGGTCTGAGGCGAGGGGAAGGGCGATTGGGAAAAGGTGCAGTAATCATCATTCTGCACAGGCTTAACTATGCTACAAGGCTCTGCCTGTTCAAAAAATGGAGGCACTTGGCACGCTCTGAGGGTGGAGTTTTCGGCCCTCTGACGTCAAAAGATCACTGAGCGGACACTCGCGCATGCCCAGCTGGAGGCTCCGTGGTCCTATCCAGTCTCAACCAGCTCAGCTGGAACTAGACTCAGCTGACTCCAAGCTGCCGGAAAACAACTTGGACAAACTTTTTTTTTTTTTAACATCTTTACTGGAGTATAATTGCTTTACAACGGTGTGTTCGTTTCTGCTATTGGACAAACATCTTATTGTTTAGGCTACTTGCCGCTTGGAGGACAAGTCTTTTGTAGATGACCTTGATTAGCGAAGGCAGGTAAAATGAATTTGACGAATGATCACCCACGGTTTCAATGATAAATAACATCTGAGTGCCTACTCTGTGCCTATACTGTCTGAGAACTGTATACACATTGTCCTTTAGCCTCACAAAAACCTTATGAGTTAGCTACTATTATTATCATTATTATCTCCATTTTAAAGATGGGGAGATGTAGGCATAAAGCAGGTAAGCATCTTGCACAAGATCACACAGCAAGCTTGGAGCAGAGATGGGACTGAAATCCAGGTAGTCAGCTCTCAGGGCCCACAGTTTACATCACTACCTTGTACTTGCTTTTCTCTTGTTCTGCAAATAGCCCTCCCAGCATTCTGAACCCATATGCAAGAAGTGCACTGACCTCATAAGAGTTGAACCCACTGACATGATCAATTTCTTGTTCTCATCAACCTTTCTGCAGGATCTGATATGGTTGATCTTCTGTTCCCACCTTCTTTTTGACCCTCTCCTCTCGTTTGGCTCTCACAGCACCATTCTGTTATAGTTCTTATCCATTCTCTCTGACCTTTCTTTCGCTGTCCTCTTCACTAACTCCATTTTCTGCCTTTAATATATATAAGCATGCCTGAGACATTGCCACTCTTAATATAAAGTCTCTCACCCCATGCCTTCAACTGTGTCTACTGCCACTGAATCTTAGTTCTATAGCTTTAGCTCCACTGTCCCTCCTGGCACCAGGCTTGTATTTCCAACTGAATGGTGAACTTTTCCACTAGATTATATCACCTTCTCTTCAAATGCACTATGTTAATATAAGTGAATCATATTTTCTCCAAATTACTAAAGCATTCTTCTTCTCTGCCCTCCACCTCTGCTTTTGTTCAATGGTGCTATTACTCATCTAGTCACTGGGCTTAAAATGTGGATGTCATCTCTGAAGACTCCCTCTTTGTCACCATTTAGCATTATCTACTCAAAATTAAGTCTTTTCAGTTCTTACTTTCATGATGCTCACAACTTTCTCTTCTATTCTATTGTCTTTCCAATGCCAGCTCCCTAGAAGATGTCCTTATTAGCTAATGCTTGGTCTACAGTTTTAGCCAGTCTCTGACCTTCTTCCCTCTCTTGCTGACCCCAATCTATACGGCTGGCTGCCAAAATGTCATCAATCCAAAATACTACTTCCATCACATTATAACCCTGCTCATAAATCTAAAGAGGGTTCCTATGAGAAAGTCCCAAACTCATTAGCCTGGCATTTATGCCCTCTCTAAGCTGAACACAGTTTGTCTTTCCAGCTTTCTGCCCTCTACTCCAAGTGGGCTCTGCCTATATCCAAACATATTCAGCACACTGTTGTGTCCACACCATGGCTCTCCCTTCCTGGGATGATGCCCCTGCTCTTCTCCACAGACTACTAACCTTTCAGGATCCAGCTTCAGTTCTTGTTTCTTCAATCCATATGTTATGACCACATTCTCCTAGAAATGAGCTCCTTCCTCTGAATTCTATAGTAATGATCATCTATGCTATCAATGTAGCACTAAGCATTTCCTGCCTATATTTTCATGTGATATGCATTTCCTCCCAAACTCTTTTTTTCAAACACATTGTGCAGTTGTTAGAATCTGGGTACTATATTTGGTGTTTTAAAGTCACCGTATTTTAATAATATATTGAGAAGTAGGTATTTTATCTGTACTTTACAGATAAGGAAACTGAGTCTCTGAGAAGTTAAGTAAATTGGCTAAGGAAGCAGCTAACATGAATCTAAGCAGGAATTTTAACCAGGGAATGTGACTCTGGAGCCCGTTCTGTCTCCATTGTACCACATCATGTCCTTTCAACTGCCTTGAGGGCAATGATCCAATTTTATATCTCTCTGTATACTCCATGGTTCCTAGCACAGCTCTTGAACACACTGCTCAAAACTGTTGCTGTGTGAAAGATGGTGCTGCCAAAAAATTAAAATTTCCTAACATAAAAAGCCCGGGTCCTCCATAGGAGCCCATTGTCAACATGGGAAAGGAGGGGCGTCAGTCTGCCATAACAGCCTCATTGTCAGTGGGGTGTAGCTGCAGCCACAGTGGGTTCTGTGAACTCTGTGGGCATGAACATGCAGAGGTGGGGCTGAAATATGAGCCAGTTACTGGCAATCCACTGTGGGCCTGGGGAGGCAGCCCTGTTGGGTTCTCACTCTGGTGGATTTTGGAACCAGGCCTGTGTACATATTCCTGAGTTGATTATTTGTGGGTTCAGGGGACACAGCTCCCAAGGGTTTATGTGCTGATGGTTTTATGAGCGTGCATGTGTACCTAAGAGACTTCTGAGCCAATGACTGGAGTCCACAAGTGGAGGTGGCTCCTGAGGACAGCACCAGCAACAGTGATCTTTGTGGGCACACGCACCAGGTGGCAGGTGGCATCACAGAATCAGACTTCCTGGCGGACATCTCCTGGGGAAGAACACACAGTGGCTCCTTTCCCAGCGAGAATGCTCTAGCTCTGCCTACCTCACAATGCAGCTTAGAACCAGGCCTGGGGGCTTCTACTCCAACAGCTGGAGAGCAGGCCCCGACCCCAACAGGGCTGTGACAACCACAGAGCAGAGAGGAGGCCCTGCCCAACATCCAGTGCAGGCTCTGGTCACCACAACACCAAACACACCCCCTATCAATGGGACAAGGGCCAGCACACACTAAGGAAAGACGTGGCAAGAATCCATACCAAAAACAGCCCTCACACCGAAAATATTGGACTCAAACAGGCTACACAGGGACAGTCCAACATAAAAAACAGCCCTTCAAAACCACGGTTGATACCTGTTTCTCCTAGATTTACAGAGTCAGAGAAATATAAGAAAAATGAAAAAGCAAAGGAACTATTCCCAATTAAAAGAACAAGAGAAATCCCCTGAAAGGACAAACAATGAAACAGACTGCTCCAGTCAGAAATGCTGAAAGAATTAAGAAAGGCTATCAATAGAAATGTGGATCACTAACAAGGAACTAGAAACTATGAGAAGCCAATCAAAATCAGACAACTCAATTGCTGAGATGAAAACTGAGTTAAAGACCATAAATAGCAAACTAAATAATGCAGAAGGATGAATAAGTGATCTGGAAGAAGAATAACAAATCACCCAATCAGAACAGCAGACAGAAAAACAAAAGAAAAAAAATGAAAGCACCATCTGAGATCTATGGGATAATACAAAGCATGACAATCTATACATAATAGGAATCCCAGAAGGAGAAGAGAAAAGGGGGCCAAAAATGTATTTGAAGAAATTATGGTTAAAAGCTTCCCAAACTTAAAAGAGAAAACAGACACCAAGGTATAGGAAGCACAGAGGGTCCCAAAAAAGATGAACTCAAACCAAGACATATTATAATTAAGATGGCAAAAGTTAAAGAGAGAATTCTAAAGGCAGCAAGAGAAAAAGAAAAAGTCAGTTATAAGGGTACCTCCATAAGACTATCAGCTGATTTCTCTACAGAAACTTTGCAGGCCAGAAAGAAGTGGCAAGATACATTCAAAGTCCTGAGAGGGAAAAACCTGCAACCCAGGATACACTACCCAGTAAGATTATCATTTAGAATACGAGAGATAAAGAACTTCTCAGACAAGTAAAAACTAAAAGAATACAGCAGTACTAAACATATCTTAAAAGAAATATTGAAAGGTCTTCTCTAGAGACAAAAGAAGCAAGAATCTATAGGAAAGGAAAAATCAAAACTGGAAAGGTAAATATGTAAAAGGATTTAAGATTACTTTAAAAAGCCAGTACATAGATTAAAAAACAATCAAAAAATTCTGTGAAAGTAATTATAATTACAATGAGCAGTAAAAGGATAAACATGAAGATATAAAATAGGACCTCAAAATCACAAAATGTCAGGGAGGGAAGTAAGAAATATAGATCTTTCAGAATGCGTTTCAGCTTATACGACTACCAGTCTAAAGCAAATAGATATAGTTATGTGTTAACATACTTGAAAATCAGGGTAACCACAAATCAAAAACATACAAAATAGATTCACAAAAAGCAAAAAGAAAGGAACTCAGACATAATACAAAAGAAAACCATCAAACCACAAAAGGAAAAATGAAAAGAAGAAGAAAGGAACAAAGAAGAAATATAAAATCAACTGGAAAACAAGGTTTAAAGTGGCAATAAGTACATACTTATCAATAATTACTTAAATGTTGGGACTTCCCTGGTGGTGCAGTGGTTAAGAATCCGCCTGCCAATGCAGGGGACACAGGTCCAATCCCTGGTCCAGGAAGATCCCATATGCTGCAGAGCAACTAAGCCTGCAAGCCATAACTACTGAGCCCATGTGCCACAACTACTGAGGCCTGCTCACCTAGAGCCCATGCTCTGCAGCAAGAGAAGCCCACACACTGCAACGAAGAGTAGCCCCCACTCACTGCAACTAGAGAAAGCCCACATGCAGCAACAAAGACCCAACACAGCCAAAAATAAATAAATATTTTTTTAAATACTTAAATGTCAATGGATTAAATGCTCCTATCAAAAGACTTAGAGTGGCAGATTGGATAATGAAACAAGAATCTATAATATGCTGCCTACAGGAGACCCACTTTAGGGCAAGGACACACAGATTGAAAGTGAGGGGATGGAAAAAGTTATTTCACACAAAAGGAAATGACAAGAAAGTAGGGGTATAACTACTCATATCAGAAAATAGACTTTAAAACAAAGGCCATAAAGAAAGACAAAGAAGGACACTATATCATGATAAAAGGATCAATACAAGAAGAGGATATTGCACTTGTTAACATATATGCACCCAATATAGTGGCATCTAAATACATAAAACAAATACTAACAGACATAAAGGGAGAAATCGATTGGAATACAATAATAGTAGGAGACTTTAACACCCCACTGACATCAATGGACAGATCTTCCAGACAGAAAATCAATAAGACAACAGGGATCCTGGATGACATAATAGAACAGTTAGACTTAATTAATATCTAGAGAACACTACATCCAAAAAACCCAGAATACACATTCTTTTCAAGCACACATGGAACATTCTTTTTTTTTTTTTTTCAATTTTTATTTTTGCATTACGCGGGCCTCTCACTGCTGTGGCCTCTCCCGTTGCGGAGCACAGGCTCCAGACGTGCAGGCTCAGCGGCCATGGCTCACAGGCCCAGCTGCTCTACGGCATGTGGGATCTTCCCGGATCGGGGCACGAACCCGTGTCCCCTGCATCGGCAGGCAGACTCCCAACCACTGTGCCACCAGGGAAGCCCCGGAACATTCTTTAGGATAGACCACACAGGTCACAAAACACGCCTCAACAAATTTAAGATGATAGAAATTATTTACAGTGTCTTTTCTGACCAAAATAGCATGACACTAGAAATCAACCATAGAAAGAGAAATGAGAAAAAAATGATTACATGGAGACTAAACAACATGCTACTAAAAACACAAATGAGTCAATGATGAAATCAAAGAGGAAGTTAAAAAAATACTTCGAGACAAATGACAATGAAAACACAGCCATACAAAAGTTATGGGATGCAGCAAAAGCAGTTCTAAAAGGGAAGTTCATAGTAATACAGGCCTTTCTCAAAAAACAAGAAAAAATCTCAAATAAACAACCTAACCAACCACCTAAAAGAATTAGAAAAAGAAGAACAAATAAAGCCTAACGTCAGCAGAAGGAAGGAAATAATAAAGATTGTAGAGGACATAAATAAAGTAGAGATTAAAAAAATAGAAAAAATCAATAAAACTAAGAGCTGGTTTTTTGAAAGGATTAAAAAATTCGACAAACCTCTGGCCAAGCTCATCAAGAACAAAAGAAACTGGACTGAAATAAACAAGAAATAAAAGAGGAGAAATAACAACTGTTTCTGCAGAAATATAAAATACCATAAGAAAATATTATGAACAGTTTATATGCCAACAAAATGGACAACCTAGAAGAAATGGATACGTTTCTAGAAACACAGAGCCTGCCAAAACTGAATCAAGAAGGAGCAATGTGAACAGACTGATCCCTAGAAGTCAAATAGAATCTGTGGGCTTCCCTGGTGGTGCAGTGGTTAAGAATCCACCTGCCAATGCAGGGGACACAGGTTCAAGCCCTGGTCTGGGAATATCCCACATGCCACGGAGCAACTAAGTCCATGCACCACAACTACTGAAGCCCATGCACCTAGAGCCTATGCTCTGCAACAAGAGAATCCACCACAATGAGAAGCCTGCACACCACAACGAAGTGTAGCCCCTGCTTGCTGCAACTAGAGAAAGCCTGTGTGCAGCAATGAAGACCCACTGCAGCCAAAAAATAAATAAATTAATTTAAAAAATTATTTAAAAAATAGAATCTGTAATTAAAAAACAAACAAACAAAAAAACCTCCTTGTAAACAAAAGTCCAGGACTGGATGGCTTCACTGGGGAATTCTACCAAACATACAAAGAACATATAACTCTCCTCAAACTCTTGCAAAAGATTGAAGAGGAAGGAACACTCTCAAAGTCATTCTATGAAGCCACCATCACCCTTATACAAAAACCAGACACAGATACTACCAAAAAAGAAAATTACAGGCCAATATCACTGATGAATATAGATGCAAAAATCCTTAGGAAAATATTAGCAAACTGAATCTAACAATACATAAAATACATGATCAATTTAGGTTTATTCCAGGGTCACAAGGATGGTTCAGTGTACTCAAATCAATCAATGTGATATACCACATCAACAAAAGCAAAGACAAAAACCACATGATCATCTCAATAGATGCAGAAAAAGCATATGATAAAATTCAACATCCATTCATGATAAAAACTCTTACCAAAGTGAGTATAGAGGGAACATATCTCAACATAATAAAAGCCATTTATGACAAACCCACAGCCGACATAATACTCAATGGTGAAGAGCTGAAAGCCTTCCCACTAAAATCTGGAACAAGACAAGGATGCCCACTCTCACTACTTCTATTTAACAGAATATTGGAAGTCCTAGCCATGGTAATCAGACAAGAAAAAGAATTAAAAGGTATCCAAACCAGAAGGGAAGACGTAAACTTGTCATTATATACAGATGATCAGTACTCTATGTAGAAAACCCTAAAGATTCCACACACAAAATAAACTATTAGAACTGATAAATGAATTCAGCAAGGCAGCAGTATATGAGATAAATATACAGAAATCTGTTGCATTTCCTTACACTAATAATGAGATATCAGAAAGAGAAAGTTAAAAAAAAAATCCCTTTAAAAATCACATTCAAAAATAAACTACCTGGGAATAAACCTAACCAAGGAGGTTAAAGACATATGCTGAGAACTATAAAACACTAATAAAGGAAATCGAATGTTATTCAAGGAAATGGAAAGATATCCCATGCTCTTGGATTAGAAGAATTAATATAGCTAAAATGGCCATACTACCCAAAGCAATCTACAGATTTAATGTGATCCCTATCAAATTACATGACATTTTTCACGCAACTAGAACAAATAATCCTAAAGTTTATATGGAACAACAAAACAGAACTGCCAAAGCAATCCTCAGGAAAGAGAACAAAGCTGGAGGCATGACCATTCCAGACATCAGACAATACTACAAAGCTACAGTAATCAAAACAGCATGGTATTGGTATAAAAACAGACATATAGGTAGTTTTTGATTTCCTCTTTGATTTCTTCAGTGATCACTTTGTTATTAAGTAGTATATTGTTTAGCCTCCATGTGTCTGTATTTTTTACAGATCTTTTCCTGTAATTGATATCTAATCTCATAGCGTTGTGGTCAGAAAAGATACCTGATACAATTTCAATTTTCTTAAATTTACCAAGGCTTGATTTGTGACCCAAGATATGATCTATCCTGGAGAATGTTCCATGAGCACTTGAGAAAAATGTGTATTCTGTTGTTTTTGGATGGAATGTCCTATAAATATCAATTAAGTCCATCTTTTTTAATGTATCATTTAAAGCCTGTGTTTCCTTATTTATTTTCATTTTGGATGTTCTGTCCACTGGTGAAAGTGGGGTGTTAAAGTCCCCTACTATGAATGTGTTACTGTTGATTTCCCCTTTTATGACTGTTAGTATTTGTCTTACGTATTGAGGTGCTCCTATGTTGGGTGCATAAATATTTACAACTGTTATATCTTCTTCTTGGATCGATCCCTTGAGCATTATGTAGTGTCCTTCTTTGGCTCTTGTGATAGTCTTTATTTTAAAGTCCATTTTGTCTGATATGAGAATTGCTACTCCAGCTTTCTTTTCGTTTCCATTTGCATGGAATATCTTTCTCCATACCCTCCCTTTCAGTCTGTATGTGTCCCTAGGCCTGAAGTGGGTCTCTTGTAGACAGCATATATATGGGTCTTGTTTTTGTATTCAATCAGCCAATGTGTCTTTTGGTGGGAGCATTTAATCAAAAAATACCAAGAGGGATTCCCTGGTGGAGCAGTGGTTGAGAGTCCGCCTGCCGATGCAGGGGACACGGGTTCGTGCCCTGGTCTGGGAAGATCCCACATGCTGCGGAGCGGCTGGGCCCGTGAGCCATGGCCGCTGAGCCTGCGCATCCAGAGCCTGTGTTCTGCAATGGGAGAGGCCACAACAGTAAGAGGCCCGCATACCAGAAAAAACAAAACAAAACACAAACTTATAAACAAATGACAATGGAGACACGATGACCCAAAACCTATGGGATGCAGCAAAAACAGTTCTAAGAGGGAAGTTTATAGCAATACAATCCTACCTTAAGAAACAGGAAACAGCTCGAATAAACAACCTAACCTTGCACCTAAGGCAATTAGAGAAATAAGAACAAAAACCCCCCAAAGTTAGCAGAAATAAAGAAATCATAAAAATCAGATCAGAAATAAATGAAAAAGAAATGAAGGAAACGATAGCAAAGATCAATAAAACTAAAAGCTGGTTCTGTGAGAAGATAAACAAAACTGATAAAACATTAGCCAGACTCATCAAGAAAAAAAGGGAGAAGACTCAAATCAATAGAATTAGAAATGGAAAACGAGAAGTAACAACTGACACTGCAGAAATACAAAAGATCATGAGAGATTACTACAAGAAACTCTCTGCCAATAAAATGGACAACCTGGAAGAAATGGACAAATTCTTAGAAATGGAAAACCTGCCAAGACTGAAGAAATAGAAAATATGAACAGACGAGTCACAAGCACTGAAATTGAAACTGTGATTAAAAATATTCCAACAAACAAAAGCTCAGGACCAGATGGCTTCACAGGTGAATTCTATCAAACATTTAGAGAAGAGCTAACACCTATCCTTCTCAGACTCTTCCAAAATATAGCAGAGGGAGGAACACTCCCAAACTCATTCTTTTTAAAAAATAATTAATTAATTAATTAATTAATTAATTTTTGGCTGTGTTGGGTCTTCGTTTCCGTGCGAGGGCTTTCTTCAGTTGTGGTGAGTGGGGGCCACTCTTCACTGCGGAGCACGGGCCTCTCACTGTTGCGGCCTCTCCCGTTGTGAAGCACAGGCTCCAGACGTGCAGGCTCAGTAGTTGTGGCTCACAGGCTTAGTTGCTCCGTGGCATGTGGGATCTTCCCAGACCAGGGCTCGAACCCATGTCCCCTGCATTGGCAGGAAGATTCCCAATCACTGTGCCACCAGGGAAGCCCCCAAACTCATTCTACAGGGACACCATCACCCTCATACGAAAACCAGACAAGGATGTCACAAAGAAAGAAAACTACAGGCCAATATCACTGATGAACATAGATGCAAAAATCCTCAACAAAATACTAGCAAACAGAATCCAACAGCACATTAAAAGGATCATACACCATGATCAAGTGGGGTTTATTCCAGGAATGCAAGGATTCTTCAATATATGCAAATCAATCAACGTGATACATCATATTAACAAATTGAAGAAGAAAAACCATAGAATCCTCTCAATAGATGCAGAGAAAGCTTTTGACAAAATTCAACACCCATTTATGATAAAAACCCTGCAGAAAGTAGGCATAGAGGGAACTTTCCTCAACATAATAAAGGCCATATATGACAAACCTACAGCCAACACTGTCCTCAATGGTGAAAACCTGAAACTATTTCCACTAAGATCAGGAACAAGACAAGGTTACCCACTCTCATCACTCTTATTCAACATAGTTTTGGAAGTTTTAGCAACAGAAATCAGAGAGGAAAAGGAAATAAAAGACTCCACATCAGAAAAGAAGAAGCAAAGCTGTCACTGTTTGCAGATGACATGATACTATACATAGAGAATCCTAAAGATGCTACCAGAAAACTACTAGAGCTAATCAATGAATTTGGTAACGTAGCAGGACACAAAATTAATGCACAGAAATCTCTGGCATTCCTATACAATAATGATGAAAAATCTGAAAGTGAAATTAAGAAATCACTCCCATTTACCATTGCAACAAAAAGAATAAAATATATAGGAATAACCCTACCTAAGTAGACAAAAGACCTGTAGGCAGAAAATTATAAGACACTGATGAAAGAAATTAAAGACAATACAAGTAGATGGAGCGATATACCATGTTCTTGGATTGGAAGAATCAACATTGTGAAAATGACTCTACTACCCAAAGCAATGTATAGATTCAATGCAATCCCTATCAAACTACCACTGGCATTTTTCACAGAACTAGAACCCAAAATTTCACAATTTGTATGGAAACACCAAAGACCCCGAATAGCCAAAGCAATCTTGAGAACAAAAAACGGAGCTGGAGGAATCAGGCTCCCTGACTTCAGACTATACTACAAAGCTATAGTAATCAAGACAGTATGGTACTGGCACAAAAACAGAAATATAGGTCAGTGGAACAGGATAGAAAGCCCAGAGATAAACTCACACACATATGGTTACCTTATCTTTGATAAAGGAGGCAGGAATGTACAGTGGAGAAAGGATAGCCTCTTCAATAAGTGGTGCTGGGAAAACTGGACAGGGACATGTAAAAGTATGAGATTAGAACACTCCCTAACACCATACAGAAAAATAAGCTCAAAATGGATTAAAGACCTAAATGTAAGGCCAGACACTATCAAACTCTTAGAGGAAAACATAGGCAGAACACTCTATGACATAAATCACAGCAAGATCCTTTTTGACCCACCTCCTACAGAAATGGAAATAAAACCAAAAATAAACAAATGGGACCTACTGAAACTTAAAAGCTTTTGAACAGCAAAGGAAACCATAAACAAGACCAAAAGACAACCCTCAGAATGGGAGAAAATATTTGCAAATGAAGCAACTGACAAAGGATTAATCTCCAAGATTTACAAGCAGCTCATGCAGCTCAATATCAAAAAAAGAAACAACCCAATCCAAAAATGGGCAGAAGACCTAAATAGACATTTCTCCAAAGAAGATATACAGATTGCCAACAAACACATTAAAGAATGTTCAACATCGTTAATCATTAGAGAAATGCAAATCAAAACTACAATTAGATATCATCTCACACTGGTCAGAATGGCCATCATCAAAAAATCTAGAAGCAATAAATGCTGGAGAGGGTGTGGAGAAAAGGGAACACTCTTGCACTGCTGGTGGGAATGTGAATTGGTACAGCCACCATGGAGAACAGTATGGTGGTTCCTTAAAAAACTGCAAATAGAACTACCGTATGATCCAGCAATCCCACTACTGGGCATATACCCCGAGAAAACCATAATTCAAAAGGAGTCACGTACCAAAATGTTCATTGCAGCTCTATTTACAATAGCCAGGACATGGAAGCAACCTAAGTGTCCATCATCGGATGAATGGATAAAGAAGATGTGGCACATATATACAATGGAATATTACTCATCCATAAAAAGAAATGAAATTGAGATATTTGTAGTGAGGTTGATGGACCTAGGGTCTGTCATACAGAGTGAAGTAAGTCAGAAAGAGAAAAACAAATACCATATGCTAACACATAATATGGAATCTAAGAAAAAAAATGTCATGAAGAACCTAGGGGTTAGACGGGGATAAAGACACAGACCTACTAGAGAATGGACTTGAGGATATGGGGAGAGGGAAGCGTAAGCTGTGACAAAGTGAGACAGTGGCATGGACATATATACACTACCAAACGTAAAATAGATAGCTAGTGGGAAGCAGCCGCATACCACAAGGAGATCAGTTCGGTGCTTTGTGACCACCTAGAAGGGTGGGATAGGGACGGTGGGAGGGAGGGAGACGCAAGGGGGAAGAGATATGGAAACATATGTATATGTATAACTGATTCACTTTGTTACAAAGTAGAAACTAACACAGCATTGTAAAGCAATTATACTCCAATAAAGATGTATAAACAAAACAAAACAACAACAACAAAACAGACATATAGATCAATGGAATAGAATAGAGAGCCCAGAAATAAACCCACACACCTACAGTCAATTAATTGTTGACAAAGGAGGCAAGAATATGCAATGGAGGAATGACAATCTCTTGAGCAAGTCGTGTTGGGGAAGCTGGACAGCCACATGTAAATCAATGATTTTAGAACACACCCTCACACCATACACAAAAATAAACTCAAGATGGCTTAAAGACTTAACGATGACATGACACCATAAAACACCTAGAGGAGAATATAGGCAAAACATTCTCTGACTTATATTGTAGCAATGTTATTTTATGTTAGTCTCCCAAGGCAATAGAAATAAAAACAAAAGTAAACAAATGGGAACTAATCAAACTTATAAGCTTTTGCACAGCAAAAGGAACAATAAACAAAGCAAAAAGACAACCCACAGACTGGGAGAAAATATTTGTAAATGATGCAGCTGACAAGGGATTAATTTCCAAAATATACAAATAGCTCATACAACTTAATAACAAAAAAACCAAACAACCCAATCAGAAAATGGGCAGAAGACCTAAACAGACATTTCTCCAAAGAAGACACACAGATGGCCAACAGGCACATGAAAGGGTGCTCAACATTGCTAATTATTAGAGAAATGCAAATCAAAACCTCAATTAGATACCAGTCAGAATTGCCATAATCAAAACATCTATAAATAATAATTGCTGGAGAGGGTATGGAGAAAAGGGAGCCCTCCTACACTGCTGGTGGGAATGTAAGTTGGTGCAGCTACTTTGGAAAACAGTATGGAAATTCCTCAAAAACTAAAAATAGCATTACAATGTGATCCAGCAGTCCCACTCCTGGGCATATATCCAGAAAAGACAAAAGCTCTAATTTGAAAAGATACATGCACTCCAATGTTCATAGCAGTACTATTTACAATAGTCAAGACATGGAAGCAACCTAAATGTCCATCAACAGATGAATGGATAAAGAAGGTGTGGCATACACACACACATGCACACATATAAACAATGGAATACTACACAGCCATAAAAAAGAATGAAATAATGCCATTTGCAGCAACACAGATGGACCTAGAGATTATCATACTAAGTGGAGGAGACAAAGACAAATATCATATGATTTCACTTACATGTGGAATGTAATAAATAGTACAAATGAACTTATTTACAAAACAGAAACAGGCTCACAGGTAAAGAAAACAAATTTATGGTTACCAAAGGGGAATGTGGGGGAGGGATAAACTGGGAGTAGGGAATTAACAGATGTTTAAAACTGATAAACAATAAGGATTTACTGTAGGGAACTATATTCAGTATTTTGTAATAAACTATAATGGAATTGAATCGAAAAATGAAGAATACAGATATATACATATATACATATAACCAAATCATTTTGCTGTATACCTGAAACTAACACAATATTGTAAATCAACTATGCTTCCATTAAAAAAGTCATATTAAATTTATTTATTGATTTAGGGAGATTTGATATCTTTAGTTATGATGTTGAATCTTCTATCCAAAACCAAGTTATACTTTTCTGTTAGTTCAAAAAAATTTATTTGCTTCTCTTAAGAGAATTCTTAAGTTTTATTAATAGAGATTTTATACATTAATTGTTAACTTCACTTCTAATTATTTTGTTTTTATCTTTAATTTTTGTGTTTAATTTTCAATTTTCAGTTGAAATTATAAATGGCATCTTTACTTCCATTATATTTTGTACCTAGTGCTTCTTTATTATATAAAGGCTGTTAATTTCTGTCTGTTAATTTTATGGTCAGAAATTTTACTGAATCCTCTATTGTTTGTAGGCAATTTTCACATTATTCTCTTGTATATTTCAGGTATAAATTATATCATTTATATTTAGTTTTATCTCTTACTGTCCAGTTTTCATACACCTAATTTATTTTTCATCTCTAATTTCATTGTCTAATACATGTAAAAACTCTTAAATTTTAGTGATGATAATGAAGACATTTGTTTTATCTCTAAATTTAATGGGGATGATTTTAGCATTTCTCTATTGGCCTAATGATAGATGTATTTTAACTAGTTAAGGAAATATTCATCTATTTCTAGTTGATTAAGATTCTTCAGCATCACAAATGGACTTTGAAACTTACCAAATGCATTTCCAGAAACTCTAGAGGTGATTTTATATGATTTGTCCACTCTTAGATTTATTGCTGTAGTGAATTACATAAATAGCTTTCCCAAAACTAAAATTTCTTACATTATTGGAAAAATCTTACTTGGCTAGTATGTCATTTTCTTATAATGTGGTGTTTAGGTCTGCTAATATTTTATTTAGAAGTATTTTGCATTGATAATCATAAAAGATATTGACCTATAAAGATTTTCTTTTTGGAAATTTTTGTTGAATGTTGGTATTAATTATTGCATCATAAAAGAAACCACTGAAGCTTTTCTTCTTTTCCTATGTTATATAATTATTTGTTATTTCAAAATTTGTAAGAAATCCACCACAAAACCATTTGATCTTTGTGTCTTTTGGGGAGTAAGGTAGGGATAGCTCTTTGAAAACATTCTCTATTTCTTCTACTTAATTGATATGTTTACATATTTTATCTTTACTTGAACATGTTTTGAGACAAAAATTATATTTACTTAGAAAATTATTTAGTTTATCTGGATTTTTAAATTTAGTCGACTGTAATTAAGTAATACTATGTTTTATGATTACTTTAACTATTTCTGTAAATATAATTCTTTCCCCCTTATTATTTCTTACTTTGTATATTTGTGCTTCCTATTTTTTGATTACATTTGTTATGAGCTTACCTATTTTATATTTCCAAAAACTGGATTCTGTATTTATTTGTTTTATTATTTGTTTCTTAATTTATTATTTTCTGTGTTTATTGATTTTGTTCTGCTTTCCTTTGATTTATTTTATTTTGTTGCTCATTTTCTAAATTCTTTTTTTTTTTTTTTTTGCGGTAGGCGGGCCTCTCACTGTTGTGGCCTCTCCCCTTGCAGAGCACAGGCTCCGGATGCGCAGGCTCAGCAGCCATGGCTCACGGGCCTAGCCGCTCTGCGGCATGTGGGATCTTCCCAGACCGGGGCACGAACCCGTGTCCCCTGCATCGGCAGGCGGACTCTCAACCACTGCGCCACCAGGGAAGCCCTCTAAATTCTTATGTTGGATATTTAGTGGATATTTCTATTAATAGTTATTGAAGTTTTTGCATTTTCTTTTGAGTGCTTCTCTACACAATCACACAGATTCTGACATGTGGTCTTTTTATTTCTTTCCCCCAGATACCCTCAAACTTGTTTTGGAGTTTTTCTTTTTCCCAACAGTTGGTTAAGAGAAAGTGTTTGAATTTCCATGTAGTTTTCTGGTTTTGTTGTTTGTTCCAAGTTTTAATACACTACGGTCAGTGATTATACTATTTCTAAAAACTTTAGAACATAAAGAGGGTTTTTTGTGACTTAATAAGTTTTTATAACCATTCCATAGATTCTTGAAAAGTAGAAATGTTCTGTTGCTTGAATACAGCATTGATGTCCATTTTTATTATTTTATCATTTGCTCAGTCACTGCCTGAGGAAATATATTAAAGTTTTCTCTTATTAATATATTTCTGCCTTTATCTTCTTTAATTCCTGAAGTTTATGATTTATGAATATTGCTGCCAAGTTACTTGCTTCATAGATATTCACACTTCTTACAACCCTATTATGTGCCTTTAATATTATAAATACCTGTCTGCTTTGTGCCCTGTTTATTGCTTTTGGTCCTGAATGATACCTTTTCTGATACTGAGATTGTGACCCCTGCTTTCCTTTTGTTTGCTCTCCTGTGGTGCCCTAAACTCTTCTTTCATTTTCAACTTGGTTTAGCAATTCCAATTCAATGATTCATCCAATAAAAAAATCCACTTCCTAGAGTAATGGAAATAAAAACAAAAATAAACAAAGGGGACCTAATGAAACTTCAAAGCTTTTGAACAGCAAAGGAAACCATAAACAAAACGAAAAGACAACCCTCAGAATGGGGGAAAATATTTGCAAATGAATCAACGGACAAAGGATTAAACTCCAAAACGTATAAACAGCTCATGCAGCTCAATATTAAAGAAACAAACAACCCAATCCAAAAATGGGCAGAAGACCTAAATAGACATTTCTCCAAAGAAGATATACAGATGGCCAAGAAGCACATGAAAAGCTGCTCAACATCACTAATTATTTGAGAAATGCAAATCAAAACTGCAATGAGGTATCACCTCACACCAGTTAGAATGGGCATCATCAGACAATCTACAAACAACAAATGCTGGAGAGGGTCTGGAGAAAAGGGAACCCTCTTGCACTGTTGGTGGGAATGTAAATTGATGCAGCCACTATGGAGAACAGTATGGAGCTTCCTTAAAAAACTAAAAATAGAATTACCATATGATCCAGCAATCCCACTACTGGGCATATACCCAGAGAAAAACATAATTCCAAAAGACACATGCACCCCAATGTTCATTGCAGCATTATTTACAATAGCCAGGTCATGGAAGCAACCTAAATGCCCATCAACAGACGAATGAATAAAGAAAATGTGGTACATACATAGAATGGAATATTACTCAGCCATAAAAAGGAACCAAATTGGGTCATTTGTTGAGACATGGATGGATCTAGAGACTGTCATACAGAGTAAAGTAAGTCAGAAAGAGAAAAACAAATATCGTATATTAATGCATGTATATGGAACCTAGAAAAATGGTACAGATGAACGGGTTTGCAGGGCAGAAGTTGAGACACAGATGTAGAGAGCAAACGTATGGACACCAAGGGGGGAAAGCCATGGGGGTTGGGGGTGGGGATGGTGGTGTGATGATTTGGGTGATTGGGATTGACATGTATACACTGATGTGTATAAAATTGATGACTAATAAGAACCTGCTGTATAAAAAAATAAAATTAAATTCAAAAATTAAAAAAAATCAGTTATTTACAAAGATTCATGTGTAAGAATAATCATTAAAAGTGGAGGTTGATTAAGTAAATTATTCTATACTCACAATGTGTAATAACATATGTGCTAAAAGCAGATTGAATGAAAATACTTAATGGCAACAATGTTTAAAATATAAAGATATTTTATATGCTTTATAAAATACTTTCTGATAAAGCCAGTTACCAAATAGATTGTGTAGTTTGATCCCAACCTAAATACCCATTACCATATCTTTAATCATACCTATGTATCTATAAAATATAGCTCTATAAAAATTGGACAAGTGTGTATAAAATACTAAGTTATTATATCTAAGTAGGAGTAGTAATATAGATGGTTTTAGTTTTCTTCTTTGTGCTTTTCTATATTTTCTGAAGTTTTAATATTTACATATTCTTTATAATCTCAAAATGTGATTTTTTCCCTAAAAATGAAGAAAAAAAAAAAGCTTATTGTCTAATAATTTGACACTAAAATCCTGGCAACAGTTAATGATAGGTCTCCTTATTACCTGCCTTACTCCCCCAGCATTCTGAGTAGAGTTCTAGAAAGTATCTATTTTTCCATTAGTAGATTCCTTAAGACTTTGGCATGTAAAGGAAAATCAATCACTGTTCTCTCTCTCTCTGTCTCAGGCTTCCCTCTCCTGCTTGGAAGGGGGAGGGCTGCCTTAATCCTCTCCTAGGGTCCCCGTTGGCCTTCAGGCCCAGTGCATGTAGCTTTCTTTTACCTACAGGTTTCTGTAGCTGTTAAGAATTCCTCACAGAATAGCTCCCAGAGGAACAGCATGTTCTTTTTCTTCCTTTAATTCACTCACTAGTCTTTGTTTACTTGGGGGACATGAACATTCCTTTGACTAAAAACCTGTCAATTTTGCTTTTCAACTCCTTCAATGGCTAATTTAACTGGCTCATTAGTGTTTTTAATGTGTGGATTTTTACTAGAATCCCTTGGAGTTTTTGTTGTCCCGGTTGATGTGGAGACACAAGCTGTCATTATAAAGCCTCTTAAGAAATTAAAACCATTTCTTTGAAACAATCTGCATAACGAACTCCCAGGATTTGTGTTTTACATCTCAGGCAGGACTTCTCTCTCATTAGATTCTTCATTTGTAAGCTTCTGAGGTTGAAATGAAGTTTCTTAGAGCCTTGGTTATGTGTCCAATTTGGAGAGGGGTGTCATGAAAGCACTTGCAGTGTATGGTTTTTGTTTTGTTTAGTTTGATTTTTGCTTCTCTTTTGTTTTTTTTTTGTTGTCGTTTTTTAAAGATGTGGCTATTTCCACAAATGTTTGGGCAATTACATAACCACTGAAGGAGAAGAACTATCTAAAAACAAAACTGGGCAAAACAAAATGCAGTCTCTCAAACCATTAATTTCAGCTTCTCACAGTATGATTTGGGGCTGAGGTGATATTCAGAGTAAAAACCTATAATTTTGTTGTAAGTGTATTATACTCCTTCCTCTCATTAAATTTCTATATCCAATTCCTCAGTGAGTTCTTAAAGCAAGTAGTGTATTGATTAGGTTTTTATATCAAATCTACTGCTAGACTGAGATAAAACTGACCTAGCTGATAAAACCAAAGACTTCCTTCTTTTTTTTTCTCATAACCAGAGTCAATCCTAGGAAAAAATGTCAAGTAGGCACAGAGTGTCACTGTCTCTCCTCCTGTTTTGGTCCTTCCTTGGGGTCCCCAGCAATAAACTCCAAGTGTCTGTGTTGCCACGGATGACCCCCTAAAGAAAACATTGACCACAGGTTGCATTTGCCTGGCAGATATATTTTATGAGGCCTGTACAGAGTTAACAATTGGGAAATGTCACATCAAAATTCAAGTATCAGAATCTCTTAGAAAACTAAAAAATTTGGCCTACAGAACCTAGAGTCTTGCAGAATAGCAGCTCACTTCTTCTTTTTGATTTATTTTTATTTATTTTGGACAAATAAAAATTGTATATATTTAAGCTATACAATGTGATGCTTTGTTACATGCATATGTTGTAAAATGATTACCACAATGAAACTAATTACAATATCCATCATCCCCCATAGTTACTTTTGTGTGTGTGTGTGTGTGTGTGTGTGTGTGTGTGTGTGTGGTGAGAACACTTGAGATCTACTTCATTTTTTCTTAATGTATACATTTATCACTCACTATAAACTTTCCTCTTGGAACTGCTTTTGTTGCATCTCCTAAGTTTTGGTATGTTGTGTTTCCATTTTTGTATGTCTCAAGATTTTTTTTATTTGTCACTTTCGACATCTTCTTTGATTTTTTGTTTGTTTAGGAGCATGTTGTTCAGTCTCCATATATTTGTGAATTTTCCATGTTTTCTCCTGTTATTGATTTCTAGTTTCATACCATTGTGGTGGGAAAAGATACATAATATGATTTCAATCAATTTTCTTAAATTTGTTAACTTGTTTTGTAGCCTAACATATTATTTATCCTGGAGAATGTTTCATCTTCACTTGAGAAGAATGTGTATTCTGCTGCTGGCCTGCAAGGTATGTGTTGAGAAAAAAGCTGATAGCCTCATGGGGTGTCCTCTTGTATGTGATGAGCTTCTTTTCTTTCTCTGCTTTCAAGATTCTGTCTTTATTTTTGACAGTTTTATAATAACGTGCCTCAGTGAAGTCTTCTTAGGTTGAACTGATTAGACACTTTTGAGCTTCATACACCTGGATGTCGGTATCATTCCCCAGATTTGGGAAGTTTTTGGCCATTATTTCTTTAAAGAAGCTTTCTAACCCTTCCTCTCTCTCCACCAACTTCTATAATGTGAACATTGTTTTGCTTGATTGTGTCCCATAAGTTCTATGGGCCTTCTTCAGTCTTTTTCATTCTTTTTTCTTTTTATTCCTCTGACTGCATAATCTCACATTACCTGTTTTCAAGCTCACTGATTCTTTCTTCTGCTTGATTGAGTCTCCTACTGAAGTGCTCTATTGCATTTTTTTTTTAGTTCAGTCATTATATTCTTCAGCTCCAAAATTTCTATTTTGTTATTTTTTATGTTTTCTGTCTCTTTGTTGAACTTCTAATTTGTTCTGATATTGCTTTCCTAATTTTGTTAAACTGTTTATCTGTGTTCTCTTGTAGCTCTCTGAGCTTCTTTTGGACAATTATTTTGAATTTTTTGTTGGACAATTTGTGGATCTCTATTTTTTGTGGTCAGTTATTGAAAATGCATTGTTTGCCTTTGGTGGTGTTATTTTCCCAGCTCTTCATGATCTCTGTAGCCTTGCATGGGTGTTTGCACATTTGAAGGAGCAGTCACCTCTTCTAGACTTTAGGGACTGCCTTTGGTAAGGAAAAACCTTCCCTGGTGTGTGGAGCCATGCTGGAATGTGCTGTGGCCCTGGGTCTAGGTGTGAAGGGTGCCAACTATGGGCATGAGTGGTGGCTGTGGGTCTGGTGGGGGGTATAGTGTCTTGTTGGCTCAGGCAGCTGGGGTCCACAACATTGAATCTGCATTTTGACAAATTCTGAGATGATCCAGATACTGCTGTTCTAGGAGCCACACTTTTTGAGAACCACTGCTTCAAGGTATTATTCCTCTGAGGGTTATTTAGATTTTCATTCATTCATTCATATACTCAATTTTTACTACAAAGTACTTCACTCTACATTGAAGATTCATTACTGATCAAATACATACGGTTCTTAATTGATAATCAGGCAAAATTTTAAACTTTATAATTATATATATATAATTACAGCTGTTACAGTGTTCTGAAGAGTATTCAGTATGGCTTCTTTGAAGAATGACATTAAGCTAATCTATGGATCTAGTCCTAAGTAGGGCTTGGTCAGATTAGGGAGAGGGACCTTTTTTTTTTTTTTTTTTTTTTTTTGTGGTACGCAGGCCTCTCACCGTTGTGGCCTCTCCCGTTGTGGAGCACAGGCTCTGGATGCGCAGGCTCAGTGGCCATGGCTCACGGGCCCAGCTGCTCTGCGGCATGTGGGATCTTCCTGGACCGGGGCACGAACCCGCGTCTCCTGCATTGGCCAGCGGACTCTCAACCACTGCGTCACCAGGGAAGCCCGAGAGGGGACCTTTTTAGGTCATAGGAAAAATGTTTGTGAAGCTAGGCAAAGCAGCCTCCCGGATCTAAATGATGAATCTCTGTTGGGGATTTGAGAGGCTATGGGAGATATTTCAGGTTGGGATACTGCCCAGTCATCATTCCAAGGAGCCAGGTACCTATTCTGATGACTTCTGAGGCTGATTATTTCTAAAACTGCAGGGAACAGAGCCAGGAGAGAAGGAATTGTCGGTCCTGGCGACCTGATCCATCAGTCCTAATGAAGTGGGCTACACAAGGGAACAGTGGCAAAAGTTATTTTGAGATCTTCCTGTTCTGGGGGAAATCTCAGTGGCATGTTGGCAACTCATCCCAGTTTTTCTCTACTCCAGTTTCTAGGCCTCTGAGCATTGCCAGGAAAAAAAAAAAAAAAAGATAGCAAATTGCAAGATCAGATCATTAAAATTTCAGGCTCAGCTCACCTGAGCCTCTGCCCTGGCTCATCACATAAGCCTTGGATGCCAGTTTCTCCTCACATCTCCAATCTCATCTCCTTCCTCTCACCTGTGCCTAGTCCTCCCACATCATCTGTGGATTCTCCTCCTGTGCCATCTGAAAGTATTATGTATGTATTTATTTATTGTCTCATAGCTCTTTTTTCTTATTCTCAGATGTCTAAACATAAAATGTTTTGTTTTTGTTTGCCTTCTATTTCCTTTTCTCTTTTTGCCACAATCTATAAACAAGAATACCTTCTACTTCAAAAATATTTTTCTATATTTCTTCTCAAGTTTCTTCATCCATTTATTCTATTTATACACATAAAATTTATGTGCAAATAGGAATATCTAATTCAGATCTCCAAGCCTTTGTTTTTACTCTTTGAGCAAATGGAATGGTTCTGACATCGTCAACCACTGTTGGCTCTTTTGGAGGCTGATTTGTTTTCTGCCCCTTCATTATTCCTCATAGATTATCTTATGTCTAATATAGCAGTCATATGGAATGTTTTTCAAGGTCATCTTTTGTTCTGAAATATAATAAATTTGCTCTTCTTCCACATAAATTTTTATTGAATCCCCAGGTTTTAATAAACTAATTGTGATTGTTCTCATAGCCTCATCAAAAAAAAAAAAAAGAGAGACACGTCTTTCACTTTACATTTTACAACTTCTCTTCTCCTTTCAAATTAATTGTACCAATGCTCTTGGCCAACTTCTTTTTATGTGATTTTCTTCTGGATTCTAAATACCTAAAAATGTGTCCTTTTCTAAAAGTGTATCTTACACACTGATTTTAATATTTAACTTTGGAGGTTACTTTTATGCCCATCCAGATTTTTCCCAAGGTGGTGGAATCCTTGTGCCATTTTTCTTTTATGCAGAAAGCATAGCAGGTCCTTAAATAATTTTCTTCTCACACTTCTTTTGGGAGTACATGCATTATATACATCTAAACTTGTGCCCTTCCCAATTCATATCCATGCATTCTCTTTCCAATACAGACCTCATGGATCTTCCAGTATTTGACTGATAATCCAAAACTTCATACAGAAATAAGCTTCCTTGGTTCTGGAGGAGGTGCAAATCCCAGTCCCTAGTCCTCTTGTATCCAGTAAAATTTTCTGTCTCTTTTCTCAAATATGACATTTTCTTTTCTCAAGGTCTGATAGCACTGACAGTTTTGAGTTTTGTTTCCCTGTTTGTATTATTTTCCAATTTAGGTAATTTTTATTTATTTGGTTAAGATTTTCTTTAACCTCACTCTTTTGACACCTTGAGTTCTAACTCTTTGCCTTATTGAAAATACGGTGTTATTCCCTTCTCCTGTGTTTGAATTTCATTTATAGTCTGCCCTATTATCTCCATTTTCTATGATATTTTTCTCAATGTTCTTGCCTTTTCTTTCTCCCCCATAAATTTTGAGTGGAGATATGTCATTATTCTCTGATAACTTGCAATGCATTCATATAATCTTAAATTCTATTACTTTTTAAAGTAATTTTTAAAAATTAATTATTTATTTATTTATTTTTGGCGGCATTGGGTCTTCGTTGCTGCACATGGGCTTTCTCTAGTTGTGGCAAGTGGGAGCTATTATTTGTTGCAGTGTGCAGGCTTCTCATTGCAGTGGCTTCTCTTGTTGTGAAGCATGGGCTCTAGGCATGCACGCTTCAGTAGTTGTGGCATGCGGGTTCAGTAGTTGTGGCTTGTGGGCTCTAGAGCATAGGCTCAGTAGTTGTGGTGCATGGGCTTAGTTGCTCTGTGGCATGTGGGATCTTCCTGGACTAGGGATTGAACCCGTGTCCCCTGCATTGGCAGGTTGATTCTTAACCACTGTGCCACCAAGGAAGTCCCTATTACTGCTAATCTTTATGTTGAAATGTTTTGATTCATATTTCTTAAATTGTCAAAAACATGAAAAACATAAAGACTTCTGACTCTTGTCTTCATAGACTAAGGCATTTAGCAAATCCTTATTTCTCCTCATCTTTTTAAAAACACATTCTTGTGTTTGTTATAATATCTGAACTCTTTCATTCAGATTATTTTCAAATCATTATTTAGTATTGTGTGTCTTCTTTTAATTTCTATTTTTGAAATATGTATTTAGTTATGTAGCCATATAGTAACAATTATTTTATTTAACCTTTTGTTTAATATGTTCAATGCTAACCCTCAAGACTTTTTAATCATGTGTTCAATATTTTTATTCATCTCAAGAACGAACAGAATATATCTTTAATTTTATCAAAGAAGTTCAGTCAAAATACCTGGGAATCTCTTACTGTTAACTTCGCCTAAGAAAGACAACTTACACAGGAATAGATTTTTCACCTTGAAATCTGTACTAGGTGGAAAGAGCACAGATATTCATTGACATGGAGTTAGTTAACTATGTACTGGTCCATCAGTACAACAAAATGCTTGATACTATTTTTTTAGAAAAGAAACAAAAAGCTCTCTATACATAATATGGAATGATCTCCAATTTATAACACTGATGAAATGAAAACATCATGGCACACTGCACATCCATGTTCAGAGCAGCACTATTCACAACAATTAAGAGGTGGGAGCAACCCAAAAATCCACCCATGGATTAATAGATAAAATGAAATGTGGTATATACATACAGTGGAATATTATTCAGCCTTTAAAGGAAGGAAATTCTTCTATGCTGCAACATAGATGAATCTTGATGATATTAGCTAGTCAACAAAATGACACTGTATGATTCTACTTATATGAGGTATCTAAGGTAGTCAAATTCATATAAACAGAAAGTAGAATGGTAGTTGCCTGGCACTGGGGAGTGAAGAGAGTGGGGAGTTATTTAATGAGTATAGAGTTCAGTTTTGGAAGATGAAAAAATCCTGGAGATTGGTTCCACAATAATGTAAATTTTACCTAACACTGCTAAACTGTACACTTAGAAATGGTTAAGATGGTAAATGTCATGTCATGCGTTTTTTACCACCATATAAAGATCATGGTACAGGGTATGAAAACTTCATGGTAAAAAAAAATGGGTTCAAAACATAGATATATTTGTAATTACTTGAATATGCACAAACAGTATAACATTCAAAGGAAGATACCAATAGTAGTTATAAGTGGGTAGAAGTTTAGAACACGCAGATGTGTGCATCAGCATTGGGAGGGAGATTTTTCACTGGATAGTTGTTTTTATATTCTATTTTTTTAATCATGAGACTGTATTACTAATTCATTAAAAATATAACGAACAAACCCAAACAGTGAGCAGTTAGTGTTGGTGTTTATGTTCCCCCCAATCTATCTCCTACTTCACAGTAAGAGAAGTTACATAACTGATAGGAGGTAATGTTTCTTGAAGCCTCCATTCCCAGGGCCCAAAATGTTTCTTTTTACTGATAAAACCTATGAACTGACTGTAGTAAGCACAGTAATGACTCCCTTCCTCCTGAAAAGATGTCCTCATCCTACTCTCTGGAACCTGACTTTCCATGGCAAGGAGGAATTAAGTTGTGGATGGAATTAAGGCATTCATCAGCTGACTTAAGATAAGGGGTTATTCTGGATTATCCAGTGGGCTTAATATCATCATAAGGGCTTCTTAAAAGGGGAAGAGAGGCAGGAGAGGGAGTCAGAGAGACATGATGTGAGACTCTTCCTGCTGTTGCTGGCTTCGAAGATGGAAGAAGGAGGCCACAATCCAAAGAGTGTGGGAGGCCTCCAGAAGCTGGAAAAGGTGAGCAAATGGATTCTACTCTAGAGTTTCCAGAAGGAACACAGACCTGCCAACACCATGATTTTAGCCCAACGAGACCTGGGTAGGACTTCTGACCTACAGGAGTGTAAGATAATAAATTTGTTTTTTTTTTTGAAGTTTGAACTTTTAAAAATTAATTAATTATTGAAGTATAGTTGATTTACAATGTTGTGTTAGTTTCAGGTGTAGAGCAAAGTGATTCAGAGATAAATCTATTCTTTTTCAGATTCTTTTCCCATATAGGTTATTACAAAATACTGAGTATAGCTCCCTGTGCTAAACCGTAGTTCCTTGTTGTTTGTCTATTTTATATATAGTAGTGTGTATATGTTATTTTTAAGCCAATAAGTCTGTAGTCTTTTGTTACAGCACTCATAGGATACAGTGACTATGGAGTGGGCTGAGGAAACAAAATAATCCAACTCCAACTAGTCTCTCTAAAAACCTAAGTGTTTATTCATTTTATGAATTAAATTTGGATAAAGATGAATAAGAAAAAACCCCCACAGATATTGGCACATCATCATCTATTCTTTAATGTAGGAAAGAAGACTGAAATCAGAGTGATTCTCTTCCTTTAAAAGTAACATGTTTTTCTATTTTTCTAATTGTGTGATTTTTCCCTCTCCCTTAATCCTTGGGGAAAAAAAAAAGGTCACTACCCAATCAGCAAATAGAAAATACAAAAGAACAAAACATCACTCTTGAAATTAAACACAAATCAGGACATGCCTAGGTGGGATCTGTTTTTGCACTGAGGTATTTTGCAGTTTTTCCTTGGTGTCAAGCACAATGCTTTAATTCTGAAAACCACATCAAGTAGGAATGATCAGTATCCCCATTTTATTGGTGATAAACCCAAAGCTTAAAACAGTTGAGTAATTTTTCCTAGCTAATCAGTTTTGAACCCACATCTGTTGACTGAAGGGCCCACATTCTTACGCACCAAAGTTCCCTGCTCTCATGTCCTACTTCCATTCCTCCTGGCTGTTCTCCAGAAGCACTGCCCTTTATATCTTGCTTCTGTGGCCCCTGGCCTCTCCCTATGACATATTTCTCATCCACAGACTTTATCATGCTTTCTTTTTCCCTCACATTTGGTCTTTCAAATCATTGATCCCTATTTTTCTAATATTACCTCTACTCTTTACTACTTTCAACATAGATTTTAGTATACTATTGTACTTTTAGTGTCCTTGTGTATGTGTGCAAGTTTGGCTTTTTTTGAGGCTGATCATTTAAAATAATTCTATACTGACACTTATTTGTTCTTTCATCTCTTGATTCATAGAAACACATAGGAAAATACAAAGTGAAAACACAAAGTAAATGCTTTCTAATTTTTTCCTCTGTTTTCTATGACAGATTCTCCTCCCCTCTTCAAATCTATGGCATCTTTTCACTTCTCTTGGGTTCTACATTCCACAGAAGAGAAGATAGCTCTATAAGTACAAAATGTTAAGAACTAACCATTCCCCCACCTTCCACGTGGAAACTGGTGGCATCCCTTTGGTGGATCTTTACTTGCAGGGACCACCCAGTGCTGATTCTGACCAACGTGACCTAATGCAGCTTTCCTGAACTAAGGTAGCATTGTTTACTGCTTCCTGCTCTTCTGGTTCAGTGCAAAGCAATTTGTCTTTTCATATTAGAAGTTGTTTGAAATTTTTCTCCAGAATTTTCTCAAAAACTTAAGCAGAAGCATGAAAACTACAATTCCCAGAGTGCATTAATCCCTGAAGTTTCCTGTTTATATCCCTTCTTGAAGCCTCCTTCACATGCTACAATGTCATTGATCGCCTGTCTGCTTTTACCATTGCCTAAATGCCCAATAGGACATCTTTAGGGACATGGAGAAAGAGGGAGTGATGAAGTTTCTATAAGTGGACGCACATTGTGTGTGCATGCTTCACTCTGTTTGTCTTAGCACTTATGTCTTTGAGGTAAGGATCCATGTAGGACAAAGGGCATGTGTAGGAGTCTCTCACTGCCTCTCCTCCCCTCCACTCCTCTCTCCTGCAGGAACTTACTGTTATGACTCACAGGGTACAGCATTCTCTTGCCACTGTTATTTTTCTCACCTGACCTCCCCTGGGCTTTGTCTAGTAGGATATTCCTTTCAGAGTATCAAATTGTTGATATTCATTTTTGCTTTTCAGTGCTGTTGTAACTTTGCAATGCATTGTAACCTTTCATTGTTATTTCAGTGGGAAAGGTGAGAAGAGTGAATGGGTACCACTCCCATAACCCAGAAGTCAGCTCCAGGAAGACATTTTTGCTACCTAAGTGCTTCTTGTTTTCATCCTCAGCAGGAGCCATCATCTCTGCATCCTACTTTTCCATCCCTAGCGATTTGCTCTATTTTCTTTTGTCTTCCTCTTCTTTACTTCCTTTCCATTTCTTTCTGAAGCCCACGTAGGCTCTGTCCTCTTGCAGCACCAAAGATTTTCTGTGTTCAGGTGGCAACTCTGTTCTGCTATCTATCGCTTGTCATCTTTAATTGCAGGCCTTTGAAACTGGCACTGGTTGCCTGTCTCCCATTCAGGACCTTGAGCACTTTGCTTGTATGTAGCCCCCTTTCATCCCAAAGGATGCATGCAATGTTCTTCCCAGGAGGCCCTGCTGTGCCCTTTCCTCCATCCGAACATGCTTTCCCAACTGTAGGTTATACTCAGATGATTTATTGAGCCTCAGCTGTAACATGTCTTTGATTCCCATATACTCACTGAGAACCCTCCGTGTCCCTAAATGAAAAGCACTTGGCAGGTAGTTAACCTTTACCTTCCCTCGCCACAGTTCTATTTCATGCCTGTGTCAGCGAGACCAACTCCTAACCTGCTCCTTCTACTGAAATCATCCATAGGTCACAACTGCTTCTTAACAAGTCACAGAATCATTGATCCTTAGGGTTGAAAAGGATTTTAAAAGTAATTTAGCTATATATAATGACATTGGGATAACATGACATAAAATTAAGCAGTCATGATGTGAAATTAAATATACAATATGACCTTGTGTGTATGTGTGGTGTACGTGTATGTATGTGTGTGTGTGTGTGTGTGTGTGTCCTGAAACATGTAGACATCACAATGTTAACAGGGTTGTCTCTGGGTGTAGGATTACTGTTGCTTTTAGTCTTCTTTCCTACACTTATTCACATTTTCTTTAATAAGTAATACCAGATTATAGGAAACACTGGAGAATCACTTTTAAAATTCCAAGGGGAAAATTGTTCAGCCTAGAGTTCTATACCGATCCAATTAATTACCAATAGCATGCCGAAATGCAGACATGTTAGACATGAAACTACTAAAAAAATGTACCTTCAACTTGTCCTTTTAGGAAGCTCAGTGAAAATGATTTATTACAAAAAAAGGGAATAAGCCAGTGAAGCAGAAGACATGGGATGTAGGAAACAAAAAACCCAAACCAAAATATCTTTGAAGAAATAACTAGGAAAGTGGACATGAAAACAGTCATGGAAAGAAATCACCTTAGAAAGGAGAAGAAGCTGAATGGGAGAGCTTGTTTCCCCCGCCCCCCGCCTTTGGGAGAAATAATTAAGAAGAAATTAGCTCTGATATGTCCCTAGATGTCATTTTCAATGTATAGCATTATTCACACATTCACTCACGCAGCACCTATTTACTAAGCATATATTATGTGCCATTGCTATGCTAAGCACTGCTTAGAATAGAGAACCAAAAAATCATCTTTTTCTATGTAGCATAAGAAAACAATGGTTATTATCTCCTTCAATTTCCCCCAACAGCCCCATTTTATAAATGAAATCTTCTCTCCTTGTAATAAATAAGGATGTCAAGTTCAGGGGGTTTGCATAACTTTCTCAAGGTTGCCAATTAACAAGTGCCAGGGCTGACATTCAAACAAGGACTTAAAGCCTGTGTTGTTTTTCCTCTGTTCAAAGTAAAGTTTTTCTTCTTCTTCTTCAGGGGGAAAAGAAGTCTCTGCTAGGAAATCTGCTTTCTTAGAATTTTATACTTAGCAAAAAGGGTGAGGAAAAGAATTTTGAAATCTCTCCTGGCTGGCCATTTTGCAGATGATGTGCCTGGATAAATCTGAACCTGATTGCCTATGACAGCCCGCTCCTGTACAGATGGACGCCCAGCGGACAATGCTGCAGCTCGCAGCCTGAATTACCACCGCACTTCGCAGAATGTCTGCTCAGCGTAACCGCAAATGGAAAATAAACTTGTAAACCATAGTCAGTGATGTAGCTCAAAGACTTGACGTGCTGAAGTGCCTTTAAAGTTGTTGTTCATTACAGAATGCCCTTTTTCAATGGGCAGAATTCACTTTCTCCTCCTTAAGTGTGCTCAGTGAGGGGAAAACGGATTGTGAAAGCAAGATGAAGGTCTGATTTCCTGGTGCCCTGGGTGAAATACATCCTCTCCTTCAAAGCGAGGATCATTCTCTTCCTTCTTCTCCTCACCCCATGACCTCACCCCACTCCACAAAATTCTTTCTCCAACAGTCTGTCACTCTCAGGCAAGCTGCTCCAAGGTACCCAAACTCTGCGTCCAGCTGTGAGAGATTTGCCGGGTGTGGACAGGTGTGCAGCCTCTCTGATGTTAGGTTTGATTCAAGCCCTCAACTAACCTCAGGTTTGGTTAGCACAGTGGTTTCAGGTTTCAACTCTGCAAACCAGGACTGCCTTGGTTCTAATCCCAGCTCTATCTCCACCGAGCTCTGTGACTCTGAACAAACTATGTAATTTCTCTGTGCCTTGACTTTCTCTAAAGTAGGAATGATAACAATAGCTCTTTCTTTGTAGGATTTTAATGGGTACTAAGTGAGGTCATGTATGTAAAGCCCTATTGGCAAAGCATGTGGGGGATTTGGGGTTTTACCAACTTTCTTTTCACCTGTCTTCCTAGCCTCAAAATAATTTGTCCCAGGATTACAAACAAAAGATTCCCACAGTATGATCTGTCTCCATGTAACTGACTCTGGATTTGATAAGCAGTTTTCATTCCCAATCTATTCTCCCTGATCAGACACTGTGTCCTCTATAGAAATGCACTCAGCTCTGATGCCTCACGTCTGCAGTTCCATGACTCTGCTGGTGCTAAATGCTTAGACTCCAGACACTTCTTTCCTGCTCAAGAGTGAGCGCCTTTCTCTTTCTACAGCTGTTCCTCCCCTGGCACCTCACAAAACCTGCTAACTTGGAAATCTGTGTCAGGATTCTGGTGAAAATTTAATTGGTAACTTTCTCAAAGTTATACCTTCTTTTTTTTGCGGTACGCGGGTCTCTCACTGTTGTGGCCTCTCCCGTTGCGGAGCACAGGCTCCGGACGCACAGGCTCAGCGGCCATGGCTCACAGGCCCAGCCGCTCTGCGGCATGTGGGATCTTCCTGGACCGGGGCACGAACCCGTGTCCCCGGCATCGGCAGGCGGACTCTCAACCACTGCGCCACCAGGGAAACCCAAGTTATACATTCTTAAGAGGTTCTTAATGGCCAAACTAGGTTTCCAAAAGGGAAATACTTCCCCTCAAACCCAGAAAATGCAACTAATGCTCTATGTCAGCTGTCTGGGCTACTGTATCTCCAGTCCTGAGCACAAAGGACAACACCCCCACTTACCAAACCTCCTCCATGCACGTCTGGGGCAAGCCTGAGTCCCCTGCGGTTCACTAATCAGGGATAAGGAGACAAGCCTGTGTCCAGCCTGCTTTTAACCTTCAAGGACGCTGAAAACCAAAACCAACAAAACCTGTGAAGGAAAAGAAAGCCTACCTTTTCCTTAAAGATTGGGGCAACCCCAGGATCTATCCTAGGTGTGTCTCTATCTTCCTCCATTTCTCTTTCCTCTCCTTCTCTCGCCTCACTTTACACACATCCACGGCTTAATAACCATCTCTAAATGTGTAGACCTCTGGGAGGGGGTAGCCCCACCCTCTCCATCCTCTCCAAGGAGGAGGAATGCTCATCTGAAGAGTGAACCCTTTCGAGAGTAAGCAGAATCACTGCGTCTTGAAAGACCAGTTCACGGGTGCCTCTTTCACTGGTTTCTTCCTTTCCCCTGGCTTGGCTATTAAAGACTAATTCGCAATCACTCATGAGGGGAGGCTCTGGCACCTTACTGTGTCTCTGTTCTCTGTGCAGCTGCCCTGCTCGGCTGCTCCAGAGCCTGCTGCTTCCAAGTAGACCTGGCCACCCCCTGCTGCTCTTGTTGACTTTCCCTGGACTTCCGTCTTTCTCTTCACCATGCTTGCCCGGGGTAGAGATTCAGCCATCACCCCTTTCTCTCTCAGCCTCTCTCTCCCTCTCCTTTTCCTCTTTCTGCCACATAGCAGCTGCTGTAGTTGGGGCCTTCTTTGGTTAAACAACAGGACTTGGGAAATAATGTCCTTTTTAAAATTTTTTTTGTTTTTTCTTTTGAATTTTTTTTATACGGTAGGTTTTTATTAGTCATCAATTTGATACACATCAGGGTATACATGTCAATCCCAATTGCCCAATTCATCACACAACTCCAACCCCCCCTGTGGCTTTCCCCCCTTGGTGTCCATACGTTTTTTCTCTACATCTGTGTCTCAACTTCTGCCCTGCAAACCCGTTCATCTGTACCTTTTTCTAGGTGCCACATACATGCGTTAATATACGATATTTGTTTTTCTCTTTCTGACATACTTCACTCTGTATGACAGTCTCTAGATCCAACCACGTCTCTACAAATGACCCAACTTCATTCCTTTTTATGGCTGCATAATATTCCATTGTATATATGTACCACACTTCTTTATCCAGTTGTCTATCAATGGGCATTTAGGTTGCTTCCATGACCTGGCTATTGTAAATACCGCAGCAATGAACATTCGGGTGCCTGTGTCTTTTTGAATTATGGTTTTCTCAGGGTATATGCCCAGTAGTGGGATTGCTGGGTCGTATGGTAGTTCTATTTTTAGTCTTTTAAGGAACCTCCATACTGTTCTCCATAGTGGCTGCATCAATTTACATTCCCACCAACAGTGCAAGAGGGTTCCCTTTTCTCCAGACCCTTTCCAGCATTTGTTGTTTGTAGATTGTCTGATGATGCCCATTCTAACTGGTGTGAGGTGATACCTCATTGCAGTTTTGATTTGCATTTCTCAAATAATTAGTGATGTTGAGCAGCTTTTCATGTGCTTCTTGGCCATCTGTATGTCTTCTTTGGAGAAATGTCTATTTAGGTCTTCTGCCCATTTTTGGATTGGGTTGTTTGTTTTCTTAATACTGAGCTGCATGAGCTGTTTATATATTTTGGAGATCAATCCTCTGTCCGTTGATTTGTTTGTAAATATTTTCTCCCATTCTGAGGGTTGTCTTTTCATTTTGTTTATGGTTCCCTTTGCTGTGCAAAAGCTTTTAAGTTTCATTAGGTCCCATTTGTTTATTTTTGTTTTCATTACCATTACTCTAGGAGGTGGATCAAAAAAGATCTTGCTGTGATTTATGTCAAAGAGTGTTCTTCCTGTGTTTTCCTCTAAGGAACTTTATAGTGTCTGGTCTTACATTTAGGTCCCTAATCCATTTTGAGTTTATTTTTGTGTATGGTGTTAGGGAGTGTTCTAATTTCATTCTTTTACATATAGCTGTCCAGTTTTCCCAACACCACTTATTGAAGAGACTGTCTTATCTCCACTGTATATCCTTGCCTCCTTTGTCATAGACTAGTGGACCATAGGTGCATGGGTTTATCTCTGGGCTTTCTATCTTGTTCCATTGATCTATATTTTTGTTTTTGTGCCAGTACCATATTGTCTTGATTACTGTAGCTCTGTAGTATAGTCTGAATCAGGGAGTCTGATTCCTCCAGCTCCGCTTTTTGCCCTCAAGACTGCTTTGGCTAGTTGGGGTCTTTTGTGTCTCCATACAAATTTTAAGATTTTTTGTGCTAGTTCTATAAAAAATGCCGTTGGTAATTTGATAGGGATTGCATTGAATCTGTAGATTGCTTTGGGTAGTATAGTCATTTTGACAATATTGATTCTTCCAATCCAAGAACATGGTATATCTCTCCATCTGTTGGTATCATCTTTAATTTCTTTCATCAGTATCTTATAGTTTTCTGCATACAGGTCTTTGGTCTTCCTAGGTAGGTTTATTCCTAGGTATTTTATTCTTTTTGTTGCAATGGTAAATGGGAGTGTTTCCTTAATTTCTTTTTCAGATTTTTCATCATTAGTGTATAGGAATGCAAGAGATTTCTCTGCATTAATTTTGTATCCTGCAACTTTACCAAATTCATTGATTAGCTCTAGTAATTTTCTGGTGGCATCTTTAGGATTCTCTATGTATAGTATCATGTCATCTGCAAACAGTGACACTTTTACTTCTTGTTTTCTGATTTGTATTCCTTTTTTTTCTTTTTTTTCTCTGACTGCCATGGCTAGGACTTCCAAAACTATGTTGAATAATAGAGGTGAGAGTGGACATCCTTGTCTCATTCCTGATCTTAGAGGAAATGTTTTCAGTTTTTCACCATTGAGAATGATGCTTGCTGTGGGTTTGTCATATATGGCGTTTATTATGTTGAGGTAGGTTCGCTCTATGCCCACTTTCTGGAGACTTTTTATCATAAATCAGTGTTGAATTTTGTCAAAAGCTTTTTCTGCATCTATTGAGATGATCATATGGTTTTTCTTCTTCAGTTTGTTAATATGGTGTATCACACTGATTGATATGCCTATATTGAAGAATCCTTGCATCCCTGGGATAATTCCCACTTGATCATGGTGTATGATCCTTGGATTATGTTTGCTAGTATTTTGTTGAGGCTTTTTGCATCTATATTCATCAGTGATATTGGTCTGTCACTTTCTTTTTTTGTAGTATCTTTGTCTGGTTTTGATATCAGGGTGATGGTGGCCTCATAGAATGCGTTTGGGAGTGTTCCTTCCTCTGCAATTTTTTGGAAGAGTTTGAGAAGGATGGGTGTTAGCTCTTCTCTAAATGTTTGATAGAATTCACTTGTGAAGCCATCTGGTCCTGGACTTCTGTTTGTTGGAAGATTTTTAATCACTGTTTCAATTTCAATACTTGTGATTGGTCTGTTCATATTTTCTATTTCTTCCTGGTTCAGTCTTGGAAGCTTATATCTTTCTAAGAATTTGTCCATTTCTTCCAGGTTGTCCATTTTATTGGCATAGAGTTGCTTGTAGTAGTCTCCTAGGATGCTTTGTATTTCTGCGGCGTCTGTTGTAACTTCTCCCTTTTCATTTCTAATTTTATTGATTTGAGTCCTCTCCCGCTTTTTCTTGATGAGTCTGGCTAATGGTTGATCAATTTTTTTTATCTTCTCAAAGAACTAGCTTTTAGTTTTATTGATCTTTGCTATTGTTTCTTTGTTTCTATTTATTTCTGCTCTGATCTTTATGATTTCTTTCCTTCTGCTAACTTTGGGTTTTGTTTGTTCTTCTTTCTCTAGTTCCTTTAGGTGTAACGTTAGATTGTTTGAGATTTTTCTTGTTTCTTGAGGTAGGCTTGTATAGCTATAAACTTTCCTCTTTGAACTGCTTTTGCTGCATCCCATAGGTTTTGGATCATTGTGTTTTCTTTGTCATTTGTCTCTAGGTATGTTTTGATTTCCTCTCTGATTTCTTCAGTGATCTCTTTGTTATTTAGTAATGTACTGTTTAGCCTCCATGCATTTGTGTTTTTCACGTTTTTCTCTGTAATTCATTTCTAATCTCATAGCTTTGTGGTCAGAAAAGATGCTTGATATGATTTCAATTTTCTTAAATTTACTGAGGCTTGATTTGTGACCCAAGATGTGATCAATCCTGGAGAATGTTCCATGCGCACTTGAGAAGAAAGTGTAATCTGCTCTTTTTGGATGGAATGTCCTATAAATATCAATTAAATCTATCTGGTCTATTGTGTCATTTAGAGCTTGTGTTTGCTTATTAATTTTCTGTTTGGATGATCTGTTCATTGGTGTAAGTGAGGTGTTAAAAGTCCCCCACTGTTATTGTGTTATGGTCGATTTCCTCTTTTATAGCTGTCAGCAGTTGCCTTATGTATTGAGGTGCTCCTATGTTGGGTGCATATATATTTATAATTGTTATATCTTCTTCTTGGATTGATCCCTTGATCATTATGTAGTGTCCTTCCTTGTCTCTTGTAACATTCTTTATTTTAAAGTCTATTTTATCTTACATGAGTATTGCTCCTCCAGCTTTCTTTTGACTTCCATTTGCATGGAATATCTTTTTCCATCCCCTCACTTTCAGTCTATATGTGTCCCTAGGTCTGAAGTGGGTCTCTTGTAGACAGCATACAGATGGGTCTTGCTTTTGTATCCATTCAGTGAGCCTGTGTCTTTTGGTTGGAGCATTTAATCCACTCACGTTTAAGGTAATTATCGATATGTAGGTTCCTATGACCATTTTCTTAATTGTTTTGTGCTTGTTTTTGTAGGTCCTTTTCTTCTCTTGTGTTTCCCACTTAGAGAAGTTCCTTTAGCATTTGTTGTAGAGCTGGTTTGGTGGTGCTGAATTCTCTTAGCTTTTGCTTGTCTGTAAAGCTTTTGATTTCTCCATCGAATCTGAATGAGATCCTTGCTGGGTAGAGTAATCTTGGTTGTAGGTTGTTCCCTTTCATCACTTTAAATATATCATGCCAGTCCCTTCTGGCTTGTAGAGTTTCTGCTGAGAAATCAGCTGTTAACCTTATGGGACTTCCCTTGTACTTTACTTGTCATTTTTCCCTTGCTGCTTTCAATAATTTTTCTTTGTCTTTAATTTTTGCCAGTTTGATTACTATGTGTTTCGGCGTGTTTCTCCTTGGGTTTATCCTGTATGAGACTCTCTGTACTTCCTGGACTTGGGTGGCTATTTCATTTCCCATATTAGGGAAGTTTTCAACTATAATCTCCTCAAATATTTTCTCAGGTCTTTTCTCTCTCTCTTCTCCTTCTGAGACCCATATAATGTGAATGTTGTTGACTTTAATGTTGTCCCAGAGGTCTCTTAGGCTGTCTTCATTTCTTTTCATTCTTTGTTCTTTATTCTGTTCCACAGCAGTGAACTCCACCATTCTGTCTTCCAGGTCACTTATCCGTTCTTCTGCCTCAGGTGTTCTGCTATTGATTCCTTCTAGCGTAGTTTTCATTTCAGTTATTGTACTGTTCATCTCCATTTGTTTGTTATTTAATTCTTCTAGGTCTTTGTTAAACATTTCTTGCATCTTCTCGATCTTTGCCTCCATTCTTTTTCGAGGTTCTGGATCATCTTCACTATCATTATTCTGAATTCTTTTTCTGGAAGGTTGCTTATCTACACTTCATTTAGTTGTTTTTCTGGGGTTTTATCTTGCTTGTTCCTTCATCTGGTACATAGCCCTCTGCCTTTTTCATCTTGTCTTTCTGTGAATGTGGTTTTTGTTCCACAGGCTGCAGGATTGTAGTTCTTCTTGCTTCTGCTGTCTGCTCTCTGGTGGATGTGGCTATCTAAGAGGCTTGTGCAAGTTTCCTGATGCGAGGGACTGGTGGTGGGTAGAGTTGGCTGTTGCTCTGGTGGGCAGAGCTCAGTAAAACTTTAATCTGCTTGACTCCTGATGGGTGGGGCTGGGTTCCCTACTTGTTGGTTGTTTCGCCTGAGGGGACCCAACACTGGAGGGTACCCAGGCTCTTTGGTGGGGCTAATGGCCGACTCTGGGAGGGCTCACACCAAGGAGTACTTCCCAGAACTTCTGCTGCCAGTGTCCTTGTCCTCAGGGTGAGCCACAGCCACCCCCTCCACCCCCACCCTGCCCATGCGCAGGAGACCCTCCAACAGTAGCAGGTAGGTCTGGTTCAGTTGCCTATGCTATCACTGCTCCTTCCCCTGGGTCCCAATGCACACACTACTTTGTGTGTGCCCTCCAAGAATGGAGTCTCTGTTTCCCCCAGTCCTGTTGAAATCCTGCAGTCAAATCCCACTAGCCTTCAAATTGTGATTCTCTTGGAATTCCTCCTCCTGTTGCTGGACCCCCAGGTTGGGAAGCCTGACGTGGGGCTCAGAACCTTCATTCCAGTGGTGGACTTCTGTTGTATAAGTGTTCTCCAGTTTTGTGAGTCACCCACCCAGCAGTTATGGGATTTGATTTTATTGTGATTGCACCCCTCCTACCATCTCATTGTGGCTTCTCCTTTGTCTTTGGAGGTGGGGTATCCTTTTTGGTGAGTTACAGCGTCTTCCTGTCGATGATTGTTCAGCAGTTAGTTGTGATTCCAGTGTTCTCGCAGGAGGGAGTGAGAGCACGTCCTTCTACTCAGCCTTCTTGAACCAATCTCTTGTTCTTTTTTTTTAAGTTTGATTTTCAAATGTACTTTTTACTGCTGTTTCTCTCTCCCTCTGGATCTGATGGATGTTTTCTAGTTTTATCTTGCATGAAACAAAGGGAAAATTATTAGCTTAGAAGAATAAGGTCGTAGTGGAAACCTCTGTTGTTTTTACTTCCTAGCACCCATTCACTCTTCTCCTGGAAACAGTTATCCAGTTTATCTCTGGGAAGCTACCCTCTTTCCCACCGTCCATTTATATTTGTTGGGTGGAGCTCCCACCCCCTGGAGCAAGTGGCTCAGGCCTGGGCGATCACAGCATTGCACCACCCTGGCCGCAGTGTTTGTTTCAGGAGACGAAACCAAAGAGACAACTTCTGAGACTGTTAGGAAAAGGCTCTTTTCCACTGGACTTGAGATGGGAAGATGCTAGGTTGGAACTTCTGGTGGCCATCATCAGTCACAAAGGGACAGCCTGCCTGAGAATGGAGCCAATACACAGGGGTGTGTTATGATATGGATGGAAAGATACCTGTGGACTGAGCTACAGGATAAAGCATCCCTGAATCCAGCCCCACCCTTGAACTTCTCATTTACAACCCAATAAATTCTTTCTTCTTAAGCCAGTTTGGATGAGATCACTGATCACTTAACCTGGGATAAACGCCAATTAAAGAAGGGGGGTTCAATTCCAGGCTCTCCGATTCAGTTTACCACGGATTTCATCATTCAGATTTGGGGCTCATACCCACATTAATTGTAAGATGGTGCTGTGACTTTCTTCAGCTGTTGTTCCTTGTGCTTTCATCTTCCCTAGGTAATGTTAATGGGGCAGGGTTTGAGTGTTCCTGGATTCCCTGGTGACAGTATCTTCTGGACACAACAAAAATGACATTCCAATTTGGTAATTCTTAGATTCATTTTTTTTCAGACCAGACTTTTAGCTCTTACATTAAGATCTATGATCCATTTTGAATTAATTTTTGTGTGTGGTGTGAGGTATCAGTGAGGTAAAATAATTTTTGTTGGCTGAGGATATCTTACTGTTGCAGATCATTTTTTAAAAAGATTATTCTTTCCCTATTGAATTGTCTTGGCACCTTTTTTGAACATCATTGGACCATAAATGTAAGGATTTATTTCTGAACCCTCAATTCTATTCCATTGATCTATATTTCTGTCCTTACACAGGTACCCCACCATCTTGATTTACTTTGTAGTCAGTTGTGGAATTGGGTGATGTAAATCCTTCAGATTTTTCCTGTTCTTTTTCCCCTTCAAAACTGTCTTGGCTATTCTGGGTTCTTTGCATTTCCATGTAAATCTTAGGATTAGGTTGTCAATTGAAAAAAATTTAAAAACCTGCCGGGATTTTGAATATTGAATCTTCTAATCCATGTACATGGAATGCCTCTCTGTTTTTAAAGATCTTCTTGATTTATCTCAGTAATTCATTGTAGTTCTCAGTATACAGATCTTGTACTACTTTTGTTAAATTTATTCCAAAGTATTCTTTAAAAAAATTTTTTTTGATGTGGACCATTTTTAAAGTCTTTATTGAATTTGTTACAATATTGCTTCTGTTTTTTGTTTTTGTTTTTGGCCCTGAGGCATGTGGGATCTTAGCTCCCCGACCAGGGATCGAATCCACACCCCCTGCTTTGGAAGGTGAAGTCTTAACCACTGGACCGCCAGGGAAGTCCCCAAAGTATTCTTTTTGATGCTATTGTAAATAAATTGTTTTCTTTTCTTTCTTTCTTTTTTTTTTTTTTTTTTTTTTGTGGTGCGCAGGCCTCTCACTGTTGTGGCCTCTCCCATTGCGGAGCACAGGCTCTGGACGCGCAGGCTCAGCAGCCATGGCTCATGGGCCCAGCCACTCTGCAGCATGTGGGATCCTCCCAGACCGGGGCACGAACCCGTGTCCCCTGCATCAGCAGGCAGACTCTCAACCACTGTGCCACCAGGGAAGCCCAAGAATAAACACTATTGAATGAAGATCATCTAATGGTCTGAGAAGCCACCTATACCTCCCTGTCTTCCCCTTCCCCACACATTCCTTCAGTCAGAGTAACAAAGGAAGAGGCAAGAGTTCATTTATGGGGAAAAAAAGTTGGAGATTTGAGTTGATTGCAGGCTTGAATGAGTCTAGCTATCCCAAGCTTAGATGGTTTAGGGATGATGGACCACTGAGCACACCTAGACTATTGTATTGTGTATGAGAGCATCTCTGTTACAAAGGATACTGACAAATTGTATTGACAAGGGGGAACTCTGACAAAGGAATACTGAAAATGTTGCTCCACCTGCTCCCTCCATCTTGCACTTAAGTGGTCATCTATACCGATTCTATTTGAATCCAAACATGACTCTTCAGTCTAATCCAAGCTCCACTGCCACTACCTTGAATACCCCACTACCACTACCTATTCTGCTTTAAAACCTTTAAGTTACTCCCTATATTCTACAGCTGCCACCTTCTAACACTGTGTTTCAGCCATACCTAGCACAATAATTTTTGGCATACGCTAAATAACAATAAATATTTGCTGGATGAAAAAGCACTCCTTTATCAGTTACTGTGTGAATGAGAGAATGAATCAAAGAACTGTCAACAATCATTTTCCAGAATAGCAGAATAAGGACCTCTGAAAATCTGCTCCTCCATGAAAGCAGTGAGATTAGAAAAAACTCTCAACTGTCAAAATGAACTTTATCAGAGCTCTGTAAATTAACTAAAGCCTTGCAACGATCTGAGGAGTGTTTGTTCAAGAAATATGGCTGGACATTTATAAGAACAGCAAGCTTGTGGGGTATTAATTTGCCAGTCTTATCCACCTCTCCCTAGCTCTGCAATAGTCTTGAAAACAACTATGGTAGCTGTGGAAACCAGCAGCCCAGAAACCCACGATGTGTTTGGAACTCCCCAAATACCCCATAACCAGAGAGTTGTCACTATTTGACCTGCCTGGCAACTTGCTGATGGGCTCCATTCTCAGGGCTTGCCTTTACTGCAACTGACATGGATCTCACTCTGTGAAAACAGCCCTACCCATAGAGCATTTGTCAAATACAATCCGTGGCAATTGTTTAACATCATAGCTGCCTGAGACAGTGTTACCAGCAGGAGTAACATGAGGCTGACCAAATTCTTCAAAGAAATCCTGGAGAATGAGATGTCCATAGGGGGCTTTGAAGAGTAGTTCTGGCATATCCCTGGGAGTCAAAAAGGCCACGCATATGTACCAGGCTATGTATTTGCCCAGGAAAGACTTAAGAAGGCCTGCTGGTCATAACTCTAGCTAACTCAGAATCTCTGTGCAAGCAGAAAGTGAAGGCAAAGGTAGAGTTGTAAACAGCTTTCCAGAGCACTGAAAGCATGGCCAAGCATGCACACATACAGCCCCTTTGCAAAGGCTGTAAAACATATTGGTTCAAGGCATTTAAAGAAACCTCTATCCAAAAAAATAAAACCCAAAAAAATGAACCCCAAGAATTTCAAAAGAAAGAAGTCTCTATCTAATCACTAGTTGGCCACTAACCTTACTGAATAGAGACTGCAGTGGCCAATACAACAAAGAATATAGACTTTACAAAGTTAGCCCAGGAAGATCACTAAACAAAGAAACAGTTAATAACTACCACAACAAACAGCAATAATAACAAACCTTGAGGAGGGGGGAGAAATCTAATTTCCAGAACTGGCACATTGTATTATTTAAAATGTCCAGTTTTCAACAAAAAATTATGAGACATACAAAGAAACAGGAAAGTATTAACCATCTGGAGGAACAAAACACTCAATAGAAATTGTCTCCAAGGAAGCCCAGATGATGAATACTAGACAAAAACTTTAAATCAGCTATAATAAATATGTTTAAAGAATCAAAGAAAGCTATGTCTAAAGAAGTAAACTATGAGAACAATGGTTTAATAAATAGAGAATATCAATAAAGAGAGAATAAAATTATAAATAACAGCCAAATATAAATTATTTTCAAGTGCATATGAAAATCTTCCAGGATAGACTATATATGCAGCTACAAAACAGTAAATCACAATAGACTTAAAATAAATGGAATCATTCAAAGTATGTTTGCCAACCATGATGAAACTTAACTGGAGATCAACAATAGAAAGACATTGGAAAATACTTAAATATTTGAAAATTAAACAATACACTTCTAAATAATATGAGTCAAAAAAATCACAAGGGATATTAGAAAATATTTTGAACTGAATGAAAACAAAAACAAAACATATCAGAATTTATAGGATGCAGCTAATGCAGTGGCCTAGGGGAAATATATAACCCAAAGAAGCCTATATCAGAAAAGAAGGTAGGTCTAACATAAATAATCTAAACTTCACCAAAAGAAACTTAAAAGAAAAAAAGACAAAATGAAGCAAAAAACAAACAAAAAAATTAAACTGAAAGTAAGTAGGATAGAAATAATACAGACCAGGGTGGAAATCAATAAAATAGGAAAATAAAAGCAATAGAGAAAAATAAATGAACCCCAAACTTGGTTCTTTGAAAGATCAACAAAATTTGGGAGAGGATAAATAATGTCTGCAAAGTCTAAGGTTGGAAGTAATTGTTTGATCCATTCTAAAGGAGCTCATCAGCTCTTTCAACATGAAGGACAATGATCCAGGGAATCTTCCCCTTACCCCAGTGGATTGATACTAGAGGGTATTTGTGAATTTAGCATTATATTGGGTGAACTTCATATTTAGGGAGATTACATGGCACCATCAAATGCACTTCTGAAGGATTTTTATTTTGAGAAAAGTCCCTCAACTCTCATAATATATGATTGCCTACACCTGCACCTTTCTTTGAATTATGGAAAGGCAATCAAGAACATCAATGAGCAATATTTGACCTGAGTCTTGAAGTTTGGGTCAAATAAAGGTGTGTATTGGGGAGATCATCCCAGACCATGGAGTGGCTACCTCGCTGTAGGAGAGACTTTAAACAAGCACTTACTTTGTATGTAGGTGGAGATCAGTCAAGCTGAGAGGTGCCTCAGCCCTGGTGGGGCAACTGCTGAACGGTCTGGAGATTTCAAACCATGTCCAGTTGCACATACATAGCTGTGAATACACATTGGGCATGGCTGTTGACTCAGGACAGGGAGCTGGGACAGGTCTGCTTCCTCAAAGCTTTTCAGCAAATTCTATTACCCATTGTGCAATCTGCTTCTCTTAATTTCACAGAAGTACGTTTTCATCTTCAATTATTAAACCTGTTTAAAGTCCTGGTAATCTTCCATTTGTTTGAAGAAACAAAAGTATCAGCACATAATGTAAATTAAACCTACTATTTCCTGTTTGGGGCTGGGGCTCGAAGACAATATTTGTTGCTATGAGAATGGATTTAGCATTTGAGAGACAAACATGTAGGACTACATATACATTGCTATATTTCTTTTCTGGTTGACAGACACTAACCTTTATTCTAATGCATTAGGTTTATTCATAATGATGATTCCATAAACCAAGTTATAAACAATTCTGCCTTGATGATCATGGGATCACAAGTTCTTCTGAAGTGAAGGATCTCCTACTAAGGCAACCAGGGGTTAGGAATTCCAAGCATATTCTGATTCTGAGTAACAAAGAAGCTTTAGCTTTGAAAGAATATTGGAAAATCCGCTCCTAAAATGTATAACACTTTGTGCTAACAGTGCATCTGGTTCCTAGTCAGCCTTCAAGGAATATACATTGAGTGAATGGTTGAATCAATGAATATGCCTTCATGGACTTCCATCAACATTCTGCCTCTCCCCAAGGGTAAGGAAACAAAATGACAGCTTTCTCAACTAAAATTGGTTTTATAGTTTATCAGAAACTTAATGTGAATCTCTTTACATTGACTTTAAACCTAGGTTGCTCTAGGTTATACCTGCTTTCTAATGTGGGGAAAAAAAAATCTAACCATCTCTTTCTCTACTTAAAATGTTAGGTATTTCACTTAATACTTAATCCAGGCCCATGGAAATCCAAGCAGGTCTAATTTCTGTGATCCAGTCCATAGCAATCCTACGAAATTTAATGCAAAAGAATGTAGCATTTCTCGTATGGGCATGAGAACTGAGAATAATTTTAAAGCAAAAGTAAGCAAAGCAAAACAAAAAAACAAGCAAAAAATCAATCTGATACACAAGAGAATGTGAACTGACAAACACATTACCTTAGAAAAAAGCACGATTGAAAACTGCCTCTGGGGAGCCACCCTGCTCCCCTCCTTTTTCTTTGCTTCTCTAGCTGCAAGAGAATTTGCTGAAAAATGGATTGAAATCTATGACACTTAGATACTTTTCACAAAAGCAAAAGCGAAAGCGAAAGCGAAAGCAAAAGCAAAAGCAAAAGCAAAGAAGCATTGGTCAACATAAAATGAAAACAGGTGTGACCCTTCCCGGACCTTCCACCTCACCTGAGTTAACTGCTTTCTCTTCTCTTCCCTTTCTTCCTGCTCTTTGCTCCGGTCTCCTTTCAAAGTTCTCATTGTCTCTGTTGCTGACTTCTCCTTTGTCACTTTAGAGTCATTTTCTCTTCCCTCCGTTTGACTTGGAAATAAAAAACACATGCAAAGCCTTTGCAAAATGTGCTTGGTGTTCTTGTTGGAAAACATTTATGTGATTTGTGGCTGCATCTGATCTAGGTCGCCTCCAGATTCAAAGCAGAGTTACAGCCCTCCCTCTGAGAAACCTGTAGCCAACCCAGGACATGGCAGTTAAAAGTATTCCTGGATGAGAGTTTCTGCCTGAAAAATCTGCTTCTCTGTTTTTTGCCACTTAATATTAAGTAATTCTGATGGATGTTCTGAACCTATTTGTCTGACTCTTGCCTAGATTCTGAGGCTATTTTCTTAGCTATCTGCATACTCTTTGGGCTGCATATCTGGACTCTGGGTCTTTTTGGTATACTGACTTTCAAGCACTTCAAGCACTGACTGCCCTTTTGGTCTTGGATATAATGCTACGTCTAACCTTTAAAACCAGGGTTTCCCCCTCCTTTGTTTCCAAAATTGCAAATGGAATAGAGTATGACAAATGGGAAAAAGCATTTGGACTCCAGTCAAAAGACCTAGAGTTTGAATACTATCTTTCTGGTTACCAATTTTGGACCCAGGAGAAGTCTCTTACTTTGACTCCTGGATTCCTCATCTCCAAAGTGGTACCAATAATAAATGCTGGATTCCTTACTTAGGAGGGACCACCTAGTTTCTGATTCCATGCCAGAAAAACTTCCTTCCTCTCACCCTAAACATTGTTCCTCTGAATGGCCATATTCCAAGATGATGGTTAGGCCACATTTATGCCTGTTTGGGGGTCACTGTTTGTTGGCAGATGACATATGTGTGTGTTTCTCTCTCTGCTGCTTTTCTTCTGTTCCTGTTGTCTCTATGCTCCAGTACCAGGAGCCCTGTAGCCTGGCCGTACGTGCTTTCCTCTTTCTCCTCTACCTGCGGTATAGTATTCTTCTCCTTAGGCTTGGTAAGCATTTGGTGGTTGGTGAGCAGATGAAGCCATCTTTGATCTGGACCTAAGTTATGAGTTGCAACTTGGTTTTAAGATAGAATCCTGTATTGGGCTACTGGGCACTGTACCAGTGAAATAGTAGTGTGGTATTTTGCTTCCCATTGTTTTTGTTTCTTGGGTGTATTGCTTCCTCTAGGACCTCAACCTTCTCCCATAAGGACTTAGAGAAAAACTATATAAAAGAAGTAAAAAGAATGAGTTTCTAACCTAAGACTATACCAGAGAGTCAAACCTCACTCAATCTTTAACACCTCCCAACAAGTTTTTGTGAAGATTTAAAGAGGCAATATACACAAAAGCCCCTAGTGCAGTCCATAACAGAGGCTTATTTTTTAAAAAATAAATTTACTTTTTAAAATTTTATTTTTGGCTGCGTTGGGTATTCATTGCTGCACGTGGGCCTCCTCTAGTTGCATCAAGAGGGGGCTTACTCTTCGTTGTGGTGCATGGGTTTCTCATTGTGGTGGCTTCTCTTGTTGTGGAGCACGGGCTCTAGGCACGCGGGCTTCAGTAGTTGTGGCTTGCGGGCTCTAGAGCGCAGGCTCAGTAGTTGTGGTGCACAGGTTTACTTGCTCCACGCCATGTCGTATCTTCCTGGACCGGGGCTCGAACCCATGTCCCCTGCATTGGCAGGCGGATTCTTAACCACTGCGCCACAAATGCTTATTGATTGCTGGTATCTCTGTCTAAAATCTAACCTTGAATCCTAGAGTCTTGCTACTAAGGGCAGTCCGTGTACGAGCAGCATCAGCATTGTCTGAGCGCTTATAAGAAAATAAGAACCTTGGGTTATACCCCGAACTATTAATCTGCATTTTAGCAAGATTCCCAGGTAACCACTAGGCACGTTACCGTCTGAGAAGCATTGCCGTAGAGCATACATGTCCTTCATGCTGGCCTGCGTGCTCCAGCCTCCTGTTTCTCTCCCACAGCCATGCTGCCTGTAGCTTGGATGGCCTCCCAGACGGAGGGGCACATTGTTACCAATGGCGTGCTTTCCAGTTAACTCAGATACTTCTGCAGAGAAAGTCTGAAGAGAGGCTTGTAGTGGTGAAGTTACCTTTTCCTAAAGGAAATGTGAACTAGCATATGTTGAAGAAACCCATAGAAAGGAAGCACAGGCAGGTACAGAAGCAGAGCTCGTCTGAGTGTGGTTTGAGACAAATCCCCGAGTGCAGAGAGCGCTTGCCTTCTTAATGAGCTCGCAAGTGATGGATGCCTCTCCAGAGGATTCTTTGCTTCCAAGAGGGGAAAAAGTATAATTGAGCTTATAGATCATTCTTTCTACTCCACAGAAATGTGTGTGTGAGCTCTGAAGGATAGAAGCTCTATTAAAGTTCCCAGTGAGTTAGGTTAGATCAGAGTGAGTGGGGTTATAGATTTTTGACTTGCACCTTCTTATTAATATGCATTAGATTTGGATATTATCAAATCAATGGTGGTTTATTTTAAAATTCCTGAATCTTTTACCTGTACTTCCATGTTGTTTAACTATTATCTTAAGATTTGTTGTCTTAACCCACAGCCAGCATCGTCCTCAATGGTGAAAAACTGAAACCATTTCCACTAAGATCAGGAACAAGACAAGGTTGCCCACTCTCACCACTCTTATTCAACCTAGTTTTGGAAGTTTTAGCCACAGCAATCAGAGAAGAAAAGGAAATAAAAGGAATCCAAATTGGAAAAGAAGAAGTAAAGCTGTCACTGTTTGCAGATGACATGATACTATACATAGAGAATCCTAAAGATGCTACCAGAAAACTACTAGAGCTAATCAATGAATTTGGTAAAGTTGCAGGATACAAAATTAATGCACAGAAATCTCTGGCATTCCTATATACTAATGATGAAAAATCTGAAAGTGAAATCAAGGAAACACTCCCATTTACCACTGCAACAAAAAGAATAAAATATCTAGGAATAAACCTACCTAAGGAGACAAAAGACCTGTATGCAGAAAATTATAAGACACTGATGAAAGAAATTAAAGATGATACAAATAGATGGAGAGATGTACCATGCTCTTGGATTGGAAGAATCAACATTGTGAAAATGACTCTACTACCCAAAGCAATCTACAGATTCAATGCAATCCCTATCAAACTACCACTGGCATTTTTCACAGAACTAGAACAGAAAACTTCACAATTTGTATGGAAACACAAAAGACCCCGAATAGCCAAAGCAATCTTGAGAACGAAAAATGGAGCTGGAGGAATCAGGCTCCCTGACTTCAGACTATACTACAAAGCTACAGTAATCAAGACAGTATGGTACTGGCACAAAAACAGAAAGATAGATCAATGGAACAGGATAGAAAGCCCAGAGTTAAACACACGGACATATGGTCACCTTATCTTTGATAAAGGAGGCAGGAATGTACAGTGGAGAAAGGACAGTCTCTTCAATAAGTGGTACTGGGAAAACTGGACAGGTACATGTAAAAGTATGAGATTAGATCACTCCCTAACACCATACACAAAAATAAGCTCAAAATGGATTAAAGACCTAAATGTAAGGCCAGACACTATCAAACTCTTAGAGGAAAACATAGGCAGAACACTCTATGACATAAATCACAGCAAGATCCTTTTTGACCCACCTCCTAGAGAAATGGAAATAAAGACAAAAATAAACACATGGGACCTAATGAAACTTAAAAGCTTTTGCACAGCAAAGGAAACCATAAACAAGACCAAAAGACAACCCTCAGAATGGGAGAAAATATTTGCAAATGAAGCAACTGACAAAGGATTAATCTCCAAAATTTATAAGCAGCTCATGCAGCTCAATAAAAAAAAAACAAACAACCCAATCCAAAAATGGGCAGAAGACCTAAATAGACATTTCTCCACAGAAGATATACAGACTGCCAACAAACACATGAAAGGATGCTCAACATCTTTACTCATTAGAGAAATGCAAATCAAAACTACAATGAGATATCATCTCACACCGGTCAGAATGGCCATCATCAAAAAATCTAGAAACAATAAATGCTGGAGAGGGTGTGGAAAAAAGGGAACACTCTTGCACTGCTGGTGGGAATGTGAATTGGTACAGCCGCTATGGAGAACGGTATGGAGGTTCCTTAAAAAACTACAAATAGAACTACCATATGACCCAGCAATCCCACTACTGGGCATATACCCTGAGAAAACCATAATTCAAAAAGAGACATGTACCAAAATGTTCATAGCAGCCCTATTTACAATAGCCCGGAGATGGAAACAACCTAAGTGTCCATCATTGGATGAATGGATAAAGAAGATGTGGCACATATATACAATGGAATATTACTCAGCCATAAAAAGAAATGAAATTGAGCTATTTGTAATGAGGTGGATAGACCTAGAGTCTGTCATACAGAGTGAAGTAAGTCAGAAAGAGAAAGACAAATACTGTATGCTAACACATATATATGGAATCTAAGAAAAAAAAATGTCATGAAGAACCTAGGGGTAAGACAGGAATAAAGACACAGACCTACTAGAGAATGGACTTGAGGATATGGGGAGGGGGAAGGGTAAGCTGTGACAAAGTGAAAGAGCGGCATGGACATATATACACTACCAAACGTAAGGTAGATAGCTAGTGGGAAGCAGCCGCATAGCACAGGGAGATCAGCTCGGTGCTTTGTGACCGCCTGGAGGGGTGGGATAGGGAGGGTGGGAGGGAAAAAAAAAAAAAGATTTGTTGTCTTTTTCTATTGTCTTCCTTTTCAGATTTTTCCTTTTCTTTGTACTAAGTTGTCATAATGGGTTATCCAAAGAAACTTTTTCTAAACGAAACCTTTTTTTAAAGTAAGCAAAGCAAAACAAACAGGCAAAAAAATTAAGTTGATACACAAGAAAATGTGAACTGACAAACACATTACCTTAGAAAAAAGCATGATTGACAACAAACATTAAACATATATATGATGGCTACTGAATAAAATGCAAATCTCATGTAAAATAGAAGTTTGGAAACAGATCAGTGATAGCCAGAGGGTAGAGAAGGGGGCTGATTATGAAGAGGTGTGAGAGAATTTGCGGGGGAGGTGATGGAACCGTTCTATGTCTTGACTATGATGGTGGTTACTGGAACATATGCATTTGTCAAAACTAACTGTATGCTTTAAAAGGGTAAATTTTAAAGTATGTAAATCATAACAAAATAAGAAAGGGGGGGAAGTTCCAATCTGAAAACAAATTTAAAAAATTACACTGCGTTGCATAGGACGTGGGTGTGTGTGGGTGTATATGTTCTTACCTTTGAGATGAAGCTGCATTGGTTAAGAGTATGGCTCTTAGAGCCAGAGGACCTGAGTTCACCCTGGAAGTTATAAAATTCTTTCTTGCCTCAGTTTCCTAATCTGTCAATTGAGGTAACAGCAGCATCTACCTCATGGGGGCTATTGTTAGGAATAAACTACAACAAAGACAATGACAAAACAGAGTAATGGGCACTGAAAATTTAAGGCTTTGCAATGGGAGAAAGTCTCTGATGTTTTCTTTTTCCTCACCTCATGCTCGGTGAGGTCATCCTTGTCTCTGCTGAAAAACAGTCTTCATCACAAAACGCCCACACGTAAGTCTTCCCAGCCTGCCATATCAGGCAGCCACTGCTGAGGAAGTGCTCTGGAATAAACCTCAGAGAGAGAATAAATCACCTCTCATGCCATGCTCCCTCCAGGTGAGGACTGAGGTCGTTGCAAGAGGCATAACAAATAGTTGACATAATGTACCAAGCTAACAGATTCTATAAGGAAAACTAAATGGAAAATTCTTCTTGAGTGCTAGGCACCTCTGGCTGAAGAGACAGTGGAGCCTGTGTTATTATAGATGTAGTTGAATCAGTAATACTTGTTCTTTCATTTCTTTTGCATTTCACAAAAATGCCTCTTTTAACCAAAGAGGTAAGGAAATATTATCGAGGGCAATTTTTCATGCTCACATGGATTATATTCTGGGACACCTTGCTTTTCTAAACAGCCTCGTTTCTGTTTTTTTTTTTTTCCTCTCAGAAATGTATTCAATTCTCTTCCAGCAGCCTGCATTCATCTGGAAAGCTGTAACAATCAATTAAGTAAATGAGAAAATAGAATGCTTGTAATTATGATAATCGAGCTATATATGAAACCCACCCTCTTAGGTCTACCACCCACACATCTTTAAGCAATATATTAATTAAGCTTTGGGTAACTGTTACAATTAGAATCAAGCTTTTATCATTTTAAAAAATCACTATGAGAGAGACAAACGAAATATTTTAAAAATATACGCAGTTGTCGGTTTTTAATGCAATTCATGATCACAACTGCACCGTCATCTCCCTGGCTGCACGGAGACAATTCCAGGATGCTTTACTGATGTGGCTTTTCATTGACAAGTGGAGGAATTTCACGTGTAGCACCTTCTTCAGATGTTTTCCTGTTTCTCTAAATCAGAGGTTGGCAAACTTTTCCTGTAAAGGACCAGATAATAAATATTTTAAGCTTTGCAGGCCAACAGGCAAAGTTGAAGATATAGGAAAGTACAAGTGTTGGCAGTTTCTGTATTGATGGGTTCAAAATATAATAAAATAATAATTAAGTACAATTTTTTTTTTTTTGCAATACACATCTACTAATGAGAAAAGCAGAATTCTTCCTGTTGGGATAATATTTTGCTTAGTCGGAATTCAACGTTAGTGTCTCCTATCTTTGAGGCATTGCAAAGGTTCATTGTGAATCCATCCTTAGACAGATGTGGTTCACAGAGTGTGGTCTGCCAACCCCTGCTCTTGATCAGTGTTCTCAACTTTAAGGGGCAAGAAAATCACCTAAAGGGCTTGTTAAAATAGAAGGCTGAGTCACACCCCCAAGTTTCTGGTGGAGCCTAAGAATTTGCATTTCTAACAAATTCCCACTTGACACTGATGTTCCCCATCTGAGACCATACTTTTAGAACACTGCTCTTGATGTTGGTCCCTTTAAAAAGTCACATTGAATACAAATCTATTTCATGTTTTCATCGTTCTACTCACGTTTCAGCTTACCTGATGGACTTTACCTTTTGAACTCCGAGGTACAGGGTTAGTAGATCCAAAGTTTAATATCCACTAAAAAGTGAAGACCTATTTAGCTAGATCAGATTGATAATAAAAGGAACTTTTGTCTCTTAAAGAGCTATTAGTCTCTTGCTTGCAAAGTGAGGCATCAGCAATCAGCATCTACTTGTCAGCTGTAAAGAATGCCTGAATAGCACTTTTCCAGTCCCATCAAACTTTTAAAAGAGTATGCAGTATTCCAAAGGACACGTGTGGGTGAAACACAAGAATGACACTTTTGCCTTAGATTTGACATATCCTAGTTCACCATACATTATCAGTATAATGCTCTCTGGATTGGAATTTCTTGGCATGTTCAACCCATAAAATTTAACACAAAGACTTTCATGAGGCCGCCAAAGGGCAAGGGAGATAATAGTTTCCTAAATCCTGGAGTAGCCCATAGTCTACTAAACCAAGTCATCTCTGAGTTGACTGTTAAGTTGCCCTGGGCTCTTGCGGATGAGCTCCAAATGGTTTGAACTGTCACCTATACTGAGGTTATGGGGAAGGGTAATAATATGACAGGGCATCAGCTAATTTCAGTAATCACATCTCACCAAAGAGATCCTTTCAGAAAAGAGCCAAGTGGAAAATATGTTCTCCTTCTGTTTATTTGTCCCAGTGGTTTAAAAAATCAGCTTTAGGGAACCATAATCTTCCTCATGACAGATGGGCTTATACATTAGCATCGTGCTTTCAATCAACAGTTTACATTTCATGAGGAGGTGAAGAAACTGAATGTAAAGACATTTTCAGCATCTATTTGTCATTTTTCAGTTTTATAACATTGATACAAAAAATAGTATTCTGATTAGCAGCTTGATTGGCAACCCATGTAACCCTAAGTAGTACTACAAACCTGGAGAGTGCACTTTTACAGACAATTACGGTTGGTGAAATAGTATGTACAATTTTGACAAATAAATACATAAATACAATCATTCAAATATAACGATATACCTAAATGTCAATTATCATCAACAAGCGTTTCTAGTAAATTACTTCTTTCATTCACAAGTTATTCTGTTGCTTATAAAAACTATGTTCACCTTTACAGAAGAAATGACATAATCAATTCCCCCCTAAACCCACATATTAGGAAAGGTAGAAAATGAATCCCAGATGCTTTATGTAAATATTCCATTGTCTTTTGATAGAAGAGCTTTGATTGAAAAAACTCCTTCCTTAGCTTCTCTGTAAAGAGTTTCTTTTCCCCATATCATATCACGCAAAGGGGTTTTGTTCTTCTGAATTTATTCCAAATTGAAAATGATCTTCATTTTTTACTTCTGGTTATTTAAAAATACAATAATATATATATTGAAACTGGCATTTGCTCCAATACAAGAGACACAAAGCCACGCACACTAGTCACCAAAGATAAAAAGCTTTTTTTTCCCCCAAAATAAAACTTTAAATGAAAATTTAAGAGTACAGACACGAAGTATTGATACCTTTTGTTATCCAATGCATAATGAACAAAACAGGTGGAGGGATAGCAGATTTTTGTAAAAATTGTCTGAATGACTCCTGGTAAAATGCTATCTGAAACACTATTTTATGTCAAAGAAATGATAATAAATTAAAAAATGGCTTAACAAATCATCATTTGGCCAGTGTCATAAAATTAACAAAAGTAGAAAATTAGAGCTTTTTCCTCATCACTTGACTTAAACATTTGTGGAACATTCAAAAAACGAAGGGCAAACATGCTTTAGGCTATTGAAACACCGGACAATTGGCCTTGCCTCACCAAGCTCCATGCAGAAGAAAATGTACATAGCAAGCTGATTCTAGCAATACATACAGCTGGGGAGAAGAAAAAAAATGCCTTTAAAAATATATACATACGGTCTTTGATGAATATTTATATGTTTGTCACATGGGTACTATCTAGCATAAAAAAGTTAGGAAATCGTTCTGTAAGACATGATTCTCTGATTTTTGCCCCTTTTAAAGATGAGGGCTCTATTCGTAAGTTACTCACACGCAGACATATAAAACGACTCGCAGATGTACACATATGATGTTTATACTGTGCAATTCCTTGACAGTGAAAGTAGCTCGACTGAGCATAAGGTAAACGCAAGAAGTTGGTATGACACTGAGCCTTGATTCGACTGCACGATTGACAGGCAAACCAACTTCAAAGTCATGAGACTTTCCCAGCGATCGGAATGCACAGCAGTTGAGAGTTGGGGGTTGGAGGGTGGCTCGCCTTATGCTGATCCATCTTTCTCCAGGATACCTAATGCTATTTTCTAATCTAACTCAGCAGTCCTGCTGACTTGAGATGACGATGTATTAAGGGAAGGAAAGGCCTATCACCTCCTATTGGGTTCTCTTGGGCTGGAGATGAGAGATCTGGTGTTTTCAGGATGTAAGCCATGGCTTCCATTTGTACATTTCATCTACTTGTTTGCTATCAACTCCTAGGGGGGCTTGCAAAGGTCAGGTTAAAAAAAAAAAAGGTACACTCTTTCAGTTGTGGAGCTTCTTTGAGTGAAAACAGAAGTTTTCTAATGAATGGTAGAAGCGTGCAATGTGTGGGTTTGCTGAGTGTCTATTCTTCTTCTGCCAGAGGTGGACTAGCTCTACCAGGCCTCAAAGTTCTTACTGAGAATTCAGATCAAATGTTTCCTGAGATCTAAGTTGATGTGATACATTTTGCAAAGCACGTGCTTCAATGACTGTAATATACCCCCAGCCAGAGGCTCCTCCCCAAAGAAAGGCAGCTGCCTTCCCTTTCAGCAGCCTGGGATATCAAGGCAATTCACTGAAGTAATAACTTATTCACCGAAACCTGAAGAAATGACAGAGAAATTGAAACTTCCCCAAACACCTAACATATTGAAGGAAAAGTCAAAACCTTAGAAGAATCAGGTGCACTAATAGTTCATATTTGATCTGTATTTTGGCAGATATTATGTTAAGATGATGTTACTACTAGTGATGACCATCACTGTAATTATGTAATTATTTTAGCATTTAGCATAATGCATGATACATTGCATTATGTAGCACCTTTTAAACTAAGGATCCCAAAATACTTAGCAAATGTGATTTTCTCTCACAGCACCTGTGAGGTAGGTGTTTTCTCCAGCCGTTTTAGAAATGAGCAGACTGAAGCACAGCAAAGTGAGGATGCCTGCTTAAGTGACCCACACGATGGCAGCAGGAGAACCTGAACCCAAGCTTCCCCACCCTTCCTTCCTATAAACCTCAATCACAGAGCTTGCAGAACACCCCCAAACAGCATTGCTGTTAGAGGTACCTGGCTGTTCCAGATGTTAGAGAGATTACATCTATCAACAGCGGGGCTAAATCCTTCAGTACCATTGCTCCCTGTTCAAATAGTTTCTCATGTGCTTTGCAAAGGTATGGAAGGGGCATCTGACACTAGTGCCAAGCTTTTGTTAATTGTAATGCACACATACATTTATATTTTTCTCCATGTGATATATTGTCCTTCGGGTCTCCTACCAACTTATTTCTATACATGTATCTGCCTGAGCCAGAAAGTGTGAAATGTATTTAGTGACATTGTATGGGGGAAGCAGGTGAGATTACATTTAGCAAAATCTCCTTGGAGGCACCTGGTAATGTTTGTTCTGAAAGAGCAGGAAAAAAAAAAAATTCTCCTGTTTATTTTGTTACGTAGCGTTTTATATACATTCTACCCGCTGACCAGGTTTAATCCTTGGATGAGCAAGCAGAGTTGTCTTCCAAACATACAGAATATTTAATTCTCAAGTTTAAATTCCCATTTATTTAACTGCAGCCTTCCTGCCAGTACTAAGTTCATTTCTTGGTGGAACTGCAAATACTGTACACATTACATGGCAATATATGTAAAAATTCAATGTAACAGCACACACAGTATTAATAATCACATCCAGTGTGTCTCCCTGACTGTGCATTATTTCTGAATTGTTTTTGAAAAAGTGTTATTTACTTATTTACTTTTGCAGAGAGGATATGAAGACATTACCGTGAGTTCTAGTTTCCCAGAACCAGATTTTTATCTCAGATGCACAGTATGTAAATCCTAGCAGTTGTTTTTGAGATAAATGCAATACTTCAGGACCTGAGAATGAAATCTGGCCCTTTTAACTCATGTATTATTTCTATGAGCAGAGCTTAACACGTATAAATTGGCAATCCAAGAAAGGAACTAGGAGTGGGAAGAAAAGCACTTTTAACAAAACCCCTTCACCAGTTCATTTCCTCTGGTGACACCTGTAAAATACCTACACCCTAGGCCTCATTTCTTAAAAAAGAAAAGAAACGTATTTACATTGGTAAAAATCCTAACATCTGAGATGTTTCTTGCTTGACATGTCATTCCAGATTCTGTGCATTTCTTCTGGAGAGATCTGATGCACGGTGATAACTCGGCGATACCTACACAAACTGTAGGCCATTTTCCAGTGATTGAAGCCACTGTTCTGGAAAGGATGGATGCCCAGCTTTCGAAGACACAGTCCCACATATACATCTTCCAGGTGAAGCAGCCTGGTGTGGAGTGAGGTCTTGTAAATGAGTTCAGCCACATCAGCTGAAAAGATATAGCCAGTCCCCGAGCAGAAGGGTGGGTAGTTACTGTCAGGGTACAAATCCCTGGGCATATACCACTTACTGCGGACATCTCGGATTGGCCCTCCATTGATGACATAGCCAGTAAAATACCTTCTTCTTGGCTTGGTGGAGGGTTTTAATAGTTTATAAATAAGGTTGTCCATGTTGACAAAAATGTCGCTGTCTGTTTTCATGACATACTTGGCTTTTGAACAAAAAGTGGCCACCCATCTCATCCCCATTAAGGTTTTGAGGGTAAGGTTATGGTAGGAATCAATGAAGTCCTCCACGATAATGTCGTGAAAGATTTGGCTTTCTTGCTCCACCATCTGATTGAGAACGGGATCAGCGTTCTTGCCCAGGAGGAAGAGAGTGGCTATCTTGATCCCTTTAAAGTTGTTCTCATCCCCCCAGGTCTCTCGGATTGCCTGCCGGGCATCGAATTCTTTATGGGTGGTGCTGATGAGGATAACGAGGAAAGGAATGTTTTTCTCACATTTGTTGGGCTCATTTATAAGAAATTCAAAAGAATGGGGGTTTATAGGTCGAGTTCTTATGTTGCCAAAGGTGAAGTTTTTCCTGGCAACTGTCAGATGGCTGAATGGCTTGGAGCCAGTGTAGGAAGAAGTAGGGCGAGTTACACTCAAGTACCAGAGAGCGCTGGCCCAGCACACGACGGTCAACACGTATAAACAGGAGACCTTTGAAGCCATTGTCTTGAGAGCACGTCTATTCCCAGTATTGAAGAGTATGCCTTCTTGGCATTAGTTTCTTTTCATTTGGCAAAGGTAGCATATTACTAGTAAATCTTAAAGTTTGACAGAGAAGCGTGAGTGCAGGACTGTCCATGGGTCTCAGTGGCCGTCTGGCACCTCTGCATTCACTCTACTTTTCTCCAAATCTGATACAAGGGTCCAGGTCTCATAAATCTTCCTCTTAACTCTGCAAAATCAAAGTACAGTTGTCATTCAGATTTATTTAGTCATTTCACATCCTCAAATAAACATAATAAGGGTATAAGGATTACCCATGCTGATTAAAGTAAACACAGGCATTCATTTCCATCAGTATTGACAACTCCCTGACACAAGCATTCTACCTTTCTTCCCTTGATAGAAGTTGTTTATGGATATTCATAGCTCCATGGTATTAGCAAATACATTATAAATTATAGATGAACATGAAGGAAACTGAATATTCGTAGTTTTAAAAAAGATTCCCCCTCTTCACAAGAGGCCTTCTTTGCAGTTAAATATCAATACTTTCTGATGCTACAGTCTTCTTTCAACCAGGAAAATCTCACACATGGCCTCATATCTTCCATTTTTCTCAAGTCTAAGTTTTTGTTTGCTTGATTCTGATGAAGTAATCAGTTCTCAACATCTCCTTGTTTTCTCTAGCCCCGTTCTTGAAAATGTGTCGATCACCACTGGAAAATCTTTGCTGAAATTGTCTTCCTTGGCTTTGACTTAGAAGTAATTCCCAACTTTTCTCACTTTTTCCCTTATTTTGGCTCTCACAAATGTTAGTTCTTCATTCTCAGTTTTCTGTGACGCTTCGTATGGAGAATATCCTTACCCCTCATGCATGGAGACCATGGCCCTAGTGTCCTTCAGAGAGTGAGCAGCATTCATTTTGGAGCTGATCTAGATGGTATCGCTTTTTGTGGTTTTCAGCAATTCACCCTTATGTTCCTTTGGTGAAATTATACTGTCCTCTTTTAATTCTTTTTACTTACTTACACTTGCCTATAAACATGGCAGGAGTATAATAAGGGAGACCATTGAGGTTGGGGGCCACAGGTTCAATGGAGATGTGACAGAGCACTTTAACTGATGTTCAAACGAAGAAGTTGTCCTTCAGAACCGTAATCCTTTCTAGAACTTCAGCTGCTATCGTGCCAGTCAAAAATATATGCCAGGTTACAACAACCATTCATGTAAAAAATGATCTCTTCCTTCTTAGTTAGATCAAAGTGTGCAAAATGTGTCTTGGAAGACAGAGATAGCAGATACTGGATATCAGTTTCACCAAAGTCTGCTTCAAAGAAAACTAACCACTTAAATGTATAGACTGTGTTGCAAGAATTTAACTGGGATTACAGATTGAAAATCATGTTTCCAAGCACAATAGTCATAATGAAATGAAAAGACATGATGGGCAACAGCAGAGGTAATACACATCTTCTTGTCGAAGCCAAGCACTGACTGTGAATATATGATCCGCATGAGACCAGCAATAACTCAGCGCAGTTATGGTTCTAACTAAATGAATATTAGAATGGTTTCAAGCAGCATGACTCTAGGCACAGTCAGGCCTTCATCCGACCCATATTAAGTACTCTCTAAATATAGGCTCCAGTATCCTTGGCCTTCTGGAGGGAATTTCTGCTCTAAAGATAAAAAGGATGTGATGTGCAGCAACCTTTGAAACTTTAAGCAGTAAGCCAAAGAAAGTGTGAGAAATCAGCAACAGAGAGTTTAGAAAAGGGTTTCTCACCTTGGGATATACAGACATCGACTCCATTTGAATGCCAAAGGGACGCGAGTGAGTCTCAAGATGGTACTAGAAACCAAACTTTCCCCACCATTGTCCTAGCCTAGGATCTGATTCTTATGAGCCTACCTTTATCATCATATAGCCCTTGTCACCTTTCAGAGTTTCCTACTAAACTGTGAGCCACCTATCACTGAACTGTGAAGGGGCTCCCCAAAAGCATCACCTGGAAGAGGCTTCTACCAAGTTCTCTTCTGGAGCCACTAATCAGGCTATCAATCGGGGGTTAATGGTGTGCTGCAATGTATTGGAAAAACAGAAATAGAACCCATACGCCTCCTCAAGGAACTCACAGTCTAGGAGGAAAGACGTCAAATGAATGATTAAAACAGTGGGATAAACATTTTCATCATAAGACTAATGGAGTACATAGGAGAGGTGGGCTGGTGGACAGGGCATGGGAGAACTAGGGATGGTCCTGAAGACTGTGCAGAGTGCTGCCCCAAAGGGACCATTCTCCTAAACTGCAATGTGAGTCCCATGCTCCATCCGCTCCCAGAGTCTAACAATGAGGTTGCCTTGGGGACAATGCCATGGAAAGTTCATAGAAGTTATCTAAGCTTAATCTTCAAGGACATCTAGGAATTATCAGGATGAGGGTGGGGCATTCCAGGCAGTGGGACCAGCATATGCAAAGGCATAAAATGAAAGAGCCTAGTGTGTGCCAGGGCTGTAGAGTAAAGGAAGAAGACACGGCGATGGGGTGGTGCCTGTGGAGACAGGCAGGGGGCAGATGGTGCATGGTGCTCAGAAACTATTCTTAGCCGAGTAGCTGGTTACCCATCTTTGCAAACTAAAGGGCGTAAGGGAGGATTTTACCTTCCCCAAATCCTGTCCACTGATTTTCAATAGCAGTTCATTTTTCCATATTAAGGATATCTATCTCCCATAGCTCTGTGCCCCAGAAGAATAAGCAAAAATTTGTTTGATCTGATAACTTTCTGTACGGTTTTCCAGGAGAAGGGACTCCATAAACACAAGCACCTGGGCAATTTAAAAAGAGCTAAAAGAGGGAGAAATATGAGAGGAATAGGTGAAAGCACGAATAAAGTATATATATTTACAAACCCTTTCCACAGAAGAATGAGCATTCTTCCCTAGACTGCTAACAAACATGATACTTCTTACCATTGTTACTGTAGGTCTCATTTAAAAATGTGTACAGTGCACCAGGCACTGTGCTATGTGCTGTATTCAATGCCATGGATTTTACAGAGCTTCGTTCCTCACAGTTTTACAAGGGAGATTTTCTCCATTTACAAGATTTTCTCCATTTTACAGATGAGAGAATGGAAACTTAGAGATAATAAGTAGCTTGTTCAAGATCACACAGCAGGTGAGTGACCCGTAAGTAGTCATCCCAAGTTTCCTAAGGCCTGTTAGGACAACAGGCAAAATCTTGCATGGGAAAGCCCAGGGTGGAAGGGGTTATCTCAGGCTGCTATTCTCCCAGGATCCACAGGTTTATTTTCTTAGATGTGTGTCCATTGCTTGAATTTTTTTCTAGTTTTTGGTTTGCTACCCACCACACTACACTAATTCTGAAGGGATCCTTGGTCATCAAAAAATGGTGATTTGCAAAGAGCACATTAAAGCCTGAAGATGCTGGGGGTGGGGGAGAGCTTTAGAAATTGAAATGGTTCAGAAACACTGCAGTTCCCTTTCTCTGAAGTCCTGCAACACACACACACACACACACACACACAGTCACACACTGAAAGAATCACTCTTTCTATTGACTTATTTTTCAGACGAGAACAAAAGTAGGCACAGTGTTACATCTTGGTCACCAATAAAAGAGAAGATTTGAAATGGGAACAGGAACCAGCCAGAATCTGAAGAGCGGCCAAGGATAATGTGGACCCACAGCAAGGGGTGCTCAAAAACGTTCTTTTTGCTCACAACCAAACAAATTTCTCAGGTGGCCAAACAAGCACAAAAATAGACCTCTGGACCAGAAATAGTAATATAAGTAAAGACAGGGGAGAGTAGCTTGGTGCATTTAATGTTAACGAGTAATTTCATACATGTTGGATTAAGTAGATGGTAATGGGCCAGATGTCCTTGTTTTACTACTTGAGTAACTTGCTGTGTGGCTTTCTGTGCCTTAGTAGCCTTGGGTATAAAATAAGGGCAAAAGTAACATCTGCTTTACTTCCAAATACATTAAAGGTATTAATTGTTTGAGTTTCCGGGGAAAGAGTGTAATACAGACAGATGGTATTAGGATACAAAGAGCAAGTTCTAATGGGGTGAGGGGATTCTGTCAGTCCATCAGTTCATGATTTGGGATCCAGGCACATACATTGATCAATCCTTCTAGATACATAGGATTGCTGTCAGTTTTTTGGGTTAGTGACTACACTGTACAGATTTTCTTGCTACAGAACTCTATCTTCTTCCTGGAAAACTCAAAGACAAAGGTGCACCGAAAATCTAAGAAAATTCATCAGCTGAAAAGTTCTGGGGAAGAAGCTGAGCGTCACACAGCAGAATCCTCCAGAGGGTTCTTTTAGTTTTACAAGATTGAAAAAAAAAACCCTGTTTAACAGACACGTTAATGTATCAGTGACGTAGAAAGCGAAACACAAAACATTTGTTATTCCTTTTAGCAGCCCTACCGCAACTGCAGACACTGATGACACATTAACTTGTCATCCATTAAAGACAAATCCCTCCACACTCTTGCACTGTCGGTGGGAATGTAAATTGATACAGCCACTATGGAGAACAGTATGGAGGTTCCTTAAAAAGCTAAAAATAGAACTACCATATGACCCAGCAATCCCACTACTGGGCCTATACCCTGAGAAAACCATAATTCAAAAAGAGTCATGTACCAAAATGTTCATTGCAGCTCTATTTACAATAGCCAGGACATGGAAGCAAGCTAAGTGTCCATCGATAGATGAATGGATAAAGAAGATGTGGCACATATATACAATGGAATATTACTCAGCCATAAAAAGAAACGAAATTGAGATATTTGTAGTGAGGTGGATGGACGTAGAGTCTGTCATACAGAGTGAAGTAAGTCAGAAAGAGAAAAACAAATACAGTATGCTAACACATATATATGGAATCTAAGAAAAAAAAAAAGGTCATGAAGAACCTAGGGATAAGACCGGAATAAAGACACAGACCTACTAGAGAATGGACTTGAGGATATGGGGAGGGGGAAGGGTAAGCTGTGACAAAGTGAGAGGGTGGCATGGACATATATACACTACCAAACGTAAAATAGATAGCTAGTGGGAGGCAGCCGCATAGCACAGGGAGATCAGCTCGTTGGTCTGTGACCACGTAGAGGGGTGGAATAGGGAGGGTGGGAGGGAGGGAGACGCAAGAGGGAAGAGATATGGGAACATATGTATATGTATAACTGACTCACTTTGTTATAAAGCAGGAACTAACACACCATTGTAAAGCAATTATACTCCAATAAAGATGTTAAAAAGAAAAAAACATTCAACTAGAATATTTAAAAGATTCCACCCACCCCCTTCACCCAGCGACCTTACTGTACTGCAGATTACCTCATTCACAGAACACCTTCGGTAACCACGCACCTTCACCTTTCAGAAAGTTAATGGGGCAGAATTTTCAATTTGAGAAGCACATGTTTCTCCTAGAAATTGCATCCTGGATAGTCTGTTATTTTGAGTAATTTATTTTTTACAAAGCCCCTGAATCTGCTAAAAGTTCTGTTGTATAGCCAGAGGTCAGTCCCAAGAGCAAGTGGGTAGTGTCCCTCGGGTGACCTGTGCATAGTTTGGGTGCCAAGTTCATGTCCTTCTCCATCATAGTTCAAGCAGGCACAAGTCAACTCTGATTTCCTAAGCCTCGGTTACCACTGAGTTGGCTTGACAATTATTTCAGCTGCCCTACACCTGGGGGCAAGGCGGCAGGGGCCCCAGCAAATGGCCTGCTTCCACTCTCTGGTGTCTCAAGGAATATAATAACTTCTTCATTGGTTCATCAGAGATGCACTGAACACCTGTTGATGCCAGGCACTGTTCTACAAGCTGGGAAGATGGATGGGGAGCTTACTTTCTAGGAGAGGGAGGCAGAAATTAAACACACGATAAATGAATGCAAAAATACGTTCACGTAGAGATAAGTGCTGGGATGTAAATAAAGTGAAGCAATGGAATGGAGACTGAACAGAGGTGGAATGGGGAGGGGCTACTTTAAGTAAATTGGTCTCTCTGAGGGGGTGACACTGGATCTGAGAATAGAAGGTCTTGATAGTCCTGGTTCAGTCCTTGAGTCTTTCCCTAAATTTATGTTTCTTAGCTTGGATCTTTGGAATTAATGCTTCCTTAGGAGCATCTTTCTGGTTTTTGACCTCTGCCCCTCCCTCATTTTTTGGATTTTCTTGGCTTCATGTTTCTCAGCTGTGGCCATTCCGCCCACTCCTGCAAATGCCCTCAGCTTCTAGATATGTAGGTTACCTACTGTCTTAGTTTGCTATGGCTGCCATGACAAAGTAGCACAGAGTGGAAGCTTAAATGACATAAATGCATTGCTTCACAGTCCTAAAGGCTGTTAGTCTGAACAGATGTTGGCAGGGCTGGCCTCTTCTGGGGACTCTGAGGGAGAAATCTGTCCCATGCCTCTCTCCTAGCTTCTGAGGGTTTGCTGGCCATCTCTGGTGCTCCCGGCTTGTAGATGCATCACCCAGATCTCTGCCTTCATCTTTACTTGGCGTTCTCCCTGTATGTGTCTCTGTGTCCAAATTCCCCCCCCCCCTTTTTTTGGTGATACGCGGGCCTCTCACTGCCATGGCCTCTCCCGTTGCGGAACACAGGCTCCGGACACGCAGGCCCAGCGGCCATGGCTCACGGGCCCAGCCGCACCGCGGCATGTGGGATCTTCCCGGACCAGGGCACGAACCTGTGTCCCCTGCATCGGCAGGCGGACTCTCAACCACTGTGCCACCAGGGAAGCCCCAAATTTCCCCTTTTTTATAAGGACACCAGTCATATTAGATTAGGGCTCACTCCAATGACCTCATTTAAAAACGCTGCCTTCCAAGTAAGGCCACATTCTGAAGTACTGGGGCTGGGACTTCAGTGTGTCTTTCGGAGAGACATAATTCCACCTCTATCAACTACTTACCTGGGTAGCAACAAAATGAAATACTTTGCTTGACAAGACTTCACTCCTCCACACATTTTACTTTCTTGACTTAAAGAGGTAAATCCTTGGGTTTTGGTAAATTAACTTTGAAAGGATGAACAATTTGTAACTAGCATTCAAAGGAGGATGAAACACAAGTGTGAAACGGGACACAAAGTTTGGTTTGCTTTTACATTAAAAAAAGCTAGTTCAGATTACTTTTTAAGACCATGTGAAGAATATGGGACAGTTAATTTATTTTATTTAAGCAGTCTTTTGTTCCTGCCACTTCTCTTTCCTTTGGGCCCCCCCCCCTTAAAAACACTAATTAGTTGAGAAAGCTATGTCAGGGATGTGGCCAATTTTCCAAAAGGTTGGGGCCAACAGTTCTTGAAATACTGACTTGGTTTCTAGAGAATAAGGACAATTCTCCTGGTCAGCTGAAATTACCAGCATGTCTATTATTCTATTTCTATTAGAGCCAATTTTGAATATTCAGAGACCACATGGCACTACAGAAATGGTCTTAACATTAAAATCCACATAGTAACTTTAAAATCATGGTGTAGAAAGATAAACCAGTTGAAAAAAAATAAGCCCATTTTTAACCAGTTAAAAGAGGAATGAAAAGAAGACAAATTCAGAAAGAGAGAGAGAGAGAGAGAGAGAAAGGACTAAATACTAGTGCTTATGAAATGCTCTTGAAATGAATGAGAAGCTGGCTGTACAACACATCGTGGTAGTGAGTAGGGTAAAAGAGATTCGTTCTGAAAAATGTTTTGATCTCAGATGGCTTTCCTCAGAGCTCGTCTATCAGTGAAATCAAAGAATCTTCATTGTGTGGGGAAATCCAGGAACTCAGGCTGCAGGAGAACTAATTGATAAACGAGCCCCAAAGGCCAGAGAGTCTACTCAGCAGCACTGATTTAGCGAATGGTTATCTTGATGCCATGCTAGCTCCCTTCCTCTCGCTCTTGTAATTATGTTCTAAGTAAGCACAGGAAGAAATAAAGCACTGGTCCTTGAAGGCAGAATTTCATAAACCATTATATTATACACCTTGCTAACTTATTTCAAATCACAGAGGGCTGACCTTTCTTTGAAGTAAGCCTCCGTGGCTGTGGAACACACCATATACCAATGAAGTCGAAATCCCTGAATGCTCGTAGAAGTTAAGTGTTCTGACTCCTTTGCCTCAGAAAGACAAAGAGCTAATCTGTTCTTTAAAAAAAATTTAATTATGAAGTCTTTCAAAGAGACCCCATAATTGAACTTACCCAACAGATCATTTGCAACGAGGAAGTGGCAGAAAGCAAAAGGTAATATTCGTCATGACTTAGCAGTTGAAGTCATTTCCTTCTCAAATCTGGAAGAAATTATTTGAACTTTCTTTCTTCAGTTCAGTATACCTTGAAATTTATTGAAAAGGCCTTTATAAATCCCTGCATTCAGAAGAATGGGGCCAACTTGAAAGAGGAGTGGTTGGGATGAGGATGCCTTTGTATGGGCTTAGGGCTCCTGCTATTCTGGAAGCTACATTCTATTTCACTGCAGAAAAAGAGCACTTCGAATTAGAAGGGAAGATTATAGCTTTCTTCAAATCAATGGGTTGCCCTAGTTCTAGAATTCAGGGAATTTTTAAACATCGCTACAATCCTCTCAGGAAAAAATGAAAATGAGGATATCTCATTTTAAATAAATGCTTGGCTTCCTTTGCAGCAATGGATATTGTGTCTTTTTTTTTTTTTTTTTTTTTTTACGGTACGCAGGCCTCTCACTGTCGTGGCCTCTCCTGTTGTGGAGCACAGGCTCTGGACGTGCACGCTCAGCGGCCATGGCTCACGGGCCCAGCCGCTCCGCGGCATGTGGGATCTTCTCGGACCGGGGCACGAACCCGTGTCCCCTGCATCGGCAGGTGGACTCTCAACCATTGCGCCACCAGGGAAGCCCGATATTATGTCTTGACTGCCTTATATGAGACACGTTTTTAAAGATGGGCAGGGCAATCACTTATTTAATCATAGGAGCTTGGGAATCTGGTAATGTGGTCGGGCCTTGGATAAGGGCTTCTCTACTGGGAAAGGAAATGCCAGGATGTTTCATTACAGATTTGGAAGAGCATGGGAGGGAAGATATCCTGCTAATATAAACAGCAGCTGGGAGAATTTAAAAATGATGAGCCATGTGATACCCAAAAGAGTTTTCACTTGGCCCATTATTTTGGGGGGAAACTGATAAAAATGGCTATTTTTAGAAACCAGAAAGATGTTAGTGTATTACTGCCTGAAATTTACAAAGTCTAAGGAGAGATATTTCTTAGACAGCTCACCACAGAGAGATAATATTATTTGAAGTCAAATTTCAAAGAATGATGTAAGTACCATTTAGCAACTGGTAACATATGGATGAGAATTTGCAATTTTTATTTTCTTTTTTTCTCCCTTTTCTAACTTGAACACCCCTTTATACAATATCACTTAACTGGAATACGTAATAGCCAAAAATAATTTCATGTAGATGCTGTCAATGGAAATTATTCTGTAGGCAGTCAATCTTATGGCACTGGGAGAACTGGATTCAACTTGCTGATTTTAGTCATTGGTTCTGAACTCAGTGCATCTCTCTGCCTTGTTTCCTCATCTATCAAATGAGAATGGTAACATCTGGACACACTTTGCAGGGTGAGTGTAAGGATCAAATTTCAAAAATTATTTTAAAGTAATTTGTAAGCTGAACACTGTGACATGAACTAGAAGTATTATCATTGTTAATATAAACATGATAAAGACAAATCCTGAGACGATTACCTATAAAATGTTTCCTGAGCAATGATCAGTCAATGCATCTTGAGTATGTAGTACAAAAGCAGTTTTCTGACTTGGCTGTTGCTCCAAAAAGCTTAGTATTTCCAGTTGAATGTTTTCATAAGAAATTTCAAGGTCATTTTATATTGTCTATATTAAAAGGGTCTTGCACTTTGGCCAAAAAAATGGGGGGTTTATGCAAGTTAGAGGAAACATCATTATGAGTATTATTATTAGCACTAACGTGATGTAGAATTAAGTCTTCTCAAATAGGACTTAAGAATATGAAAAATCTACCAGATTTAAATAGCCCTTTGAGTAGCATTTACATAGCCATAATTAACATTCTGTGTACACCAAGACAGCCTGAAATGGCTACGCCATGATTCTTTTACAGATGCTTAAGACAAAGCCAATACAAGATTCATGATTTTTTTTCTTTGTAGGATTGTCAAGGTTTTTAATAGAATCTATCAGAAATGTACTATTACAAAGTATCTCATCATTTCAACACTTAACTGAGAGACTAACCAGTTTTCACCATTAGAAATGGCTTTATGAATTGTTCTAGAAATGCACCCAAAGGAATGCCTGGGTGACAATGATGGTTTTGTTTGACAGAGTAGCTTTTGAACCATGCCTTTTTGTTTCTGAAATCTCTGGTTTTGTATATCATTTTCTTAAATTAGTACCTACTGGCCCATCAGATGGAAATGCTGCTGTTTGGTTCATTCTCATTCTCAGTCAACTGCATTGGCTCTTCCCTAGCCTTGCTCCCCTCAAATTGTTGACCAAACACTTGCTCAGCTTCATCCTCATCCGCCGCTACTTTGTGCCTGGGATTTCTATTTCTACACATTCCCTTCTGTTTACAACTTCCTTTTTGCTAAAGGTTCTTATTTCTCCAATGGTTAGACACCCAGCCTGCCAATTTTCATTCTCCTGCCGCCTTGAACTCTTCACCACAATCAACCTTACGTAGCTCTCGAATCTGTTTGAGGCTACACTGGACTCCTCCAGCTTGGATTCCACAGGCGGGGATTACAATATCAATCTCTCCCATGGGCTTTGGGTTCAAATCTCACTTGTGTGTCATCTCTCCATTTACTCTCCCCACTTCATTAATCCCCCACTCTTGCCTGTCATCTTTCTTCTTACTCCTGTGCCTTTAAATATTGTGGGGTAAGGTCTCATTCTCAAAGAGACTGAGACAGTTTGTCTCCCGGACAAAGCACAGGATTGACAGTAGACAGGAAAAGATTCTAGTTGTAGCTCTGCCACGAAATCTCTTTGGAAACGTACCGCCATCCCCACGCCCCGCCCCCGCCAAATCTCTCTTAGTTTAAAAATTGCATTAATCCTCACTGATCAGAAATTCTGCCACTGGTCCATGTACTCTCAACCCACTCAGTGAAGGTCTCTTCTAGATGTGGTGTTTTCAGCTTCTCCATTCCCATTGGCTCCTCTTCTGTCTTTAGAAGTGCTTATCTGCCCTTGCTTAGAAAAATGACAGGAGTAACAACAAAACCTTCTCCTGACCCTGGCCTCACATTCAATTAGCATGGTATTTTTCTCCTTCATTTCATAACCTCTAAATGAGTGCTCTTTCCTGCTTTTCTTCATTTTCTCACCTATTTAACTCCTGCAATTTATCAGCATGCTACATGATGCCCTCCCTGCTCTCAGCTGCTTTTGATACACTTGGTCCCTCTCTTCTTTCAACTCTTACCTAGGATTCCTTCCTACTCATGTCTCTCTGCTCATCTTTTTCATGGTCCTCTGTGTTTTCTTCTCTTCATCCGTCCTCTGCCTGCTCTTTACACTCTCCAAACCAGTACTCAGCCCTCGTTCCAGTCTCATCAGCACGGGGAGCTCATTCTTTTGAGAAAAGGCTTCCGCTGTCAACTTTCCAACAGCGTTCACTGGAAAGATGGAAGAGAGACCAAGGAACTTTACATCTCTTCCCATTTTCAGCACCCCGTTCTCTCTCTCAGACAGGGTATAAATGTCAGCTTGTACCAAAGCAGGGAGACATTTGCCTTCCTTCTGCTTTTTGCTTTCTTTTCCCCTTGTAGACAATATATTTCAGAACACGTGTCCGAGTCTAATTTCTTAAACAGGGAAGTCTGCATCACAGACAAACTCAACAGACATATAGGGCAGGTTTTACTAATGACAACAGAAAGTAAAAAATGATTCTGTGCTTTGTGTTCACCTACATATATGAGAGGTTTTGCTTTTCATTATATTTGAGATGTCAGGCTGTTTCTGAAACTGTGAAAATGTTGTAAAGTCCTATTCAAAGCATTGTTTTACTTGGCCCATTAGAGATGACTTTCCATGAAATTCTGAGGCTATTTTTTGTTTAAGGACTGCATTTTAATAGTCATTTTTTCAGTAAGTCACAGACAGATAGTACAGGTGACTTTTCTAAGAGATTTCAAGCTATTTGCTTTCCTTTTCCCTGATTATATAATTTGAAAACCCATCAGACAGTTTTAAAGTTTTGCAAAAGTAGAATTTAGGAAAGGTCTTTAAGTATAATTGGAAACAGGTCAGTTGTGAAAGGAAATAGTCTTGGAAAAAAATCTCACTTGCCATTCTACATTATATTTCTTCAGTCAAAACTGTAACCATTTTCATGACTGGGTAGATTATCATGGCACATCATTATTAAGATTTTTAAAATCATAATTAATTATTTTGAAATAATATTTTAAATAGTAGTTTCTATTTAATCATTGCTTACTATTTGCTAGGACTATATAAAGTGCTTTAACAAATAATATTTGTTCATACAGTTTACATACTTAGAAGACATACCATTGCTTTCCCTGCCTCTACTCACACCTGTGATGTTCTCTACAGTTTACATAATATCTTGCTAACAATTATAAGAAACAGGCATCCTTGTTCCCATTTTACAGAAGAGGAAACAGACTCAAAGCAACTTGCTCCACCAGCATCTTATAGCTAGTGAGCGATTAAACCTGGATTTAAATCCAAGTCTGTTAAACTGTAATGTGTGGGTGCACACGGTATATTCTGCATTTCACTTTTTACATGGTAGTCAGATTTTAAAAGTTTGTGTTTCTTATTTCCTTTAATAAACAATTATCCATGGAGTAATGTGAGAAATAGGGAAAATTGACTCACAGCTGCTGAAAATATTACCGTGGCTTTAAGGGTCTTTCTGGCCCTGAGATCCTTAGTTTCATAATGTAGATGTGTAGTTATCATTTTTTAATGAGAACTGGAGAAAGGATGAAGGACTCATCCCCATTTACAAGGCTACTCCCTTCACCATATTTAGATATGTAGAAAACCAAACCAATAATGATGCTTAGAGCTCATGCAATTCTATGTCAAAAGGAACAGTTGCTCTTAAGGGATATTTTAATTAAGCTCTGAAGGCCAGATGAGCTACTCATCCCTACCATAATGAAGCACTCATTTTTATGTTGTGGAGAGTGTAAGACTTGGCATCTGAGGCTCTGTCACTTACTAGCTATGTGTCTGTAATCAAGTAAATTCTCCACTTACAGTAAATTTGGTAGATTAGCTAACTGATTTCCTATTCTAATCCCCCTTTAGCTTTTCTTCCAGGAAATGGGCCAGTTGTAAAAGAAGCTGAAGTCCAGACTAAATTTCCCAGGTCCCTTTACAACTAGGATAAAGGCATATGACCTAATTTCCACCAATCAGAAGCCTCTGGGCAAGACAAAGATGCAGGAGTGAGCAACAGAAGATGGCAGCTGCTTTCTGGTTATTTGGATTGACTGGAAAGCACATGGAGTGACAAAGGTATCTGGTTCTTCTGGAACTGCTGTGATGAAATTTCCAGCCTCCAAATGTGAACATCGTAGGGGTGAATAGAGGCAGTGGAAGCAATGATGCATCCTCTAAAAGAGCTCCAAATAATTGTCAGGCACTGTTTAGGCTGTATTGTTCATGACACTGCTGTCTGGCTGGTTAGTAACCAAATCTGGGTCTTGCCATCCCAGAAATTCCATGAACTACCTAATACCCTTTGACAAGTTCCTTTCTCCTTAACCTGGGAGAGTGGATTCTACTGTTTGTAACTAAGAACCCCAAGCCTTACACCATTCTACTTCTTTAAGGATAAGATGAGATGGTAACCTATTTTTTAGGCTGGTTGTGAGGTACATGGTAAGCTTTAAAATGGCACATAGGGGCTTCCCTGGTGGCGCAGTGGTTAAGAATCTGCCTGCCAATGCAGGGGGCACGGGTTCGATCCCTGGTCCAGGAAGATCCCACATGCCGCGGAGCAACTAAACCCATGAGCCACAACTACTGAGCCTGCGCCCTAGAGCCCGCAAGCCACAACTACTGAGCCCACGTGCCACAACTACTGAAGCCCGTGCGCCTTAGAGCCCGTGCTCTGCAACAAGAGAAGCCACCGCAATGAGAAGCCCGCTCACCTCAACGAAGAGTAGCCCCTGCTCGCCACAACTAGAGAAAGCCCGTGCGCAGCAATGAAGACCCAATGCAGCCATAAATAAATAAACAAACAAACAAATAAATAAATAATTGAATAAGATGTTTTAAAAAATAAAATGGCATAGAAATTTTAATTTTTGTTATTATTAATTGCTGGCCACTTAAGCTTTGCTGGAGAGAACTACCAACCACCACAAAATAAATAAATAAGTTCCTGCTATACTCACCTTGGAGAATGCCGCATAGTATTGCCCATGTGAGGTGCAGCCTTTTGAATTAAGGATTATATTTGAAAACTCTATTATTCTCTCTCCATGTTGTCTAAGAATGTATAGCATATGTCTTTGGACTAGATGTCACTTGGCCCATTTTTTGTGATCTTGCTTAGGGCAAAATACCCTGTATGACAACTGATTATTTCTTTTGGGGAACTGTTGTGCCCCTTTCTCCAAGGTGAATTCACTGAAAACCACACAGCCTTCATTTAAAAATAGGACTCCAAAAATACACTCTCAAAAATTGCCGAAAATTCATTTGGTTCTTTGTGATGTGTTAATTTTACTTATACAAGTATACATGGCATCATACATGTACCCACCCTTGAGTCTGAAGACATGCTGACAACTTATTCTCTGTTCTTTTTTTTGGTCCTCAAAAGGACCACTATAGTTTTGTTTGCACGTATTCACTCATTATATTTGACAATCCCATGATTAAAATTTATAAATGTTACATTAAATATACAAACTGAGGGCTTCCCTGGTGGCACAGTGGTTGAGAATCTGCCTGCCAATGCAGGGGACACGGGTTCGTGCCCCGGTCCGGGAAGATCCCACATGCCACGGAGTGGCTGGGCCCGTAAGCCATGGCCGCTGAACCTGCGCGTCCGGAGCCTGTGCTCCACAACGGGAGAGGCCACAACAGTGAGAGGCCCGCGTACCGCAAAAAAACCCCCCAAAACAAAAAACAAACTGAAATGAAAATCCCCTACTTTTAAGGAGCTTATAGTTATAGTAACTATAATCTAGAAGAAATAAGAAATAATTAGTTATGCCACTATGACTGAAACAGTTTATTATTGATGAGGATGACTGGGTTAAATTCATGGAAGAGACAACACTTGACTTAGATTAAAAATTTTTTTAAAATGAAATCTCAACAGGAGAAAAATTGGTTGTCAGGGAGAGACATTCAATGATAAGATGAAAGTACTTGCAAAGAAACAAAGGTGTTAAATTGTTTGATTTATTTGGAGACTTGGGAGCTGTCCAGTATAGCAAATTCCTGGATTCATGACAGAGTGTAGTTAAAATTAAGAACGCAGAGGGAGTCCTTGCTCATGAGTATATTTCTTCTCCGCCATACCTTTTACAATTTCTTCATCTTCAATATACTTTCATAACTTTACCATTGATTGTATTTTAGGTCGACTGTTTCTTTATGTCATATGGAAAAACCCCTCCATCCATAGGCTAGTTTCCTCAAGTGCTTTTTAACTGTGTCTCTTTGATAAACTGTAACTTCTGTAAGGGCAAAGATTTTATCTGGCTTTATCACTATTTTATTACTCTCATTATTATGTCTATCTTTATCACTATGCCTAAGCATAATAGCATAGTGTGAGAAATACTGTAGTTAGTAAATACATAATTGCTGAGTAAATGGCTTCTACATAGCCATAAACAGCAATCCATCATCCAACAGTAGCATCAACAAGGGCCCTTTGCTGAGATATCATAGATAAGTGGGCCATATTCTACAGCAAGTATTTATGTGATGTGCTGGAAAGATACACCAGAAGGTGCTTTTTGTAGTCTGGGTGTATGATAACTTTTCCTATGCCGGGCCCTTTTCACAATGCTATTCAAGGCAAATTTTTGCCTCTGATTTAATTCCTGAATTCATGACTTAGTTATAATGATTCTAGATTAAAAATACATTTTCTGGATAAAAGATAAAGTTTCTGTAGGTGACAATGAAACACACATACACACAGTAACTCAGCATTAATAAGAAGAGAAATTCAGGAAACACAGAATTTGCAGCTTTTCTGGGTGAATATTTTTCAAAGTTTTTCACGAGTTGTCAACTGTCACATCCTTGAATTATTATTTCCTGAATGTCTTTCTGAACCGATTTTTAATAAATTATCCGGCTTGCTGTTGTGGTGGGTCATTTATGATCACATCCATCTTGTCCAGTTACAGCAGTAACATGTGTAAATTGGATCTCTAAGGAGTGATAAAGTGATGCAGATAGTGTTTTTCACCTTGGGTTACCATAGCCACAGTCATTACTTGCACCAGCTTCTGTACTGTGTTCTTCTATGAAATCCCCTAACAAGATGCTTCACCTCATGTCACATCGAAGCTACTGATAAGAATACATTCATTGAAAAGTTTGGAGCTGACATCATTTCACTGCCAAAATTGCCCTTCCAAAAAATTATCTTCAGAGCTATTGTTAGGTTGATTTTAATATGCTTGGAAATTCTTTATTTATAGAGACCATATGTTGTCAGATTCAAGAGGATAATTTGTATCCTGGGTAATAGGAAGGGGGTGAAGAATAACCCTCTAATAACTGGAAAGTTTTCAAGGCATGAAGCACAAGAGCAATAATGGGCTCCGTGGTTCCCTGGGCATATATCAGTCCCAGAAAACTAGTAGAGAAGTGTTAATGCTTCTGGGTCTCTGGGGAGCTCTAGGGCATGGTTTCTGTGGCAGTTGTCAGAAATCAAGATTATTATTTATTTCCCACTTGGGTCAGAGAGCTAATAAGCAAATAAGTAAATTCCCAATAGGAGTAATATATTCTTCTAAGAGGAAGGAGGAGGTTTTTCAAAGTGCTCTCTTATAGGCAGAGTGATTCCAGCATCCTTATTATTTTGAGTTGTGAGATGCTAAAGGGTGGGAACACTGGGTTAAATGAGGTTCTTCAGATTTACTCACTGCAGGATGGCTCAGAGCCTTTAATATGATCTTTTCCTTTGGGAATCTCAATACACAGATATAACATGGCTCACTGAATTCTGTTATTACCAGTAGCTTCTTGGGAACACAGTTTGGGATGCTGTGGCCTATTGGACAGTGAAGATGCTCCATAACTTCCCTTTTGGAATTATGAATGACTATCACCACTTCTTTGTTATAGTATTTCTTGTTTCTTAAAAAAAATGGTCTAAAAAAAGGCAGACTAGTCACAGCCCTTTTGCTACTTCATGGGGTGAACATAATCCTATTAGAGTATCTATTTTAAAAAACTTCTTGTTTGCCTAGTGCCTTATTACTCTTAATTTTCTTAACTTTTCTCTTTCTAACAGTGTATTTTAAGGCCTTATTGCTTTGGAGAAAGCTTTTGTTTTAGTAGTACACAAAGGATTCATACTCAAGACAGAAAATTTAGAGGATCAAAATAAACAAAAAGAAGAAAATAAAAATCACCCATAATCCTATCAAGCAGATATGAGCATTGTTGACAAGTAGATGTAGATCTTTTATTTGCATTTTAGATATTTTCATTTATAACTATAGGAACATGTTGTGTGGACATTTTTTTTTTTTTTTTTTTTTTGCGGTACGCGGGCCTCTCACTGTTGTGGCCTCTCCCGTTGCGGAGCACAGGCTCCAGACGCGCAGGCTCAGCAGCCATGGCTCACAGGCCCAGCCGCTCCGTGGCATGTGGGATCTTCCCGGACCGGGGCACGAACCCGTGTCCCCTGCATTGGCAGGCGGACTCTCAACCACTGCGCCACCAGGGAAGCCCGGTGTGGACATTTTAATATGCTTTTTTTCCACTTAGCAAGCAGGATCAACACTTTTGCATGCTATTACCTACTCTCATGCCACTTCATTTTCAAACACTGCCATATTTCATTTATGTAATCATTCTTCCACTGTTGGATGTTTAGTCTTAACAGGCTTACTGCTCTTCCCAAGTTTACTCTGTTAGCATTCTCAGAGATTTCAGTGATGTGAATATCAGAACAGATGACAGTGTTCTCGGTTCTATAAAGCCTTGTCCTAGAAACTTCACATCTCAATTGCTGTATCAGAGAACAAAGGCACTGACAATGACCTGCCACCTGGAGTCCCTGAGATTATACTCATGGTGCTACAGACGGTGATAAGTCCCCAGCCCGACTCATCAATCTGCAGCTACAACTTATTCCCAGGCCACTAATACTTCAGAGGGACAATGCAAGCAAGTTATGGGATAAATCCACAGAAGGGCACTAAGTCAACCCTTCTGGCTCTTGGGATGAGGACAGTATGGGATGTGGGGGTCTTTAGGATGGCAGCATGAGACAGTTCCCTGTTTTGTTTGAAGTCTTCCAGGCTATTTATCTCAGAGCTTGACCTGGAATGAATGCCCACATCACTTACACCAAAGATAATTCTTTCAGCACCATAGGAACAGTTATTAAAAGGCCGATATCATCATAGCCCAGTAGTCTCTTCGATGAGCCAACTCCAACAATGACTGTCAAGTACTGAGAGTTCATATCTGTAGACTGACCACAGAAGTTCTTCCTGGCATTGACGGGCATGACGTGAGGGAGGCTGGTGGGCTGGATTTTGCTGGTCTAAGTGGAGCTCTTACTCCATGCATGTTATTTTAGGATAAGATCTTGATCGCCTCTCATCCTTCTTTCCTTAACTGTGAAGCACCTTGAAGTAGTCTTTCATACAAAGGAGGTCAAATTGGACTAGAAATATCTTGGCTCTCTCTACAAGTCAAATGTTTATGAAAATGTGCAGCTACAAACTTTTAGTATTTAATTCCCAGGATTTTGGATTTTGTCAGTAATTTTGAAAAGCATTTGTTAAGGGATTTGTACCAGGAGGCAGTATTGTGAAGTGTTAAAACTATAGACAGTATATTCAGATAACCTGAGTTCAAATTCTGCCATTTACTAGCTGTATCACCGTTCTGCAATCATCTCCTCAGCTGGAATACAGGAAAAGTGTGTCTACTTCAGATTCATGAAAATTAAATGAAATAAATATCAGGAAAGCACTCAATATCCATCTTGCACACAGAGATGCTTAATAAATACTATTATGATTAGTTTTAATATTGAAAGAATATTATAAATATACTTAAATATTTTAATACAATTTATTATCAATAAGGATGCTATTATTAATTGTCTCTACTATGTGTGAGTGCTGTGCTTGTTCCTGGGGGTAAAAAGTTGAATAACATACTTTCCTCTAAGGAGTTGAAGTCTAGAGAGTAGTCACCTGCAGTTTATTTCAATATAGTGTTGTAAGTGACGAAATAAATGGTAATCAAGTACGTATGAGATGTGGAGATGCATTGCTCAGTGTAGATGGATATAGGGGAGACTTAGTGGAGCCCCATGGCATGGGCAGTGGAGTTTTACTTGCAGGGCATCAGCATGAGTTACTGAAATGCTGTGGTTGCTGCTTCCCTCTGGTGCTTTCAACCTGAGCTTAAATCAAAAGAACTGAAGAGACCTCAAGTGTTTTTGTTTTGTTTTGTTTTAACAATTGGCTTTTACTGTCTTACAGAAGATGTGAGAAAACAAGTCCCTGCTATTCTCTGTACAAAATAACTTTTGAAATATCATATATCTCTATATAGCCTAGTACAGGGAATACATTTTAATTCATTTGGGGTTTTTTTCAGCTTCTTTAATATGTACACCAAACCACATTCTATTCAAGTGTTTAAAAACCTAGACCAAATCAAGGTAATAGTTTCTGGTGTTTAATTATTTTATTTTATTTATTTTATTTTTGGCTGTGTTAGGTCTTCATTGCTGCGTGCGGGCTCTTCTCTGGTTGTGGCGAGCAGGGGCTACTCTTCGTTGCAGTGCGCGGGCTTCTTATTGCAGTGGCTCCTCTTATTGTGGAGCATGGGCTCTAGGTGCGTGGGCTCAGTAGTTGTGGCGCACGGGCTCAGTTGCCCTGCGGCACGTGGGATCCTCCCGGACCAGGGCTCTAACCCGTGTCCCCTGCATTGGCAGGCGGACTCTCAACCACTGTGCCACCAGGGAAGCCTGGTTTCTGGTGTCTAATTAAGCAAAAAGAAGCCAACCCCCCAAAAAACAGACAGTTATATTTTAAAGGAAACATTAGGGTAGGGAAAATTACTTAAATACATTAGCCTTTCATCCTTATTTCTTGTGGTTTCCCATATTTTTCCTTCTCCCTGAGATATTCTCTTGGCAGCAAATACAGAATCTCAAGATCTGTACTACTGTAGATATTTGGATTTCTTGTATCTTTGTCAGGGACATTTTACTTTCCTAATTAGGAACAGGGCTTCAGTGGCTACTGGCTAAAAATCAAGCCTGATATAGCTTCTCACCCACTATTAGGAAAAGGGGGAGGCTGGAACGGGCCTTTGGTCCTCATTAGATGCCTGATACGTTTTATTTGTACATTTGCAGAAGTGGCTCAGCAAGTGTGGCAGTGCCACTGTGGCCAGATTTGCTAACTGGAGAATGTGAAAGAGTAGCCATATAATCTCAGGGTCTCCGGGGAATTTGCCAAACTGGAAGTTTAATCCCATCATTGTGTTTCTTATCCTAAAGGCATAGAAAGACACTATCTCAAATTTTTGGTCTCCATTCAGACACCAATGTGGCTTACAACGATCAAATGTCAGATGTGAATGAACTACAAAAGCCGACCTTGTCTTAAGGGTGAAGACCTTGGGCTGATCCATATTGTGTTCTAACACTGGACAGAGGAGATTGCTCTGGAGTAGCTTTTTTGAAAAGCTTTTTTTTTTTTTCAAGGAGGTTCTGAGTATCACATAAGTATAGAGTTGATCTTTGAACAATTCAAGGGTGAGGGGTGCTGACCCCCAGGCAAAATCCAAAATCCACGTACTGCTATCTCTGCCTCAAAAACAAAGGAACTGATAAACAGTGTGGATAGAATCAGGACTCAAACCCTCGTTCTTGTGATTTCACATATCATGATCTCTAACTGAACACAAACTTTTCCACACAGTTAATGTAGAAAATACACTATATTTATTGAAAAATACCCACATATAAGTGGACCTGTGCAGTTCAAACCTGTGTTGCTCAAGGGTCAACTGTAGGTATCAAGTTGTCATTCTCGGTGAATGAATGACAGAATGTAAGGCAGCAGTGGAGTTTCTTGCATAAAAAGGATTTCAACATTTAGTCGCTTCATTTTACGGGGAGAAAGTCTGTAGAGACATGAACCATCTGTGACATAAGTGAAAGAACCGGGTACCTAAAGCTAGAACTCGGGTCTCTGATACTTTTAAGAGCCTTGTTATCTTCTGGAAAAGAGGCCACATGGTGCCTTTCAAGGATGGACAAGCCAGGGTAAGTCAGTCTTTCTTTATCTTCCCACCTGTGCACTTACAAAGGATGCTCACTGAGAAGATCATTATTCAGACAGGGCTGACTCTCTATAGAGAAAAATCTAGGCTCCATTTGAGTGGTATCTATTTATTGACTTAAAGCTTAAGTTTTCCACTGTGGGTACAAGTGTTTATATGGAAGACTGTTACACCCACTATGTCTTCATTAAACAAAATGGCAGCTCCTTTTAGTCTGAGTAGGTATAATGATCCTATGATCCACAAGAACACCATTGCCCTGAACTCATTCTCTCTCTCTCTCTTTTTTTTAATAGTTCTTATATGTGTTAGAGACTGTTTTTGAAATGGCGACCAGCACACCCTCTTTTGTCCAGCAAAGTTATCTTTTTAGTTAATAATCCACTCCACAAGAGTTCAACTCTTCACAGATATAGAAGTTCAACGTTGAGCCTGTTTTGTTAAAAATTCCGATTTCATCCTTACAGTCTAAATTTCAATGCTGGAAATAGTCTTAAAAGGTGCTTTAAGACAATCATCTACCTCAGGGATAAATCACATCTTAGATATGAATGTATCTTAGGAGGTACAGGAAAAGTTTCCAGAATCCCTTGGGAATTTGTACTAGAATCTGATCATGTTCACTTAAAGATGTCATATTTCATGTACAGACTAGCTATTCCTATAATTTCAGTGTCTATCTTCCAGTTCTACCCTGAGACTTGGTGGGGGATAGTCAAATCAATTCTCTTTTTTTTTTTTTCAAATCAATTCTCTCTCTCTTTTTTTTTTGCGGTACGCGGGCCTCTCACTGTTGTGGCCTCTCCTGTTGCAGAGCACAGGCTCCAGACGTGCAGGCTCAGCGGCCATGGCTCACGGGCCCAGCCGCTCCGTGGCATGTGGGATCTTCCCGGACCGGGGCACAAACCCGTGTCCCCTGCATTGGCAGGCGGACTCTCAACCACTGCACCACCAGGGAAGCCCCAAATCAATTCTCTTTTAGAGTACTTATGTGAGGGTAGATCAGTAACTTCTGGCTCTTCTTTCCCCAGATTAAGACATGCCCTTTTCAATTTGGGGGGAAAAGAAGAGTTTACACCACACATAGTTGTTCCATTGTTGTCCAGAATTAGTTTTCAATGAGCAAATCAGGAAGTAGCTCCCTTTGGATAGTGGTTTTTTTCAGACTCATTGGCATTGAGACACTTTCAGGATCTTTCTGAATTTAGTTTAAGGAACTGAATTTCCTTGACATCTTCACTGTATGATCTCCAAGAGTCATTGGTGCTTCTATTTTTGTTTTTGTTAAATTAATTTCCTAGTCTGGGACTTTTTTTTTTTTTTGCGGTACGCGGACCTCTCACTGTTGTGGCCTCTCCCATTGCGGAGCACAGGCTCTGGATGCGCAGGCTCAGCGGCCATGGCTCACGGGCCCAGCTGCTCCGCAGCATGTGGGATCCTCCCGGACCGGGGCACGAACCCGTGTCCCGTGTATCGGCAGGCGGACTCTCAACCACTGCGCCACCAGGGAAGCCCTAGTCTGGGACTTTTGAGCTCATAACCTCTGCAAGGAGACACGGCCATGGCCATATAGCTTAGCCTCTGAGCCACGGGCTCAGAGGAAGCTGTATTTCAAGGACAAGGAAGCCAGGGAGGGGAAGGGGGAACATGTTTATTTTCACTTTTCACAGACAACAGTGGGAATGAATCTAAACTCTGGCAGGAGACCATTAGGTGCCAAACTGCCACTGTCATTTGCATAATATGTAATCTAAGGTGTTGATTCATCTCTGATAGACAGGCATGTTTAGCTAGGGGGAGGTAAAATTACACATCACCCCTCTGCCTGCCCTTTAGGAAACCAATCACATTCCTTCTCTCCATCAATTCCACAGAGGCAGGGACCTTTCTGCTCCACTGAACTGGCTTCTTGTCTCTACTTAGCAAACTGACTGATGGTGCTAGTTCTTCCCCTGCTGCTGCTTCTGACGCTGAGGCTCCATGCTACTGAGTGCCGCTGCTCCCTCCACCCAAAGGAAAGGAACAGGAACCGTCATCAACGTAACTGGTTGTTTGGTGTGTGTTTTTTTTTATAATACTGTATTCTGTAAAATTGCATCCCATCTTTAAATGGGACTTAGCTTCTGAAAATTGTGGAGAAATGTACATGTTCAGAAAGTGCTGTCCTGTTAAAATTGAACCATTTGATGTTAATAGAATTGCAGAGTAACTGATTTTAATAGGCTGTCTGTTGAAGGTGGGCATTTGGCATAGAATTTTGGTTTCAGAGACTGGATATATATATATTTGCATGTTTGTACAGTGGCAAATGCCTTTGTTTTAACAAATGAGTCCTCTCATTTTAATAAAATTTCTTTCATTAAATATTTATCGAGACTTGTATTTTTAAATATACAGTGGTCAAAAGGGAGGCTTTCACAGCTTTGACTTTCACAACATTGTCTTGTCTTATTTCCACTGTACAGGAATGATGTTGTTTATAATGGGCACCAAGGGTAGGATATTTCTACATCCCTTCCACCGTAAACAACTTCTAAACATTTATACAAACATTTATTATGAACATTTTATAAACATTTTTTCTAATTCTCAAACATTTGAGAGGCATTTCCAATTCCTTTTGGTTGAATCATACAAAATTGCCATGTATGTAGCTTAAAACAGGTTGATCATCAGCAGTTTCATATGGCTCAACCCAACAGCTGTTTAGGAGAGCCAGGATTCAAACTCAAGTCAGGAAGGATCTAAAGCTAGCCTTTCTTCCACTGTGCCATGCTGCTGCTTTATTTATTTATATTCCAGGCTGTTTCAAGAATGTAGCCTAATACATATTTCATACTCCATATAACATGTGGATGATAAATATTTGTTGATTGGCTTTTAAAAAATGGATTTAGAGGAAGGACCAAAGATCTATGTTTTGTAACCATTTAGCAAGTGTTAGGTCTCAGTTTTTAACCACGGTAACGCTGGGTGGTTATCATGGACTACTAGATACTATCTCAAGTCATTAATCCTCTACACTCTATACATGGTACAGTTTATCACTAGTGAGGGACTCTTCATGGAGCGGGTGAAATCCTACATCTCTGATATCTCTTCCTTTTGTGTTTTCTCCTGCCGGCAAGGCTTAGGAATTCCACAGGTTTTATGAAATGACTGAGAAAGTACTTAGATAATCCACCTTCAAAATATCCCTCCCTCTTCTTTCTCACTCTATTAACATCTCCTTTCCACAGTTTCATTTCTTCCATTTCCGACACTTTCTCTTTTCTAGAGATAATACTCTAATCTTTCACCGACAGGCATTTAGCTCAAATCCTTATATTGACCATTTTAAGAACAGATCCGCACATCTTAGAAGAACCCAGGTGGCTGTCACAGTGAGTATGTCCAAAAGCAAAAGATGAATTCTGAGAGCAAATCAATGACTGCACAATTTACAGTGTAATTACACAGTAATTACTCAATTTGCTTGTGAACACTGAATCCTCTCCATGGGTTTTAAACAGATGTCATAGCAGATGCACTATACTGAAAGAAGAATTTCTATTAACTGAAGCAGTAGTTGGGCTTATTATCTTCAGGCGTGCTGAATTAAATTGGTAATAGAGGGCACTGTTAGGAAGTATGATTCAGACAGGAGAGGGACAGAAGTTGTCAAACATGGGAAAGTTCCCATGAGTAAGTGTATCAAATATAGTATCAGCATTTCAAAGCATTGATGAATACTTGGCTTTGGGGTTATGTGACAGTTATCAATAGTAGTGATGGAATTTTGGAGAGAAATTCCCAGTGTATAAAATTATTTCTACTTATTTGATTGTCACCAGAATTCAGGATGCAGGTACGAGTGTCCTGAGGCTCAGAGGTCACCCAGGTTCTTACAAGGGGTGTGTAACGGAGCCCAAACCAGAGCCCAGGCTACCTGATTTCCAAGCCACCTCTCTTACCATTGCACCACTGCTCCTTTAAGCGAATAGTTCAGTCAATAAATCAGTTGGACTGTGCATGTGCTTTTAATCAAACTGACTGACCTTGTGACTTGTGAGTTTAAAATCAAAGAGATTAAATCAGTTGCTTGTGAAAATACAGATTAAGAAACCCTTGTTTATTTTTACATCAAACTCCTGGTTTCAGTAGTATCTATTTTCAAACAGCTACAGTTTGAAATCAATTCTTTATACAACATAGGAGACTGCCAGACATGCACCACTCTTTTCTGCTAATTTTATGAGCACACAGGAAAATCACCACTGGTAGCATCATCTTCAAATATGTAGAACAATGTACCCATATTGATATTGATGATTTCAAATTATGGACAAGTTTGAAATTAAAGGATGTACAAACTCCTTGATTGAATTTGTGGTAGCATTTTGCCGGTGGCTGGGAAAAACTCGCACACGTCCTTGATTTTCCTCCCTGACCAACGCTTTCCTGCTTTTGAAGCATGAACTGATCCCTATTCCATCTCATTCCAGCTTAATGTCTTTCCTCATCCAAATCTGGACAATGGAATATTTGCCCAACAGCCTGCCCACTGACCCCTGCTCCCTGGTCTGTGAGAAAGGCCTGACCTTAGTGAGACTCGTAATTCAGGAGGCTGCTCAAGGAGGGAGGGCTCCAGAGAATTCGCTGTTGCTGAGTCCTTGAAGGCATTTCCCTGGGGCATGACTTCCAGACACCAGTGGTGATTGGCGAGAGTGACAGGGAAATGACCTGGTTGTCTGACAGTAGGGCTCCCACACAAATGTCAGCCCTGGGCTGGGAAAAGCTGCCTTTTCTCTTTCTGCACAGTTTCTCCTTCATGGAAGATCATCAGTACTCTCTGGAGATTCCTTTCCCTTTTCCTCTCCTCCCCAAAGACTCTGGGGTGCTTGTAGCCCCTCCTCCTGCCTCCTCCATATTTTCACCTGAATGATGGCTGCCTCACCCCCACTGCGCTCTCTCCCTGCCCATCAGCTCTCACTCCACTCTCCCATCTCCTACTGGGGACTTATACCTCTCTTTGAAACACTTCCCCTCCTAGGGCTCCTCTTTCCAACATTTCCTGTCCTGTCCTCCCACCTTCCTCCTGAAACCAAGCAGGACCCTGTGGGCCCCCCATTTCTTACTTGTAGGGAATAGACTCCAGCCTCCATGACCTTCCCTGAGTCCCGAAGGGTGGATTGGAACAGTTGCTAATGAGGGAAGGGAGGGGATGCAGAGACAAGGGAGGAGCAGTCAAGAAACAATAGTGCAGACTTGGGGCAGGGTCCTGGTTCCTCCTCAAGGGATACATATAACAATACCTTTGAGCTCTTCACAGAACTAAAACCCCCAACAAATGGAAGATGTTAGCATTCTTCCTTCCAGCGAAGATCGCAGTTTGTTAACCTCAAAAAGCTCATCAGGAGACCACTTAAGGCCAGATTAAAGGAACCAGAGAAGCTGTTCAAGAGACCACCTGAGGCCAGATTACAGGAACCACAGAAACTCATCAGAAGACCACCTGAGGACAGATGAAAGGAGTGCAGGCCTTGCACACACCCTGATCCTTATCAGCAACCCTGCCCTTGAATCATTGCTAGAAAGCTCCTCATCAAATCCCCCAGGGTTGGGACACACAGTTTTTCAGGGCACGAGCCCACTGTGTCCCTCTTTGCCTGGCAAAGCAATAAAGGTATTCTTCTCTGTTGTACTTCACCGAAAACTCTGTCTCCGAGATTCAATTCGGCACCAGTGCACAGAGGCTAAGTTTTCAGCATCACTCCTACACATCTGAGGACTGTTCTCGCAGACTCTCATCATCACCCATGAATAAGCCAAGGCCTGAGTCTCAGCTGAGAGCAGAGGTGGAGATGGGCCAGTGAAGAAGGAAACAAAGGGGGAGGAAAGGCACCCAATGAGACTTGTGGAGGGTGGGGAAAGGGGAGATCAGAGGCCCTGGGATTCTGGAAATGAAACCAAGTGGGGACCTGGCTTTTCTCTCCTGCTCCAACTTTATATATAACACTTTCTACATATGTTATATTAGAAATCTAATATTAATATAATACAATATACATAGATTAATATATTAGAAATAATGAATATAATATTAGAAATAATTTCTGCAACATCTCTGACTTTGTGGATAAAACATAACAGACACTCAGTAAAAGATGGTTATTACCTTATTGCTTTTTAAGACCCAAAGTGACTCCAATAATTGAATTGGGTTCAAATCAGGGAGCAAAATCCAGTTTTGATAGAAGCAGCACTGTATTCTTGGTAAAAGGTTCTCTACGTTATAGTACACAGATTGTGGCAGTCATTTGTGAGGGATGTCACAGGAAATTTATAATAATAGTCACCAAGTGCTGAAATTTGAGTATGATGATTTTGGAGACAGGTGAGTGTAAATGTAAAGACTTGGATTTCAGTCCTAGTCATATATTAGCCTTGGAAACATTGTGTAAACTCCATCAGCCTCTGTTTCCTAATCTGCAAGATGAAGATTCTAGAGAACCAACTGTTCAGGGTTGTCCCTAACTCAAATGGGATCGTATGTGCAAAGCTCATGGCACAATGCTTAGCATGTAGTAAGCACACAATAAAGGCTGTCCATAAGTGGGGTTCAATTTTTAAAATTAGAGCAGATTCAAGTTTATTCTCGTAAAGACACTGATTTTACTCACTTGCCTTTGGATTTGCTTTCCTGCAAGACAAAGAAGGGGTGTGGTTTGGCCATCCTGTTGGGGGTGCATGACCCATGAGAAATTCATCTCCTATGTGGACTGTAACAAAACGTATCAGGAACCACTATGGTAGCTTTCACATCAACTGTATGACCACTGCCTATCATATTTCTGGCCATTTCAAATGAAAAAGACCATTTTTCTAAAGGGTGGTATTCATTTATAAGGCAGTTCATCATACACTGGACTTACTTCACTAGGGTCCAAAGGACATTCTGTGCTATTAGGAAGTTATGAGAAGCCATTTATGTGATCTCAAGGAGATTTTATTGGCGAAGGAGGATTTGTTGACCATTTCATATCATAGGGCATTTTACAAATCCTGGAACTACATGGTTTATGCTAATTTATCTGACCAACACCTATAGAGCACCCACTACTTTCTGGCTCTGGTCTGGGTGTCAGGGAGCCAAAGGTGCATTGGATATGTCACAGGTTGTGAGTAAGCATGGGGCCCTGCACACAGCTGAATAAGTGTTGAGGTGACCAGGAAATAAGTCCTTCATCATAAATGCAGTAGAGAGCTAAGAGCAAAACTACTCTAGGAGGGCAGGGGAGAGAGCAACCACTCTGGGCTGTGACACTTGCTTCCTGGAGATGCCTTTTCTGTGCTCAAGGATCTGTTTGTGCTGTCTCTCCAGGGCTAAGTGAAATCCACTGAGAATCCCTGCCACAGACAGGGCAACCCCGTGATATGGCCAGCCCTGACCCAACTTCTGCCCTTGGGGACTTCTCTTTTTTTTTAACCTAGGAATTGTATAATGTCCCAGTTTCCATTCCAGTCTGCTCAGTGGCTGAGGCACAGCTTGAGACGGACTTTGGTTACAGTGCATCCAAGGCCATAAACAAATACAGCATCAGAAAAGCCAACTCCTGAGCAGCAGCCCTGCATTGAAGGGAAAGGGCCAGGTCTGTAGCCAGAGAGAAGGCAGGGTGAGCGCTATTTGCAGAACATATGCCTGGCTCCCTGCTCCTCAGCCGCCATCTGTGCATGGCAGGCGTTGTTTGCTTCTTGTTGCTCACTCAGTCTCCCCTGTGTGCCAGTCTAGGCCAATCCAGCCCCCTAGTCCAGGGGGACTGAGGGCACCTGTAGCCAGGAACACAGTGGCTGAGGAGCTCGTCAGATTCCCAGCTGACCATGTGCTCAGCCTTTAGGAGCAGAAGCACTATAGCCTGTTTTGTTCTTTGTGACTAAATGGACCATCTTGCATCCTGCTTCCTGAAAGTGTCATCTGTGTCGTTCCATTCAATTGTCAGGTGAACGAGCAAATACCTACTTGTAGGGCTGTCTTGAGCAATAAATGAGATGACCTGTGAGGCACCGGGCACAGGAAAGAGGCACAAATTGTGCTGGTGTCCAAATCTTGACTTCTGCATATTTTGTCACGTCAGTGTCCTTGGGGCCTGGGGTTGTGCCTCTGAATGTTTAGCATGGTCGTTTTGGTGCGGAGGACACTTGGTAGACTACAGTGTAAAACTATGTGCTTTACTGACCAATATCCCTGTGTGCTACCGGCATCCCTGATGCTCACCCCATCCCTGAACTTCATCCCTTCTCTGAGCCTCACTTTGTACCAGACCAGCACCTCCTTCCTTACCCTCACCTCATTCCTGACAGGCCATCTCCTGGGACTCAGAGACCTCCACAGGGGCAGAGAGAAGCAACAGGCCACTGAGCTAGAATGTAGATACCCCGGTATCTCCTGGGTCTCCTCTTCCTCAGCTCTGGCTCAGCTGCCTGGGGAGCTGTTCTGGAAGACAACCATCAGTGACCATAGGACACTGGCTCCTGCCCTTCCTGCCAGTTCCTGTTCCCAGGGCTCTGGGGGCCTAAGGGAAAACCTCACTGGTTTTCAGGCATAAGAGGAGCGTGTTGTGAGCCCTGCAGGGCAGACGGGTAGAGTGGGCAGAGCACAAGCCTGGGAGTCAAGGGGTGACCCATTCCCAGCTGTGTGACTGAGGCCATGCCACTCAGGGAATGTGACTGAGAAATGTAGGGACCAAATGCAGGTGGGCCTGCAACTCTGCCCGGCTGAAGAATGTTCAGAACAGCCCATCTTGAGGGAAACTGCAGGGCCCCAATCTCTGTCTAAATAAAAAGAAGTGCCGAGGGGCTTCCCTGGTGGCGCAGTGGTTAAGAATCCGCCTGCCAATGCAGGGGACATGGGTTCGAGCCGTGGTCGGGAAGATCCCACATGCCACGGAGCAACTAAGCCCGTGCGCCACAACTACCGAGCCTGCACTCTAGAGCCTGTGAGCCACAAGTACTGAAGCCCACGTGCCATAACTCCTGAAGCCCGCGTGCCTAGAGCCTATGCTTCGCAGCAAGAGAAGCCACTGCAATGAGTAGCCCCCACTCTCCACAACTGGAGAAAGCCTGCGCCCAGCAACCAAGACCCAACACAGCCATAAATGAATGAATGAATGAATGAATGAATGAATGAATGGGGGGTGGGGAGGAAAGAAGTGCCTAAATGAAGCCTTAGCTTGCAGGACTGAAATAGAAGGAATCACAGGCAAAAGGTACGAAATGAGCTCAGAATTAGTCATGGCCCAAGATCTTTATCAGTATTTCATTTAGAAAGAAAAATAAAACAACGTGCTAACTCACAGTGGATACTGAATCACAAGCAGGGTAATACATCGAACCCCTCAGCACTGTCTAAAGAGATTAGAGAGTGGATCCAAGTGCTATTGCACAGACCTCTGCCCAAGCCTGGGACACAGACGGAGGGGCAAATGCACAGTCACCGTTTCTCCAGTTGCTACAGGGGCTGGGGTCAAGGGTGCTCTCTTCCTGAACAACCGCCCTGGGTAGGGCAGAGAGAAGGGGTGATTGCTGTTCAGAAGTGGAAATGAAAAAGCATGTCCTAAGGGAACAAGTATTTACATTGTACTCTGAATATGATAATGTGGAATTAGCAACACACTTGTCTTCTACTGGTAGCCTCTCTCTGGAAAGCTACTTTGGCCCATAGTAGGGAAAAAATAAAACACAAACCTTAAAACTAATACTGATTTAAAGCAAGGAGGTAAAGGATTTGGGAAAATATTTCAAGGGGCCCCAGGCATGAATGGGTACAAGGCCTGGAGGAGAGTGAACACCAGGGGAAATTCCACGTGTGGGTAACAAGAAGGGTCTTGCTGTCCTCTGACTTTCTCTTAACACCCCCCTTGTTCCTTCCCTCCCCTTTCCTTCCCATCTGTCTTCTTCTGTCTCCCCAACTACTTCCTAGCTTCCAAGAGCCTCCTCAGTCCTGCCTCAGTTGAACAAAGACAATGTTCCATTAGAACCTGAGTAGTTTATCCAAGAAGGAATCCACCTCAAGCTACTGAGGCTGATACTGACAGTGCTTTAGGTAACATCTGTATTTTACCACGGAGCCCTTTAGGGCCTTATCAGGAAAGAGTGAAGGAGGGGCTTATTTCACAAGTTCACAAGCCATTCACGTGGCAGGTATCTTCACATGGAGAAAAAAGGATGGGCAAATTCCAGAATTCTCTAAAGCACTGAAGTGGGACAGCCATCTCCTCCTTCTATAGATCAGGCCCTCATCTGAGATGAGGTCAGGTGTTTCTGCTGCATTTGCCTTCCTTGACACTGTTGTCTGCTTGTGATGCTTTCTGTCACTTCATGGGAAAAAGACCATGTCTGCCTTAAAAATAAGAGCAAATGCTTATTGAGCACTTACTATGTTCAGTCAATTTTCTAAGCCCTTTATGTTTTTTAACTGATTCAGTTTTTACAACCATCAGAGGTGGGTAATTCTGTGCCCATTTTAAAGATAAGTCATGGAGTCGTTGCATAACTTGCCTAAGGCCACAGGGTAAGTAAAAAGCAAAGTTAGGATTTAAACCCAGCTGTCTGGCCCCTGGGCTCAGACTGTAAACCATGATGTAGACTGTATTCCTAGCAACTACTATAGAGCCTGAGAAACAATCACTATGTCTGCTTTTCTTGTATATCTCTGTGATGATTAATTTTATGGGTCAACTTGGCTGGACCATGGTGCCCAGATATTTGGTGAAACATTATTCTGGATGTTCCTGTGAGGGTGTTTTGGATGTGACTTACATTTAAGTCAGTGGACTTTGAGTAAAGCAGATTGTTGCCCATAGTGTGTGTGTGTGTGTGTGTGTGTGTGTATGGAGGGGTGAGACTCATTCAATTAGATGAATAGAGCCTGAGAAACAATCACTATGTCTGCTTTTCTTGTATATCTCTGTGAAGATTAATTTTATGGGTCAACTTGGCTGGACCACGGTGCCCAGATATTTGGTGAAACATTATTCTGGATGTTCTTGTGAGGGTGTTTTGGATATGACTTACATTTAAGTCAGTGGACTTTGAGTAAAGCAGATTGTTGCCCATAGTGTGTGTGTGTGTGTGTGTGTGTGTGTGTCTGTGTGTGTGTGTGTCTGTGTGTATATGGAGGGGTGGGACTCATTCAATTAGATGAAGTCCTGAATAGGACAAAAGGCTGATCTTCCTGGAGCCAGAGGGAATTCTCCAGCAGACTGCTTTTGGATTTGATCTACAATGTTGACTGATCCTTGTTTTTCAGCAGACTGTCTTCAGACTCAAACTGCAACTCTTTCCTGAGTCTCCATCCTGCGGGCTTCCCCTATCAGATTTTGGACTTACAAAGCTTCCACAATCACTTAAGCCAATTCCTTCTAACACTCTTCTAATACACACACATCCTATTGTTCTGTTTGTCTTGAGAACCCTGCTTAACATAGCCTCCTTTGCTAACAAGTTCCTCCAGGCTGGGTCCTAGGTCCTCTTTTCTTCTCAGTTTAAGTTTTACCCATTTTCTAAGCAAATTTCTCCTGCTCTTGGCCTCAGTTGTTATCTATATGCCAATAACTCTTAAATTCACACCCTAGCTCAGACGTATCTAAGGAGATCCAGGCCCATACACCCAACTGTGTACTTGGTGTGTATTCTTGGATATCTGAGGGGCACCTGAATGCAGCATGAACAAAGGTAAATTCATGATCTTGCAACCCTGATCCTCTTTTAGGGTTCTCTATCTCTGTGAAATGTGCTCATATCTATCTGAAAGACCAGGAGCCATTCTTAACAGTTTTCTCCCCCGCAGTTCTATACTTAATCCATCACCATGTCCTGCCAATGTCGCTTCAGAAATTTTTCATACCTTATAACCTCTCTCCATCCCCACTGCCACCGCCATACCCAACCTATGGGCATTCCTTATCTGGATTCCAATGGTAACTTATCAAGTGGTCTACCTCTGCATTCCAGCCACAATGATCTTTCTAAAAAATAAAGATGATATTATCATTCTTTGCCACTACCCGTTTGAAACCATTCAATGACTTTCTCTTGTGCTAGGAAGAAGGCCAAGTTCTTAGCGTGGCTACATGGTGGTTCCCAAGGCTCTGCACAGTCTCATCCTGCAGCACTTTCCTCCTTGCTCTCTGTACTCAGTTACTCTTACTTTTTTCAGTTCCTCAAAAATGCTTCATCACTGGTCCTTTGCACATACTGTTTTTATTTTTTAAAATGTGGAACATTATTCCCAACCTCTCAACTCTCATATCAGGAATCACTTCGAAGGGGAAATTGTATTCCACACACCCTCTCTCAGTCTGGTCAGAATTTTTTGTTATACAATCTTATAGTATTAATCTAAATTAATAGGAATAATAGCAGCTAGGATTTATTGAATACTTATCAAGTTTAAGTGTGAAGCACAGTGCTAAAAATTTTACAGTCATTATATTTAAATAATTGTCTAATTAAAACTACAACACAATCTGAGAAGTAGATATTATTATTCTCTCTTATAGACGAGGAACCTGAAAACCTGGGTGGGAAGCTGAGTCCAACTTCAGTAGTGTGATGACTTGCTGGATATGTGGACTGTGTATTTGGAGTGAGCTGGGGGCAAGTCTGTGATTGATCAGAACTGTTAGAGGACTGCCTGGCATATAGAATGTGTTGAATAACCTACTTGTTGATTGAAAGAATGATGAATGTTTGAATGAGTAATGAACGAGGACACATTTTAATATAGGAACTACCTGGGTATCCCTTTCATTCTCTATCCTAAATTGGTCGCCTGTGAGATTATTTTCAAAATTCTAGACAGCTTCTTGTAAATGAGAAAATGGCATTCCCAATACTAGAGATGTTTTAGAGACCCCTCCACTCTTCATTTTGATGACCACCTACTCCATTTCCAAATAAGGCATCTATTTAGTTTAACTTTGCTCACAGCAAGGGGTAATTTTTTCGTTGTTGTTCCAGTCCTTTTGAGGCTTCTGAAATAGAGGGAGTCACACACACACAGACACACACTTACAAACATGCACACACGGTGGTAGGTATGTCCACACTAGCTGATGTAACAAATAAACCCTAAATTTCCAAGCTTAACATTATAGATGGTTATTTCTTGTTCAACCTAATGAGGCTGTTCCTGTTTGGCCAGAAAGCTTTCCACCTGGTGATCCAGGAGCCCCAGCTCCCTCCCTCTCTGAGGGCATCAGGCTTCTCTCATGCAGATGTCAACAGGGGAGAGCAAGCATGGAGCAACCTACCTCCTAAAAATCCTGGCCCCAAAAGGAAACATGTCACTTCCACTTGTATTCCATTACTAGAAATTCATCATCTGAGCACACCCGACTCTTAAGGTAGGCAATGACATGCTGTCTAGTTATATGCCCAGGAAGAAATTTGAGTAAGTCACCAGCCGTCTCTGCCCTACTTCCCATCCCTATAATACAAAGCAGAGAGATGCTATAAGATTAGTGCCCTGGGGTATGGAAGATGGAGCTTAATTTTAATGGTGGACATCTGGAAAGGCCTGCAAAGGAGGGGATTTTGAGTAGATCTTGAAGGATAGGTAAGTTTTTAATAGAAAGAGATCCTAGGCATAACTAACACTGGTACCAAAAATGATGAGGTCTGAAGCCAGGAGGGAGTAAGGCTGCGAGAAAAAAATCTGAGAGTCATGTAGAAATTATTTCAATAATCTCTTTTTTCTTGGTTTTCCTGAACTCCTCTATAACTAATTAAATAACAAACAGAATTACCCCCTCCATCATGAGTATCTTAGTCCCTAATGTGAAGATATGAAATAATTAGAGGGTGTGCTGTGTAAGAATTTTAATGTCACAGAAAACTTCTATTTTCAAGACGGTGCTAATTATACAGGACGAGGTCGAACAAAGGGAAGATATACAATTAGTGGAGCATAGCTTATTACAATCAGCTCTGTTTAGAGGCTCTTCTGAACCTAGATATGTAATAAATGTAATAAATCAGGAGTCATCTAGTATTTATCTTTTAGAGGACAACTCTGGAGATTACAGGAAAGCAGGACATGGCCATTTTACATTTAATTATGGTGATGGTAAAGGTAGACTTTTACACTCTAGACTTTTTCCTCGCTAGCGGTAGAGAGGAAAGAGAAGGGTCTTGAGAGGGAGAAGACCTCTGTTCCTTCTTTGGTCTGCCAGTCATTGGCTGGGTGATCATAACCTTTCTGGGCTACGGCCTCCATGGTATGGGGGTAATAATACAAATGAAAGCACTTAGCACTGAGCTTGAACTATATTAAGGACCCCGTTTTTACTCTAGATCCATTTCCCTTCCCTTCTTCAACTTTTTCTTAGGCAGGATTTCATTCACCTCAATAAAAATCCTTAAGACTTTAAACACTGTACAAGAATGACTGTAATATCAGATGGATGTACTTCCTCTAAGTCCACCAAACTTCAGTAAAGGCAGTTATAATATCAGTGGCTCTATCTGAGCAGTGTCAGGGATAAAGAAATACCTAAGTTGTCAAATCCCAGGAGGGTTGACTCAGCTCTTTTTTGCTTCCAAAGAAGATACACTGCATCTCATGCAATTTGTTTTTCGCTAAGGGGTTCTCATTTTGGTTTCAAAAAAGATCTTCGGTGCAGAAGACAATCTCTCTTACGTATACATTAAATGGGCTGTGATGAGTCCTGTGAAAATGTGGGCTTTTCCCTAGATTCTGTTGCTGGAATATTAGAAATTGATATGAAAAGCTGAGAGCTTAAAAATTGCACAATATTACCTATTATTCAAATGCAAAATGCTGTGGGCTGCTCATCCCAAGTCTCAGCTCAGCTATGAATGGCCTATATAAACAAGTGCACCCCAGTATTGACTGAAAGGATAGAGGCCCTCACCTTCTGAGACAGCATTAGGATTGCATTATCATATCAATTACCCACATGCCAAGTTCTTGATAAAAATGGTCATAATCCAGAGGCGAGAGATAAAACATGAGAGTTTGATTTGTGTAAACAAATCAAAGGCATTTAGAGTCAAGCTACTTTATCTTAAAGCTTTGCCAGGAATATAAATATGAGAATAGCCTCAGAGCCAGAACAGGCAAGAGTTGAGAGAGTAGAAGGAAATCTAAAGATTATTCACTACTTTTTCCTGATTTACTATAATCCAGCCATATTGTGGGTTGGTTGAAGGCACTCTGTTCTTTGAAGTCATACAAGTTCCAGGTTAAGGGAGCAACCACATCTTGGACCACGACACTTGTCAGATTGCCACAAGGAAGAGTGTGGATGTGACACATATCATTTCTAGGCACAACTAATGAGCCAGATCAGATCCTATAGCCCACGGAACCCCAGGGAGACCAAGGCAATGCAATCCTATCACGTACCAGGAAAGGGAAGGGAATGGAACCCTGGACTCTCACACCTCCCATAATCACCCTTTAGGAAGCAAGTTCTAGCTCTCCACTGCCTTAGCATCCCTTTTGTTTTCCATAGTGCTTATCCCAATTCATAATTATATTATTTACTTATTTTCTGTTTTGGTTTTAGTTGTTTTCCTCCATTGAACTATAAGATTCCTAAGAGGAAGGACCATGTCAGCAGGCTAATTCCATGAAACAGCTCTCAAAAATGGTTAATCAACCTAATATAGTTAAATACTGAATCTATTTGTCTTGAATTTGGAGAATCCTTATGGTGATAATGTCATGTCTCTGTCGAGGCCCTTTTTGGCTGGGTGCTGACGCCTCTCCATCGCTCCTTATCAGGGGATCCTCTCTCCACACAATGGGGAGGGGGGGCCAGGCAAAGATGAACTGGGCATTCCTTCCAATGCTGTTAGCAATTGGGAAACTCTCAACTAAAGCCTCACAGGAACCTCCAAAGGCGGCGAAAACCAACATATCCAATGCACAGTGCTGTAAACTTTGTAAATATTGAAAAGAAGAGAGGAATCTGGTGAATGGGCATTTTGTTGAATTTACTTTTGACAAATTACCTTGCAGGGAATTAGCTCAGAGCTACCTCCTTGCTCTCCACTCACAGTTGTGCTTCATTGTCAAACTGAACCTGGTATTTAGAAGGCACTTAACTGTCCACTTCATGGGCCAGGAAACTGTAGTTAAGAGAGATTAAGTTATTGGCCCAAATCACAGAGGTGATGGTGGGAAAGATAAAAGTATGGTTCAAATTACCTCTTGTCAGCGTGGTGCTTCATTTCCCGAGCCACACTCCAGGAAGGCTGCAATCATTTTTATAAACTTAGTGTATTATTCAGAGCAAAAAGTTGGTGTATAAAGGAATATTCTGAGTGTTTGTCTTTGCTTTTTATCATTTTAAATAAAAACGTTTTAATGATTGTTATTTTAGACACTTTTCATAACTATACCATCATTTCCTATATGACATACTACTATTTTCAAGCAAAATGAGAAACAACTGAAGTACAATTGCCTGTGGGACAAGGTTATTTCAGCAAAGAAAATTCAAGAATCCATTAGCTATGACCTTGGAGAAATGGGTTTTAAAATAGGCATCGTCTCAGGTCACCTAAGGCATACTTTAGTTCCTTAATATTTCATTTTAAAAGAGGCTATCACTAAAATCAGTCAAAGGTTTCATAGACACTTGTGAATATGAATTTTTAAAAAAAGACACCTTTTTTAGCTATCAGTTTTTTCCTTCTGTATCATTCAGGAACAATGAATTTATGGTAAGGTTATTTTATAAATCATAATAGCTAAATCTTAATAAAAGAAAAATAAATTTTTTCTCTACTCATGAGTTCTTAGATGTTGGTGTCTGATTTTACAGAATTGCTATTACTTTTCCACAGTGATGGTGGACTACCTAACTGAGCAGTGTGTCCTTCTCCCACCTGTTGGACCAACCTTGCTTGTTCTTCTTCTTACTCCAGGTCCAGGGCACAGAGCATAGTCTCAGCCTGTCTAGTGAGGAGATTTGCAGTGTCTCATGCCAGGAGAAGCTGCTGCTTAGCAAACTGTAGGCTCCTAGGTGGATAAGAAGAAGAAAGAACACTTTAGAAACAATGGAAATTAATCAAGCTCTGAGAAATGAAGGCAGAAATGCTGTCATTTAAAAAGAAAACTTTGTATTTAGGCTATAAGCACAATACACAGAATGGCAAGTAAGTAAGCATTGAACAGACATCGATCAGATAAAAAAATAATAAATGAATGAGCAAATAAACATCAGAGCTGGTCCTAGGATTGCAAACCTATATTCCTACAAGACTAGGCAAGTAGGGTAAGAGAGGAAGCAGACAGGGTGTGAGAGAGCAGGGAGTGGTAGAGCCATGCTCAACTGGTGAGCACATGTCCCATCTGAAGCGGGCAGCCACAGCTCACGTCTGCCCCACAGACATGAGCTTCCAATGATGCCATAAGGAAAAACAGGCTCAAAAATGCCATGACTTCAGGTTCTCAAGGGAAGACAGAGACACAGATTTTTAGGTGAAACCTTTTGAATTTATATTACAGAATTCAATTAAACAAAACAAAACTTTGTGCAGGTCAAACAGCTAAAGCCAAAGCCCACCTGAGGGTTAGGTTTAGCTCCTGAGTAGCCGTGAGATCTAAGATGTAGGGCAACATCTTTAATTTCCAATGATGAAGAAGGATCCAGAGGACTGAAGCCACTGTGCAAAGACACTCAGCTAATTAGTGGAAGAGCTGGGCTTTCTAGGCATGAGCCTCATCCCTTTCATTTACGACTCGTGACCACTCTAAGACTGGCTGAATCTGATCAGACCTGTCTGCGTAACAGACTAGAAGCCAATCAGAAGCTGTTTCCAGTTGATCTGATCCTTGGGTCCCAAGCTGTATTTATATAACCCTTCATAATGAGGGGTATAATTTTCTCTTCTCACTATTCATATTATGGAGGGATTTCTGGGTAAAGCCAAGTGACTAAAATATGATGGCCCCTCAGCATGGCCAGATGTGAAAAGTGGGGGTGAGGGATATGGGCAGAGGCATGAGTGGGTCCCACTGGATCCACCTGCTGGTTCTAGTGTCTGCTAAAAGTCTGCTCTGTTTATATGACAGGTGGTATTGTGTGATGGTTAAGTGCATGGGATGGGTTTAAATACTGACTCAGCTGCTTGCTGTGATGTAAGCTAAGTTCTATGTGCAAAACAGTGATAATAACAGTACCTGAATCACAGAATTGTACTGAGGTTTAAATGAATCAGTGCATAGAAAGTGCTTCGAATGGTACTTAAAAGGTAGGCACTCAGTAAGTGTTTGCTACGATTTGTAACAAATGCCAACATTTATTGAATGCCTACTATATGTTAATTTTCTTGCATTTATTATCTATAATCATAGTCAAAACCCACTTTGTTTTATGTTATTACCTTCATTTTAATAATAAGAAAACCATGACTTTGGGAGAGCCAGCTTCTTGTCTAATGTCACTCTGGTATGAGTGGAGCCAAGTGTTTGAACATAGGCCTACTTAGCTTAGCTATTTTCTTAACCCACTTCACTAATGCTTTCTCAGTGTTCCATTGAAGATACTATTCAGATCTTTAAAGGGAGAGATAATCAACTCTGCTCAAACATTAAATACTTATTAAGTCAAATACGAAAGCAAAGGAGCCTCAAAGCAAACAATCAAAACACTGCAATGCTAGGTAAACTTCTGCCTTATGTAAAAATGTATTGTTCTAGAATAGGAGGGTGCCGCATGACCATGAATAAGACAAGAGAGCATGGGGTCCATTTTTAGTCTGCATCAACCCTCCTTCTTACCCTTTAAAATACTATGGCTCTTAACAGATTATTTGCTTAATGTTGATAAATCAATTTACATGGAGGTAGCTTTTAGGAAACACGTACTGAATGTCAACACTGGGAAAATAAGACCTGGAAGGTTTCATTCTAGCATATCTTTTTTTTTAAGTCCTTGCTTTTATAGAATTTTCTATACAAAGGAAGAGTAGAATAAGACATAAACGTTTATTAAAGTGTATGAAGCATTAATATGAAGCGTCTTATATAAAATATTATTAAGTGAAGAAAAGAAAGCAAGGAAGCAAGGAATAAAGGAAATGAGCAGTTACGGGCTGCTAACGTGAGCCGGATCCTATACCAGGTACTGTTATTTATATATTAGTATTTACCGAATGAAAAATAATCAGAGTAGGGCCAAAATACAAATGGAAAATGTCTATACAGCTAACAATTTTTCAGGGGCAGATATTTCAGTTTAAACCTTAAATCTTATTTAGGTATAACTCCTTACCTTTACCACTCATTCTGTTTAATTTTTTTAACACAAAATATTTTAAAAGTAATTTTAGCCAAACAAGGGCAGGGAAGGAAGGTGTCTTTTCAATCAAAATCAGTTCTGGGAAAATATAAACTAGGAAACATAGACGCAATTCTTCTCTGCTTTTAGATAAACTTAACATTATCCTAAGAGTTAATGATAGCTATTCTCAGTAATAATATAGAAAATAGGAACGTATTGTACCAGACCAGATGAAAAACATAAGCCACTTTCTTTAGTATGATTTCTAAAGCACATTTTCAGTATTTAAGCTAGAGTCATCACAGCTTTCCAGAATATAAAATGCATCCACATCCAAATGTTGGTTTTAGAATATGAAGCAATATTTCAAAGTCAAATAGAAATGAATTTGTTCATTATCTACTCTTTTGGATAACTGCCATTACTGCTATTTCTCCTTGGGCAGATAATTGAAAATTGACTATAAATTGTTGTGTTTTTCTGGGAAAATAGCCTAGATTCAAAATTTGTCACCCACATTTTAATCTAAGTTATAATTTTACCAGGCCTAAAAATTATAGTTGCTCCAGTACATTTTCCTATTATACCTCATAAATATCTTTTCTTCTTTTTAGATTCATGTGGCAAAAAGAAATTTTGCTAGTGCCATTTATTCCGAGGAGTCCATTCATTTCGTTTTGCCTCCACACAAGAGTTAGCTATAAAGTACTTTAGTAACAGAATAGGACAAATAAGATAGTAAAATATTCGGACATGAGATGTAGTTTCTCCAGTTTTGCTACAGCCCTCTTAATGGCAACAAAGGAATTTGCAGTGTGAATCTCTAATGTCAGCATCTGAGATTTAGATGTCAGATCATACATTTGATCCTGGTTTATGTATGGTGTGTCTGCAATCAAGGACTTGAATAAAGACCTACAGAGTAAAACAGAAAGCACCATTTATTAGCTTATCAATATAAATTCTGTGATTCATTAGGAAACCAGGTAGAGGTAATAGCTGATCTACTTTGTTGATGAATTTAGAAGAGAGAACAGAGGGTTTTCATTCTCTAAGTTTCAAGGATAATGAGCTTAATTTTCCATTTCTCTTGTCATAGGTAGAGTCCCTGGGAAACAGACTTTGAGACCCTGAGACACACATGCAGGAAGCTGATCGGAGCATGTTCTCAGGAGCAACACCTGTTTTGGGATGAGAGGAGAAGGGGGAAGGGGAGGGAGAGATTGAACTGTGATGCAGTCACAGCAGAGGCCTGAGCCCAGCTCACAGGGGGCTCTGGAGTTGGGTGGGCCTGCATGGGGCCACTGTGTGCTGGAGCTGCTCACCTGAGCTTGGGCAGAGCTGGCTTTGCACATCTCTTCCCAACTGCGTGGTCAGAGGCATTATGTTGATACTTTGAAATTGGAGGCATGTGTGTGAGCTATTTACAACACAGTAACTGCCTAGCGCTAGAAATCAGAACTTCTGTTACTACCCACTCCCAAGTCCTCAACCTCTGGACAGCTGGTTGACCAGCAAACCACCACTTAAGAAAGACTGATTTGCACATCTCTGTGCCCAAATCCATGCGATAAGTTCTTAACTGCACATAGTGCTACTCAGAGGGAATGATATACTATACTCCTAGGTCTTGGATGGCTGTAACTTCTCCAGGCTAGGTTTCTTCTGTTTTACACACAATATTATGCTAATCCCAGGATTTCTAGCCCTGCTGTGTTGTCAGTGATCTTTATTGTTGCCTTTTTGAAAGAGGCAACCAGCTCTCATGGAAACGGAACCATCCCTATGAGACAGAACGCAGTGATACAACTGCCAAGGTCCAAGTGACAAAGTTATCAAAGGAGTAAGCTCTGACAGTGATCAAAGAACATCCTGGGTATAATACTTCGAGTATTATAATCAACTGAAATGATTTTATTTAAAAGTACTGCCATTTTCTTTACTTGTAAATATGGTCCGGCCTAACAGTACAGCGAAAATCACTACAGCATGTCTTTGTTTAATGAAATCATAAAATATTTCTAGAGCCAATTTAGCATGTACACCATAAGGTGGGAGAAGATTTTAAATATATTAACCAAGCCACACAAAGACTTTGGGTTAAAAATCATTCCAGTTTTCTAAAAACTAAATTCCAAAGAAGGTGAACTAAGCCAATTTCTGTTTGTAAATACCAATATTTTTCGGAAACTCAGAGAGTTAGTATGAGAGAATTCACCATTAGCTGGGGTGGCAGAAAAATTCAGAGGAAACATTCTGAACAAAGCTACACATCTATCAAAGTTATTTCTTCTTTTGAGTCCTTTACTCCACAGAGAAAGACCATAAGGGGAGATTCAAAATTGGACAGAGACAGATTATACAGAAACTTTTCTCAGCTTTGCCCCTTACATCCTACATCCACGTTAATTCTTGGCAATCTAGCAACTGCAGAAACACCACTTAGGCATCCAATTCTGGAAAAAAAAACAACAGCCGTCAAAAGGAGTGGAAGTTGTCATGATTTTAGCATATGAGGCTAGAATTAGGAAACTCAGTAAGAAGAGTGTGGATGATTCTGCAATTTAATGATTAAAAAATAATTCAGTACTGACTAGCTCTATTCTATCATCTATCACATTTCTGTAACAGGCATCAAAGCAGATAGGAAGTGAGGTTTCCAACAAATGGCCTTTCATGGCCTAAAACCATTGGGCACAAACTCTGTCTTATACATCACAAAACAGCAGAGGGCGTTGCACAAGGTAGGAGCCTAGTCTCTCTCAAACCTCGCTCTTAGGTGAACTGATGAAAGATAGCTTGGGCCACATTTCAATTCTCTAGTCAGCTACTTAATTCCTCTCCTATAATATCTATTATTTCACCAACAAAACTATGTTGAATGTCTTCTATATTGTAGTATTCTAGGAGAAGCTGAAAATATAAAGGAACTCATATAATTCTTGAGACAGACAAAATTCAGCCAATAAAGTATAGTAATGGAGATATATTTTTTAACATCTTTATTGGAGTATAATTGGTTTACAATGGTGTGTTAGTTTCTGCTGTATAACAAAGTGAATCAGCTACACATATACATACATCCTGATATCTCCTCCCTCTTGCGTCTCCCTCCCACCTTCCCTATCCCACCCTTCTAGGTGGTCACAAAGCACCGAGCTGATCTCCCTGTGCTATGCGGCTGCTTCCCACTAGCTATCTATTTTACATTTGGTAGTGTATATATGTCCATGACACTCTCACTTCGTCCCAGCTTACCCTTCCCCCTCCCCATGTCCTCAAGTCCATTCTCTATGTCTGTGTCTTTTTTCCTGTCCTGCCACTAGGTTCTTCAGAACCATTTTTTTTTTTTTTTAGATTCCATATATATGTGTTAGCATATGGTATTTGTTTTTTTCTTTCTGACTTACTTCACTCTGTATGACAGTCTCTAGCTCCATCCACCTCGCTACAAATAACTCAATTTTGTTTCTTTTTAGGGCTGAGTAATATTCCATTTTATATATGTGCCACATCTTCTTTATCCATCCATCTGTCAATGGACACTTAGGTTGTTTCTATGCCCTGGTTATTGTAAATAGAGCTGCAATGAACATTGTGGTACATGACTCTTTTTGAATTATGGTTTTCTTAGGGTATATGCCCAGTAGTGGGATTGCTGGGTTGTATGGTCGTTCTATTTTTAGTTTTTTGAGGAACCTCCATACTGTTCTCCATAGTGGCTTATCAATTTACATTCCCACCAACAGTGCAAGAGGGTTCCCTTTTCTCCACACCCTCTCCAGCAAGTAATGGAGATACTGAAGCACAGAGGAGAGACCCTGAACTGGAACTGTGTGTGTGTGTGTGTGTGTGTCTGTGTCTTGTGTGTGACCAAATGCATTTTTCTCTTAAATGAGGTGTTCAGGATATTAAAAATTAAGAGCAACAGCTTCACTTGTTCTGACTAAAATATATGAATGCAGCTAATGTTTCTGTAAACAAACAGGTGATATTGTGAGGCTAAAGGGATATAGTATGGAGCCTTAAAAATAATCTGGCCTATTTTTCCTGATTTTAGGCTAGAATACATCTGAGCTAGTCTTTCAACAGTTCAACAGTATTTTCATTTTCTTCTTATGTACAATTCACATACTAGGTCCTGGGGATTTAAAGAACAATGAAGAAAATTCAAGTGGCTTTTCAAATATCTGATATGTTATGACCCTTTTAAAAGTTTGATATAATTTCATGACACTTTTCAAGAATACAAATGTTCTAATTTATGTCTATTTATGAAATTTTAGCCTGTATAAATGAGTTGTTTTGCTAATGATTTTGGTAGAAAATGAATTTATCTTCACAACAAGCAAAAACAGAACAATGGAATAGATCCTTGTTTGTGTTTGGCTGTCAAACTTTTTAGCTACAGCTTTAGGTCTCTGCCATTATGGATGGCAGAAGCTGGTTCTGAAAATTAAGACCATTCCAGGGCATATGTGCAAAGGAATTCTGCGAAGTTTGCATATTGACTGAGTCAACTGTTGCCTTAGCTGGACATTTCAGGTCATGCACAGCATATCTTGCAAACACTGTTATGGTAAATCATTCCATATTAGCTCATGGAATTTGAACATATCTTCTGATTTTGCCATAGATTGTCTATAGCCAGTTAGCAACAATGAGACTTGAATGTGACCCATCTGTGGGCAATTGCTTTGATGTTTTTTTCTTTTCATTTTCTACAGGCATTTTATTCTAGATCAGTATTTTTAGAAATGGGTATGGCATCTGCCACTAGAGACAATGGGTGAGAGAACAGGCCAGCATCTGCACAAATATATCATCACCATTAAAAAACACCAAAACGAAACCAACAGCTCAAAATGTATGCCCTATAGACGGCTGAAGGAGCAATAGCATCCCTTAATTCAAAGGGTAGCATCTTGACCTGACATGTGCCTGGAGAATGATCCTCCTCCTCACTTCAGTGGTTTTCCTTCATACCCAGGCACATTTGGTGCAGATGCTCACAGCCACATGGACCAGAAAGAGGCATGACAGAGATGCTGCTGCAGCATCTGTAGAGGGTGGGAGGTTGGGAGGTGGGCACTCACAGAGAAGCCCCCTTTGCCCTAAATGGATCATACTGAATGGGGATTTCTATATTCCAAGATCAGTACGACTTGTTGAAGTGGCCTGCCAAGCAATAGGCCCAGTATGGGAACAGTGCATCTTTTCCTCTGAAGTACAAAGCTTCACCCTAGGTTTTCACACTAGGTTTTAACTGATGGATACTTAGATGTGAAAAGAAAATGCACATCTGTTACTTCCAAATTGGGCACATTTTCCTCAACAGACCTTCCAAAAGAATGGGGAGTTAAACTTGACACTGTGAAAGTGTTTTCCACGTCTTGGCTAAGTTGTGAAAGAAATCAGTTTAGAAATGTTTTGAGTAAACAAGGAATCAGTTAGAACTCATGTTAAAAAAAAAAAAAACCCACAAGGGGGCTTTCCTGGTGGCTCAGTGGTTGAGAGTCTGCCTGCTGATGCAGGGGACACGGGTTCGTGCCCCAGTCCGGGAGGATCCCACATGCTGCGGAGTGGCTGGGCCTGTGAGCCATGGCCGCTGAGCCTGCGCGTCTGGAGCCTGTGCCCCACAACGGGAGAGGACACAACAGTGAGAGATCTGCGTACTGCAAAAAAAACAAACAAAAAAACCCCCACAAGTCCTTTCATTTGGAAAACAAAGATAGGGGAAGCCTGTAGACTAATGATCTCATAGAAGGGCTAAATCTGAACGTCAGACACTAAAGAAATAATTTTTTTTGTAATTTTTAAAATATTAAAAAAAATTTTTGGCCACACTATGCAGCATGTGGGATCTTAGTTCCCTGACCCAGGATCGAACCCGTGCCCCCCTGCACTGGGAGTGCAGAGTCTTAACCACTGGATTGCCAGGGAAGTCCCATGGCTTTTTAATTGAGCAGGACTCTATGGGGCCTTCCTGGGAAAGACCCCTCCTGCATACCCTCTGCTTTAGCTCCTCTCTGAAGTCCTTGGATAACAGTATCTGGTGCACATTTCCTGAACTGTTTTACAGATGCTAAAACTCCCACCAAGTGGAAGAAATTACTTGATGACTATGAGCATGTAGCCCCCAGACTTGGTGGCTACTGGTGCCTTGATAATGTTAACCCCTGTGACACTGTCCTGTTACCTCACCATCAACCAATTAGAATTGTGCATGAGCTGATCACATACCCTGGGACACCCCTCCCTCACCTGGCCTTTATAACGCTTTGCCTTTTTTTTGTTGTTTTTTGGTTTTTTAGATTCCACATATAAGCGATACCATATGATATTTGTCTTTCTCTGTCTGGCTTACTTCACTCAGTATGATAATCTCTAGGCCCATCCATATTGCTGCAAATGGCATTACTGCATTTTTTATGGCTGAGTAATATTCCATACATACCACATCTTCTTTATCCGTTCATCTGTCAGTGGACATTTAGGTTGGTTCCATGTCTTGGCTATTGTAAGTAGTGCTGCTGTGAACATAGGGGTGTATGTATCTTTTTGAATTATGGTTTTCTCCAGATATATGCCCAGGATTGGGTTTGCAGGATCATACGGTAGCTCTATTTTTAGTTTTTTAATGAACCTCCATACTGTTCTCCATAGTAGCTGTGCCAATTTACATTCCTACAAACAGTGTAGGAGGGTTCCTTTTTCTCCACACCCTCTCCAGCATTTATTATTTGTAGACTTTTTGATGATGGCCATTCTGACCAGTGTGAGGTGATACCTCATTGTAGTTTTGACTAAGTGAAGTAAGCCAGACAGAGAGAGACAAATATCATATTATATTGCTTATATGTGGAATCTAAAACAATGATACAAATAAACTTATATATGAAACAGAAATAGACCCACAGACATAGAAAACAAATTTATGGCTACCAAAGGGGAAAAGGGGGGGAGGGATAAATTAGGAGTTTTGAATTAACATATATACACTACTACACGTAAAACAGGTAACCAACAAGGACCTACTGTATAGCACAGGGAACTATACTCAATATTTTATAGTAACCTATAAGGGAAAAGAATCTGAAAAAGAATATATATGTATATATGTAACTGGATCATTTTGCTGTACACCTGAAACTAACACAACCTTGTAAATCAACTATACTCCAATAAGAAAAAAATGCTTTGCTGAAACTAATAGGAGAGCTCGGGGGTTTTGAGCAATAGCTGTCCCAGACTCCTTGTACGGCACCCTACAGTAAACTCTGCAGTTTCCTTCACCACACTCTGGTGTCAGTAGATTGGCTTTACTGTGTGCGGGTGAATGGGCCCAAGTTTGGTTCGGTAACAGCTTACAATTTTTTACTGCAATTACGCTACATGAATACAACTTTATACCTTTACTCTAGTACTTTGATTAATGCTATTATTTTTCAAGTTTTGAGATCTAGACTCCCCTGCTCACTAAGGGTCATGGAAGCCACTTACGCCTCACTCCTTTGACAACAATATCACCTGGGCTGCTTGGTGGCCATTCTTTGTTGCCTTGAACTCTGATGTTTAGGTAGCACTCTCTGGCACTGAGAATAGGATGAGTGAGCTACATTTTCATGTTTTCTTCTTGTGTTCTTATTTTTGGCTGATTTCTTCCCAGGAGGAAGCTGTACATTTTAACCAGATAGATATGAGGAAAAGAAACTATTTTTCTCCCCAGATAAGTATCAATGACCTTGAGCAATATGTGCAGAGTTTTCTGGAATTCTATTAAAAATTATCTGATAAACTGCTTTTGGGTTTCCATGCTGTTTTCTTTTACAGGGCGAGAAGTGGGACCTACTAGGCTTAGCAAGCTTAGCTGGATGTTACTTAAACTTTAGGCAGTAAACAAAGATGTGCTCTGTAGTGCACAGATGGCTGGAAAGATCAATTTTAGAGTTGAAAGTTACATTAAGAATTACCCGGTTCTGCCTATGTTCATTAAACTTGGAGCAATAGTAGCCCCAAAGATGTGGTACCTTAAGCAGTGCATCTGTTCTATTAAAATCCTCTTGGTCAGACTTCCCTGGTAGCACAGTGGTTAAGAATCTGCCTGCCAATGCAGGGGACATGGGTTTGAGCCCAGGTCCAGGGAGGATCCCACATGCCGCAGAGCAACTAAGCCAGTGCGCCACAACTACTGAGCCTGTGCTCTAGAGCCTGAGAGCCACAACTACTGAGCCCGTGTGCCACAACTACTGAGCCCGTGTGCCACAACTACTGAAGCTCGTGCTCCTAGAGCCCATGCTCCGCAACAAGAGAAGCCACTGCAATGAGAAGCCCGTGCACCACAACCAAGAATAGCCCCCCCTCACCGCAACTAGAGAAAGCCTGCGCGCAGCAACAAAGACCCAATGCAGCCAAAAAAAAACAAACAAAAAAACCCCCAAAAAACAAGAAAACAAAAAAAACCCTTCTTGGTCCAGCTTCTAAAAACCAATCAGTCCACTTTTCTCTCTAAGGGAAAATAAGACATTTTGAAAAAAGTCACAAATCAGGGCCACTGTGTGTATACTCTTTGTAATACATTTTCCCCTGGAAAAAAATGGTAATAAATACAAAAGGACCTGAGAAATATGCATCCATTAGAGTAAAATACAACTCTTTCACTGGGCTAAATGCACACCTGTAACTGCTTACTCCTCCATGGAACTGTGATACATGTGACGGAGTGAGAGTGGAAATGGGTCACGCAGAATGTACTTTATTTTTAAAAAAATGTATTCCTTGGGGGAGTTTTAGATAAATGACTGAATGTCATTTCATTTCTGAGGTCTTTGCTCAGGAAGCCAAATGTGCAGAACGAAACCATCTGCACAAGGTCAAAGATGGGTGAGCTGCTGCAAGACGCTCCCCCTGCACGAGGCCCTGCCAAAGCCACAGGCACCAGCTCGTTTCCTCCACATTGTTACCTGGAAGGCTTCAGATACCTGGAATCATGCAGAATCCAACAACGTATGTTCCCAAATCAATAGAGCTGAGCACACTGAGAAATCTCTAGGATGAGAGAAGACACCACATATGCCCACACTGTACCACCGCCACGGCAACAGTTTTTATTTTTTGTAAAGCAATTATCAACTTATGTATAAACGATTACAGTATCTGAGTTCCAAGATCTTTGGAAAAATCTGATGTTGCAATCAAAACATAATTGAGCTATTTCAGAATAGAAAGCCTATTTGCTCCTTAAAACATGTAAATAGCTAAAAATTAAACAATGACCCATTTAGAACAGAATGGCTTCACTGCAATTTTTTAAGGGTAGATTTTAAGTGAACTTCCCTGCTTGATGAAAAGTTTCTATAGTTTAATACTGATATTTCCCAGCCTGGGATGTGTGTGTCTCTCTGCATGTGTGTGTTTGTGGGTGTGTTGGGGGGTGGGTGGATGTGGTCAGCAGTGATGAGTTAATTTCCTCAAGTGATCTGATCTGAAAACCCATCAGCAATTATTTGCAGCCTAAATAAATCATGTCTTGTACATATAGGCACTATTATTTTTTCAAGCGTATGTAAATGCTCTCATGAGAAAAATGCTAATTCATTTTAAAGTGTTGTCGACTTCATTGCAGATTTTTGTTATTACTGCTTTTTAATTCCATGGAATAAAAAACATAGCAATTACCTATGGGCAACTGTAACATTTTAAATGTTAAGAAGGAGTTCTCCTTCTGGAGTAGATGCGCTGAGACAATGTCTTTCAAGAGCTACTGATAAAGTGCTTGTACAGGGACTTACTAGAGATATACAAATAATGGTGATATGACAGATAAAATGGATTTTCCATTATGAATGAGTCACACTATAAGAATCACTAAGCCATCTGGTTATATTAAGTCTAGATGTTTGGGCCCAGCCCTGAAATAAAACACTTAGAAAACAATTAACAGCTGTTGCCTCTGGGGATAGGAGTGGTGGACTCATGTGAACAGCCAGTGCAAAGGCCCTTCTTTTTATTCTCCATACAACTATATGGTTTGAATTGTTTATAACAACCATGAATGCAAACCTTGATTTTATATTTTAAAAGATATAACTGAATCACTTTGTTGTATAGCAGAAGTTAACACAGCATTGTAAATGAACTATATTTCAATAAAATGATAATAGATTAAAAAAAAACAAAAATAGGGCTTCCCTGGTGGCGCAGTGGTTGGGAGTCCATCTGCCAGTGCAGGGGACGCGGGTTCGTGCCCCGGTCCGGGAAGATCCCACATGCCACGGAGCGGCTGGGCCCGTAAGCCATGGCCACTGAGCCTGCACGTCCGGAGCCTGTGCTCCACAACAGGAGAGGGCACAACAGTGAGAGGCCCGCGTACCACACAAAAAAAGAAAAACAACAACAACAACAACAAAATAATTAAAAGAAAAGCAACCAAACAAAATGAGATCCACAGTCTCTCTGGAGCCCAGTGAGGTGCTGGCTCCCTCTTCTGTGTATTTATTCTCTTCTACTAGGCTTGGATTAGGAGCCTGAGATTGCTTCTCATTCTTTATAACTTTGGAGCCTGCTCCCAACTTGACAATCATTTTCACCACATGCTGGGACCTGGGCTGCACACTTCCCATGAGGTCTGAGCTCCCAGGGAGGGCTGCAGAGCAAGCTCCGTATCACCACGTCCATGTGTTTGGGGTCTACAGGACTGCAGTATATTGTCACCCAACTGTGTTTTGTTGTGTAGATGCCTATGGATGCAGAGAGAAAGAATGATTCTTGCCTCCTGCCACCAACCGTGTGTTGGCACACCCCAGGGAGCATGTGTGAAATCCTACTCTGTCCTACACCAGGAGGAGATTATAGCTGGCTGATCCATGGTGACTTCTTTCCACGATAACCCTATGAGAGCTGATATTCAGTGTCAGGGATGTATACAAATCATGTGATATTTAATGTGCTTAGATTCAAAAAGCTGTAGTAAATTCCATGCAACACTTGCTAATATGGTAAGTTAATCTAAAATACTTTAAATTCTGTCCAAAAAAAATGCTGCCATGCTAAATTACCCCAAGTTAAGTAATGTCATGTTGTATTATGGCATGACATTCAGGTAGCTCATTGTAGCAAATAAAAACATTTATATCCTTTAGGAAGATTTCATGGAAAGCAGATGCACTGTATTTTTTTTTCTAAGGAATTTAGTCCAATTTTAGTAATGCATATGTGAGGTGGATAAAACACTACGAACAAAAGATTCTGGTTTTTATTTTATGCATAAACTAGACCTTGTTATTTTAAGTATAGTACAAGGGAAATGAATTATTTAAATCTAAGGTTCACATTTTCATTTCTGTCTGTCATATCTACATAGATTTTCCTTATTCATTCAAAGGAAGGACAAATAAGATGGGGTGACTTTCCTGATTGATGGTTTTTTTGATTTAGGACCAATATACACTAACTGGCTTTGTTTTCACTATGGTGTATATGTATATATATACACACACGATATACTATATATGAGAAATATATATATATATACACACACAGTTTTTATTACTTTACTCTTTCAATTCTTTCTGTCTTTCCACACACACACACACAAACACATTCTCTCACACACACACTTATATATTCAGATCAGAATATGACAATATAATCTAGCCAAGCTTGTGTGGACAAAGAATGTCACCTGCCATTTCAGTGAACAAAGGATGTTGAGGCCATCAAGGCTTCAGCCACTGCAGCCACCCCTGATGGTGCACCCTGGGGGGACCTCAGGATGGAGATAAACAGGATATTGGCCCTAGATAGGTAAGGTGCATATCAAAGGAATGATTTCGTTAAGCCCAGACTCTTACATCTTCCCATGCATACAACAGCACTAAATTCATTAACGTGAGATGTCTGGGTTTTTTTTAGTTAGCAGTAATCTTTTGATGTTCGACTACCCGTTTTTTCCTGTAAAAAACTCCTATATATCTTGGTTCCTCCCTAACCTCTTCAGAACAGTCGAACTATCTGAGAGGTGTATCCCAGGACTATCCCTTTTAGTCCTCTGTAAGGTCCTCGAATAAAACATAATTCTCAACTTTTAGGTTGTGCATTTTTTTTTCAGTCAACACATACACTGTCCAGTAGCCAGCGCATCAACTCATTATTCATATGGTTGATTGGTTATTTCACCTTTTTTCACCTTTCACCTTGATGGATTTTTGTCACATAGAAACAACCCTCAATGAATACATTCAGTGAGTGGCTCTTTTGAGATAGTTTTTCATGTATGGTTTCTAAATTCAGGTCCAGAGAATGCTTCCTTTCTACAAATGCTTTCTCTAGACTACACCTCTCAAAGCTAAGTGAGCTTAGGGCATAAAAGCTGTGCATCTAAACTCTTCATGATCTAGGAGAACTGAATCAAGGTCAGGTCTCCTTTACAGAGCTGCCTATCCCCAGGCCTCAAAACAAGGATCAACAGAATCCTTCCTTTTGGTACCTCAACAGAAACTCCTCTTTTATAAGAGTGAAAAAATAAGCTTAAATAGAGTGTGAGGCCAAGTTATTTCCAGAAAAATTTTCAATACTAAGGAATAATTCTGAAGTCTCAAAGATCTACGGTTAGGTAGGGAAGCTGAGTTGCCGATATTTTTAGCGTATTTACTACTTGCATTTTAGTTTGGAACTTGTATTTACATATTTTTATGTTTTGTTTTGATTTTGCTCTGTTGAGGAGGAGGATTTATTGATATCAGGAGGGTTGTGAATAGGGTGCAGTGATAGTGAGTCATCGGGCAGGAAGGTACAGGTGGCAGTTTTCCCTTCCTAAACATCTGATTTAATGGTAAGAAAGACTCCAGAGGTTGTTTGATCATGGGAATAATTAATCTTGAGGTTCCAAATTTTAAAAGGCATCACACAAGGATGCTTAGCACTGACTATCCTGGGAGTTGCTTATATGTCCCGTGTTTTTCCTTCTGGGCTTCCTGTCTCAATGATTTTATGTCCATGAAATAAAATAATGGGAAAAAATTCAGCAGGATGGAAATAGAGTTAATATTGAAATGCTATCATTTCCTCAGCATGAACTTCTTATATTCATTCAACAAATGATGAGAAAAGATTTGTATTGGTCCCTATTCTAGGCACTTGGAAACACATTAGTGCACAAAACAGAAAAAAAAACCCTGCTCTGGTGAAGCTTATGTTCTAGGGGAAGAAACTATATGCATGCACACTTTGTGTACATACATAATGCATTAATAGAACTTTCATTGAAGGCAGACAGAAATTACATTAAAACTAAGAGTCTCTGTGGGTCATGTATACATTTTAGATTTCATAAAGTAATTAAATTGCCCTTTAACATTTGCTTAAACTTTCCCCCTCAATTCTTAATGAGATTACAATCTCTTCACAGTTTGACAAGAGCAGGAACAGGCACAAGGAATAAAGCTATGAAGAGTCATTTAGAGTGTTCTAGAAAGTATGACTTCTCAAAACTTAAAATTAGGTTTAATGATTTGGATGGAAACCATTGTTCGAACTCTCTCTTTACATTTGCTGGACAATCACTTTTAGCAAAAGTTAGTAAATTAAAAAAAATCTTCCCGACATATTATGGTAATTTTTCTTGGTTTCTGAAAATGATGGTCTCTTCTTGAGTTTTGATACATTTCATCAACACTGAGACAAATGCTTGTATGTTCCATTCACAGAGAAAATTATTACAGAATCAAGAGGCTGCATCAAGTGCCATATTAAGGAAATGATATCTATGGCAATGTAAATTGGAGTGCATTCACTGAAATCATAGAATTGGAATACCCCTTGCAATATTTCTTCACACAAGAGTGCCTCTAAATAGATGAAAACTCATTTGGCATTCAAAATATTTATTGAAGCCCTACCATGGACTAGATATTGTAATATACACTGGGAAAGGCTAAGTCATGGGTCATATTCTCAAGAAGCCAACAGCAAATAGGGGAGTCAGAAATATAGACAATATAACTATAAATCAGTGTTATAATGATGGCATATTTAAGGTGATGTAAAAAAATTGCCAAGACTGTCCTCTATTCCATGGCCTCTCAAAAAGATTCCTGCAATCTCCCTTATCAAGCTTGCTCACTAGAAAAAAAGCTTTATTTTTACTAATTTCTGTTTAATGTCTGGCACAATCCATCAGGTTCATTTCTGTTTTCCCTGTTCTCAGAGAAAAAGATAAAATATCTGTTTACAATTTCTTTATAAAACCCTTTGTTTTAAAATCAGAAAATTATTGCAACAAAAAAATATTTTAACTGTTGAATTTACTTAAATACCACCTCTTTCCAACAAAGATTTCAGGCGCAGAAAGTAGAAGATATAATCATAAGGCAAATAAAAAAGAAATAGAAAATAGACCCAAGTTATAAGCAGTCAGATAAGTTAACCGTAAGAGTTATTGTTACTAATAGCTGGGGGCTTTTTTAGATTTGAATTTGAGCTTCCTGGCAGCCAGTGCAAAGATGAGAAATGTGACAAGTTAGTTACATAATTAGAAATATAATGACAAGTATAAATATGCCAGTTTTTCAGGGGAGATCAAGTTATTTTGGCATTAAACTCTACAACAGCTTTTACATGGAGAGATAAGATTAAATTATATAATGGCCACTATCCACATGTTGAAGCATATTTCACACAACCAGTCCAATAAAATCCAAGGACAAATATTAAAGCAAATTTAGTGAAGGCAGTTCCAGAAGGAAGCAGATCACTACGATATAAACACATGGCTCAGGATATGGATACATGGATAAATCAATTGCCCTCCATTTTCCCTCAAAGCACTCCTTCATCTGGCATTAGAAGTATCTGCATTGCTGACAAGTCAAGGTTAATTCTTTGGAAAAAACCTTGGAGAGCTGGTTTTCTATAATTCTGCTTGATGGTGGATGGATGGTCTATAAGCTTTGAAATGTAAATCAACCAGTGGTAGGACTGCTAGTTTACTGTGAAAAGATGAGAAAACAAACCAGCCTGGATCCTTGCTTGTACAGGATGTGGAAGACATTCCATCTTAACACAGAAATGAGCTAACGGAATCAGGATTCTCCAGAGACACATGACTGGACTGATTCTAAGACTTTAATAAATATCCCAAATATTAACATAGAACAGACAAAAACTGGTTTTATGGGGGAATTACTTTTAAGACAGATGTAACAAATTATTTTAGTTAATTCAGGCAAATAAATGGGCAATTGGGCCAAAAAAATCAATGATGACTCTAAGCAGGACAAAAAGAAAGCAACCCACATGCAAAATAGAGCTCTTCAGAGGCTTTTTTTCCCCCTCTAATTAAAATTTTCAAAAGGGAGCACTGGTTTCATAGGGTCCCAGAATATTCTTCCCTTTAGATTTCTGTTCTAGAGAAATAATATTGAATTGTTTCTTCCTTTCCTTATAATTTTGAATCTCTTTTAATAATCTTTTAGTCCTCTTAACCATATATCTGCTACATAGGTTCTTGGGAAAATGCAAATTATAGTTTCCCAGTAGAATTTTAATCCAAATCCTCAGAAAAGCAAAGGAAAGCTGAGTTTGGTGGTGGAAACCTGGCTGTGCGATCACAGTGCTCACCAAGACTGCCTCTTAACCAAGTTACCTCTCCCACTTCCCCCATTTATCTGTTCTTGTTCAGAACCCATTGTTTGCAATCAGAAAGCAAGCAAGTATTTGAGGCTCGGAAGTCTATTTTACACCAATCCATATATAATTTCAAAGGTGGAAAAGGAAAGCCATTTCTTCTTTATCTTGATATTGGTAGTTGGAGCTCTGTGAGACTATTTACCTTCCATCTTCCATGGAGGCCATGAGATGAAAGCAAGGTGAGAAACAGCACAGTCTTTGATCATTTTAACTTTGTGGAACTGGGTGGCCCAGATGAAAGTTAACAGTTTATCACATATGTGCGTCCCCTCTTAAACTTTTTAAAAGAGGTAAATGAAAAGGATTTGTTCAACAAATAGCATGTTAGAAAAACAGTGACAATGAACTTGACCTTTATGTTACATCAAAGGGGCCTTACTAAGCTCCTTATGGATAAATTTCAAGGTTGAGGAAAATAACTGCTACACAGCAAAGCTTTCGGTTTTTGTTCATTTTTTTTTTCCTGTTGGCTTATTTAGAGAAGGCTCAAAATTTTAAACTGCCAGTTAAATTGGGTGCCTGCTAAATGAGGGAATTTGCAACATACAGTTTGTTTATTAAATGCTCTGGTTAATGTTATACAGAGTATAACAAAGGAGCTGGTACTCCTACTAGGTTTTTTAATGCAAAGGTGAATCAACAGAAAAAAAAAAGTTTTATTTTACTTTATTGACTAAGGCAATGTATTTTAGTGTATACTTCTTTATTAAAAACATCAAATTTAACCAGACTTATCTGAGTAAGACATACATTCATTAGGCTCACTGTAAGGTTTTAGTTTATTCAGTGATAATACAGCTGAAAAAATAATTGAGTTGGACGAGTGTTAAACACAGGAGAACAAATTTCTGTTTCAAGAAACATTAGCAGTATTTCTCAGCAGTTAGAGACAGACCTCCAGAATATGAGGAGGACTCAGAGACAAGCACCTGAAGTAACAAAAATTGCATAATACGCCCACTGAGGCTCCGTCTTCCTACTGAAATATCTGGTGGTGGAAACTCCCAAATCCCTCTTTTTTGGGGAAATCTCATTTGAAAAATGAGCCGGTTTTGAAGTAAAAAGTGAATCAGCTGAGAGGTAGAGTCTCAGGCTGATTTCATCTTTTCCCCCGTGGGATGAGAGTGAAGGAGCTGTGCTTAAAGGAGGAAAGGAGTTCAAGGAATTGAGAGAGAAAGACAGTCTGTACCCTATAACATCCTAACATTTGAAAAAAAACGAATAATTTAATTTAATCTTGTTAACTAGATGCCATGCAGGTCAAACATCAGGTTGGGAGCTGCATTTTTCATTTCTAAAAATAAAAAATGATGGATGATGCCTGCTTTATCCTTTGAGTCTTCAAAACATCAATCATTTGGGTTATTTACACTGGGGAAAGGTTAGTCCTACCTGGTCCCCATTCTTTTTGGACTCTTCCTTAGTAACAGGCTTTTGCTCCCATCTGTACCCTTCCTATACTCCAGGAAAGGCAGACTCCAGCTCCAAATGAGTCACTGAGCTAAGCCGCTCCATGGTGGCCTCATTTCCTCTGTCAGTGATTGGGTTATGCGGGCACATTTGATTCAATTCAGTGAGACCTGAAAGGAGATTTGCTGAGGGCTTCTGGGGATGGTTTCCTTCACTCTGAGAAAAAGGCATACATCCTCCCTTTTAGGCTGCCACACGTTGATGTGTCTACATTGTGAGCAAGGAGAGTGGAAAGATGGAAGGAATGGGAATCTGGGTTCCAAAGGACGTGGTTGAATTAACCAATCCTGGGCTTACCTGACTTCCACACGCTTGTGGTTATCAGAGATAAATTCCCTGAAGGCACCTTAACTGATCAATTTCTAGTCCCCTCAACTACAGCTTCCATTTCTTTTTCCTCTTCATCCTCCAATCCTATTTACCCTATTTATCTATCCTTCTATCTATCTATCTATCTTTCTACCTATCTACCCACCTACCTACCTATCTACCTACTATTATCTATCTATCTATCTACCTACTTACCTATCATCTATCTATAATTCTGTCCTCCTGTCTTGGTTTTGTTCCTGAAAGTCTTTCTTTTGGGCTCTTACAATAATTGCTAATTGATCTCCCTGTCTGTAGCACTGGTCTCTGGATACTTCCAGCAGTCTGCAACCATCTTGCCTTTTCTAGAAGGGAAACTGAACCACATTATTCTTTCACTTAAATTCTTTAACAGTGTCTTACTATTGGGAATGGTGAATATGAGTCCAAACTATTTTCATGTTTACAAGGTATTCTATAATCTGGTTCTTGCCAAGCTTTCTATCCTGAAATACTCTTTATTACGTATTGTTTAACTGGCTTCTATTCATCCTTCAAGACGCAGCTAAAAAGCAAGAAGTCCCCTCTGCGGTATTGCTGACCCATTCTGCTCATTGATCACTCCCTCTTTGTGCCACCTCAGTATCTTGCAGGTAACTTTATCAATACTTGTCTCACAATATTCTTAGTATTTGTATACAAATCTCTTGTATTTGTTTGTAAGTCTGCCTTCTTCAATAAACAACAAACTCCTTGAAGCCAGGGGCTATGCCTTATTTACTTCTGAATCTTTAGTGCTCAATCTAGTGATTTGCTCATACTAGGCATTTAATAAATATATTGTGATTGATTCTAGAGGGATGTCTGAAGTGCAAAGCTGGGACATTTTAACTCAAGAGAGCTTAACTTTCAGGGTGAGAAATGTATATAACATCTCTTCTACCTTTACCTTGAGCTAATAATGCCTATGTCGTGATATGGGGGAGATCAATGTCATAATAACCAGGATCCCATCAAAGAGATTAAATTATTATTTTTTGATTTGCATTTGTTTTGGAAAATCATTCAGAAGCTATTGATAAATGCCCTCTCAGAAGTCATAAGTTGCATTAAATAATGATCAAAGTATGAATTGTTCAACAGATCAATCCATAAAGAAGTAGTTACTGCATGTACAAGATCCAATGATCCAAAGGTCAAAACAATGTAATTTTTATCCCCATTTATAAGGAGAAAATACAATTTTGGCTAAGGGTGTATCATAATGTTCACAGAAACATGGCAGCCTTGATCCATGCTTACTTTATGTGGAGATAATTTATGCCTTTCTTCACAAAATGCATGAAATGGATTCATTATATGACCCTCTGGCCACATGTGCTCTATATTAGAGGCCTGATCAAATGATCATATTGACAGCAAAGTCAAGTGAGGAAATAAAATTCTATAGCAAAAACTCCTCATTATCATCCTTCAGAGACTACCCAAGTAGACCCTGTTCAAGCAGAAGGCAATATACTGAAACCAGATTTTGGATTTACAAGACTGCTCTGAATTTGGGATCTGCCTAATTTTGACTTGGAAAAGCCTACTGGTTAAAGCATGGCCCCCAGAGTAAGGCTGCCCGGATAGGAATCCTACTACTCACTAGCTGTGTGTCCTTGGTTGAATTCCTTACCCTCTCTGTGCTTTTGTTTCCCCAGGTGTAAGTGGGGGTGACAATAATGCCTATCTATAGGGCTGTCATGAGGATTTAAATGTGTTAATGTTTGTAAAACACTTAGAACACTGCCTGGCACATAGGAAGTGCTATGCAAGTGTCTGGTGGGTAAACAGTAATTTGTATTCATCTGACACAGTTCCAGCAAATAAAAATCTAAAGTGGAGAGCTTTGCATTTATGCCACATCTATGCAAAAGGGCAAGGAGAAGAAAATAATGTAATGATGTAGCTAGGAAAAAAGGGAGGCACTTTGCTCAAGAACTTACTTAGGTCAATACAAATGGTAATCTCAAAGCTTTAGGCATTTTTAGGCCAGGCATTTTTGTAATGGGAACAGCCATTAAAAGGTAGAAAAACTGCTATTTTAAACAACTTCTGATAGAATAGGGACTTGCACAATTTGACAGGAAAAGGAGGAACAGAGGGTTGATGGAAGGAGCCAACCAGGCCTTGCACAAGAAGGTGGACACTGACCCCATTCTGGGGAAGAGGTAAGAGAGATGGAGTCTTTCCACTGGAAAAATGCTTTTCTTCCTCTGCATCAGTTTTAAATCCTTGCCTCTGAATTTGTGCTTGAGAAGTGTGTGATTGTATGGGTTAGGGTGGGGTGGGGATGTGGGTAGGGATGGGTGGTCCAACAGTTATCTGTTAGAGACTCAAGAATAGGAAAGCTTGGCCATAGCTTATCCAGTGGAGACATCTCAAATGGAACCAGACTCACAGTGCTCATCCTGGCCTAATAGTACCAGTGGACGGAGGCATCTAAGTTCACTCCCATCGACCTAGTTGAGCCCCAGTGGAGTGTTAGTCTAGACCGAACAACTCAGCTTAAAAGAAATATTCCTTCAGAAAATTAGGTGCTAAAATCTCAGTTGAGACCAACTCACTGGGGAGAATTAGATTTCCCGTTTGGTGGGTTGAAACGGTCTTAGTAGATGTGCAAAAGGAGAGGGGGGCAAACCTGAGTGCCAGGGAGCAAGCCTGGGAACTTGAGTGTGCCTCCAAGGGGACAGCTGTGAAAGCATTGATTTCTTCTAGCACTTTTTATTGTACTAGGAGATAGTCTGATGAAGTACACAGTTAAGAAGGAATCCCCACCTCTTCTGGAATTCTCTTTAAGTATTGCTGACGCCAGAGAAGTCTGAACCACTTGTCCACTCTTGCATGTGACGGCTGTGAAGAAGATGAAGGAGTAAAAGGCAGAGGGAGGTGGGCCCGCCCCACCTTGGCCCTTCTGTTTGCATCTGTGCAGATCTGGTAACATCTGTGTCTATAATCTCCATGCTGTTAACCACTGGGCACAGAGTGATGATTTTTTTAATTTTTATTGGAGTATAGTGGCTTTACAGTGTTGTGTTAGTTTCTGCTGCACAGCAAAGTGAATCAGCTGTGTGCATACATATATCCCCTTTTTTTTGGGTTTCTTTCCCATTTAGGTCACCACAGAGCATTGAGGAGAGTTCCCTGTGCCATACAGTAGGTTCTCATTCTTGATCCATGGCAGAGCTGGGAGTTACGGGAAGAGAGGGAATGCAGAGAGGCAGGGATGGAAAACTCTGGAGGGATCTACAATGACATTCACCTTCCTCAATATATACTAAAGGAAAGGGTCTTTTTGATGTTGGGGTAATAATATGTATTATTATCCAACAATAAACTAACAGTTTTCTTTGAAAAGACCTTTGCAATAATAATGGTTATTATTATAATCATCACCATCATTATAACTTGGAATCTGCCATTATTGAGCACTTGTGTGCCAGGCACTGTGCCAAAGGCTTTATTTACACTTTCATTTAATCCTTAAAATATTACACCCATTTTGTTGGTGAGAAAATCAAGACCAGAGAGGTTAAGAAGCATACTAGTGTCGTATAGTTACTGACAGAGCCGGGATTAAAACACAGATCAGTCTGACCCCCAAGCCTGTGCTCTTAACATTCTCTACATCCATATATATGTTAGGGTGTCAGGCCCATCAGAAGGAATGCACTATACAACCCAGCCACAAAGACATGGTGATATCTTCTTGATGCTGAGAAAGAACTAGAAGTTATCCAATGATCTGTCTCCTGAGCATCGTAAGAATTGAATAAATTATATTACATGTGAGCTTAATGGCTGGTACCAATTTTTAAAATGTCAGGAAACTCTTTGGCTTGAAAGAAATCAAGGGAGCTGTTACAGGGCTAGAATGATCTATGTCAGAAGAGCCTTGATATCATTTCAAGTCATCTTTGTGCTTAGACTCTGCACTGGCAAGGGAGCATTGGACCCTCTGGCTGGGAGGAAATGTACATGGGAATATGATACGGGCTGGACTGGGTACGACGCAGTCATGAAATATCATTAATTTTTCTCGCATCACTTCCCCAATTCTGTTTTGTTGGTTTCCCCCTTCCCTCCCTTGATCATTTTCTTGGGTTCATTTCATAGATCTTTTGGTCATGGTGGGGACATTAGAAGAGTTTCATTTTCAAGTTATAGAGAAGTCAAGTGTCATCTAAATCAAAACTCTAATCTCTCATCCAATTTAAAGAAACTATTTCCCAGCTCAGACCTGGCGGGCCACATGGCAGGACTGGGGACATGGGCTTCTGCATTACTACGCCACTTTACTTTTCTACTTTCTCCTCTCCTCTGCACCCCATCACTATGTTGCCCCTGGCTCTGCTAGGGTCAGGAAGGAGGGGAGGGATGAGAGGAAGACAGCAAGGTCTCACTTGAATGGGGCTACTGTAACCTGGCATCGATATTCTTTGTGATGGCAGATACCCAAATGGTGGCTCTGGCTCATGGGGCAGATTCATAATTTCTTCAGGTGTCTGCCCATCACCCCAGTCCTCACCACCAGGACCCCCCGGCACAGGTGACACAGGTGATGTACTCTCTACTGACCTCCTCTCAGCTCCTGATCTCTGGGCTCGAGGGAACCTCTTGGGAAAGGTCCTTTAAAGATGGCTCTAGCCCAGCAACATTTAGCAACATGTCCTGTTCAGGAAAGGGTGATGGGGGTAAGGGGGTCACAGAGCTAAGTTCAATACACTTTGGCATGCCTCGCTTGGATGGAGAAGTACCTGCCATTGGGATGGTCCATGATTCTTAACGGGTCAGGTTTGAGGCCTCAGCAGAGACTTAAGACAGTGAGAAAAATTAATCTCTTCAAGAGAAATGTGATCAGATACATAGAACCAGAAAGTTTTCATTTGATTGAGATGGTAGACCTAACTCTCCAGTTGTAGTGTCAGGTAATTTTTTTGACCTCCTTTTTTCAGTTTGTTTACTTCTGATGAGGAAATAGGGACCTCATTTGTTGTACTAATTATCAATACAGCTATCTTTTTTTTTCTTTTTACAATTTATTTTTTTTAAGAGATAAATGGTGTTTTTTAATTAATTTTTTTTGGAGCATAGTTGATTAACAATGTTGTGTTAGTTTCAGGTGTATAGCAAAGTGATTCAGTTATACATATACATGTACCTATTCTTTTTGAAATTCTTTTCCCATTTAGGCTATTACAGAGTATTGAGCAGAGATAACCTGTGCTTGTTGGCTATCTATTTTAAATACTATAACTATCATGTTTGAGTACTTGCTAGTATATATACTTCATATAAACCCCACAGCAGCCCTATAAGATGGGTGCTCTTTATCTCCATGTGACAGATGAGGACATGGATGCCAGATCACTCACCAAAGGGAACAGTGAGAATGGGGCAAAGCCAGACTTCTCCCCATGCTGGCTCCAAAGTCTGTGGTTTTCTTGATATTTCATATTGCATGTCGAAGGCATGTTGTGGCCGCTGATGGTCTTGCAGCTAGCCAAAATACAGACTGGCCAGATCATAATCATGGGTCAAGGATTTCTTATTTCTAGCTAACTGAATGTACAGCAGTGATTCTTAGCCTTGATTGTACATATAATCATGTGGGAATCTTTAAAAAGAAAAAAGACATGCTTGAGACCCACCCCAAACCAATGAAGTCAGAATCTCTGGGACCAGGAATGAGCTTATATATGTATTGGGCCCAAGCTCTCCAGGTGTTTCTAATTGCAGCCAGGGCTGAGAACCACTCATTTCTACAAAGAGATAATGCTTACTTTAAGCACTTGCTGGGTTGTAGGTGAGAATCATGGTCTCTAAGAAATAGACAGGAGGTTTTGACAAAGAAATACTAGCAGAGAATGTGAGGTTATTTTGTATGTGTATACACATAATTTTGTACACTCCTCCAATACATCACTTCTCATACTCAATCATTAAAAAAAAAAGAAATACTAGCAGATACTTATATATAACCAAAAGGGAAGTTATAAAACAGTACATCCTTGATATTTGTTATAAATATTCCATATTCCTAAATGCCGCTCTGTGCTCATATATGTGATAAAGGAATGAAGATATACATTTAATTATTATATTTATTATCACCTGCCACTTAACTTACTTCAAGTTACCATGTAACTTACTAAAATATTATAATATAGAGAGAAGATTAAAAACAGAAGGAAGTTCTTTCTGGCAATAACCTAAGGTCACATTATTAAATAAGACCTGAACAAGGGTAGTAAGAATGCAGCCAACTACCAAATAAACACATTAACTACCAAAGCACCATTCCTTTAAAGAGAATCAAATAATGCTGTAGAACTTCATTACCATTTCCCCATATTTATTTAATTTGATCCTTATCACCTTTCTGTAAGGCAAGTGATGTTGTAACTCCTGTGTAACAGATGAGGAACCCGAGATTCTGTGTGTGAACAACTAACTCAAGGTGGAATTGACAGCTAGGTTTCCTGGCTGAAAATTGTCCTCTTCCCACTAGTCTGCACTAACAGGAATGATCTAGATTCATTCAGAGTAAGAGGCAGACCTGCCATTTGCATCTGCATTGATTTAATAGCTATAGTGATTCAGAAAAGCTGACTAGTGGGAATGACTGGAAATGAGCAGTGGAAATTGCTTTCAATGTATCACTCATGAATCAATGGTTCTTGCTGATTTGAACAGTTGGAAAAAGTTTACTGATATGAAATTGGAAAAGCAGTTGTAGAAAAGCCCTAAGGCTGAACAGAGCTTTGTCAGCTTTCACAGAGGGCTTTTTATCTTCTCATTTGACTTCATGAACAGTGAGCAGAGTGAAAATGGATGTCGTCCCTTAAATGAGAACTCAGCAGCAAGATGAAATCTGAGGTTTGGTCCCTGAATTCATAAGGAAATCTTTACATGAATAATTCTAGATCCAAGCACTCCTGTTAAATGCTCAGTGAAGCATGACATTCAAGGATCTTATGCATTTTGTTCCAATTAGCTAGTTGATTTATTTCAGCAATAGGAAATAAAATATTCCTAATAATATTACATAAACGAGTGCACTGTAGTGTTCATCAATGAAAATTATACTATTTATTTGAAAGTCAGCATTCACATGACCTCTTAACTGCAACACAGTTGAGAACCTGATTGGAATGGCACGTAAACTCTTCCTAGAAAACCTAAGAGAAGTCCTGTCCAAGGGGGGAGCTGTGTCACTATCAACTGAAATCTGAAAACAAAGACTAAGAAGAATAAAAGCTGCACTGGCATGATAACCTGGAACATAAAGCCCTTTTCGGAATCAGCTTCTCTGTTGATTTCCTATCCCAGGCTGTGCATCTGGTGGTTTTCACTCGGTTCTATGCTCCTATGATCCTGACCATTTTCCCACAGAACCCTCACCTCTGCTTTTTTTTGTTTTTTGGTTTTTTTACATCTTTATTGGAGTATAATTGCTTTACAATGGTGTGTTAGTTTCTGCTTTATAACAAAGTGAATCAGTTATACATATACATATGTTCCCATATCTCTTCCCCCTTGCGTCCCCCGCCCTCCCACCCTCCCTATCCCACCCCTCTACGTGGTCACAAAGCACCGAGCTGATCTCCCTGTGCTACGCGGCTGCTTCCCACTAGCTATCTACCTTACGTTTGGTAGTGTATATACGTCCATGCCTCTCTTTCGCTTTGTCACAGCTTACCCTTCCCCCTCCCCATATCCTCAAGTCCATTCTCTAGTAGGTCTGTGTCTTTATTCCTGTCTTACCCTTAGGTTCTTCATGACATTTTTTTCCTTAAATTCCATATATATGTGTTAGCATTCGGTATTTGTTTTTCTCTTTCTGACTTACTTCACTCTGTCGCCTCTGCTTTTTACAGGTCTGGTCTTCTGGCTCAGATTCTTCCTTTGTTTTATTATTCAGCTATGGACTTCTTGACCTTGACTTATAACAAGTGGTGATCATTACTTAAAGCAAAGTTAGCACTTGCTTTTAGGTAAGGCCAATTATATACTATTTTAATGCACTGACTTGCCCAGGGCCACAGGTTTATGTTGATCTTGTGGTATAAGTCAGAAGTGCACATCAAATGAACGGGCAGACTAACACATGTGGTTGGTTTCAATGCTTTTTACACCACAGTATTAAATACTATCTTTAAGTGTTGTACTTTAAAACAGCTTTACAGTTTTATGTTTAAAAAAAAAAAAAGAACCCTAAACTACCATAAAAACACAAAGTCCTCATCCACTCCAAGCACTAGTTAGATATGAGAGGGTGGCCTCTTCTCTTGTTATCATTGTTCACATGTGTTTTACACATTGTCATAGTAACATTTTGTCTTACTGTGCTTGGAATACTGTGTGCTCTCCTTTTAAATATGCATCGTTTTACATAGGCTTTCTAAATATTTACACAGTTCAGATAGTCATAATTTTCACTGTCACAGAGTTTATCACCATATTAAAGTTCCAAAGTTTGTTTCATCACTCCTAATTGTTGAGCATTTGGGTTGTTTCCAGTTATGTGCGATTACAAATAAGGGGGTTATAAACATTTTTGAACAAGTAAGCTTAAAAGCTACTTTCTTTAGATAATTCTCCAAGGTGGGGATACTAGCTCAAAGGTCATGATCATTTCATTTAGCTCTTGCAGTGCCTGAATGCTCTCTAAAAATAACATGCTAATTAGCAGTGCCACTATCCATGAAAGAAGGCACGTGGACAACTCTATCCTTTTTTACCTCCATGAATGTTTATACTGTCATGAAAAAAAATGATGTGGCTTCAAAGCTCTGCAAAAACAATAGGCTATGAACACTGTCTGCATCTAAGTGTGCCCACAGGGCTCCTCAGCGGTGCATAAATCTCCTTGTGGTTGGCCACCAACCTGCCGGCCCAGTGACAGGGGCCACCATGTATGCTAATCACTCAGCCTGTGCACTGGGTGTGGTTGAGTTGGCCTGCTGGAATTCAGTACTCTGGGGACAGCTTGGGGAACAGAGTCAGGGAGCAATAAGTTGGAGTTTGAGAAGGAAACAGGCTAGATAAGGTGGCTTGGAATTCTCCCATTAGTCCCAGCTTGGAATTCCTCATGCCATCTCTGTCATATTCATTTACTATTGGTGGTTACTCCCCAGGCCGACCCTTCCCTGTTGCCATGGCTAATGGTCATGTTATTTCTGCTCTATGCAACCACTAGCTCTGGCTTCGGCCAGAGGTTATTGGCCTGGAAAAACTGCTTTTAAATCAAATGAGATGGGGGGTATTCTTAAGACAGAGGAAGTTAATGACCACAGAAACTTTGCTGAATTTCATTTCACCTGCCTGAGGGACTTGGCATTTGAAACCAAGATTAGCTAGAAGGGCACATTGTCTCTTTGACCTCTATCCCTGCCCTCCCAGGAATCTCTGGGGAGCCACCTAGACAGGATCAGGTTTCTTCCCCATCTCCTCCACTCCATGCTAAGCAGTCACCTCACCCTTCCTTATTATTTGCTCTTAAAAGCATCAGCTCTGTTGGGGATAAGGAAATAAATTCCCAACTAGCTTCATGGTAAGAAAATGTGTGCAAAATGATTAAACTTTTATTTTTTTCTTTCAGATTCCAGAAAAATAACTCCCATTCTGCTGGTGGAAGCATCATATAGTGTCTCAGAGTCAGGCGTTAGGGGGAGGTGTGAAGGGAGTATAATGGCTCTCACACCTCACTTGCCTCAAGGAAATAATAATGGCATGGACTCTCAACTTTTACCATCTTTTCTCACCACAATCAGATGTAGTTAACATGAAGATACATAGAAAAATATCCCCTGGTGGGCCACTAACATTTGGCATTGTTTTCCTCTGTGTAGTTGAGTTCAATGATTAAACCTCGTTGAAAAAGGTATTACATTTTTTGGACCCTCTTTATTCTTTCTAACCACTTTTCCTTTTCTTTCAAACTTTACTTATTTCATATGAGATTGGGGGTGCATAACAGAAGGCAGAAATAGTAACCTTAAAATTGTCTACCTTATTCCCCGTGAGTGCCGACCTGCAGCACACAGCCTGTTTCGTGTTCTCTGCCAACCACCACAAATCAAATGTCCCACCAGACTCTATGCCCATACAGGAGGGAGAACTCTCCAGTAATCAAAAGAATCATATACTCAGAAGCTCTATTACTTAATCTAAAATGTTTCTTTCTTGAATGTATTCTTGTTATTCTCTTTATTCTTACTAATAAGATAATTTCATTATCTTGTAAACACAGCTTTCAAAGGGACTTGGATAGATAATATAATTAGACTCACCTATTTAGGAAGGTTTCACAAATGATTCCAGCTTTTAGAAATTATATTTAGAAAAATACTTGCATATTTTTCTACTGAGAATCTTTTATATATATATATATATTGACGTTAGGTCTTTCTTATTTTCTAATATGGATTTTAAAAAATTATTTTATTTAATTTATTTTTGGCTGCACTGGGTCTTTGTTGCTGCATGGGCTTTCTCTAGTTGCGGCGAGCAGGGGCTACTCTTTGTTGTGGTGCGGGGGCTTCTCATTGCAGTGGCTTCTCTTGTTGCAGAGCATGGGCTCTAGGTGCATGGGCTTCAGTAGTTGCAGCATGTGGGGCTCAGCAGTTGTGGCGCATGGGCTTAGTTGCTCTGCGGCATGTGGGATTTTCCCGGACCAGGGCTCGAACCTGTGTCCCCTGCATTGGCAGGCTGATTCTTAACTTCTGTACCAGGGAGGCCCTCTACTGAGAATCTTAAAGCACATACTCTGTTAAAATAACTTGCCCTCCAGGAGTCAGGAATGGTGTATAATTACTTATTTTATTTATGGAATAATTGAGATAACACACTACATTCACTCAGAGGAGCAGATTCTTTCATTGTGGTGTTGTTTTATCTAATATTGCAGTTCTCTGATTCTGAATGTGTATTTTTAATTTTTCTTAACTGGGGTGAAATTCACATAAGAGAAAATTAACCATTTTAAAGTGAACAATGCAGTGGCATTCAGTACATTTACCACGTTGTGCACCACCACCTCTACTGACTTCCAAAATCTTTTCATCACCCCAAAAAGAAACCCTGTACCCATTAAGCAGTCACTCTCCATGTTCCCCACCCTCCAGCCCTTGGAACCACCAAGAACTTTCTGTTTCTATGGATTTACCTATTCTAGAAATTACATATAAATGGAATTACATGTGACCATCTGTGTCTGGCTTCTTTCACTTAGCAGAGTGATGTCAAGGTTGGTCCGTGTTGTAACATGTATCAGTACTTCATTCCCATGTGTTTTTAACAGCAAGCGACTCTAACGCTTTCCAGTCTCTAGTGCTTTCTAGCTAATGTTGGCTTGAAAAATAAATGCAAAGATAACAAATCCATGGGCTTATATTTCATATTCAACTTCTAGAAAGCCAAAGTATTGTGGAACACACAGATTTACCCAAGAGCTGCAGGATGCCTCTCTCCATCACGTGGCATCCCCATTTATTGGGCCATTCCTAGTGTTACTGAAAGAAATGAATAGCCTATAGCCTGTTGGAGATCTTCAACTTTGAATAGCCTTAAAAAAATTTTTTTTTTATTTGAAAGAACTTTCTTCCATGGTCTTCAGCCGTGTGATTTACATACAAGAACACCACAGCTTTTGTAGTTAACTCTGAAAAGCTTTTCCCTGGTCCCTTTTGGTGCATTCTGTCAGTGACCACAAAGTGACACCTCCACACTAACTCAGGCTGCCTGTCAGGTATGATAACACCTGCAGAGCTGAAACAGAGTTGAAGTCCATCACTGAAACTTCAGCAGGGATCACTTCACTGCTTTCAGAAAAGTGGCATTTTGGTAGTGGCAGGAAACAATTCCAGGGGACAACTATGCTTCTAAAGTATAGCAATTTAGTCAATAAGTCAGGTTTTATCGACAAAGTGTGCATCTGTAGGAGTGTGTCAAGTGGTACTAACAAAAAGTTGTGAGAGTCCCTGGGAGCTTTATGGGCAGAGAACTACTGTGGGAATTGACTATTTATTGAAAGTGCTTAACAACAGGCAGCTGTGTAGAGATATCATCATAATAGATGCCTTCTCTTTGTTAGTGAATTCTTACAATTTTAGTGGGCCTTTCAGAGTACAGAATGTCTGTCTTCCTTAGAGCACGATTACTAAAGTTGATTGTTGAAAGCAGAGCTCTCAAGCTTTTCTATGCCAATACACATACAGGAAAAGATATTAGAGCAGCACATCGGGGTCAATGGTCAAAGCTGATCATGTCTGGAGATGACTGGACCAGGGGTTCTGGTCACTCCAGGCCCCATGAGCCATCTCTAGGGCTCAGAGTTCAGTATTTCAGCACACCAGCTTGGAGGCGCTGATCTAAATCATTGTGTGCAATGCAATATTATCCATAAACATTTGTCATTCGAGACTCTCTTCGTCACAGGAAGTCTCTGTTTGCAAAAGCTGCTGTGCAAACTTGATTTGCTGTCTTGAGGTAATGTCTTGAATATGGTGGATGTAACACAGCAAAGATAAAAAATGAACTCTTGTGTGATGTTTTCCTGAGTCTCTTTGAAACTTGCTTGAGATCTGTGATCCATTCAGTGAGACAGACCTTGGCATTTAGCAAGCAAATAATTGTCCTCACATTCACATTGACATTTTGATATACATTTTAAAAAGCTGAATGTTTTTAGGATGTGTGATATTAAGTGGAAGGGATTACATATGTGGTAAATTCTTTTAATAGTTTCCACAATTCTCTGAACAGATGGATCAAACTCTCTCATCCAGTGATTACTCTGAAATTAATAAGTTATGAGTTTGAGTGGCACTGTGAGAACAATACAATATGTGATGCTCTGGTTCTTACTGTTTTTTTGATGGCTGTTTTCATAAACTGACATTCATATTTGGCCCTGCCTGCTGGGCACTGAACCACAGAGCCCCTGGACACAGGAAATGACCAGTACCTACAAATTAGTGAGAGGCACTAATAGCCTCTCTGAGCATGCATACCAAGGGATTTGTATTTCAACAGTCATTCTCGATGTAGTAGCTATGATCAATACATACTAAACAATGAAAAAAAAGCATATTGATCAGGGCTAACTGCATCAGAAAAACAGGAAATCGCTGTGGATATATTTTATGCAAGTCAGAGCCTTTCCACAATAGAAACAAAATGGACCTATCATAGCAGGTAACTTAAAGAAATCTGTTGGTCTTAAAATATCTATCATCCTGAAACACTTCTACTACCTTCCTGATGAGTCTGCCATTCCCTTCTCATCATGCAAACCATTAAATTCTGATAATCTACACACAACAAGCAATTCCAAGTGGCTCCAAATGTCCTTCTTCTGCTACGTGGCCTGTTTAAAAAGACTGAAGAAATGTGTGGAGAGAAAGAGAAAAAAAAAATAACCTGGACATTGTTGTCCAAATACGTCACTTATGTCTGGCATCTAGTTACATTCAATGAAGGGATGAAAAAAGTGAATGAATGAAAAAAGATGCATTTCTGCTTGGGTAAGTCCCTCTTAAGGCTCTTCTGGACTCTCAGGTGATAGTACACCTGCAGGGATCTAGCCTCCTCCCAATTCTGTGACCAAAATCTTTGCATTTGATGTCTTTGTTAATTGATAGGTGTCTCATCAGGAGATAAAGATGGGTGTAAGCTGCTGGTGGGAATGTAAATTGATACAGCCACTATGGAGGACAGTATGGAGGTTCCTTAAAAAACTACAAATAGAACTACCATATGACCCAGCAATCCCACTACTGGGCATATACCCTGAGAAAACCATAATTCAAAAAGAGTCATGTACCAAAATGTTCATTGCAGCCCTATTTACAATAGCCGGGAAATGGAAACAACCTAAGTGTCCATCATCAGATGAATGGATAAAGAAGATATGGCACATATATACAATGGAATATTACTCAGCCATAAAAAGAAACGAAATTGAGCTATTTGTAATGAGGTGGATAGACCTAGAGTCTGTCATACAGAGTGAAGTAAGTCAGAAAGAGAAAGACAAATACCGTATGCTAACACATATATATGGAATTTAAGAAAAAAAATGTCATGAAGAACCTAGGGGTAAGACAGGAATAAAGACACAGACCTACTAGAGAATGGACTCGAGGATATGGGGAGGGGGAAGGATAAGCTGTGACAAAGCGAGAGAGAGGCATGGACATATATACACTACCAAACGTAAAAGAGATAGCTAGTGGGAAGCAGCCGCATAGCACAGGGAGATCAGCTCGTTGGTTTGTGACCACGTAGAGGGGTGGGATAGGGAGGGTGGGATAGGGAGGGTGGGAGGGAGGGAGACGCAAGAGGGAAGAGATATGGGAACATATGTATATGTATAACTGATTCACTTTGTTATAAAGCAGAAACTAACACACCATTGTAAAGCAATTATACTCCAATAAAGATGTAAAAAAAAAAAATGGGTGTAAGAATCAGCCCAGGCACCCTGACTTTCCAAGGTGGTACTAGGGAGTTGCTCTGACTGGCCCACCCCTCATTCTAGCAGAACGGGATAAGTCAGAGAAAATGGTTTGCTTTAACATTTTAATCAATCCCTAATAATTTCACTCCAAAGGATTTGCCACCCCTCCCATTTGTGCAGTTTGATACTCCTTTATAAGTTCTCTTTTCCTGTGAAAATGTGGTCCACAAGAAACCACAATATTCTGCTTATTGAAAGGACATAAATACATAAGTTACTTTCAATGCCAAAGTTGTCTCCAAATCCTAAGGAGGGAAAAAAAATATTGAAGTAGCTGTTGGGTCTCTATTTTACTAGCTAATGGAAGAAGCATACAGACTCTTCTCTTTGTGTCCACTATACATAAAACTTAGTTTTGTGTTTCCACACAATTTATGCACTGATGAGGAAGAATGTTCAAGCACTTCAATCCTAGAGGAAAGAAAAAAAAGGACAGGAAGATGAAAAGTATAGGAGAGGAAAGGTGTAGCGTGGGTCATAGGGAAACAGAAGAAGAAAATGGACACGGAGTTGATTGAAGGGAGAAGCAGGGAAAGGAAAAGGAGAAAAAAAATGCAGAGGAGACAATAGAAGTAAAGTAGAACACAAGAGAGGTGAAGCAAGTAAATGGTGAACTGATTCAGAGTTAAGGAGGAAAAGCTGTTTCCTAGTTTATTATTCAACCACAAAGGTACATCCACCAAACATCTACACTTTTTGTCGTACCTAGCATCGGTATTCAAAACACATGGATTGGATGAATGGATATGTTACAGATCATCCCTAAATTCATGCTTGTTCTAGGTCAGTGGTTTTCAGCTTCGGAACTATCGACAATTTGGGCTAGATAATTCTTTGTTGTCGGGACTGACTTGTCATTGTAGGATGTTTAGCAGCATTTCTGGTCTCTAGCCACTACATGCTCCCAGTCAGTTGTGACAGAGGAAAATGTTTTCTGTCATTGCCAAATATCCCCTGAGGGCAAAATCACCCCTGGTTGAGAACCATTGTTCTAGGCATATGGACCCAATGGAGTAAATCCACTCAGTGCTTGAAATATACTTGGTAATTAATGACAATACACTGTAGAGACATCAAGGTACAAATATGTCATATTGTTTTAATTGTTCTCAGGAGACTGTAAATGTCCTCCTTTGGAGGAATGCTATAACAATATCATAGGAGGTTTTGTTTTTCCTAAAGTGTTTAGTTGGTAGATACAATGATTCATAATGATCATTAGCAATTGGTATACTAATAAATGTCATCAAGTGTCATGTCCATATATGTAGTTTGTTTACTTGTTCATTTTACATCTCTGTTATTACAAAAACTCTATTTTCCCCAAACTCTACTAAACAGTGGGACTATATATTTTTAGTTCCAAGTTAAATCTGGTATGTGCCTGATACTCAGAAAAATTCAATGTGATTTTAATTGTCTCTTACTCATCTCTCCAGTAGTCACTGGGAAGTTACTACAATCGACTTTTACTCCATATGAGAAGATCAGTACTTGATCTTAAAAAACAAAACAAAACAACCCAAAAACAAAAGAAAAAAAACTTAGCATGTACACAGAGAAGAAACACATATAAGTGGAGACCAGAACTGAAAGACAGAATTCTAAGCATTTTTTCAAAGACAAAACAAAGCCAAATAATACCAAACTCAAGGTGCACAACGGCAAGAGGAATTCAGAAAGTTTTTCTAAATGTTACTCCCAATTGTCTTATGATCTAAATCATATTTCTCACTGTAGACCCTCAGATGTTTAGAAAGCAGAAATTGAAGTTATACAATGTCCCATTTCACAGACTAGGAAACCAAGGCAGGGAGCTGATGAAAATAAATTCTTGTGACATGTTTGTCAAAGAGTATGTCAGATACAGAGAAGCACTGCTGGTTAATCCACATCCAGGCTCTCAATCCAATTTCAACTAAGCTTATCAAGTGCCTTTGATGGGGTCATTGCTGCACCACCTCATTCACCTGTGTTCTCTAGTTTACTGCTCAGAAAATCGTGTGTCAGCAGTTCTGTCATTCACACTTTAAAGAAGAGGAGACAGGTTTAGTAAGGTAATGTAATTTTCCCATGTTCAAGAAACTCAGTGAGTGTCAGAACTGGGATGTGGACAGGGTCTTCTAATTCCAAGGTTATGGATTTTCCTCTATACCATGTTAATTTCCATGAAGGGATGGTTGGGGGAAAATGGGGTGGAATTTTCCCCACAAAACACCCCCTCACATGGCCAGAATTCCTCATCATTCACATCTATGTTCTAGTCATGTGAATGACATAATCCCTAAGATGGGAGAGAGAACATCCAGGTCTGGAGGTGCTGAGGGTGACTACAAAAGTCAGAAACATCTCTGTGGAGGTGGGAAAGCATCCTAGATACCTGTCATTGTGTGTGTGTGTGTGTGTGTGTGTGTGTGCCCATATTTACATAACCATCTCTTTGTACAGCTGCCTAACACATTTTCTGATGTTCTTTTTGTACTCTGGTTTCTTTCATTTGGTTACAGACCCCTGAAGGGTAAGGACTCTACTGATTGTCTCTCTTGGGTCTTTTGACAGTACCTAGAGCAGAGCTCTGCCTGTAATAAAAGCACATTTCCTATTATTGTCCGATTTATATAAGACATTGCTGGTTACACAAAGTAATCAGCTGTGTAGAAATTGGTAATACACGTAGTATTATTTCTTCATGTATTTGGGTATGGAAGCATCTCTGTTTAAGTTTCCTAAGATCCCTGCGAATACTATTAAATTAAAAAAAAATCCAGTGTTGCAAAATCTTATTTATAGTCTAAACAGCAGGAAAATTGGTGAATGCTCGAAATACACTATTTAAAAATTCCTTTTGTTAAACAGTGCTTTAACCAGAGTTAAAATCACTCACTAGGAGAAGAGACCTTAAAAGTTACAAAATAATCACACTTAATACTGTATCTCACGGTCTTCCTTTGAATTTGATTATCCTCCTACTTTCGTGTTTTGGTAATCTTATATTCCATGCCACTCATTCATATAATGCTGGGGTCTCATGAGCTAATTAAAAATAATTATTTTCCAAGTATATGTGTTATAAGTTGAGGGTACAAAATCCAGAAATTATAGAAAAGTGTAAGAAAGAAAAGAGTATCATCTATAGCTCAGGGATAACCACTATATCTCTGGTTTTGGATGGTCTGCCTTTGAGTCTGGTTTCCATATACACATGAATATACAACCCCTCTCCCCTCCCCAACGTGTGTGTGTGTGTCTTTGTCTCTCTCTGTGTATGTGTGTATACTTTAAAAAGTAAACTGGAATTATACTCTTTACAGTTTATATTTTTATGTAGCATTGTATCATGAACATTTCATCATTTTTTGTAAACACATCTTTTACTGGATAGAAAATATGCCATCATTTGTATATAGTATAATTTAACTAATTTCATACTGTGAACATTTAACTGGCTTAAAATTTTTGTCTCAAATAACAGCATAAAGAATTTCCTTATTCCCAAATCTTTATCTGCATTTATATTTATCTTCCTTCTTATAGAGTTCTAGAACTCACATTATTGGTTAAAACGGCAGAAACATTAGGTTTTCCAGGAAGATTAAATTTCCTACTACAAATTGCACATGGGAAGGATTATCTAAAGTAACCTCATCAGCATTAAACAGTATCATTTAAAAATTAGTGCTTCTGCTCTGAGAGGCAAATGATAATATCCTATTGCTACTTTAATTTGAATTCTTTTGATTGTTAGTGAGTTTGATTTTTAATACCTTTATTAATGTAATTAAGAAAACCCAGTTCATTAGCTTCAGTTCAAGTTTTAAGAATAAACACAGGGGAGCTACAGAAGCAAATATCCAAAGGATAATGGTTTCTCCAGTTTCATATAGAAAAATAAAACTCTGGGAATGACAATGGCAAGGAAAATCGTTCTTCAATCTTTTCAGTAATATTCTCATTTTGATAGGTGCTTGCTGGGATCAAGGTATAAGAAAGGTAGGGGACTTTGGCTCTTTAATCCATGTTTATTGTAACGCTAACAGTAAATATTCAAATGATGATTGTTAGAAAATTTGAACATACTAGGTCACATACTTGGTTTACTGTAACATGGGATTCTTGAACGAATGAGAAATTACTTTTTCAGTGATTTTATTATCACCTGCTTAACAGCCACATGATGGATGGTTCAACAAATAAACAAATGAACACAGTTATGAAAAAACGTCCTGTAAGTCGAGGCATAAACAATAGTCTTTCAATAGTTGAAAAAATGGGACACCATTTCAATTTCAATCTGAAGCATGGATCTCTAAATTGAGTATTCAGAATAGCTAGCTATCAGTTTAAACTTTCAATAAGCTGATTAACCATACTTCCAGGCGTGGGTTCAGACCTTTTTAGGTCAGAAGATTAAGTCTCCTCCAGATTAGTAGATTGGCAAGAATAAATAACCACTGGGACTTAGTTATGGTTTCCCCCAAGTTGTTTTACTTTGGAATCAGCTAATAAGTATGCAAAAGAGTGATGAAAAATCAAAAAAATATATATGATTGGATGTGGTTCCCACTGCCTTTGAAATTCTCTCCAGAAATCCTGAAGTACAGTAGTTTAGCAGCCTATGTGGAGTGAGAAATCTGCCAAAGGAGTCTAGAATTTTGTGCTCACTGAATTTTGTAACTTTCATTTAGGGAAGTTCATGTAGAATTGGAGAGTCCGACTGCTACCATATAGGCAATGTCTTGCTTTTCTGCAGTTAATTTCTTCCTCCTTCTATTTTTCACTTATCATTTGGCCTCTATAAGGCCCCAAACCTAACACATGTCTGCTGCTTGTGACTTCTATTATTTCATGCATCTTTTATGTAGTTCTTTGCAGAGCTGATCTAGTTTATAGTAAACCATTTTAAAGTGCCAGTCATGGAGACATATCCATGAGCTATAAATTTAATATCATGAAAATGCATAGTAAATTAGGGCAAGGTAAATGTGATACTAATGTTTCCCTTAAAAAATATATATGTACCATAAATATATATATGCAAATATTATATATTTGTGTTTATACCTTCAAACATAATATATATAGTATCAAAAGTTGCTTCTAAATTATCTTGTTCTAAAATTCATTCTAAGTGGGTAAAGCTATTGCTCTATGAGCTAAAATTTGTAAATAGATGAATTCATTAATTGATTTGTTCATCCTAAAAATATTTATTGAGTTAAAATTTGCCAACTACCGCATTCATTCACTCATTCATTCATTCATACCTCAACACAACAAACATTAATTGATTCTCTCCTTAAATCAATGCATTATACCACAGTGAATAGGATATTGTCCTTTCACTAAGAAACTCAGAGGAATTTTTGCTAAAAGTGATAGTAGAGGCTCCAGATTTTCTCTGCCTAAGGGGTTAAGGGAATGTTTTCTTTTGGCTGGGGAAATTCTGCATTTAGGAAATTAGGAAACATTTGGACAGCTCTATTAAATGTTAATTACCTCTTGACAGATATCAACAAAATTTAATCAGTAACACTGAATATGTTTAGATGAGTTTGAGAAGAGTAACATACTTGGTATGATATGCATTTGTAAGTGCTAAAATGTTTAGGATATTAATAAGGAAACATAAAACTAGAGTGACCTTTAATCTTGTAACTGCAAATGGAAATACATATGCACCTAATCAAAAGGCCTTGTGCTGCATATCTAAAAGTTAGGTACATTACTGATTCACTGGGTCTTCAAAATTGAGATTCTGTGTCTTAGAGAGCATTTCTATCCATACTTCCACACGTTGTAAGCCATGCAGGATAAGGTGATAATGGATAGCAGTTAAAAAGAGGCTTTCCAGTTACACAGACTCGAGTTCAAATTCTGAGTTAGTCATTTATTAGTAGTGTGACATAGGGCAGATATTTAACCTCAGCCTGCAATTTCCTTGTTCATAAAGTAGTAACAGCCACTTCACAGGGTTGTTATAATAATTAAATGAGATAATGTACAAAAAGCTTCAGTGACACTTCCTGGCATTGAGCAAATGCTTAATGCATAGCACTATTATTAGACAAAATGCCCTCATGATTTTCTTTTCAGGTCAATTCTCAAAGTAACCAATTTCAAGGGCACCTAAGGATATTGCGTTGGTCTGTGCTTTTAAACTAACTAATCTGGGGGCTTACTTTGTAGCCTGTCAATCAAGCAAAATGATTCTGATTATCCAGTTTACCAACCTAATATCTGGGACTAGAAACTATGCTAGCCTTTTTGATCCCCTCAGTCATCCACTAATGAGCTATTTTACATAGAAAAAATCCTTTTAGTTTAATAAAGAGTTGAGATATTAATAAAAGGTAGCATAACTTACATGCACTAAGTTATTGGTAATGATCTGATAAGCAAATCCTAAGCAGAACCATTTTTCTCCCATTTGTATTTAATTATTAGTTAACTTATTGATTGTCAGGTGCTGATTAAAACTGCCCAGCCAAATTCCAAACATGAGTGAGACAGGGACTCTCCCATGAATGCTACACTCCTGGGTTTTCCTTCTGACTACTCCCCATTTTAGCCTGGCCCCTTTTCATTCCCTCTACTTGTGTACAGTAAAAGAAGATTCTAAGAAGAAAACCTGTTGAAAATGGCCACGTGGAACCATCTTAGTCATCTCTGCTAAAAATTCATGCATACGTGAAAGAATATATTCAAACTGCAGATGTGGAGTATATTGATTCATAGCATGTTGGAGATTTCTGTTATTCAGAACCAGAGTTATTTGACTGTAAACACAGACATATTTAGGACTGGATGGAAAAAGAAAAAAGGGAGAAAATAACTCTTTATGGAGTTTCCAGTATATGCCAGGCACTACGAAGACGCTTTCACATGTTACCACACTTAATTCTCACAAAGACCTTGGAATGCATTATCAGTCCATATTTTTAAGTCAGAAAACTCATCACAAAGAACTAAAGTAAATTCTTTCCCAAGATCATAGAGCCAGAAAGGCATGGGGCTGTAATTTGAACTAAGAACTGATTGAAAGCCTATCCTTCTTGTACTACACAATGCTGAAATAATAGGTTTGCTTCTCCAAGAGGATATATCAGTTCTTAATAAGTGTTTATTGGGCACCTAGCTGCTGACAAGGATGGGGCTAGGGTGAGGCACAGTGATGTCACTGGGAGATGTAGCCTTTGACTCAAGGAGCTAAAAATCTAATTGGGCATTTAAAAATTTCTCTGACATCTTAAATTTTCTATGTCCATTTACAATACTCAGAATTCAGAGTACTTAATGGCGTAATTAAAAGGGGCACTGATATAAAAAATGATACACTTTTTAGTTTAAAACATAATAGAAAATCTTTGTGACCTTGGGTTAGGTAAAGATTTCTTAGATTTAGTACTAATAGCATGATCAATGAAAGACAAAAGCTGATAAATTGGATTTTATCAAGATAAAATTTTTGCTCTGAGAAAGACACTAAGAGGATGGAAAGACCAGCCATACATCGTAAGAAGACATCTCCAAACCACAAACCTAACAAACAACTGATATCCAGAATATCTAAAGAACTCTCAAAACTCAACAATAAACAAGTCAATTAAAAATGAACAAAAGGGGCTTCCCTGGTGGCGCAGTGGTTGAGAGTCCGCCTGCCGATGCAGGGGACACGGGTTCGTGCCCCTATCCCGGAAGATCCCACATGCCGCGGAGCGGCTGGGCCCGCGAGCCATGGCCGCGGAGCCTGTGTGTCCGGAGCCTGTGCTCCGCAACGGGAGAGGCCACAGCAGTGAGAGGCCCGCGTACAGAAAAAAAAAAAAAAAAAAAAAAAAAAAAAAAAATGAACAAAAGATTTGAATGGACATTTGGCTAAAGAGGATATACAAATGGAAAATAAGTACATGAAAAAAATACACAATCTCATTAGTCTTTAGGGAAATGCAAATTAAACCCACCATGAGATATCATTGTATCCCTATTAGAATGGCTAAAATAAAAACTAAAATAAACAAACAAGCAAAAAAAAAAAAAAAAGGCTGACAATACCATGTGCAAAGGAGGATGTAGATCAAGTGGAATTTTCATGAATTGCTGGTGTAAATGCCAAATCGTACAGCCATTCTGCAAAACAGTTTAGCAGCTTCCCACAAAGTTAAACATATACTTGTCATATGACCCCCGAAATCCTACTCCTAGGTATTTCAGATGAAATGAAAATCCATGTTCACACAAAACCCTAAATGTATTGTTCATATTTGCCCAAATCTGGCAACAACCCAATGTCCCTCAGCTGAGGAATAGATGAACTGTGGTACATCCATATAGTGGAATACTACTCAGCAATACAAAGGACTAAACTATTGATACATGCAAGAACATCTATCTATCTGTCTATCATCATATATACTGCATTTGAATGAACCTCAAATGCATTATGGTAAGCAAAAGAAGACGGACTCAAAGGCTGTATACTGTATGATTCCACTTATGCAATATTCTGGAAATGACAAAACTATAGAGAATAATTCTGTTCTCTCTTAAGGATGGGGAACAAGTTCAACTACAAAGGGGTAGCATAATGGGGGTAGAATGATGGAACTATTCTGTATCTTAATCGTGGTGGTGGTTATATGACTCTACATTTGTCAAAACTCATAAAAATATATGCCAGAGAGTGAATCTTACTGCATATAACGTTTTAAAAGATGAAAATTAAAATTCAAAACAGAGAAAAAAGAAGGCACTGAAATTTAGGAAATTCAGCAACTGATTCTATTCTTTCTTACTTAGTCTTGGAGGAGAGCGGAAGGCACCTGCAGGGGCTGGGGTCTCGATCTAGGCTTATTTCTTGAAGTATATCACATCTGTACTCTCCAGGACTTGTGCAGGCTAAAGTGACAGTTTACAAGGTCTTGGAGCTCAGAGGCTTTTTTTGCCTCAACTGGGGCCGGCCTGAGATCCCCAGAGCTGCTAGACTGCCTATCCACCGGCACACCCTCAGGAGAATCCAACTAACTCAGTGCAATTCCAAATACAATTTTTTTTTTCTACTGCCACCTAGCTCTTTAAAGATAGATTCAACAGAAAAAAGTTCTTATGTTAGCCATTCCTTTGAAGGTGAGAAAATTAGGCAATTCTGGAAGTATATTACCTTTCTAAGCTGACTAGGGTCCTGTTAAGCAACAATTTCCTAAATGGAATAGCAAATGTAACAAGATTCTAATTTACGATCAAGGCATTAGTAAAAGCAAATAGGATCCAAAGGCACCTTGGCTATTGTTAGAATCTCCCCACAATCACTATCAACTGCTTCCAAACCTTGCAATTTCCAAATGTCTCTCATATACTTCAGATAACCTTAAGTGCATTTTAAAAGCAGGGAAATTGTAGGTGTCTGGGAGAGTTGCTGGTGACAACACTAAGAAAAAGATGCATTTTATGAATTTATCAGAGGCAAATATCTACGATACACACTGGGAAAAAGCTTTATTTTTCCAGGTGTCAGCTTGAGTATCTAACATTTTAATTTATGTTCTGATATCTTTGAGAATAAATGTGTTCCTGTCATCAAAATAATTGCCTTTCCTATGAGTGGAATTTGTAATTGCACCATCATCCCATATCCTCTAACCTAGAGTGGATATGCCACGCAAGTTAGTAGGCTTTCATCAGAGGGTAACGTCGTAAATCCTGAGTGGGGAGGTCTTTTGCCCACCAATTTTCAGACCATGATGGCTATTTCACTTAAGGAAAACAAAACAAAAGAAAACAAAACACCTCCAGCCAGATGCAAAGAAACCCAATCCTACTATTCAGAATAAAGATTTTGGTTTCTGGAAGACATGGAGTGAATATATTACTACAGTGTCTACAAGTTTCTTCATATATTTAACAAATACCTTCCTTGTTAGAGCCATAAAGATTAATACACTTCTCTCATACAAAAAAGTAACCTTTGAAAAGATACTTTAAATGAAATTTACCTAATTAAGGCCACGTTTAAGTGAATTGCTCATTTTCCTCCTTAACCTGGCAAGTTAGCAAATATCCAAAGAGACAGCCCAAACGACTATAATATCCCTACTTGCTTTTTCTGGTCTTTGTAAAGCTCAGACTACCAAGGCTTCCCTTGGGGACACCCAAGCAGTCAGTCCACCAGCATGGATCAAGATCTGTGTAGAGGGCTTCCCTGGTGGCGCAGTGGTTGAGGGTCCGCCTGCCGATGCAGGCGACACGGGTTCGTGCCCCGGTTCGGGAGGATCCCACATGCCTCGGAGCAGCTGGGCTCGTGAGCCATGGCTGCTGAGCCTGCGCATCCGGAGCCTGTGCTCCGCAGTGGGAGAGGCCACCGCAGTGAGAGGCCCGCGTACGGGGAAAAAAAAAAAAAAAAGGATCTGTGTAGAAAGCCATTACTTATTTTCATATATTCATGTTCTAATAAATCTGGGGCTGAAGGAAAGCAATATGGGGAGTCTTTCCTTATTTGCATTCATTATTTGCTTTGTTATGTTTTGGGCCCTTCGGCTAATTTGGAATGAATCAAGGAATAATTATTTCTCTTTTTTTTTCTCGAAAGTATGTTTATCTAGGAATAGAATTATAAAATACATTAAAGTCTCAAAATATGTTCATTTTACATATTTATAAAAGCATATTCAAGATGCATAAATAAAAATGCATGCTTTTTTTTTGTATTTATGCCAACCTAATTTAGGCCTTTATAAAACAATAACAGGGTAGGATTATTTCTGAGACTAACCCAATCATGTCTTTGGGTTTCACTATGCATCTGCATGCCTATGCCTGGGTATGCACTTCCTCCTCAGCTGTGCAGGCAACTGCTACCCAATATTTTCATATTATTAATAACTCTAGTGAAAAGTATAAACTATACTGTAGAATTAAAAGGGAAAATGAGAAGCCAACTTTGAAGTATTATAATCTATTTAGGATTAATTTATGAATATAATAATGGGGACTAATTCTGGTACCCCAGTGAAGATTATTTGGAATTCAGTGACTTAAATGAACCAGAGGAGTTTTGTGAAGGACAGGAGCACTGGACATTTAACGTAGACTACAGTGCTATTTGGAGCTCTTACACCTAAAAAAGGAAACTTTTCCATTGCAACAAGTCTTGCTGTTGAAAACTGAGGTAACTGTACGTATAAATGCAAGGTATCTCTTCCCATAACACTTAAAAATTGAGTCTTTTATATTCTATAACTTTTAAGCTAGAGTGATTTCATTTCAAAAGCATCTCTTCTACGTCCATGTAAATGACTCTTGGCTGCGTTCTATCCCAAACCTTTGGTCTTGTATGAAAACTCATCAGGACTTTGTCTTCAAGGATGTGCTTGCAGCTCATACTTTCCTTTGTTTCTCTTAAGACTGTTTAGTACCTTTCTTTAGGGGCTAGAGATGAAGCCAGTGACCAAAAGCCTTTCTTTCTTTTCTTTTTTTTCCCTTTAACACAAATACACTAGCTTCTATTTTCATACCTGAATAGTTTACTAGAGTTCTCAAAATGCCTCTGTTGGACATAGACTATTGAGAAGGAAGAACAGACCATAATTTGTCTTCTCTCTTGTCTCAACAGATGCTGTCTACTTTGTTTAAAACATGCAGCTGTTATGTACATTCCAAAATGTTTACTTACTTTTTTATTGATAAGCTTATTAAACCAAAGTTGTTCCTTTATGCCCGCCCTATCACTAATAATAGAAAAAGGCAACCAAACGTAGAAAGAAAATATGTTTCCCTGATCTTTACTTTCATGAATTATTTTCAGCATTTATTTTATATTTCAAGACAAGAGTCTGTAGGGTTATCCACTTAGGATATTTTCATAATACCTAGTATCATTCTGTATACATCCTAGGTACTTGATAAGTGTTCGTTGTTTTTAATTGTTTTAACCATAAATGCAGAATAATCATTATGAAACCTACAGATCACTTGTAGAACATATAGTAGCACCTTCTATGAAGAAAAAATGCATTTTATTAACAGATGTAATTTTACTACATGGCTGATGAGTTTCAGGTTTATTCTTGCCCTCTGGGCAAGAATGATAGCAAAGGATTTAAAATCACAGCTCCAGGGCTTCCCTGGTGGCGCAGTGGTTGAGAGTCTGCCTGCTAATGCAGGGGATGCAGGTTCGAGCCCTGGTCTGGGAGGATCCCATATGCCGCGGAGCGACTGGGCCCGTGAGCCACAACTACTGAGCCTGCGTGTCTGGAGCCTGTGCTCCACAACAAGAGAGGCCACGATAGTGAGAGGCCTGCGCACCACCATGAAGAGTGGCCCCCACTTGCCACAACTAGAGAAAGCCCTCGCACAGAAATGAAGACCCAACACAGCAAAAATAAATAAATTAAAAAAAATCACAGCTCCAAGAGTTCCTTTTGAACTAGAAAGCAAGCATTCTGGGGGCAAAAGATGAGTTCTTACAGAAGAAAGAATTTTCCCCTTGGGATCTTACTGGTTTTCTCACTATTTCAACCTTAAGTTAGCTAAATTGAGCCACTTTTGCAATCGTTCACACCAAATGCTCAACCTAAGTTCCTCTCTTGACTCTCAAGGAAAATGTGGTGGAATTCATTCTTCACAAAGGAGCCTGGACACATCCCACACTCTACTTGTGAAGGGGCATCAGCCCAATCAGCACATAAATCATTTAGCAAGAAATAGCTGTCTTATTAAATTTTACCTCTTCATTAGGTTTTTTTCAGTTCAGACTTGCTTTATATTCGCAAAGCCATTTCTTTCTTTAAAAATGTCTTAAGGCTCCTAGGGCATTTGGTTGACCTGAGAGGCAGAAGAAGTGGCCTGCTCCAGAGGAAAAAGATCCATTTTCATTTCTCTGGAAATTTCTGAAGTTATAATCTCAGCATCGTCAAGGGGATGGTACATTTCCTCTCAAAAGATAATTGCAACTACAAAGGAACTGAGTGGAAGAAGGAATTGTTCTCATCTGAAATGCCATATTCATGATCTAGTAATGTGAATTTCATGTACTGATACATATTGATACTGTTTTAATGGATTTACATGAAAATATTTTAAATCATAATTTTCATTTCAATTAAATATCAAGTGACATGTTATGCTAAGAACTGTAGAGAATAAAAATAAACCATTTGGGGGCTTCCCTGGTGGCACAGTGGTTAAGAATCCACCTGCCAGTGCAGGGGACACGGATTCGAGCTCTGGTCCAGGAAGATCCCACATGCTGTGGAGCAACTAAGCCTGTGCGCCACAACTACTGAGCCTGTGCTCTAGAGCCTGTGAGCCACAACTACTGATCCCATGTGGCACAACTACAGAAGCCCTCATGCCGCTGAGATTGGTTCAAGATGGCAGTGGTTCAAGATGGCAGAGTACAAGGACATGCATGCACTCCCTCTTGTGAGAGCACTGGAATCACAACCAACTGCTGAACAATCATCGACAGGAAGACACTGGAACTCATCAAAAAATATACCCCACGTCCAAAGACAAAGGAGAAGCCACAATGAGATGGTAGGAGGGGCGAAATCACAATAAAATCAAATCCCATAGCTGCTGGGTGGGTGACTCACAAACTGGAGAACACTTATACCACAGAAGTCAACCCACTGGAGTGAAAGTTCTGAGCCCCACATCAGGCTTCCTAACCTGAGGGTCCAGCAACAGAGGGAGGAATTACTAGAGAATCAGACTTTCAAGGCTAGCAGGATTTGATTGCAGGACTTCGACAGGACTGGGGGAAACAGAGAATCCACTCTTGGAGGGCACACACGAAGTAGTGTGTGCATTGGGACCCAGGAGAAGGAGCAGTGACCCCATAGGAGACTGAAGCAGGCCTACCTGCTAGTGTTGGAGGGTCTCCTGCACAGGCGGGGGGTGGCTGTGGCTCACCATGGGGACAAGGACACTGGCAGCAGAAGTTCTGGAAAGTACTCCTTGGTGTGAGCCCTACCAGAGTTCGCCATTAGCCCCACCAAAGATCCAGGAAGGCTCCAGTGTTGGGTCACCTCAGGCCAAACAACCAACAGGGAAGGAACCCAGCCCCACCCATCAGCAGACAAACAGATTAAAGTTTTACTTAGCTCTGCCCACCAGAGCAACACCCAGCTCTATCCACCACCAGTCCCTCCCATCAGAAAACTTGCACAAGCCTCTTAGATAGCCTATTCCACCAGAGGGCAGACAGCAGAAGCAAGAACTACAATCCTGCAGTCTGTGGGACAAAAACCACATTCACAGAAAGACAGACCAGATGAAAAGGCAGAGGGCTATGTACCAGATGAAGGAAAAAGATAAAACTCCAGAAAAACAACTAAATGAAGTGGAGATCAGCAAAGTTCCAGAAAAAGAATTCAGAATAATGAGAGTGAAGATGATCCAGGACCTCAGAAAAAGAATGGAGGCAAAGATCGAGAAGACTCAAGAAATGTTTAACAAATACCTAGAAGAATTAAAGAACAAACACCTAGAAGAATTAAAGAACAAACAAACAGAGATGAACAATACAATAACTGAAATGAAAAATACACTAGAAGGAATCAACAGTAGAATAACTGAGGCAGAAGAAGCGATAAGTGACCTGGAAGACAGAATGGTGGAATTCACTGCCGTGGAACAGAATAAAGAAAAAAGAATGAAAAGAAATGAAGACAGCCTAAGAGACCTCTGGGACAATGTTAAATGCAACAACATTCACATTATATGGGTCCCAGAAGGAGAAGAGAGAGAGAAAGGACCCGAGAAAATATTCGAAGAGATTGTAGTCGAAAACTTCCCTAACGTGGGAAAGGAAATAACGCCCCAAGTACAGGAAGCGCAGAGAGTCCCAGGCAGGATAAACACAAGGAGAAACACACCGAGACACATAGTAATCAAACTGGCAAAAATTAAAGACAAGGAAAAATTATTGAAAGCAACAGGGAAAAATGACCAATAACATACAAGGGAACTCCCATAAGGTTAACAGCTGATTTCTCAGCAGAAACTCAATAAGCTAGAAGGGAGTGGCATGATATATTTAAAGTGATGAAAGTGAAGAACCTACAACCAAGATTACTCTACCCAGCAAGGATCTCATTCAGATTCGACGGAGAAATCAAAAGCTTTACAGACAAGCAAAAGCTAAGAGAATTCAGCACCACCAAACCAGCTCTACAAAAAATGCTAAAGTAATTGCTCTAAGTGGGATACATAAGAGAAGAAAAGGACTTAGAAAAAAAAAAACCAAGACAATTAATAAAATGGTAATAGGAACACACATCTCAGTAATTACATTAAACGTGAATGGATTAAATGTTACAACCAAAGGCACAGGATCGTTGAATGGACACAAAAACAAGACCCATATATATGCTGTCTACAAGAGACCCACTTCAGATCTAGGGACACATACAGACTGAAAGTGAGGGGATGCAAAAAGATATTCCATGCAAATGGAAATCAAAAGAAGGCTGGAGTAACAATACTCATATCAGATAAAATAGACTTTAAAATAAAGAATGTTACAAGAGACAAGGAAGGACACTACATAATGATCAAGGGATCAATCCAAGAAGAAGATATAACAATTATAAATATATATGCACCCAACATAGGAGGACCTCAATACATAAGGCAACTGCTAACAGCTATAAAAGAGGAAATCGACAGTAACACAGTAATAGTGGGGGACTTTAACACCTCACTTCCACCAATAGACAGATCATCCAAACAGAAAATTAATAAGGAAACACAAGCTCTAAATGACACAACACACCAGATAGATTTAATTGATATTTATAGGACACTCCATCCAAAAACCTAGGTTACACTTTCTTCTCAAGTGCGCAAGGAACATTCTCCAGTATAGACCATATCTTGGGTCACAAATCAAGCCTCAGTAAATTTAAGAAAATTGAAATTATATCAAGCATCTTCTCTGACCACAACACTATGATATTAGAACTGAATTAGGGAAAAAAAAAGTTAAAACCACCATTGTTAAGCAATTATACTCCAATAAAGATGTAAAAAAAAAAAGTTAAAACCACAAACACATGGAGGCTAAATAATACATTACTAAATAACCAAGAGAACACTGAAGAAATCAAAGAGGAAATCAAAAAATACCTAGAGGGCTTCCCTGGCGGTGCAGTGGTAGAGAGTCTGCCTGCCGATGCAGGGGACATGGGTTTGTGCCCCGGTCCGGGAAGATCCCACATGCTGTAGAGTGGCTGGGCCCGTGAGCCATGGCCGCTGAGCCTGTGCTTCCGGAGCCTGTGCTCCGCAACGGGAGAGGCCACAACAGTGAGAGGCCCACATACAGCCAAAAAAAAAAAAAAAAAAAAAAAAACCTAGAGACAAATGACAATGAAAACACAACGATCCAAAACCTATGGGATGCAGCAAAAGCAGTTCTAAGATGGAAGTTTATAGCTATACAAGCCTACCTCAAGAAACAAGAAAAATCTCAAATAAACAATCTAACCTTACACCTTAAGGAGCTACAGAAAGAAGAACAAACAAAACCCAAAGTTAGTGGAAGCAAAGAAATCATAAGATCAGAGCAGAAATAAATGAAATAAAACAAAGAAAACAATAGCGAAGATCAATAAAACTAAAAGCTGGTTCTTTGAGAAGATAAACAAAATTGACAAACCATTAGCCAGACTCATCAATAAAAAGAGGGAGAGGACTCAAATCAATAAAATTAGAAATGAAAAAGGAGAAGTTACAACAGACACTGCAGAAATACAAAGCATCCTAAGAGACTACTAGGAGCAACTCTATGCCAATAAAATGGACAATCTGGAAGAAATGGACAAATTCTTAGAAAGGTATAACCTTTCAAGACTGAACCAGGAAGAAATAGAAAATATGAACAGACCAATCACAAGTAATGAAATTGAAACTGATGAAAAATCTTCCAACAAACAAAAGTCCGGGACCAGATGGATTCACAAGTGAATTCTATCAAACATTTAGAGAAGAGCTAACACTCATCCTTCTCAAACGCTTCCAAAAAATTGCAGAGGAAGGAACACTCCCAAACTCATTCTATGAGGCCATGGCCACCCTGATACCAAAACCAGACAAAGATACTACAAAAAGAGAAAATTACAGACCAATATCACTGATGAATATAGATGCAAAAATTCTCAAGAAAGTACTAGCAAACAGAATCCAACAACACATTAAAAGGATAATACACCATGATCAAGTGGGATTTATCCCAGGAATGCAAGGATTCGTCAATATAGGCAAATCAATCAATGTGATACACCATATTAACAAATTGAAGAATAAAAACCATATGATCATCTCAATAGTGCAGAAAAAGCATTTGACAAAATTCAACACCCATTTATGATAAAAATTCTCCAGAAAATGGGCATAGAGGGAACCTACCTCAACATAATAAAGGCCATATATGACAAACCCAGAGCAAACATCATTCTCAATGGTAAAAAACTGAAAGCATTTCCTCTAAGATCAGGAACAAGACAAGGATGTCCACGCTCACCACTATTACTCAACATAGTTTTGGAAGTCCTAGCCACGGCAATCAGAGAAGTAAAAGAAATAAAAGGAATACAAATTGGAAAAGAAGAAGTAAAAGTGTCACTGTTTGCAGATGACATGATACTATACACAGAGTATCCTAAAGATGCCACCAGAAAACTACTAGAGCTAATCAATGAATTTGGTAAAGTTGCAGGATACAAAATTTATGCACAGAAATCTCTTGCATTTCTATACACTAATGATGAAAAATCTGAAAGAGGAATTAAGGAAACACTCCCATTTACCACTGCAACAAAAAGAAGAAAATACCTAGGAATAAACCTACCTAGGGAGACAAAAACCTGTATGCAGAAAACTATAAGACATTGATGAAAGAAATTAAAGATGATAGGAACAGAAGGAGAGATATACCATGTTCTTGGATTGGAAGAATCAAGGCTGTGAAAATGGCTATACTACCCAAAGCAATCTACAGATTCAATGCAATCCCTATCAAACTATCAATGGCATTTTTTACAGAACTAGAACAAAAAATCTTAAAATTCGTATGGAGACACAAAAGACCCCGAATAGCCATAGCTGTCTTGAGGGGAAAAAAATGGAGCTGGAGGAATCAGACTCCCTGACTTCAGACTATATTACAAAGATATAGTAATCAAGACAATATGGTAGTGGCACAAAAACAGAAATATAGATCAATGAAACAAGATAGAAAGCCCAGAGATAAGGCCACGCATCTATGGTCAACTAATCTATTACAGAGGAGGCAAGGATATACAATGGAGAAAAGAAAGTTTCTTCAATAAGTGGTGCTGGGAAAACTGGACAGCTACATGTAAAAGAATGAAATTAGAACAATCCCTAACACCATACACAAAAATAAACTGAAAATGGGTTAGAGACCTAAATGTAAGGCCAGACACTATCAAAGTCTTAGAGGAAAACATAGGAAGAACACTTTTTTCTTTTCTTTTTTTTTGCTGTATGTGGGCCTCTCACTGTTGTGGCCTCTCCCGTTGCGGAGCACAGGCTCCGGACGCGCAGGCTCAGTGGCCATGGCTCACGGACCTAGCCGCTCCGCGGCATGTGGGATCTTCCCAGACTGGGGCATGAACCTGTGTCCCCTGCATCGGCAGGCGGACTCTCAACCACTGTGCCACCAGGGAAGCCCAAGAACACTCTTTGACATAAATTACAGCAAGATCTTTTTTGATCCACCTCCTAGAGTAATGGAAATAACAACAAAAATAAACAAATGGGACCTAATGATACTTAAAAGCTTTTGCACAGCAAAGGAAACCATAAAGAAGATGAAAACACAATCCTCAGAATGAGAGAAAATATTTGCAAACGAATCAACGGACAAAGGATTAATCTCCAAAATACATAAACAGCTTATGCAGCTCAATATTTAAAAGACAAACAACCCAATCAAAAAATGGGCAGAAGACCTAAATAGAGATTTCTTCAAAGAAGACATACAGATGGCCAAGAAGCACATGTAAAGCTGCTCAACATCACTAATTAGAGAAATGTAAATCAAAACTACAATGAGGTATCGCCTCACACCAGTTAGAATAGCCATCATCAGAAAATCTACAAACACAAAATGCTGATAATTTTCCTTTCAAATCTGGACTTCCTCACTCCCTCAAAATTCCAAGTTGATTCAACTAACATGTATTTTGTACCTACTATGTGCTAGACATTGTGGTGGGGAGGCATCAACGGACAAGAGGCAGCCTGTTTAGAACTTGGATATTTAATAGACATGAGGGACCATGAGATCTGACCCCATTCTTAAATACCTGTAGATTAAATGTCTTGGTTGAATGCATGTGTAGGTGTCAGAGACTTTTGAACCTGTGAAGGTGGGTGAATCAATTTCTTATCTTTATTTCCAGATGTTGAATTTCACTGCTTTGAAAAGACTTGAACCTCTGAAGAAGGAACCAGAAGGATGCTTGTGAAATAGCAGGGGTTTCGCTTGCCTTGGCTCATCACAAATCTATGAAGTACTGGTTCACTGCCTTGGGTAACCATACAAGATCTCTTTCAAACATCTCTCCTTTCTGTTGCTTATACCTCCCCTTAAACATCTGGTGGATGATGGAAAAAACACCTTGATTTATAGTATCACAAAACACCACCATAAGAATGGGTAAAATTAAATAAATACATACACAGAGAAAAGGTAAATGTGAATCCACTGACTTGAAATGCATTTTTTTCCCAAAACACTTAAGAAATTTTACTGAAAACAATGAAATACAGAAACACCAGATTCTCATTTTAAAGTAAAACAGCATCTTCCGCAACTTTCCTAGTACCCCACCGTTCTTATACTATTAAAAAACAAAACCAAGTTCCAGGTCCAAAATAATTAACGAACCTGCTGGTAAACGTTTTTCTCATGGTTCTAGCTTCCACTCCACTTATTTTTAAAAATTTACACTTGCTCCCTTTCAAGAATGAGTAGCAATTTTTATTTGACTAATATCTGTGAGAACTGGACTTAACTTTCTTCATATTAATTTAAAAAACAAAACAAAACCACACACACCCTAATCAAACCCAGAGAAAATACACATTTGTTCATTAAAGTTCACCTGCTTTAGATAAGTTTTTCTTTTCACATGTTAGCACAGTAAGCCACTGTTTGATCCATGCTGCAAAAGCTGTACAAAATGACAAGACCTCTTAATTCCCTAGGGAAACTTTACGGCAAAAGCAAAAGCCTTCCTCTACAAAAGAAAAACAAAGCAGAGGCATGGGAACTGTGGAGACAGCTCAGATGAATAAGCATCACAAGGATGAAGAAGACAATTTTTGTACAAACATATGCAAGATAGAGTTTAAAAAGGAGCATGGAGCATCCATGTTTCCTGCAGAAATAATGATCATGTCAGATAAAAGGACTCGTGAAACAAGTTCTGCTTAGCTCTTAATTAACAGAATCTTGCTAGTTCTCTCCTACATATACCCGTGGTTTCAGAGCCTTGTTTCAGAGCTCTTCCTTCCTCCTGTTCACTGACCTGGATCCCAGGCCTGCCCAACAATCTCTGTAGAAGACAGTGTTAGTGTGTTTGGGTCCTTCTTTGGAAAGCTGTTACCTCTCCTTCACCTGAACACTGGGATTAACTCCAAATTCCAGGCAGTCACTTCATGCTTTTGAGCTGTAGCAGAATAAACATTTTAGAGTGGAGATTTCTTTAAGGCTACAAACTTTACAAGTTGGTCCCATTAACAAGGACCTAGGGGCAGGAGTTTTTTAAACGGCATGAATCAAACACTTGCGCATTTCAACAGAATACAGTTTACATTCATCTCTAAATCTGAGATTAAGAAACTGTTAGCTGGTTTCCAACTGGTTTCAATACTGGTTTGAAGTTTGAATAATTTTACGGTGCAGACATTATTTTGCTTAAATATTAAACATCAAATCTTTTCCTGACTATCAAGACAGAAATAGAGAAAGCAGGAACAACAGGCAGGAGAAGAAACAGTCCACTTAACAGACTTGTGACTTCTATGCCATCTGTAACAAGGGGAGGGACTTCGGCCTGGGTTTCAAAATTGCCTGGGAGCTGTCGCCTAAAGTCACCTCTGCTTGGCACAAACCATGTTTTGTACACAGGTGTCTGATTCCTACAAAGGCAAAAGAAACCCAGAAAGCAAAACAGAAGGAACTGGGGTGGTCTCCCGTTGTCTGATAAAAGGGCTAATATTACACTCATTTAATAAGTTATAGTGGATATTCTGTAGCACTAAAGGAACTGTCATTTTACTTTGTACTACCGAGTCCTTGCCACGCAGAAGAGCTCTTCCTGAGAAATAAAGAACTTCAATCCTGGTTACACTCAGAGGACACCTTGAGCCTGGGTAAGGTCCTCAAGATGAAGATTTCCTGCTAGCAGGAAGGTATTTTCTACTAACTTTTAGGCTTACTGCACAACAGTTGAAACAACAGGCAAGTTGGCTATCTCAGTCAATCTCAATGTCACTCGCCCACATGTGCTCAGCTAATTATTCAGTCACTGTTTTCTAAATTAACATTAAACAACTCAACTTGCTTATATAGGCACAACTTTTTTTTAAACTACAGAATTTATATGCTGGGCTTAGCTGATACAGCACTGCCCCAGGATTACCTGAGGGATGCTTCTCCCAGAGCCCATTCACACATGGTTTACCTCACAATCTTTTTTTTTTTTTTTTTTTTGCGGTTCGCGGGCCTCTCACTGCGGTGGCCTCTCCCGTTGCAGAGCACAGGCTCCAGACGCGCAGGCTCAGCGGCCATGGCTCACGGGCCCAGCCGCTCCGCGGCATGTGGGATCTTCCCGGACCGGGGCACGAACCCACATCCCCTGCATCGGCAAGCAGACTCTCAACCACTGCGCCACCAGGGAAGCCCTACCTCACAATCTTTTAAACTATCACTCAAAGTTAATTAAGCTGTAAACATTACTGAATAGCTGGGCTTATCGATTTCAGAAGGGAAACCAAGGAGCAACAGTAGCACAAGGCAAAAAAGCCTCAAAGGAAAAACCTTTTCTTTGTATTTTTCGTTGCATTTTCAGAGGCAGAGAGGGGAGCCACAATGCTACTGGCTATTTAGTCAATATAGCTACACTGAATTGACAACTGATGTACAGGTTTCAGAGCCTCTGTTAAATTCCCCAGCATAGGCTTAAACTACTGCCTTCTTCCTCCTTCCCCCCAGTGATATATAGTCACCACTGTAAACAGAGCTCACAACTACAGATGAAGCTGTGGCTCGACTGCCAGGGTACCCATAGTAGGAGAGCATCCTACCTTCTTAATGCATCTTTTTCAACTCAAGTATCTGAATGATTTAGACAATGTGACAGGTGACTTAGAAGTCATGCTTACACATATATAGCTTCTATACTTGAGTTTGAGGAATGTACTCCTTATTCCTTTAATAAGCCCCCTAGAAAACTGTTTTTCCCTTGAGACAAGTTTCCTTGGCAAAAAGTTGAATTCAAGAAATGGCTACCCAAAATGAGAGTCCCATCCCAAATCACAGGTGGAGATATTACACCCATTTCAAAACTTTCAAGTTCCTATACTGTACAAGCAGGCTCATGACTGAACACATAAGCCTTCTAAATTTGACAACTTTAGCATAGAAACTGGCTTCTAGAGTCCCATCTCTTCTTCTGTGCAAGCAGCTGTCTCCAAACTATTGTAAACAGGCAACCCTGTCTGCGAGGTTCTAAGAACAGTTCAGTTCTTTGAGGGAAGGCAGTGCCAGCAGCTGCACGCTTAGTTTGGCTCTCTCCTGTGTAGTTCTTAGCATTAGATGACGGCTCTGGCTTATCAGAAAGGAGTTCAGGGAGAGGCTTCCAGAGCACAAGCTCCCTGAAGCACGGCTCATGGACTCAATCATTTTCTTTGTAAAGACTTCATCCAATTCCCTCTTCAAACCTGTTTTCATGGTATCAGGAAGGACAAGCCTGGGAAGACGGCTAATATTTCTGTCAGCTTCAAGTTCATCTTCATCAGTTATTCTGTCCTCAATTTCCTGAAGCCTCCTTCGGGCAACCACACTGTGGTTCTCCTGTTGTCTAATTCATCTCTTCACAAATAACTAACATGCCAGGTGCAGAAAGGCCACTAGTGCACGGATTTACTCCATGACCCTCTATATCCTGATGTGCACAAAGAATCCAGTCATTAGGACCAGCACAGAGCTCTGGCTTCAGTTATAGCCTCTTCTTTCTTACTGGACAATCCTCCTCCTCTCGCTTGTGTTTCTTTCTACGGTGAACTGCAACACATCGGCGCGCCGCGCTCCCGCCCGGGCTGCCTGGGGCCCGGGCTGCCTGGGGCCCCGACTGTGGGGCCAGCCCGGTGCGTACGGCCCCAGCGGGAAGGCCCGGCCTAGGAAAGCCGGCGGCGGCTGCAGGAAGTCCGAGCCGCCGCCCAGGGGGGAGGCTGCTGATGAGCCAGCAGAGCGCCGCCGTGGCTGGGGAGACGAGGAGGATGCGCCCGCGGCTCCCCTGAAATGCATTCTTCCTAGCAACACACCTTCAACCTGTCATTGTATTTCTAAGTTTGATAAATGTGCTCCTTTTAAAATTTCCATATGCTGCTTCCCCAAGGCAGGAGGACCTGATAATGACAGTAGCAACAATGTTCTGAGGGAAATGGTGCTTTGTATCAATCCAGAACCATCGTTTGAAAATCTATCTTTTGCTGCAGAAGAAAAAACTGCTACTGAAGTTTTTGTTTGTTTGTTTTTTGTTTTGTTTTTTTCGGTACGCGGGCCTCTCACTGTTGTGGCCTCTCCCGTTGCGGAGCACAGGCTCCGGACGCGCAGGCTCAGCGGCCATGGCTCACGGGCCCAGCCGCTCCGCGGCATGTGGGATCCTCCCGGACCGGGGCATGAACCCACGCCCCCTGCATCGGCAGGTGGACTCTCAACCACTGCGCCACCAGGGAAGCCCGCTACTGAACTTTTAACTGGAACTTTTTTTTTTATTACAGAGAGGGTGCTGAAAACAGGCTAAACGATCACTAGATGACCACTGTTTTACTATTTTACGTTATTTTCGACTCCTTTTTCATTTGGAAAAGTTATCTAGAGCCTTGGAACAATGTTGCTGAGGAATGCACCACCAACCCGAGGCTGTTCTCAGGGAACTTAAGGTCAAATAAACTCTTTTTTTTTTTTTTTTTTTTTTGCGGTATGCGGGCCTCTCACTGTTGTGGCCTCTCCCGTTGCGGAGCACAGGCTCCGGAAGCGCAGGCTCAGCGGCCGTGGCTCACGGGCCCAGCCGCTTCGCGGCATGTGGGATCTTCCCGGACCGGGGCACGAACCCGTGTCCCCTGTATCGGCAGACGGACGCTCAACCACTGCGCCACCAGGGAAGCCTTCAAATGAACTCTTTAGACAGCATTTCTACAGTTAAAAACACTGTATCATCAATGCCAAAGACAACGGTGACATCTTTGTCCCCTTTTTTTTCCTTTTGTAGAATGTTAAATGATCATCATATAGAATTTATTAAGCATCCCAATTTACAGATGATAAGAAATAAGAGTTATACTTATTAGGTAGCTTAAGAAACTACTGGAGAAGCCAAAGGCACAAGTGTCAACTGTTATTCTTTAGATCGGCTTACTTATCATAGGCTTAATACATTTATAAGGTAAAGTTAATCTGCTAGTAGAAGGTAATTTCCAAATGTCTGAAAAGGAGGATGACAAGAACTGAAAAAAATTCAGCATTTCATTTTAATCTCGGAAAAAAAGGGTGACTGTGGTGGTGTGGGCCTGATTTTTAGCAGGAGCTTCTTGTCCTGTTAATGCACAGCAACGTTCTGATCACCTCGTTGTTCATCATATTGCAGGTAGCAGGTTGGCCTGATGATTGCAGAGGACAAGTGCCGCTGTGACAGCCAGCTTCCTGCATTCATCACAATTCTCGTTATCCTCCGTGACTCACAAAAGTGCCACTGTCGTCATAATGCCAGGCATGTTAATATTATAAATTGTGACCTCTAGTCCAAAAATAGTTATCTTCATTTATTATGAAAGGGGATCTTTTACTTTCATCAGAAGCTGAAACAAGTATAAGTCTCCCCACTCTGGTCTAACACTATCACATAGCAAAAACAAATCTTTGTGGCTATTACTTTTGTGTTTAAGTTTTCATGTGACATAAACTAAGTATGGCTGTGTCCTTAGATGAACTCTCAAGTCCTTCTCTAATGACCTTCTTGGCTATTAATTAGACTTTCAAACTAGTACTTGAGTTCAGAGTCCAGTGATGAGAGAAAAAGTTGAGCTAAAAAAAATCCAAGAGCACAGTCATGTATTTTTCATACTGTGCTTTCCCAGGAGCGGTTCAACTTAACAAACCCTCAAAATGGTGCCTCAGCTGTAATAACACCCTAATAGCCCTAGATGGACACAAAATCAATGCAAATCTCTAGACATTTTGAGCTCTCCCATTATAACAGGATATGCATTTTGCAGGATAACAGAGTCACTTATTACAGATGGGGCTGCCGTTGTCCTGAGGATGCTGGCATGCCTCAGTTTCCCCCATGTGGTTGCTCCTTGCTTTCTGGCAGCTTGGGGAGAAAAGTCAGCAGCTCCGGATAGCAGAGTGGAAAAAACCACCACTGTGCTCCTGGGGTTCAGCCTTGACCCTGCCAACTACTGGCTTGCAACAAACAGCCAGCTCTCAGTAGGGGCTTCCTTGACCTCCATTTTCTCCTTTTTTTCCTTTCCATGTTGCTTTATGGATACTTCCATTTTCACATTTACATTGCATTAGAAAAATAGATGGCTATCCTTCAGTAAGATTTCCCTGTGTGCCAAGCTGAGTGATTTACCTACAAATGTATGTATTATAACCTCATGCAAGTTAGTAACACTATCCTCATATTCCAGTTTTACACAAAGCACTAGGCTGTGTGCTGGGCGTTCTTCCCTCCCTGTATATTCCCAGTACAAGGCTGTACTTTATCAATGAGGAAATGGAGGAAACTGAAACCCAGGGAAGTTAAGGTCACTCAGCTAGTAAATAGACAACCTGTGATTTGAACTGATATCCAAAGCCCATACTCTTAGCCATGGTCATCTGCTGCTGCTCTTAGAGGCTTACATATCTGTCTTTTGCTACTAGTCTGCTGGCACCTTGAGAATAGGGACAACATTTTAGTCAATCGTTCTCTCCTTTGTGTCTTGCACAATGTTGGAATTTAGCAAGTATATTCAGGCTTGCGCTCATCTTTTCAAAAAAAGCTATTATTTGCTCTGCCTAAAGCAAAGGCCCAGCCCCTAGAGCCAGTTGGCCATTCAGGAAACATTTCTGGAGGGCTTCTTTTCTGGATGAAAGGTGCTGAGAACCTACCACACCTAACGTTTCTCTCTGTACAGAGTACCCACAAGTGCACTGGGCCCAGGTGGACATGTTTGTCTCAGGTAACACAGTTCTCCTGGACCACAGCTGACTGGGTCAGAGATCTGGGCTGGGGCATCTTTAGACCAGCCTGTGGCGTCTGAGATAAGTTGCTGTGAGAGCTGAGTAATAATGAAACGCATCAAATCCTCTCCCGAAGAGGTTAGATGTGAGATGCACAAAGAAGGCACTGATACCAAGAGACACACGGAAAAAAATCCACTATACAGAGGTCAGGAGATGACAGAAGACCTGATGGAGCTGGAGTTTGGGGAGAGGGCAGAGCAGTGTTGGGGGACAGGAACAGAGGCAGCAAAGGCAACCAGGGGACTGGAGTCACTGCTTGGCTCACCAGAGCTGCTGGTGTGTCCCCAACAATGAGCCTGCTCTCCAGGGAGCACTAGGCTGCAGGCTGCTGAGCCCAGCTCCCCAGCTTCCTCCCTTCCTTTGTAGCCCTACCACTGAGATCGTCTCAGAATGTCTCAGAGCCAGTTGCTGAGGCAGGGAGGGGTGGGGCCCAGGCTAAAAAAAAGTGATGAAAACACACGATCCCAATCTTTAAGGAGCTATGATCTAATGAGGCAGATAGAGATGTTCATAGGTGATTTTAATCCAAGACTAGATATGCTTGGATGGACTGGACGATACATCAAAGGGCTCTCTAAAAGGGGCTCCTGGGACCTCGCTACACACTCTCATTACAGGCCTATTTGACAGAGCTGGGAATGGAGGGAAAGAAGAGGAAGGGAAAGGGTGGAAACTGGGAAGACGAAGAAAGCAAAAACCCATTATAATTCTGTTCCTATTTGAATTCATGTACTTCAGTAATTGCCTGCAGTGCCGAAAGAGAGCCTAACCTTTTTGTTAATATTATCTTTAATAAAAACTCTCTCTTAGTACATTCTGAGGGAGTTTGGTGTTCATTAGGGTGAGGGACAAATAGCAGACGAGTTACAGCACTGCATCATGAAGGGGGAACCTGCCATGACTTCTTCAAGCCTGAGCTGGGGCATTTACTCCTCCCTTTCATCTGAGGGGACTGAAATCACAGCCTGAATTACAAGCTGGCTTTATAACGTGCACCCTGGATATCCCGGTGCTGGACTTGCCCCACAGTTACAAAGTGAATAGGGAATCAAATCAAGTCAACCACAGGCTGACCTTTGTGTGTTCAAGGCCTGGGTAAGAAAGGGGACCCCTCTCTTTTTTTTCAGACTGTGATTGGTCCAGTCCTAAGATTATGATGGAGAAGGCCACATCCTTCCCGAAACTTAACTGGTCATTCTTTTCTAGCCTGTGACCTAGCTACCTATACAGTCAAAAATTTGAGGTCGCTGAAGTGCAGCTCTGAGAAATAGTGGATCTTGCTGCTCTAGTCTCCTGAGGTCATGGGGATTGCAGAGTTGGCCTATGTTGTCTGGATGGGTACGCTAGGATGCTATTACACACAGCCCATTGTTACACTGAACTGAACGGCCACGAAAGCAGATATGTCCCTCAACCTAATAACAGCTCACATTTTGTGAATGCGTATGGAGTGTCAGGCCCCTTGAAGCCACGTTTTCTTCTTTACCACTTCCTCTGAGGTAGTGGACAACAATAACTATTATTAGTCTGACACTGCAGATGAGGAGAGGGATACTTAAGAAAAGAAGTAACTTGACCCAAATAACATGGCCGGTTAGTGGTGAAGACATGGGATTTGAACCCACTCTTTTGGACTTGAGAAGTCCCTCTATTTATTACCCTAATACACTGCTTTCCAAACATCTCAAGGAAGGATTATACTCTCTTACAAAGAGAATGGAGTGAAAGCAATGAGTGTCCAGCTTCTGCAATAATGCCAGTAAATTGGTCAGTCCTTCTGGATGATTTCTACTCAAGCACCAAGATTTTCTTGGATATCTACATGGTTTCTTTCTCTTTCCACCTCTGGAATTCTCTTGTAGTGATTTTTTTTTTTTTCCATCTTTGCAGAGGTTCTCTGGTGTAAACACATCAGCAGAGAGCAGTGATGTGAAATAATTTCTTCTGCTGCCCAAGATTAGCTATTCACTAGTTTAGTCCACAAGTAAAGTAATGCATATTTCAAATGCCATCCCCTGAGTAGCCAGAGACTGCAGCTTTAGCCTGCTGAGCCAAAATTAATTAGAGATGAATATCATAATAGCACAGTATTGATTGTAGCATATCACTAAGAAGTGTTGGTCTGTGTTAATTAACATGATTCACCATCAACACTCAGTATATTTATATACAATCAAAACAGGTATTTGTCTACACAGACCAATATATTTTTTAGTGGTGGCAGAACTCAGCTCAGAAATGATCCATAGATTCAAATGCTTGTCCCTTCTGCCTCTACCCAAACCCTGCCCACCACACACACACAGTGGGGTGGCCTAATTGCCTCCATATTGGCTATTTCAAAACACACTGTATAGCAATTGGAACATATGAATATTTGGAAGCCAAGAAACAGAAAATGTTGGCATAAATGAAGCAGCATCCTGGGGGACAGACTAGAGAAGGATTCCTAGGCAAGTTCAACCTGCCTATAATCTCCCTTTCTCCAAAAGAATCTGAGTATTTCTCTTTTATTTTCATGCAAGCTAATATGCTACACTGCCTGCCATTTCAACAATTAGAAATGCAATGAAAAATAAACAGCCTCTTTTAAAAGACAAATATCTCCTCGAAAGTTAGGGGGCTATCGGTCGATCAAATTTGTCCAAATTTCTTTTTATCCCATTTATTTCAGACAAACTGCATTTAAGAATGTGAGTTTTGCCTGAGTGTTGGGAGGGAGGCAGTATGTCTTGTAGCCCAGGCTCATCCTTGACTCCAGGAAAGAGAAAAAATTCTTCCTCTCCCACTCCTCTTCCAGAGGGCTTCATGGGACATCCAGCTTCTACAACTCAACTGGGTAATTTTATCCATTCCCTACTTTAGCTATGTTATGGATTAAAGAGGCTTCCGTGGACTGGCTTGAGTAGTTAACCACTGTGTGAAACATGGTTTCCAGAGGAAGCCACGCTCTGAATACTGAACATCTAATAAACCAACCTTTGGCACAGAACTGTTTGAAACTGGGGACTGTGTGTGCGTGGCTTCAGGCTGTCTCTTCCCCCTCCACCCCACAATATACTCATCAGACACTGACTGTTCAAGCATGGAAATGCATGTCAAAACAGATGGCTGGAATGCATAGCATGGCTCTGTACACAAAGCTGAAACATCTGGATGAACTGTAGACTAACTATGTTATCCAGATGTTTTAAAATAATTAGTAGGGCAGGCAGTACTTTTCTATCATTGACATTTTTACCTTTTTTTTTTTTTTTGTATTGAGTAGCCCTAGTCTTTATAACTGCAATGTTCCTTACTAAAACCCGCCTTTATTCCAGAGAGGCAGGGCTTGCTGAGCTCAGTGGGTGCATTAAGCACTGTGCGGGGATTAATTCTGGGTTCTCTTGTAAGATGCAGACTTGGTGTGGATCAGGAAAAGGGGAGCAAGGTGAGTGGCCCGTCTATAAAAATTCCTTTTTATCTTTTTCCTCCCTTTGGCACTCTACTCTGAACCAGAGGCTTGATCTCAGCTTGGTTTCAGCTATCTGAAGCCTCTTAACTTTCTGTCCTCTTTCTTATGGGTGTCCTGTGAAACCTGATTCAAAAGCAGGATGTACTTACTCCATTGCAGTTTTTCTCAAAATACGATCAAGGGCCACAAGCAGAGAAACTCGCTGGCTGTTTAGTGTGAATGCTGATTCCTAGGTCCTACTTGACCTTCTGACGCAAAGTCTCTGGAGGATATGTCCTGGGAATCTGTCTTTTAAATAAATTCTCCAGGTATGTCTAGTGCAAGCTTAAGAGAAGTACTGCATTATATAATGCCTTTATTCTGATTGTTTGGACTCATGAAACTTTCACTTCAATTTTAGTAACCTGTAGAATCTAGAAATCTAAGTAATGTAAGAACAGTTATAAATCAAGTATCAGGGTGCTTCTAAAAATGTAATGTAAGCAAGTTAGGAACTTGATAATTCATCATAGATACTTGCTCTAGAATCTATTCTGAAGTGTGTTGGGCATTTTTCTCTCTGAAATCTGATTTCCATGTAAGATCAATAAGGGAATATTTATATTGCCGATATGGTGACCATTTATTATTTGATTTTTACAAAATCCTTGCCTCTAAGCAATTGACATTCAAAACAAATCATTCCTTCATTAGCCATAATAATACTTCATCGCCTCTGTTCAGAAGTATTCATGTTATTTCCATTATCCCTATTGTATAAAACAGGCACAAATCTAGCAGAGCCCAGTTTATCACAGGCAAATTGAACGGAGGGGCTAAGTAAACGCGATCTGCTAGGTTTCCTCCTCAGATTAGCAACCAGAAGAGTTCATCTTTTCTAAGAGCCCCCGGTTGGTCTGTGGGAAGCAATCTGAGTGAAGAAGGTCTGCAATATGGAGCTACAACTCTTCCAAAATCATTGCTAAGCTAATTTATTACAATTGAACCAATTACCAAGTGAGTTGTTTGGCATCAAGGCAAACCACTTGGTGAGTAAGGAACTTTTCCACATTCTCCTGGGAAGGGCAGAGGGAGACCGTGGGGACAGAGCGCATTTCAGAACCTCCTCAGGAGAGCTGGCTCTGTAGAGACACAGGCGCTCCTGGAAATGAAAAAAGCTTCACGAGACCATTTTTGGTGTCTGAACTCAACTCTCTACATGGAAAATAGGAGGTTACATGAGTGGCTTACGGACAGCAGATTGTGTGGTTGGGTTTCCCCTGCTGGCAGTGACTCTCTTAGCTTCACATGGCTTCAGACCAACAGCTGGAGCACAGTGAAGGACTTGGGGCTCATCAGATGCTTCTGCAGAGGGACATGGTTCTGGGTATTCCTCAAGGCTGGACAAGTGTGAGTGGCCTTTGCTATCACTGTAGTTTTCCTATTATTTTTTTTCCTTACTTAAAATGAGTGCCACTTGGGGCTTCCCTGGTGGCGCAGTGGTTGAGAGTCCGCCTGCCGATGCAGGGGACACGGGTTCGTGCCCGGTCCAGGAAGATCCCACATGCCACAGAGCAGCTGGGCCCGTGGGCCACGGCCACTGAGCCTGTGCATCCGGAGCCTGTGCTCCGCAGCGGGAGAGGCCACAACAGTGAGAGGCCCGCGTACCGCAAAAAAAAAAAAAAAAAAAAAAGTTACTGTCTTTTTTATGAGAATGTAAATTTCATAAAGAGCTGGCCATATTGTGGGTACTCAATAAATGAATCAACTTCAAGATAAAGTAAAATAAAATAATATTAAATTAAATTAAAAAAAAAGTATTACTCACATTCCTGAGTTTCAAACTCAAGTATCTAGTTGCATTTGTGTTCTCAGGTTCCATGAAATGGTCCCTCTCTCTAATGCTCTGCATGCAGTAGGACCTCCACTGATGCCAGTGGGCTGCCTGGCATAAGGTTCTTTTCCAGAATCAGCCTTGGAGCCACCAGTAGGTAGATTTTCTAACATGGCTCCAATCCAGCCCCCACTTTTCACATGTAGATTTATCCCAGGAATCAACGGTGCAGAGTATAGTCAGTGCTGCTTGCATTTAGCTATCTCATCTCTCCTGGCTCACTTAGGAAGCATCTCACTTCTGTTTATCTCAAATTCAGCTTCTCTACTTCTGTTAGTCACAGCAATTCCCCAAACGTGGTTGGCAAAGAGCTGTGGGACTGAGGTATCAGGCCTGTTGTTTCCAACTGTTGGGAGGTTCTGAGATGAGGTTTGTTTGATTTTCTTTTTAGAGCTTTTTTCACCTAGGAGATGTTAATTTCTCAGAACTGGAATGCACTTTTCCTCTCAGGCAAATCTTATCTAGAGAGAAGCCACTAATTGCGAAATTAAACGGTGGTTATTATTTTCCACTGATGGCAAAGCCCGCACTTTATTAAAGAACAAATAGAATATTGCTTTATGGGAAACTTAGAATAAACCTACCCAAATGGTATACATGGGTCTCCTCATGGCTATAAAAGCAATGTGCTTTATATATTTACTTTATGTTTATGAAATTAACATCAGGCATTCTTCTTTACTTTCATTCGTAAGTACATTAGTACATTGAAATTTCTGTCGTAAAAAGTAGAAATGTTTTATGAGTGTTCAAATATACACATAAAGGTTAAAAGCATTGTTCTCTGTATTAAAAAAAATGCCAACAGTACAATAACTCATCTTGAAATGTCTACTGAACATAATACCTATTATGCTGTTCTTTGTTTCTGCTTTTCATCTTGAAAATGCTTCCATATTCAAGTGAAATTCTCACTGCATCTTTAAAAATCTTTTTACAATGTAAACGTTCTTTATGCGTCACAAAAAAGGGGTTAGACAGGGCTTCCCTGGTGGGCAGTGGTTGAGAGTCCGCCTGCCGATGCAGGGGACACGGGTTCGTGTCCCAGTCCGGGAAGATCTCACATGCCGCAGAGCGGCTGGGCCTGTGAGCCATGGCCGTTGAGCCTGCGCGTCCAGAGCCTGTGCTCCGCAACGGGAGAGGCCACAACAGTGAGAGGCCCGCGTACCGCAAAAAAAAAAAAAAAAAAAAAAGGGGGGGTTAGACAATATGACACTCGGTAGCTAAGACTCTCATGAAACAATGCAGTGTTAGGCATAGTGTCTGATTTTCCCACAGAGGTATAAATCAAACTTTATAAAGAAAGCGTTCAGTTCTGGCCCTCGTAGCTTTTGTCCTATGTGAGCACAATACATACATACATACATACTGTCAGCTGCTGCCTAGTTCCTGGGTCTTGACCATCCCCTTTCCCAGCCTTTGCTGTAGTATCTGCAGACATCTACCCAACCTGTGGGTCAGAAACTCGGTCACACATTCCAGGGGTGCCTTAATTAAACCTTGTGATATTCCGGGAATTAGGTTGTCCGAGAAAAACTTGGGTGTCTAAGTTGGCTGCTGAAAACACAAGTTTCCAGTTTCTGAACATCTCATCAACCACCCCTTGCTTCCTCCCACGTCTTCACCTCTATCAGCTCCCCCAACACAGATACCTTCTACCAGTCCAACGTGGTGCCTACCAAGTAGTCTATTCTCCCTACTGGGATTGACTCTCCTCTCTGAATCGTCTGCTAGGCTAAGGCCCCATTATCTTGATAACTCCTACTTCCTTAAGGCCTTGGATGGATTCTGAATTGGAATGATCATACTGGCAAGAACAGTCCCTGGTCCAAGCTTCTCACATGACCAGACTCCTTCCTCTACTCCCACGTCAATGCATTCCACCCAACATTATTATAACCAGGAAAACATGCTGGGTGGGTATGACTGCTTCTTTGGCCCAGGTCTCTTCTGGTCCTTTTCTGCCCTTTACTCAAGCACTTGTTGCCTTGTCTTGCAAGCCTAGAGCAAGGGTTTGCTGGTGTTAGGACACATTCTAAATAACTCAGCAGTGTCTAAAGGAACCCCAACACTTTCTCTACATGAACATGTAAAGAAAACTATGTGATTGCTATTTTTTAGTAATGTGTCAAAATATGATCCTAGAGGGCTGAGGGCTGATATCTTATAGCAGGGATTAGCAAACTATGGTGCACAGACCAAAACCATACTGCTTCCTGTTGTTTTAAATAGTTATATTTGAACACAACCATGATCATTGCTCATTCATTTATGTGTTGTTTATGTCTGTTTTCACGCTACATTGGCAGACCTGAGTAGTTGCGACAGAGACTGCATAGCTCACAAAGCCAAAAATAATTACTATCTGACCCTTTATAGAAAAAGTTTACCAAACTCCACCTTATACTCATCTCTCTGTTTGGATCCTAAATAGACTCCTACATGAGGGGCTAGAACCCAGGTACCCAGATACCTACTTTGTTGAATTCTAAGCTATTTTCACCAAAAGGGGCAAAACCTATTTCAAATTAGTGACATCTGACTAAAGGTATTAGCATATGTGGGGGGAAGACCTGCAAAGCTCAACTCGAAGACTTCTAGAGGAAATTACTTAAAAAAATGCAGCCTAGAGTGAGGCAAACTTGAGATAAATTATTAACAATTATTGTAGTCCAAGAGGAATTCAGAAATAGCAATCCCACTCCTTCGTCAGCGTTCTGTTTGCAGTTTATTTACTCTGATCACTCCCTACTGCTAGACAAATTCAGCCTCACTGGATTAGAGAGGGAATTAGCGTTGATTTTCTCCCATTAAATATTACATAGGCATGCTTATAAATGGTTACATCACCAAGGCTTGCAAATAGAGAAGATAAAAAATTTTTTTTTCTTAACTTCATTTGCTAAACTGAACCTGATAGAAAGAAAGCAAAATTTCTCATGTAAATCAATGACTGGATACGCTGACATTTTGTTTCACAAAGCAGTCTTTCTACAAGGTTACACACATAACTACGAACATTTAAAATGGCAGAAGGAAGGGGTTTTACACCCTATTGTGCCAAGTTTTATTTTTTCTGCTGTACTGATTACAATAAAGGAGTCATCACTGTCAACAGGCAGAGCCTGCTACATTGCTTTTATCAAACGCCAGGAGGTGTAAATACAAACTGTAAAGAAGAGAAAGATCATGACTCACTGTCTGACAGCGAAGCTATTAAACGTAATCAAAGACTCAGAGTGAACTCACAGCGCCTTTCAACACATTGCTAAAGAATCCTTTTCACTGTAAAACTAGCATAAAATGTCACAATTCTGACACTGCTGTTGGAGAAACTTGGTTTAAGGCATTTAAAACATCTTCAAGACTTCAAATGAACAAGAGTTACTCACCATAGAATAAGTCACACTGCATTTAGCCTGGACACAAGGCTCCTCAAATTGTAATCAATAACTGATTAAAAGTTGATCTTTCAGGGCATTAAAATCCAAAATTTTAGGATACTTATTGGTGATTAAAATATGTCGTCGTCGAATGAATGCAGCCTCATATACGTCAACAACAAAATCATTGTCTGTTGTCTCTTATGAAGTACAAGGACAATGATTTATTCTCAGGAAGTCAGTTGGACCATGAGGTAAGGTGCATGGTTCTATATTGAGAAGTGAAAATCCTGCCCATGGTGTAGGATTCCGGCATCTTGAGTGAAAGGAACAGATGGGCAGGACAGTGGGACATGTAGGTCCAAGAGAACAAATATGACCGTCCCAAAGTTTCCTGAGTATTACCTGAGTAGAGCCTACCTATTTTCTGCTCATCAGTCCTTTATTTTTCTTTTTTTCTTTCTTTTTTTTTTTTGGCCACACCGCGTGGCATGTGGGATCTTAGCTCCCCGACCAGGGGTAGAACCCAGGCTCCCTGAAGTGGAAGCGCAAAGTCTTAACCATTGGACTGCCAGGGAAGTCCCTCATCAGTCCTTTAAAGGCATGTGTCTTCAAGGTCAATGTTACAGTACATCAGTCTATGAGAAGGTTGTGATCAAAGGACTTTTATGACTAATCATGTGAGTTCTGTGGGAAGCTTAATCATGACTATTTACATGTTGAAGCTAGACTTCTAAGACCAGCCCTTGGCCAGCCTCACAAAAATACATGCAACTTAGCTCTGTCTGGCTTGTTGGTGGTTTACATGTGCCCTTTGGACTCTAGGTTCTGAAGCATCACCTACTTTCACTTGCCTCTCCATGCACACTTAGCATGGAACCTAGAACACAGCTGTTGCTTACTAAATGCATGAGGCATAAATGACAGCAAGAATGATTCTCATCACTTATTACTGAGCAGTGTGAGAACACAAAGATAGAGATGCTGTCCAAGGAAGACTGGCTTTGGCTGGCAATATCCACTCAGCCCCTGGCCCAATAAGTTTGACCTCAGGCCTTTTTACCATAGATTCCACAAAGGTAAGCCACAAACACTGCCACTTATTGTGGGGTCCAGTGTGACTAACTTATAGAATTCTGGCCGCACAGCCTGACTTCAATACCTGCCTCTGGCTCCTTCAAATTTGTGGTCCGTTAAGTTTCTCCTTCTGAAATTCTGGATCATAGTTGTCCAACTTCCACATAGCTGTCCACTTTTAACCTTCCTTTAGTTGTGGTGCCTTCTGTTACCTCAACTTAAGAAGTCCCTGCTCTAACTTCTAACACTTTGGCATTTCCCAACCCCTAATGCTACTCTACTATGACAAGGAGGGATTCTGACCCGGAAGGAATAATCTAAGAAAAAGCTTCAGGGAGATATTTTAATTTTTGTTTCCTTCCTTGAAGTCTTATGGATACTTGAGAATTTCTAGCAAAGGTGGGAGCAGAAGCTCTTTTCATCAATGATGAATTCCCAGGATTTTAACCCTCATCTCAATGGATAACGGGTGGCTTGCCTTAGGTGATCTGCATGAAAGTAACTCTCACTCCCCAACTGCCAATCTTTATAGCAAAGGCTGAATAGGTTATTTATAGCCAAAGGGTTGAGTATTATTTAACACCCTCTGTATACCATATTCTGCTTCCTCTGTTCTTCCCAAGGAGCTCACATCATAGTCTACCTTATACTATATTTATTGCTTAATTTTCTTTTTTGTAATGCTTTGGTAGCTACTTGGGGACAGCTCTTTTGTTTTTCATTGTACTCTCCAGAACCATAGCAATAAACCTCGTAAAAACAAAGATACTAGAAACGCTTACTAAATGTGAGAAGAGAAAAAAGAAGCATATGCAAACATATCAAATTCTAGTTTGGTGAAACGAATATGAAACTATTGGATTAAAATGAGACTTTTGATGAGTTTTTGTGTCTAGTTTTAATAGTCATTATCAGAACTACATACGTGTTCTAAAATCCTGCAAATGCAGTAAGTAACCTCTTTCTACACCCTACCCCTCACTTCTTCATGCTTTGATCACCTACAAGTTATTTTCTATTGATGCTTCCCACTCTCCATGATTCTTGCCTAATGTAATCCCAAATGAAATTATGCAGGAAACTGTGTCCCCTGCTCTAAGTTTATAGAGCGTTTATGTGGATTTTTTTTTCTTCATTTAAAAAATATTCACACTTAGGAGTAAGAATGGGCAAAAATGGGCACTAGGTGAGTTTCTCTTCAGCCTCTTCAACCTCTAGTTGTTCTTTCTCTCTGCCTGAAATGGCTTCCTACTGTTCTTTGGATGTTCTGTGACCTCATCTCATTCTGACCCTCTCTCAAACTGAACCTCTCTAGTTCTCCTTACAAAATCTGCTCTCAGCCTACTTCTGTTGGAAAGACTCCAATATATGAATTAGTCACATGATGTTAATGAATGATAGCAGCTTGAGGCACTTTCTGGCTCAGAGGGATTCACATTTTGATAAGAATTAATGCCCTAACCCCTAGGATCAAATTGCTAATGGTAGAATTTAATAGTTTGGGAATGGCGTCAAGGGTTAGAAAGCCTTCCAACCCCATCATATTGGCTGCCAGCTCTAAAAGTGCAGAGAACATCCACTCCCACAATGCTGTCCCCCTTTATTACCATAAATAATGAAGAAGTTATTTTCTATATAAGTCTACATGCTAACACTGACACTGTTGAACTCAGTATAAAAGGGAAAAATGTCAACACGGTGGCTCCAAATAATTTTGGATTTGGTGAGAGCGGAAATGAGAAGAAAGGAAAGCAGGAAGGAAGGGGGAAAGACAGGAAAGGAGGACTGTCAACAGGGAATGAAAGAAATATCTCTTTAACCTGAATGCTATTATACTATATTATTAGATATACAGAATGCATGTATTTTAATGCAACTTCTGAGATCGATTGTATGTGTTAATCTAAGTTTTTCATAAAATAAAAAAGAGATTGATTTACAGTCTGTGGGGAAGGGGGACTTAAATGACACAACAAATTTTGGGGCTATTAAATGTAATATGTACAAATGGAAAAACAAATTTCATAATTGAAGCTCTGTATCTTAAATTAATGTACAACAAGGAATACTGATTTTGGCAAACAGATACAACAAGGCTATTTACCAAATTATTATTAATTGAAGTGTATGACCAATGTGTCATTGCTAAGAATAGTGGAAAAGCAGTTCTGTAGTCATGTATTTTTGAAGAAAGTCAATAAGAAATGAATTTGCTCAACTGCAGGAGAATTTAGCTGCATTTGTTGAACTCATGATTTTTTTTGATCTTTTTGGAAAACAATAAATCACACACTCATAGAATATGATGCTGTCCTTGAGTTAGGTCATGCATACCCTGTTAGAGATATGGTCAAGAAACTTGAGAGGGTTTAGGAGATGATCTCACATCAAATAAATCAATATGGTGAGTTTGCAAATGCATGTTACTGCACTGACTCTTAAGTTTCTTAGCTGAACTTTGAAACTTAATAAAGATCTCATTTTGGACTTCCCTGGTGGAGTAGTGGTTAAGAACCTACCTGCCAATGCAGGGGACACAGGTTCGAGCCCTGGTCCAGGAAGATCCCACATGCCACAGAGCAACTAATCCCATGTGCCACAACTACTGAGCCTGCGCTCTAGAGTCCAAGAGCCACAACTACTGAGCCCGCGTGCTGCAACCACTGATGCCCACACGCCTAGAGCCCATGCCCCGCAACAAGAGAAGCTACCTCAATGAGAAGCACGTGCACCACAACAAAGAGTAGCCCCCCGCTCACCGCAACTAGAGAAATCCCTCACACAGGAATGTAGCCAAAAATAAACAATAAATAAAATAAATAAATTAAAAAAAGATCTCATTTTATTTATCTTTTAAAAAGAAAAATTAATGTAACAATCAGAAAGATGAGCTAAAATTTCTTTTAAAGTGAAAATTTCAGTTAATTGTACAGCATGAATTTTACAGATATTCTAAATCAAACAGAACAAGAAAGATAATGTTTATTAATGTGAGTTACTTAGGAAAGAAATTAATCTGTCCCGTCTATCTTTGAAATGACTCTACCACTTCCTAACTCATCCTTTACTCTACTTCTCTATTTCCATCCTCAACCAATTTATGAGATTTAGCAGATTAGACACAGGTTAAGACTTAGATATGATACAATTATGTAGATATAAGAAGATATAAGTTATTAGAGAGAAGAGACATAGCAGATAATATGAGAATATACATATGCACAACTCTTGTTCAGTGAGAGAGACTAGAAATAATAGAGGAGACACAATATTTAAATTCAATATTTGGTTGAAAAATTTTCAGAACTGATGAAAAACATGACTCCACATAAAATGGAAGCACACCATATGCCAACAGAATAGATTTTTAGAAATCCACACCTAGACATGTGGAAAACTGCAGAAGACCAAAAAGAAAGAGATGGCTAGAGGGAGAACACAAACCAGCTACAAAGGATGAAAATTTGATGGTACTATTATCAACAAAAAACATAAAGGGAGAAATGGACAATAATAGCAAGGGATTTTTTTTTTAAATATTGTCCACAACATGTGGCATGCAGGAGTTGAGGAAGATGGCAGAAAAGTAAGATGCAGAGATCACCTTCCTCCCCACAGATACATCAGAAATACATCTACACGTGGAACTGCTCCTCTAGAACACCCACTGAACGTTGGCAGAAGACCTCAGACCTCCTGAAAGGCAAGAAACTCCCCACGTACCTGGGTAGGGCAAAAGAAAAAAGAAAAAACAGAGACAAAAGAATAGGGAGGGGACCTGCACCAGTGGGAGGGAGCTGTGAAGGAGGAAAGGTTTCCACACACTAGGAGCCCCTTAATGGGTGGAGACTGCGGGTGGCGGAGGGGGGAAGCTTCGGAGCCGCAGAGGAGAGCGCAGCAACAGGGGTGCGGAGGGCAAAGCAGAGAGATTCCCGCACAGAGGATCAGTGCCAACCGGCACTCGCCAGCCCGAGAGGCTTGTCTGCTCACCCGCCGGGGCAGGCGGGGGCTGGGAGCTGAGGCTCGGGCTTCGGAGCTAAGATCCCAGGGGGAGGACTGGGGTTGGCGGCGTGAACACAGCCTCAAGGGGTTAGTGCGCCACGGCTAGTCCGGAGGGAGTCCGGGAAAAAATCTGGAGCTGCCGAAGAGGCAAGAGACTTTTTCTTCCCTTTTTGTTTCCTGGTGCGCGAGGAGAGGGGATTCAGAGCTCCGCTTAAAGGAGCTCCAGAGATGGCCGCGAGCCGTGGCGATCAGTGCGGACCCCAGAGACGGGCATAAGACGCTAAGGCTGCTGCTGCCGCCACCAAGAAGCCTGTGTGTGAGCACAGGTCACTCTCCACACCTCCCTTCCGGGGAGCCTGTGCAGCCCGCCACTGCCAGGGTCCCGTGATCCAGGGACAACTTCCCAGGGAGAACGCATGGGGCATATCAGGCTGGTGCAACGTCATGCCGGCCTCTGCCGCCGCAGGCTCGTCCCGCATCCGTACCCCTCCCTCCCACCAGCCTGAGTGAGCCAGAGCCCCCGAATCAGCGGCTGCTTTAACCCCGTCCTGTCTGAGCGAAGAACAGACGCCCTCAGGCAACCTACACGCAGAGGCGGGGCCAAATCCAAAGCTGAACCCCGGGAGCTGTGCGAACAAAGAAGAGAAAGGGAAATCTCTCCCAGCAGCCTCAGGAGCAGCAGATTAAATCTCCACAATCAACTTGATGTACCCTGCATCTGTGGAATACCTAAATAGACAAGGAGTCATCCCAAATTGAGGAGGTGGATTTTGAGAGCAAGATATATTATTTTTTCCCCTTTTCCTCTTTTTGTGTGTATGTGTATGCTTCTATATGAGATTTTGTCTGTATAGCTTTGCTTTCACCATTTTTCCTAGGGTTCTGTCCGTCCGGTTTTTTTTTTTTTTTTTTTTTTTTTTAGTTAAAAAAATAATTATTAAGAAAAAAAATTTATTTTAAGAACTTTATTTTATTTTATCCTCTCCTTCCTTCCTTCCTTCCTTTCATTCATTCATTCATTCATTCATTCTACTTTTTCTCCCTTTTATTCTGAGCCGTGTGGATGTAAGGTTCTTGGTGCTCTAGCCAGGAGTCAGTGCTGTGCCTCTGAGGTGGGAGAGCCAACTTCAGGACACTGGTCCACAAGAGACCTCCCAGCTCCATGTAATATCAAACGGTGAAAATCTCCCAGAGATCTCCATCTCAACACCAAGACCCAGCTTCACTCAACGACCAGCAAGCTACAGTGCTGGACACCCTATGCCAAACAACTAGCAAGACAGGAACACAACCCCACCCATTAGCAGAGAGGCTGCCTAAAATCATAATAAGTCCACAGACATCCCAAAACACACCACCAGATGTGGACCTGCCCACCAGAAAGACAAGATCCAGCCTCATCCACCAGAACACAGGCACTAGTCCCCTCCATCAGGAAGCCTACACAACGCACTGAACAAACTTTAGCCACTGGGGACGGACACCAAAAACAACGGGAACTACAAACCTGCAGTCTGCAAAAAGGAGACCCCATACACAGTAAGATAAGCAAAATGAGAAGACAGAAAAACGCACAGCAGATGAAGGAGCAATGTAAAAACCCGTCAGACCTAACAAATGAAGAGGAAATAGGCAGTCTACCTGAAAAAGAATTCAGAATAATGATAGTAAAGATGATCCAAAATCTTGAAATAGAATAGACAAAATGCAAGAAACAGTTAACAAGGACCTAGAAGAGCTAAAGAGGAAACAAGCAACAATGAACAACACAATAAATGAAATTAAAAACACTCTAGATGGGATCAATAGCAGAATAACTGAGGCAGAAGAACGGATAAGTGACCTGGAAGATAAAACAGTGGAAATGACTACTGCAGAGCAGAATAAAGAAAAAACAATGAAAAGAACTGAGGACAGTCTCAGAGACCTCTGGGACAACATTAAATGCACCAACATTCGAATTATAGGGGTCCCAGAAGAAGAAGAGAAAAAGAAAGGGACTGAGAAAATATTTGAAGAGATTATAGTTGAAAACTTCCCTAATATGGGAAAGGAAATAGTTAATCAAGTCCAGGAAGCACAGAGAGTCCCATACAGGATAAATCCAAGGAGAAACACGCCAAGACACATATTAATCAAACTGTCAAAAATTAAATAAAAAGAAAACATATTAAAAGCAGCAAGGGAAAACCAACAAATAACACACAAGGGAATCCCCATAAGGTTAAGAGCTGATCTTTCATCAGAAATTCTGCAAGCCAGAAGGGAGTGGCAGGACATATTTAAAGTGATGAAGGAGAAAAACCTACAACCAAGATTACCCTACCCAGCAAGGATCTCATTCAGATTTGATGGAGAAATTAAAACCTTTCCAGACAAGGAAAAGCTGAGAGAGTTCAGCACCACGAAACCAGCTTTACAACAAATGCTAAAGGAACTTCTCTAGGCAAGAAACACAAGAGAAGGAAAAGACCTACAATAGCAAACCCAAAACAATTAAGAAAATGGGAACAGGAACATACATGTGGCATGCGGGATCCTAGTTCCCCAACCAGGGATCGAACCCATGGCCCCTGCAGTGGAAGTGTGGAGTCCTAACCACTGGACTTCCAGGGAATTCCCAATAATAGGGGACTTTAACACTCTACTTTCATCAATGGACAGATCATCCAGGCAGAAAATCAATGAGGCAACAGTGGATTAAATGATGCAATAGACCAGTTGAACTTAATAGACATCTACAGGACACTACATCCAAAAATAGCAGAATACACATTCTTTTCAACTAAACATGAAATGTTCTCCAGGATAGTTCACATGCAAGGACACAAAACAAGTCTCAACAAATTTAAGAGGACAGAAATTACAGCAAACATTTTTCTGACCTCTATGATATAAAAGAAAAAACAAATTACAGAAATAAAAATGGGAAAATAACAAACACATGGAGACTAAACAACATACTACTAAAAAAAAACTATGGGTCAATGATGAAAACAAAGAGGAGATTAGAAAATACCTTGAGACACTCCAAAATCTATGGGATAGAGCAAAAGCAGTTCTAAGAGGGAAGTTTATAGCAATACAGGCCTTTCTCAAGAAAGATAAAGAGCTCAAATGAACAATCTAACCTACCACCTAAAGTAATTAGAAAAAGAAGTAAACAAAGCCCCAAATCAGCAGAAGGAAGGAAATAATAAAGATCAGAAAGGAAATAAATAAAATAGAGATCAAAGAAACAATGGAAAATATCAATGACAGCAAGAGTTGTTTTTTAAAAAGATAAGCAAGTTGATAAATCATTAGCCAGGTTCACCAAGAAGAAAAGAGAGAGAGGGTACAAATAAACAAAATAAGAAATGAAAGAGGAGAAATAACAAGTAATATCACAGAGATACAAAAAATTCTAACAGAATGCTATGAACAGTAATATGTCAGCAAATTGGACAACCTAGAAGAAATGAACAAATTTCTAGAAACACACCCTGCCAAGACTGAATGAAGAAGAAACAGATAATTTGAACAGACTGATCACTAGAAGTGAAATTGAATCTGTAATACAAAAACTCCCAGCAAACAAAAGTTTAGGAGCAGACTGCATCACAGGAGAATTCTACCAAACATTTAAAGAAGAGCTAATACCTATCTATCTCAAACTATTCCAAAAAACCGAAAAGGACTAAACACTCCCAGATTCATTTTACAAGGCTCCCATCACCCTGACACTAAAAGCAGACAAAGACACTACCAAAAAAAAAAAAAAAATTACAGGCCAATAGCTTTGGTGAATACAGATGCAAAACTCCTCAACAAAATATTAGCAAACCAAATCCAACAATATACAAAAAGGATCATACAACCTGATCAAGTTGGGTTTATTCTAGGGATGCAAGATTGGTTCAGTGTTCACAAATCAATCAGTGTGATACTCCCCATTAATAAAAGGAGGGATAAAAATCACCTGATCGGGCTTCCCTGGTGGCGCAGTGGTTGAGAGTCCGCCTGCCGATGCAGGGGACACGGGTTCGTGCCCCTATCCCGGAAGATCCCACATGCCGCGCAGCGGCTGGGCCCGCGAGCCATGGCTGCGGAGCCTGTGTGTCCGGAGCCTGTGCTCCGCAACGGGAGAGGCCACAGCAGTGAGAGGCCCGCGTACAGCAAAAAAAAAAAAAAAAAAAAAAAAAATCACCTGATCACCTCAATAGATGCATAAGAAACATTTGACACAATTCAATATCTATTCATGATAAAAACTCTCAAAGATGGTATACAGGGAACATATCTCAACATAATAAAGGAAATTTACGACAAACCCACAGCTAACATCATACCCAACAGTGAAAAGCTGAAAGCCTTTCTTCTAAAATCAGGAACGAGGCAAGGATGCCCACTCTTGTCATTTCTATTTAACATAATATTGGAAGTCATAGCCACAGCAATTAGACATGAAAAAAGAAATAAAAGGCATCCAAATTGGAAGGGAAGAAGTAAAACTGTCACTATTTGCATATGACATGATACTTAAAAAAAATATATTTATTTATTTATTTTTGGCTTCATTGGGTGTTCATTGCTGCACATGGGCTTCTTCTAGTTGCAGTGAGCGGAGGCTGCTCTTCGTTGTGGTGCGCTCCTTATTGCAGTGGCTTCTCTTGTTGCGGAGCAGGAGCTTCAGCAGCTGTGGCACACAGGCTCAGCAGTTGTGGCTCGTGGGCTCTAGAGCGCAGGCTCAGTAGTTGTGGTGAACAGGCTTAGCTGCTCCGTGGCATGTGGAATCTTCCCGGATCAGGGCTCGAACCTATGTTCCCTGCATTGGCAGTCAGATTCCTTTTTTATTTTTTAATTATTTAATTATTTAATTATTTATTTATTTTTGCGGTACACAGGCCTCTCACTGTTGTGGCCTCTCCCGTTGTGGAGCACAGGCTCCGGACGCGCAGGCTCAGTGGCCGTGGCTCACGGGCCCAGCCGCTCCGCGGCATACGGGACCTTCCCGGACCGGGGCATGAACCCGTGTCCCCTGCATTGTCAGGCGGACTCTCAACCACTGCGCCACCAGGGAAGCCCAGAGATTCCTTTTTTAAAATAAATTTATTTATTTATTTTTGGCTGCGTTGGGTCTTCATTGCTGAGTGTGGGCTTTCTCTAGTTGTGGGGAGTGGGGGCTACTCTTTGTTGTGGTGTGTGGGCTTTTCATTGAGGTGGCTTCTCTTGTTGTGGAGCACAGGCTCTAGACACGTGGGCTTCAGTAGTTGTGGCAGATGGAAAGTAGTTGTGGCTTGTGGGCCCTAGAGCGCAGGCTCAGTAGTTGTGGTGCACGGGATTAGTTGCTCCGTGGCATGCGGGATCTTTCTGGACCAGGGCTTGAACCCGTGTCCCCTGCATTGGCAGGCAGATTCTTAACCACTGTGCCACCAGGGAAGTCCTGACATGAAACTTTATATAGAAAGCCCTAAAGTCTCCACCAAAAAACGATTAGAACTAATAAATGAATTCAGTAAAGTTGCAGGTTAAAAGATTAATATACAGAAATCTGTTGCTTTTCTATACAACAATAGTGAACTCTCCAAAAGAGAAAGTAAACAAAACCAATCCCATTTACAATCACATCAAAAAGAATAAAATACCTAGGAATAAACTTAACCAAGGAAGTGACAGACCTATACTTTGAAAACTATGAACCACTGATGAAGGAAACTGAAGGTGAGACAAAGAAATGGAATGATATTCTGTGCTCTTGCATTGGAAGATTAATACTGTTAAAATGGCCATAACACCCAAAGCAATCTACAGATTTAATCCAATCCTTATCAAAATACCCGATACTTTTTCACAGAACTAGAACAAATAAAATTCATATGGAACCACATATGACTCTGAATTGCCAAAGCAATCTTGAGAAAAAAGAACAAAGCTGGAGGTATCAAACTCTCAGACTTCAGACTACACTATAAAGTTACAGTAATCAAAACACATAGATCAATGGAACAGAATAGAAAGCCAGAAATAAACCCACACACTTATGTTCAGTTAATCTTTGACAAAGGAGGCAAGAATATACAATGCAGAAAAGACAGTCTCTTCAAGAAGTAGCACTGGGAAAACTGGACAGTTACATGTAAAACAATGAGATTAGAACATTCCCTCACACTATATACAAAGATAAACTCAAAATGGATTAAAGACATAAATGTGAGACCTGAAACCATAGAACTTCTAGAAGAGAACAGGCAGAACACTCTTTGACATAAATTGTAGCAATTACTTTTTGGATCTGTCTCCTAAAGCAAAAATAAATAAATAAATAAACAAACAAATGGGGCCTAATTAAACTTAAAAGCTTTTACACAGCAAAGGAAACCACTGAGAAAACAAAAAAGATAACCTACAGGATAGGAGGAAATATTTGCAAACGATACAACTGACAAGAGGTTAATATCTAAAATATATAAATAGCTCATACAACTAAATACATATAAAAAAAACCCAAACAACTCAATCAAAAAATGGGCAGAATACCTGAATAGATATGTACCCAAAGAAGACATACAGATGGCTAACAGGCATATGAAAGGATGCTCAACACTGCTATCATTAGAGAAATGCAAATCAAAACCACAATGAGAGATTACCTCACACTTGTCAGAATGGCTGTCATCAAAAAATCTACAAATAACAAATGTTCTCAAGGTTGGGGAGAAAAAGGAACCCTCATACACTGTTGGTGGGAATGTAAATTGGTGCAGCCACTATGGAAAACAGTATTCAGGTTCCTCAAAAAAACTGAAAAGAGAACTACCATGTGATCCAGCAATTCCACTTCTGGGTATATATCTGGAGAAAATGATAACACTAATTCGAAAAGATACATGTTCATAGCAGCACTATTTACAGTAGCCAAAATATGGAAGCAACCCAAGTGTTAATCAACAGAGGAATGGATAAAAAAAGATGTGGAGTGTGTATATATATATACACAATGGAATATAAGCCATAAAAAGAATAAAATTCTGCTATTTGCAGTGATGTGGTTGGACTTAGAGAATAAGATGCTTAGTGAAATAAGTCAAAGAAAGACAAACACTATATATCACTTATATGTGGAAATTAAAAAATAAAACGAATGTATACAGCAAAACAGAAACAGAGTTAAAAATATAGAAAATAAACTATTGCTTCACAGTGGGGAATGGGAAGTGGGGAGAGGGAAGATAGGGGTATGGGATTAAGAGATACAAACTACTATGTGTAAAACAGAGAAGGAACAAGGAACAAGCCATTATCTTGTAATAACTTTTTAAATCGAGTATGAGCTGTAAAAATATTGAATCACTATACCTGAAAATAATATAATATTGTAAAAAATATATACTGCAATTTAGAAAAAGATTCTCAACAACAATAATGGAACCCAAAAGCCAACAGAATAAAATCTTCAAAGTGTTGAAGGAAAAGAATTTTCAACATAAATATCAAAACCACCTTTTAAGAATGAGAATAAAAGAGACATTTTCATTTAAAAAAAACCCAAAATAACCAACAAAACAGAGTCTTCTAATAATACGCAATCACTAAAAGAATATTGACATTATGTATTGAAGGAAAATGGTCTCAAAAAGACAGTCTGGGGCTTCCCTGGTGGCGCAGTGGTTGGGAGTCCGCCTGCCGATGCAGGGGACACGGGTTCGTGCCCCGGTCTGGGAAGACCCCACATGCCGCGGAGCGGCTGGGCCCGTGAGCCATGGCCGCTAAGCCTGCGCGTCCGGAGCCTGTGCTCCGCAACGGGAGAGGCCACAACAGTGAGAAGCCTGCGTACCGCAAAAAAAAAAACCCCAAAACAACAACAACAACAAAAAAGACAGTCTGAAATGCAAGAAGAATGGTGAGGAGAAACTGTAAATAAGCAGATAAATCTAAACCAATATTGTCTATATAAATAAGCATAATCATCTCTAATGCAGGGAGGAAAAAAAAGATAAACCATAGTGTGAAAATTAGGAGAGAGGGTAAACAATAAATATTCCAAGGTCCTTGTATAGTTTTAGGATAGAATTAATGCATTGATTAACATTAGACTTTATTAAGTATGCATGGTAAAAATCCTAGGGCACTAAACCACTAAAATAATACATATATCATTACGTGTATATATATGTATGTGTATATATACATATATATATACACATACATATATATATGTATGTGTATTTATATATTCTTTTTCTGGTTCTTTTCCGTTATAGGTTATTACAAGATATTGAGTACAGTTCCCTGTGCTATACAGTAGGTCCTTGTCATTTATCTATTATATATATATATATTACTATGTGTATTTTAATCCCAAATTCCTAATTTATCCCTCCCCCCACCCCTTTCTCCTTTGGTAACCATAAGTTTGTTTTCTATGTCTGTGAGTCTATTTCTGTTTTGTAAATAAGTCCATGCATATCACTTTTTTAGATTCCACTATAAGTGATATCATATCCACAAGCAATATATAGCCATATAAGCAATATCATATGATATTTGTCTTAGATTATCATACTAAGTGAAGTAAGTCAGAGAAAGAAAAAGAAACACGGGGCTTTAAAAAAATCTTTCACATATTAGGCCATTAGGCAAGTCTCAGTGTTGAAAAGTCAGTACACATAGACCAGTTCCTCTAACCACAGCTCAAATACATTAGAAGAGAATAACCAAAGGATCGATACAAATCTCCTTGTAGTTTGAAATTAAACACACACACTTCTGAATAACTCATAAGTCAAAACATTTTTAATGGAAATTAAAATATTTAAATGGAATGATAATGTTATATTGAAATAGTGCTCAACAAACCATCGCAACGTTGTATGCTTATAGATAAGCCATCAAATTAAGAAGTTAGAAAAACAGAATAAGTACCAAGAAAGCAGAATAACAGAGATAATAAAGATGAGTTTTTTTAAAACAAGCAAAATAAGAAACAGATTAACATAGATGTTCAACAAAAGCAAAGTTGTTTCTTTGAAGAACTGTTAAAATAGATAAGCTGGTGGCCAGACTGATGAAGAGAAAAAGAGAGAAGATATAAATTAAAAATATTTGGAATATAAATGAGAACATAACTATGGATACATTGGCGATTTTAAAAATATTAAAAAGACATTCGGAGAAATGTAATAATCTGAAAACTCAGACAAAATAGGAAACATTCTTACCAAAACTGATTTAAAATATAGAAAATTGAAACAGTCCTATAGCTATGAAAATATTTCAATTGAAAAATGGCAAAAGATAAGAACAGACATGTCCTAAAAGAGACAATCGCAAATAAATATCCTAAAAATGCTCAATTTCCTTAGTAATCAGGAAAATGCAATACAAAAATGATATACATTTGGTTGTTTCCTTGTTTGGCAGAAAGACAAGAAGTTTGACTCTACACCCTTGTTGAGGCTGCTGTGGTTTGATGCTGGCCAGGGTTTAAATTGTTTTAACTGCTTTAGAAAAAATATTGGCACTATTTTGTAAAACGGAACCTTCCTAAACATAACCTTCAGCAATTCCTTTCCAAGGTATATACCTAAGAAACTCTTGCTCATGTGCACAGAAGACATTGCTTGTAATAATAATAAAAAAAATCTGAAATGTTCATTAGCAGGAGTATAGATAAATAAATGTGGCATATTCACATTGGCATATTAGTGATGAAAATGAGTGAATTAAAGTTAAAATAACAACTATGTATTGATAAATTTTAAAAATAGTATTCACAGGAAAAAGCAAATAATGAAAACTACATGTAGCATATAATTTTTAAAAACAAGGAAAACCAAGCAATACATTGTTTAGGGATATATACATGCTAAATCTTTTTCTTTTTAAATAGCAAAGAAATGATAAAACAAAATTAATGATCTGATAACTGAGCAGGAAGTAAAAAGCAGAGTAGAGAAGAAACAAAGTAGATATGCAATGGTGTTAGAATTATTTTAATTTTCTAAGTTGGGTGATAGTCTCATAGATATTAATCATAATATTATTCATAACATATATTTCAAACATATTTTTTAAAGATTTTTTTGATGTGGACCATTTTTAAAGTCTTTATTGAATTTGTTACAATACTGCTTCTGTTTTAAGTTTTGGTTTTTTGGCCATGAGGCATGCGGGATCTTAGCTCCCTGACCAGGGATCGAACCTTCACCCCTGCATTGGAAGGTGAAATCTTAACCACTGGACTGCCAGGGGAGTCCCTTCAAATGTATTTTTGAATATTCAAATATTACATAATGTAAAATTGAAAAACAGAATTATATCATTTCTGTGAGTAAACTTTTTTAATAGCTCATTATTTACCAAATGAAGTTCTAAGTAATTAGCATAATGTTCTAGATGCAACGTCATTCTGCTAAATACTTTTAGTCTTCTTTCTGTAAAGTTAGAACAGATTTCTTTCCGTAATGTTAGAACAGATTTCTTTCCCTCGCATATACTGCCACATACTCACAGTTTCGTCTTGCTGCTTTACAGTTCTTTAATGAATATACAACATGGTTTTATACTCTTGTATCTTAAACTATTTCCTCAGCTTTCAACGCCTTCAGTTTCTGCCTCTGCTCATACAAACCATTCTCATCTGTCAGGGCCCAGGACTTCCTCATCTCCCCAGTGAGGAATGACTCCACCAGTGTCAGTTCTCCCACTCCATATTATCTGTACCTCTATTGCAGTTGTAAAAATGAATAAACAAAAAGCTCAAAGAAAATAGTTGGGAGGCCATAAGGGAGAGCTCTCACACCCTACAACACTAGCACAGCCCAAGGGTAAGAAGAAAAACTTCCATTTCTTGCTGGGCAAGGCCTCAGCCAGTGAGAGACTGTCACAACTCAGCCAATGAAAAGCCACTATACTTCAAACTTTCAGTTCCTCCAACGGACTCTCTGTTTACTACAGCCCTCCCAACTTCCTTTTCCCCTCTTTTAAAAGAGTTCTCCTCTCCTTGCTGTGCGGGCACTTCCACATGGCTAGCCATGGTTGCATACTCCAAACTGCGATTTTTTGCTTATCCCGAATAAACCCATTTCTGTGGGAGAGGTAACTGGCAGTCTGTTTGTTTTAGGTCAACACAGTGCAATCTGCATCTATCAGGTAGGAAACAGCCAAGCCATAATGTTGAAGCAACTGTCTTTCATACTACAATGGATAAAGACTACACTTAAAGCAATCTTGGAGCAACCATTCATCAGAAAGTGAGAGTACAGAGCCCTGATAAAGTGACCTCCTGACAAGGACTAGAACATAGCCAGAATGGGAGATACACAGAATGGCACCGATGGATTAAATTACCTTAGTAGGAACTTTTAGAGTCATTACAGAGTCTTTTCTCTTAGCCTCACCTGGCTGAGAGATATTATCAGTTTCTCAGTAAGGACAAACTGGAAGTATGTATCAGCCCTCCCCTCTTTAGCATTAATATTTTGTGGCATACAATTTTCCTTATCCCATTGTGAACCTTCATACAGTTTCAATAAGTTCCCAAGTTGCCTTCATACAATACTGAATTAAATACTCCCTGTTGCCAACCTTGTTATAGTTTGATACCTTGACTCCATATTGCAATCAAGATTTTGGTTGCCATATGATCAAAGAACAGCTTTTTTTTAGAAGCCTTATTTCTAAAATGGTGAGCTTCAAGCTACAAAGATGATTTACCGTGATTCAGAGGTAGTCATTTAACAATGATACATCAGATTTGGGGACCTGAGGCAGTGGGAATGGTCCATCCTGGCAGGGAGGAGTATTCTATCACTGCACTGGCATTATTTAAAATTACAGTGTGTGGTGATAATAAAAAGAAGACTTTTAGTCAATATTGTAATTTTTAAAATTCTCTTTAAACAATGCACCCCCTTACTGCCTACATCTCTGATGGACATTCTCACCACATCATCAGCCCACCTGGGTGTTTACTTTTTGTTTCTCTTACCAGATTATAACTTCTTTGAGGGCAGGAAAGAGACCTAAATTACCTTCGGATCACAAAGCCTAACATTTAGTGGATTCTTAATGTATGCTTGTTGAAGAAAGGAATTTCATTTGTTAGGATGTGCTTGGTGACAAGTAACCAAGCACCCAATTTACACTGATACTGACAACAAAGCAGATACATTGAATCAGGAGAGAAACTTGGTTCAGTGACCCAAAAATGTTATCAAATACCCACTTTCTTTTGCCTCTCCATTCTACTTTCTGAGGTGTCACATCACCCATACAGACACAAACTGGCTTCCAGTAACTCCAAAGGCTACAAAAGTCTTCATTCATGACTGGAGAAATCAAAGAGTAATTCCAGAAACATCCCCACAAGGGCAAGGAAGCTTGTTTTCCGAATCTTGTTCTCCATTCTCATTGCCCTGGCCTGCGTCATGAGCTTACCCCTGAATCAATGGCTCCTAGAACCAGGGAAGAAGGGAGCTCCTCCCAGAAACTGGAAGGAAAACTGGAGTTTTTACCAGGTGAAGTGGGAATGGAAGCTGAGAGGCTACCACAGTGCCCACCAAAGAAATAAAGGATAATTGGTTGTATAGTGGAGTGTGAAAGCAGCTTTTCGCTTGGAACAGAGCTTATGATACCGGGCAAAATCTAAAAATAATCAACTATATATGAACCATTCCTAGAAAATTTTTCATTATTTACATATTTGATTATTTGTATTGCTAATATTTTACTTTTCAGAGTATTTGCCTAAAGATGATCTTATCTGTTCCTTGTTATCATTCAGAGGGGTAGTCAGGCAAGATATTTCTATTCTGTATCCTTTTTATTCCAAATTACTATGTGGGCTATTCCTGTAATGCATTTGCAAAGTACCTAAAAAAATAATAAAGTTATTTATTATCATGCTATGGTAGTATTGTCTTTCCTGTCATGTTTGATTAAAAGAAAGTCCACAAGAGTTTTACTCAGTATTATTTTGCACCCAAGTCACAAAAGAAATTTTCATATATTGAGGTATAGGGAAGTCATTCTGGTTTATACATGAGTTAACTCGAATTTTATGCTAACTACAATAGCCTGTTTGTGGCCTATCAAACGTACATTGTACATCTGCTTTAATTATTAAAGAAAAGGGCACACTGACCAGAAGTAAAGAATGTCCATGTTAAAAATAAAGATTAAATGCCTCCCTCCCTGGAATGCCAATGCTAGTACTCCTTTGATGATAAGGCTCCCTTCCCAGATGCCAAGGCCCTACTGACTCACTGGGTATGTGCTGGTCTGTTTTTGTTGAAACCTTGAAGAAATGTATCCCTGACTTGTTTAATGTTCTTTGTTCTGGCAAGATAGAAAACTGTATTGAAAACCATGCTTCTCTGGAGCAGTTTCTCAGAGCAATCTGAAAAGCTGTCTTCTGGGCTATAGTCCTCAGTTTGGCTCAAATAAAACACTTTCCTATTCTTATTATAGATTGTTTATTGATTTTTTTTGTTGACACGAGTTAAGAATGCCAGATAGGCCAAAGACATCTCACTATAAGGTGCTTTCACTGGTGTTCAAGGGTAGTATGTATTAACATTCCTGGAAAAAAAAATAGGCCAAAGAACACTGAAAATTCTATATTTATACATGTTTCACTTTTAAGCATGAAGTTAGGGAGACTGTATACACCATCCATCTTTACTGTTGCAAAAAGTGGACTCCTCAGAGCAGCTATTAAATGTTCCATTCACCCTAATCTGAGTAGCCCCAAACACATTGCTTTGTAAGTTTCCCCAACAGAATTGCTTTTAATGCAATGTGGACTATAAAAAAAAAGCTTGTTTCACCGTTCAGTCATTCCTTCATTTCACAAATATTTATTGAACTCTTGCTATGGGCTAATCTTTGGAATGATGGGGAGCTTACAGTCTAGTGATATGGAGGCTGATACTAAACACAAATATATATAGCGTTAGCCAAAAAGTTCGTTCGGGTTTTTCCGTAACATGGAAAACCCAAATTAACTTTTTGGCCAACCCAGTAATATGTTAAGTGGAGAAAAGCACTTAACATGTTATATATATGGAGAAAATAAGGTAGGGTAAGAACCAGAAAGGAGGGAGAAAATGCTAAATACCTGGAAAGTATGTGAGTGAAGGGAACACAAATCACTTCCCCACACTTTTCTTAACAAGGGAAATAAAGCCAACTGGACCACAATCCTTTTGACACTAGCTTTCAGGAAGAATCCTTAGCTTTGGAACCATGGACAAATGTTTCCTAATTCCCATCTCTACCATTTTCCCCCATGCTTTCCTTCTTTGGACCAAGGAAGCTACTACATCTTATGGATAGCTCTCTGATCTTTTTTTTTTTTTTTTTTTTTGCGGTACGAGGGCCTCTCACTGTTGTGGCCCCTCCCGTTGCAGAGCACAGGCTCCGGACGCGCAGGCTCAGCGGCCATGGCTCACGGGCCCAGCCGCTCCGCGGCATGTGGGATCTTCCCGGACCGGGGCACGAACTCGCGTCCCCTGCATCGGCAGGCGGACTCTCAACCACTGTGCCACCAGTGCCACCAGTGATCTTTTATCTTAGGGAATTTTTTAAATTTTTCATCACTACACCAAGCTGCCCTGTAAGTTACATCAGAGCTATATGTGAGTCATAAATTTAGAAATTACAGTTGTTTAGATAAAGTTAGGAACAACAATTTAATTAAAAAAATGTCCCCATTCGCTAGGTGCAATTTAGAATCATAGCTAGTTTATCCTTTATCACACGCCCCCAATTGTTACAGCTTTGGCAGCTGAAAGAAAAAAAATCAATCCAACCTTGAGTAAGGAGGGCAGGGGGGAATGAAACCTGGAGTAGAATTAACCAGCAAGAAACTTAAAAAATAGGGTAGGTTGAGCTTAGGGCGACAGACAATTTCATGTCTAACCAGAAAGGAAGGACTGCTTATAATGCTGTCTTAACAGTTATACGTTTCAAACCAAGAGCTATCAAAGGAAACCTGGAAAGATAGTGAATGTCAGAAAATGGAAGATGTCAAGGATACATGGGGTTCAAAGGCAACTGTTTCTTGGTTTCAAATATAGACAAGAGTTGGTCCCACAATGGAAAATACACAAACAACAAGCAATCAGAAGGGAGAGTTTGACTTTTCTCTGAAACTTCTAGCTAGTCTGAAAGGCTGAGAAATCTCGAGGTTTTATTTGAAATCTCTCTTTTCAGAGGTCTAAATTGTAACCCTGTCTGTCTAGACAGGGGTTCTTAACTATTTTTTGTTTGTGTATCCAGGTATGTGTGTTTCACATAGAAGATATTAGGGGTATTTGAGGTTGAAAGCAGAAAAAAAAAAAAAAAAGAACATCACTGTAGTAACTTCTGTTTTAGGAAAATCACTTGAGAAAAGCTAAAGATGAAACTGACCCTATCTTCAGGGTATCTGCTGAGTAGGTCCTGTCATTCTCATTGTGTTCATCATGATGTCTGATTATACTGCATTTTAAAAACGAATTTGATCTTATCACCTAATTTGAATTTTTCACTCATTAACCCACATCCATATACAGTTGCATTTAACCAAGGAAGATTCTCTATCAGTTAGAAATGTTGCCTCTCTAACTTGTTGATATTATTTATATTTCCTAAAATGAATGGAGTTTTGTTCTTTTTAAAACACTTTTTTATGAATTATCTCATTAGTTCCTGTATGGTTTTTCTCTTATTTTTTTATTGTGGTAAAAAAACCCCCACATAACATAAAATTTACCATCTTAACCATTTTTAAGTGAACAGTTCAGTACTGTTAAGAACATTCATATTGTTGTGTAACATCTCTAGAACTTTTCATCTTGCAAAACTGAAACTCTGTGCCCACTGAATAACAACTTCCCCGTTCTTTCTCCCCTCAAACTCTGGCAACCGCCATTCTAATTTCTGTTTCTAAAAGTTTGACTACTTTAGATGAAGCATTTGAGTGGAATCATGCAATATTTGTCTTTTTGTGACTGGCTTATTTCATTTAGCATAATGTCTCAAGGTTCATTCATGCTGTAGCATATGTAAAGATTCCATTCTTTATCAATGCTGAATAATATTTCATTGTACATGCACCGTGTTTTGTTTATCCATTCATCTGTCTATGGACATGTAGGATGCTTTCACCCCTTGACTATTGTGAATAATTACATAGATTTTCTTACCTGCCTGTCTATGTCATTTTAGAACTCAAGTGCAAGAGCTGAGAGCTGACACTACTGTCATTATAAATTCTTCTCTCTAGTCTTCCCTTTCTACTGAAGGCTTCTTGAGATGAGCAGAGGAAACATGGGATCCCAGGCTCAGGAATTTTAGCACAATGCTTTGGGGGTTTGTAACCACGAAGATTTTATGTGTCAATTCGTGAACTCTCCAGTCTGAGAAAGGCATTTCGTTTAATCAATCAACCTATATTTAAATTTCCTTTCCAAAATTCCTGCCAAGCGTTTTTCTGACCATGCTGGTAATTGCAGTGGTGGATTAAGTCTGAAGCACAACTGCCACCATTCGATTGCTCTAGCAGAGAATTCTTCTTCAAGCTAAGCTGACATGCAACTTCGACTGGCTCTACTCTGCTATGTAATGAGTGTTTGTGTCTCTGCCCACCACTGCAAATTCATATGTTGAGACTCTAATGAGATGGCATTCAGAGATGGGAACTTTGGGAGGCGATTAGGTCATGAAGGTGGAATTCTCATGGTGGGACTAGAGTCCTCATAAGAAGAAGAAGAGAGCCAGCCCTCTCTGCTCTCTGCCCTGTGAGGATACAAGGAGAAGAGGGCCAACAGCAAACCAAGAAGAGTGTCTTCACCAAACACCAGATCTGCTGGACCTTGATCTTGGACTTTCCAGCCTCCAGAACCATGAAAAATAAATGCTTGTTCTTTAAGCCACCTAGTCTGTGGTGTCTTGTTATAGCTGCCTGAACTAAGACATACTCTCTGGATTTATGAGGAATGTATCATAGAATCACAGAATGGCTAACAACCCTGGAAATGGTCTCTTCCAGGCCCCTCTAAATAGAGGCTCATTTCACTTCCTTCTGGGCACCTCTTCAAATCTCTGAAGACAGGGCTGTATTATGTCTTCCCTTCTCCTGGCTAAACACTGCTGGCTCCTAAGATCCCTTTTCAGCTGAAGTGGTTGTGGGCCCTTTGCCCCTCGAGTTGCTCTTTTCTAAGCACACTGCAAGTGACCTGTATTTCTTTTAAACTGTAAGACCCAGAACTGGACAATGCACAGCCCTTCATGCTGTGACAGACAATGATCTGTTCATCCATACCTTTTGAATATGAACATTTGATCAGCTATGAATGCAATGAATACTGATGAAGAGCTTGAGCTCTGTGGTCAGGAAGACCTGGATTTAAAGCCAAGCTCCTTTTAGTTATGTGACACAGGGAAATTAACTAATCTCATTAAGCCATTGTTTCCTCATCCATTTAACAGAGATTATATAGTACCTACCTCACATAACAGAATGCAAATAAAGTACATAGCACAATGCCTGGCACACAGTAAATACTGAAGTAATGTAAGTTCCTGTAAGTCCATACTTTCCCACTTATTCAAAGTTACCACAGTGAGAGACAAGGAGATCTAAAGAGTTAAAGGAGAAAATAATTATGGAATAATATATCTTTTTATCTGCATTGCTTATAAGGATATTTTTATCAAAGGAAAGAGTGGACATCATTAATTGCTTTAACCCTGTAAAAAGGGATTTGTTAGAATGAGTTACTTGGTTTTGTTCAGTTTGGAGTCCTAACATTTGGAATTTATTCTAGTTGAGTTCATGCAATTCTTTGAATATATTACTCCAGTTCAGAAACAACCTGCTAATACTGCATGAGCAATAGAGTTAAGCAGATTTTACACTGCTCTCTCCTTCTCCCATCAATACCAGCTTGAAACCCTAATGCATTCTGAAGAAGGAGCCCTACATGTACTGCAGGGATGACAAGATATATATATATATATATATAGTTCACATCTTTATTGGAGTATAAATGCTTTACAATGGTGTGTTAGTTTCTGCTGTACAACAAAGTGAATCAGCTATATGTGTACATATATCCCCATATCCCCTCTCTCTTGCACCTCCCTCCCACCCTCCCTATCCCACCCCTCTAGGTGGTCACAAAGCATCTGAGTTGATCTCCTTGTGCTATGCAGCAGCTTCCCACTAGACATCCATTTTACATTTGGTAGTGTATATATGTCAATGCCACTCTCTCACTTCATCCCAGCTTCCGCTTCCCCCATGTCCTCAAGTCCGTTCTCTACGTCTGCATCTTTATTCTTGCTCTGCCACTAGGTTCATCAGTACCACTTTTTAAAATTCCATATATATGCGTTAGGATACGGTATTTGTTTTTCTCTTTCTGACTTACTTCACTCTGTATGACAGACTCTAGGTCCATCCACCTCACTACAAATAACTCAATTTCGCTCCTTTTTATGGCTGAGTAATATTCCATTGTATATATGTGCCACATCTTTATCCATGGGATGGCAAGATATTGATGAACATTTTCCACGCATGATGAATTATCTTTTAACATAACTCTTTCAGTACTTGGGCTACATTGGGATGCTACTCACATCTTGGATGACATAGAATTTTTATTTTTCTTACATATGGCACTAAAAAATATTTTTGGTGTTGAATATCCATTTGAAATGTCTCAAGAGGCATGGTTATATAGTGGAAAGCATGTGAATTTGGAGTTTCCTATGTGGAACATCTAGTCAGTCGGCTGTGGTTCAAATCCTGGATCTTCTACCCACTAGTTCCATGACTCGGACAAATTATTTTACTGATGCTACTGTTTGGTCTCTCATAAATAAAATGGAAGTAATAATATTACCTACTTCAGAGAGTTGCTGTAAATGAAATAATGTGTATGAAATGCTTAGTACAGGGTCTGGCTCAATAAATGTTTCTTCTCCTCCTCCTTTTACTTTATCATTATCATCATCATCATCATCCAAATTCATAGATGACTTTAACATTTACCAGGTGACCACTGGCAATTTCCTTAACCATCCTATTCCTCCATTTTCTTACTTTTTCAAAAGGTATAGTTGTAAATACTTCATAGGATAATTGTAAGATTAAATGAAATAATATAGCTAACACACTTGGGACAGAGTAGAGGCTCAGTGAATCATCATACATTACTTCTTTCCCTTCCTGTCCTCAAGGCTTTTTTCATTCTTCACTGATACATATCTATATCTATATCTACCTGTTGGACTATATGTAGGAGAGATGTATTCATTTCTTTGTTTTTGCACAGCTAGTTTGAGCCAGTAAAAATGTTTCTCAAATATTATGCTACATATTATCAAATATAAGCAGTCAGTGCTAAGACAGCAAGGGTAGAAAAGATCGAAATCACGCTCTCATTACTCTTGCTCTGTGGTTGGCCCATTGAGATGTTTAGCTGCTACTGGGGCAAGAGGTCTCTAGACAGTCTATCGGAATTTCACCTGCCAAATGCTGGAGTTAGCAGAGACCAAGAAAGTATATGAAAAAGGCATGGTTCCCAGAACTTATTGGCAAATCCAAAGTAATCAAAAAGGAAAATTTGATATAACCACAGGCTCTTCATACTATCATTTTTCATCTTTACCACATCCTCTCTAGCTGACCTAAGCTATTTCTCAGTATGGTTTTGGAAATCGGAAGGGGGGATTTAATGCCTTGCTTGAGCATGCTTTCACTTGGCCCAGGCTGATTTATATTAAGACTGTATTCCTTTCTTCAGAGACAGTTGGAACATTGTTAGAATGAGTGTTTAAAAATCTAAAACCATGTGTAAACTCAGTTACTTGGAGAGTGAGAAGATGATGGCAGCATAAACAGAAAGGGAAGAGAAATAAAATACTTCACATATTGAAAATAGAAGGGCAGGAAAATGGCAATTGTTAATGAGGTATTTGAAAATACCTGAAAATCAAGTAAAGAAAGATGGATGGAAAACACATACAAAAAAGAAAAATCAGAAGAATTAAAGATGCAGAAACAACACAATAAAAAGAAGTCAACTGGGAACTCCTGGGTGGTCTAGTGGTTAGGACCTGGTGCCCTCACTGCAGGGGCCACCAGTTTGATCCCTGGTCAGAGAACTAAGATCCTGCAAGCTGTGTGGCCATAAATGAATGAATGAATGAATGAATGAATGAATGAATGAATGAATAAGTAAATGAATGAAAAGGAGTCAACTAACTCTGAATACATTATCTGTCTCCTCTTTATATTATCTGCTTGATTTAATATCAAAGAGGTCCAGCAGTGAAACTGGAGGAAATGGCTTGTTAAGGAAATTTTAAAAGATAGCCTTTCATAATTCATACTCAGTTCTCTAAGATCCATATTTGAATACTTTTAGAGAGGGATCACTGTAGCTGTTAGGATGACATGCATAACTTTTAGTGCCCTCAGGAATAAATGGATTGTGCTGTTGATTTCCTGACCAAGGACTCACACAGACCCTCACTCAAATAATTAGTTTTTTGCTGATGTCTGGGTAATCTCTGAAGTTTCCCACACATATAGGCCACGTCGACAGCAACGGAAAAGTGGCTATTGCCTTAGAGCAATAATGGCCTGGAAATTGTGTTAACTTGATGTTATAGTAGCAGCCACAAGCAAATATACTTATAAACGGGTAGAAAATGAGATCAAAGACCACTGTTTGTTTTTTTTTAATTTTACATCCCTGCTTGGGTGAATAATGACTGGACCAACATATGTTTACTTCTTTACTGACTGGCTCTAGAAAATACCACAAGGGAGTTTATTCTGCAGAACACTCCCTGGACTCATGTTTCTGAATCTTTGCAGTCAACAATAATTTTTATAGACCCACAAACATGACTCTTAGATGTCAATAAACCAATGAGTGAAATGTCCTGCCTATGCACAAGTGGGAGCGACGTTGCTTAAGGACTTGAGCAGCCTGTGCTCTTCTCTGACTCATTCTGTGACCTTGAACTTACGCTGCCTGCTTTTTACTTTCCTGGCCTGGCAAGCTGAGTAATATGACTTAGGATAAACCAGGAAATGGCAAAATGCCTGGTGCTCTCAAGTGAATTTAGTCCAGTAACATCACCATGTCAGTGGCCTTTGCCCAGCACACTGGGGGAGAAGAGGGAAAGACAGGGTCTCCTGGATCCTATCAATCACCACAGAAGCTCTCTTTAAGCCCATCAGACACATGATGAAGCATCCCTATTAGCTGTGTTTGTGGGACCTGAGTCAAAGATTATCAGCTCTAAAGAATGTTGAGCTCAAGAGTAGAATGCTGTTCCTCCATTCTCACATTGACTTTACCAGCAACAAGCTTTGCACTCTTGGCAAATCATTTGAAATCTCTCTGCACCTCTGCTGTTAGTCTGTACAATGAAGCAATCATTACAGGATTGTGGCAATCCAATTGCATTGGATTGAAAGGGTTTTAGAAAGTTAGAAACTATTTAAACAAATGAGACACCAAGAGGTACGTTACCATGATGGTTAAGAGCACACTGGAGCCAAAATTCCTGGATGAGAAACATGCAGGGTGGCATCCCTGTACGTGAATGTGTAGATGCCCACAGGCTCCCCTCCTGTGCCTGCCTCCAGGGACCTACTAATAAGAAAATCAGGTTCTCTTCCCACCCCACCCAACGACTCCCTTAAAACTGCCCTCACTGGGGTCACAGATAAGCCTCCTTATGGCTAGATCCAGCAGACTCTTTTCAGTCATTTACCAGCTATGTGACTTCTCTTTGCCTTACTCTTTTCTGGTATAAAATGGGAATAAAAATAGTTTCTAATAATGGTGGGTGCAAGCCTTGATACATTTGTCCAGACCCATGGAATGCACCACATCAAGAGTGAACCCTAATGTAAACCATGGATTTTGGGTGATAACGTTATGTCACCGTAGGTTCATCAATTGTAACACACGTACCACTTTGGCAGGGGACACTGATAGTAGGAGAGGCTATACATGTGTAGGGGCAGGGGTATGTGGGAAATGTCTATACTTTCTGCTCAATTTTGCTGTGAATCTAAAACTGGTCTAAAAAATATCTCACAGGGTGTTATGAGGATTAAAAAATTTATATTTAAAGAGTTATAGCATACCCAACATACAGTAAAGAGCATACCATACCCAATGTATAGTAAACACTCAAAAAGTGTCAGCAGAGTTTTCATGAATCTCTCAGAGAATATTCTTTTCTTCCTCTTTATCCTTTCATTTACTTATCTTCAATGTGGGGCCATGATAGATCATTGCTATGTCAACTGAGTACCAACACTACATGAATAGGAGCAATACCTTCTATTAAAGAACATTAGGTTTTGCTTATGTAAATGACCAATTCAACTGATTCATTTGCCTCCCTTTTCTATCTCTTTCCCCCTACTTCATTCAATTATGGGTTTCCCACCAAACTGGCCACATTTTAATTCTACGCAGAAACAGTAGGGATTTACAATGGAAGCAGCTATTCTGCTGAAGTTACAGCCGCACCACTATGAGATTCAGCAGTTTCCACCCCAGCAGCTTATTTCCAGGTGAAGTTAAATCCTTGCCAATGGTAGATCTTACTGCGTGTCAGTTTCACTGCTGTATGAAGGCTCACCAGGACTTAATTCCAGCCATCTGCTGAAAGTTTAACACTGTAATTGTCTGGAGTGAGTGCTATGAATCCAAATAGGTTCCACGTCTAATTACGTCAGTACTACTCACAACTCTCGGTGTTTTATTTTTTTATGTGGTGCTCCAAAATGAGGAGATTTGACAGAAAGTTTTACCATAATAATTTACAATATCAATAAAGCTCATCCACATGTCCAATTTACAATTTTATGTCTCAATGTATTCTACTTTTGGCTACATGGGTTGTGTGGACTAAATTTACAGAAATACTCAGATCATAGAACGTCTGTTCCAATTAAAGGTATTTTGCATTTTTTTTTATCACAATGGTATCAGGTTTGACAGGGAACTTAGAGTTTTTGTTCTTGGCCATATTCATATAGAAAGGCATTATATAGGTTGCAATTCTATGTATAAAACACTGCCCTTCCAAGTGAGCACTGCAAGGCTGAATAAGTGTTTTACCAAATCACTGTAGGTCAAAAGGAAAATGAAAGTTTGAGTACGTTTTAACGGCTGAGGAATGGGGAAAACAAAAGCCTTGGGAAAAGACAATTGACAGTCAGGGCAAAGGGGCCTGGGAAGAAAACCACTTAAGGGTAGAGAACCATCAAGCACCACCGTTCTGACTCAGAGGTATTAGCCCATGATTTTCTAAAAGCAGAAAAGAAAGCAGAACAGAAAAAGAGAGGGGGTCTCAAGATGGAAGCCTTTGGTTTTAAATCATGTTGTGCAAATGGGGGATGTCCATAGTGAAACAGACTGGTTTCCTTCATGCACAGAGAGGGTGACCTCCAATAGCCCTAGAGAACAGTCACATAAATCCTGACATTTTTAAGAAGGAGGTATTAGGAGGAGATACAATGGTGCAAAACAAAAGATGCTGGAGTTACCAACTCATCTGCAATGACAGCAAGCTAAAAGTGAGTAATCCTGACTCCATATGGTAAGAAAATTGTTCAAATGCAGGAAAGAAGGGAAAGTGCCTGGTTAGCCGTGGACATTGCTGATCTTGGGAGTACTGAGGAGATGGAGCTTCTAAAAACTGAGTCTGCAGAGAAAGAGTCTGGCACACACAGCAGGTGTTCAGTATATAGTTCAGAATAAATAAATGAAGCTGTGTGTAGCATCAGTAGAATAATACTAGCTCACATTTATTTTTTGAATTTTATTTTACTTCTTTTATACAGCAGTTCTTATTACTTATCTATTTTACACATATTAGTGTATATATGTCAATCCCAATCTCCCAATTCATCACACCACCATCACCCCCTGCTTTCCCCCCTTGGTGTCCATAAGTTTGTTCTCTACATCTGTGTCTCTATTTCTGCCTTGCAAACCTTGTACCATTTTTCTAGATTCCACATTTATGAGCTCACATTTATTGACTACTAATTAGGTGCAAATTTTGGTTAACTTATTTAGTCATTTGACAGATGAAAAAACAGCTTCAGTGAGATTAAATATTTGCCCGATTTAATGCAGCTCGTCACCAGTGCAGCTGAAATTCTAACCTAAGGTTGATTACAGAACATCTTAATCCTCATGGTTTAGTGGTGAAGACTGTGTTCACTGGAGCCATTTTTCCTGGGTTCAAGTCCCTACCCTACTACTTACTAGCTTGAGTGACTGACATGCTCTCTTACAACTGTTTGTTCACCTACAAAATGGGGCTAATCCTGGTTGGTTGCTGCAGGCTGTTTGCATTCTTCCTCCAAATTCATATGTTGAGGCCTTAATCCCCAATGTATTTAGAGATGCAACCTTTGGGAGGTAATTAGATAATGAGGTCACTAAGGTGGAGCCCCACTGATAGGATTAGTGGCCTTATAGGAAGAGGAAGGGACCTCTTTCTGCCATGTGAGAATATAGGGAGAAGGCAGCTGTCTGTGAACCAGGAAGAGGGCTCCCACCAAGAACTCAATCATCCTGGCACTGTGAACTTAGACTTCCTGCCTCCAGAACTGTGAAAAAAAAATTGCTGTTTAAACCATCTCCTTGGTCTACAGGATTCCATTAGAGCAGCCTGAGCTAAGACCCTAGTACTTTCTTTCATGGGTTTGTATGAAGATTATTTGAGATAGTATTTGGAAAGCACTGAGTAGGAAGTATGGTGTATTGTAAGTACTCAATAAATGTGAGCTATTGATATCTTTAAAAGCACCAGCTACTGTTTTTGTGTGTATTGCTTTCATGTGAACAGGAGCAAAATGACACATTTTTGACCAAAAACTGACAGTTGGAACATCTTTCCAGATGCTGAGATTTATTCTCTTACATGTTAAATAATAACACTTATATTTTCTATCCATAATGTCTTGTGTGGAAACCATGGACAGACACAGGCAGTGCTGTGTGACATGACGGACATGACATTTGGAGCCAGAAGACCTGCTTCAATCTCAACTCTGTGAGTGGCTGTGTAGCCTTCGACAAACCAGTTATATCTTTAAGCCTCAGTCTCCACCTTGGTAAAAGAGTTCCGAATAAATACCCCTGTCAGGCGATGATAGGTTTGAAAGTATTTTGTAAACTGTAAAGCACTGTACAAATATTAGTAATTATGTTCACACCGTGAGAAGGTTTGAAAAAAAGCAAGAAAACAACACATTGCTGGTGAAGTTTGAAGAGCTTTCTAATTTGGGAGTCGTTGCCAACGCCATTAAGAACCGAGACACACTGTACTAAATTTAGCTTAAAACGAACAAAAAATGATATGTGATTCAACCTCAAAAAAGATGTATCTCGTTATGCATGAAGAAAGGTCTCTGAAATAGAGTTACAGAAACCTAGAGAGCAACATTGTGGACGGGTGGCCCAGTGGTTATAGTAAATCAGAAAATAGAGTTGAGCTTTTCCAATGTCATACAGCGTTTAAAAGCACAGTTCTATTTTAGCCTTTTCTCAAGAGACAGGGGGCTCCTTTCTTCCTTTTAGAGCCTAGACAATGCTGGTGTAGTACACTTCTGGGCACTGTAGGTCAGCTATAAGGCCAGGATGCCTCATTCACCACACACACACACACACACACACACACACCCTCGGGAGTCTGTCTATGAAGAAGAAATAGGGTCTAATTGAAGACCTGGGGCTGGTGTGGTGGGCGCTTGGCCACAGCCCACAGCTCTGCAGGTCAGTGGAATGCCCCTTAGCTCTTTTCACTCTTTTCATGCTCTTTCTCAAAGGGATTTTGCCTGCTTTACCTCTGTACGTGATTCTTTTGGATTTGCTTGAATCTGATCTGAATCTCAGTATATACAGTAAGCAGGTCGGAAGGACAGACCTTTGAGAATACGTTAGAGAAGATGGAGGGATGTGGTGATTGATGAAAATGAATCATAGTATTTGGTAAGGCAACATGTTGAAAAATAAACCCAGACTTGTGGTTGCCAAGGGGGAGGGTACAGGGGAGGGAAGAATTGAAAGTTCGGGGTTAGTTGATGCAAATTATTATACATAGCATGGATAAACAACAAGGTCCTAGTGTATAGCACAGGGAACTATATTCAATATCCTGTGATAAACCAGAATGGAAGAGAATATGAAAAAGAATGTAAATATACATATAACTGAATCATTTTGCTGTACAGTAGAAGTTAACACAACACTGAAAATCAACTATACTTCAAAAAAAATTTTAAAAAGGATTTAAAGAAAAGCTTCAGACACGTGGAGAGGGAAAGATATATGGATCAAACGATTGTTACTCTCAGCAGAAGGTTCCACGTCTGCCCCTGGTGAGGTGTGTCCCTGTACACAATTGCAGGCTGTCACTCTCCTCTTATACTAATGAGTACAATCACTGAGCTGGTGCTTCAAGGGCCCACACACTCCTTCCACTTTCCAGATCTCTTCCCTAACTCTATGGCATCATCCTTGTGTTCACTATTTGCACCTGCCATTTTACAGCAGAGAAAGGGTAGTGGTGAGGGTGTCAGATTATGTGTGCTGATCAGCTGAATTCCTAGTGTATATTAAGACACCAACCTTGAAACAATTCAACAGTTACTAAGCAGATGACTAAGTAGTGACTTATGTTGCCTGTGTGTGCAAAGGCAGTATATATAAAGAGAGGGGTTTCTATTTATCTGCGTGCCACCTCAGTTGAGCTATTTGTAATGGCACCACCATATATGTTGAATTTTAACTTAAGTTTGTACTTCTAATTGTCATTTTAGTTGTTATTTTACTTGTCTTAAAATATACTTAGATACAGCTTTGACATGAAAAATATTGTGTATGCAGAAGATTGTGTCTGCTGCATATCAGACAATGCAATTAAAGGCACTAGAAATAGCCAAATCTCAGGAATAGATTATAGGATTTTCAAAGCCAGGAGAAGCTAGTGTGGCTGATTCACACATCATGAAGGACTCTTGCTCAGGCACTACCTTATCAAAAGCTTCTGGCTAACTTTCAAGAAAAGCTGTTTAACTTTCATCCATTTATAACACAAGTGAGCAAAAAACAAAACTAAATAGAGCCAAAAAAAAGCATATGTGGCTTTTTGGGTCCTGTGATTTGCCTCAAAATTTTCATATCAACCCTAAGACTGGGAAATGTCAAGATGAAGATCCTGTGTTATGAGAAGTGCCACGTCACTGGGAAGCAATGCAGAACTGTTGGTGGCCAGTGTGGCAAATAAACTTATGACCATGAATGATGGAGACCACATTCTTTCATTTCTTTTTCCCATTTGGAATGGGAATGTCTATAAGGGTTATCCTATGCCTGTCCCACCACTGTAATTTGGAAATAGATAACCTTTTTTCTAGTTTAGCAGGTCCATAGATGAAGAGGAAATTTGCTCTATGATGGAACATACCCAGCCTCACATCTACTTGATTTAGGTGATTTACACAATGAGATTTAGGACTTTTCAGCCAATGTTATTTAGATGAGATTTTAGGCTTACATAGATGCTGTGCTGGGTTGAGACTTGGGAGGATGTTGGGGTAGGATGTATTTGCATGTAGGATGGATGGGAATCTTTGGGAACCAGAGGATGGACTATGGTAAGCTGAAAAAAACCACCACTCCCCCCAAATATGTATTTTCTTTCTAATCCTCAGAACCTGTGAATATTACCTTATATGACAAAACAGTGATTATTACCTTATACAGCAAACAATATGATTAAATTAAGGATCTTGAGACTAGGTGTCTAACTTGGGTTATCTGACAGGACCCCTAAAAATTTCACAAGTATGCTTATTCGAGAAGGGCAAAGGGAATTTGTTGAATATCTTAAAAGAGGGATGAGGAAAACTCCTAATCAATGGCATCACATCATTGGTAAAAGGCTAGCTGGCTAGTCAGGTAAGTGCTTAGCCCAGAGTCAGTTCTCTGAGCCCTGGGACTTTAAAATTAGAAGAGGCTGAAGATTAAGAGAAACTAGAAAATGAGCTCTAAAAGTGCCAACAAAAGCTGATGAAGATAATCACTGATAGCTCCCAAAGGACAAAGCTTAAATCCATCACTTGTAAAACTTTGCTTCACACTGGGGCTTTGTGTTGTTAATGATATCTCTTAAGCTCAAAAAAAGTATAGATGCCTGTGCTGGGCAATGAGCTTCTGGCCTAGAGCAAATCACTGTGATTTAATTGCCTGTTACCTGGTATAGAGAAAGGGGTTAGATGTTTATGATGACATAGCTTTATACCTGCACTCAATCAGTTGGTTTGTGAAGAACATACGCCTTCTCTACCCTCAGTCAAGGGTGAATGAACATGGGACATAGAAATGATAAAGTGCCTACATCAAAGAGATGTTGAAGACCAAATGCTGAATGTTGCTTACATGTAGACAGCAATGAATTTAAAGATGCCTGAAATTCTTTTAGACTGCATCCTGCAAGGCACTAGGTATAGAGTCAGATAGACCTAAAGATGAAACTGCCTCTGCCACATACTCATTATGCTAAGTTGGACATGTTATTAACTTCTTAGAGTCTTGGTTCTCTTGACTATAAATTGGGGGATAATGATATCTATCCCATGTGAATGTTAATTAGACAAAGTATCTAAAATATTTAACCCAGTGCACTTTGTAAATCCAGTCACTATTGTTCTTTGATGGTACATCACCAAATGTGAGATTTGTCAAATTGCAAGTCTACAAGGGAAAAATGCTATGGGGCAAGGTGGTTTCTCCTGTCATCATTAAATCATGCTTACTGTTTACTCTTAAGGTGAGTAAGGCTCACTTACTGTTTACTCTTAAGGTGAGTAAGGCTGCTGCTCTCTCAGGCAGGGCAATGTGCCTGGACTAGTGAAGGCCAAGCCAGGAGCAGAGGTGGGTGTGCAGATTCATGAGAAGATAAGGCTGCAAAGAAAGAGAGAAGCAGGTAGGGAGTAGGGCTGGCAATATTAACTTGCACTGTAAGGCTTCTGGGTATGAAAAACATAAGCACCATGTCAAGAAATAATCAAAACAAGACTCACACAGAAGCTTGATATTCTAGAAATACTTGGAAGTAGGACAGACCTAAACTTGCAAAGCAGTCTGAAAAATGATGCCCTGAGATGAGCACCATGGATAGCTCCAAGGGAAGCCATTTCTTTCTCCCTGAAAAGGCAGCAACTCAGGATTGTTCAAACCAATTTTATGGAGAAGCCAACAACTCTCTTCCTTAAAGGACCAAGATCTATTAAGGCATATTTGATCCCTAACACCAGATATCTATTCAATATTTCTAAATATGTCAGTAACAGCATAATATGTGAACAGAACTGTTGAGAATTGGTTCTCTCTTGGAGAGAAGTAGATCTACTGTGACCTTAATTGGTTTGATTTAGGGTTGCTCTTCATTCTTGGAGATCCTGAACAATTCAAGGTTTTACCAGGAAGTTCCCCACCTCCCTTAACACTAACACAATGTTGACATTTCGGGTTGGTGGTAGGTCAACTGTAGAATGTTTCATCTCTGTGAGATCATGAGTGTGGGAGAGGGCTCCCATTCTGGGGCCATATTTATTCCAGTCCATTAGAAAGTCTAGCCACACTATTGCTAAGGGTTCATAAAGGGGTGGATACAAATTCTGCTCTACTTTCTGTGTACCCATGGGAAAGTCATTTGGTCCTTCTTACTGTCATCTGAAAGATAAAGGAATTGAACTATAACATCTTAAGGGAGATAAGAAGTTCCATTATGATGAAGTAATCTAGTTTAAAATTATTCATTCAGAGACTCCAGAGATGCAAAATATATCCCTGAGGAAAAAGACAAGAGCTGCAAAAGTATGTATATAGAATCAGAATTCAACCAAACACGTCCAGGACACAAAAAATTAAAGAATCATTGGCAAGGGGATGAAAGAACCATAATGTGTTTGGCTGCAAAGTACGATGGTGTCTTAGAACTGGGACAAGGTCTTCTCAGATCTTCTACACCAGGAACTGGTAGAAATACCAAGGCTTTACGTTAGAGGTTTGAACTGACTATTGTCCTCCAAGTTTCAAGGCTTCTAGATGACAGAATGTTGGGTTTTATAATGTCCAAAGGGCAGTACATCAGAACATAGGAGCAGGCTGTGGGCTAAAATGACCCTGCTGGGACACACAGGCTTTGAATTATAGGAACCCCTCTGACAAAGAAGTGTCTGGCTGATGGGTTTTTATGATTTCTTGGAGAAAGGATTCTCATTGTGATTTCTGAATAATGAAACTGGGGCTCCTCAGTTGTCAGGTTCTCCAACAATTGGATGAAATAAGGCCTTGTATTTTCTGGAGCAGAGGTTCTCAAAGTGTGGTCCTTGGATCCCTGTGTGTCTCTGACACCATTTTAGGAGGTCAATAAGATCCGTACTTTTCCAACTACATACTTCTATGTGGCCTGATTTTCTTCTTAAACTTCAACCAAAATAACAGATCACAATAAATTGACTGCAAGAGCAGATATGAGAATCCAGTTGTTTTCTATTGGGCCAGACAGTATTGAGATTTGCTAAAATATTAAACTGTACCATCTCCTCCCTAATTTGTTTTGGAAAATGTAGTTATTTTCTTTTAAAAAGATGCTATTTATTTTTAATATGTAATGACTTTATTGCTCCTTAAAATTAAACAAAAATGTTATATACATCTTCCAATTTTAATATCTAATATGGTAAATATTGATAAATATAACCTACATAATAAAAAGCCCTTTGGGAGGCTTCAATAGTTTTTAAGAGGGTAAAGAAATAAAAATGTCTGAAGCCCTGTTTCAGAGGCATTGAAATTCAAGTGTTTCTGAATAGGTAATCAGTCTTTTAATAACAGTAAAAGTGAGCAAAGATTCTTGGTTTCTAAGTTTCTATAAGATGTTAAGTTGTCTGGGAGATATGGGTATTCAGATATTTACTTGGTTTGATGTGGGTTGACCCATCAGGCACATGAGGGCCTCCCTTCAGGGTCTGGGCTCTCTCCACCATGGACTGGCTTTGAGCTTGGGAGTGAATCCTGAGAGACAGTATTAGTGGGTCTCACACTATTCACCTACGTTTCTCCCTCTAGAATAACCCAGTGATGAAAGTGTCTTGCAACCAGGCATGATTGGATTAAATGAAGAAAAACTTAGGATAAATGCAAGGAAAACCTCTCTACTGATGCTAGTGAGAAATATTACATTTTAAAATATTATCTTTAGGTAACTGGTTGAAGTTTTATCACTTAAATGTATCAAATGTAAAATTCTCTCTCAATATTTCACTCGTGTGTAGTTTACGGGAAACAGTAAACAATATTGTTAAGCTTTATCTTTGGAGCAAAAAGATTTATGACTATGGGCAAATCTCAGTATAAACTGACTAACTGAGATGAAGTCCAAACTAAATATATGAAAATAAATTCAGAATGGAAATACTTTCAAATAAAATGTTAACAGATGAAATTTTAATGCTTTGGAATATACTTCATATTTCCAGCTAATACACAATGGAATTCAAAATATATATATATTACTGGACTTAATTTAATGAAAGCAAAACTTTTGCTTTGCAATTTTGAACAAGTTATTTGGTTTCCCCGTTATCACATCTACTGAATAAGGAGAATGCATCAATAATCATCAGCTCTACATTCATTCATATGTAGGACAAGTAGGTTTCTTAAGTATATTTTGTTCTCTCAGGTAGTAAAACATGCCACCTGCTGTCTTATAATTCTTTTTGTTTACCCTTTAAACTATTTTTACTACAAGGTTCAAAGGCAAGATTCACCACAATCTTAGATCAATCATCACAAAATAGTGAATGGTGACATCAGTTCAGTGACATTTTATAGAAGATCTCAAGAATATCTTTACAGAACATAATAGTATTTCAGGCAAGAGTAGAATTTTTACCCTTAAAGAATTTAGATTTTTTTCAATAAAAAGTTTTTGGACTCACTTGATCATTGAGTATTTTTTTCCCACATTTTGCTGGGCTATCTTGGGGTTGGTGGGAGTGGAGTAGAGATAGAGGTGAGGGAAAGGAATAATTCTTGGGCCAATTCAATTTTTATTTATCTGGTTTACTGAAATTTGTGTCATGTGATTTAGGAATTTCAGTTTCCACTACTTCTGGGTTTCATCCAATTTTAAACAACTCTTTCCTAAATTTTCTTGTTCCCAAAGCAGTGGAATAAAAATCTTATCAAAGGCCATGCTAATTCAAAGCCATCAGCTTATAGCTTGTCTACCATGCTACTGCATTTTAAGTAACCAATTATTATTTAAAATTCTGGCTTCAGCGGCATTAAGGAAATGTAGGAGTCATGAACTCTGTATGATTACAAAGAACTTGAATTCTCATTAAAGGACATAGAAAGTTAATTAAAAGTTAATTAAAAGGAACGAAAATTTTAGAATATCTGATATTCTCTACTTATTCAGTACATTTGGAAAGTTGAAAACTGATCAATGTCAAGTAAAAGACACTAAAGTCATCCGCTTGGGGTAATTTAAGTCTACTGACTTTGAGAAAAAGGGTCAATTGTTTATATAACATAATCCACTCACATCATATCAAAATGAGGAAGGAATACTCAGTCTGTAATGTATTGTATAGATTCATTAACTTCAAAGTAGCTGTGCAGGGAATTCTCTAATACAAATGGAATTTATATTTACATTATAGTACATCAGTACTGTAGCCTACATCAAAGCCTATAATTATTATGCAAAGATTCCAAGTAAACAAGTATTGGTACTACAATTAACATTTGAGAAGAGTAATTAGTTAACTCCTTTATCCTTTTTACACAAAACAGATTTCTCTTTTCAACAAAAGCAACATAGAAAGAATTCTACATCCAACGGTAATATTTGTGAAGAAGACAATCAAAATAACAAAAAAGAATTTATCCTTAGTGAAAGAATGGGGACACATAAGCCTACCCCAAAAGAGGTAAGTTGAAAATAATGCAAATAATATGACAAATGCTATCCCTGCCTGCTCTCAACCTCCATTTTACTACAGGACTGGATTTCATCTGCTTACAGGACCAGCCCTGCCCAGGTTCAAAGCCACTGCTGCCTGATGGCCACGCTGTATGTGTAGCCCTGGCAGCTATAAGTCTTGAGATGTGTCAGCAACAGGTGGATCCCTGAGAATGTACTGTGATTTCCTCTTCTGTCCTGAGTAGGATCTTTCCTGTCTTGAAACCTTGGCTTGGGTCCCAATACTCTGCAAAGCTTTCCCCAATTTTCTCCTCCCTTCCTCATTTTTTTTTTTTTTTTTTTTTTTTTTGCGGTACGCGGGCCTCTCACTGTTGTGGCCTCTCCCGTTGCGGAGCACAGGCTCCGGACACTCAGGCTCAGCGGCCATGGCTCACGGGCACAGCCGCTCCACGGCATGTGGGATCTTCCCGGACCGGGGCACGAACCCGTGTCCCCTGCATCGGCAGGCGGACTCTCAACCACTGCGCCACCAGGGAAGCCCCCTTCCTCATTTTGAGGTCTGATTCTTGTCCTTCCAAGTCCCAGCTCCTTCCTGGATTCTAGTTCCTATAGGCTGCCACTCATCCAGAAAACACACACAGTTATACTTCTCTTAAGATGTACCTGTTGTTTTCTGACAAGGGAAAAATTCTAATTTATGCTGTTATTTTCTGCTTCTGCCCTTGTCTGTCCACAAAAGGAATTTCTACAATGGAGAATGATCAAAGGCAGTACAGACAGTGAGAGACACAAATTCTCCCTTTTCTGCAACGCTTCAGCTGCTCACAAACTGTTACCCTTTCCTCTGCTTTAACTGTATGTAAACCTGCTAAATCCTTTCCTGTTGTCCTTAGCTCCTCCAAGTAGGAGCTATGATCAGATACCAAAACTTCCTGGTTGCATGAAATAAATTTTCTGTAACTGTGTATTTGCTCTAGCACATAAACTAAATTGTCTGTAACAGAGTGTGTTTTCAATGATGAGTCACACCTGCAGAGCATTTTGTGGTTGAAATGTGAGAGAGAGAAAGAGGGAGAGAAGGGGAAGGAGTGGGAGGGAGAGGAGGGAAGAGAGACAGAGACAGAGAATGCCCAAGAATAACAATAACAAAGTACAAACAGAAAGTTAATCCCACAGCATGGCTCCTGTGATGTCCTCAATACATCTTCCAAGTGGATGGTGCATCCTTTGCTTCTCCTCTCTAGGGTAACTTTTAGAATAATGTACTCTTAGTGCATAAAGGGCAGGAACCTGCCAGTCAGAAAGCCCCATATAAAATTAACCAAACCAAAAGTTCAAGAATGGTAATAAGGAGGGTAAATGGGCAGCAGAGGAATTTTCTCTAGGAGGAAATTTAAATAATGTCACTCCAATGCATCATTTCCAAGACCAAAGTCTGGTTTCAACAGCATTGCACATACTTATTGGGTAAGTGAGCAAGTGAGGGAGGGAGGGAGGGAGTGAATGGGGTGAGAGCCAAGAATTCCCAGGAATTCCAAGTCCTGTCTCTGGAATTCTTCCTTGGTGACTATGCCACTGTGTATAACAGGCTTCTTTTTGTTGAACTCCCCAACTGGGATTCACTTCATGGATGCCTTGCAAGTTGAATGACCCCAGTATTTTAATGCAAGAGGTGTCTGAGAGCGATTGAGTTTAGTATCATTTATAGTCATCAGAATAGAAATTGAGAATAATTTCCAGTGTCCAGATGTTGGGCATGATGTAGGTGAAACATTCAGACAATTGAATGTTTAACTTCCATCCAGATGTTTTAGCTGGTATTTCCATCATATACCCTCTACCAGCAAAAAACAAATAGTGAGTAAATTAATAAGTAGCCAATATAAAACCATAAAAATAAACAAAGAAAAAGTGATTTTACCATAAAAAGCCAATTACTAAATAGCAAATGTTGAGATAAAACAAGTATTATTTTTATCAAAATGGTCTATCCTGCTGTATCTCCAGAGTTGCACTACCAAGAAAACCCATTAAAAAATCACATTTTAATCATAACTTCAGATGGAAAAGGGAAATAGGTGCTAGAAGTTTAGGCATGGAGTAACATTGTTGGTTTTCATGCATGAGTTTCAGTAATGCAGTTGTATTGACGGCACAATTCACTGGGCAAAGCAAGAGCAGAAGTACAGCTCACTTTGGTCAAGAACTGTGGCTACTTCTTCCATTCACTAAGGAAACTTAGTGAAGTCTGGAAACCAAGCCAGACTTCTTACACTTTCTTACCAGCTTTATCACTCATTGTTCTGATAAGAATCAGGCCTCTCAAACAGAGCGGATTTGTACATTGTTCCTCTGTAGGTAAGTAGTAAGGACTAGGATTCTGCTATAATACATGGCAATCACAGAAATGAATCCTGTTTTCTTTAGATTTGATAAGTTTATATTAAATTATGTGATATGAACTTTGGTGCAAAAACATGCTTGTAATCATGTAGAGTTTATTATTACTGCTACAGCACAACAAGAACAAATTCACTGAATCTGCCTGTACATCAAACATTATATTATTTGATAAAATAATAACTAAAGTAGCAAAACATGTCATTTAAAAAATATCTCAAAACCATGCAAATAGAGATTATCATACTAAGTGAAGTAAGTCAGAAAGAGAAAGACAAATACCATATGATATCACTTATATGTGGAATCTAAAATATGACACAAATAAACCCATCAATGAAACAGAAACAGACTCATGGACATAGAGAACAGACTTGTGGTTGCCAAGGGGGAGGGGGTTAGGGGAGGGATGGAGTGGGAGGTTGGGGTTAGCAGATGCAAACTACTATATATAGAATAGATAAACAACAAGGGCCTTCTGCATAGCATAGGGAACTATATTCAATATCCTATGATAAACCATAATGAAAAAGAATATAAAAAAAGAATGTATATATGTATAACTGAATCACTTTGCTGTACAGCAGAAATTAACACAACATTGTAAATCAACTACACTTCAATAAAAAAATGCAGAAAAATCTCAAAACCAACACACACACACACACACACACACACACACACACTGGACAAAAAACACAGAAAATGGGTAAAATCAAGTTAAATGAAAGTCTTGGAGCCTGGGATAATTTCAGACTTCCTCTGAGTAGGGATGCTTTGGTAGCATCAATATAAAATCTATAAAAAATGTATACATGTGAAAATATGCTTGAAAGACATATAGCACAGATAATAGGTTTGTTAGGATGGTGAAATTACCTGTTTTCCAATGTATTTTCCAAACATTCTATACTATTTTTATGTCATTTTACAGTAACAATAATTAATTATAAAATGAATTGGAATTCATTTTTAAATTCCCAGTTCAAATAGCCCCCCTTCCAAGAAAACTTTCATAATACCTTATTTATATCTTATTTTTTGAATTTATATATGTTCTAGCGTTACAGTTATCAGTTTGCTTGTAATAAGTTAATAAGCTGTGCATTAATTTGGTTCTAGATTTTGGGAATGAGCATAAGAATTTGTAAATAGATTCTGGGTATCATTAATAGTAAGTATTACAACTAAAATTTGGGGATGCATATACTTGTTTTTCTATTCTGCTCAGAAGGGACAACAATTGCCATGTGTACACCTGCAAAAATCATGGGGCTTCCTTCTCCAATGACTAACTTTTATCTAATATTTCCATATGGACATTCTTTATTCTAAATGGTCACTAATTTCACCCTTTGATGTGGTATTTTTTCTATTGATAGCAGATTAATTATTCATTTGTTATTTAAACAAATTTAACTTTGAACCTAGTATTTTCCTAAATCTTTGCTACTAGAGATGGGGTCACTCCCAACAGGACGTAATACTTTTTTCTAGAGTTTGAAATGGGGACAACCCCACCCCTCAAAGAAACACATGTGCAAAAGAAACTACAACAAGGATCTGGAAGAAGAACAAAAGGGAAAGGGCTTTGATTCAAGTCCAAGTTTTCCCAAATAAGCACAGAGTAATATAATTTGTTAGAGATGAGTTTTACATAGCTAGTGAGTTTGTATTCAGCCACATTCAGAGTAAAAGTTGTACACAATGACCAAGTGGTTCAACATTTGAAAATCAGTTAATATAATTTGTATCAACAGCCTAAAAAAGAAAATCACATCATCAGGTCAATAGATACAGAAAAAAATTTTGATAAAATCCAGCTCCCATTCATGATAAGAACTCTTGGGAAACTAGGAATAGAGGGGAACTTCTTCAACTTGATAAACAATATCCACAAAAAAATCTACAGCTCACATCATACTTAACGGTGAGAAACTTGAAGGTTTCTCACTAAGATCACATGCAAGACAAGGATGTGCCCTTTCACCTCTCCTTTTCAACACTGTACTGGAAGTTCTAGCTAATGCAATAAGACAAGTAAAGGAAATAAAAGGTATACATACTTGAACAGAAGAAATAAAACTGTCTTTATTGTCAGATGACATGATCATCTGTACAGAAAATCTGAAGGAACTGACAAAAAAATCTCCTAGAACTAATAAGTGATTATAGCAAGCTTGTAGGATATGAGGTAATTACATAAAAGTCAATTTCCTTACTATATACCAACAATGAACAAGTGGAATTTGAAATTAAAAACACAATACTGTTTACATTAGCACTACAAAAATGAAATACTTAGGTATAAATTTAACAAAATATATACAAGATCTATATGAGGAAAACTATAATTGATGAACAAAATCAAAGAACTAATGGAGAGATAATACATGTTCATGGATAGGAAGATTAATATCATCAAAATATCAGTTCTTCGCAACTTGATCTATAGATTCAATGCAATCCCAATCAAAATCCCAGCAAATTATTCTGTGGGTATTGACAAACTGATTCTAAAGTTTATATGAGAGTCAAAAGACCTAGAATAGCTAACACAATATCTAAGGGAAGAACTAAGTCAGAGGGCTGACATTACCTGATTTCAAGACTTACTAAAAGCTGCAATGATCAAGACAGTGTGGTGTTAGCAAAAGAATAGACAGATACATGGAACAGAACAGAGAGCCCAGAAATAGACCCATATACATAGTCAGCTGATCTTTGATAAAGGAGCAAAGGTAAAACAATGGTGCTAAGATAGTTCTGTCAACAAAAGCTGATTGAAGAACTGGACATCCACATGCAAAAATACAAATCTAGACACAGACCTTATACCCTTCACAAAAATTAGCTCAAAATGGATCACAGACCTAAATGTAATATGCAAAGTTATAAAACTCTTAGAAGGTAACATAGGAGAAACTCTAAATGACCTTGGGTCTACTGATGACTTTTTAGATACAACACCAGAGGTACGATCCATGAAAGAAACTCTTACCTTATGATCCAGCAATCACGCTTCTTGGTATTTACGGAAAGGAGTTGTGTGCATGCAAAAACCTGCACACAGATGTTTACAGCAGCTTTATTCATAGTTGTCCAACCTGGGGAGCAACCAGGATGTCCTTCAGTTAGGTGAATGGATCAATAAACTATGGTACATCCAGACAATAGAAAACTATTCAACACTAAAAACAAATTAGCTATCAAGCAATGAAAAGACATAGAGGAACATTTAATGCATATTACTAAGAGAAAGAAGCCAATCTGAAAAGGCTACATACTCTAAGATTCCAACTATATGATATTCTGGAAAAGGCAAAACTATGGAGACAATAAAAAGATCGTTGGTTGGGCTTCTCTGGTGGTGCAGTGGATAAGAATCTGCCTGCCAATGTAGGGGACATGGGTTCGAGCCCTGGTCCGGGAAGATCCCACATGCCGCGGAGCATGTGACATCTAAGCCCATGTGCCACAACTACTGAAGCCTGCATGCCGCAACTACTGAAGCCCACGCACCTAGAGCCCGTGCTCCACAACGAGAAGCCACCGCAATGAGAAGCCGCGCACTGCAACAAAGAGCAGCCCCTGCTCAACACTACTAGAGAAAGCCGTGCGCAGCAACGAAGACCCAATGCAGCCAAAAATAAATAAATAAAATAAATTTATTAAAAAAAACAAGATCAGTGGTTGCCAGAAGTGGGGTTAGTGATAGGGATGAACAGGCAGAGCACAGAGGATTTTTAGCACGGTGAAACTACTCTGTATGATACTGTCATGGTGGATACATGGCATTATACACTTGTTTAAACACAAAGAAGGTACAATGACAAGAGTGAACCATAATGTAAACGATGGATTTTGATTATGATGTATCAATCTAGGTTCATCAATTATAACAAATGTATCACTCTGACGGGGGATGTTGATGATGGGGCTATGCTTGTATGGGGGTGGGGAATATGTGGGAAATCTCTGTACCCTCCTCTCAATTTTGCTGTGCACCTAAAACTGTTCTTAAAAATAAAGTCAATGTTTTTACAAAAAAGCAGAAAGAAAACTCACAAAACTTAATACTAAGGAAGTATTATTCAAGCACCAGTCAAGCGGAAGTTTAGGCTTCTAAGAGAAAGTGCTTCCAAGGCTGTTGGCTGGCTGTAGCCTACAATAGGGCTGGTTATTGTGAAATTCTGAGTGTGAGGTGCTATTTGTAGGCAGGTGGGCACACTGTATATTCCACATTATTTTTATTCTCATTTCTTCATCTCACTTCTTAATCACGTGTTAGTTTGTACTTTGGAAACCATCTGGTAGATATCATTTTATTCTGCAGCATATTTGGAGGCTTAAAATACAAATAATAGATCAAATCAAGGAGGTGAATCCAGGTTTGGGATTCTACTTCCTTGATCTTTCTGTTTTCCCACTGACCGATGATTAAAAGTTTGGATTAAAAGTTGGAAATTGACACAATTAAAAGCCATAAATATTTAGAAAGGAATGCTTCTGAAAGGCTTAAAAGAAGTAAGAGATGAAAGCCAAAAACATAAAATAAGCACTGGGAAAAAGTTCTGTATGGACGTGCTAATAAGCTTTCCGTTACATTTCCAAGGAAATGTAGAATGTTTTTTTAAATTATTTTTATTAACAAGGTTTAGGCTACTTATCTAGAACTGGTGGTGATGAAATTTCTTACCACTTGGAAACTGTCAGTAGGTTTAGGCTTAGGAAGAAAAACTAAGTAATTTTTTTGGCCCTTAAATCAAAATACCATTTAGTACTCCAAGTCTCCTTCTCACACATTCTTGTCAGCCTGCAAACCCCTTCAGTTACTAAGAGGACTTTCCTGTATCACCTTTTCTACTTGTACTGCCATTCATTCATTCACTCATTCATTCTCTCATTACAGACATTCACTGAACATCTGCTATTGTCAGACATTGAAGTAGGTGCTGGAATTACAATGATAATCCAAACAAAAAGAAAACATCAAGATATCAAGTGCTACAATGAAAATAAAACAGAGGGATATGACAGAGTGTGACTAGGGTCTTGTCTGGACTGGATAGTTGGGGAAGGCGTCTTTGAGGAGATGACATGTAAGTGGAGATGTGATTGACAAGTATTTAGTTATGGGAGACTTGGGTGGAAGAGCATCCCAAAGAGAAGCAACACAGTGCTAGGGCTGTAAGGTGGGAATAAACAGGAGATGTTCAAGGAAGAGAACATCTAGCAAGCCTGGCTAGAGCATAGAACCAAGTGGAAGATGGGTAAGAGATGAGTTTGATGATGGAGACAGGGGCCACATCACATAGGGTGTTGTAGGCAGTGTGAGGCATTTGGATATTATTCTAAAGGCTGTGGGAAACCACAGAGGGCTTCACTCAGTAGGACTACTACAATCTGATCTGCACTTAGAAGATTGTTGGCACTGTGGAGATGAAATGCAAGTAAGGAGAGCAGCTGGGGGGCTATTGCCTTAGTCCAGGTGAGGAAGATGATGGTATCTTTGACTTGGGCTGTTGATGCTGGAGGAAATGGGTATGGAGTGGATGGATTTGCTGCGTGCTTTAAAGACAGATCCAGTGAGGCTTGATCATTGATTTGATGGCATGAGGGGTAAAAGGAAGAGAGGAATCAAGGATAATCATGTTATCCAAAGAAGATATACATATGGCCAACAAACACATGAAAAGATGCTAGACATCACTAATTAGAGAAATGCAAATCAAAACTACAATGAGGTATCACACCGGTCAGAAAGGCCATCATCAAAAAATCTACAAACGATAAAAGCTGGAGAGAGTGTGGAGAAAAGGGAACCCTATTGCACTGTTGGTGGGAATGTAAATTGATACAGCCACTATAGAACAGTATGGAGGTTCCTTAAAAAACTAAAAATAGAACTACCATATGACCCAGCAATCCCACTACTGGGCATATACACAGAGAAAACCATAATTCAAAGAGACACATGCACCCTAATGTTCATTGCAGCACTATTTACAATAGCCAGGACATGGAAGCAACCTAAATGTCCATCAACAGAGGAATGGATAAAGAAGATGTGGTACATATATACAATGGAATATTACCCAGACATAAAAAGGAACGATATTGGGTCATTTGTAGAGATGTGGATGGACCTAGAGTCTGTCATACAGAGTGAAGTAAGTCAGAAAGAGAAAAACAAATATCGTAGATGAATGCATACACGTGGAATCTAGAAAAATGGTATAGATGATCTTATTGGCAAAGCAGAAATAGAGACACAGACATAGAGAACAAACATATAGACACCAAGGGGGGAAAGGGGGTCGTGGGATGAATTGGGAGATGGGGATTGACATATATACACTACTGATACTATGTATAAAATAGGTAACTAATGAGAGAACCTACTGTATAGCACAGGGAACTCTACTCAATGCTCTGCGGTGACCCAAATGGGAAGGAAATCCAAAAAAACAGGGGATATATGTATATGTATAGCTGATTCACTTTGCTGTACGGTAGAAATTAACACAACATTGTAAAGCAACGATACCCCAAGAAAAATTTTTAAAAAAAGATAATCATGTTAAATAAACATTAAAAAGTCAGCAAAAATATTCCCAATTTTCCAAAACTAATGGGAAACAGAGCTGCACCTTCTGGAATTCCAATGAAGTGATATCTGGATTGCATTAGGTACATGCATTTCATTTTGCACATTAATGCCCAGGAGGTTGGTCTGTTGTCCCCTGAGAAGAACCTGCAGACAAAGCTTTGAGCAGCACAGCCAATCCTAAGAGGCAGGCAGGACCACCTCCTGACAAACTTCCTCAGCAGCTTTGCCACCCTGTGGGTAGCTCTGGAGCACAGCTAGGAGTCTCAGTGTTGAAGAGCCATGGTATCTCTGTCAGTAAAGTAAGAAGTTTTAAATTAGATGCTCTCTGTGGCCACTCCCAATTTTAAAATTCTGTTTTAAAACCCCACTGGGTCTATTCTAGGGATCCTGAATATATAAGTCATACACATAAGTAAGTTACAGTAATAAAGATTCTTCAGGTTTTTTTTATGGTTACATTCCTACACTTAATTCTGGATTTTTAAAAATGTGTTCTTTTTGATTTAGTATTTACAGTTCTTCCAAAGTGAGAGCAAGTAAAGTCCTTTTTCTTGAACATTAAGTCTAGCTTTACACCTGGGACAAAACTATTTTCTTTAGAGGTACATAAACCCTAGTTGGAATGTTTCCCTTTATTCTAATAAGCCAATTTTTTTTTCTTGCAGGATCACCCCCCCTTAGTGGAAAATATGTATTATCTATACTTACTCACATAGACATGTAACATATATTGGCCATTACTGAGCATGTGCTGTGGGTCACACATTGCATTATGATAAGTGATCTTCACATATAAATGTATTTAATTCTCAGAACTAGAAGCAGTTGGTATATTTGTCCCACTTCACAAATGAGGTAACTGAACCTTAGAGGGTGACAGAGCTAGGATTTCAGGCCAGTTCAGGCCCCTCCTTGGCCCAGGCTCACTCCCAACCCCCGAGGCAGACTCCCCCAGCTGTTCCCAGCAGCGTCCTGATGTGCAGCCATCACTAAGCTTTTTACGCTATTGGAGGCTGCAGTCTTTCTAAATTTTTCAAATTATTCCTAACTCTGCCCCACTAAAATTTGCTATCAAAGCTGAGTACATCTTCCTAAATAAATATTAACACAATTTTAGCATGCCCAACCCCCAGTGACTTCCTGAGCCCTTGGGCACCAGTTACAAGAGCAGTTTCCACTCTACCCGTGGCCTTTGTGAAAGGTTGGTTTCTTTCCCTAGTCACCCTGCCTTCCCTCTCTTTCTCACCATATCCAAAATTCAGCAGAAGTCCACAGGGCATAGAGTTCAGAATGTGTTATCTGGTTATTAGTTTTTAATTTTCCTTGGAAGGTCTGAAGTGCTCCAGGAGACTCTGGGTTACATCTGGGTTTGTTAGCCTTCCTGCCGGTAGCACCACGCTGCTCTGGGCTGAGGTCAGCTCCTGGCAAGAATGCCTCCTTTTGTTTCTCAAACACACATTACCAGACTTTGCTGTGTTGACGAGCAGCCTCCTTGCTTGGTCTGCTTTGTCTGATTTTTGGTCTCCAGGTCACAGAAGGGTATGAGGGTCAGGAGGAAAAAACCCAGAAAAACATTTATCCGGAGGTCCCTAGATCCCTGAATTCATAGGATTTACTAAATATCAGTGTTACATAAATATGTCTTTAAGGTTCATATAACTGAATGGAGGAGAAAATACATTTTAAAGCGAAATGAAGAGTTATCTTTGCTGCCTTCTATGGGGGTGGAGGGAAGTGGTGATATTGTTTACATTACTCTGGATATAGATCCCTCATTCTCTTTCTTTTTCTCCCAGACACCGATGAGGGAAGGAGAAATGAGAGTGGGGCACATCAATGAACTTTGTGTATATAATGGAAGGCCTGGAAGGAGTTGCCTTGTTGTGCATGAAGCAATAAGATTATTCCATGTTCTTTTGTTTTCCTCCAGAAGAGAGAGCTATGCCTTGTGGGGAGGCTGACCTGAGTTGGCAGAACTGGCATTTGACCAAAACATCTGAAGTATAACTTTAAAGTTCTCGTGATATGCACCCTTTCCATCTCCTCACACTTTGAGTAAAATATTTCTATGTGATTTATTTTTTATTATATTTGGTTTGATTTGATTTGCTCTTTTGTGGCAATCCAGGAAAGGAAGGATATTATATCTAAGTGAGATACAGCACAGAGCGGGGATACCATGTGTGGGATGGTGAGAAAATTCATAAACTTAACTAATTTAGGAGATGTGGGAGTATAAAAATAAAGGTGACTATGAACAGTGTAAGCCATTCTCTTCTCCACCAGAGTTCTTGGTATGACTGGAAAGAATATGAAGCCTTCTTCACTAAACATGATGTTTGAATCAACTGCACTTAAATCTCAATGGATGGGGTGCTCAGCTGATACCTAGAAGCCATTAATCAATGTAACTACTATTTTAAAACTATAATTCAGATTTCATTGATTCATGTCCATACTTGTTGTGGTAGCAGAGTAATAGCCTCCCGAAGATGCCCACATCCTAAACCCTGGAACCTGTGGATATGTTGGGTTAGATGACAAAGGAGATTTCAAGTTGCAGGTGGAATTAAGGTTGCTAATCAGCTGACTGACTTTAAAATAGGAAAATTATCCTGGATTATCTGGGTGGGCCCAGGGTAATCACAAGGATCCTTAAGAGTGGGAGAGAGAGGCAGAATCAAGGGTCAGAGTGATGCTATGAGAGAAGGACTCCACACTTTCTCTGGTTTCCAAGGTGGAGGAAGGGAAACGTGAGCTAAGGGATGCAGGTGGCCTCTAGAAGCTAGAAAAAGCAAGGAAATGGATTCTCCCCTGGGGCTTCCAGAAAAGAAATCAGCTCTGCCAACATCTTGATTTTAGCCTAACGAGACTCAATGTTGAAGTTCTAACTTGACAAAAGGTAAGATAACAGATTTGTGTTATTTTAAGCTACACAGTTTGCTATGGCAGCAAAGATATATCTGTATCAGTTATCTATTGCCACGTAATAAACCACCTGAAAATGTAGTGATCTAAATAATGATAATCATTTATTTTGCTTGTGAACCTGCAGTTTGGCCAGGACTCAGCAGGGCAGTTCTACACACCATAAACTGGGCACTTCTTTTGTGGGGTGGGGAGTCTACTCTCAAGATGGCTCTTGAGAGTCCGCCTGCTGATGCAGGGGACACGGGTTCGTGCCCCAGTCCAGGAAGATCCCACATGCCGCGGAGCGGCTGGGCCCGTGAGCCATGGCCACTGGACCTGCGCATCCGGAGCCTGTGCTCCGCAGCAGGAGAGGCCACAACAGTGAGAGGCCCGCGTACTGCAAAAAAAAAAAAAAAAAAAAAAAAAAAGATGGCTCACTCCCATGGCTGAATAAGTATTAGCTGTTAGCTTGGCTGGGAGCTAAGGTGGGGCTGTGGGCTTGGGAACTCATTCCCTTACCACATGTGTCTCACCACAGGCTGTCTGGGCTTCCTCACAGCATGATGCAAGATGACTGCAAGATCAAGCAGCCCAAGAAAACAAGGAAGAAGAACAAGGTAGAAGAGCATGATATCTTCATGACCAAGCTTGGGAAGTAACGTAACTTTACTTCTGCCATATTCTACTGGCCTGCTCAGGCTCAAGGGGAGGGGACACAGATTCACCTCTTGAGAGGAAGTGGCACATTTCTAGTAGAGCATGGAGATGGTGAGGCCATCTTTGAAAGATACAATCTGCAAACCTCACACGTGAAATCTCAATGCTTTGTGCACTACCTTCCAAAATTATTTCTGGAAGCCCATAGTGTGTTTTCTCACGTGTGTTTAAAAATAAGCCATGTTTTTACTACCTAATATATGCAGTTTTATTTCTTTTCTCTTGCTTCCAACTCCTGTTTCTGAGTACAGCTGTGTCTTCTGGATAATGGAAGGTTTGTTGTTTTTCCCACTGCACTATCACTCTTAGGAACCAAATGCATATGTTAGGCTGTACGAAAGAGGAATGGCCGCTTTTGCTCCCTCTGCTTTTGGTGTTACACTGTTAAGGAATACCCATATAGGACACTACTTCTTTTTTTTTTTTCGTTACATGGGCCTCTCACTGTTGTGGCCTCTCCCGTTGCGGAGCACAGGCTCTGGACGCGCAGGCTCAGCGGCCATGGCTCATGGGCCCAGCCACTCCGCAACATGTGGTATCTTCCCAGACTGGGGCACAAAGCCGTGTCCCCTGCATCGGCAGGTGGACTCCCAACCACTGCGCCACCAGGGAAGCCCAGGACACTATTTCTTTAAGAAGCTCCTCAGTCCCTTACGCAAATGGAATCTAGCAAGTTAAGATCTAACTGAACTCCAAAGTAAGTATATTAGGTTCAGACTCACAATAACAGAATTGAGATTGCCTTTGAAAATTTTAATTGCTCAAGGTACATAATCCCATGTAGTCTTAGTTGATTGGCAATTACAGTAATTAAGATCTCCTCTGCCTTCTTTGCCACAATATCTTTATTTCTGTCTTTCTTATCTAGAAGAATAGGCTTGGTTGAATGATAAAACAGGTAAAATGACATACGTTAAATTTTCTATCAATTAAAGTAGCTTCCATTTGGAGATCCCATAATTCATAACTGTCCCCTTCTTTTGGGCTTTTTCTTTTTCAAACAAGGGCCTATACAATTTTGGTCCCAATCCCAAATGGCTTGAGCCTCCTGACTGTAGGAGATGACTAATGAAAGGGTCCTCTTGCCTGTAGTCAATACTGTCCAATAGAAACTTTTTTCAATGATGAATGCTCTCCATATCTGAGTTGTCCAATGTGGTAGCCACTATCAACGTTTGGCTATTAGACATTTGGAATGTAGCTAGTGTGACTAATTGAATTTTTTAAAATTTATTTTTAAATTTATTTATTTATTTTTGGCTGTGTTGGATCTTTGTTGCTGCACACGGGCTTTCTCTAGTTGGGTGAGCGGGGGCTACTCTTCGTTGTGGTGCGCAGACTTCTCATTGTGGTGGCTTCTCTTGTGGAGCACGGGCTCTAGGCACATGGGCTTCAGTAGTTGTGGCCCACGGGCTCAGCAGCTGTGGGCCACAGGCTCAGTAGTTGTGGCTCATGGGCTCCAGAGCACAGGCTCAGTAGCTGTGGTGCATGGGGTTAGTTGCTCTGTGGCATGTGGGATCTTCCTGGACCAGGGATCGAATCTGTGTCCCCTGCATTGACAGGCAGAATCTTAACCACCGCGCCACCAGGGAAGCCCTGAGTAACTGAATTTTTAAGTTAGTTTCATTGAATTTAAAAGTAAATAACCACATGTGGTAAGTAGCTACCATATCGGAGAGTATGACTCTAAATGATGAAATCTTAGTGTAACTTCTGGGTCCTCAGTTTCTGAAAGCTCCTTCACAGCCAAGGAAGGAGGTATAAAGCAATCAGAGCTCCATGAGATTGGGAGAATATAAGGCTTTTATATATGGATATAATTCTAGTTGTACCACTAGATTTCAAGGCATGAGGAGTTCAACTGGACTCTGGCTTTATCTTGAACAGTTTTATTTTGTGAGAAAACAAAGACATAACTATGCCAATTATCTTGTATTCATGGATCTCATGGATGCTTTTACTAGAAAGAGCATCTTGATTCCTGTCCTAAGGCTCCCCAAATCTTGCTTTGATATTGACAAAGTCTGCCTCAGGCCTGAATCACCTTTCTCCCAATTTTTCAAGCATGATAAATAGCAGAGTCCAAAAGAAGAGTTCTTCAGGGTTTAAAGCTGAGACAAGTTTTTATTTTGGGTCAGTTACAACTACCAGTAAGTCAGTAATTGCAATAACAATGCTGTGTAACAAATCATCCCCAAAAAACTCAGTGGCTCACAACATAAACAAGTACAGGTTGGGTAGGTTCAATTTATCTAGGCTGAGTACAGCTGAGTGTGCCTCCAGGCTACAGGATAGGTTCAGGTCTGCTCTATGTATTTTAGACATGTTCTCATAGAGATGGTAGAAGCTCAGGAGAGAAAACCTAGTCTTGCAAGCACATTTCAAGGCTTTGCTCAAATCACATAGGCTAACATCCCATTGGCCAAAGCAAGTCACATAGCCAAGCCAAGAGTCAAAGGGTGGGAGATCCACTCTTCCCATTATGAGGCCCTGGAGAAAGTTTGGATGTACAACACTACTATGAGAGAGTGAAGAATTAGGACCAGCAATTTAATTTACCATACCTACATCAGACTCAATCTTTCTCTCTCCTCACTCTGTTTCTGTCTGTCTGCCTCTCTGTCTGTCTGTCTGTCACTCTCTCTCTCTCTCACACACACACACACACACACACACACACACACACACTTTTCTGGTTGTGATAACAACAATGCTTTAAAAAAAAAGCAAAAAAACCTTTCTATACCTGGAAAGACAATGCTTTGACTCCTCTCTTTTTTACTTCCATCTTTGGGGAACTTTTTAAAAATCACATTCTTTTATAGCAAATACATCAGCAAATTTAGTTATCTGGAAACTAGTTTACTAACTGTGATCTTTAATAACTTTTTGATAGTCTAAATGTGATGTGATAGAAAAATTAGTCTTAATGCATCAATTTTTGTGTGTGTTTTTGTTTTTCTTGGCTGTGTTGGGTCTTTGTTGCTGCGTGCCGGCTTTCTCTAGTTGTGGCGAGCGGGGGCTACTCTTCGTTGCGGTGCGTGGGCTTCTCATTGCAGTGGCTTCTCTTGTTGCAGAGCACGGACTCCAGGCACACGGCTTCAGTAGTTGTGGCACATGGGCTTAGTAGTTGTGGCTCGTGGGCTCTACAGTGCAGGCTCAGTAGTTGCAGCACACTGGCTTAGTTGCTCCGCGGCATGTGGGATCTTCCTAGACCAGGGCTCGAACCTGTGTCCCCTGCACTGGCAGGCGGATTCTTGACCACTACGCCACCAGGGAAGCCCAATGCATCAATTTTGTTACCTTTTCTCTTTTCCCTAAAGCCTTTGATACTCATTTAGTTAAAAACCAACCAACTAATTTAGTACCCAGTCTCTCTGGAGCCATCCCATTTGGAGCTCTATGGCATCTGTCTAAAATAATTTCAGCTTAGTCTAAACCATTCAAAATTTTTAGAAGCCAACTCCTTAATATTAATGAAATATTGTTATTTTTAAAAGTAGGTTAGAAAGTAAGATAGATGATAGATAGAATGTACTATTTATATAAGTAAATGTTTGTGTTTATACCTGCTTAGAAGGGATTAGGAAGGCTAGGTTGCCTCTGGGAAGAGGTATTGATATCTCATTTTCACTGTATGCTTCATATACTATCATACCATTAGATCATTATTCAGTAAGCAAGTATTATTTTGTATGACAAAAAGTTGTTAAAAATAAAAACCATATCATTATACCTCGAATATTTTGACAGGCTGTCATAGTTGGCAGGATAGAAATAAATTTCATATTTCCATGATTTATAAGCTTCTTAGAGGAGAGAAAGAAGTGTGGGTGCTTTTGAGGGGACAGGAGTATTTTAGAGTTCAGTCGGAGTTTTAATTTTGTTTTGCTCTAGTTCCAACTGAGTTTATCTTTAGTCCTTGATTTATAAATATCTCTTCCTCTAAAATGATCCATTCTGGCAACCATTTCTAAGCACTCCAGATTGAGATCAGCTTCCCATACAGGAAGTCACTTAGAGGAAAAGTGACCAAGAGTTTCTGTTTTCTTATGAAAGCACCGTGGTCTCTGGTAGCATCATTTTGTGTCATCGTAAAATGAATTGTAGCCAGGCAACATATGTCATCTATTTTAACAGCAAAAGCTTCTATTTGCATCACTCAAACAGTCGTGTTTTTACCTTAACACAATCTCAACCTTCAGGACCAACTCTAGAAGAGAAAATATTACAAAACATAAATATCCCAGGACAAGACTCCTCCTGGGTCACTTTAGGATGTGTCAAGGTTTCAGAAATCAAGTTCATGACCATTCACAGAAGTCGGTCCCCTCATTCTAGCCATTTGCATCCTTTCTGGGCATTTTACATTAAGGAGAGTGGTCCAGAGGTTAGAGCAGGCCCTTTGATTTCTGAATTTGAAACTTGGCTTCTCCATTACGATGTTGTACAACCTCTGGCAAGTAACTAAAGTCTTACTGAGCTTCATTTTCCCTTTTTGCAAAGTGCAGATAAAAATGACACTTAGCTCATTGGGTCCTGTGAGGGTGAAATAAGAGGGCATGTGAAAGCACTTAGAACAATGCCTGGCTGGTAAAGGCCCCCAATAAATCTTTACTTTCTAGTGCTTCTCCACTAATTAATTGTCCCTCTGATACTCTGAAAGGATTAGTAGAAATCTTACCAGGTGAATCTTTACTCTCTAAAAATGGATAGAAGTATAGTATTTTACTTTGTGAGAAAACCTACGAGTGACTGGGATCTAATCCAGATCCACTTACATAATTTGAGTATTCCACATCCACAGGAGCGAAGCAGGAGCAAACCTGGGGGCACATCTGCTTTATAACGCTTCATTTGTAAATTTTTCAGATGTCATTATAGAATATATACATGGTTGAGTAACAGGGGGTTAAGGATCACTTTGTTTTTTTTTTTGTTTTTTTTGTTTTTTTTTGCGGTATGTGGGCCTCTCACTGTTGCGGCCTCTCCCGTTGTGGAGCACAGGCTCCGGACGCGCAGGCTCAGCGGCCATGGCTCACGGGCCCAGCCGCTCCGCGTCATGTGGGGCCTTCCCGGACCGGGGCACGAACCCGTGTCCCCTGCATCGGCAGGCGGACTCTCAACCACTGCGCCACCAGGGAAGCCCTGTTTGTTTTTTTTAAAATTTATTTATTTATTTATTTTTTATTTTTGGCTGAGTTGGGTCTTTGTTGTGAGCGGGCTTTCTTTAGTTGTGGTGAGCAGGGGCTACTCTTCATTGCAGTGCGTGGGCTTCTCATTGTGGTGGCTTCTTTTGTTGTGGAGCACTGGCTCTAGGCACGTGGGCTTCAGTAGTTGTGGCTCGTGGGCTCAGTAGCCGTAGCTCGCGGGCTCTAGAGCGCAGGCTCAGTAGTTGTGGCCCATGGGCTTAGTTGCTTTGTGGCACGTGGGATCTTCCCAGACCAGGGCTTGAACCCGTGTCCCCTGCCTTGGCAGGCAGACTCTGAACCACTGTGCCACCAGGGAAGCCCAATCCCTTTGTTTTTGACATGAAAATCGCCTTTAAAAACCAGATTTAAATGACTATAAATCATGTAACATTGTTTCAATTTTATTATAATGTACTTCAGGGAATTAATTTGATTTTCTGAAATATTTTGACAGGAATAGCATCATTTTTCACTTTCTAGGGTTCTAGCTATACTGAATTACACATCATCACATAAGGCTACCAAATTTTATTTTCATATTATATATTATCCCTCTGAAATCAGTATCTGCAACATTTAATTCCTGTAAATGGGAATTTGCTCATTAAAAATGAATAGAATGTAAAACAAACCAAAGGCAATTTCATCTATATTATGCAATACCTTCCTTTGCCCTTCAACATATATGCACATTATTTTAATCACATTCTCCCGGAAATTGAAGATTGAAGAATATTGGTTCATTGAGTAGAACATTTCTCAGAAAAAGTAATATAATGCAGAGGTATAATATACAATATTTGGTGGATACAAGAATAGATCTGACTTAAGTATAATAACTGAAATCTTTCCTCTTCTGCTCTGGTTGCTTTTTCACAGAATTGCTCGTGAATGACCAAAGGAAGATTTTTGGCTTGTGGCATGCTTGGGTAGTGGGTGGCCTAAGAGTTCTCAGGGAGCTACGAAAAGGAAACTTCTGGTAAAGAGAGGACTACATCACATAGTGATTCTTACAAGTCACCGCTATGAGGTTTAGTTCAAAGAATTGCAGGTCCGAATGTTACAAATGTATAATTTTTATTCGGCAAAGGATTTCAAAAAGCCTGAACTCCTTTAAAACTCAATCATAACTCAGGCTGGTAGGTGACATGCCAGATTTCAGCAGGCATAATTTGAAATGGATGAGAAATTATCACAGGTGTTAACAGGTCCAAATGCGATACGATACTAAAGCACCAAAGCTCCCACAAAGGACTCGAAAGAGGCTTGATATGATGTGTTGATGCCTGCCAAATAGCACTTGTCCTCAAATGCCTGGCTGGAAAACTTTTACGTGAAATTAAAAGCATATCTGAATTGAGTCCAAGAAAAAGAGTCTTGTATACTGCCTGATATTTGCAATTATCGAAACTCACAGATTTATATTGTAACTAATTAATTTTTGATCAAGGATACCTGCTGCAGTAAAAACAAAGGAACATAAAGAAGTAAGAAGATCTTAAAACTTTTTTTCAATTTAACAACTCTTAGGGGAAAAATCAGATTCACGAACTAACTTATGTTTATTGTTATGAAACCCAGCATTTATTACTCTGTCAATGCACTTAGAAACTTTATGACTCTCATAGGTATCTTCATAGGAAACTTCATTTTCTTAAAATGTTGACTGTTTTGGCTACTACAAGCATCAGTGCCTGTGGTCTCTTCCCCTACAGGCTGCCGCACTGGAAACCTTCAGTTAGTCCCTCTACCACATGCAGTGCCAAGGCTATTCCTGATGAATTCCCTTCCACCCACCATCTCTGGTGGGCCCACTCCTCAGCCTCCTACAGCAAGAGTGAGGAATTAGTACTTTAGCGTCTGCTACCTCAATGCTCCACCTGCCCCCAGAGACCTGTGAATCTCCATCTAGCCTCAGTCCTGGGAGGACTCATTGCAGTAGGGGGACCTTGCCAAGCTGTGTGACCTTTGCTTGCTCCTCTTACTAATGGTGCTTCCTTGTCTTTTTGGTTTGTTTTCTGTCATCTATAAGATAAAGACAATAATAGTACTTGTCTCATAAAGTTGTGACTATTAAATTCATACAATCCATAGGCACAATCCATGGTACACGGTAAACATTCAACAAATTATAATGATGATGAAGGCAGATAATAGGATCTTGATTCTGAGAGAGGACAATCTGTTGAAACATAGTGCTACACAGTGTTTTGCTTCTTTTAGAGTCATTTTCCCGAATTCTTTTTACTACTGTAGTCACTGTAACTTTTAATATTTATCATCATCTCAAAAAAAATTGTTATAATGAGCAGTTAGACAACCATATATGAAGTCAACTGATTTGCATGATGTATGTAATTAAAAAGTTTTAAGTGTCTGCTTACCAATAAAGAATTTTTACATTGAAAACACAAACGAACAAGCATGGCCTATGTGAGTACAAATGCCACGCTTTCTTAGAGATACTTTCTTCTGAAACCCTCTTTGCTTTTACCCCTACCACTTTGGGATGTCAATGCCAACCTGGACCCAGGCTTGGTTCCTGATTTAGCCCATGGGTCACTGTCCTTTTCTACTCTCTACTGAAAATCCAACATGCTTTTTGAATCCACGTGAGTTATGACAGTAAATGTTCCATTAATTTATTTATTAATTTATTTCTTCTGTTTCTCTTTGAATAGACACATTTTTATGACCAAAATAAAGTTTAGAAACTCACCCATTGAGAATTAAGTATTAAATCTCAGAAAAAATACATTTTTCCTAGGTATATCAGTTCTCAAAATTGTAATTTCAAAAAGAGATTTTTTTACATGAATTACAATAAAGATAATAATTTTCCTTTTGAAGATGAGTTATCTTTCTAGATTATTTCTATAGTGATGACAAACTATACAAAAAAACTAGATGATCAAGAAAAGCTATCTTCCCACATTGAGTTTTATACTGGCTAATGTTATATTTGATAAAACATTATATGACAAAACTCTATACTAAACTCGAATTAAAATTTTGTCTAAAATATATTGGTTTATAGCTTGCCTTTCTAAATTAAGTATACTGAATATTCCCTAATATTTTATTGATAATCAAGATGTTACAGTGACTAAAAGTAATTCTTTTGTGAATTTAACCTTACTTTTAAAGATTTGGGCATAGAAGTTATAGCAAATTAAGTATGTCCCTGTAATGGTATATTTGAGAAATTTACTTCAATTTTTGCACATGTTGCCTATTCACCTTTTTTGGTCATTTATCCTTTCAACTAAAAGCAGAGTGGATCATATTCTGGTTAATTGTGGTTCTAGTTTCAGTTAAAAGTTTTTTTAAATTAGGAACAATGGCAAAAGAAAATCAACAACAAAATACTTATGTTTTATGTCTATCGGGGCAACAACTTCAGTAAGATGATATTCTATAAATAATGCTTTACAGATCTATCCTTATATAGATCTGTCACTACTAAACAGTCATTATTATTATTTTTTTTATTATTATTTTTTTTGCGGTATGTGGGCCTCTCACTGTTGTGGCCTCTCCCGTTGCGGGGCACAGGCTCTGGATGTGCAGGCTCAGCGGCCATGGCTCACGGGCCCAGCCGCTCCACGGCATGTGGGATCCTCCCAGACCGGAGCATGAACCCGTGTCCCCTGCATTGGCAGGCACACTCTTAACCACTGCGCCACCAAGGAAGCTCAACAGTCATTATTTTTTAATTGTGTGAAAAACAAGCAAAAAAAATCTTATTACTATTATAAACATAGTGAATGCTTACATTAAAAGGATAAAAAACAAAACCAAACCCAGATCTTGGCAAATTCACAATAACTCTATGGCATATTATTTCCCCCATAGCTAAAAATGTTAGAAACACCATTTGGCTTCTGATGAATACTTAAATACAGAATAAAATAATTTTAAAATTATTTTAAAGCTGAGAAGAACCATGTTTTTAGATCTCTTTAGTCTCTCTTCATTTTCTTTCTTAACATTAAAGATGGATTTTCTTTGGTGTTTAAAATTCCATGAACAATATCCTTAGAAGACTTATTGTGTATTCAAAGATTAGGAGAAAAAAATATAGCCATACTGAATAGACCCCAATTCCTGCCTTAGATCATGTTATGAGCCTACACGGTCAAAAACACAAATGCCAACCCTCCAAAGGCCAAAGACTTACTGAACAGAAGTTCTAATAGTTTTTTTTATGTGTGTGAATAATCATCCTCCAAAATTTGCCTCAATAAGATTTTCTAGGAGTAGTTTACCCTTGAATGAACTTGTCAAAGTCCTGTCCTTCTTATTACTTTCAGAAGCTCTAAAATAAAAGCCAATGAGTTCATTTTACTTTTCTGTCCTCCCTAATACAGAGAGGCGGTGATCTTGGTGGCTAAGCTCCTGCCTGTGCCTGGATTGACTTTGAATTGCTGAGATACTTGTAAAATGAAGGACTAAGAGGGACATAATCTCTAATGCCCCATTTTTAAAATTACTTTATAAAATCTAAATCCATTTACACACTAATGGATTGCAGAATAGGAAGCAGATGACCTGAAGTAAGTGCTTTAAAAATCATTTTCTCTATTTTCCTCATTAAGTTTATTTCTCAGAACTTTCTTGAAACTGAAAGTATGGCTTAATGAGCCATAAATAAAATTCAAATAAAAAAACTTTGTGCTGCTTATAAACAAAACATCCACAATGACCAAGATGGTTCAAAGCATTTTCCTTATTTTCATAAAAACTACTAATTTACAAAACCACATGATTAAGTAACATCACTAAATCCCTATAAAACTGTGACACTTTCTAAGACCAGCCCAGGAAAAATAAAGCAGGAATAAACAGAGATTGGTTCAAGATGGCGGAGTAGAAGGACGTGCATGCACTCCCTCTTGCGAGAGCACTGGAATCACAACTAACTGCTAAACAATCATTGACAGGAAGACACTGGAACTCACCAAAAAAGATATCCCACATCCAAAGACAAAGGAGAAGCCACAATGAGATGGTAGGAGGGGTGCAATCACAATAAAATCAAATCCCATAACTGCTGGGTGGGTGACTCACAGACTGGAGAACACTTATACTACAAAAGTCCACCCACTGGAGTGAAGGTTCTGAGCCCCATGTCAGGCTTCCCAACCTGGGGGTCTGGCAACGGGAGGAGGAATTCTTAGAGAATCAGACTTTGAAGCCTAGTGGGATTTGACTGGAGGACTTTGGCAGGACTTGGGGAAACAGATTCCACTCTTGGAGGGCACACGCAAAGTAGTGTGAGCATCGGGACCCAAGGGAAGGAGCAGTGACACCATAGGAGACTGAAACAGACCTACCTGCTAGTGTTGGAGGGTCTCCTACAGAGGCAGGGGGCAGCCGTGGCTCACCAAGGGACAAGGACACTGGCAGCAGAAGTTCTGGGAAGTACACCTTGGCGTGAACCCTCCCAGAGTCCGCCATTATCCCACCAAAGAGCCTGGGTACCCTCCAGTGTTGGGTCCCCTCAGGCCAAACAACCAACAGGGAGGGAACCCAGCCCCACCCATCAGCAGTCAAGTGGATTAAAGTTTTACTGAGCTCTGCCCACCAGAGCAACAGCCAAATCTACCCACCACAAGTCCCTCCCATCAGGAAACTTCTACAAGCTTCTTAGATAGCCTCATTCACCAGAGGGCAGAGAGCAGAACAAGAAGAACTACAATCCTGCAGCCTGTGGAACAAAAACCACATTCACAGAAAGACAGAGAACATGAACAGGCAGAGGGCTATGTACCAGATGAAGGAACAAGATAAAACCCCAGAAAAACAACTGAGTGAAACAGAGATACGCAATCTTCCAGAAAAAAAATTCAGAATAATGATAGTGAAGATGATCCAGGACCTCGGAAAAAGAATGGAGGAAAAGATTGAGAAAATGCAAGAAATGTTTAACAAGGATATAGAAGAATTAAGAACAAAAAAACAGAGATGGACAACACAATAATTGAAATGAAAAATAAACCAGAAGGAGTCAACTGCAGAATAATTGAGGCAGAAGAATGGATAAGTGACCTGAAAGAAAGAATGCTAGAATTAATTGCTGTGGAACAGAATAAAGAAAAAAGAATGAAAAGAAATGAAGACAGTCTAAGACCTCTGGGACAACATTAAGAGCAACAACATTCGCATTATAGGGGTCCCAGAAGAAGTAGAGAAAAAGAAAGGGACTGAGAAAATATTAGAAGAGATTATAGTCAAAAACATCCCTAACATGGGAAAGGAACTAGCCACCCAAGTCCAGGAAGTGCAGACAGTCCCATACAGGATAAACTCAAGTAGAAAAATGCTGAGACACATAGTAATCAACATGGCAAAAATTAAAGACAAATAAAAATTATGGAAAGCAGCAAGGGAAAAATGACAAGTAACATACAATGGAACTCCCATAAGGTTAACAGCTGATTTCTTAGCAGAGACTCTACAAGCCAGAAGGGAGTGGCATGATACACTTAAAATGATGAAAGGGAAGAACCTATAACCAAGATTACTCTAGGCAGCAAGGATCACATTCAGGTTTGATGGAGAAATCAAAAGCTTTACAGACAAGCAAATGCAAAGAGAATTCAGCACCACCAAACCAGCTCTACAACAAATGCTAAAGGAACTTCTCTAACTGGGAAACACAAGAGAAGAAATGGACCTACAAAAACAAACCCAAAACAGTTAAGAAAATGGTAATAGAAACGTACATATCAATAATTACCCTAAACGTGAATGGATTAAATGCTCTAACCAAAAGACACAGGATTGCTGAATGGATAGAAAAACAAGACCCATACATAAGCTGTCTAAAAGAGACCCACTTCAGACCTTGGGACACATTCAGACTGAAAGTGAGGGGATGGAAAAAGATATTCCATGAAAATGGAAATCAAAAGAAGGCTGGAGTAGCAATACTCATATCAGATAAAATAGACTTTAAAATAAACAATGTTACAAGAGACAAGGAAGGACACTACATAATGACCAAGGGATCAATCCAAGAAGAAGATACAACAATTATAAATATATATGCACCCAACATGGGAGCACCTCAATACATAAGGCAACTGTTAACAGCTCTAAAAGAGGACATCAACGTTAAAACAATAATAGTGGAGGACTTTAACACCTCACTTACACCAATGGACAGATCATCCAAAAAGAAAATTAATAAAGAAACACAGGCTTTAAATGACACAATAGAAAAAATAGATTTAATTGATATTTATAGAGCATTCCATCCAAAAACAGCAGATTACACTTTCTTCTCAAGCGTGCACAGAACATTCTCCAGGACAGATCACATCTTGGGTCACAAATCAAGCCTCAGTGAATTTAAGAAAACTGAAATCATATCAAGCATCTTTTCTGACCACAATGCTATGAGATTAGAAATCCATTACTGGGAAAAAATGTAAAAAACACAAACACATGGAGGCTAAACGATATGTTACCAAATAACCAAGAGATCACTGAAGAAATCAAAGAGGAAATCAAAAAATACCTAGAGACAAATGACAAAGAAAACATGACGATCCAAAACCTATGGGATGCAGCAAAAGCAGTTCTAAGAGAGAAGTTTATAGCTATAAAAGCCTACCGCAAGAAACAAGAAAAATCTCAAATAAACAATCTAACCTTACACCTAAAGGAAGTAGAGAAAGAAGAACAACGAAAACCCAAAGTTAGCAGAAGGAAAGAAATCATAAAGATCAGAGCAGAAATAAATGAAATAGAAACAAAGAAAACAATAGCAGAGATCAATAAAACTAAAAGCTGGTTTTTTGAGAAGATAAACAAAATTGATAAACCAATAGTCAGACTCATTAAGAAAATGAGGGAGAGGACTCAATTCAATAAAATTAGAAATGAAAAAGGAGAAGTTACAACAGACACTGCAGAAATACAAAGCATCCTACGAGACTACTACAAGCAACTCTATGCCAATAAAAAGGACAATCTGGAAGAAATGGACAAATTCTTAGAAAGGTATAAACTTCCAAGACTGAACCAGGAAGAAATAGAAAATATGAATAGACCAATCACAAGTAATGAAATTGAAACTGTGATTAAAAATCTTCCAACAAACAAAAGTTCAGGACCAGATGGCTTCACAGGTGAATTCTATCAAAGATTTAGAGAAGAGCTAACACCCATCCTTCTCAAACTCTTCAAAAAATTGCAGAGGAAGGAATACTCCCAAACTCATTCTATGAGGCCACAGTCACCCTGCTACCAAAACCAGACAAAGATACTACAAAAAAACAAAATTACAGACCAATATCACTGATGAATATAGGTGCAAAAATTCTCAACAAAATACTAGCAAACAGAATCCAACAATACATTAAATGGATAATGATCCTACCATGATCAAGTGGGATTTATCCCAGAGATGCAAGGATTCTTCAGTATATGCAAATCAATCAATGTGATACACCATATTAACAAATTAAAGAATAAAAACTATATGATCATCTCAATAGATGCAGAAAAAGCTTTTGACAAAATTCAACACCTATTTATGATAAAAAATCTCCAGAAAGTGGGCATAGAGGGAACCTACTTCAACATAATAAAGGCCATATATGACAAACTCACAGCAAACATCATTCTCAACGGTGAAAAACTGAAAGCATTTCCTCTAAGATCAGGAACAAGACAAGGATGTCCACTCTCACCACTATTATTCAACATAGTTTTGGAAGTCCTAGTCATGGCAATCAGAGAAGAAAAAGAAATAAAATACAAATTGGAAAAGAAGTAAAACTGTCACTGTTTGCAGATGACATGATACTATACATAGAGAATCCTAAAGATGACACCAGAAAACTGCTAGAGCTAATCAATGAATTTGGTAAAGTTGCAGGATACAAAATTTGTGTACAGAAATCTCTTGCATTCCTATATACTAATGTTGAAAAATCTGAAAGAGAAATTAAGGCAACACTCCCATTTACCATTGCAACAAAAAGAATAAAATACCTAGGAATAAACCTAGTTAAGGAGACAAAAGACCTGTATGCAGAGAACTATAAGACACTGATGAAAGAAATTAAAGATGATACCAACAGATGGAGAGATATACCATGTTCTTGGATTGGAAGAATCAATATTGTGAAAATGACTATACTACCCAAAGGAATCTACAGGTTCAATGCAATCTCTATGAAATTACCAATGGTATTTTTTACACAACTAGAACAAATAATCTTAAAATTTGTATGGAGACAGAAAGGACCCTGAATAGCCAAAGCAGTCTTGAAGGAAAAAAACGGAGCTGGAGGAATCAGACCCCATGACTTCAGACTATATTACACAGCTACAGTCATCAAGACAATATGGTACTGGCACAAAAACAGAAATATAGATCAATGGAACAGGATAGAAAGCCCAGAGATAAACCCATGCACCTATGGTCAACTAATCTAGGACAAAGGAGGCAAGAATATACAATGGAGAAAAGACAGTCTCTTCAATGAGTGGTACTGGGAAAACTGGACAGCTATATGTAAAAGAATGAAATTAGAACACTCCCTAACACGATACAGAAAAATAAACTCAAAATGGATTAGAGACCTAAATGTAAGACCGGGTACTATAAAACTTAGAGGAAAACATAGGAAGAACATTGTTGGACATAAATCACAGCAAGATATTTTTTGACCCACCTCCTAGAGTAATGGAAATAACAACAAAAATATACAAATGGGACCTACTGAAAGTTAAAAGCTTTTGCACAGCAAAGGAAACCATTAACAAGACGAAAAGACAGCCCCCAGAATGGCAGAAAATATTTGCAAATGAATCATCAGACAAAGGATTAATCTCTAAAATATATAAACAGCTCATGAAACTCAATATTAAAAAAAGAAACAGGGCTTCCCTGGTGGCGCAGTGGTTGAGAGTCCGCCTGCCGATGCAGGGGACACGGGTTCGTGCCCCGGTCCGGGAAGATCCCACATGCCGCGAAGCGGCTAGGCCCGTGAGCCATGGCCGCTGAGCCTGTGCGTCCGGAGCCTGTGCTCCGCAAGGGGAGAGGCCACAACAGTGAGAGGCCCACGTAACAAAAAAAAAAAAAAAAAAAAAAAAAAAAAAAAGAAACAACCCAATCTAAATATGGGTGGAATACCTAAATAGACATTTCTCCAAGGAGGACATACAGATGGCCAAGAAGCACATGAAAAGCTGCTCAATATCACTAATTATTAGAGAAATGCAAATCAAAACTACAATGAGGTATCACCTCACACCAGTTAGAATGGGCATCATCAGAAAATCTACAAAAAACAAATGCTGGAGAGGATGTGGAGAAAAGGGAACCCTTTTGCACTGTTGGTGGCAATATAAATTGATACAGCTACTATCGAGAACAGTATGGAGGTTTCTTAAAGAACTAAAAGTACAATTACCATATGACCCAGCAATCTCAGTACTGGGCCTTTACACAGAGAAAACCATAATTTAAAAAGACACATGCACCCCAATGTTCATTGCAGCACTATTTACAGTAGCCAGGTCATGGAAGCAACCTAAATGCCCTTTGACAGATGAATGGATAAAGAAGATGTGGTACATATATACAATGGAATATTACTCAGCCTAAAAAGGAACGAAATTGGGTCATTTGTAGAGACATGAATGCATGTAGAGACTGTCATACAGAGTGAAGTAAGTCAGAAAGAGAAAAACAAATATCGTATATTAACACATATATGTGGAACCTAGAAAACGGTACAGATGAACCAGTTTGCAGATCAGAAACTGAGACACAGAAGTAGAGGAAAAACGTATGGACACCAAGAGGGGAAAGCGGAGGGGGGTGCTGGTGGTGGTGTGATGAACTGGGAGATTGGGACTGACATGTATACACTGATGTGTACAAAATGGATGACTAATAAGAAAATAAATAAATAAGTAAACATTAAAAAAAGCAGGAATAAACAAACATGGTCTTTAAAAAGTTCAGTTATGAAGCACAATCATTACAATACCCAGCAAATATACATATTTTCAATGATACATAATTTAATAATTTAAAGCTTTTCCCTAAAAGATAAAGCAAGACTGAAATTGCAGAACTTAAGTGTTTCTGAAGTAAATTTATTGATATTTATAGATGAAATATCAATTCAGTTGGTAAAATGTCTTCCTAGTGACCTCCAAGCTAACTTCTAATTTTTTTGCGGGGTGGGATGGGGTGGTAGGTTTGCTTGTTTTCCAGTGTCAATTTAATCAATGGCTTCAATCATCTCCCTCTGCAGCTAAGCTCTCCTGGGGAAAATGTGGGGCACCTCACCTCTGTGATACTCTTTTTTTAAATTAAATTAAATTAATTTATTTTTGGCTGCATTGGGTCTTTGTTGTGGTGCATGTGCTTCTTATTGCGGTGGTTTCTCTTGTTGCGGTGCACGGGCCCTAGGCGTACGGGCTTCAGGAGTTGTGGCTCGCAGGCTCTAGAGCACAGGCTCAGTTGCTTCAGGCAACTAAGGGATCTTCCCAGACCAGGAATCTAACCCGTATCCCCTGCATTGGCAGGTGGATTCTTAACCACTGTGCCACCAAGGAAGTCCTGTGATACTCTTTTAAACAACACCTCTGACACTCTTCTTCGACAGCAAGTCCCTACCTCTATTATAACACTGTATCATAATGCTTGATTATCTGGTTAACTCTCTCACCATCCACAAGTTCCTCAGGAGCAGGAATTAAGTCTTAACTAATGACAAAAGGAACCTCTGTTACCCAGACAGGCAGATCAAGTAGGATTCACTGAGAAGCCCACTATAAGAGAGAGCAAGTTGTTGTGCTGTTTGGAAGAATCTGCCAGCATAGGGTCACAGTGCATTTCTCGACTAGGAAACCAGAGATAGTGGGTTACCTCACTGAGCAGGACTCCAGATTGCCCAGTGTAGTCATCCCACTGGAGTGGGAACAACCATCACAGCCCATGTATGGAGCTGTGCTGCTAGGATGGAACAGTCGGTCCTTCACAATTGTGTTGCCATTCAAGGCACAGTTTGCTTCCCCCAGCTGACTGACTCCTTGTTTACTCATCTCTATCAATCATGAGGGACTTGAGTGGTCATATTTAAGCTCTCCAAATGAGCATATAGTTGTTACAACTGTTTAATTTTATAATGTACTCTTTTCCCTGTTATATGTTCAATTTGATTTGATCCTGGACAATTTGCTAGTATGTTGGAATCTCACACCTGAGCCACTCTACTAAAGCAGTATCACTCATGAGAGCAATGCATGAAGACCACTACCAGCAGCAATAATTGCTCAATATTATTAAGTCCTTACTGTTGTCAGGGCACTGCACAAAGTGATTTATGTGCATTATCTCATTGAATCCTCACAATAACCCAATGTATTAGGAATCACTACACCTGATTTTGTAGATTATAAAACAGAGGCCCAGATATATTAATTGGATCCCCACTGTTATACATACTAACTGTATTAAACTCAGATTAAGTAAATCAAGGATCGTTGTTTAAAAGAAAAAAAGATCATTGTTGCCAACATTTTTTAAATCTCTTAAAAGAGATGGACAAGTCCTCTTGAAAGTGTTAATATCTATAAAACCTTGCTATGTATACAACATTGCTCTTACTTATGCTCCCATTTATATCATGATATCAGCATGTGTCTCAGTATAATATGGAGAACCTATAATGTGGATGATGATACTCTTGTCTTTTGATCCCAGCTTAAGTTTGTTCTACATTGACCTTGATTATGAAATCATTTGACCAATTATTTCATTATACGTGGGGTGGGCAATGTAGGGAAAATCTCTAGAACAAAAATAAGACATGGTTTCTATTCTTAGAGAGACAAACATGACATAGGAAACAAGGGCACATCTGATTGCATGGACCTGACTGCTACATGTGTGAAATGGGATGTAAAGACAAGGAATTTTTTACATTTTCCCATGAGACTAAAAAGGTTAAACTGTTTGCCTAAGATCACACAACCAGTGAGATGCAGAGCTGGGATTTGAACATTGCTCTGTCCAACTCCAGAACATAAGTTAGGTTTTGAAATATGTAAATAAGAGTGGGGCAGAGACAACTTTTTATTCGCAGTGTCCATTCTCTCCTTCTTTAGAAATAGAATCCTCAAATTGTAGTTGGGCAAAAGGATGCCAGTGAACACCTACTTTCCTTCATCTCTCCTTGTAGTAAGATGCAGCCATAAGCCTGTACTTCTGTCAGTGGAACATAAGCTAAAAGATGTGTGCAACTTCTTAAAAGAGAACGTGCACAACTGTCACTTCTCCTGGCTCTTTCCCTCTGGCTGGAATGTGGACTTGATGGTGGGAGCAGGGAACCCATCTTAGGTCATGAGATGAAAGCTGCATGTTGAGAGCAGTGGGAGGGAGAGAGTTTTCCAACACCATGGGGTTGTGATGTCAGCCCCGTAATCATCATATTTTGTTATTATGTAAGAAAGAAATAGCTTTTAACGTGTTTAAGTTACTGTCATTTCAGCCTGTAATACTGCAGGGACCTGTATCTGAAAGAACTCATTGAGTACAGCAACAAAAGATAAGGGGCAGGGAGGAGAACCTTCAAGATGGCAGAAGAATAAGACATGGAGATCACCTTCCTCTCCACAAATACATGAAAAAGACATCTATATGTGGAACAACTCGTACAGAACACCTACTGAACGCTGGCAGAAGACCTCAGACTTCCCAAAAGGCAAGAAACTTCCCACGTTCCTGGCCGTGTGGCTGACAGGGTCTTGGTGCTCCAGCTGGGTGTCAGACATGCGGCTTTGAGGTGGGAGAGCTGTGTTCAGAACACTGGACAACAAGAAACCTCCCGGCCCCATGTAATATCAGTCGGCAAGAGCTCTCCCAGAGATCTCCGTCTCAATGCTAAGACCCAGCTCTACTCAAAGATGAGCAAGCTCCACTGCTGGACACCCCATGCCAAACAACTAGCAAGACAGGAACACAGCCCCAACCATTAGCAGAGAGGCTGACTAAAATTATAATGAGTTCACAGACACCCCCAAAATACACCACCGGACATGGTCCTGACCACCAGAAAGACAAGATCCAGCCTTATTAACCAGAACACAGGCACCAGTCCCCTCCACCAGGAAGCCTACACAACCCACTTAACTAACCTGACCCACTGGGGGTAGACACCAAAAACAATGGGAAATATAAATATGCAGGCTGTGAAAAGGAGACCCCAAAGACAGTAAGTTAAGCAAAATGAGAAGACAGAGAAGTACCCAGCAGATGAAGGAGCAAAGTAAAAAAAAGATTCCACCGGACCAAACAAATGAAGAGGAAATAGGCAGTCTACCTGAAAAAGAATTCAGAGTAAAGATAGTAAAGATGATCCAAAATCTTGGAAATAGAATGGAGAAAATACAAGAAAGATTTAACAAGGACCTAGAAGAACTAAAGGGCAAACAAACAATGATGAACAACACAATAAATGAATTTAAAAATTCTCTAGAAGGAATCAATAGCAGACTAACTGAGGCAGAAGAACACATAAGTGACCTGAAAGATAAAATAGTGGAAATAACTACCACAGAGCAGAATAAAGAAATAAGAATGATAAGAATTGAGGACAGTCTCAGAGACCTCTGGGACAACATAAACACATCAACATTTGCATTATAGGGGTCCCAGAAGAAGTGGAGCAAAAGAAAGGGACTGAGAAAATATTAGAAGGGATTATAGTTGAAAGCTTCCCTGATATGGGAAAGGAAATAGTCAATCAAGTCCAGGAAGCACAGAGAGTCCCATACAGGATAAACCCAAGGAGAAACACGCTGAGACACACAGTAATCAAACTGGCAAAAATTAAAGATAAATAAAAATTATTAAAAGCAGCAAGGGAAAAATGACAAATAACATACAAGGAAACTCCCATAAGGTTAACAGCTGATTTCTCAGCAGAAACTCTACAAGCCAGAAGGGAGTGGCATGATATATTTAAAGTGATGAAAGGGAACAACCTACAACCAAGATTACTCTACCCAGCAAGGATCTCATTCGGATTCGATGGATAAATCAAAAGCTTTACAGACAGTCAAAAGCTAAGAGAATTCAGCACCACCAAACCAGCTCTACAACAAATGCTAAAGGAAATTCTCTAATTGGGAAACACAAGAGAAGAAAAGGACCTACAAAAACAAACCCAAAACAATTAAGAAAATGGTAATAGGAACATACATATTGATAATTACCCTAAACGTGAATGGATTAAATGCTCCAACCAAAAGACACAGGCTTGCTGAATGGACAGAAAAACAAGACCCATATATAAGCTGTCTAAAAGAGATCCACTTCAGACCTAGGGAAACATTCATACTGAAAGTGAGGGGATGGAAAAAGACATTCCATGCAAACGGAAAACAAAATAAAGCTGGAGTAGCAATACTCATATCAGATAAAATAGACTTTAAAATAAACAATGTTACAAGAAACAAGGAAGAACACTACATAATGATCAAGGGATCAATCCAAGAAGAAGATATAACAATTATAAATATATATGCACCCAACATAGGAGCACCTCAATACATAAGGCAACTGCTAACAGCTCTGAAAGAGGAAATCAACAGTAAAACAATAATAGTGGGGAACTTTAACACCTCACTTACACCAACGGACAGATCATCCAAAATGAAAATAAATAAGGAAACAGAAGCTTTAAATGACACAATAGACCAAATAGATTTAATTGATATTTATAGGACATTCCATCCAAAAACAGCAGATTACATTTTCTTCTCATGTGCGCACGGAACGTTCTCCAGGATAGATCACACCTTGGGTCAGAAATCAAGCCTCAGTGAATTTAAAAAAATTGAAATCATATCAAGCATCTTTTCTGACCACAACACTATGAGATTAGAAATGAATTACAGGGAAAAAAAGGTAAAAGAAACAAACACATAGAGGCTAAACAATACATTACTAAATAACCAAGAGATCATTGAAGAAATCAAAGAGGAAATCAAAAAATACCTAGAGACAAATGACAATGAAAACACGATGATCCAAAACAAATGGGATGCAGCAAAAACAGTTCCAAGAGTAAAGTTTATACCAATACAATTATACCACAAGAAACAGGAAACATCTCAAATAAACAACCTAACTTTACACCTAAAGCAATTAGAGAAAGAAGAACAAAAAACACCCCAAAAGCTAGCAGAAGGAAAGAAATCATAAGGATCAGATCAGAACGAAATGAAAAAGAAATGAAGGAAACAATAGCAAAGATCAATAAAACTAAAAGCTGGTTCTTTGAGAAGATAAACAAAATTGATCAACCATTAGCCAGACTCATTAAGAAAAAAGGGAGAAGACTCAAATCTACAGTATTAGAAGTGAAAAAGGGGAAGTAAAAACTGACACTGAAGAAATACAAAGGATCATGAGAGATTACTACTGCAAGCAACTATATGCCAATAAAATGGACAACCTGAAAGAAATGGACAAATTCTTAGAAAAGCACAGCTTTCTGAGACTGAACCAGGAAGAAATAGAAAATATGAACAGACCAATCACAAGCACTGAAATTGAAACTGTGATTAAAAATCTTCCAACAAAGCCCAGGACCAGATGGCTTCACAGGCGTATTCTATCAAACATTTAGAGAAGAGCTAACACCTATCCTTCTCAAACTCTTCCAAAATATAGCAGAAGGAGGAACACTCCCAAACTCATTCTACAAGGCCACCATCATCCTGATACCAAAACCAGACAAAGATGGCATGAAAAAAGAAAACTACAGGCCAATATCACTGATGAACATAGATGCAAAAATCCTCAACAAAATATTAGCAAACAGAATCCAACAGCACATTAAAAGGATCATACACCATAATGAAGTGCGGTTTATCCCAGGAATGCAAGGATCCTTCAATATACACAAATCAATCAATGGAATACAACATGTTAAAAAACTGAAGGATAAAAACCATATGATAATCTCAATAGATGAAGAAAAAGTTTCTGACAAAATTCAACACCATTTATGATAAAAACTCTCCAGAAAGTAGGCATAGAGGGAACCTACCTCTACATAATAAAGGCCATATATGACAAACCCACAGCCAACATCATTCTCAATGGTGAAAAACTGAAACCATTTCCTCTAAGATCAGGAACAAGACAAGGTTGCCAACTCTCACCACTACTATTCAACATAGTTTTGGAAGTTTTAGCCACAGCAATCAGAGAAGAAAAAGAAATAAAAGGACTCCAAATCAGAAAAGAAGTAAAACTGTCACTGTTTGCAGATGACATGATACTATACATAGAGAATCCTAAAGATTCCACCCAAAAACTTCTAGAGCTAATCAATGAATTTGGTAAAGTTGCAGGATACAAAATTAATGAACAGAAATCTCTTCCATTCCTATACACTAATAATGAAAAATCTGAAAGAGAAATTAAGGAAACACTCCCATTTACCACTTCAACAAAAGGAATAAAATACCTAAGAATAAACCTACCTAAGGAAACAGAAGACCTGAATGCAGGAAACTATAAGATACTGATGAAAGAAATTAAAGACAATACAAACAGATGGAGAGATATACCATGTTCTTGGATTGGAAGAATCAACATTGTGAAAATGACTATACTACCCAAAGCAATCTACAGATTCAATGCAATCCTTATCAAATACCAATGGCTTTTTTCACAGAACTAGAAAAAAAATTTTCACAATTTGTATGGAAACATAAATGACCCCAAATAGCCACAGCAATCTTGAGAAAGAAAAATGGAGCTGGAGGAATCAGGCTCCCAGACTTCAGACTATACTACAAAGCTACAGTCATCAAGACAATATGGTACTGGCACAAAAACAGAAATATAGAAAAATGGAAAAAGACAGAAAGCCCAGAAATAAACCCACGCCCATATGATCAACTTATCTTTGATAAAGGAGTCAAGAATAAAAGACAGCCTCTTCAATAAGTGGTGCTGGGAAAACTAGACAGCTAAATGTAAAAGAATGAAATTAGAACACTCCCTAACACCATACACAAAAATAAACTCAAAATGGATTAAAGACCTAAATGTAAGACTAGGCACTGTCAAACTCTTTGAGGAAAACATAGGCAGAACACTCTATGACATAAATCACAGCAAGATCCTTTTTGACCCACCTCCTAGAGAAATGGAAATAAAAACAAAAATAAACAAATGGGACCTAATGAAACTCAAAAGCTTTTGCACAGCAAAGGAAACCATAAACAAAATGAAAAGACAACCCTCAGAATGGGAGAAAATATTTTCAAATGAAGCAACTGACAAAGGATTAATCTCCAAATTTTACAAGCTGCTCATGCAGCTCAATATCAAAAAAAAAACAATCAACCCAATCCAAAAATGGGCAGAAGATCTAAAGAGACTTTTCTCCAAAGAAGATATACAGATTGCTAACAAACACATGAAAGAATGCTCAACATCATTAATCATTAGAGAAATGCAAATCAAAACTACAGTGTGATATCATCTCACACCAGTCAGAATGGCCATCATCAAGAAATCTAGAAACAATAAATGCTGGAGAGGGTGTGGAGAAAAGGGAACACTCTTGCACTGTTGGTGGAAAAAAAGAGTCATGTACCACAGTGTTCACTGTAGCACTATTTACACTACCCAGGACATGGAAGCAACCTAAGTGTCCATCAACAGATGAATGGATAAAGCAGATGTGGCACATATATAGAATGGAATATTATTCAGCCATATAAAGAATCGAAATTGAGTTATTTGTAGTGAGGTGGATGGACGTAGATTCTGTTGTAAATAGTGAAGTCAGAAAGAGAATAAAAAATACCATATGTTAACACATATATATGGAATTTAAAAAATAATGGTTCTAAAGAACCTAGGGGCAGGACAGGAATAAAGATGCACATGTAGAGAATGGAGTTGAGGTCACGGGGAGGGGTTGTGTAAGCTGGGACGAAGTGAGAGAGTGGCATGGACATATATATACTACCAAATGTAAAATAGATAGCTAGTGGGAAGCATCAGCATAGCACAGGGCAGCCAGTTCAGTGCTTTGTGACCACCTAGAGGGGTGGGATAGGGTAGGTGAGAGGGAGACGCAATATGGAGGGGATATGGTGATATATGTATACGTCTAGCTGATTCACTTTGTTATACAGCGGAAACTAACAACATTGTAAAGCAAGTATACTCCAATAAAGACGTTTAAAAAAAAAAGATAAGAGGCAGACGCAGTAATAAACATAATTGTGTTTGGTAAAAAAAAAATTAGGGCCAAGGTATATTTGATAAATAGCAGGAAATATTCTTAGATATATAGAAAGATCAGGTTGTAAAGGGGTTTCCTTGCTCAGGCTGAGGATGTACCTTTTCGTAAACAAGAGCAATTGAAGGTTTTGACCAAGGGTTTGTAAATTGATTGATTCATTACCTCCTCCATTCAGCAAATATAGGTTGATTATCTATCCTGTGTGATATAATAAGAACTGTTTTAAAGATTAACCATTGATTAAAGATAACCAAGAATTAATCATTTGGGGATAACTGGTATGAAATAGCCAGGAAATAGGAAAGAAGGTTATGAGAATATTTAATAATCTGAATACAAAGGGTATCTACTAGGTAATGCTGGTCTACAAATTAGAAACTTTCACCGCAGAGTGAATTGAATTCAGGAATAAGAGGGAAGATGACAGTTTACTGGAGTGCATAGGATACAACTTAACTCTGACTTGGATGATTAGAGAACATATTCTAGAAGTGATGCTTAATTTGAGATCTACAGAGAGATTAGGAGTAAATCAGATGTGGAGAGAAGAGTGATAAGGTAGGGAGTGTTTTGAGCAAAGTTCATGTCAGACAGCATGGCTCATTCTGGGGACAAAAGAAATCAGTAGGGTCAAAATACAGAATGTGTCATGGGATATTGAAGAGCTTTCAGATGAAGTTCTTTAAATGAGGAAAGTTTAAAGGAGAAAAGTAGGGAGTTAAGGTCCAAATCTTCAGCAACAGAAATACTAATTGGTTGGGAAGACATAGAGGAATAGATGGATGTGCTGTATTAATGAGGGCTGCAAATTCTTTGCCATTCTTCTCATTATATGGTATAGTCTATGGCCCCTTACCCTACATCTTGGCTGCCCCCCTGTCACTGGTGACTTGCTTTTACTGATAGAACGTAGTAGAAATGACACTGGAGCATTTTCAGACCTAGATCTTGGAAGGTCTTGCAGCTTCCGTTTAGAGGCTTGGACCACCATTCCTGATACCCTGATGGAAAGAAAGGCCCAGCTAACTTTAACCAGTTCTTATCACCGTAGCTGAGACTGCAAAGATGTGAGTGAGACCAACTTGGAAGTTTCAGTCCCAGCTGAGCTCCTAGTAAATACAGCTGCATAAGGAACCCCAGCCAATATCACATGGAAAAAAAAGAATCACTCAGGGCTTCCCTGGTGGCGCAGTGGTTGAGAGTCCGCCTGCCGATGCAGGACACATGGATTCAGGCCCCGGTCTGGGAGGATCCCACATGCTGCGGAGCGGCTAGGCCCGTGAGCCATGGCCGCTGAGCCTGCGCATGCAGAGCCTGTGCTCCACAACAGGAGAGGCCACAACGGTGAGAGGCCCGCGTACCGCAAAAAAAAAAAAAAAAAAAAAAAATATATATATATATATATATATATATATATCACCCAGCTTAGACCAGCTGACCAATAGTACTGTGAATAAATTGTTGTTTTAAGCCTCTATGTTTTATGGTGGTTCGTTATACAGCAATAGCTAACTAATACAGTAGAAGAAACAGAAATCTAGGAGGGCTGGAAATAGATCGGAAACATGTAGTACTATGAAAGCAGGGGAAAGAGATATTTCAAGTAGAGGACAATCTACAGTATCAAACATTGTAAAGAAATCATATAGCAGCTTACATTTAGGAAGTATAGGCATAGTCTGTAGTGCCAATTAGCACGGTGAAATATCTGAGTTTGTCACTAGTGTATTTAGTCTATAAAAGGGGTATTTCTTTTTGTCACCTACTGAATGAAGCATCACTGGGAGAATTCCTTTCCTCCAAATTATGCCACTGCTTTCACAGCAGAATATATGTTGATAGAGCACACTAAAGAAAAGTCTTTTTCATTATTTGCCACTTTAAAAAAAATTTATTTTACTATTGAAGTATAGTTGATTTACAACATTGTGTTAATTTCTTCTGTAGAGCAAAGTGATTCATTTATACATATATATTATTTTTCATATTCTTGGACATTATGGTTTATGACAGGATACTGAATATAGTTCCCTATGCTATACAGTAGGACTTTGTTGTTTATCCATTCTATACAATAGTTTGCATCTGCTAATCCCAATCTCCCAGTCCATCCCTCCCTCCCTCTCACTCCCCCTCCCCCTTGGCAACCACATGTCTGTTCTCTATGTCTGTGAGTCTGTTTCTGTTTCATAGACAAGTTCATTTGTGTCATATTTCAGATTCCACATATAAGTGATATCATATGGTATTTGTCTTTCTCTTTCTGACATTATTTGCCACTCTTCATAAAGCTGGATGAAGCCTAAAGTTCTATTGATTTCCTTGCCTTTTCAAGGTTACTCATAATTTTCCACTAAGGAGCTTTAAGAAGGGATGAACCCAAGGGTTTGTGCCTTTTAAATATTAGGTTTCTGCTTCCTATGCTTAGAGAGACTACCAAACTCATTAGCATCTGGTACATCTGCTAATATCTTTTTTTGTTTCTATCTTTCACTGATTTTCAAGTTGGTATTCAAGTGGGAGTCTGGTTCTTTAAAAATAAAGGCTTTTGAAATGACTGAGAATAGATAACCATTTAGCCAAACTCTCTACAGGGTTTTGCACCAGGACGTTGGGCATTCTTGGACTCTGAATTCTCATTTAGCTTACCGACATCTCAATGCTCCCACTGATAGCCTCAGATGACTCAGTCACAAGTTCAGCAACCCCTTATGTTGCTCTTGCTTCCTTAAGAGCTATAATTCTACTTACCATGCTGTCAGTCTGCACTCTTGCAGACTTCCTTCCTTTTTATGGCTCATAAAACTTGTTGGAAATTGCCCTGAATTGCATATCTAGGGAACTTGAAAGAAGAGCCCATCTCATCAGTTTTCTCCTGGATTACCCTCAGGCTATGATGTCTTTACTGAGTTAAAATAGCAGTATTCAATGATTTAAAAAAATTAAGATATTATTTTCTTTTAGAATCATTTATTTATAGTTATCAACTAGATGACACTTGGCATTTGATTTTTATGATTTGGGATAATTTTAAAACTCTTGAAAAGTTCTATTATTTTAAAATTATTATTAATCAGAAATATATCCAAATCTATTAAAGTGAAAATGTCTGTTTAAGTGCAAAGAAAGACATAAAATTTAAACTATGGGGCATTTACAAAGCTTATACCAACTATGTTAATAATAAGCAAACTTTGGTTCTCAAACCAACTCAAAGGGAAGAAGAAGTGGGAATTGTGCTGAGCTCTAAATTTAAAAAAAATGAGTATTCATGCTCTTTTTTTTTTACAAAGTAATACATATTCACATATATACTGATATTATGAGAGTTATGTCATATGGATATGATGCAAAGTAGACTCTGAGTGCACAATTAAGCAAATTACCCCAAAGGCCAGGGAACAGAAAAGCTCACAGACCAAATTAAGATACTTGAATTACTCGGTTCATTAAATCAATTTAAACACATAGCAAGAAGAAAGAGGCAAAAGATGTGACAGGAAAAGTGCAAGCTGAGAAGCAGTCTTCTGATGGTGTGGTTACAAGGACCAAGGGTGATGTTTGAGCAAAGGGGCTTGGCAGATGGAAGGCACTTAGACCAACACACACATACTTTACAAAAGAGGCAAATATTCCTGGCCACAGTTAAAGGTTTAGCCTGATGAGCAGCAATATGTTTCATTTGCCAGGATGTATGTCATTAAAAGGTGGTCAACTTAATAATCCACATATGGAGCATCCCGTATGCCTCACATGTATTTAGCATGTGATGCATAAGAGGTGCTTAGTTATACATGCTTTACTTAATTTATCCATGACCAATTTGTCTCATAGGTAACTAACATCTATACCTATATCCATATCTGTAGATCTTATAATTCTGCCTATGTTTCACACACTACTTGCTTATTCACTATCTTTATACCTAACACAGTCTATGAATTTTGCCTACACCTTATAAGACACTAAGTTACTCATAACTGTACCATTTTCTTGTCTTCCATAGCAGAATTAAATATTCTCAAATACATGAAACTCATATTACACATTTATTTAGCAAATGTGTATTGAACATTTGACTATGTACTAGGCAAAATTCAAGTGCTGATGATACAGCAGAGAATGAAATAGTTCTCAAAAGAAGACATACAGATGGCCAAAAAGCACATGAAAAGATGCTCAACATCACCAATTATTAGGGAAATGCAAATCAAAACTACAGTGAGGTATCACCTCACACTGGTCAGAATGGCCATCATCAAAAAACTACAAACAATAAATGCTGGAGAGCGTGTGGAGAAAAGGGAACCCTTATGCACTGTTGGTAGGAATGTAAATTGGTACAACCATTATGGAAAATAGTATGGAGGTTTCTTAAAAAACTGAACATAGAACTACCATATGACCCAACAATCCCACTCCTGGGCATATATCTTGAGAAAAGCATAATTTGAAAAGATACATGTACCCTCATGTTCATTGCAGCACTATTTACAATAGCCAAGACATGGAAGCAACCTAAATGTCCATCGAGAGAAGAGTGGATAAAGAAGATGTGGTACATTTATACAATGGAACATTACACAGCCATAAAAAAGCACAAAATAATGACATAGCATTATAGATACAGCAACACAGATACACCTAGAGATTGTCATTCTGAGTGAAGTAAGCCAGACAGAGAAAGACAAAAATCATATGATATTGCTTATATGTGGAATCTAAAAAAAATGGTACAAATGAACTTATTATAAAACAGAAATAGAGTCACAGATGTAGAAAGCAAACTCATGGTTACCAGGAGGAAAAGGAGGGGGAGGGATAAATTGGAAGATTGGGATCGATATATACACACTACTATATATAAAATAGATAACTAATAAGGACCTACTGTATAGCACAGGGAATTCTACTCAATACTCTCTAATGACCTATATGGGAAAGGAATCTAAAAAAGAGTGGATATATGTATATGTATAACTGATTCACTTTGCTGTACACCTGAAACTAACACAACATTGTAAATCAACTGTACTCCAATAAAAATTATTTAAAAAATTTACACTTCCCTAAAACAAAAAATTCTGCTTGTTCAACAGAGTACAAAGAAACAAAATCTTCTAATGAATTCTGAGTGGTTAAACCTTTTTATTTATGGCGATGCTATAATCTGTTTTAAAAAATATTTTCATGTAATTATCTTTATTTTGTTGGTATTAATTTTACTGAATATGAAAAAATACAAGTTAGCTTATTTTGAGTATGTTTTCATGGCAAAAACAAAGTGGTTGCACAGTTAAAAGAAAATATACTTTTCAATGTGACCTGCAGGCAATATAGATAAATGTCATACTTGTAGATGGGATGTTTTGCTGTGGTTAGAAGAGTCTCCATCCCGTGTGGGAAGGATTAAGTAGGTCAAAGCCAGTTTAAATTCAGTGCACTTTGGAACAAAAGTGATACTGATGCAAATATAAAGATAAATTCTGACTAGCACTGAAGAGGAAAAAAATGCAACAGAACAAGACCTTAAACTACTTGTGAGGATTTTAGGTTTTTTAGAATTTAGCTGTAATTACTTAAAAAGACACTAGAACAAAAAGTTATTTATTCGTGAATTTAGATATCAATTTTTCCATATTCAGCTGTTCTGGCATTTTGTGCCATTTGGAAGAATTAAAATATTGATATTTTGGTTAGTCTTCTTATTGTTATTTCAGACCTTTGAAAAAATCTGAAATTTGAATTATTTTCATCTTACAATTTAGCCAGTTGTAAAATGATAAAATTTTATATAAACAAAGGTACCTATGCTGAGGAAGCATTCTTCCGTATGTAAACCATTTCCAAAAGGAAGAAAACAATGAAAATCAACAGAGCAAAGCTTCTAGTGCACAAATAATTCTTACTTTAGTTCAAAGCCTTTCTGAAAAGTGAAATCTCCATCTGTAAATGATGGATCTAAACAAAGATAAGGTGGTAATATATTCTTTGAAACACAAATTGCAGCTTTCACTCAATAAAAACATTTCAGCTCTTGCAAATAACAAAAAGTTGTTAAAAAAAATCTCCAAAGATCAAATAATGCATAAAATTGTTTGAAAATGAAAGAGTCAAAGGTAAGTATTTGGACTTGGTTTATAATTATGTTCTCACTCTTCCCCAAACCCTTTTTGACTCAAAGACTTTTATGGAGGAGCTAGAAAATGTGCACCAAAAATATACTTGAAACTCTACAATGACATCATTAATACTCTTTGCTTTTTAAAGATTTCACTTTTTGAAAAATGTTAATTCACTTTCTTTTAAAATATTATGGGTTGAATTTTATTCACTTTTACACTATAAATATTTTGTTATACTTGAATATTTTATTGTAATTAATTTTACCTAGTAATTATTTTCATTGGAATATTAAGGTATGCCTATTCATATTTGATAGTTAATTTTTATTTGGCATTTTATCATGTTTACAAATTTTCATATTTTTGTGTATTAAATATTTACTTTCACTGTTTTTTTTTTTTTTTTTTTTTTTTTTTTGCGGTGCGCAGGCCTCTCACTGTTGTGGTCTCTCCCTTTGTGGAGCACAGGCTCCGGACGTGCAGGCTCCGCGGCCGTGGCTCACAGGCCCAGCCGCACTGCGGTATGTGGGATCTTCCCAGACCGGAGCACGAACCCGTGTCCCCTAAATCAGCAGGCGGACTCTCAACCACTGCGCCACCAGGGAAGCCCTCACTGTTTTTTTAAAATCATGGAGTCTGAATATTCAGTTACAGTTTTTGTCATTTTTCTCTTGTATTGCATAACTGGGTATATATCGCTCAAATCTTAGTTAATGGCCTTGAATATTTCCAAATTGCCAAATTTGAGAGTGGCACTAGTACACAAATAGATAAATGTAGCTCTTTGGATGTTTGTATGAGAAGATAATCAGGGAATTCAAATATTCTGAAATTTTAATTCTCATAGGCTTATTTACTAAACTCATGATCTTCCCCCATTGTCTGCTCCACCAGCAGCCTCTTCCATTAGCTGCTAGCAATTCTTCCAGTTGTTGTAAACAAAAATCTTATCATTGTCCTTGATGAAGCTGCTCCTTTTCTCTTGCTATACGATCATCAACAGCAAATCCTGTTGACACTACCTTCAAAATGTACCCAGAAATAGATCACTTCTTATCACCTTCTCTGCAGACACCCTGGTCTAGGTCTCCATCACTTCACTCTGGATTACTGTGTCCTGGTCTCCCTGCTTTCACTCTGGTGTCCCTACAGCAGCCAGAAAGATCCTCTTAAATGTCAGATCAGATCACATCACTCCTCTGTACCTGACCTCCAATGAGTCTTCATGTCTTTTGGCGTCCAGAAATCCTTATAAGATTAGCCTTCACCCTTTGCTGAAGACTCAGGAAGAAAAGGAAAGTCTACTGTATTTACCCATATTTTTGTTTACCATGTTCTTGCTTACTTCCTGCTGCTCTACAATTTCTCCTTTTATTGTTTCTTTTCTGATTAGAGAACTTTCTGAAGTCATTCTTTTAAGGTAGGTCTGCAGTCACAAGTTTTCTTAGTTTTCCCTCATCTGAGAATGTCTTGATTTCCCCTTCATTCCTGAAGGATATGTTTTGCTGAATGTAGGATTCTGGGTTAATAGTTTTTTTCTTTCTTTCTTTTTTTCCCCAGCATTTAAAAATGTTGTGCCACTTACTTCTGGCCTCCATGGTTTCTGATGAGAAATCCATTGTCATTCAAATTGTTTTCCCCTTATAAATGAGGTGTTTCTCCTTACTGCTTTCAAGATTTTTTTTTTGTCTTTATATTTGAGAATTTGACTATAATGTTTCTTGGTGTTGATTTCTTTAGACTTATTCTATTTGGGGTTTGTTCAGCTTCTTGAATCTATAGGTTTACTTTTTTGGGTCAAATTTGGGAAATTTTCAGCCATTATTTCTTTGAATATTTTTTCAGTACTGCCTTCTTTCTCCTCTCCTTTCAGGAATCTGATGATACGGATATTAGACCTTTTGTATTAACTACAGGTCCCTGAGGCGCTGTTGATTTTTTTTTAAGTCAATTTCTTCTCAATTGGTCAGACTGAGTAATTTCTGTTGTTCTATCTTTCAGTTCACTGATTTCCCCCCCACCCCATCCCGTCCCCTCCATTCTATTGTTGGGTCCATCTACTTCGTTTTAACATTTTCAGTTATTGTATTTTTCAGTTCTAAAATTTCCATCTGGTTCTTCTTTACAATTTCTATTTCTTTACTGAGATTCCACTTTTTTCATTTGTTTTAAGTGTGTTCATAATTGCTTATTGAAGCATTTTTATCATGACTGCATTAAAATCTTTGGCAGAAAATTCTAATATTCTGTCAGATCTGTTATAGCATCTATTGATTGTCTTTTTTTAGATATCTCCTGGTCTGAGAATGGTCCTTTGCTAGAGGTGCTTTTATTCTCTTCTTTTTTCACATAAGGGAGTGGAGGCTCCCTTCAAAACACACCTTTGGGAGTGGGAATGAGAGGTGAAACTAGAATCCAAGTGTGTCTGACATAAAAGCCAGGCTCTCAGGCTTTTAAATTATAGACAGAAAGTATAGTGTGGTTCTATTTTTATGAGAAAAAATGTACAGCCAAATATTTCTAGCACAGAAAAATTTTAAGAATAGACCTCAAAATGTTAGCTGGTATTTTTTATGAATATGATATTCGGATGATTCACATTTTTGTCTTTTTGTGCTTTAAATTATCTACAATAATCACTATTTAATCATCTGATTTTGAATAAAGCTCTGAATATCTCATATGTTTGTTTAAACTTAGTTAAAGTTGTGTTTTTGAGGTTTTGTTTCTCATATGAATAGTCACAAATTATGTGCTCTAAAAGCAACTTATTTAAATCTTAAAAATATGAAATTACTCTTCACTTCTAGAAGCTTACTTGCAGGAAGTAGATTTAACACATTTTTGTCAAACAGCAAACCTGATATCTGTTTATTTTCTCATATTCTTTATTTTTAATATGAATTCTGTTTGTAGTTAAATTTATTTAGAATTTAGATCACATTATTTTCAAACCAGCATTTTGGTAATAAAAAAATTAGAATATTTCATGGCTCATCTATTCTCTCATCCGTTTCTTTTTTTTTTCTCTTCTACAGTCAGTATTTAAAGTAGCAACAGAAACCTTTGGAATGATAATATATTTCTTTCTAATAGACTTGAATGACATGGTATATTTTCATATCATGTTGCCATGACTACCAAACCCTTTAGCTCATCTTCATTTAAATATATTCACTGTTAAATTAGAGATGTAGCTTAAGCAATTCAGGATACTCTATAATTTTTGTTTAAAACACTGGTTATATGATAAGTCTCAAGTTCACTCTTTCAAAAGAATAACACAAGAGAGTTGCTGGCTATAGAACATCTATTCTGTTTCCTAATTCTTCTAAAGGCAGTTTGGAAAGAAAAAAAAAAAAGGCCAACACTTGTCTAATAGAGCTTTTCAAGTTCTGTATAGGAATTTGTAACTCAGATACAGAGCAAAATTTATGAATATCATTAAATAAATCAGAAAGCTTTTTCCAAATTATAAGATGTCTGAATTGATATTGAGACCTCTTAAGCACACCCACATCAGAATATTGAAAAATGCTTAAATGGTAACAAACACCCCTTCCTGGCTTATTTAAAAATTTCTTCCTAGACATGGCACCCCTTCAGCTTCTCTCTGTGTGAAGTTGTGATTGTTGCACATTACAGGGAGCCCACACTGACTTGCTCAGGGGTGAACTTTGCAGAGAGGAAGCAGTGGCCCTAAATGAAGAATAGTTAGCACCCAAAAATTTATACTTGGTCATCACTTTTCTAGGAGCCTCGTATATTAGGGAATGAAGATATTAATTTACTCTGTGTGTGCATGCCTGAGTGCATGAAGCCATGTTGGAACGAGCCGGTATGGGACCAACATATGATTTTGCACACTCTGGATTGCTTAAATACTATTTTTTAAAGACTTGACTAACTTTGAGGAGTTTAATTTTATTCAAATATTGTTCTTTCCAATTAAAAACAAAAACAAAATCTTTAAATAAGTAACAATCTAACAAGGAGAAAGAATTGGTTTGATCCTGGTGACTCAGGTTTGACCTTTAAAATCATACTCTTTAAAAATTTTATGGAATTAAAACACAAAAAATGTATATAGATCCTTCTAATGACTAATCAGATAGAAATACACATGAATTAATAAAGCATCACTGAATTTTCTAATATTGTGTTTCACTTTTGATTATTAAAATTTTAAATTTAACAAAAAGGTTCTACTGTATAGCACAGGGAACTGTATTCAATATAGTGGGATAAACCATAATAGAAAAGAATATAAAAAAGAATGTATATATGTGTGTAACTGAGTCACTTTGCTGTACAGCAGAAATTAATACAACATACTATACTTCAATAAAAAATTAATTAAAAAATTTTTTTTAAATTAAAATTTTAAATTTAAATAGATGAGATTTTTGCTCGGATGAAAACTATAAGATCAGAGTCTAAATAAAATGTAAGACTAGAAGGCCCAGTAAATAATTGTGGATAAATGTATGAGAATATCAGGATGGCATGCAGCATATGTTTTTATTAGTAAACCTAATTTTGCATAAAGTCTTAAAAGTTTTTATTAAAACGGGCTGTTCATAAATCCTAATGTACTGTCTAATCTTCCTACTTCGAATTTCTCTCAAAACAGAATATTAAAAATAATTAACAAGTCAAAGCAGGGAAAGAATTCTAATAATCCATCACTTTGAATTCCAGGATCACAAACTAATAGTCACTACTTATTGCAAATGACTCTTGATCTTATTTTGATTTTCAGGAAAGCAAACCAATAATAAAATAATTAAAAGTGACCTTTTCACTTAAGTGAAGCAGGTAGAATAAAATATTTAATAGGTTTTAGAAAGCAAACAAAACACTGTGTGTTCTTAGTTGGTTTAAATTTTCTGGAGAGACTGCTTGTCTGTCTAGCCCTTTCCTCTGGAGGGAAAAAGTAGCTCAGAGAGCAATAGTTTGGGGCCACTAGGTGTATGGACACAGTGTTCTAGATTTTCCAGTGGTGTTCCACTGCATAGAATAAAACCCAAACTCCTTCCCTTGGCCCCTTCCTCTGTCTCTGTTTCATATTCTACCTCTTGTGCATCCTTCTCTATTTTCTAGCCTCAGCAGCCTGTTTCCTAGCCTCAGCAGCCTATTTCCATTCTTTAAACATGCCAAGCTCATTCCTACCTCAGGACCTCTGTACCTGCTTAGGATGAACTTCCTCAGATCGAAACAGCTCTCAATTCAAAGGATACCTTTTAGGTCTTTTCCTTGAGAGTCTCGCTAAAATAGCCCTCTCAAGATAATTTGTTCATCTGTTTGTCTGCTTATTTATCTTCCTGTGTTTGTTTTCTGTTTACACTACCTAGAATAATGAACAAGCTTCTTCTTTTTTTTTTTTTTTGCAGTACGCGGGCCTCTCACTGCCTCCGGACGCACAGGCTCAGTGGCCATGGCGCACGGGCCCAGCCGCTCCGCGACATGTGGGATCCTCCCGGACCGGGGCACGAACCCGTGTCCCCTGCATCAGCAGGCAGACTCCCAACCACTGCGCCACCAGGGAAGGCTTGGACAAGCTTCTTTTAGCACCATGCCTAGAACTGACACATATTATGTGCTCAATAAATATTTATAGACTGACTGACTCTCAGGGTGTTTCACGGATGGCTCTGTGACAGTCTGATTTTGTGAAAGAACTAACATTTGCATCATCATTTTACAACTTACCAAGATTTCCATGTACAACATCTTGTTATATTCTTAGACGCTTATATAAACTGAGAGGAAATGAAGGTAATGTATTGTTGCCCAATTTCTACAGTTTAGATAAGGAAGAGGTCATGTTGTAACTCCTATCCAGTGGTGTGGTTGATGTCGATTTCATACCTTTCACTGTCATTTGTCCACTTTTCATGAGCCCCAGATGGGGATGATTAACTGACGGGACAGTAACACATGTACCACAGATGGCTGTGTGAACTCTGTTAACAAATCCGCCCACATTTGGCATCAGTGCTACCTGATCTGACCACCAAGCTGCTGCCATCACCACTAGGCACAAAGTCACCTTTACCTTTTCATGTTAATTCTGCTTAGAATACAGAAAAAATGCTATATGCTTGAAGCCACTGGATATTTGTTAATTCTGCTTAGAATACAGAAAAAATGCTATATGCTTAAAGCCACTGGATATTTGTTAGTGTTAACAAAATATCACCAAGAAAACTTCTATCACATGGTTGGAGAACAATCAAGGCTTAGACTTATCACTGGAGTAAGTATTTTGCCTGAATTATGAAGATTTTCTTTTTTGGACTTATGGAATCTTTGGGCTGGAAATCCGCTCTTCTAAGTGAGGAAAATAAATGACAGAAAGGCATATAGTGATCTGTAAAAATCACTTAGCTAGTTGGTGGTAGAGTCAGGACTGAAGGCAGATTGTTGCCCTCCTAGACCTTCCAATCTATACAATTTATGCCTCTTTAGAAGTTAAATCAGACACTGGGTAATTTTTTAGGGCCGGAAGTACAGAAACAAGGAGAACAAGATAAAAATTGAAGTAATTTTTAGGCTGTGATGATACTAAGTGATTTGGATCTAATGAATACACATAAATCATTGATTCACTTGACAAGTGTTTATTCTATATCTGTCTTATTGTAGGCTTTATTCTAGACACTGCGGTACAATGGAGAATATGCTAGCATTTCTTTCTCATGGTCAAATGGGGAGGCCAACAAGTAAATGTGTAATATCAATGGATCGCACTAGGTGCTGTGATAAAGACCAGAACGAGGGAATGAAGAGAGATGACATTCAGGAAGGGTTATCAACCCCAGGGGTGGTGCCCAGGAAGGGTTCCCGGAAAATACTGATTCCAAGATGAGATCTAAAGGATAAGCAAGAAATAGTTGTGTGAAGAGGGAAAATGTTCCAGATAGAGAGAAGAATACACACGTCAGTGTGGATGCATTAACGTATCTTCCCACTCACTATGGCCAAAACACAAAAATAAAATAATGATAATTTTTATTCTTCTATAATCTTGTGAACCACAGTTCCTTGCATGGAATCCCACATGGCACTTCAGTACCTGGATCGCCTTAGATGTATTTGTGTCGGCACTATCACTTTATAACAGATTCAACATCCTGGCAAAGTGGGTTACAGCAAGATTCCCCTGGTTGGAACTGTACAGGGGCAGGGCTTTATGAACTTTGAAGAAGGCCAGGTTCATGTTCATCTGGATCACCTCCACACCTTCCTCAGAAAGTCTTTGATGCCTATCACCACTATGTAATTAAAAATAAGCACATTGAGGAGGCACTGTGCCTGATAACCTTAATACCCTGTCACAAATGAGCAACATAATTTTATTCTTGCTCTAACTGCCTTAAAGCGTTTAGGGAATCTTTGTAAATTAACAACGCTGAAAATGAAAAGCAAGTGAATTGTTTTTCTCAAAATCTATATGTTTATAAATCATCTTCACAATAATCACAATCATCATAAATTAGAATTTTCTTTCCTAAGGATAATCAGAAATAGATGTTAATCACAACCAAAGCTGAATGCTCCATATGTTTTCTTTCAGTCTTTGACCAATTGATGCATTCATTTCAGATATTTTTCAAAATCTCACGTTTCTACTTTTATCAAATCAGCCAGAATAATTTTGAGTATACATATTGCTTCCTTCTTTCATTTAAAGGTAATTATGGAAAGCCATCAATTTCCTGAGCCATCCATTTTTTGCTAGATACGGGGACAGAGTAGGTTCTTATCTGCAAGGAATTTACAGCAAGGGAAGAGTAGAACTGGAGGAGATGCCAGGAAAAAGGGAAACTTTAGGGTCCTTTAGGCCCTACACCCCAGAACTACTAAATCAGAACCTTGGGAGGGTTTAGCCTTGAGACTCTGCTTTAAAAAACAACAACAACAACAAAAAACGCTTAGATTATTCCCACACATGTTCAAGTTTGAAACCCTTTTCTTTGGTAATATCAGAGGTCATTGAAGAGTTTTAAGCAAACAAGCAGGGTGAGGGGTTAAATGTTTTAGGAGAAGTGCTCTGGTAGCCATGTGAGGAGAGGCAGGAGACTTTAATTTTCCAATGCAAACTGGACCAGTTTTTTGACATGGCATCAATTATAGGATGAAGGATGGGGTGAGATGAAATAACATTTAGGATTCAGATGAGGAATTAGTTTCACACCTTATTTGATATTTTAACTGGTTGAAAGTTTAATATTTTATTTATTTTGTCTTTTTGAGAAAGCTTATTCCACTGGATCAAAATAGTTTAGTTAAAATGTCAGGTCACAAAGGTGATAATGAATTGGAACTAGGCAAGCACAGACAGGGAGGGCACAAGAGTCAAAGCAAGAGACAAAGAGGATGAAATCTAGGGCAATAGGAACAGGATGGGAAGAAGGGAGTCATATAATAACAAGGGAAGGGCTTCCCTGGTGGCGCAGTGGTTGAGAGTCCGCCTGCCGATGCAGGGGATACGGGTTCGTGCCCCGGTCTGGGAAGATCCCACATGCCGCGGAGTGGCTGAGCCTGCACGTCCGGAGCCTGCGCGTCCGGAGCCTGTGCTCCGCAACGGGAGAGGGCCCAACAGTAAGAAGCCCGTGTACTGCAAAAAAAAAAACAAAAAAACAAAAAAACAAGGGAAACATTCAAGGACTTGGTCCCCAGTTGGATGGAAAAGACAGGAAGCAAAATAGCTGTGACTTTTTTTACATAAAAATTCACTATTCTGGAATTATTTGAATATGGAACTGATTCAATATGATTTATCTTAACGAGATCACTTTACAGAATGGTTCAATGGAAAACAGAACAAAAGAAAGTACAGTTCAGCATCACCCTTCACTGTTCTGAAAACAAACTGCATTGATGACAGAGTTTATGCATCAGCCTTGGATTCAGGGCTGGCTCCTCTGCTTTGGGCCTCACCACGCTGTGCAACAATTGTATGCTTGTGCGCCTGCTTCTTGCACTGCGCCATGAGCACCTCAGCAGTAGGACCCATGCTTGCTCTTCTGTTGCTACTGTGATGCACACAGACTAGGCCTTCCAATCTTGGTTTTAGAATACACAAACTGATTAATTAATTGCGGTGCTGATTGGAAGTAGCACTTTCTGGCTTAAAATAACTTCCAGAAAACCCCTACTGCATGCCTCTGCTTGCCGTAAGGCCAGCCCTAAATACACTGTCCTCTGGCAGTATCCTTGTCCTGGAAAATCCACATGAAAGGCACTCCAGGCAGTCACACGGTTACTTAGGACACTGAATGTCCTATCGGGGAATAGTCTGAATGTGAGAGCCCCTGCGTGAACTGTAGCAGATGGCTTTCCAGATGTTTTTCGTGGTCAACAGCCACCATCGGTTTGACTTTGGAGATATGACCTGGGTTTGCCCATGGTCTTTCAGATTGAATTACGCAAAGCTTGCATAAATGAGTGAAAGGACTGCTAGTTGGAAAGATTACAGTTACACTTGCTTCATAGAAGTTAAAGAAATACGATTTTTTTTAAAGCACTGGATTTGCTTTTAAGATGTAAGTTGCTAACATTCTCCAGTTCAAGACAAGTCTAGAATATTAGAACTGAATGGGGCCCGGAAGATGATTTAATTCAGTCCCTGTCTTATAAATGAGGAAACTCCGTCCCACGCAAGCTAGGTGAGGTGTGTAAGGTCTGTGGGTGCAGAGGTTTAGAATTTAGTTCTTGCAGCAGTTTGTCTAATGTACAAGGATTCTGCTTTAGGCTTATTTTGATTAAGTGCTTATTTTACTTTCTCATTTACACCTATTGTACATTTCTTCTTAAATTCCTTCTATTTCTTTGGTGCTCATGTCTATTTTCTCTGTGGCTTGCGGTTAATAAATTCAGTCAAATGGGATGACTCTAATATAAACCAGCCAATATCATTATTGGTTATTTGGTGAATACCAAGTCCATTTCTATGCAAATCAATCATGTCTGTGATGTATAGTGAAATGAGAAAGAAACTTCTATGGTTCAACAAAAATGTCTACAGTGGGTCTGATCTTGAGTTAGTGGAAAGCATTTATAACTACCACTTATTTAAATGTCAGGACTGTGCTTAAGCCTTTCATATATATCTTCATATTTAATCCTTATGGTGAGCCTATGAGGTAAGATTATCCTCACTTTACAAATTAATAAACTAAGGCTCAGAAATTTAACTTGCCAAGGTCACACCATTAAAAACTCAAAGAGCTTGGCTGATGATCTGGGACCCAAATCTTTGTGACTGGGTAGACCCCAGCCTTACCCATCGTGGAAACTCCTAAGAAGCCCATGGGCTGCCATGTGAATTTCTTCTCCGAGCGTCAACAAGATTCATGGAGAGTGAGAAGGTTGCGAGGTATTTCACGATGGCAATGGTTTCATAGACTATGGGGTCATTAAAACCAAAAGAGGAAAAAATAATTGGACTCTAATTCTTTGCTTGATCCAGCAGAAAATGCTTATGTAAAGCAGATTTGGGGGATGTATGGAAAAATATTGTATCTGGAGGCTGCATCACTCCTTGAAAGCAAAACGCTATGATCGGGTTAATATTTCCACATTACGTGGCCCTCTCCTAAGCTGTGCACTCACCACAGTGTAGTCCACTGGACCTCATCCCCTTACCTTCATTCCATTCCATCCCCTACTTTTCTGATAATACAGGGCCCCTTGCCACAGCCTTTGTTGCCATGTTTTATGCCAGGTTAAACAATAACAGCAACTTTGCAATTATAAATTTTACAAATTAATGATTTAGCTTTAAAATTTTTAAATGGTTGAAAACATTCATAGAAAAATCATAAAAGTACTTTATTTCTATATATTAGATCAAACTTCTGCAACTATGTGCATCTTAGTTTGTATTATATTTCATTTTTATTTTATATATTTTATTTCATAAGAAGTATAATGAGAAAGATTTCTTAATGGTTTCAGTTTTTTGAAAAAGAAGTAAATTCTGCATCAGTAATCAGGGAAGATGTAAGAAATGTCTCCAAGTCCACATTCTAGCTCTGCCCCTGGCATTTTCTGCGGCCTTGGCTGAGACAAATCTGAATCTCTTGAGATATATATTTCACTCACTAAAAACCACATGAATCCTAAATACCTAGCTCTTTCAGAATCTGTGAACTTAGAAGATATTGGAAAAACATTTTAACTACATAATAACATAGGACAAAAATGGAGGGATAGGTTTAATTCCCCATCCCCTTAAAAAAAAATCCTCATCCAGGATCTGAATGCTTTGGAAACCCGGTTATTTAGTTATTCAGTCATTAGAAAGGTTCCCTGCCCACCTGCCCCCGTGCCTCACGCAAACCACTAGCAGATTTTGATGTGTGCTTACGAGCACAGGCAAAGCACTGTCATCTCTGTGTGTGTGTGCATGTGTGTGTGTGTGTGTGTGTGTGTGAGAGAGAGAGTGAGAGAGAGAGAGAGAGAGAGAGAGAGAGAGAGAGAGAGAGAGAGAGAGAGAGAGAGTAAATCTTTATTCTCATTCTGGATTTTAACACAAAACATCTAAACAGACTGACTTGTGAATGACTTTTTACATACCAGCCTACTGAACTGGAGAAACAAAAACGTCCTCTTCCTGGGGTTTTTGACAATATGGCAACTCTAATGTGATGTGTATTTATAAATCTTCCTTACATTCAGAACAAAGGTTTAACTTTGTATGTGATATTTTTCATTCACAAAATATTTATATAGAACTAATCCTTAATCAAAAGTATGTATTTGGGATGAATTACCAGAGTGAGAAAAGAAAGCAATTAGCATTTAGAAAATAAAATGCCAGGCTCCAAGGTTTCACCAAAAAGCAGTTAAAAAAAAAAAGTAATTTAGGCACTAACATGGTTTATTAAGTAGAAAGAACTCATATGTTTATGAGTTAGCAAGACCAATATCAGATAACACATTCTATCAATAAAGGGGAGCTAAAAAAGAAGTCTATGCTACTTGCCAGAAGGGAAGTAACAATGGGTACTCAGTCTAAGAGAAAGTTGAGACACTTACTTTAAAAAAGCAGCCTCTCCCCCCAAGATAAACATGAAAGTTACAAATAACTAACATTTACTGAGCACGTAGTATGAGCCACTCATTGAGGTAAGCATTTTAAAGACATTGAGAGAGGAACAAGTATAATCCAGTTTTACAGATGAGAAAGCTGATGCTCAGAGATGATGAGTACCTTTGCTCAGTGTCATCCAGCTAGTAAAAGGCAGAGCCAAGGCTGACAGATTCTGAGACCCACAGTCTTAACTACTGGAAGCTCTGAAATCTCAAGATCTGGAAAATTCTTAGAGAGTTCTACCAAAGGCCTGAATTAAGAAGATATGCTGGGGAAAAAGAAATGTAACTGCGTAAGTGGTTGAGTAAAAGAATAGGTATAATAAAGGGTGGAAAGGTTTGAAATTACATATAATTAATAAAAATAAAACTGAGTCTTTGGAAAAGTTGAAATAGAAATATATTCACTCCTATGAATATACTCCTATGAATTATTACAGACTAAGGTGATCAAAAGGTACAAACTTCCAGTTCTAAAATAACTAAGTCCTGGGGATGTGATATACAGCATGGTGACTATAGTTAACAACACTGTGTTGCACATTTGAAAGTTGCTAAGAGAGGACATCTTAAAAGTTCTCATCACAGGAAAAAAATTGTAACTATGTGGTGATGGATGTTCGGTAGCCTTATTGTGGCGATCATTTTACAACACATAATACTGAACCATTATGTTGTACATCTGAAACTAATATGTCAATTATATCTCAATATAAAAAATAAAAAAAGATATAAAGCCCCCCCTGAAAAGAAATATATTTATTCCTTATTTTCATACAGGAAACAAACCTATTTAATATAGCAACACAAAAACTATGTATTACATGAAACAGATTCCCTATTGAATAAGCACATTTAATATATTAACTGGAAGTTTGTTCAGAAAACAATTATAAATCTATTAATTGAATTTTCTTTTAAATATTTTCAATTTCTATGGCCATCTGAGCTGCACACTGCTTGCTGCACTGTGATCTAACATTGTTAGTTTTATCAGCTTTTAATAAAGTAATGAAAGCGGGAAAAGGAGGCATCATTATAAGAAGGCCAGTAAACATTTTATGAATTTTTGAGTTAAAGTATCTCACTGGGCTGAGTCTATGAAGGAAGCACTCATTTTGATTCTTTCAATCGCATTTTTTGAGGCTTATTGAGTGCTGGGTACGGGAAGATGAGTAAGATGTGACTGATGCTTCAAGGAATTCCCAGTGTAGAAGAAGATAGTGGGAAAAAAGGCATGATAATCAGATCACATAGGTTACCTAAATTCAGATTGTGGTTCCTGCACTTCCAAGTTACAAACAACCTTGGGAAAGTTGTTTAGCTTTTCTGGGCCTCAGTTTCCTCATCTAGAAAATGGGGATACCGTTAGTACCTATATCATTGGATTATTATGAGGAAGACGTGTTAAAACAAGAAAGAGATTATAAAATGCCCTGGTACATTGCAAGCAATCAACCAATGCCAGCTGTCATTATTAGACCCATGATGGATGGCAGAACAGATGGAAACACAGGGAATAAAGAGCCTGATTACCTAGCTATGTGAAGGAAAACATCCCAGAGAGCTGATAGAATATGGGTAGGCTTGGTGATTAAGATGAGTTCAGGGGAGAAGAAGCAGTGAAAACAAAGGTAAAGGGCAGCAGACATCTGGAGGTAAATGGCCCCTAGCAGGTATGGTCGGATGCTATAGTGTGAGCGTCAACTGTGAGGGAGGGGTTCTGGGGCTAGAGCCTGGTAGCCTGAATCCTATAAGTCAGTGCCTTCCAAACAGTGTTCCTTAGAGCCCTAGATGAAAGGTTTTGTGGGACTGCCTCAGACACTGCTAAGGAGAGGCTTGGGTGGGTAAGGTGCCAGGTCCCCATCCTAGTTCTAAGCAGAGCAGAACTGCTTTTATCTCTTTTATATATTGTGTTTTCATGTAAGATTTTTGTTTGAATAAAAGGATCTGCTCCTTAAAAACTATCTGAATTTAAAAAATGGTCAACGATGGATAAACAACAAGGTCCTACTCTATAGCACAGGGAACTATATTCAACATCCTGTGATGAACCATAATGGAAAAGAATATGAAAAAGAATATGTATGTACATATGTATAACTGAGTCACTTTGCTGTACTGCAGAAATTAACACAACATTGTAAATCAACTATTAAATAAATAAATAAATATCCACCGAAGTTTTGATCAAGGAAGAAACATGATCAGGCTTGAATTTTAAAATAATTTTGTGATTCCTTATTTTTTTTAGCAAAGGTTATAAAATCCCTTGGTATGAATTTTTCTGATGGATAGGAAGTCAGTATTGCTATACTTCAGGCTTTAACAGTATGGCTATACTCCAGACTTTAACAGGACTGGGGTAGGGTAGAAGTGATGAGTGATCACGTGCCATGCTGAGAACTAGGCAAAGCTCTCAGTGGGATTGGTACCACCCCTTGCGGGTGCCTTGTGAATCTCTGCAGATGGTTTTGGTTGTCATAAAAATGGAGAGGGTGCTCTGGCATTTAGTAGGTGGAGGCCAGGGACGCTAGACACTCTGCAATGTACAGAGTAGTCCCCATTCTACCTGGTTTTCACATATGCATGAGGGTAAAACACCTGGGTATAATTACAGAAGCCTGTAACCTAACTTTTTTTACACAGAGTAAAACACAAAGTATTTTTGGTATGGTTCTAGTGTATACTGAATTTATCAGGAATGGAACTGTTGTGTGAATGGAGGAAATGCTGTATTTTGTTCAATTTTTTTAATTTGCCAGGAGTTGTTCACTATTTTGAAAAGTAACATCACAAGGCATTTGAGTTCCCAATACACTCACCCATATCAGTCAGGCTTTGTAGCTGCCACATTCACTATGAGTCTCCAGTGAGTCTACCTCTGGGTAGATGCAGCTGTCTGATTACTTCATTATGTCACCTATGCAGTTGTACTCCAGGGCATTTATGTATTTTTCCCTTATATTACAGGCAGAGCATTATATTGTTTCTTTAAATAGTCTGTGCAGGTAGTTTATCTTGGAATTTCTTTGAGGCAAATAAAGATGTCTCATAAAATACTTGCTATAAAAATGGGGCTTGGAGTATGACAGGGTTGAGAGCCAGTGTGTCAAAGTAACACAAAAGTATTTTCAAACCACTCAGTTTCTCTTATACTATGGTGGATTGGGAATCAAGTTCACTTCTCGATTTGACTTTAACTCTTCCAAACAGAGGCCATTTTTATTCACATGTTGTAGAAAATGATGGAGGGTGATAAAAGCACTCCAAAGGCAAGAAGACCATTGTGTGCATTCAACACAAGGGCTGGGCCATTAAGGTGCAGAGGGGTTCATCTGGCAGGTCCAGACCACAGTTCTGGGCAGGATGCTTCAGGTTATTGTATGTCTACAATTTGGGAAAATGCACTTCCAGCATCAGGTCCTATTCTAGCTGCTTGTCTTGACACCCAGTCAAAAGTAATTTCAGGAAGTGATATATTACAACTTTCCCTTTTTTGTATTGGAGGCAAACAGCTTTTAATAAGTTGTTAATATATATTGTAGACATATAATCACAAATATGCAACTATTCATTACAGGTCAAATTGCCTAGCATTTAAAAAGAGTCAAAATATAAATTCTTTTTAAAAATTACCATGTTTTAAAAAACAGGCAAATCTTAATTTTCTTCTTTGGTCTTTCATCACTTTGGTCTGATATTTTCATCAAATTGTGCCAGTTCATCAATAATGCTTTTGCCAGCATGTTATTTATATATGTCCAAAGCAGGATGATGTCAACTCCTTTGAGACAACCTGGGTCTACAGACCTCTCAACAAATTGACCTCAGGATGGACTACTTGGTTACTTCATATGTTTGTTATTCTTTGACAAAAGCTTCTCTGGAGACTGCATCAAAATGCTTTTTAGTCCAGACGTGGCCCCATGCTTACTAACTGGCCATTTTATGTTACAAGTACATTTCTAAGTGTTAATCTTCTGCTTACATAAGATAAACTGGAACACTAAAATTTTTTTCCAAAGAAAATGAAGAAAAGATGTGGATTTATAATGGGATAGGAAGCAGGGAGAAGGAGAGATAGAGGCCATGCTTTCGACTCATTAACTTGCCATTAATAAACTAAGATAAATTCTTGCTTTATAACTCTAATGGGTATTTGTGAGCAGCCTGTTGGCAGGCACCATCTTAATAACAAGTAAAAATATTTCATTCACAGTCCTGGAAGCGCTTCTTCTTTTAATACCAATGTTAGTTGTATCTAATATATATGCAATCCTAGTAACTGGTAGTTTACGTAGGTCTTGAGACCACTTATTGCTATTTACTGTGGTTGTATCTTTAATTAAAACAATAATTTCGGGGGCTTCCCTGGTGGCGCAGTGGTTGAGAGTCCGCCTGCCGATGCAGGGGACGCAGGTTTGTCCCCCGGTCCGGGAAGATCCCACATGCCGCGGAGCGGCTGGGCCCGTGAGCCATGGCTGCTGAGCCTGCGCGTCCGGAGCCTGTGCTCCGCAACCGGAGAGGCCACAACAGTGAGAGGCTCGCGTACCGCAAAAAAAAACAAACAAAAAAACCCCAATAATTTCCATGGATAAATAAAACAGCAAAGCTTAATTCAGAACTAGTTAGTATCCTACTTCCAATTTATCTAACTATTAGGATTAATGGCAAAAAGTAAATGTTATAATAATCAGTCATTATTTTTTATCTTTCCTTAGCAATGTAATGAGGGGAACAATTTTTCTGATTAATTAGAGGTCTTTGTGGCATGGACATATATACACTACCAAACGTAAAATAGATAGCTAGTGGGAAGCAGCCGCATAGCACAGGGAGATCAGCTCGGTGCTTTGTGACCACCTAGAGGGGTGGGATAGGGAGGGTGGGAGGGAGATGCAAGAGGGAGGAGATATGGGGATATATGTATACATATAGCTGATTCACTTTGTTATACAGCAGAAACTAACACAACATTGTAAAGCAATTATACTCCAATAAAGATGTTAAAAAAAAAAAGATTCACCCCAAAGGCTTTTCTAGATAACTAACTAGATCATAATATCTAACTATATTCTAATTACAACCCAAATATCTAATGAAATAATTCTGAAGTAGATAATTCTTGTGACTTTTAAGAATTCTAATTAGGCAATTAGGTATCTTGAAAGAAAGGTATTTGTTAGACCCTTTTGGAGCTCTCAATATAAGCATTTTGGTCTTAATCTTAAAATACGTATTTGAAAGATATTTATTCACCTGAGCAAGGTATTGTGCAAAGTCTTGTTCATGTGTATCTCTCAGTGTTGGGCTTACTGGGAGTCAGTGGGAAGAACTAAAGAACGTAATCTGGGGGTGAAGAAGGGGCCGGCCTTGGAGCGACAGAGACGCAAGATGGTAGCCACCACGGGCTAGGGAGTAAAAGTCCCTCGCAATTTCCCACTGTTGGAAGAATTTGAAGTAGGCCAGAAAGGAGTAGGAGATGGCACAGTTAGCTGGGGTCTAGAAGCTGACAAAGACATGACACTTACAAGATGGACAGGGATGATAATTGGGCCTCCAAGAACAGTTTATGAAAACTGAATACACAGCCTTAAAATAGAATGTGGACCTAAATACCCAGAAGCACCCCCCTTTGTAAGATTTGTAACAAAAATTAATACGAATGGAGTTAATAGTTCTAATGGAGTGGTGGACCCAAGAGCCATATCAGTGCTAGCAGAATGGTAGAATTCATATAGCATCAAAGTTGTCCTGCAAGAGCTTCGGCGCCTAATGATGTCTAAAGAAAATATGAAACTCCCTCAGCCTCCTGAAGGACAGTGTTACAGCAATTAATCAAAAAGAAAAACCACAGGCCCTCCCTTAGCCCCCATTCAACTTAAGCAGTCGTCTTCATTTTCCACAGTAGTAAATTTTCTGGATACGTCTTGTAGACCTCAAAGTACTGGAAAGGAAACTCCCATTCAAAGGCAGTTTATTGTAAGATACTGTAAATGATACTAATTTTTTGATACTATTTCCATTTGAAATATATAAGTTGTGTTATAACAAATCATCCTGTCAAATGTAACCACTGTCCACATAGTTGAACTTCTGGGATCAAGAAAGTGTATTTAAATCGATTCTCATCATAACCGGCGGGGCACATCTAACTCAACTGTCAAAAGACACATCCCGCAATCACCTTGTTGCTGATTACATGGCCTGGGGTCTCTGCATTCTCCCCTTTCCCCTCCTCCTGCCTCCACCCTCCCTGCAACAGCCCTCCAGCTGGGGGTGGCTTCTTAGAGTAGATGTGAAGGTTTCAGGTCACAGCCTGTGGGACTACTCGTGGGTGTGTGTGGGGTGCTTCGTCTGCACCCCTGGTTTCTTTCTTTAACTCTTAAATGCTGCCCCCCTTCCAAGCCATCATTCTCTTCCCACTCTCCACTACCACCCTTGGCCAAAGCATAGATTGTAACCCCCTCGGCTCCCCTCTGAAATTGGCCTTTGGTGAGGAATTCAGGGATTTCCCCATATCTTCTCCCCTCACCTTAATCGAGGGGTGCTGCTTTTTCCTTCCTCCTCCTCAAGTCCCTTTTTTGCACCATCACCACCCAACACCTTCCATGACACTTCCTTGCTTTGGCCAGAAGCCATCAGGTAAGGTTGGAGAGCCTCTCTGACCTCCCTCATTTAGTTTTGGAACCACACTTATTTACTCTCCACCAGCTTGGGAAATGAATATTAGGTTCTCAGCCCTGCCACCCTCTGCTGTCATCATCAGCTGATACGTTTTTTTTAGCTCAGGTTTTTTTTTTTTTTTTTTTTTTTTTTGCAGTACGTGGGCCTCTCACTGTTGTGGCCTCTCCCGTTGCGGAGCACAGGCTCCGGACGCGCAGGCTCAGCGGCCATGGCTCACGGGCCCAGTCGCTCAGCTGCATGTGGGATCTTCCCGGATCGGGGCACGAACCTGTGTCCCCTGCATCGGCAGGCAGACTCTCAACCACTGCGCCACCAGGGAAGCCCCATAAATAGACTTTTTATTGTCCGACCATTGCCTGATTTTAATATAACAAAAAGAAGTGTGCGTTACTATTTAAAAAAAGAAAAAATGTAATCTGATAACAGCACTTACTCTTTCAGAAGATGACAGATTCCAACAAGCATCACCTCGATCTTTTATAAGCGTTAGCTTCCCTTATATCAATATGTAATTATTTTCTACCTGGGAGAGCACTTGTTCTGTCTTTCAACTTTCTTTATACCCCACATTAACAAGGAAGGTGCCTTAGTTTACCATTTATGGCTCACAATGAGATGATCCCAAATCATTCATTTTCCCTGTTCTTCTCTCATATTCTATGCCACCACTTTCTCCATGAAGCCTTCTCTGAGGTCTCTTAGTACAAAGGGATCTTCTCCCCTCAATGCTCTATAACATTCTCCTATGCCTCTTCTTAGGAACCACCATATTTGATCTAGTTTTCTAATTCTTCATGTATATATATTTCTCAATTCCTAGTTGTTCTGTTTCTGAGGGCTGTGCTTTTTCCGTGTGTACCCTTATTAGACACCCCACCCCAAACACACACACACACACACACACACACACTCTCTCTCTCTCTCTCTCTCCCTCCCTCCCTCCCTCCCTCTCTTTCTCCTGACCCATTCTCAATAAAATCTATTGATGCTTTTTTGTTTGTTTGTTTGTTTTTGCAGTACGTGGGCCTCTCACTGCTGTGGCCTCTCCTGTTGCGGAGCACAGGCTCCGGACGCGCAAGCTCAGTGGCCATGGCTCACGGGCCCAGCCGCTCCGCGGCATGTGGGATCTTCCCGGACCGGGGCACGAACCCGTGTCCCCTGCATCAGCAGGCGGATTCTCAAAGACTGTGCCACCAGGGTAGCCCTATTGATGCTTTAATGAAGCTTTCTGAGAAATTTAATTTTCAGATGTATTATCTAGTATGGGATATTTTCATAAAATCCCAGTTTCCATGATAACAATGCCAGCATCATACTCAAACTATTACATCTTCAGAAAGCTTTAGGACTTATAAATTAGAGTTTGAAATGCAAAAATGGGACAACATACCAAAGAAAGTGTATGTATACAGAAAGCATCTGTATAGGCATGATTCAATTAGTAAACATCATTGGTTTCTTATGTGACAATAGTTTCCAAAATTCCACTGAGAACTTTAGGCAGGTTCCATTTAGTGACATTTATGTCTTGTGTTCTTATTGATTGGTACTTATGTCTTATCATTTGTTAAGTATTTTGAATACCACTCCATATACGTGAACTCTTCAGTTTCAAGTCATGGGCTCTCTTCTCCCCACTATAATGTTTGTTTGAGTATATTATTGGGCAATACAGAGAAGAAAATGAGCACCCAGTTTTCTCTGCAAGGCTAATAGTGACTCTACAATCAAGGCATTTCAGGAAAAAAATCTCTATCAACTGAACAAACAGAATAAACACTGAAGATAATATGCTCATAGATGAAGTTGAGCTTTGTGTAGTTCTGAGAAAATCAAAGTTGTGGGAAAATATTTGTTTTGGGGCCATTGTAATTCTTCACATATTTCACTGTCACTACTCTAAAAAAGTAGTTCTGAAGTTTGTTTCATTTTCTTTCGATTATTGTATAAAACATGAAATGAAAGTTAGTAACATAGAAGCTCCCCCCATAAGAAATGTTATTTATACTGCTTTCACAATGAAATAGAAATACACTCTTAAAGTTGTATTTCAGAATTTGCAATCTTCTTTAAATGAAAGATTTCAATAGAAAAACAGAGATTTTAAAAAATATAAGTTTCTGACATTATCTCAGATAGTTTTTGAAATATTCATCATTTCTCTCACATAATAAACAATATATTAAACTACATACAAAATAAATGACAAGGTACTACTGTATAGCACAGGGAACTATATTCAATATCCTGTAATAAACCACAGTGGAAAAGTATATGAAAAAGAATATATATATGTATAACTGAATCAGTTTGCTGTACAGTAGAAGCTAACACAACATTGTAAATCAACTATACTTCAATAAAAAAAACTATGTATTACCTTTCCTTTTGAAGACAATGAAGATATATAGTTTTATTCTAGAATCATTATTAGAAAAAATCTTTAATACTTAGGAAATTTAGAACACACTGTGATGATACATTTTATATGTCAAGTTGACTGGACCACAGTGTGCTCAGATATTTAGTAAAACATGTGGGTGTGTCTGTGATGGTGTTTTTGGATGAGAATAACAATGAATCTGCAGACTGAGTAAAGCAGATTGCCCTCCCTTATGTGGGTGGGCCTCATCCAATCAGCTGAAGGCCTGAATGAAACAAAAAGTCTGGCTGTCTCTCAAGTAGCAGGGAATTCCTCCTGCCTGACTATAGCTGATACATTGATCTTTATCTTTTCCTGCTTTTGGATTCAAACTGAAACTGATTTTTGTTTTTTTCATTTTTAGTACTCTGGTTTGTTTTTCTTTTCTTTTTTTAAGAATTTTTATTGGAGTATAGTTGATTTACAATGTTGTGTTAGTTTCAGGTGTACAGCAAAGTGAATCAGTTATACATATATACACTTTTATTTTTATTTTTTTAGATTATTTCCCCATATAGGCCATTACACATTATTGAGTAGAGTTCCATGTGCTGTACAGCAGGTTCTTATTAGTTATCTATTTTATATATAGTAGTGTGTATATGTCAATCCCAATCTCCCAATTTATCCCTCCTCCCCTTACCCCCTGGTAACTATAAGTTTGTTTTCTATATCCATGACTCTACTTCTGTTTTGCAAATAAGTTCATTTGTACCCTTATTTTTAGATTCCATATATAAGCGATATCATATGATATTTGTCTTTCTGTGTCTGATTTACTTCACTCAGTATGACAATCTCTAGGTCCATCCATGTTGCTGCAATGGCATTATTTTGTTCTTTATTATAGCTGACTAATATTCCATTGTGTGATACTGATTTTTCTTTTGTTTTCAGCCTGCTGGCTTTCTAACTGGAAGATGTACCATTGGTTCTCCTTGGTTTCCAGCTGCCGACTGCAGCTCTTGAGATTTTGCAGCCTCCATAATTGCGTGAGCCAATTCCCTAAGATAAATCTCTTTATAAATGTAAATATAAATATCACTATGGGGGGGCATATACATACGTATACACCCTGTTGGTTCTGTTTCTCTGAAGAAACTTGATTAATACACACAATGTAAATTAAAACTTGGAAACACTGACAGAAAATCCCTTGAGTTACTATCTAACTTGCTGTTTAAAAAAATCTTTTGATTATAATATGTATATTTATTTCCTAGACGAAATAAATTGTTGCTCATCCTCATAATGTGTTTTTCAAAAACTAAAATAGTTAAATTATAGATCCATCCCTTTTTCCTCAACTTGACTCAAGGCAAATTATAATAATCTAATCATTGACAGTTCCCCACAAAATTTATATCCACTTCAAAATCAGGATGATTTAAAAAACAGTTAATAAATTTCATATTTCATAATAAGAAATTCTTTGACTTGTAAATTAATCCTTTCCACAACTAATTGCTTTGTATTTTCAGGCAATAGAGATTTTAAAAAGACCACATCCTATAAGTACATACAATGGAATATTACTCAGCCATAAAAAAAGAACGAAATTCTGCCATTTGCAATAATGTGGATAGACTTAGAGGATAGTATGCTTAGTGAAATAAGTCAGACAGAGAAAGACAAATACTCTATGTAATCACTTATATGTGGAATCTAAAAAATAAAACAAAAGAACATATATAATAAAACAGAAACTGACTCACAGATACAGAGAACAAACTATTGGTTATCAGTGGGGAGAGGGAAGCAAGGTGGCAAGATAGGGGTATGGAATTAAGAAATACAAACTACTATGTATAAAATAAATAAGCAAAAAGATATATTGTACAGCACAAGGGAATACAGCCATTATTTTGTAATAACTAAATGGAGTATAATCCATAAAAATATTGGATCACTATGTTGTATAGCTGAAACTAATATAATCTGTAAATCAACTATACTTCAAAAATATTTTTTGAAAAGAATGGTAAAAAACATAAGACTACATCCAATATAATTTGAAACTTCATTTTTCAAAAAATCTCAGCACCAGGCTAATCTTGAAACTTCATGATCTTTGAATTTATACTTTGAAAATAAATTTTGCTTATGATATCTATTACTTGCTTTCATGATTACAGATCCATTCAATAAACACATATACCACCAGCCCTTATTAGAACCTTGTGACATAACAGAGGATCAAACAGTAAAAATTCCTTGCCTCACTGAATTTTTGTTCTTTAGAGGAGTGGAGAATACAGACCAAAACAAAAAGGAATTAGTATATTAGAAAGATACATGTCATGACAATACATAAAGAGAAGAAGGAGAGGGGCAGTGGAGTGGGGATGGGGGTGAGATAGCAAATTTAGACAGTCAGAGGAGGCCTCATTGAAGAGGTGACATTAAAGCAGACTTAAGGAGATGAGGGAGAGATGCATGTATATATCCTTGGAAGAGCATCACAGGCAAAGGAACAGCAGGCACAAAATTTCTGAGATAGAGCTGCTGTGTTCTCAGAGCACTGAGGAGGCCAAGGTAGCTGGGATGGGGTGCACAAGGGGGAGAACAATAGGAGATGAAACCAGAGAGGTGGGGCCTTGCAGACCATTCTACAGTCTTTAGCTTTTACTCTAAGTAATACTGGGAGCCACTGAAGGGCTTTGAGCAAAGGATTTACACCATCTCATGATGTTCAACAGGACTGCTCTGTTTGTTACAATGGAGAGAAGAGACATTAAGAAGTAAGGTGGGGCTTCCCTGGTGGCGCAGTGGTTGAGAGTCCGCCTGCCGATGCAGGGGACACGGGTTCGTGCCCCGGTCGGGGAAGATCCTGCATGCCGCGGAGCAGCTGGGCCTGTGAGCCATGGCCGCCGAGCCTACGCGTCCGGAGCCTGTGCTCCGCAACGGGAGAGGCCACAACAGTGAGGGGCCCACGTACCGCAAAAAAAAAAAAAAAAAAAAAAAAGAAGTAAGGTGGAAGCAAGGAGACTAATAAATGGGCTATTGCAATAAGCTATGTGAGACAGGATGCCTTTCCACGTTGGTGCCAATTGAGCCCTAATCTTTGCAGATGACGTACTTGGTTTTTCCTACTACAGCACTGGGGAGAGCACTGCCTACTTTTCTGAGGCAAACTCTTGGTGATTCTTTTCTGAATGTGCAAAATAAGAGTACAGTTTTTGTTATGACATACTTTTAAAATAACTGTTTTAAAAGGAAACCACAACCAATCATGGCTATGATACTGAACTGTTGAAATACTAAAGAATACTAAAAAATAAGCCATTTATATACAGAAGGATGTACTCCTGGGCAAGCATCTAGGTGACAAATATTTTCAAGTGGATGGGCCAAGCACTAACGAGGCGGAGGAGTGTTACTATCATAACATTTTCATTTGAATCGTACCACACAGTTTGCTGTTTTTCTTTGTTTTCATTACTTATCTTTATGAAAAACTCAAGTTTTTTTTTTACTGTCTCTCCAATCAATATAGGACCAAGTCTACACTGAATAGAGTTGATTTTGTGTGCTTTTGGCAGTTTTCTTACACTTCTGAAAGTCTGAGATTTTCTTTTACAGAAAATGTGTGAGAGGGAGAGAGGTATATGTCATCCTTGTTGTCTTTGAACTCACCCCCGATACTAAATTATCTCATAGTGTAGCTGCATGTTACAATACTGAGTCCATACGCTGAAAGCATCTGCTCTACTGCTTTTATGGCTTTTATATAACCTCTGGCTAATTCATCCTTTGGTTTCACATCTGATCATCATAATAACATGGATGAGAACTAATTCTTGAAGCATGAGATCCCTGTCTTTTCAGGGCCTCTGTACCTTGAAAGAGAGAATTCGAGAACAACGGTTCTCTACCAGGGTGATTTGGTGGCGCAGGCGACATTTGGCATGGCTGGAGACATTTTAAATGATCAATTTTGGGGAGAGGATGTTTCTGGCACCTGGTGGCTAGGAATTCTGCCAAACATCCTACAGGGCACTGGACAGCTCCCATGGACACAGAATCATCTAATCCCAAATGTGGGTAGTAGTGAGGTTGAGAAACCCTGTTCTAGAACAAGAGCTGAGAACCACGTGAATGAGGTGGATGGCATTCCAAGCAGACAGAACTTTTCCTCAGTTTGAAGACATCAAACTGTACAGACTGGTCCTCCTGGGGCTACAGTGAGTTAATGCTCCTCCGCAACAGTCTTTTCCAGAGAGTAACTCAAGCAGCAGTTCAGCACCTGCCATAGTATATTACAGAAGTTGCTTTGGGCTTCAGTGAAATACAAAGGGCTGTAAAAGCATCTTCTATAAAATACTAATGAGATTTTGCACACTGTAATTGAGGGACAAGAGGGTGACAACATCGCTTCCCAGATTTAAAGGAATATTTTGCCACTTATTCAATTAATTTCTTTTGTAGCCTCAGTGATGATGGTAAGTGTTCACCCTACATGGAGGATTTAAGCTCCAATGCACGATGAAGAAAACCCAAATATTATAACATATCTTTCTCTCTTTTCATTCCAGTTGATCGAACATACATCTGAAAACTACAAATTGCATTAACAATGACAAACTATCAGGAACAATTCTTCAAAGGCTATTTATCAAATTTGTAAATGTGATGAGGCAGTCCAGAAAATTCCCCCTTACTACCTATTTCATCGATTCTCAGAAACAGCATATTTTCACTTTTTAACCTTTCTGAAACAAGGTTTATCTTACAACACAATGCCTCATGCAATCACTGTCAGCCAGGGAGCAGTCACGCTGTAGTCATGTGAAAGCCTTCTGATAAGATAAAGAAAATGTCACCATCAGTGTATCCTTCATTTGATAAAACAAGGGTGGTTCCCTAGAAGTTGGTAAACAGAGGCATAAGCCAACATTTTCTGGCCACAGTAAGACAAAAATGGGTACTGAAAGGAGGATCCAGACCCTCACAAATTGTGTTTTGAAAGATCCTTTATAGATATTAATTCACACACTCCCTTCGTGAATTATTCTAGAAATAGTATCAAGCAATTAGAATATGGAAAGTATTCAGGCCCCTGTGGCCTGAAAAGCCAAATCACAATAATAGAATCTTCTCTCAAGATACCTTTGCCATCATAGCAGAGAACAGCAAGCTGTTCCTTCTACTAACTATCACTTGAACTTATCTGAACTGCACTAATATTCTTCCCTGACCTACCGGGCTGTTTCTGGTCCCTTAAAACACAGACCAGCTACACACCACAGTACCCATCATTATTCACATTTCCATAAAGTAGAGAACCACACAGTAGGAGGGAAGACAAACAGCTACAGTTAGTTTCTTGTAATAACTTCCGAGGTTTGCTTCATTGACTTAGGAACAGCTATGAGAAGAGAGAGCTCCAAGTGCTCAAGTGACAAAATCCACTTCCCAAATATGCTGCACAAACTTAAAATTTCCCTGCCAAAGAGTATTGCTATGTTTATGAAATGTCAGTTAGTTTACAAAATAAAAAGACCTTCTACCTGGAGCTGGGCCAATGATATGTAGGGCGGCTTGTTGGGGCCTAGAGCAGGCTTCCCCCAAAATATGCCTCAATGGCATATTGATTATTTTGGATTAAAGCTACTTAAGAAGCAGCTGATGCAAGAGGGACACTTTGACCCCACCCCCCACCCCCACCCCCACCATCTCCCTGAAGGCAGGGAATAAATCTCTCAGGCAAAAGGTATACCCCCTGCATCTGGAGGTAGAAGGATACCCTTATCACCAGGGATAGGAAATTTGGGGCCAAGAAGCCTGTGTAAACAAACCTTATTACTTCTTTAATTTACTACTCAAAGCCCAAATCCAAGCGCAAACTCTGTTTAGATTCTTCACTAATTAACCACCCAAAGCCTATTTCTTTGTCTTGTTAATTCCTCAGTTACTTATTGTTTCTTTGTCTAAAAAATATAAAGTCTGCCTGCTTTGGTCACTTCTTAGCTCCCATTTCCATGAGATTTCCTTGCACATGAATTAAAATTTATTTCTTTTTCTCCTGTTAACCTGTCTTGTGTCAGTTTATTATTAGTCCAACCACAAGAACTCAAGGGGTAGTGGGGGAAATTTCCCCCTCTCTGACAGGCTCTTTCCAGAAAATAACCTTCTTGGGGAAGACCAGACTCAGAGCAAGAGAAACAGGCTTCCTGAAACTGGGATAAAAATTGGAATCAGGTACCACTCACTTTTGGAATTGGGGAACCATCATTACTAGTCATCATTCACAAGCAGGAGCAGCTGAGGCTCTGGTTCCAGGGTAGAAGTGAAGATTTTTCCTCCACTGTAAGAAGAAGGGAGGAGATTTCCTATCTCTGAAATGCCCTAAGACTCAACTATTGCTGATCTGAGAGAGATATCAACTCACTAGTGTCTCCCTGCAAAAGAGCCCTCACATAAGTAATCCACATCAGACTACAGAAATATTTCACAACAGAGTGGTTAATATAATCTCTTCAGAAATGTTTCTCTGGCTTTACCATAGGCTGGTAATGGAGCAAGAAGAGAGAACCCAACACAGGTAGACTTTCCAGTAACTGGATCACTGCCTACAATCCACTAAAAATAATATTTTACTTTACATTTTTTTTCTCCTGCATCTGTACAATTTATGCAAATGTCTGAGGAACCAAAGACATCTAGAAAGTAATGAAGAAATAATACGTAAAGTAAGTATTCCACAATGTGGTAGAACAAAATTTTGAATATGCGTAGTGTCAATTTTTAAAGTTTCCCTTATGGTTTATTTTGATAAAATTTCAATGCCTTTATCTAGTAAGATTTCAAAGTTGAAGTTTTCATCTGACTGGTCAATGAAGAAATGGACAAATTTCTAGAAATACAATCTCCCAAGACTGAACCAGGAAGAAATAGAAAATATGAACAGACCAATTACCAGTAATGAAATTGAATCAATAATAATAAAAAAACTTCCCAACAAAAAAAAGTTCAGGACCAGATGGCTTCCAAGGTAAGCTCTATCAAACATTTGGAGAAGAGTTAACATCTGTTCTTCTCAAACTATTCCAAAAAATTAGAGCGGAAGGAATGCTTCTGAATTCATTGTATAAGGCCACCATCACCCCAATTCCAAAACCAGACAAAGATATTACCAATAAAGAAAATTACAGGTATCACTGATATTGAACATAGATGCAAAAATCCTCAAAAAATACTAGCAAACTGAATCCAACAATACATTAAAAGGATCATACATCATGATCAAGTGGGATTTATTGCAGGGATGCAAAGATTTTTAATAACTGGAAATCAATGTGATATACCACATTAACAAATTAAAGAATACAAATCATATTATCATCTCAATAGATGAAGAAAAAGCTTTTGTCAAAATTCAACATCCGTTTATGATAAAAATTTTCCAGAAAGTGGGTATAGAGGGAACATATCTCAACATAATAAAGGCCATATATGATGAGCCCACAACTAACACCATACTCAACAGTGAAAAGTTGAAAGCATTTCCTCTAAGATCGGGAACAAGATAAGGATGTCCACTCTCACCATTTTTATTCAACATAGTATTGTAAGTCCTAGCCACAGCAATCAGAGAAGAAAAAGAAATAAAAGGAATCTGAATAGGAAAGGAAGAAGTAAAACTGTCACTGTTTGCAGATGACATGATACTATGCATAGAAAATCCTAATGATGCCATGAAAAAATTACTAGAGTTCATTAATGAATTTGGTAAAGTTGCAGGATACAAAATTAATATACAGAAATCTGTACCAATTCTGTATACTAACAATGAACTATCAGAAAGAGAAATTAAGGAAACAATCCCATTTACAATCACACCAAAAAGAATAAAATACCTAGGAATAAACCAACCTAAGAAGTAAAACCCCTGTACTCTGAAAACTATAAGACACTGATGAAAGAAATTGAAGAGGACACAAACAGATGGAAATATACCATGTTTATGGATTGGAATACTTAGTACTTTTAAAATGACCATACTACCCAAGCACTCTACAGATTCAATGCAGTCCCTATCAAATTATCAATGGCAATTTTCACAGAACTGGAACAAACATTTTTTTTTAATTTGTTTGGAAACACAAAGACCCAGACTAGCCAAAACAATCTTGAGAAAGAAAAATGGCACTGGAGGAATCACGCTCCCTGACTTCGGACTGTATTACAAAGCTATAGTCATCAAAACAGTATGGTACTGACACATACACACAAAAACACACAGATCAATGGAACAGGATAGAAAACCCGGAAATAAACCCATGCACTTATGTTCAATTAATCTATGACAAAGGAGGCAAGAATATACTGGAGAAAAGACAGCCTCTTCAATAAGTGGTGCTGAGAAAACTGGACAGCTACATGTAAAAGAATGAAATTAGAATATTCTCAAATACCACATACAAAAATAAACTAAAAATGGATTAAAGACCTAAATGTACAAACAGAAAGCATAAAATGCATAGAAGAAAACACAGATGGAACACTGACATAAATTGTAGCTTTTTTTTTTGGGATCTGTCTCTTAAAGCAAAGGAAACAAAAGCAAAAATAAACAAATGGGACCTAAACTTAAAAGCTTTTGCACAGCAAAGTAAACTATCAACAAAACGAAAAAACAAACCTACTAAATGGGAGAAAATATTTGCAAATGACATGACCAATAAATGGTTAATATCCAAAATATATAAACAGCTCATATAAGTCAACACCAAAAACAAAAAACAAACAAATGGGCAGAATACCTGAACACATTTTTCCAAATATCTATTGGAAGATATACAGATGGTCAATAGGCACAAGAAAAAAATGCTCAACATTGTTGATCATCAGAGAAATGAAAATTAAAACCACAATGAGATATCACCTCACGTCTGTCAGAATGGCTATAATCAAAAAGAATACAAGTAACAAATGTTGCCACACACCTATGGTCAATTAATCTTTGACAAAGGAGGCAAGAGTATACATTGGTGAAAAGACAGTCTCTTCTGCAAGCGATGTTGGGAAAGCTGGACAGCTGCATGTAAATCAATGAAGTTAGAACACTCCCTCACACCATACACCACAATAAACTCTATATGGTTTAAAGACTTAAACATAAGACATGACACCATAAAACTCCTAGAAGAGAACACAGGCAAAACATTCTCTGACATAAATCGTACCAGTGTTCTCATAGGTCAGTCTCCCAAGGCAATAGAAATGAAAGCAAAAATAGACAAATGGGGCTTAATCAAACTTATAAGCTTTTGCACAGCAAAGAAAACCATAAACAAAATGAAAAGACCACCTACGGACCTGGAGAAAATATCTGCAAATGATGTGACTGACAAGGGATTAATTTCCAAAATATACAAATGGTCTTACAACTCAAAAACAAAAAAACAAACAACCCAATCAAAAAATGGGCTGAAGACCTAAACAGACATTTCTCCAAAGAAGGCATATAGATAGCCAACAGGCACATGAAAAGATGCTCAACATGGCTAATTATTAGAGAAATGCAAATCAAAACTACAATGAGGTAACACATCACACCCGTCAGAATGGCCATCATCAAAAAAATCTACAAACAATAAATGCTGGAGAGGGTGTGGAGAAAAGGGAACCCTCTTGTACTGTTGGTGGGAATGTAAATTGATACAGCCACTATGCAGAACAGTATGGAGGTTCCTTAAAAAACTAAAAATAGAACTACCACATGACCCAGCAATCCCACTCCTGGGCATATACCTGGAGAAAACTATAATTCAAGAAGACACATGCACCCCAATGTTCATTGCAGCACTATTTATAATAGCCAGGACATGGAAGCAACCGAAATGTCTATTGACAGATGAATGGATAAAGTAGATGTGGTATATATACACAATGGAATACTACCCGGCTATAAAAAAGAATAATATTTTGCCATTTGCAACAACATGGATGGACTTGGAGGGCATTTTCCTAAGTGAAATAAGTCAGACAGAGACAGACAAACACTGTATGATATCACTTATATGTGGAATCTAAAAAATAAAACAGACTAGTAAATATAACAAAACAGAAATAGAGTCACAGATATAAAGAACAAACTAGTGGTTACCAGGGGGAAGATGGAAGGCGGAAGTAGCAAGATAGGGATAGGGGATCAAGAAGTACAAACTTCTATGTATAAAATAAATAAGCTACAAGGATATATCATACAGCACAGGGAATGTAGCCAATATTCTGTAATAATTATAAATGGAGAATAACTTTAAAAAATTGTGAATCACTGTGTTGTACATCTGAGACATATAATATTATACATCAACTATGCCTCAATAAAAACTAAATTAAAAAGATTTTTTTCAATGCTTTTATCTAGTAAGATTTCAAAGTTGAAGTTTTCATCTGACTGGTCACTTGCCAAAAGGCTTCCGTATAACTACACATATTGAACTACCTTGTAGTACTTGTATTGCAACCTTGAGTCAAAGAAGCATAACAGAACAACTGTTGACAAAGGCCAAAAATTAAAATACCTTTAAAAATTACAAACAAATAATACATGAAATAGCCCAGGATATTTTCTAGTTAAAGCTTTTATACCAGTTCCACAATTTCATCCATTCAGATATACCTTTTGTCTCCACCTCTGATTTAGTTCTTTTGTTTTTCCAAAGTGCAGTCAAGTTCTAAATCACAGAATTATGGACTTTTAAAAGTGAAACACTAACAACTGAATAGTAGTGATAAAAATTAACTCAAAATTAACCCAAAAAGAAAAGTGACAAGTGATTCTTATATTTACATCTACAACTCTGGGCAAAAATCTGGGAAAACTAGTTTAAAAAGATAAAAGTAAATTAGAATTTGTTGCTCCTTAGCAATCAGTTTTATAATATTGTCATATATTCTTAGCGTTGGGTAGAAATTTGGGGATCATCTAGTTCAAACTCCGATCAGACATGTAGATCTATATAGCATCCTGTGGCAGCAGCCATTCAGATTTTATTTAAATGCCTCAAATCTCCTACATAACATTCAGTTGATGACCTTACTTCATATTTCTTAGGAGTAAATAGCTATCATCAGCCAGGAAATGCCTTATCTTCCTATCATGAAATACATCAGCCTAGTCATACACTTTGCCAGTGATGTGCTGGTAAATGTTTCCCAAACAGGAGTCCATGAAAAATAAAAGCCTTGATTTGTATCATTTGCTGATTCCCATGGTGAAAATACCTAGGTCAGGTTCTCTGACAGCGAAGTTCAGAAGAGATGCACATTATCTCTTCTCTTGAACAAACAATCCTTCCCTTTTGTTACTGTGATAAGGATGTTCTGTCAAAGGCCAATCCCTCAATTTTAGTTCTTGATCCAATCTCCTCTAGTTTTCTCAAAACTTCACTCACAGATAAACTTCCTCTCTCCTAAATCATCAATGTATCTCCTTCTAGAGGAATTTTCCTACCAGCATCTATCATGATATGTATGATCACAGCATTCTCTTTTAGTCTTTAAATAGCATTCATTAGTACTTGATAGTTCTTGTATGTTTAATTTTTTAAATGTATTCAAATTCTGTCTCCCTCAGTTAGAATATAAGTTTTACATGTTCAGAGGCGTTCTTTGGCTTGCTCACAGCCTTATCTCCAGAAGCTACAATAGTTCTAGGCACACAGTACATACCCAATAAATAGTCACCAATTTATGAAAGAATAGGAAACTTCATAGTACAGCTTTTTGGTTTTGATAGAACTTATTATTAGAAATTGCTTCTTTATGTTGGTAGGAATGAGCCTTCTAATTCTACTGGTTTCAGATATACTAATTAAGATAAATGAATAGAGTGCGTGTGCTGATTCTTTAAAGAGCAAGGAAAGGATAGGGCATGCATGAATCATCAAATACCTTAACCAATTAGTTGAGGGAATCATACCAGTTTGAAAGTAATCAAATATATGCTTACCTATCCTTATATTACACATTCTTATAAAGTATACCACACTAATTTAATTTGCTGTTCATTGATAAATGCCCTGACCATTAATATTAAGGAAGGGTCAAAAAACCTTGTTATTTGTTCGTTGGTTATAACTCCTGGTAAATGAATTATAATGTCATATATTTTCACATTAGAAAATAAAGTTAACTGATAAGATTTTATCTGAATTCCAAGAATATGGTCTTTCTTAAACATATTGGTAATGGATGACTAAATAACTCATCAAAATGACCCCTGCTCCCTTATTCTGTGGACACATACACCTTCAGCATTGATACTGCCCCCTCTCAGGGTGCTGTGCAGGCTTCTATGCCCCAGCCCACTCCTTAAATATTCATGACCCTTAAGTTTTTTTCCCTGGGCTCTCTGCTTTTTCCTCTGCATACTCTCCCCTGTTGATCTCAGCCAGTCCTGATGTTTCAATGATCAAAAGCGGACAATTCCCCAGATTTTATTCTCCAGCCCAAATCTCTCTCTTGAGCTTCAAAATTCACAAACTCAGCTGTCCACCAGATTTCTCCATTCGAATGTAACACAAGTATCTCAAAGGACAGGTTCCAAACTGAACATAGCTTCCTCCAACACCCTCTCAGCCCTCTTCTGTCTTCCAACTTTGCCTATCTCAGAGAATGGTACCACCTTCCATCCAGTTGAAAAACTATTTTCTCCCCTATCATAAACCTTTATTACACTCATTCTGAGTTGCCTCTTTTCTTATTGTCTCCCTCACTAGAGGGTGAGCCCTACCTTCACCAAAGTATCTCCGGCACCCAGCAGCATACTTATCAAACATAAGTTCTCAGTAAGTATTTATTGAAACTTATTTTTCTCTAAGGTATTAGAGAAAAGACCCATGGATCCCTTTAGGTTTTCATCCCTCTCTAAAATCCCGACACATCTATTAGGTAAGTGCCAAATTGAGTATTTATTAAGTGAATGTGGTCAAGTTCTGTACAGATAATACACTATAATCAATTTCCCTTTGTGGTACCAACAGTAAGCCTTAAGATGGCTAATCCAGTATAAATCACAACCTTTAAATATGCCAATCCAATGCCTCAATGCCTTGTCCTTATTCTCATTTTTGATGCCTTTTTCTTTCCAATTACATGCTTGAAGCACAATACACTGAAGTATATAATTCTTCTTCCATAATACCATAGTGGTTTAAATTTAGATTCTTTAGAATTTTAAGGGAAATGCGTACAAAAGAGGATTGAAAAAGTTGTTAATACTTCACACGAAAAGTGCAATTCTAAATGAAAAAAGTCAGACCCTGGAAATTTCTCTATTCAACAATGAGCTTTATACTTAAATTTGTTGTGGTTACTTTGCTTGTTTTTGCTCTTTGTCATAAAGCCTCTGTGGATCCATTGTGGGATTAGACCCAAGCATTGAACCATGAGGAAGACCTCTGAATGATTAACTTCTCAGATTGAAACTGGGCTCTATTCTAACCTGAAGAGGGTGAGAAGACACCAGTTGAATGGGGAAATTATGGGCAGGAGGAAGAGTATGAAGTGGTTTTCAGTCTGGATACCTTTACTGTCCTGGAGAGCCTAACATTCTTCCCTCACATAAATCTATAAGGTGTCCATGGAATGAGAAGTGAAGACAAAAGTAGGGTTATTTGAGTCCACTAGACTGTCTAACATATAAACTAATGGTGAGACCATTGTGTTATCAGGGGAAGAGGAGCTCCAGTGTGGCTGGCCCAATAGAGAGAATATTTTGACTCTTTTTAAGTTGAGTACTGTATTTATATGAAAGAAAATGTTCATGAAGTGTGGGCATGGATATTTATGCACTCACATATTTTTATTAGCTTGCTAGCATTTGCTCAGATATTTAAAAGTCTTTTGGAGTGACTAACAAACTACATTGTCAATTTTCATAAGTACTAGACAATATAAAATCAGTTCTAATAACAGCTTTGACAGGATTTAATAAAGCACACACACAAAAATGTGTAATTTGCACAGGCTAATTTACATATATGTATAACTGAGAAAAGAATTTGAAAGATGTTAGTTTCCCATCTGTACCACACAGAGAAAAATGGGGAAAAAATGATTTACCAACTGTCAATAAACAATTTTAAGTGTATTCTCCTGTTCTCATCCCAAAATAAAATTTCTAGTATCCAAAATATATTTTCTAAGCTCCCTTGCTAAGGTGGTATTTTATTTCCATGTGATTCTATAATTTCTATATATGTGTCACAATATGTTGATTTTCAGGACCTAAATTATTGTTTTTTAAGACTGCATAATCAAATTTAGTCAGTGTTGTTTGTGGTTAAGAAACAGAAGACAGTAATTTGGTCAGGTCACATGCATGGAATATTTCTTTATTTTTATTCTGAATTCTTGAATGCTCACCTTCTTTCATTGAGTTTATAATTTCTACTCTCCTCAGTTATATTATGGATCACAATATGCACCAGCTTGCCTTAGGCTTGAATGTTAAGTTGAGAGTCTAGATTACAGAGCTAAGACGTCTTATTAACCTTCTTGCTCTAACTTAAAAACATGTATGGTCAATCATTTTTGCCAGCATTCAAATGGGATTTGTGTATCTCATTGAGTATGATAAAAATTGTTTAGTATTAAGTAGGCTTGAACACAATATTAGTATAAATCTCTGGGTAAGAAGTATAGTTCTAGATTTACATGTCAGAATACTGTTTCCAAGCATATTAATCAATTCCCTTTGACTCCCTTTACTCACGGAATTTGTTCACTAATTCTATTACAGAGGTCTTCTCTATCTTGCCCAATTAGACAGAGGCACTGATTGCTAATTTAGTAGGTAGTTACTTGGGGTAGGAAGAATATGAAAGGGGTCATTACAGAACCTGAGAGTCAAAATGACAAAGTCATAAGTTAAAAAAAAAAAAAGGAGTTGGTCTAGGGTCTAGATAGAAGAGAGAAAATTCTGATGCAGCCTTGCAGAGTTAAGTTTTTAGCTCCCACTTTTAACTCATTCCTGGGCTGGGAGAGGTGGGAAATAGAAAGACTGGAAAAGATTTCACAGGGTTTGATCTCAGAGTTCAGCTTGACCAGCCAGCATCAGAGCTGCCCAGCAGAGCAGAAGTTGGTAATAAGGAGCTATAAAGTTTGTTCTGCTCGGTTCCATTTGATGAGGTTAATACAGCCAATACTCTTATTAAGTATCCCCTGAATGCCATTCAGTCTAAGTGCGTGATGAGTATTCATTCACTTAATCCTCACAGGAATCCTATAATAAGTACTATTATTATTACTATTTCCATTTTATGAAAGGGGAAACAGAGGGACAAAAAATGACAGGTCCAAGATCACACAACTAAAAAGTGCTGAAGCCAGGATGTCAACCAGCCAACCTGACTTCAGAGGCCACACTCTTGACCAACACTCTACTGCCCTTTCAGGAGGGTGCATTCAAGTAGCCAGCCCATGTGTCACCTGTTTACCATCCAGCAGGAGTAATACCCAAGACTTTGTCCATCAGCCGCACAGACGTCCTGGGTGCAGACAGCACCCATTTCAGTGACGCAGGATAATCACTCATAAGCCCCCAAGAATGCATGTTGGGACTTTGGATAGCTGCGCGTGGTCATTACCCAGTTCATTACCTGGATAAGGAGGGACTAGATGGAACCAACTGATGAACTCCCACCAGGGCAATGGCAGCAGGGGCACACATAGCTTTTGGTTACTAAAATAGTGTTGATACTTTAATTCTTATGGTTTCAAGGAGACTCAAGCATAGACCCCCGACACTGGACACAGGCTCAGCTCAGCAAATGGGAATACCAATAAGGAGGTTGAGCCTGCAGCATTTCCTGTAAATAACCTGGTGGAGGATGTTGGAGCATGGGGAGGGAAGCTGAGCCTGCAGACTTCTAAAGCTCTTTCATTTCAGAGGCTTGACGATTCTGTGATTCCAGGGAGATGCTGCTGCTCTTTCCGCAGTTTCTATCTTTTAATGTTGGCAGCTCAAACAGGTTCTGGGATGTTGGAATGAAGCTACTTATTAAAAAATAATTAACAGTGAGATCACATGGGTGAGGCTGGGTTTTAACAAAAGAGCTCATGGAATTTTCAGGGTTTAAAAACTGCTATATGTGAACCTGAAGACTAAAATTAGCAACAATGAATAGCAAATGAGGCACTATGGTTAATGTCCACACTGGCCACAGTTGGACAACTGGACACACAGCTGCCTGCTGTTTTGAATCCTCATGTTTTTAGACCTTCTTGTATTAAATACTTTTCAAGACATAAATATGCAAATAGCTACACAGATCAAATTGACTGGATTTTATTTTTGAAGCCCAGCAGGGGAGTCTTCTTCATATAATTTTACTATTGTTAACATTTATATATATAAACATTTTAAAAAGTCCCATTTGTAAGTATTCCCTTCAATAAATAGGTAAGGTATTCTCCACAAATCCTTGGCATGTGTAGACATCTAGCTATTAAAGAAGGTGAGGTGGTATCTCATTTTCTACACACAGACACAGACATACGCATAAAAATATCCATATTCATACACCTCTACAATACTTCACTTTTCTTATGATCTGACTCTTCAAGCCAAAAATGCATGAAAATGTGGTACAAAGTGATGAAAAAGAGGCATACATAGGGTTAAATTTTACTGCGTACCTACCATGTATAAAAACTATGACAGTCACTAGGGACAAATATGAACGAGGCATGGGTCTGACTCCAAACAGTGTCTAGTATGGAGAGGACAGAAGGCAAGAGATGTGAGGGAGACAGAGAAATATGTAAGTACTATGGACTAAGGGCATCATCAGGCGTACCACGTTTAGGACAGATAAGCCATTTAAGAGTCATCTCTAGGGGCTTCCCTGGTGGCGCAGTGGTTGAGAGTCCGCCTGCCAATGCAGGGGACACGGGTTCGTGCCCCGGTCCGGGAAGATCCCACATGCCGCGGAGCGGCTGGGCCCGTGAGCCATGGCCGCTGAGCCTGCGCGTCCGGAGCCTGCGCGTCCGGAGCCTGTGCTCCGCAACGGGAGAAGCCACAACAGTGAGAGGCCCGCGTACCGCAAAAAAAAAAAAAAAAAAAGAGTCATCTCTAAGGCAGGAATCCTCCTCTGACACCAAACTTTTAACAGCAAAGGACATGTTGGAACTTTTAGAAGACTATCAAGGGATTCATGTGTAATGACTGAATACACACTTCAAAATAAAAGTAGTTGCCATTTACTGAATGCTTACTTTCCATTCAGTTTCTCTAATTCTTGCAATCTTGGAAACTTGTTTTCCAGGCAAAAAATCTAAGCTTCAGAGAGGTTCAGGGACTTACACAATGTCACAGCAGGATAGCAACAGAGCTGGAATTCAATCCCAGGTCTAGCCACCATTCCACACTGCTAAAGTAAGAACAGGCTTGTCTGGCCCTGGCTCTGCTGATCCTCTTTTCTGGAGCCAGGGCCACTTTTTCCCCCCAAGGCTGTCTGTTCTGAGATTGGCTGCTTCCTCATTTCTGAACTCTGAGGTGTTGGTAGATTATCTCACTCTTGGCTGTTGCGACTGTGCTGGATACAGCTTCGATCAATGGCTTCAAGGTTTTGCTTCCCCCCAATATGCTCAGCAAAGTGTTGGCTTCCTGCTTTCCTCGTTAACCCCTGTTGTGGCTCTTGTTGGTTTGGTTGACCCTACAGCCTTCTGTCTATTGTGAGCATTCAGCATTCTCTGCTGGATCAGTGGTGTGGGGCATGCTGGGGCAAAAGGAAGGGATTTATTCTACTCCCTTTGGCAAGGAGAATTGCTTCTTTGTCGAGGTTAGAGCTGCAAACAGATGCCCCTTTGTATGGTGTCATGATACTTCCTGGGTAACGCCATTAACTGTTTCCTGGGCAGCAGAAGCTTGGGGGTCATTTCTGAATCACCATTTAACTTCCACTGGTATGTCAGCCCTCAACTGTTTTGTTCAACTGCACTATTGAACTCTGCACATAATAAAAGCAGGATTCTTATGAACTGGATCTTTAACAAAAAGAATCATGACCTGAATCTTTGACAAACATATCTGTTTTGTTCATACTATGTATTCGAAGTCCAACATGATACATATATGACACACAGTAGGTGTTCAATCAATAGTTCCTGAATAAACTTGGAGAAGCAGCTGGTGTATATTTATGTGTGTGTGTGTGTCTCGGCAGATATCTCGTTTTTCCTCTGAATGAATAAGCATAATTATTTATGCTGACTGCATAGACTAAAAGATAATTTAAGTGACTCAGATTAAAAGAGGTATTAAATGCAAAGGGAAAGTAATGAAGATGTAGGTTAAATCAGAAGACATTTTGTGGTGTGGGTAACACTATCCTGACTAAACTCTACCTCCTTTCAGAGCCACTAATAATCACGAAGTGGCTATTTTACCCTCTTTTTTACACACACACACACCTTTCCTGCTCCTCCAGGAATATGTCTGGATATGCATATAAAGCTGACATGCAATTTGTAGGAGAAGCAACACAACAAGAGAAAGACTTGAAGAATCGTATTGTGAGTTCCCTCACAAAAGTTCACTGCATAAAATACTAGACTACTGTTCTCACTTAGAATCTCAGAACAATTCACCTTTCTAGAAGAAATTTAGGTCTAAAAAAGGCTTTGAGAGGTCAAGCCTACCACCTGTTTTCCTTAGAAATTTTGTTTCAAAACATGGAAAACATAATGAAGGGCCATTTATTATATGGAAGGTAGAGACATTTTCTTGTCTCATTTAGTTAGTTTTGGTAGGAAACTGGCTTAACTCTAGTTAACATATTTTCATTTAGAGTTACTTTCAAAGGAAGAACATCTTTCCACTGGCTTCAGCTTGAATGGAGAGAAAAATAAAACGTGCTTAAGGAAAGTAAGAGATCCAAGAAACATGGGAACTACCAAATTGGCTTAAGGAGAAATAAAACATCTGAGAAGATCTATCACAAGTAAAGAGATTGAATCAGTTTTCAAAAACTTCCCAACAAAGAAAAGTCCAGGACCAGATGTCTTCATTGGTGAATAGAAGAGGGATGTATAGATTAGTGTGGAATAAAGATAGGTGAGAATATTTCATATGATAAATAGGATTTATACTGTACCCTAAAGAATGGGTAGGAATTGGTCACAGATGGAAGGGGTAGAGACATTACTTGCAAGTAAGGATCAGAATGAGATGGACATGGCAGGGAAGATAGATGAGACAGTGAGGACTTTGTTAAGTGTAATACCGTACAGGGAAAGAAATTAAGATTGGATATTTATTGTAAGACCAGACAAATGAAGTCCTTAAATGCTGATGTGAAGAGTTTGGCATTATCCTACATGCAGATGGGGTCTATTAGAGGATTTTGAGCAAGGCTATGATATTATAAAAGCAGAATTTTAGAAGGTAAATTTAATTGTATTCAGGATGAATTGAAAATATGGGAGATCACAAGAGGGAGATGACTGGTTAGGAGGTTTTGATGGTAACCCAGGCAGGATTCTCATGGAGCTACGATGATTACACTGAGATTGAAAGACAGGATTATATGGACATGAAATTTAGCGACCAATAACTATAAGGGATGAATTACACTTAAAAATTCTTAGATGATTCCAAGGTTTGTAAGATGAAAAGCTAGAAGGACAGTGGAAACACTATCAAGAATGGAGTGATTGGAAAGAAGAGTTAGATTTGGGGGCATGAACAATGAGTCCAAGCGGACACTGAGAGTTTGAAATCCCAGGAACATACCAGGGTGGAGATTCCTGTAGGGCAAACATTCCGGACAGGAAGTAAAGAGAGAATCCAGGTCAGGAGATAGAGATTTGAGAGCCATTGTTTGGACACTTCTAGTACTCTCTCAAGGGGTCTCAAATTTTAGAGTTACTCTGGATAAATGATTTAAATAGCATATTGCATCATTATTTAATGAAGGGACTCTTTGCCTTGCCTCTTGCTTTTGTGTATTCCATCTAGAATGAGGAAGAAAAAGAGATGTGTTATGAGATGAAGAGAAGTGCGGCCATTGAGTATAACCATGTGAGTAAACTGCTTCTCTCCTGAAGGATTATTTTCATGGGCTTCCTTTCTTTGTTTTTTGTGCTTGGCTCGGTGTGAAGACCTGGGAGAAGGCTTTTGTGTAAGACAGTGCCTGGTAATGTAAGAAAAGCAAACTAAGTAGCAAATATAAATGAAAATGTGTAACAATCTACTTGGATTTTCAGGAAAATTTGTGAGGGTGTTTGGGGTCCCGCTTGGCCAGCATGCCAGCTGCGTGGGATGCATTCATGGGGAACGTTGCCACTTCCTCTCTGAGATACGCATATAGCTGAGAAGGTTCACATCTAATTGTAAGCTGGCTTATCTGGAAAGAGTCTTGAGAAAAATCTGTTCTAATAAAAGCAGTTTTCTGCTTTAGAAGGTAAGTGAAGACACTGAGTGTCAAAAGCAAAAACAATAAGGCACACTAAACTAGGACAAATAAACTTTACACTTATGCTTTCAAAGAAGAGATCTCTAGAATACTTTTGAAGATCCAATGACACAACAACGTCTATTGAGTGAATGAGAAGACAAAAACTAAAACTTTTAGATTAAGATCTTAGAAATGATGCAAAACAAACCCACACAAATCTGTTAATAAAATCCCCTGGCTTTCAAAAGTCATTGCCAGAAAAATGTTACATACATTTAGCTAACAAATGATTGTTGACCAGTCTAAAGCTATTCCCTTCTTTCCTTGCCATTTTTATTTCTTTTTTCTTCTCACAAGGCTGAGTGGGTCCTCACTCACCCTCAGTGAATGGATGGCTTCAGAACTGTGCCAATTCAGATTTGTTTGCTGAATGCATTTTTATAAGTATCTGATTTCCCACTGCTGTGGCTACAGGTTTCAGTGGATCACGTAATGGTGGATGAGGTCAAGGTGGAAAACAAAGCAAAAAACAGCAACCAGAAACTCACAAAAAGGTAGCTTCAGCTGTGTCAGCAGCTACACTGGGAGCATTAGACAAAGAGAATGTCGGGTAGGCAGGAACTAGGAGAAGGCAGGAGACAGGGAGGAACAGAGTGATTAAAAAAAAAATAGTTCCCCTTTGCTCCCTTCATCCCAGGGAAGACCTCCTTTCTGATCAGGAAGACTTAGGTCCTGCCCATGAGAGACCAAAGAGTCTAAAGCAAGGAGGCCTTCTATTTCTTTACCCAACCTGCCTGGTCTACTTAAAACTGCACCCAGATCTTTATTAGGCCTGGGGTGACTCTCATTTAGGTTGTGGTAACCTTTCACAATATATCTTTGAGAAATTTAATTCACTTTTTGTATCAAACCATTTCTTTTCACCAAGCCTCAGGTGCCTTTCTATAAAAATAAGGGATCAAAAGAGATAACCTCTAAGCTTTCTTCCAACTACAACCTTCCATGGTTTCAGAAAAGATACAGAAAACTGTTCACAAAGAAAACCAGGTGTAATTTACCTATAAATCACTTCTACAGTTTCATTCATAGTTTTTGAAGCCATTCTCCTGATGGTGAGCTCACACAGATATTCCACAACTGCTACAAGCCCCCAGTTATACATTTTTATTGGTAGTGGCCAAGGATGGAACAAGTGCAAACTCTTCTAAAACCACAGAAGCATCATGAAACCTGTTAACAACTTAGTTCTCAGTGAAGCAGTGCCTCTTATTTCTGATAATGTCCATGGTTTTTTCCTGAATTCATCATTGGATCTTTAAATTTTGTATCTTGTTTGCACCACCCTGCTTCTCCAAAAAGCTGTTAGTGACTTTTTAGTTTAAGCAAAATATTACCAAGAATTTTCAACATTATGTTTCATTATAGTAATTCCTTAAAAAAAATTATTGTTAGAAAAGATCTGGAAGAGCTTTGAAAAATAAATCAGAGTGATGAGCATATGGTGGCCAGTTCAGCGGGCAGCCTTTCTTAAATAACCGTGGATGGCTGGGTCCAATTCAAGTCAGCCCCTTAAGCCTTGCCTGCTTCAATAGGAGTCTTGCTTAAAGATAACCAGAGGAGAGGATTATGGTGGAAGATAAAGAAAGCTCTAGGCCTAGTACTCTCTGTAGTGCTGTACTCAGAATAAATAGGAAACATATTAGAAAATATTCTGAAAGTGAAGTTTCAAACTTTCTCCAGGAAATATTCAGCTGCAATTAGGCACTTCAGGTAAACATGGCTCTGAGTCTGAATGGTGCTAAAGCTTAGATAACAAAATCAATATGGTAAATTCGGGAAAGAAGACTCCTGTTTGGAAGTGCAAAAGAAAATCTATTAAGAATATATTACTCAGAATAAAAGCTGGTAAAATGTTTTTAAGATCAGTTCAATAGGTGATCTTGAAAGATATTTCTTTTAGTTATGCTGTGTACAGGGTTTTCAGGGCTTTTTACTGGAGATTGATGTAAATGAAATCAATGAAGTCACTCCTCTTCAAGTCCTCTAGAAAACAGCCTTCCCCCCTTTTTAAACCAGATAATAAGGGGTCTTGTTTGCTTGTATTCTACCAGTAAGAACTTGTTCTCTCTCATCCGAAACATCTCAATTAAATTCATTCATAAACATTTTTACTTTAGATCCAACTAGTATCTGACTTTTGACCATTCAATCAAAAATTGGCATGCCAATGACTGACCACTTCTGCCAGTATCAAAACAAATAATCAACATGATATAAAATAATTATTGTTAACTGTTTTAAACACCACCTTCAGAACTGTGAACACTGGACTCCACTGGTTATTTTGTGTGCTTTTATCTTACTTTACACGTTGCCTTTACCTTGTATTTTGCTCCTTTCTTCTCTTCTTTCTGAATAGATAATCCCACCCAATTTACAGACATTGACAATGCCTATACATAAAAGAGACATGGAGTTAATGGCAAAACAGTTCAAAACAACTGCTTCAGTTCTCTAATTCACTTTGCACAAAGAACTACAACCATAAATAATTTCTATGAAAAAACAGAGAAGTCTGCATATGGCACCTGAGGTTCTCAGACCTATGTTAATCATATTGCCAGATACCTGCACCTTATACATTTGTAAACAAAGTTCAATTCAAATGAACCTCATGAAAGGGAAAACGTGTTATATTTGGAAGAATTAGGTATGTGTGGGTAATCTCTTCCATTTAGCGTGATGACTGTAGGGAAAGGGGTTATGGCATGTTTGTTTAAGTCTTGAGAAATCTGGCATTATTGCCTTTTTCTTCCTCTCTCTGTTTCTGTCATCAGCTGCCTGGGTCAGCAATCCAAATTTGGGTTTCAGTATGATCACCCCAATTCTCCACAGACAACTTTAATATCATGCCTTTTCTTTTCTTGGGCATGAAGTTGCAAGTCATGCCAGTGCATCTCCATGGCCAGCAATGCCAATAAATGGTCAATTATGTAAACCATGGATGTCATAAATTTTGATCCAAGCCCAATCTGTATTACACACCACTAACAAGTGTGATTAGTGGCAGCAGAGATAAAGAAGAGATAATATACCAATAATATTTGAGTCACTAACAAGGAAGTAAAGGTCAGGCTTTGAATTTCTCATTCTTAATGTAGATAAATCATTTACCCCTAAATCTCAAATAAAGATTTAACGTACATTAGTGCATATATATGTGTGTGTGTATGTTTGTAACTGAGGATTTTAGAAAAGGTATGTGCACAAAGCTTACTATATGAAGAATTATCTTCATGTAACCTAACCCATTCTATAAGATATGCCTTAAAAATGCTGTAAACAGCCAAGACATGGAAACATCCTAAATGTCCATCAACAGATGAATGGATAAAGAAGATGTGGTATATATATACAACGGAATACTACTCAGCCATAAAAAGCCATCTGGAGCAACATGGATATACCTAGAGGCTATCATACTAAGTGAAGAAGTCAGACAGAGAAAGACAAATATCATATGATATCACTTATATGTGGAATCCAAAAAAATGATACAAATGAACTTATTTACAAAACAGAAATAGAATCACAGATGCAGAAAAAAAAATTATGGTTACCAAGGGGGGAAGTGGGTAGGGATAAATTAGGAGTTTGGGATTAGCAGATACAAACTACTATATATAAAATTGATAATAACAAGGACCTACTTATAGCACAGGGATCTATACTCAATATCTTGTAATCTATAATGGAAAAGAATCTGAAAAAAGTATACATATATATATATAACTATGTGTGTATATATTGATAAAGTTTTATATATAAAGTATATATATATATATAAAACTGAATCATTTTGCTGTATACTTGAAACTAATACAACATTGTAAATTAACTATACTTCAATAAAAAAAATACTGTAAAGTAAACTGCAGCTCCAACCAACTCTATAATGGGTAGGTTCCTCACATCCTTACACATAACTATAGCGTTAAATTCTTATGTGGTGAAATGATACAGGATAAGCCCTCTGAGAGCATGCATTTGGTTATACATTTTGTACATTACTAGTAATCATTCATTTGTACATCTTCATACCTATTTATTGCATGCCTAATATGAGCCAATATTTTAGGTACTGGGAATACAATAGAAGCACAAAATATGAAGCCCTTGTTCTTGCGGAGCTTCTATTCTTGAGGAAAGAGACAGATATCAACAACAACCACAGCAGTGACAAACAACTCAACAAATAAATATATAATATACTAGAAGACAAATAAAATAGGGAGAGTGAGCACAGAGAGATGGGTGCCATTTCTGATCAGGTTGTCAGGGACAGCTTACCTAATAGGGTGATGTTTGAGTAGAGGCTTGTATGAAGCTCTCAGGAAGGAAAAGTTTGATAATCAGGGAAAGAAGGTTTATTTTCTGATGGGCTGTATTTACACAATACTAATCCAACAACAAGGCGATCAGAAAATATGATTAAATCAACTATTTGGTCTAACAAACATGGACAAAACAAGTGGTTTGTGGTCTGAATTTTTCACTCTTTGCACCAGCTATTTTTGTGGTACATGAATACAATGTAAGATACAGCTTTAGATTCACTGGCTCTCAGGGAAAAAGAAAATTCCTGGCTGGAACCACTAACGGTAAATCATCTTTAGTGATTATCACCCTTTTTTATTCTAGAATTCTGGCAGCAAGTGATAAGCCCAGGGGGTAGTTGGAAACAGTGACTGCTGTTGAATTCTATCTCCCCAAGTCTGCAGTGAGAAGAAGTAGCTGTCACACACCAGCAGGGATGTCAGCAAACTAGATATTGCTCACAGCACTCATCAATCCACAGAGATGCACTGAGTGATTTGAAACTTAAAAATAAATCATTCTGCTGCTTTATGCAGAATGGACCCTCTGGAGAAAGAGTAAAAACAGGATGACCAGTTGTATGAAAGGAGTCAGGAGTTCAAGTTGCAGATGCCTGAAAAATATGTTGAGAAGGCACTTGGATATGCAAGACTAAAGTTTATGGAAAATGTCAGATTGGAAATAAAAATATTATAGTCATGAGAGCATAAATGGCCCAGCTTAGATATGATTACTATGGGTAGAGAGTAGATAGAAAAGGGAGGCCCACTACCACGCTCTGGAGTACTCCAATATTTGCAGGTTTGACAAGGAGAAGGAGTTGGCAAAGAAAACCAAGGCCAATCACATTACAGGGAAACCAGGAGAGTGTGACGCCAGGAAAGGCAAACCAAGGGAAGAAAATGTTTCAAGAAGAAGAGAATGCCCATTTGTGTCAAAGTACTGCTGCAAAAATCAGTAGTCATAATAGTAGCGTACTAATGATGATAACATAATAATAGTTAATGTGTATTATACCCTTACTATCTGCCAAACATTGTTTTGAAGGTTTACCTGGATTATCCCATATAATCCTCACGATAGTCGTGTGTAGTAGGTACTGTTATTGTCATAATTTTACAGATGAGGAGACTATGGAATAGATTATTAATAACTTGGTCCTGGTCATGCAGTCTCAGTAATGGATTTAGGAAGATGGAGACAGTTGATGACCTTAAACAGAGCTGTTCCGTAAAGCAGTACAGAACCTGGAGTGGTTTGCAGAATAAATGGGAAATGAGACAGTAAAGATCGTGGATATAGACATGCACACAGTTACTATGCCTGGCACCTAGACTATTCAATAATTGATGGCTATTATTAAAACAGCCCTGATAATATTTTATTGCAATTATTCTTTCAGATAACTGTCTTTGCTGCTGAACTAAGCACTCTTTATATTTTTTATCTCTGTTATTTCAGCTTTTACCGTGATTTCTCTCATCTGTTCAGTGTTCAATTAGTGTTGATTAAGGTTAGGATAAGGAAGAGGTTAATGGAAGAAATTCATTTTGTGATGGATTTACAGATATGCAAAGTTTGAAAAGGTCAAGTATAATATCATCAAAGAAGCTCAGACCACTGCTGAGCTCAATATGTAAAATTTTATGAAATGTTAAGTCAATAATTTGCCCAAAATGTTCACTTATGGGATGATAGGTCCGTCTGTCTAGATCAGAGGTCCAAAGCTAAAAGGCCTACATAGACCAGGCTGCAATGGAAATAAGCCAGTTGTAAGTTTTGGAATAAGACAATGGGGGCATACTGGAGAGAAGCCAGAAATCAGGAATTTTTAAGTGAAATCTCCCCTAGTTTTAAAAGCTAGCATTTAATTAAATTTTTTGATAATACTGTTCAGTGTAAATAGAACACACTTGTGGAATATACTGGCCCAAGGGGCACTAATTTATGGCTTCTGGTCTGTCAACCCTGCTAATGAAGACAGTTCATTCTAGGGGAAAATCAGTCAAACTTACAGTAAAACAAGTAAATTGAACTTTTTGACATTTACCGTAATTTTAGATAGCAGGACAGCTGAATGTATAAAAATAAAAGCCATAGAAGAGAATATATATTTCAAGGCCTTCAATGAGAATAAAAAAGAAAAGCAGAGGTCATAATTACTATCTAAAACAGATCTGTCTGAAAAGACATGTAACCCAAGGAAAACCCAACGCATGGGCATGGCTCTGAGGATCAGTGTGTGGTGTACAATGTATTATACCTCTCTCTAGTTGAGGTGACAGCCTTAGGCAGCATTCACAGAAGTGGAGGGTGTGAGGTCAACTTTTTACAAGGGAAAAATATCTTCTACAGTCAGGTAAATATTTTATAACTGATTGGCACCTCTCACAGCATAATGCCTAGATCAAAAGAACATATCTTCATAGATTCATTTGGAACATCATATTACACAAAACTATTGTCTGTTGCAACGCTGACAAATAATATTCTAATCTATCATTTAGCCTTAAATGAATTTTTTTAGCATCTTATTATAAATTACAATGTCTCCCAGGTAGCCTCAAAAAAAAGTTTTCTTTCATCCACTTTCACGTGTCACTCCATTTTTCCTGGTGGGGTCTTTGGCGTTTGACATCAAGAAAGTATGGAACTGAAGTGTTATATGCAGGGACCAGCTAATTCTTCAATGATTTGGGTGTCAGCTAAATTATTTCTTTTGATTGATAAGGTAGCAGAGTGCTTTGTTATCTAGATCCATAGAATTATATGTCATTTATACACAGACCAAAGAAAGATTATATATCCTTAAAAAAAATAGCAGTATTGAATTTTTAAAGTGTATTGGTGCTACAACGTTACTTCATTAGCATGAGAGTAAGCTTGTAAGAAGTTGATTAACCATACTAGTATCTATTTATCCCTCTGTCTACCTAAGTCTACAGTAACTGCTTAATATACAATTCTTGGATTAAATTGAGCCAATAACAGTACATGAACAAATAAACACAGAATCTCAACTTGCTTACAACTTTATGATGAACAAGCAACGTGAAAAAGATCCCAAAAGAACAGGCTTTCTTTCTTTAATGTGTTTCTGTTTTGACTGAGTAATGTTTATAGGTTTGTTACTTGATATTTAAAAGTAATTTCAATAAACCTCAAAATTCAAAGTAAGAATGCAGACTGATTACTAAAATGCAGATTAATTCTCAAATCATAGATAAACCAAGTATTAGACATCTAGTATAACACTGTGAAAAGAAATTTGCAACATGACATTTCTTGGGCCTAATATTATATACAATGACCCATCAAGGTTTACAATGTGTAATTTTCTATCTTTATCTCTCCTAGAGACAATATATGTCCTGGAAGGAGATAATACATGCAGACTTCTTATTTGGGTTCCTGTGGATACTTCTTACCTGAAATCATTTTTAAGCACGTGTAGAACTTATGTCTTATTAAGAAGTTTAGACTTGTGAGAATATTAACTAAGCATAGTTTCTTGCTCTCACTACAGGCAGGTGGATGGAATTAAAAAATATTACCATAGAATGTTAGAACAGAATTATTAGACCAGGAAATCAAGAAACTACATACCAAGGGAAATTTCAAAAATTACATTTTAACAATGAAAATAATCATTCAAACAATCTGTATTTTTTTAAGGCAAATTGTAGAAAATAAAGAGCAAGTATCTGGATATTTCTTCTATCCACATAAATGACAAGTGTTGCGGTAGCAACAACTCCTCTTCTTTGGGTATTTGTGTCCTGAATAAACCTCCATTTGTTTTATAGTCAAATCAGTACGTCAGATGATACTTTGCACAAAAGTGCTTGTTTCAGAATATGGTGCCCTGATATACTCTAGAGAAGATTCAAGTTCAGAGAAACACTAATAATTTTGGTTAAATAGTGAATGATAATTAACATAAACTTTTCGCTATGACTTTATTTTATTTAAATATTTTAAATAGTTACTATAAGAATATACTAAAAATTCAAATAATACTGAAAGAAATAAAGTAAAAAGTAAAATCTCCTTTCCCCAATTCCAGTTCTCTTCTGAAAAAATATATCATGATTTAAAGTTTCTTGTTTATTCTTCCAGCATAAGGAAGAAAAAATGGAAAGAAGGAAGAAGAAAGACTGTGTAAAATCGAATTATTCTGTACAATCCTTAGCTTTTGGCTTTATTTTCTCTATAGTATATCTTGGAACCCTTACTCTATTTAGATAATTTTTTCAAAGTTTTTATTATTAGAATTCTCAAATATGGAGTAAGATTGGTACAATAAGCACCCATATATTCTGTTGGCCAAAACGTTCGTTTGTTTTTTCTGTAAGGTGGCTCTAGTAGCACTTAGTTGTGTTTAACTTCATTCAAAACAATTTTGTTAGAATGTATGTGACAGCTGTCATATCAGCGTGCATTTAAAAAAATACTCATCAAAATTGGTGAATTTTTGTGTAGCCAATTTAATACCGAAGATAGAAGAAAAAAGCAACATTTCTGGCATATTACGCTTTATTATTCCAAGAGAGGTAAAAACGCAACTGAAATGCAAAAAAAAAGATTTGTGCAGTGTATGGAGAAGGTGCTGTGACTGTTTGAACGTGTCAAAAGTGGTTTGAGAAGTTTTGTGCTGGAGATTTCTCACTGGACAATGCTCTACGTTCGGGTAGACCAGTTGAAGTTGATAGCAATCAAATCGAAACAATAATTGAGAACAACCAATGTTATACCATGCTGAAGATAGCTGATATACTCAAAATATCCAAATCAAGCAATGAAAATCATTTACACCAGCTTGGCTATGTGAATCGCTTTGACGTTTGGGTTCTTTATAAGTTAGGTGAAAAAAACCTTCTTGACCATATTTCTGCATGCGATTCTCTATTTGGACATAACGAAAACGTTCCATTTTTTAAAACAAATTGTGACGGGCAATGCAAAGTACTGAACAATAATGTGGAATGGAAGACATTGTGGGGCAAGCGAAATGAACCTCCACCCACCACACCAAAGGCTGGTCTTCATCCAAAGAAGGTGATGTTGTATATATGGTGGGATTGGAAGGGAGTCCTCTATTATGAGCTCCTCTGGAAAACCAAACAATTAATTCCAACAAGTACTGCTCCCAATTAGACCAACTGAAAGCAGCACTTGACGAAAAGCATCCAGAATGAGTCAACAGAAAACACAACCTTTCATCAGGGTAACGCAAGACCGCATGTTTCTTTGATGACCAGGCAAAAACTGTTATAGCTTGGCTGGGAAGTTCTGATTCATCTGCCATATTCACCAGACATTGCACCTTTGGATTTCTATTTATTTAGGTCTTTACAATTCTCTTAATGGAAAAAAATTTCAATTCCCTGGAAGACTGTAAAAGGCACCTGGAACAGTTCTTAGCTCAAAAGGATAAAAAGTTTTGGGAAGATGGAATTATGAAGTTGCCTGAAAAATGGCAGAAGGTAGTGGAACAAAGGGTGAATAAGTCGTTCAATAACGTTCTTGGTGAAAATGAAAAATGTGTCTTTTGATATTTTTACTTTAAAACCGAAGGAACTTTTTGGCCAACCCAATATCTCCATCTTGATTAAGATTGCTAATTCTTTGCCTAATTCACTTACTGTACCTTTCAATTATCTATCTATCTATCTTGTTTTTTTTTTTTTTTCACTGAATCATTTCAAAGTAAACTCCAGGTATCATGACACTTCATTCCTGAATACTTACAGGCTAAGAACATTATCCGGGATAGCCATTTTTGTATTTAACAAATTCAATAATAATTCTTAAATATATTCTAATATCCACAACTATTAAATGCCTCCAATTATTTTCCAAATATCATTAATAGATTTTTTGGTGAGGGGACTTGTATTCAATTAAGAATCACACCTTGAATTTTTTAATCAACTTGACTCCAATATAAAATAAAAAATAAAGAAAAAAAGAATCACACCTTGAATTTGCATGTAAACTCTTTTAAATTGCTTATAATCTAGAAGAGTGCTCCCTTCTACCCTTTAAAAAAAAATTTACACTGACTTCATGAAGACATCAAATTGGTTGTTTCCTCAGGGTGATATTTAGCTTGTTTCTCTATTCACTCATTTTCTTCATGACCAAGGTGCCTGCATTACAAGAAATGCTGCAAGTGCATTTCATGCTTTTAATCTTATGTGATTCTTACAACAACCCTAAGATATTAATAATACTAGTGTATCTATTTTACCGATAAGAAAATGGAAGGGTGAGAGGTAAACTCAATTCTCTATGGTCACAAGTCTGTGTTTTCTTCCCTGTTCTGCATAGGTGTCTCATGTATGTCTCATATAATTTCGTCGAATACTGTAACATTAAGGGTTGGAAAAGTATTATTTTTACATAGAAGAAAAAGAGGCCCAGACATACCAGTTGCGTGATATGCCTAGTCACGTAATTATTTAGTACATCATTTTCAAGTGTAAAAAGCACTTTAATGAGCTGGTGTCACACAGGGGAAGGTCAGCTGGTTTCTCACAGGGTGGCATTCACATTTGTAAATCTGCCAAGGTACAGATCAGTGTGATGTGCAAGGTAATTTTAGGTCCATGTACAAACAATTTTTATTTTTTGTAGTTACTTATTTTAATTTGTCTTAGAGAAATAATATAACCCCAGATATTTTTCTTTAACCTGAGGCTCAGTTAAAAACAAAGATGAGTTACTTGAAAGCTAAGGAGAAATGTTAAGAAAATAATGGGCTAGAGGGCATATATTTAGAGCAAAGAAAAATCATGATGATGGAGGGAAATGCCTCCACAGAGGAGCTCTGTCTTCTAGGGTGAGCTCATATTAACCTAATTCATGTAAGAAACCAGAGTGTATATTTATTAATTCATGATGAGAAATAAAACTGCTGTGCGCACTGTAACTCTCATCTATGCGACGTGCAATTATCTGTCTGTAGGCAGACCTTAAAATAAAAACAAGAAAAGCTATTTAAATGATCCTTAGGTTTAATAACTTCAGGTCAAGTATGCCCAGTTCACCCGTCTTCAGGACACTGCTGGCCTTGCCAATGGGACCTTTACATCAAAGCCTCACTGTCCAAAATTTCCTATCACTTAGACATTACAAGATGACCAAGTCTCTCTTCTGGTGGATTAGATATGCTCACATCCAATATGGTTACTGGAAAGTAGTGCCTGGGAAGACAGTTTGCCTTTTTAAGGAATCATAACATATCTCTGCTCCAATGCACCATCTGTTGTATATATGATATAACTCAGAGAGGTTGTTTTTACTTCTTTTATGTCAATTTATGGTAGTCTCCAAACACTAGCAATCGTTACTACTGATCTTGGCTTCGGTTGTTGGCTTCTTGTCTCCTTACCCTGTGCATTTTCTTCTGTATCACTTAGCACCATCCAAGTAATTTTCTCAGAATAAATAAAATTTCCTACACTAAGGGATTTGAAACCTATAAAATCCCTGATATGATAGATTACACCTCATTCCTTTGAACATGTTTATAACAAAAAATATATAATAAGTAAAATATAGGCCTTTACTACTTACAGTTAATACAATGAAATGAAAACGTGGTAATTTGCTACCAAAGTCCCACAAAGTTTAAATAACTTTTCCCCAGTAATCTTTCCTTCTTCCACTTTTTTTGTTGCATTTACCTGGTTCAGTGATATTAGAGATACAAGAGGATTTTGAGTGAATTCTTACAACTATTTATACTTATTCAATGGATCTAAAAGTGAGGATTGTTAAATCCACTAGCTAGTTTGTCTTTTATTTGTACCATTCTAGATATATCCTGCTGGTAGCTGTGGCTCCAGATGAAACCTGGAGGCCAGGTATGTCCATCTTCAAAGTTTACATCTTCAAAAGTTGGCCACACATCCACCTATGGTTAGGTTAGGGCTTAAAGATAAAATCTGAGATTTGACTGAATGCTATAGCAAGCCAAATTTCCAAATAAGGGGAATGACTGTAAAAGCAACTGTCTCAACTCTGTCCCCCAAAAGTCTGCTCTCACGGACTTAAATGTAGTTAAAGTGGAATCAATATGTGTACTGATGTACAAAGGACCACCTCCACTAAAAGAGTTTTTGTTTATCATCTCCAATTCACAACAGAATAGCACGTTAGAAAAATCATTTGGGGTCAAACACAATGTATACTGTTAAGAGAATGAAAAGACAACCCACAGACTGGGAGAAAATATTTGGAAATTGCATATATGATAAAGGACTGCTCACCAGAATATGTAAAGGACTCTCAAATCTCAATAATAAGAAAACAACCATCCCAATTTTTAGAAAATGGGCAAAAAGTTAAAAAGAAACTTCACTAAAGAAAAGATGCAGGTGGGACTTCCCTGGTGGTGCAGTGGTTAAGAATCTGCCTGCCAACACAGGGGACACGGGTTTGATCCCTGGACCAGGAAGACCCCACATGCCACGGAGCAACTAAGCCCGTGTGCCACAAATACTGAGCCTGCACTCTAGAGCTGGTGAGCAACAACTACTGAAGCCCATGCACCCTAGAGCCTGTGCTCTGCAACAAGAGAAGCCACCGCAATGAGAAGCCTGTGCACTGCAACGAAGAGTAGGCCCTGCTCGCCACAGCTAGAGAAAGCCTGTGTGCAGCAACGAAGATCCAGCGTGATGGATGAATGGATAAAGAAGATGTGGTACGTATATACAATGGAATATTACTCAGCCATAAAAAGGAACGAAACTGGGACATTTGTAGAGATGTGTATGGACCTAGAGTCTGTCAAACAGAGTGAAGTAAGCCAGAAAGAAAAAAACTAAACTTCGTATATTAACTCATATATATGAAATCTAGAAAAATGGTACAGATGAACCTACTTGTAGGGCAGGAATAGAGACATAGATGTAGAGAATGGACATGTGGATATGGGGGGAAGGGGAGGGTGGGACAAACTGGGAGATTAGGTTTGATATAAATACACTACAATGTGTAAAATAGCTAGTGGGAAGCTGTTACATAGCACAGGGAGCTCAGCTTGGTGCTCTGTGATGACCTAGATGTGGGGGGGAAAGGGGGGAGGGAGATCCAAGAGGGAGGGGATATAAGTATGCATATAGCTGATGCACTTCATTGTACAGCAGGAACTAACACAACATTGTAAAGCAATTTTACTCCAAAAAAAAAAAAAGACCCAATGAAGCCAAAAAAAAGAATATATGCAGATAGAAAATAAGCACGTGAAAGGTTACTCAAAATTATCAGTCACTAGAGGAATGCAAATTCAAATCACAAAGTAACACCATACACCTATTAGAAAGTCTCAAGTTAAAAATTCTGACAATACCAAATGCTGACAAGGATGCAGAACAACTTGAACTTTGCATTTCTAGTGGTGGGAATACAAAGTAGTACAGTCAAACTGGAAAATGGTTTGGTAGTTTATTTTAAAAGCTAAGCACACACTTATCATAAGACCCAACCATTCCCTCCCAGGTTTTTATGCAAGAGAAACCAAGATATACATCCTCAAAAACCTGTGCAAAAATGTTGACAGTAGCTTTAATCATAACTGACCCAAACTGGAAACAGTTCAAATGCCATCAGCTAGTGAAGGGATAAACAACTTGTGGTATATTCATATGATGGTGTACTGCTCAGTGACAAAAAGGATAAAATACTGATACATGCAGTCACGTGAATCAATCTCAAGAGCATCATGCTAGGGACTTCCCTGATGGTCCAATGGGTAAGACTCTGTGCTCCCATTGCGGGGGGGGGCGCGGGTTCAACCCCTGGCCGGGGAACTAGATCCTGCATGTATGCCACAACTAAAGAGTTCACATGCCTCAACTAATGAGCCTGCATGCCGCAACTAAAGATCCCATATGCTGCAACTAAGAGCTGGCACAGGCTAAATAAATAACTATTAAAAAAGAAAAAAGAACCTGAAAATGGTTTATAATTTAAAAAAGAAAAAAGAACATCATGCTAGAAGAAAGAAGCTAAACTCAAAAGTCTACATACTGCATGACTCCATTTAGATGGTCATTTTGGAAAAGGAAAAACATAGGGGCACCTCTCCTTACCCTCAGTATACAAGCAGTCAGTTTCAACTTTCAGCCAGGGGAACTGTTGAAGCTTCCAACCAACACCAGTGCATTCCACAGCCTTTTTCTATCAGATGCATCATCAGTAAGTATTTGTTAAATGAATGAATAAATAATTAAATGGGGCAGAAAATAATTTGGGAAAGCTTTGATCTTGCTGCCTGCTATATATCCATAAGTTCTAGCTCTTTTCCTCTCCTGGAACTAACAACACACACACTTATTTTGAAAAGCCATGAAAAATGACCTTGCTTATTACTACATAAAAAATATCAGTCCAGACAGGGGAGGAGGTGCACCAGCCACGAGTGACAGGTGGAGCCCCGATGATGTTGGAACAGCCCTGGGGCTGAGTGGAGGTGAGAAACAGGCTCAGGGAGCTTTGGGCTGTGCTTGGATTCAACAAACAGCAAGTGACTGAGGCATCACTTCATCCAGTTCTTCTCACTTTAAACCCTTTGCTCTCTCAAGTGTCGGATGCCTGACACAGCCGGGTGGCTGACACACTGTTGGTGTTCCGACTGGTGTCAGGCCTGAGCCTCTGAGATGGGAGAGCTCAGCTGAGGACAATCATCCACCAGAGACCTCTTGGCCCCATGTAGTATCAAATGGTGAGAACTCTCTCAGAGATATCCATCTGAACGTTAAGACCCAGCTCCACTCAACGACCAGAAAGCTACAGTGCTGGACAACCGATGCTAAGCAACTAGCAAGACAGGAACACAACTCCACCCATTGGCAGAGAGGCTGCCTAAAATCATAATAAGTTCACAGACACCCCAAAACACAACACCGGATGTGGTGCTAACCACCAGAAAGACAAGATCCAGCCTCATCCACCAGAACACAGGCACCAGTCCCACACAACCCACTAAACCAACATTACCCACTGGGGGCAGACACCAAAAACAACGGGAACTACAAACATGCAGCCTGCAGAAAGGAGACCCTAAACACAGTAAGGTAAGCAAAATGAGAAGACAGAGAAATACACAGCAAATGAAGGAGCAAGGTAAAAACCCACCAGACGAAATAAATGAAGAGGAAATAGGCAGTCTACCTGAAAAAGAATTCAGCATAATGATAGTAAAGATGATCCAAAATCTTGGAAATACAATGGAGAAATACAAGAAATGTTTAATAAGGACCTAGAGGAACTAAAGGCAAACAAACAATGATGAACAACACAATAAATGAAATTTAAAATTCTCTAGAAGGAATCAATAGCAGAATAACTGAGGCAGAAGAATGGATAAGTGACCCGGAAGATAAAATAGTGGAAATAACAACTGCAGAACACGATAAAGAAAAAAGAATGAAAAGAATTGAGGACAGTCCCATAGACCTCTGGGACAACATTAAACATACCAACATTAGAATTACAGGGGTCCCAGAAGAAGAGAAAAAGGGACTGAGAAAATATTTGAAGAGATTACAGTTCAAAACTTCCCTATTCTGGGAAAGGAAACAGTCAATCAAGTCCAGGAAGCATAGAGAGTCCCATACAGGATAAATCCAAGGAGAAACATACCAAGACACATATTAATTAAACTATCAAAAATTAAATGCAAAGAAAAAATATTAAAAGCAGCAAGGAAAAAGAAACAAATAACATACAAGGGAATCCCCATAAGGTTAACAGCTGATGTTTCAGCAGAAACTCTGCAAGCCAGAAGGGAGTGGCAGGACATATTTAAAGTGATGAAAGAGAAAAACCTACAACCAAGATTACTCTACCTAGCAAGGATCTCATTCACATTCGACAGAGAAATTAAACCTTTACAGACAAGCAAAGGTAAGAGAATTCAGGACCACCAAACCAGCTTTAAAACAAATGCTAAAGGAGCATCTCTAGGCAGGAGACACAAGAGAAGGAAAAGACCTACAATAACAAACCAACGATTAAGAAAATGGAACACACATATAGAGAAAATGGTAATAGGAACACACATATAGATAAGTACCTTAAAGGTAAATGGATTAAAGGCTCCAACCAAAAGACACAGACTGGCTGAATGGATACAAAAATAAGACCCATATATATGCTGTCTACAGAGACCCACTTCAGACCTAGGGACACATACAGACTGAAAGTGAGGGGATGGAAAAAGATATTCCATGCAAATGGAAACCAAAAGAAAGCTGGACTAGCAATTCTCATATAAGACAAAATACACTTTAAAATAAAGATTATGACAAGAGATAAAGAAGGACACTACATAATGATCAAGGGATCAATCCAAGAGAAAGATATAACAATTGTAAATATTTATGCACCCAACATAGGAGCACCTATGTTGCCAATACATAAGGCAAATGCTAACAGCCATAAAAGGGGAAATCGACAGTAACACAATCATAGTAGGGGACATTAACACCCCACTTTCACCAATGGACAGATCATCCAAAATGAAAATAAATAAGGAAACACAAGCTTTAAATGATACATTAAACAAAATGGACTTGGTATTTATAGGACATTCCATCCAAAAACAACAGAATACACTTTCTTCTTAAGTGCTCATGGAACATTCTCCAGGATAGATCATATCTTGGGTCACAAATCAAGTCTTGATAAATTGAAGAAAATTGAAATCATATCAAGTATCTTTTCTGACCACAATGCTATGAGACCAGATATCAATTACAGGAAAAAAAACTGTGAAAACTGGAAACACATGGAGGATAAACAATACACTACCAAATAACCAAGAAATCACTGCAGAAATCAAAGAGGAAATCAAAAAATACCTTGTAACAAATAACAATGAAAACACGATGACCCAAAACCTATGGGATGCAGCAAAAGCAGTTCTAAGAGCAAAGTTTATAGCAATACAATCCTACCTCAAGGAACAAGAGACATCTCAATAAACAACCTAAACTTACACCTAAAGCAATTAGAGAAAGAGAAACAAAAAACCCCCGGTTAGCAGAAGGAAAGAAATCATAAAGATCAGATCAGAAATAAATGAAAAAGAAATTAAGGAAATGATAGATCAATAAAACTAAAAGCTGGTTGTCTGAGAAGATAAACAAAATTGATAAACCATTAGCCAGACTCATCAAGAAAAAAAGGGAGAAGACTCAAATCAATAGAATTAGAAATGAAAAAGGAGAAGTAACAACTGACACTGTAGAAATACAAAGGATCATGAGAGATTGCTAAAAGCAACTATATGTCAATAAAATGGACAACCTGGAAGAAATGGAAAAGTTCTTAGAAAAGCACCACCTTCCAAGACTGAACCAGGAAGAAACAGAAAATATAAACAGACCAGACATAGCACTGAAATTGAGACTGTGATTAAAAATCTTCCAACAAACAAAAGCCCAGGACCGGATGGCTCCACAGGAAAATTCTATCAAACATTTAGAGAAGAGCTAACACCTATCCTTCTCAAACTCTTCCAAAATATAGCAGAGGGAGGATCACTCCCAAACTCATTCTATGAGGCCACCATCAGCCTGACACCAAAACCAGACAAAGATGTCACAAAGAAAGAAAACTATAAGCCAATATCACTGATGAACATAGATGCAAAAATCCTCAACAAAATACTAGCAAACAGAATCCAACAGCACAATAAAAAGATCATACACCATGATCAAGTGGGGTTTATCCCAGGAATGCAAGGATTCTTCAATATACACAAATCAATCAATGTGGTAAACCATATTAACAAACTGAAGGAGAAAAACCATATGATCATCTCAATAGATGCAGAAAAAGCTTTTGACAAAATTCAACACCCATTTATGATAAAAACCCTCCAGAAAGTAGGCATAGAGGGACCTTACCTCAACATAATAAAGGCCATATATGACAAACACACAGAGAACACCGTTCTCAATGATGAAAAACTAAAACCATCTCCACTAAGATCAGGAACAAGACAAGGTTGTCCACTCTCATCACTATTATTCAACACAGTTTTGGAAGTTTTAGCTACAACAATCAGAGAAGAAAAAGAAATAAAAGGACTCCAAATCGGAAAAGAAGAAGTAAAACTGTCACTGTTTGCAGATGACATGATACTATACATAGAGAATCCTAAAGATGCCACCAGAAAACTCTAGAGCTAATCAATGAATTTGGTAAAGTAGCGGGATACCAAATTAATGCACAGAAATCTCTTGCATTCCTATACAGTAATGATGAAAAATCTGAAAGAGAAATTAAGGAAACACTCCCATTTACCGTTGCAACAAAAAGAATAAAATACCTAGGAATAAAGCTACCTAAGGAGACAAAAGACCTGTATGCAGAAAACTATAAGACACTGATGAAAGAAAGTAAAGATGATACAAACAGATAGAGAGATATACCACGTTTTTGGATTGGAAAAATCAACACTGTGAAAATGACTATACTACCAAAAGCAATCTACAGATTCAATGCAATCCCTATCAAACTACCAATGGCATTTTTCACAGAACTAGAGCAAAAAATTTCACAATTTGTATGGAAACACAAAAGACCCCGAATAGCCAAAGCAATCTTGAGAAAGAAAAATGGAGCTGGAGGAATCAGGCTCCCTGACTTCAGACTATACGACAAAGCTACAGTCATCAAGACAGTATGGTACTGGCACTAAAGCAGAAACATAGATCAACGGAAGTAGATAGAAAGCCCAGAGATAAACCCATACACATATGGTCACCTTATCTTTAATAAAGGAGGCAAGGATATACAATGGAGAAAAGATAGTCTCTTCAATAAGTGGTGCTGGGGAAACTGGACAGCTATATGTCAAAGAATGAAATTAGAACACTTGCTAACACCATACACAAAAAGAAACTCGATATGGATTAAAGACCTAAATGTAAGGCCAGACACTATAAAACTCTTAGAGGAAAACATAGGCAGAACACTCTATGACATACATCACAGCAAGATCCTTTTTGACCCACCTCCTAGAGAAATGGAAATAAAAACAAAAATAAACAAATGGAACCTAATGAAACTTTAAAGTTTTTGTAAAGCAAAGGAAACCATACACAAGATGAAAGATAACCCTCAGAATGGGAGAAAATATTTGCAAACAAAGCAACTGACAAAGGATCAATCTCCAAAATGCACAAGCAGCTCTTGCAGCTCAATATCAAAAAAAGAAACAGCCCAATCCATAAATGGGCAGAAAACCTAAATAGACATTTCTCCAAAGAAGATATACAGATTGCCAACAAACACATGATAGGATGCTCAACATCACTAATCATTAGAGAAATGCAAATCAAAACTACAATGAAGAATCACCTCACACCAGTCAGAATGGCCATCATCTAAAAATCTACAAATAATAAATGCTGGAGAGGGTGTGGAGAAAAGGGAACCCTCTTGCACTGTTGGTGGGAATGTAAATTGATACAGCCACTATGGAGAACAGTATGGAGGTTCCTTAGAAAACTAAAAATAGAACTACCAGATGACCCAGCAATCTCACTACTGGGCATATACCCTGAGAAAACCATAATTCAAAAAGAGTCATGTACCACAATGTTCACAGCAGCCCTATTTACAACAGCCAGGACATGGAAGCAACCTACGTGTCCATCAACAGTTGAATAGATAAAGAATATGTGGCACATATGTACAATGGAATATTACTCAGCCATAAAAAGAAATGAAATTGAGTTATTTGTAGTGAGGTGGATGGACCTAGAGACTGTCCTACAGTGTGAAGTAAGTCAGAAAGAGAAAAACAAATACTATATGCTAACACATAAATATGGAATCTAAAAACAAATTGTTCTGATGAACCTAGGGGCAGGACTGGAATAAAGATGCAGACGTAGGGAATGGACTTGAGGACATGGGGAGGGGGAAGGGTAAGCTGGACTATGTGAGAGAGTGGCATGGACATATATACACTACCAAATGGATAGCTAGTGGGAAGCAGCCGCATAGCAGAGGGAGATCAGCTCGGTGCTTTATGTCTACCTAGAGGGGTGGGATAGTGAGGGTGGGAGGGAGACACAAGAGGGAGGGGATATGGGGATATATGTTTATGTATAGCTGATTCACTTTGTTATACAGCAGAAACTAACACACCATTGTAAAGCAATTATACTCCAATAAAGATGTTAAAAAAATAACCCCCCAAAACAAAAAAATAACACATAGGGGCAGAATCAATTAGTGGTTGTTTGTCTGCAAGAGACATTGGAGAGGGGAGGAAGAGACTGATGATAAAGGAGCATGAGGGAACTTTTGTGGGTGAAGGCAATGGCCCATAGCTTGATTGTGGTGACAATTACATACCTGTATAGGTTTGTCAAAACTCGGGGAAGTATACGTTAGAAGAAGGCAACTGTAGGTGAACCTTGAACAGTGAAGGGATTAGGGGTGCCAAACCTCCATGCTGTCAAAAATCTACATATAACTTTAGAGGCAGCCGTCCATATCTGCAGTTCCTCCATATCTGGGGATTCAACCAACTTTGGATTGTATAGTAAAATCAGATGTATTGAGTGAAAAAAATTCTGTGTATAAGGGGACCCATGAAGTTCAAACCCATGTTGTTCAAGTGTGAACTGAAGCATCATAGATAAATTATACCTCAAAACCCTGACAAACACAACACACACAAATACACACACATTACAGACAGATATACTTGCATTATTGAGGTCTTAGCCTTATTGACCCCAAACTAAACCAACAGCATCTACATCATTTGTTTTGCATGAGATTGGAATGTTTTCTGATCGATGGAAGAGCTATGATTTAATGTTAGGAATGGAACTGAAATAAAATTACTAAATTTTAACGTTCTTTTTCTGGCCAGATGGGTGAAAACTGAAGGTGTACTATTAGTTAAACAAATATTTATTGAAGACCTAGTATGTGCCAGGCTCTGATTTAATGCTAGTTGGCAGAATGAACTCTGCAGACAAAAACCTCTGCTCTCGCGGGCACAGATTTTAGTTAGAGAACATGAAAATAAATAATGACCCAGATAAGATGTATTTTATGTCAGATGGTCTTAAGTGCAATGGAGGAAACAGAAAAAGCAGAGAATAGGGGTAAGGCGAGCCAGCGGTGTGGAGCTGGGTGGTAATTATAAAGCTCTATCATTAAGTCATCAAAAGTACATGTGAGAGAAAATGACAAGGGACTGGAGAGAAAATGACAAGGAACAACAGACATGGTTCTGGCCCTCCTGGATCATTCGCCCAGTGGAGGGGAGATAGTAATTAAATAACTGTATAAATGTGAAACCACAAATTGTAATAACAGCTTTGTTGCTTTGTGTTTTAAAGAAAACTGTATGAGGAAAGGGTCCTATGATCAGATAAGTCTGGGGGACCTTGTACACTATATGCCCACCTTTCTGCTCCCCTCATGTTAATACATGAACACATTAAGAACCCCAGGAATCTCTACAGTGACTATAAACACATTTACTTGAATATTTACTGAATGTATTTGGCTGTGGAATAATTTGTCTATTAGCATCTCACAGAATATTATATGTAAGGAGATGCACATATTTTTCCAATTATTCTAATTTTCATTACTAAATTAATATTAACAGAAAGATAACAGGCAAGCCAAAACTACCAGGGAAGAAAAAATACAGTTTTGTTCAATATTTCTATTTTTTTGGTCTTTGAATAAGAGAATGAATCAGGAACTTAAAAGAACTGTGTGCTTTCTCTGGATCTATTTTTGATATAATCTGCCAAACGTCTGCCAACATTTTCAGCTTCAAAATATAATTTCCAGACACCAAACTTCTTGACACAGAACTGTAAAGATATCCTGACTTGTACTTAATAGGGTTGTTGTTATGGTATACTGAAGGATGGAAAAAATGAGTCAACATATTGATATTGTTGAATGCAAAGGTTGTTACTGTGGGATAAAGAAGATACAAATACTTAATGGAGAAAGGCAGAAAAGATCCATGAGGGGGGTTGGATTCAAATTAGAGCTATAATTATGAATTTAAAAAATTTTACATTGGAATATAGTTGATTAACAATGTTGTGTTAGTTTCAGGTGTACAGCAAAGTGATTCAGTTATACATATACATGTATCTATTCTTTTTCAAATTCTTTTCCCATTTAGGTTATTATAGAATATTGAGCAGAGTTCCTGGTGCTATACAGTAGGAACTTGCTGGTTATCCATTTTAAATATAGCAATGTATACATGTCATTATGAATTTATAATTAAAAAAATTTTTGATATGGTTATAGGCCACTCACTGTCACTTTAAAAAATGAGGAAAAATACGGTATTTAGTAAAATATTTTTTATTCTACTCATGACCAACTTTATACTTCTTTTCTTTTTCTTTTTCCCAACCCCACTGTTGTAGTTTTGGTTGAGCTGAAAACTGTTCCCTGCAGAGGGAAATTGTTTGGAGTTTTCAGCAACCATTGCTGTGGCTTAGATTTTGAAATTCCTGATATGAAAAAAAAAAAAGTATAAAGAGCCTAGAAGGTGACTTTTCTGTCATCTGGGTGGCTTCTAATTTTTTTGTGTGTGTGCGTGGTACGCGGGCCTCTCACTGCCGCGGCCTCTCCCGCCGCGGAGCACAGGCTCCGGACACGCAGGTTCAGCAGCCATGGCTCACAGGCCCAGCCGCTCTGCGGCATGCGGGATCCTCCTGGACCGGGGCACGAACCCGCGTCCCCTGCATCCACAGGCGGACCCTCAACCACTGCGCCACCAGGGAAGCCCTGGGTGGTTTCTAATTTATATGACCTGGCTTCAAGCAGAAAGCAAACATTACAAATATCTCTATACTCACTGATTTCTACAACCTCACCTTAATTTGTCACACCCAGAGATAATTTTGAAGTCAACAGGCAGTCTTTATGTAAGACAGAGAAATTAAATGGGGGGAGGAAACAAAGCCAGTTTCCAAAGATTAAAAAGAGGAAAATTAATTACAAGCAAAGTGCAGAGAAACTATAGTTTGGAATGAATCATGCCATACAGTTACTTATAACACTAATCTAAAGCTCTCCTTTGATATGGAAAATAGATGGGCATTAGTGGATTTTTCCTTCTGAATGTGAAAATATAAATCAGTGTGTGCGTTGGGGGGTGGTTTAATGTTTAATATCCAATTTCTTTGTCTGAGATTTAGCCTTTTTATATCTTTATCTTACTGATAAAATAATCATATTATATAAGCACAGATATCTGCTTTGTACTGCCCTGTTAAATACTGATGTTTGGTTAAAACAAATGTTTTAGCGTATTATGTATATGTATAGCTGATTCACTTTGTTATACAGCAGAAACTAACACACCATTGTAAAGCAATTATACTCCAATAAAGATGTTTAAAAAAAATCACCCCCCCCAAAAAAAAACACTTCAAACAAAGGAGTTACAAAGCTGTTATAAAAGGATTAAACTGGTCAAAGTCAGAATGATTGTGGCCAGGTTGGCACTGCCTCAAAGGTTAGCCATTCATTTTTATTTCTATGGCATTTTGTGGCCTTTGGAGTTCCAGACTGGTGTATACTTAAAGCACATGCCTTGGACTTTAAATTGATTAAAATAAAAAGATGGAAGGGTTCATACTTTTCTATTTTATTTGTACTTTAGTCTACAGAACTCCAAAGTATTTCTGAAGTTCAAGGCACCTCCAAGACAAGTTATTTGTAGAAAAGAAAAGAAAATCTATATTCCTCATGATGTATGTCTGAGATTTATTCTCCAATTAGGCTTGGCTCTCTGTTCCTTATGGAAGGAAATTTGGCCCAAGGGAATGGTAAATACTTTATGCTGATAGAAAATCATTAGCTGGTTGATCAGTTGGGAATGACCAATCTTTAGACAGCTATTCAGTAATTTTTTAATGAAATAGGTAATTATAGGTTATTTCCTAGTAAAAAATACTAGATGTTCTTCATGAACATTCTTCATACAGTTTAATGCAAATAGAAAACAAAAGCAAATAGGACTCTGCAAGAAGAACAAATAAACTAAAAGAAATAGAAAAATACCTCCAAACACTTAACTAAAAGAGAAAAATTCTTCCAAATCCCTTTTTCAACATGGCAAACCAAAGAGTGAAGCCCACCTATTTAAAGCCATGCTTAAAAAAGAGATTAGAAGACAGTATAATATATGGAAATAGTAAATGTAAATTCATTTTTATTTTTAATTTTTTAAAAATTTTTACTGGAGTATAATTGATTTACAATGTTATGTTAGTTTCAGGTGTATAGCAAAGTGAATCAGTTACACATATATATATCCACACTTTTTTAAGATTCTTTTTCCATATAGGTCATTACAGAGTATTGAGTAGAGTTCGCTGAGCTATACAGTAGGTTCTTATTAGTTATCTACTTTACACATATTAACAATAGTGTGTATATGTCAATCCCAATCTCCCAATTTATCCCTACCCCCAATTAATGTAAATTTAAATTTTAGGGTTAGACTGACCCACAGCCAAATTCCAGCTCTTATTTAATAGTTGTTTGACCTTGGCAAGGTACTGAAACTCAATTTTCTCACAAATAAAATGAAGATCATATCTAAGTCATAAGGTTGTTTTGGACATTTTAAATAAAATTATATGTAAAATGTTAGCACAGTGCTGGCACAGAACACAAGAGAACTGTTGCTTTGATTTTCATTTTACTTATAATTAGTATGAGTGTTTAGTTGCAGTTTCCTTTCTAGTTCTGCACTGTCCTGTCCTGTTTCTTGTGAAAACCGTAAGGAAGCATGTTAAAGAAAGTTGAAGGTCCAGTTTTTGCTTTTGGGAAGGTAGCAATGGTCAGGAGTCAAAGATTAGAACTTCATTACTACATACTACAGGACTATATCTTTTTAGCAGACCTAGGAGAAATAACGTGGTGGTGAGCATACAATTATCCTCAGCCTACCTGTCAACCCTGTTGCTGATTATTCTATCCATTTTAACATTTTAGTGTTAGGCCTCACTTTTCCTGGAGAAACTAGCAATTATAGGTTTTATGATTTTGTTTGGACAGGTCTCTCTGGCGTAATGCTTACCCTACTGCATCTTGACATGCCTGAAGCATACTTCAGAGTGAAGTTCAAATGATCCTTCTGCATGAATACTTCCCAATATCCTTGTAGAATATCCATTTTTACATCACAGGTGTTCTGACAGTAGTTAATATCATCACTGAAACACTGCTGTGTGTTATAGTTAACTTTTGTGCATGTCTTATCTTCCCTAAAATGTTGTGAGTTAGATTTCATCCCCTGTGCTAGGTAAAAACTTCTTGTCACACAATAGTCATAGTTGGCATTTATTAATTTATGATCAATTAATCAGAAATGACTTGTATTTTCAAACCAAATAGCTATATAGTTTTTCAGTAAAAGTAATGTTACTTAAATATAAAACATATATTTGGGAAGAATCAAAAGATGTTATAGTCTTGACTGTTTTATCTTCAGTCCACTATTACAGTTCATGCTCTATAGTCATATTTTGTAACAAACGTAATGGGTGATGCATTATTTCATTTTGGATCAGGTTAATATTGACTGCCATAGGTTCTATCAATGCCTAGATAACTTAAAATGTCACCAGGGCACTTTTCCTTAACATAGTGCTATTGTATATTTTAATGTTGAATATTAAATTTAGCAAAAAAATTCCTTTAGTTCATTGAATTTAGGATACTATCAACTGTAAGATACAATCTCTTTACAGAGATATTGAAGTGTGCAAATATGTGCATCTTCCAATCTATGAAGTATGAAACAAACTCCTTAATGGTGGTCCATATTAGGATGCTTTTGGTTGCAAGTTATAGAAGATTCAAATCATAATGCCTTAAACACTAATAATAATAAACTACAGATAACAAAATTTCCAAAATTTTCTTTAGGTTTGGTTAATTAAAAGGCTCAGCAGTGACATCACATACCCAGGTTTTTAATAGATTTCCCCAGGGCCTTAGCTTTTGTCCTCATGCTTGAGCTGCTATCCTTTCTCAGAAGTTACCCCAGCACACTTCTCATAGTTCTTTGTGCAGAGTTGAATCACATGACTTTCCCCAAGTCAGTCCCTGCAAGAGGGGATGATACTGTCACCATAGGCTAAAGAGGTTCAAGTTCTAAACCCCTGGGGCTGATGATAAGACCCTCTTTTTCAAGAACATGGACCTGATGAGAAGACCATGTGCATAATACCGAGGTGTTGCTAACAAGAATGAAAGGAATATCTATTTGAATAGATACCAACGTGTTCACTGCAATTTGTTTATTTATGTCTCTGCTTATTTCTAAAGCCAATTGTTTGCTAAAGTATTGATAATGTGTTTGCTTGAGTTGTTTACCTTTATAACTGGAAGCTCTTGGATTTTATTTGAAATAAAAAGAGAAGTCTCATGGGAGGAAGGACAAATTAGGAGTATGGGATTAACAGATACAAACTACAATACTATATACATAAAACAGACAAGCAGGGCTTCCCTGGTGGCGCAGTTGTTGAGAGTCTGCCTGCCGATGCAGGGGACATGGGTTCGTGCCCCAGTCTGGGAAGATCCCACATGCCGCGGAGCGGCTGGGCCCGTGAGCCATGGCCACTGAGCCTGCGCGTCCGGGGCCTGTGCTCCACAACGGGAGAGGCCACAACAGTGAGAGGCCCGCGTACCGCAAAAAAAAAAAAAAAAAAAAATGTAAAACAGACAAGCACCAAGAATTTACTGCATAGCACACGGAATTATATTTAATGTCTTGTAATAACCTATATTGGAATTCAATGAGAAAAAAGTAACTGAATCACCATGCACAGCTGAAACTAATACAATATTGTAAATCAACTATACTTCAATTAAAAAGAAAGAAGTCTCATGGTTTGTAGCAGAAAGACTCACCAATGACTGCTTTCTTCCTAGAAACTCCTCTGGTCATGTAAATTAAATTTAAAAGTTAAGAAAATTGATTGATACTTTATAAAAATGTAAAGGACACTTCATAAATGTCACAATTGCAGCTAGCATTAACTAGTTTGCTTAATATGCCAATCCACTCACTATGGAAAGAAAATTCCCTTCAACTTGATGGTGAGGGCTCTCTAGATGATAAGGTAACAAATTTGTTTTCACAGGCTGATTAGTATCAGTATTACAAGTTGGTGAAGAAGACATTTCCTCACAGAGAATGAGTTGATAGCCCTTGAGAGCCTATTAAATATATGTCAAAAGGATACATTAATTAAGTCCACACTAATTAAAAAATAATACCAATCATAGTCTGTATGAAATGGTCAACATCAGTATCATTCTTTGAAAGATTTTTTAAAGAATCATATTTAAATACTAAGTTAAATATTTAATTAAGTTATAAGCATCAATCTCCTTAGCTTATAACATAACAGATACTATTATATAATGGAGAACTTCCTTGAGAGAATGGGCTGGTAGAATCATAAGTACTCTGCATATCTGCAGCAGAGAAACAGACAAGGTCAGAAAGGGCGCCAAAGAAACCTTACGCTGGATCTTTACCTGCAGTCGATCCTAGTCTCTCAAATTTGTTTCCTCATAGCCATATCCTCCATATTCCCGGTATAGGCTGCTAGATCTCTCCTATTTCCACTGAAATATTTCTATAGGGCTTCCTACTTCCACTCCTGTCTATTCTTTACGCTCTTTACTGCAGAGTGTAATCTTCTAAACCGATATAGTAGATTCATGATGTTCATAGTAGTTAAAGTCTCTAAAATTGCTGCCAACATGGAATTAACAAATACTGAACAATTGCTCTTAGAGGACTCAGAGGGTTAAGTTCCTGTGAGCCTCTGGTCAACTGATCAATACATAACCTTGTTTTCTGTGTGTTTATGTTTAAAGACCCCTTATATAATATATGCTGTTGGTTCACTAATATTGAACTCATGGCTACAGCACTATAACTCACGGCTGAATGAAGCTTATCTAACATATGTATTTTCTCCATAAGGCACATCACAGCCTTCTTGCACTTGGAAACACTAGACAGCAGTTCAGCACTTTGCTTAGAGGCCACTTTAAACAGCAAAATCACCAAGGAAGAGAACAAAAATGAACAAAATGTGGTTCTAAATACACTGTGAAAAAGACACTTGTTATAGTATGAGAGCTGCAGTGAGAAGGCAGTGTCAACTTGTTTGACCTCAGCTGAGAACCTGTGTGCAGGGTGAGCTGAATTTTTCACCACTCTGCACATTCCTGCTAAAAACCATGAAAGCTCCTCATATATTGATTTTGTGGTACAAATGTTATTAGCAAGTAAGTGAATTTGCAAATACAGAGTCTGTGAATGATGAGGATTGACTGTACTTTGAATCAGGTGATGCCCTACTTGAAACCTTTAATGACTTCTCATTTGACTCAGGAAAAAAAAAAAAAAATACAATCCCAAATCCTTGCCACTGCCTACAAGGACCTGCTAGCTTGACTCCAGCCTCTCTGTCCAATTTCTCCAGCCACCTTCCTTCTTGCATACTGGAGTTCAGCCACAGGGTTATTTATCAGTTCTTTGGACATCCCAATATTTCCCCAGCTGAGTCTCACACATACTTCTACATTTTCACCTCCTCATGGGAATGCTCTTCTTTTCTTCCTCTCCTTCTCCTACACCCCCCCACACACATACCTTTCTTTCCTTCCACATTTGTTTTTTTCCTGTCCATCAGATCTCAGCTACATAGCTTCTCCTCAGAAAGGATTTTCTTAACCATCCAATTTAAAGTAGGTCTCTTCTGTTACTGTTCCTTATAACATTCTTTTTGTGCTTTTTATTAGCTTAGTACAATTAGTAGTTAGGAATCTATTTGCTTAATGCCTAGCATTCTTATTGGACTGCAAGCTCCTTAAAGGCAGCCTATTCGATGACTGGTATATAACTATGCCTAACATTGTGTCTGGCCGCTGAAATCCCTGAATAAATATTAGCTACCAACTGACTGACTCACTGAATGAATAGCACTTTAAATGATCAACTACTTTTCACTACACAAAAATCTGGCAATTGACAACTACTGGCTGGGCAAAACTCCCTTTTGTAAGACTTAAACCATTCATCAATCCTACACTTGCTCCAGAATTTTGAGCTGGTGACATCTGTCTGCAATTTATAACAGTATGACACAAGTACTGTTGGCAGAAGGATGCCACCATACAGGCAGCTAGTTTGCACTCCACTACGGTTACAAATGGTAAAGACCATCACTGCTACAAGCTGGGGAATAAGGTGCACAGACATAACATGATAGAGTAAAATTACCTGATACCAAATACTTATTTTAAAGGAAGACACACATATTTGCCTGCCCTTGCCATTTATCCAACATGTTTTTCAGCTTCATGTGCAAACTGAGTCATTTAACAAATATTTACTGAGCACAGTCTACCTCTAGACCCTGAGCTAAGCACTGAGGCTAGAACACAATATAAAGAATTCACTAATATCATGTTGCAATATCACAAGAAACAATGTTGTCATTTCTTTATATTGGGATCTCCACACATAAACATACCTGGCAGAACTGCCACAAAGTATCTGGAAGATTCCACCTTTTCACAACGATGGAACTGGTTAATTAATATTACCTCTTAATTTGTTTCTTTATCCTTCAAGTTATATTTTCTCAATGTTCATGTCAGGAAAAAAAAGGCACAGTGCAATGTACATGTGGGTTTAACTCCTTAAAATAGTTTCAAGGACAGAAAGGTCCTAAAATACAACTATGATGATTAGGCACTCCACTGGATGTTCCGTGGTTGAAATAGATCTGGTTCCTGCCCTCATGCAACTTAGTATCTAGTGTAAGGATGGGTGCAGCTATTAAAGGAATGTTTATATATAAATATATAATTGCAAACTGTGATAAGTGCTAGGGAGTGAAGTCAAAGTTCTAAGAGTCAGTGAGAAGGGGGCAGAGGAAACCAAAAATATTTCTGAGTCGGAGTGGTACTTGTAAGAATCATCAAAATCCATGTGCATTTTAAAGTCATAGGGGAGGGTAGGTTCTCAATAAATATAGGTAGGACAAAACAGAACTCAGGCAAAAAATTTGCACAAGTACTCAGACATCCAGAACTGAAACAGTATTCCAATAGTATCTTGTTCTAAAACTCTGAAAACATACAGCACCTGAAGAGGAAGAAAAAAAATCAGACTGCTCACCTTCAAGCTGAATTTTCATTAATCTTTCTAGAGAAATATCCTTAGTAAATACTAACAATGGAGATTTTTGAACATTTGCAATCAATCGGGTTTAGCACCAACCCTTCATATGCATTATCTCATGTGGTTGTGCTATTTTGGTGAGATATTTTGAGATAGTGTTAGGCAGTATCCACATTTGAGTCATTTTACCATTTGGATAAGGACTCTGAAGTTTAGAGAAGTTAAGTAATTTACCCCCAGGTCACACAGCCAGTAAAGGGTAGAGCTGGGATGAGAATCTATCTCCTGCAGATTCCACAACCCACAATCTTCAGTACTTGCAATAAATCATAAATCATCTGAAAGCTGAGATTTTTCTGCTATTTTCTTGTTGGGGTGTGTGTGTGTGTGTGTGTGTGTCTGTGTGTCTGTGTGTGAGAGAGAGACAGTGCATATGTGCTGAATTACATCTGTCAACATGTCATCAACATGTTATTGAAATTGAGGTTTTAATATAAAGCATTATAAAGGAATCACACTTATAAAGCTACAGTTCAGTAGCTCTAAAGTATAGGATTTAAACAAAATTGCAATGTTGAGAATCCCAAAATTAGATCTAAAAGATACTGTAAAATTATTTCTAGAGAGAGGGCATCTATATAAGGTTTTTTCCTGACACATATACAAGTATTTTAACTATTCAAAAAATCTTATTTTTCCTGACATTAAATAATAAATACCTAATCAAAATACAGATGCATTTCATTTCTACTAGCTTCGAATTTAGAGCCTACTATATTTGAAATAATTGCTGGATAATTTATCATAATGCAAAGCACAGAGAGATTTGTCATCTGAATCTCTGATGCATTTTAACATTAAAGTTTTAAAAACAATTTTCCTTATTCAGTTTTTAGTAGTGAAAAGAAGCAATGAATTCTAAACCAACACTGGGGGAGTAGGAAAAAAAAATGAGGGATATTAGGACAGAAAGTTTTATGAGTTTTGTCCTCACATGCTGTTGAAGAAAAGGGGAAGAACTGAAAATTATCTTAATAGTTTAGTGCTTGAGACTGAAGTGGTAATAAAGTTTCAAAACTATATTCTGTAAAACATGTCTATCATCCATCCTTCCATCCATCCATCCATCCATCCATCCACCCGTTTATCCTTCAATCCTCCCATCCTCTATCCCATGATTTGATTCTACAGAATTTGTGGAATTCTAATTGTCATGACATAGAAATTTGTATGAATAAAACTATGAACATTACTTTCGTCAATTAATTCAGTAAGGATTTTTTCTTGTGCACTTTAATCCAAGCATGTATACTATTTTAAGAACCCCAGTTGGTTTTCCATTGGTATATTATACTTTAAAATTATACCATGAGCGATAACACCCAAGTAACAATGAACACACCCAGTGACTGGATATTGGTCTAAATACTATTCTCTACTGAAAAGGACGAGGAACCTTGAAAAATGGCTGATTTCAGAGCTGGGGCTTGGGAGGTAAAGTGCACAAAGAATGATTAAGACATACAGAAAGGACACAGAAGCCAGCTTGAAGGTGTTTCAACTGGCAAAACCCGGGACAATTTGAGTATCAAATAACGACAATATAAACTGTAAAAACAAAAATCCATGAATCCATAGTGATATAAATAAGTAAGCAAATAAATAAATAAATGGGAGAGAAGGGAAAACTGTTTCTTCCAGTGGAATGCCAACTAATAAGTGTACTAGGTAGAATGGAGTTAGAAAATCATTTGACAACCACTCTTGTAATAAATGCTTCAGGCAAAAGTAGTGGGTGTAGTAGATGAGAAGGAGGATATTTACATAGTCTCAAAGTACCTCCCCAGAAGATATTAATTACAAAAAAAAATGAAAGTAACTTTAGAGAAGTCTGGCATGACACCTCCTTAATCAAAGATCAACATTATCATCTATAAAGGAAAAAGTTGACATAATTTGCTTCCTGAAGCACTCAGAATGCTCACCTTGAATCTAATCATGAGTAACATAAGCAAAGCAAATTGAGAGAGATTCTACAAAACAAAGGACCTATATGCTTCAAAACAAAGCCATAAGGAATTGCTTTGGAGAAAAGAAGATTAAAAAGACATGACAACCAAATACAACACGTGATTCTGCAGTGATCTAGAGTAGGAAAATTTCTTTTCTTTTGTTATGAAGAACAATTTGTGGAAGAATTGGTGAAATTTTAAAAAGATCTGTAGGTTAGATAATGACATTGTACCACTGTTATTTTCCTGATTTTGATTATTTTTTTGTTTGTGTTTATGTAAGACGATGTCCTTGTTTTAGGAAACACATACTGGAGTATTTTGGAATAAAGGGGTATCATGTCTATAACTTACTCTCAAAAGGCTCAGAAAAGTTTATATATACACACACATACATACACATAGCAAAGGTGTTTAAATGTTAATATTTTGGTAATACGGATGTAGTATACATGGGAATTCCTTGTGCTACTTTTGCAATCTTTCTGCAAGTTTGAATTTAATAAAAACTTTTAAAAAATGTGCTGTGATCCAATACGTTTTTGGAAATTTTGTGTTGGAGAAAATTATGGAAGTGTCAACTATTAGGAATCTGAAACTGAGGAAATATTTCAAGGAAAAAGGTGGAAAAGGGGTTCAAAGAAGAGGTTTTCATGGTGGGACAGGTAACAAGAAGAAAAAAGAAGTTCCAAAGTATTTTATACCTTTGCTTCAGTTTGTTTTTGTTTGTTTTTTGCCATGGTAAAATGTGACAGGTTTTCATTTGGATTTAGTAAGGACTAAATAAGAGAAAGCCATGAAATAGTAAATAAAAAAATCTTAATCCAACAGCAGAAAATCAGACAAAACACAATAAATGAAGAGAAGTCCATTATAACATTGCTTTGTATTATCCAGATTCAAGCATGCTAGGGGCACACGGATGGTCCTGTGTTGAGGAGGAAATCAACAGGCTGGGCTGGCTCCTTAATTACAAAGCCAAGTGATGTGGAGTAGATTATAACCTGCTGGATCCCACTTCCCTTATTAATTAAGCAAATTAGCCTGGGTAATTTTTATGTTCCCTTCTGGTTCTAAATTTCTATGATTTTGTATCTCCCAAATTATAAATGATAAAAGAATGGTTAATTTGAAATGTGGGCTAGCCTATTTTTCCAATAAAAGTCTGACAAAGGTTTTGCTGTGTTTTGTTTTACTGTGCCAACAAGAAGATTCGGTTTTTACGACAGACAGTACTTGTGGCCTACCTAACAGCCTTCACCCCTTTTTTCACTACTAACAGAACCCTAATTCTGTATAACTGAGGGTGGAGTAAAGGGCTATCCCTTTCTTACAGTGAGAGTGGATTCTCTTCCAGCCCCAGGGGGTGACTCATAATTGTTCTAAGCAAACAATGGGAATCCCATGCCTGTTTCCCAATGATAGGTTTAAGGGTGGACATGCCAGTTTTGCCAAGACAATAAAGGAAGTTTGCTGAGACAGGGAGACACTGAGAAATATTTTCTTTCCAGATAAAAAGAGGGAAACACACAAGGTGGAAACGTTCATGCCCCCTCCCCATTATTTTTCCTGCCTTTAATGTGGTTGTGTATGAATGTGATGGTTAGAGCTGAGGCAACCATCTTATGACCATGAGGCATTAAGTTTAAAATGGAAAAGCCAACATGCTGAGAGTGAGTGATAGAAATGCCTGGAATTATGGATTGAATCTTTGTGTCCTCACAAGATTTATATGTTGAAATTCTAACTCCCAATATGATGGTATTAGGAGGTGATTAGATTATGAGGGTGGGACCCTAATGAATGGAATTAGTGTATTTATTAAAGGAACCACAGAGAGCTCTCTTCCTCTTCTGCTGTGTAATGACTTAGCAAGAAGACAGTCACCTATGAAGCAAGAAGAAAGCTCTCACCAGACACCAAATCTGCCAGTGCCTTGGTCTTGGACTTCCCAGGCTCCAGCACTAGGAGAAATGAATTTCTGATGTTTACAAGCCACTCAGCCTAGATAATTCCAACTCATTTTGTTGATGTACACACACACACACACACACACACACACACACAAGCAAACAGTTGCTTAATAGTTCCCTTAGGACAATAATCACTGGGTCAAAGTATGTGATCAAAAATTTTTTTTGATACAGATTGCAAAATTGCCCTTTAGAAATGTCACACATAAGAGGTCCTGTTTCCCCACACGTGTAACTCCTCAGGATATTTAATCAACACTGTAAATCATTACTAGCATGAAAAACAAAATAATCAGTCCCCTTTTATTTTTCATTCTTTGGTTATCATTACTGTCTACTATTTTCAAGTGTTTATTGACTATAGTGTTTCTTTCTTTGGTAAATAACCTTTCTGCCCATTATTCCATTTGAATGTTTACCTTACTAATTGTTAGTAAGTCAAGTGTTTAGTGGCATACATCAGAGCAGGAAGAGCACAGTCTCGATATCCAGATGACCTGGCTTCAAATTCTGGTTCTACTATTTACTAATTGTCTAACTTTGGGCTACTAAAAATCTTTCTATACTTCAGTTTTATTGCTTCAGTTTCATTGCTTATAAAAGGATAATAAAGTACATTTCTCATGGAGCTCTTAGAATTACTAGTTAATACATTTAAAGCACTTAGAATAGGGCCTGACATGATACGCACTACGTAAGTGTTAAGTATTATTATAATTATTAAAGATATTAGTATTCTGTCCTAAATCTTACTTTTATTGTTTTTTCAACTCTTTAAATGGTGTCATATGTGACACACAAAATTTTACATTTTTGGGTGGGTAAATCAACAGTCTTTTCATTTATCATCTCTGGCTTTGATACAATGCTTAGGAAGTTCATTCTTAGTCCAATACTTATTTTAAAACTCTTATGTTTTCTTTAGTATATATATATATATGTTCTTATTTTTCATATTCAACTTAATCTGGAACTTATTTAGGAGTAATTTGTGGGTAAAACTATAACTATCTGTCTATCCATCCATCCATCCATCCATCCATCCATCACCTACCTACCTATCAATTGTTGGCCAATTGTATCAGTTTGATACACTAAATATTTCATCCTTTTCTGATAGATTTAAAATATGTTTATCACATTGTCAGTCTGCATTTGAACTTCATTCAGCTTTTGGACATTGCATTATGCCCCAATGAACTACACGAATTCCCTGAATACTTATCATTTCCACACCGTTTCAATTATTAGAGTTCTAGAACTCATTTTAACAAGCCCATATGCATTAATCTTTTTAAAATTTTAAACTATTTTAATATTTATTTTGCTGGATAATTTTAGATTCACATTTTTTTTCTAAGAACTCTGCATATCCCCGCAATCCTACTAGATGTCCATGAAGACTTTTACATTCACAAATAGATTCAGGGAGAATTGATAACTCTTACATATTTAGATTTTCCAGCCAGTTTTGTTTTTTAATGTCTGCCCTCCAGATTTTGTCATTTTCTTCACAAAGGCTTTGCCTCTTTCAAGTCTAGATTTTTTCATATGTATAGTAGTTATTTTAAATGTGAGATCTTTTTTTCACTCTCTCTCTCTCTCTTTTTTTTTAGCTGCCCTGTTCCCGGTATGTGGGATGCACAGATGTGGGATCTTAGTTCCCTGATCAGGGATCGAACCCACACCCCCTGCACTGGAAGTGCGCAGTCTTAACCACTGGACTGCCAGGGAAGTCCCTATTCTCTTTAATACTGATATTATGAATGACACGTACAGAGAGGCACTGAATTTTTGTGTTATCAAGGATAGCCACTTACTAAATTATTTTATAAAGTATCTGCTGATTTTCTTAGGTTTTCCTTAGTGGATAATTGTATCGTCTATAAATAATAATAATTTTCACAATCTTGTCTCTTCTTTTCCAACACATACATTTATCTATTGCTGTTTTATTTCTTTTGCTAGAACTTATAGAAAAATATAGAATGATAATAGTGTTAGTGGCAGTTTGGTCTTATCCTTGACTTTAGTAAACATGGTTTCAACATTTCCCTGGTTCTCAGTTTCTGACAGATTACAATTTCAAGAAAAAGCACATTTATTTTTAGTTTACTAAGAAATTTCTTGGAAATGGATATTGATGTTCTCATAATTAATTAAAAATATCCTTGATGTTTAATTATTTTTTGAATTCTTAGAAGATCTTCTGTATATATTAAATATTTCTGAAAATAAAAATTATATTGAAGTTTTGCAATATCTTAACCTATGTTGATTGTGTCTCCCAAAAGATAAAGTACTGAAAGAAATAAGATAATTGCCAATTACCAGTTCTGTCAAAATCTGGGCTCCCCTTCTAACATATCTAGACAGATATCCTCAGAGGAAAACTGCTTATGAATATTTTTGAAACATTTTTTTCCCTACAGAAGTAACATGTATCTACTATTTTTAAAAGTTAGAAATATAAACAAGGTAAAAAGAAAAACAAAAACTCATATGCTAATAAACAGGAGATAGTTATCGACGTCAATATGAGACAGGAAGGAAGGGGGCAGGACACAACCATTACGAAGAACAGGACATGACAAAACCCAGTTAGAACCTACTAGACCCAGGATGGCAGAAGATTCGACTTCCAGTAGACCTTGATCCTCATTATATGCTCATTGTAATACATTAGCATATGCTAAATGACACTCCCACAGGCACCATGACAGTTCCGAGGCTGACCATAAAAGGTCAAGAACTGGGTGGTGGCCCAGTTCCTGGAAATCCCAGCCTCTTCCCCAAAATAGCGAGGACAATCCTCCTGCTCCTTAGCCTACGACATTAGCCAGCCCATAAAAACTAACCACCCCCACACCTTGGAGATGCTCTTGACTTCTGAGATGGTCCACATTCTATGCAAAGTGTGTCTCTCTGAATAAATCTTTTTACTTTGGCTTGCTCTTGAATTCTTTCCTGCATGAAGCCAAGAGCCATCACTTGGCAGACTATCCCAGGCACTCGCCCAATTCCTGGGACATGACCATCCTCTCACACCCCGTTTTATCCTACAACAAATATTGGGTATTTGTTTTTCATACATTTTCTTTCCACTTTCTAATATATGTGTATAAAATACATTAAAAATAGAATTTTATCTTCTATATCTTGCTTTCTAAATAGGATAAAAAATAGGAATTATTGTAGAAAGTACAAAAAGAAGGTTAACAATTGCTCAAGTTGGTAAATCTTCATAAATTTTCCCATGACCTCCTGTTAGAGTCTGACATTATTTTTAATACCAACATGATATTCTTCAAGGAAAAAAGGATTTTTAAAAATTTCACAGTATAAAATTCACACATAAATACTACAGAATATCTGAAAAATAGCAAAAATTATTTAATATTTTTGAAAAGCAAATAAAAAGGGTGTAGGTTGTTTGAATATTAGCCTTCAAGACAACTGATTACTTAACCTATCAAAACAAGTGTAGAGCCCAGTAGATTCAATGTTTCAATGAGAATTAGAACATAGAGGATTATTAGAGAACTGGTTAGTTTGTATTATGGAATTCTGCGCTGACTCATAATGTAGAAGCACAGTGATCAAGCTGTAGCAGAAAAAAAAAAAAGGCCCCAATAATGTCTGTTAAAAACCATTTGACTCCTGGTTTCAGGCAAAGATTTTAAAAGGTTAATGTCTCATTTACTGCAAACATGTTACCACAGGGAAGAAAATATTGAATTTTTTAGGTCCACTATTTATAAATTAACTATCTACTGATAAAAGCTACAAACTAGATCATTCATAGAAATAGGTAATTTCTTGAGAGCCCTTTAACAATGAAAGATAGATTTGCATTCTGCCTTAGAATGAGGTAAGTTAGTTCTTTTGTTTATCCACAGGCTATCACCAACCCCCTAGAAAAGTCCTACTGTTAATGATTATATATAAAGACATTTTTATCAGCCTTCTGCCAGTAATGTTTGGAACTAAAGCAACACCTCAACATGCCACTTGTTCCCTTTTCTGAATTAAACAATCTGTTAGATATTCTTTTCCATCAGAGAAGAAATATGATGGATTCTATTTCCCAGACTGTAAATGATTTTTTGAGCCTCCATGTCTGAGATGTTTCTGCTTAAACTTGACAAGGGGAAAAAAATAAAACTTTCATAAGGCAATGCCATCCTTAAGGTTATAATACATGTGCTGCAGGGGCACTAGCCCAATTTACCCACTGCAGCAGTGGAATATGAGAGAACCAAGAGGTGGATATTAGATGCTCATTTTAGAAACCATGGGTTTCAAACATTAAAAGATTAAGCTTTACTAGGTAAAGAAAATTGCACTATGGTGAACTGCAGATCTGTGAGCTTGTTTGGCCAAGATGGAACTATGTGACCCCAGGGCACTCCTCTACCTCAAAATTTGCTTGATACACTGAAATTCTGAGAGATATCCCTCTGACTGAGCACTGCAGGCCACCCCATTTCTTAACTGCAACTCCCTGGCAATGTCTATTTACACCATAAATAATCTTTGTGTGTGTGTGTGTGTGTGTGTATGTGTGTGTGTATTTCTACAAAACCAGCTATCTTGCCAGGGCCTTAATGGAAAAATGACTTTATGTGACTTTTCAACACTTTCATAAGTGAAACTCCAAGGTGCAGCCTGGATTTGGCCAGAAGGTGAATTTGAGAAAATGAAAGAAAATGATGAAGGGCTCTAGGTAACCTCCAGAAAGGACAGCTTGCTATATTTTA